>NC_134355.1:620593322-622005822 GCF_048569485.1 Anomaloglossus baeobatrachus
CCATGCTCGGACCTCATACCGGTTAGTGATGAGTGAGCACTGCCATGCTTAGACCTTGTACCGGTTAGGGATGAGTGAGCACTGCCATGCTCGGACCTCATACCGGTTAGGGATGAGTGAGCACTGCCATGCTCAGACCTCGTACCAGTTAGTGATGAGTGAGCACTACCATACTCTGACCTTGTACCGGTTAGGGATGAGTGCGCACTACCATGCTCGGGTGCTCGTACTAGTTAGTGATGAGTGAGCACTATCGTGCTCGGGTGCTCAGTACCGTTTCTCTGAAAATAAGACCTACCCTAAAAATAACCCCTAGCATGGTAGTAACCAGCAGTTGGACGCTCGGATGGGCTTGACTTGTCGAGTATAATGGAAGTCAGTGGGGGACTCAAGCATTTTTATAGATTTTCCTGCATTCCCCATTGACTTCCACTATACTTGGTACACGAGTGGCTGGTGTCACGGCGTGGATGAGTGCACGCAGCGCCGTCGTGTCCACCATCCTGACTGGACCCCCACACCATGGCGTACATGCCGCCTCACCATGACCTTATAGTCCATGTAATGTTTTGTTTGCTGTGTATATGTCCATAGAGCAGTCCTTCTCATCAGACCTCGCGGTGTCTATACAAGCTATGTAATGTGTATGTATACTGGTGATGCATGGTGTACACTGTATATCCGCACGGCTGTATGTATACTGGTGTATATACTGGTGATGTATGGTGTACACTGTATATCCGCACGGCTGTATGTATACTGGTGTATATACTGGTGATGTATGGTGTACACTGTATATCCGCACGGCTGTATGTATACTGGTGTATATACTGGTGATGCATGGTGTACACTGTATATCCGCACGGCTGTATGTATACTGGTGTATATACTGGTGATGTATGGTGTACACTGTATATCCGCACGGCTGTATGTATACTGGTGTATATACTGGTGATGCATGGTGTACACTGTATATCCGCATGGCTGTATGTATACTGGTGTATATACTGGTGATGCATGGTGTACACTGTATATCCGCACGGCTGTATGTATACTGGTGTATATACTGGTGATGTATGGTGTACACTGTATATCCGCATGGCTGTATGTATACTGGTGTATATACTGGTGATGCATGGTGTACACTGTATATCCGCACGGCTGTATGTATACTGGTGTATATACTGGTGATGCATGGTGTACACTGTATATCCGCACGGCTGTATGTATACTGGTGTATATACTGGTGATGCATGGTGTACACTGTATATCCGCACGGCTGTATGTATACTGGTGTATATACTGGTGATGTATGGTGTACACTGTATATCCGCACGGCTGTATGTATACTGGTGTATATACTGGTGATGCATGGTGTACACTGTATATCCGCACGGCTGTATGTATACTGGTGTATATACTGGTGATGCATGGTGTACACTGTATATCCGCACGGCTGTATGTATACTGGTGTATATACTGGTGATGCATGGTGTACACTGTATATCCGCACGGCTGTATGTATACTGGTGTATATACTGGTGATGCATGGTGTACACTGTATATCCGCACGGCTGTATGTATACTGGTGTATATACTGGTGATGTATGGTGTACACTGTATATCCGCACGGCTGTATGTATACTGGTGTATATACTGGTGATGCATGGTGTACACTGTATATCCGCACGGCTGTATGTATACTGGTGTATGTATACTGGTGATGCATGGTGTACACTGTATATCCGCACGGCTGTATGTATACTGGTGTATATACTGGTGATGCATGGTGTACACTGTATATCCGCACGGCTGTATGTATACTGGTGTATATACTGGTGATGCATGGTGTACACTGTATATCCGCACGGCTGTATGTATACTGGTGTATATACTGGTGATGCATGGTGTACACTGTATATCCGCACGGCTGTATGTATACTGGTGTATATACTGGTGATGCATGGTGTACACTGTATATCCGCACGGCTGTATGTATACTGGTGTATATACTGGTGATGCATGGTGTACACTGTATATCCGCACGGCTGTATGTATACTGGTGTATATACTGGTGATGCATGGTGTACACTGTATATCCGCACGGCTGTATGTATACTGGTGTATGTATACTGGTGATGTATGGTGTACACTGTATATCCGCACGGCTGTATGTATACTGGTGTATATACTGGTGATGCATGGTGTACACTGTATATCCGCACGGCTGTATGTATACTGGTGTATATACTGGTGATGTATGGTGTACACTGTATATCCGCACGGCTGTATGTATACTGGTGTATATACTGGTGATGCATGGTGTACACTGTATATCCGCACGGCTGTATGTATACTGGTGTATATACTGGTGATGCATGGTGTACACTGTATATCCGCACGGCTGTATGTATACTGGTGTATATACTGGTGATGCATGGTGTACACTGTATATCCGCACGGCTGTATGTATACTGGTGTATATACTGGTGATGCATGGTGTACACTGTATATCCGCACGGCTGTATGTATACTGGTGTATATACTGGTGATGTATGGTGTACACTGTATATCCGCACGGCTGTATGTATACTGGTGTATATACTGGTGATGCATGGTGTACACTGTATATCCGCACGGCTGTATGTATACTGGTGTATATACTGGTGATGCATGGTGTACACTGTATATCCGCACGGCTGTATGTATACTGGTGTATATACTGGTGATGTATGGTGTACACTGTATATCCGCACGGCTGTATGTATACTGGTGTATATACTGGTGATGCATGGTGTACACTGTATATCCGCACGGCTGTATGTATACTGGTGTATATACTGGTGATGCATGGTGTACACTGTATATCCGCACGGCTGTATGTATACTGGTGTATATACTGGTGATGCATGGTGTACACTGTATATCCGCACGGCTGTATGTATACTGGTGTATATACTGGTGATGTATGGTGTACACTGTATATCCGCACGGCTGTATGTATACTGGTGTATATACTGGTGATGCATGGTGTACACTGTATATCCGCACGGCTGTATGTATACTGGTGTATATACTGGTGATGCATGGTGTACACTGTATATCCGCACGGCTGTATGTATACTGGTGTATATACTGGTGATGCATGGTGTACACTGTATATCCGCACGGCTGTATGTATACTGGTGTATATACTGGTGATGTATGGTGTACACTGTATATCCGCACGGCTGTATGTATACTGGTGTATATACTGGTGATGCATGGTGTACACTGTATATCCGCACGGCTGTATGTATACTGGTGTATATACTGGTGATGCATGGTGTACACTGTATATCCGCACGGCTGTATGTATACTGGTGTATATACTGGTGATGCATGGTGTACACTGTATATCCGCACGGCTGTATGTATACTGGTGTATATACTGGTGATGCATGGTGTACACTGTATATCCGCACGGCTGTATGTATACTGGTGTATGTATACTGGTGATGTATGGTGTACACTGTATATCCGCACGGCTGTATGTATACTGGTGTATATACTGGTGATGCATGGTGTACACTGTATATCCGCACGGCTGTATGTATACTGGTGTATATACTGGTGATGTATGGTGTACACTGTATATCCGCACGGCTGTATGTATACTGGTGTATATACTGGTGATGCATGGTGTACACTGTATATCCGCACGGCTGTATGTATACTGGTGTATATACTGGTGATGCATGGTGTACACTGTATATCCGCACGGCTGTATGTATACTGGTGTATATACTGGTGATGTATCGTGTACACTGTATATCCGCACGGCTGTATGTATACTGGTGTATATACTGGTGATGCATGGTGTACACTGTATATCCACACGGCTGTATGTATACTGGTGTATATACTGGTGATGTCATGGTGTACACTGTATATCCGCACTGGCTGTATGTATACTGGTGTATATACTGGTGATGCATGGTGTACACTGTATATCCGCACGGCTGTATGTATACTGGTGTATATACTGGTGATGCATGGTGTACACTGTATATCCACACGGCTGTATGTATACTGGTGTATATACTGGTGATGCATGGTGTACACTGTATATCCGCACGGCTGTATGTATACTGGTGTATATACTGGTGATGCATGGTGTACACTGTATATCCACACGGCTGTATGTATACTGGTGTATATACTGGTGATGCATGGTGTACACTGTATATCCGCACGGCTGTATGTATACTGGTGTATATACTGGTGATGCATGGTGTACACTGTATATCCGCACGGCTGTATGTATACTGGTGTATATACTGGTGATGCATGGTGTACACTGTACATCCGCACGGCTGTATGTATACTGGTGTATATACTGGTGATGCATGGTGTACACTGTATATCCGCATGGCTGTATGTATACTGGTGTATATACTGGTGATGTATGGTGTACACTGTATATCCGCACGGCTGTATGTATACTGGTGTATATACTGGTGATGCATGGTGTACACTGTATATCCGCACGGCTGTATGTATACTGGTGTATATACTGGTGATGCATGGTGTACACTGTATATCCGCACGGCTGTATGTATACTGGTGTATATACTGGTGATGCATGGTGTACACTGTATATCCGCACGGCTGTATGTATACTGGTGTATATACTGGTGATGCATGGTGTACACTGTATATCCGCACGGCTGTATGTATACTGGTGTATATACTGGTGATGCATGGTGTACACTGTATATCCGCACGGCTGTATGTATAGCTGGTGTATATACTGGTGATGTATGGTGTACACTGTATATCCGCACGGCTGTATGTATACTGGTGTATATACTGGTGATGCATGGTGTACACTGTATATCCGCACGGCTGTATGTATACTGGTGTATATACTGGTGATGCATGGTGTACACTGTATATCCGCACGGCTGTATGTATACTGGTGTATATACTGGTGATGCATGGTGTACACTGTATATCCGCACGGCTGTATGTATACTGGTGTATATACTGGTGATGTATGGTGTACACTGTATATCCGCACGGCTGTATGTATACTGGTGTATATACTGGTGATGCATGGTGTACACTGTATATCCGCACGGCTGTATGTATACTGGTGTATATACTGGTGATGCATGGTGTACACTGTATATCCGCACGGCTGTATGTATACTGGTGTATGTATACTGGTGATGCATGGTGTACACTGTATATCCGCACGGCTGTATGTATACTGGTGTATATACTGGTGATGCATGGTGTACACTGTATATCCGCACGGCTGTATGTATACTGGTGTATATACTGGTGATGCATGGTGTACACTGTATATCCGCACGGCTGTATGTATACTGGTGTATATACTGGTGATGCATGGTGTACACTGTATATCCGCACGGCTGTATGTATACTGGTGTATATACTGGTGATGCATGGTGTACACTGTATATCCGCACGGCTGTATGTATACTGGTGTATATACTGGTGATGCATGGTGTACACTGTATATCCGCACGGCTGTATGTATACTGGTGTATATACTGGTGATGCATGGTGTACACTGTATATCCGCACGGCTGTATGTATACTGGTGTATGTATACTGGTGATGTATGGTGTACACTGTATATCCGCACGGCTGTATGTATACTGGTGTATATACTGGTGATGCATGGTGTACACTGTATATCCGCACGGCTGTATGTATACTGGTGTATATACTGGTGATGTATGGTGTACACTGTATATCCGCACGGCTGTATGTATACTGGTGTATATACTGGTGATGCATGGTGTACACTGTATATCCGCACGGCTGTATGTATACTGGTGTATATACTGGTGATGCATGGTGTACACTGTATATCCGCACGGCTGTATGTATACTGGTGTATATACTGGTGATGCATGGTGTACACTGTATATCCGCACGGCTGTATGTATACTGGTGTATATACTGGTGATGCATGGTGTACACTGTATATCCGCACGGCTGTATGTATACTGGTGTATATACTGGTGATGTATGGTGTACACTGTATATCCGCACGGCTGTATGTATACTGGTGTATATACTGGTGATGCATGGTGTACACTGTATATCCGCACGGCTGTATGTATACTGGTGTATATACTGGTGATGCATGGTGTACACTGTATATCCGCACGGCTGTATGTATACTGGTGTATATACTGGTGATGCATGGTGTACACTGTATATCCGCACGGCTGTATGTATACTGGTGTATATACTGGTGATGCATGGTGTACACTGTATATCCGCACGGCTGTATGTATACTGGTGTATATACTGGTGATGCATGGTGTACACTGTATATCCGCACGGCTGTATGTATACTGGTGTATATACTGGTGATGCATGGTGTACACTGTATATCCGCACGGCTGTATGTATACTGGTGTATATACTGGTGATGTATGGTGTACACTGTATATCCGCACGGCTGTATGTATACTGGTGTATATACTGGTGATGCATGGTGTACACTGTATATCCGCACGGCTGTATGTATACTGGTGTATATACTGGTGATGCATGGTGTACACTGTATATCCGCACGGCTGTATGTATACTGGTGTATATACTGGTGATGCATGGTGTACACTGTATATCCGCACGGCTGTATGTATACTGGTGTATATACTGGTGATGTATGGTGTACACTGTATATCCGCACGGCTGTATGTATACTGGTGTATATACTGGTGATGCATGGTGTACACTGTATATCCGCACGGCTGTATGTATACTGGTGTATATACTGGTGATGCATGGTGTACACTGTATATCCGCACGGCTGTATGTATACTGGTGTATATACTGGTGATGCATGGTGTACACTGTATATCCGCACGGCTGTATGTATACTGGTGTATATACTGGTGATGCATGGTGTACACTGTATATCCGCACGGCTGTATGTATACTGGTGTATGTATACTGGTGATGTATGGTGTACACTGTATATCCGCACGGCTGTATGTATACTGGTGTATATACTGGTGATGCATGGTGTACACTGTATATCCGCACGGCTGTATGTATACTGGTGTATATACTGGTGATGTATGGTGTACACTGTATATCCGCACGGCTGTATGTATACTGGTGTATATACTGGTGATGCATGGTGTACACTGTATATCCGCACGGCTGTATGTATACTGGTGTATATACTGGTGATGCATGGTGTACACTGTATATCCGCACGGCTGTATGTATACTGGTGTATATACTGGTGATGTATCGTGTACACTGTATATCCGCACGGCTGTATGTATACTGGTGTATATACTGGTGATGCATGGTGTACACTGTATATCCACACGGCTGTATGTATACTGGTGTATATACTGGTGATGTATGGTGTACACTGTATATCCGCATGGCTGTATGTATACTGGTGTATATACTGGTGATGCATGGTGTACACTGTATATCCGCACGGCTGTATGTATACTGGTGTATATACTGGTGATGCATGGTGTACACTGTATATCCACACGGCTGTATGTATACTGGTGTATATACTGGTGATGCATGGTGTACACTGTATATCCGCACGGCTGTATGTATACTGGTGTATATACTGGTGATGCATGGTGTACACTGTATATCCACACGGCTGTATGTATACTGGTGTATATACTGGTGATGCATGGTGTACACTGTATATCCGCACGGCTGTATGTATACTGGTGTATATACTGGTGATGCATGGTGTACACTGTATATCCGCACGGCTGTATGTATACTGGTGTATATACTGGTGATGCATGGTGTACACTGTACATCCGCACGGCTGTATGTATACTGGTGTATATACTGGTGATGCATGGTGTACACTGTATATCCGCATGGCTGTATGTATACTGGTGTATATACTGGTGATGTATGGTGTACACTGTATATCCGCACGGCTGTATGTATACTGGTGTATATACTGGTGATGCATGGTGTACACTGTATATCCGCACGGCTGTATGTATACTGGTGTATATACTGGTGATGCATGGTGTACACTGTATATCCGCACGGCTGTATGTATACTGGTGTATATACTGGTGATGCATGGTGTACACTGTATATCCGCACGGCTGTATGTATACTGGTGTATATACTGGTGATGCATGGTGTACACTGTATATCCGCACGGCTGTATGTATACTGGTGTATATACTGGTGATGCATGGTGTACACTGTATATCCGCACGGCTGTATGTATGCTGGTGTATATACTGGTGATGTATGGTGTACACTGTATATCCGCACGGCTGTATGTATACTGGTGTATATACTGGTGATGCATGGTGTACACTGTATATCCGCACGGCTGTATGTATACTGGTGTATATACTGGTGATGCATGGTGTACACTGTATATCCGCACGGCTGTATGTATACTGGTGTATATACTGGTGATGCATGGTGTACACTGTATATCCGCACGGCTGTATGTATACTGGTGTATATACTGGTGATGCATGGTGTACACTGTATATCCGCACGGCTGTATGTATACTGGTGTATATACTGGTGATGTATGGTGTACACTGTATATCCGCACGGCTGTATGTATACTGGTGTATATACTGGTGATGCATGGTGTACACTGTATATCCGCACGGCTGTATGTATACTGGTGTATATACTGGTGATGCATGGTGTACACTGTATATCCGCACGGCTGTATGTATACTGGTGTATATACTGGTGATGTATGGTGTACACTGTATATCCGCACGGCTGTATGTATACTGGTGTATATACTGGTGATGCATGGTGTACACTGTATATCCGCACGGCTGTATGTATACTGGTGTATATACTGGTGATGCATGGTGTACACTGTATATCCGCACGGCTGTATGTATACTGGTGTATATACTGGTGATGCATGGTGTACACTGTATATCCGCACGGCTGTATGTATACTGGTGTATATACTGGTGATGTATGGTGTACACTGTATATCCGCACGGCTGTATGTATACTGGTGTATATACTGGTGATGCATGGTGTACACTGTATATCCGCACGGCTGTATGTATACTGGTGTATATACTGGTGATGCATGGTGTACACTGTATATCCGCACGGCTGTATGTATACTGGTGTATATACTGGTGATGCATGGTGTACACTGTATATCCGCACGGCTGTATGTATACTGGTGTATATACTGGTGATGTATGGTGTACACTGTATATCCGCACGGCTGTATGTATACTGGTGTATATACTGGTGATGCATGGTGTACACTGTATATCCGCACGGCTGTATGTATACTGGTGTATATACTGGTGATGCATGGTGTACACTGTATATCCGCACGGCTGTATGTATACTGGTGTATATACTGGTGATGCATGGTGTACACTGTATATCCGCACGGCTGTATGTATACTGGTGTATATACTGGTGATGCATGGTGTACACTGTATATCCGCACGGCTGTATGTATACTGGTGTATGTATACTGGTGATGTATGGTGTACACTGTATATCCGCACGGCTGTATGTATACTGGTGTATATACTGGTGATGCATGGTGTACACTGTATATCCGCACGGCTGTATGTATACTGGTGTATATACTGGTGATGCATGGTGTACACTGTATATCCGCACGGCTGTATGTATACTGGTGTATATACTGGTGATGCATGGTGTACACTGTATATCCGCACGGCTGTATGTATACTGGTGTATATACTGGTGATGCATGGTGTACACTGTATATCCGCACGGCTGTATGTATACTGGTGTATATACTGGTGATGTATCGTGTACACTGTATATCCGCACGGCTGTATGTATACTGGTGTATATACTGGTGATGCATGGTGTACACTGTATATCCACACGGCTGTATGTATACTGGTGTATATACTGGTGATGTATGGTGTACACTGTATATCCGCATGGCTGTATGTATACTGGTGTATATACTGGTGATGCATGGTGTACACTGTATATCCGCACGGCTGTATGTATACTGGTGTATATACTGGTGATGCATGGTGTACACTGTATATCCACACGGCTGTATGTATACTGGTGTATATACTGGTGATGCATGGTGTACACTGTATATCCGCACGGCTGTATGTATACTGGTGTATATACTGGTGATGCATGGTGTACACTGTATATCCACACGGCTGTATGTATACTGGTGTATATACTGGTGATGCATGGTGTACACTGTATATCCGCACGGCTGTATGTATACTGGTGTATATACTGGTGATGCATGGTGTACACTGTATATCCGCACGGCTGTATGTATACTGGTGTATATACTGGTGATGCATGGTGTACACTGTACATCCGCACGGCTGTATGTATACTGGTGTATATACTGGTGATGCATGGTGTACACTGTATATCCGCATGGCTGTATGTATACTGGTGTATATACTGGTGATGTATGGTGTACACTGTATATCCGCACGGCTGTATGTATACTGGTGTATATACTGGTGATGCATGGTGTACACTGTATATCCGCACGGCTGTATGTATACTGGTGTATATACTGGTGATGCATGGTGTACACTGTATATCCGCACGGCTGTATGTATACTGGTGTATATACTGGTGATGCATGGTGTACACTGTATATCCGCACGGCTGTATGTATACTGGTGTATATACTGGTGATGCATGGTGTACACTGTATATCCGCACGGCTGTATGTATACTGGTGTATATACTGGTGATGCATGGTGTACACTGTATATCCGCACGGCTGTATGTATGCTGGTGTATATACTGGTGATGTATGGTGTACACTGTATATCCGCACGGCTGTATGTATACTGGTGTATATACTGGTGATGCATGGTGTACACTGTATATCCGCACGGCTGTATGTATACTGGTGTATATACTGGTGATGCATGGTGTACACTGTATATCCGCACGGCTGTATGTATACTGGTGTATATACTGGTGATGCATGGTGTACACTGTATATCCGCACGGCTGTATGTATACTGGTGTATATACTGGTGATGTATGGTGTACACTGTATATCCGCACGGCTGTATGTATACTGGTGTATATACTGGTGATGCATGGTGTACACTGTATATCCGCACGGCTGTATGTATACTGGTGTATATACTGGTGATGCATGGTGTACACTGTATATCCGCACGGCTGTATGTATACTGGTGTATGTATACTGGTGATGCATGGTGTACACTGTATATCCGCACGGCTGTATGTATACTGGTGTATGTATACTGGTGATGTATGGTGTACACTGTATATCCGCACGGCTGTATGTATACTGGTGTATGTATACTGGTGATGCATGGTGTACACTGTATATCCGCACGGCTGTATGTATACTGGTGTATATACTGGTGATGCATGGTGTACACTGTATATCCGCACGGCTGTATGTATACTGGTGTATATACTGGTGATGCATGGTGTACACTGTATATCCGCACGGCTGTATGTATACTGGTGTATATACTGGTGATGCATGGTGTACACTGTATATCCGCACGGCTGTATGTATACTGGTGTATGTATACTGGTGATGCATGGTGTACACTGTATATCCGCACGGCTGTATGTATACTGGTGTATGTATACTGGTGATGTATGGTGTACACTGTATATCCGCACGGCTGTATGTATACTGGTGTATGTATACTGGTGATGCATGGTGTACACTGTATATCCGCACGGCTGTATGTATACTGGTGTATATACTGGTGATGCATGGTGGACACTGTATATCCGCACGGCGGGATTATATCTCCACACAATTATGATTCATGTTTTCTCTTTTGTGTAAAAAGGGCGCACTTTTTTGTAAGACTCGCCGGTCTGTGACAGCTGACTCTGGCTCCACCCCCTCTGGTTAATTGGTTGTCGATTTTTCAGTCGCTCTCGTCCAATCAGCTTTCAGCGCCGGTAACTCCTGATTGGCTTCAGAATTCCTGGCGCCAAATGCAAACTGAGTATAAATGCGCAGCGCCCGGACTCCGGCGCTCATCTTCCCCTACATTGTACACGCATCCTCCGCCGCCTCCCGCCATCTGCCGCCTCCCGCCATCTGCCGCCTCCCGCCATCTGCCGCCTCCCGCCATCTGCCGCCTCCCGCCATCTGCCGCCTCCCGCCATCTGCCGCCTCCCGCCATCTGCCGCCTCCCGCCATCTGCCGCCTCCCGCCATCTGCCGCCTCCCGCCATCTGCCGCCTCCCGCCATCTGCCGCCTCCCGCCATCAGCATGCTGTCCTCCCGGAAACCATTCTCCGCTGTCAACGAGAACGTGTCCCCAATGAAGCACCTGTCACTGGGTGACAAGGAGAACACGGTGAGTCCGCGCTCCCGGCTCCGTGCGCGCTCCCTGGTGTGTCCGACGGATCTTAACTGTGTTCTTCTTATTGTAGCCTCCATCTCTAAGCAACACCCGGGTCCTGGCCAGTAAGACCGCCCGCAAGATCTTCCACGACGCCGAGACTGAGCAGGGGGTGAGTGCTGCGGGAGGACAACAGCGCCCAGCAGGGGGTGCTGCACACACTGCAGACTGGAGGTGGTGTGCACCGGGAGGGGGCGCTGTCCTGGCGCCAAAACTGTGGGGCGGCGGCTCCCTGGCCTCCGGACTCCTGTAATGGAGGGGATTATCTGCAGCCCCTACCCTGGTGAATAATCTATAGAATATAGCCAACAGCCCCATCCACCTACCCTTACCCCCCCCTCCCCTCAAAAGTCACATGTCTATTTCCTCTATAGTAAGGGCATGTGCACACCTTGGCAATCTTTCCACTTTTATGCACAATTTATGAAATATTTATTTTTTGCACATTTGAAGCTCTGATCTGCATAATTTCCTGCCAGCAATCTGTGTTCTGGTGGAGAGAAAAGGGGCAAGGGGGGGTGGGGATTTGCACCACCACAGGTGATCATTTGCACGTTAATTAATGCATCTCTTCCAGCACATGACACTTTCCTCCTATTTGAACAGGTCAAAAACACAGAATTGACATTTTGTATAGTGCAGTTTTGTGCACATTCATTTTAAGCTGCCCCCAATGTGGTCACCAGTTTTATATCCCATAATCTGCTGTCCCTTAGATTCTGGTGATGTGTAGTCCCATTGCACCTAATCACTGTGGTTTTGTTGTAAGTCTGAATGTCTTTTGTGGTCAGAGTTAGGTTAATTTCACACTTTTTTTTTTTTTTTTTTTTTTTTTTTTTTCCATCAGGCACAATCCGGGGAAAAAGGATCCGGCACCGGATCCGTTTTATCCCCATTGATTTGTATTAGCACCGGATTGTGCCTGATGGCCTTGCGTTGCATCCGGCTTTTGCCGGATCCGTCATAATTGCCTAAAGCGGCGGCTGGAGTATCTCTTGTAACGTGTGTGTTTTTTTTTTTTTTTTTTTTTTTTTTTTGTCCGGCAAAAAAAACTTCATCGCGTCGAATCCGGCGCGATACGGCATGTTTTACAATGGAAGCCTATAGACGCCGGATCCGGCGTAATGCGGTAAACTCATGCGGCCTCTGGATCCATTTTTGTAAACGGAGCATGCTCTAATGTATTGAGAAAAACGGATCCAGCAAAAAAAAAAAAAAACGGACGAAAAGGATGCAAAAACTGATATGCCGTATCCATTTTTTGACGGATCAGGTATATTGGAACCGTCAAAGGATCAGGCACATCAGTTTTTGCGTATTCTGCGCCAGATCCGTTGCATCAGGCACACACCTGATGCCAAAAACTTATGTGCGAAATTAGCCTTACAGGGGGCCAATCACCAGGATTTTCCTCTATAATCTAAAGCCAGTGCCAGTATAGCACTATCAGGCTGATTTTATACATACCTTTTTAGGCTCAGATGTTTTAGGTTTTGAAATCCAAGAAAGTAAAGTTTATAACATAATCAGCTTGAGTGACAGCAGCTGAGGATCTAAAAATCACGGGCTTGTAATCCACAGGTTGGGGACCCCTGATGTGGAGGCGAAGAGCCTCACTCCAGTGACTTCAATTATTCTTTTACAACTGCTGCACAAAGTGATCAGTGCTGCAGATGTAGCAGAGCTCAGAATGCTGAGCTGTGTATAACCCACCCACACCACTGATTGGTAGCTTCCTGTGCACATTGTTATATCAATGGTCTGTAACCTTTTTGACGATGAGAGCCACATCCAGCTCCTGCCCTCCTCACAGTAATACCCAGAGCCCCCGTTATTTGTATGACCGCCAAAGTGTTTCCACAGAAATCAGTCAGTATCTGAAGATCCAGGGGTTCCCACATTCAGTATTCTGGCATCAAGCACTCCTACCACATTGCTCTTCTGTGTGGGATTATCCATATAATTCCCCATATGGAGACCTGCACTTCACAGCTGGGTACTAGACCTGCTAATGCACCAGGCTGGCAGTCAACTGCGAAACACACATCATGGGCCCACCATCCACAGCTTGGGGACCCCTGTGTCATATTCTGACAAATAGGGTTGCATCAATAAAGTGCAATAGAGACCCAAATTATATGTTAAATACTTATTATAATGTAGGTACAGTGGCACCGCTCTCCTGATACATGGTCTATTAATCACTTGCATTGGCACTTGCTGGTGTGCATCTCATTTTTACTTATAGAGCAGGAAATATCTTGTTATAGTATCATAATTCTCATGTAACTGTATTGCACACTTGATTACTATGATATATATTTATTAGATACCTCCTATAGCACAGGAGTGTGGTGCCACCTAGTGGCTAATTGTTACTCCTGTATAGATTTTTATTTTTTTTTTATTTTTTTTTTAATAGGGTTAGGTAGGTAGGTCTCTTACACTTTATTGATGTAGGTCTATTTGGTCAGATGGTGCTTGACCATTAAAGGGAACCTGTCAGGTGCAATGTGCACCCAGAACCACGATCAGTTCTGGGTTTATATTGCTATTCCCTGCCTAATTGTCCCCTCTCTAGCATAGATAAAGGGATCTTTAGAAAAAGTATTTCTCAGGCCTTTTGTGCACGCTGTGAGCAGTGACAGATATGCAGTACGTGGTTTTGGTAGCGTCTCAATCTGTGGAGGTCACTCAAAAGCTGTTTAGTGTCGTTGACCACCAAACCCAACACCTTTTTAAAGGGAACCTGTCATCAGATTTTTTACCTATTAAACTAAAAATCACCTTCTGCAGCTCCTGGGCTGCATTTTATGAAGGTGCACCTTGGCCCAGACTCTCCTTCCAGACCCCAAAAATAACTTTATAAAACTTGGCCCTTAGGTATGCTAATTACCTTGGTTGGCCAGATGGGCGTGCTCATTTTCTGCCTCTGTCCCCCCTCCTGCCGCTGATCGCAGTCTTCCTTCCTTGATTGACGGGATGACGCCTCAGTCATCTTCTTCGTCGCATTTTTAAATCTCGTGCCTGTGCAGTTAGGTTGGCTCGCGCAGTTTGCTCTGCCATATCGTGGGCAGAGCAGAATACATAGCTGCCCTAGCTCGCGCCAGGGAGCTAAATGCGCAGGCGCGAGATTATGGGAGGGTATGAGCATGGTGCTGGTAAGGTCATTCACAGCGGCGACGTCACCAGCGCCATGCTCGTACCCGCCCATAATCTCGCGCCTGCACGTGTTTAGCTCCCTGGCGCGAGCTAGGGCAGCTGTGTTTTCTGCTCTGGCCGCGATATGGCAGAGCGAACTGCGCGAGCCAACCTAACTGCACAGGCACGAGATTTAAAGAAATCAATGTCTGAGGAGACCTGACTAGTATCTCGGGAGTTAACTCCACAGCCTGGCATACAAGAACTGGGCCAGGCTCTGGTGGTTGCACTCCTTTTGTCAACAAGCTGTACATTGTGTAAGATAAAAGCTCTTACAGCAGCAGATAAATGAAAGCAAATCATTGCATGCACCCGAGGTGTCATATTCCGAAACTGTTGAAGTCTGAGACTGGACTGCATTAGTGGGGGTTTTGGTTTTTTTTTTTTTTGTTTTTTTTAAACCAGAGTCACACAGATCATATTTTATAAGCTCCTTGTCTCGGTAAGTCTAAAGAATTTAACATCATTTTGTCATCTTATAGGTGAAAGCTAAACAGCAGCGCGTTGAAGATGAACCGCTCTTGAGGGAGAACCCCAATAGATTTGTCATCTTCCCAATCAAGTACCACGACATCTGGCAAATGTACAAGAAAGCGGAAGCTTCCTTCTGGACGGCTGAGGAGGTGAGCTTACATAAAACTGAATGGGTTCTCCACTACTGTGCGATAACCCCGTCCTTTCCTGTCCATACGTCTATGATCTATTTTACTGAAATCTGATCCTTTTTGTAGGTGGATCTGTCTAAAGATCTCCAGCACTGGGAGTCCTTGAAGGATGAAGAGAGGTTCTTCATTTCTCATGTGTTGGCCTTCTTTGCTGCCAGTGATGGCATTGTAAATGAGAACTTGGTAAGTGCATAACTAAGAAACCTTTTTAACCTCTTACGGTCATATGATGAGATGGTATGTCATTTGCTGGCTCCCTCATTTTGATCTGAGCTCAAATACTGAGCCTGCATCTTTCCTGGCAGGTGATGACTGTTATTGTATTTTTCAGACTATAAGACACAATTTTTTTTTTTTTTTTTTTCCCCCCTCCAAATGTTGGGGGGGGGGGGGGGTCCGTCTTATAGTCTGAATGTGGCTGCGGGGAATGAGGGTGCTGCAGTGGCTTGGGTCATCGGGGGCATGAGCAGGCTCTAACAGCCTGCCGTGACCGCGTGGGCCCGCTCATTTCATATGCACACCCATCATCCTGCCCATCACTCGGTGCTGAAGCCGGCGCTGACAGGTGGACGGGGAGTGTGCGCATAGAAAAGAGCCGGCCTGCGTGATCACCCCTGGCAACTACAGCCTGGAGTGATGTGTGGCTGTATTCACTGCTCCCCCGCGCATCATCAGCGTGGGGGACAGTGAAAAAGTTTACTCACCCGTCACTGTTGTCTGCAGCATCGCAATCTCCTCCTGTCTGCCAGCCAGCTGGTCAGTGTAGAGAACGGTGAGCACAGCGATGTCGTCATGGTGCGGACCGCTAGTCTCCACACAGGTCAGCAGACAGGAGGATGAGCGATGCTGCAGACAACTGTGACTGCTCCACACTCCAGCGGTGCTGCTGCTGGCTCAGACAGGAGGAGCGATTTTGTGTGTGTGTGTGTGTGTGTGTGTGTGTGTGTGTGTGTGTGTGTGTGTGTGTCTAGCAAGATGAGGGCATATACCAGGATGGGGATCATATAGATGGCAGGAGGGTCATTACCAGGATGGGGTACCTTAGTAGAGAATTTGGGGACATTACCCCCATAAGTGTCAGCAGCAGATCCTCGCCCCATAACAGTGTCATGACGACTTTTTTTTTTTTTTTTTTTTGCTTAAAATTTTATTTTCCTCCTCTAAAACTAGGGTGCATCTTAGTCCGAAAAATACGGTACCCGGCAGTCATATGCCTTAAACAGCCACGTGTGGTGTGGAGCTCTGCCCACGACGGTTAACCTGTTAAATGCTACTGTCCTCTCCTCTGAAGGCATAATTTACAGCAAGCCCGCGTGGGGCATGTCATTCGTGACATGATCACTGGGCTCCGATGGGTTGCCATGATGGCAAGGGGTCTGAAGACCCACATGCCTATCCTTACTGTATTCTTCAAATGGCAGCCACAGGCTGGCTCTTATTAGAACAGCCGTCCACTTCGCAGTACACTACATAACATGTACGCTTGAATGACAAAATTCAACTCTCACAAAAAACCCTTATACATCTATATGGACAAAAAAAAGAAAAGTTGTGCACTTGGAAGGGGGAAGAAATAGTAAATTGGCCATGGCAGGAATGGGGTTTATATAGGGTGTTACTCTAATATAAATCTTGCGTAAACTAATTAATAAAACCTTACAACAAGGCTCAAATACTCAGCTAGCTCAGTGGCAAATTGTCAGACAACTGGAGTCAAGAAGACTTTGCTGAACCGGGTAAGGTCTAATGTGTAACATGTCACTTTGCCTTTCAGGTTGAAAGGTTCAGTCAAGAAGTTCAAGTAACTGAGGCTCGGTGTTTCTACGGCTTCCAAATTGCAATGGAGAACATTCATTCAGAGATGTACAGTCTCCTCATTGACACCTACATCAAGGATTCAAAAGAAAGGTAAGCGTTGAAATAGGTGGATAATCACCCAACTTGTCCAATATGCGTATAAGAACGGGTCCCGTGTCTAGTCCATAGAGGTGGTGCAACCAGTGAACATATTCAGTCTTCATATACAGCTGCACTCTAAGGCATCTACAAATGTATATTGAACATGAACGCAAAGGATCAGGACAGATGAAGACCATAATCTTACACAATGTCACAGGCTATACCCCATAATCAATATTTACTGGACATAAAGGAGAAGGGAGGGCTAAAGTAGTCAGATCCAAAAAAGACTCAGTTAAGAGTAAAAAGACCTCATTTCAAAAGATTAGAAAGTTTGACAATATAGCAAGAGGTAACATACAATTAGGCAATTCATTAATTTTGATATACAAATCGGGTAAAGTCCCTAGTAACTTTACTGCACAGGAAACCTCATCATATGAGTGATCAACCCCAGGACTTAATGGTAATCCAAGATTACATACACTTGGTTAAAGTATCAATTTACAAATCATTGGAGACCTAAAACGACTAAGGATAAACAAATAGAAAAAGGACTAATGTTATATAATCGTGGATCACGGTGTAAGAGGCTCTAAATTTAATCAGTATAAGGACACAAATTACCCATAGATGGCTATAATGATCCCATCTAAACACAAACGTTCATAATGCATAATAATAAACCACCGTATAGTCATCCAAAATACAGGTAATTTCCCATTTTATATGCCAACCAGGTAACGCTCACCCATGCTAAGTAACCACGCAGTAAAACGTGCCCCGCCATGCACGTTTCGTGGTCTTCGGGGGGCTGTGATGTGTCAACAATGTATATTAAAGTGTCTGCACATTTCATTAACTGAATTGCAGAGAGTTTCTGTTCAACGCCATTGAAACTTTGCCCTGTGTGAAAAAGAAGGCTGACTGGGCCATGCGCTGGATTGGTGACAAGCAGTCCACTTATGGAGAACGTGTTGTGGCCTTCGCTGCGGTGGAAGGAATATTCTTCTCTGGATCATTTGCTGCAATCTTCTGGCTGAAGAAACGTGGCCTGATGCCCGGTCTGACCTTCTCCAATGAACTTATCAGCCGCGATGAGGTGGGTAATGTTCTAATTTCCCCCATGAGATCTGTTTTGTTACTCTGCTGAGCTGGCTAACATGTGCTGTATCTGCTCCTACAGGGTCTCCACACAGACTTTGCTTGTCTTATGTTCAAACATTTGGTCCACAAACCATCAGAAGATCGGGTCCGGGAGCTGATTGTTGATGCTGTCCAGATAGAACAGGTGTGTATGGCATTTGCAACAGGGCTGGTGTACAAGAACTAGATAATTTATAATGTAAAGTGGTATTTGCGTTAGCCAAATCCACACTGGTACTTTCTACCAGGCTACTAAGTAGGTGGCATGAGGCAACCTCAATATGTATGGAGGTCTCCTGATTCCCAGGGGAAGAGAGTAGGATGTGACCTTTTCAAGGGCTGATTATATTATAATATTTCAGTGCAAAAATGAGCTATAGCAGCTCCTGGAGAATGATCTCTGTCAAGCTTTCATGCGTCTGGAAGAGATGTCTGCCAAATTATCCTTTAGCTGATTGGTATATAATACATGGGGTCCTTACAAAAAGCGTGACACTATCATGCACGTGAACAAAGTCTCTATATTTTAGTTTGTCATTTTTGTTTTGAAACCTCATCAAAGCTCTTAAGTTGGCCAGCAAAAAGCCACAAAATCGCCTTGTGTGATCTGAAGGATCCTCATGAAGAATCTGTCCTGGCAAATTTATAATTCTGCATGGTTTTGTATATGTAGGTTTATAATTTTCCATTTGGACATATTAATCATGGTCACAAGTATTTTATTTATGCATGTTGTAAGACTATATTAAACTGATACAGGCAAAATATATCTTTGGGCCTGATGAAGAGACCTGAGTAGTCTCGAAAGCTTGCTATTACCATCTTTTCAGTTAGCCATTAAAAGGTATCAACCACTGAGGACTTCAGTTCTTTTAAACAATTTTTTTTATATTAAACTGTTCATTTCTGATATTCACTCTTCATATTCCCCTTACTACATCATGTTTCTTGACCCCCTTCACAACCTAGGATGTAATGACTCATGAAAGGGTGATCTCCCCCGGCTGCTCTGGTGAGCTAGTGGTGATCCCTGCACATGTCTGCTGATATGAACAGCAGACATGTGTGCCTCGCAGGTGAATATGCGATTCACCCGCGCCTGTTGACCCCTTAAAGTGCGCTGTCAAAATGTGATAGTGTGATTTAAATCACACTAATGGGGAACGCACCTTTCCCCACCGCCATCGGAGGTCCCATGACTCGATCACGGGGAGCCAATGGTAGCACAGGGTTATGTGGTGATTCCTGTTGCTATTATGTTAGTCGACAGAGCAGCAGCCGTAACAGCATTTTAGCTGGTCAGAGCGATGCTGCGCTAATCAGGAGAAATGAGTGATCAGACTGCTTGTCCTTAGAGCCCCATAGGGGGACTAGTAAAATAAGCGTGTTAAATTAAAAAAGAAAAAATCCTAAGTTCAACTCACACACCCCTCCCCATATCCCCCCCCCCCCCATTCGCTCCATTGATAATTTAAAGGGTTAAACAAAATACACATTTGGTATCGTTGTGACTAGAAATGCCCGATCTATGAAAAATATTAAATCAATTAATTTGATCTTATGTGAGTTTTTATTGTGGAACAGGTAAAATATCTTTGTACCGTGTTAGCCAGTAGAGATAAAAAATTATTTGAAAGAACTGAAGTCCTCAGTGGTTGATACCATCTTTTCAGTTAGCCGTTAAAAAGGTTAATAACAGCAAGCTTTCGAGACTACTCAGGTCTCTTCTTCAGGCTTTATTGTGTAAAGCCTTTAATGTGAGGGGGGGGGGGGGGAGAGTATAGCCGGTGTTTCAGTAAAACACTTGCGTTTATATTACACCTTTTTACCTGGTGCCACAGCATGGAGTCAAATTAACATTTGCACCTCCTTTTTCCTTTTCAGGAATTCTTGACTGATGCGCTGCCTGTGAAGCTCATTGGCATGAATGGGGATCTGATGAAGCAGTACATTGAGTTTGTGGCCGATCGCCTCATGCTGGAGCTCGGATTTGGCAAAGTAAGTGCAAGTCTGTCGACTGAACTGCTCCTGCAAACACCTGAATTTTGCAGAAGTGCTATTTGTAGCCGTCGTACCCATGATATTCTATGTGTCTGTTTTTCAGTTTTGTGCTAATCTACTTCACATTTCAGATCTTCAAGGCAGAAAATCCTTTTGACTTCATGGAGAATATCTCCCTGGAAGGGAAAACTAACTTCTTTGAGAAGAAAGTTGGAGAATACCAGAAGATGGGAGTGATGGCAAAAGCGGCAGACAATAAATTCACTCTAGATGCTGATTTCTAAATGGACTAAACTCTATCCGTGCAGTAAGATGAGGGCATTTAACTCGGGCTTGTCCTAATCTGCCACTAGCAGAGCTGGCGCCTGTTACAGTGACTATAAGCTCAGATTGTTTCATGTGGCGGAACATATATAAATCTGGATTTCTCACATGCTAGTTTACAGAAGTCGGCGTGTGTGATTAAGAAAACACTCATGGGTACAATAGGTTGTACAGCTTGGTGTATGTATTATAAAGGGTGCTGTGTACTCTGCAGGGGAAGAGCAGCTGCATAACAGTAACTTTTTAGTGTAAATGTGGGTTTTTATGTATTTTAGGTTGAACCTGGCACTTTAAATTAAAGATTTCTTTTACAAAAAATGTGTTTTCATATCTGATCAGTTCACATGTACATCTCCAGCTTTGAACATGGCTCCATCTGTGCAATTAACCCTTTGAAGACTGCCAGTACACACTAAAACTGTTTTCGGTAAAGGGAAGGTGTCTTGAAATAGCAAGTATTCAACACCAGTAGGTATTAAAGTGGAACTCTTACATGTATAGTTAATGTGAGAATAGCAACATGTGTAAATTAAAACTTAACTTTTAATTGGGTTATATTAAGAAAACAGTATAAAGTGCAAATAGTGATGCACACACCAATTTAAAACCTGAAAATGATGAGGCCAATCAAGAAATAAAGCACCATCACTTTCATATCGTAACACAGGTAAACAAAAGGGCAGTCTACCCTATATATCAATACCCATCCAAATATCGTCAGCTATAGGGACACTGGGTAAATATGGCCTACAATAAAGAGGCTTGCAGGCAACCCAGGATACTACATAGCAATTGGCGACATTAGAGCAAGAACTAGCTGCCAAGTAATAAAAACACAACCTATATATTAACAGGCAAAAGGACACCTCAATAGATGTATATAATGTAAAATGGGGTATCCACTAGTTCAGGGGTCGGGAACCTATGGCTCGCGAGCCAGATATGGCTCTTTTGATGGCCGTATCTGGCTCGCAGACAGGGCTCCTACCTGTCTATGGGAAGGATCAGGGCCGGCGCCAGCACCCGGCTACTCAGGGGGGCCCGGTGGCCGCGCTGTCACCGCCCCCCGCCGAGGATCGAGCTTTCAATTGCATCGGCATCGCAGGTGCCGATACAATTGAGAGCAATGATGAAGGAGTGAGCGGCGCGCTCTCTCTCTTATTCTCCCCGCTGTGACTGTCGGCGTTCTTCTGATAGCTCTGCAGCGAGCGCGGTGACGTCATCACTGCGCGCCTGCTGAGAGGTCAGCGAGCGACAGCAATGGACGATGCGCCGAGGAGACCGGATCAGCGGGGGGACGAGAAGTGAGCCGCCCCTCTACTGACACTGGGCTCCCCTGACTCACAGGCCGGCCACTACACAGCGGCACTAGTACACATAGGGGCCCGGCAGCCGCTCTGCGTCTATGTGTAGTGCCGCTGTGTAGTGGCCGAACTGTGAGTCAGGGGAGCCCAGTGTCAGTAGAGGGGCCCCTGACCTGGAGAGGCCACCAGCCATGTCTGACCTGCAGGAGTGCTAGTCCTGACCTGCACAGCAGACGGAATCTCCATCCTGCAGGACCTGCGATGACGTCACGCCCATGTGACTGTGTGGGAGGAGACACAGGATGCCGGGCAGAAAGCAAGAGAACTGAATCCTGAAGGAGATTTGGACACATGACTGGTAATAAGAAAAGAGGGGACATGAGGGTGAGGGGGGCTGCAGGGTGAGGGGCATATGAGGGCTGCAGACTGACAGAAGCATGTGAATGGGTGCAGAGTGTTTGAGAGGGGTAAGTTGGGGTACAGGCAGGGTGAGATATGTAAGCAGGGTGTGTGCGATATGGGGGTGTATTGTGTGTGATATGGGGGGTGCAGGCTGTATGGGAAGCAGGGTATGTGACATATGGGGGTGTAGTGTGTGAGATCTGGGGGGTGCAGGCTGTATGGGGAGCAGTGTGTGTGTGTGTGTGTGTGTGTGTGTGTGTGTGTGTGTGTGGGATATGGGAGGTGCAGGCTGTATGGGAAGCAGTGTGTGTGTGTGATATGGGGGGTGCAGGCTGTATGGGAAGCAGGGTATGTGACATATGGGGGTGTAGTGTGAGATCTGGGGGGGTGCAGGCTGTATGGGAAGCAGTGTGTGTGTGGGATATGGGGGGTGCAGGCTGTATGGGGAGCAGTGTGTGTGTGTGTGTGTGTGTGAGATCTGGGGGGTGCAGGCTGTATGGGAAGCAGGGTGTGTGTGTGTGGGATATGGGGGGTGCAGGCCGTATGGGGAGCAGTGTGTGTGTGTGTGTGTGTGTGTGTGTGATATGGGGGGTGCAGGCTGTATGGGAAGCAGGGTGTGAGAGATATGGGGGTGTAGGCTGTATGGGAAGCAGGGTGTGTGAGATATGGGGGTGTAGTGTGTGTGATATGGGGGTGCAGGCTGTATGGGGAGCAGGGTATGCGATATATGGGGGTGTAGTGTGTGGGATATGGGGGGTGCAGGCTGTATGGGGAGCAGTGTGTGTGTGTGTGATATGGGGGGGTGCAGGCTGTATGGGAAGCAGGGTATGTGACATATGGGGGTGTAGTGTGTGAGATCTGGGGGGTGCAGGCTGTATGGGAAGCAGTGTGTGTGTGTGGGATATGGGGGGGTGCAGGCTGTATGGGGAGCAGTGTGTGTGTGTGTGTGTGTGATATGGGGGTGCAGGCTGTATGGGAAGCAGGGTGTGAGAGATATGGGGGTGTAGGCTGTATGGAAAGCAGGGTGTGTGAGATATGGGGGTGTAGTGTGTGTGATATGGGGGTGCAGGCTGTATGGGGAGCAGGGTATGCGACATATGGGGGTGTAGTGTGTGGGATATGGGGGGTGCAGGCTGTATGGGGAGCAGTGTGTGTGTGTGATATGGGGGGTGCAGGCTGTATGGGGAGCAGTGTGTGTGTGTGATATGGGGGGGGTGCAGGCTGTATGGGAAGCAGGGTATGTGACATATGGGGGTGTAGTGAGATCTGGGGGGTGCAGGCTGTATGGGAAGCAGTGTGTGTGTGTGGGATATGGGGGGTGCAGGCTGTATGGGGAGCAGTGTGTGTGTGTGTGATATGGGGGGTGCAGGCTGTATGGGGAGCAGTGTGTGTGTGTGATATGGGGGGGTGCAGGCTGTATGGGAAGCAGGGTATGTGACATATGGGGGTGTAGTGTGTGAGATCTGGGGGGTGCAGGCTGTATGGGAAGCAGTGTGTGTGTGTGGGATATGGGGGGTGCAGGCTGTATGGGGAGCAGTGTGTGTGTGTGTGATATGGGGGGTGCAGGCTGTATGGGAAGCAGGGTGTCTGGGCCACTGACAGATACAATTGCTCCAGCGGTCACTTAGTACACAAAGGAGTGTTCCTCTCTGCTGCACTAAGCCACCGCTGGACCTAAACAATAATTCGCTGTAAAATAATAAAATAGATAATTGACATAACTGACAATGCGTTGTGTGACATGTCCAATATTCCAGCTTCTTTCTTCTGCGAATGCCTCAAAGCTGGCATTCTCTCAACATCAGGTGGGAAGAATGCCAGCTTCCAGTCATGCGCAGGAAAAAGAAGCCAGACTGCTGGACTGATGTCATGCATCGCAAGTTCACAATGTAAGTTATTTATTTGATTTTTTTACTGCTAATTACCATTGTTTCAGTCCAGTTGTGGCTTTATACAGCAGGGAGGAGCATTCCTTGCTGTACTAAGTGAACATTGGAGCGATTGATCTGTCAATGGCCCTTTAAACATATTGTACGGCTCTCGCGGAATTATATTTCAAAATATGTGGCGTTTACGGCTCTCTTAGCCAAAAAGGTTCCTGACCCCTGCACTAGTTGGTGACTCTAGTGGATCCAATATAAACAAAGAAGAAATCTGTCTGTAGATAGGCTATAGGCAACAGTTGCTATATAGTGTAATAGACACAAAAGAAAAAGGAGTGATCTCACCCAATTCCTATGTCCTGTTCAGGGGTCAGATTTCTCCTGTGTTACCGAAATCCATGTCAAGTTGACGGAAGAAGTGACTTGGTCGCTAGCCCTGTCAGAGCACAACCTTGTATGGCCTGGTATCCTGTATTGCTCTAATGTCGCCAATTGCTATGTAGTATCCTTGGTTGCCTGCAAGCCTCTTTTATTGTAGGCCATATTTACCCAGTGTCCCTATAGCTGACGATATCTAGATGGGTATTGATATATAGGGTAGACTGCCCTTTTGTTTACCTGTGTTACGATATGAAAGTGATGGTGCTTTATTCCTTGATTGGCCTCATCATTTTCAGGTTTTAAATTGGTGTGTGGATCACTATTTGCACTTTATACTGTTTTCTTAATATAACCCAATTAAAAGTTAAGTTTTAAAGGGAAGGTGTCGTCAAATTTTTTTTTCTTTTTCAATAACTGAAGAAAATTAATGTTTTTGTTAATGTTTTTTAATTGAGAAATCTAAAAAAAATTAAAATTTTCCACTCTTAAACACTAGGGGGAGCAGCTGCTGAAATCCTACTGTAGAACTAATTCACATTACAGCTGCAGTAAAGTGTGTGTGTGTGTGTGTGTGTGTCTGTGTGTCACACCCCCCTCACAATCTGGGTGTTTCCAAAAGAAGAGAATTAAGTTTAGGATCACAGTGCGGAGCAGTTTTGTTGGTGACCAGAGTGATCCTAATATGCCTAAAGTGTCACAAAGGACAGCTGGCATAGTACTCCACTGTTAACCTATGCCCCGCTGGCTGTCTGTCTCCCTCCCTATGCCCCTCTGTACCTCACGCCCCCATATACTGTGCTGCTGGCCAGGATTGGAGGTCCGATTTGCAGCCTGAGCAGCACTGCACTACAGATGTCATGCCGCGATCACCGCTTCTAGCTGCATACTCAGAAGAGAAGGGAGTGGGGGGGGTGACCGGCAGAGTGGGGGAGCAGCTATGATCAGTTACGTTGCAATCACCGCTGGCCAGCACCAGTACTTAACCCCAACCATCCTGGTGGGTGACTGGGAAAGTGGAGCATACAGCATACGCAATGTTCTCCACAAAGATGGCGCCGATCTCCTCTCTCAGCTGTGATCTGGACAGCCCAGTGGGCGTGTCCAGATGAGGTGCTGTTTCTGTATTAAATAGAGTCTAACCACTGTCTTCTATGCCAGAGGTTCCCAACGCCAGTCCTCAAGGCACACCAACAGTGCATGTTTTCAGGATTTCTTTAGCATTGCATGGGTGTTGGATTCAGCACCTTTTCAGGTGATTAAATTATCACATGTGCAATAATAAGGAAATCCTGAAAACATGCACTGTTGGTGTGCCTTGAGGACTGGAGTTGGGAACCTCTGTTCTATGCCCTGGTGGCTGCCATAAAGGAGGTGAGTAACTTGTTAATCACAGCAAATCCAAGATGGCAGCCCCCCCGTGCTCCAGTAAAACTAGAATTAAATAAACCAGTTTTTTTTTTTTTTTTTTTTTTATAAGCCACTCCAGCCCACTAGTTGACCAGGTGGGAGGGGCAGACTGGAGAGTAGTCAGTTGAGTGACTATTGTGAGTGACTATAGTGACTAGTACAGTAGTGACTGTAGAGGTGTGAAGGTGGATGTGAAGTGATGGTCTGTCGCGGGTTAATGGTGACCTGGTACCTAGGAGACGTGGTTGCTGGTGGAGTACTCACGGAACTACACACCGACAGGGTACAGGACCCTAGGACAGGAAAGCGCTCTAGGCCGACCTGTTAACACCTGCACAGCAAGGGGACCATCAAGGATCTTGCAGACCCTAAGAATCTGAAGACTCAGTAGCAAAGGGAGAACCGGGGACAGGACCAAAGACTCCAACCCCACAGGGTTCACACTGCCAGGCGGACAGAAGTGGACAAACCACAAAACGGGGACCCACTTACCAGAGACAGGTGCAGGTACCAGAGAACCAAACTGGCACGACTGGGACCTGGAGGCCAACATCTACCAGCAGTGAGTAAACCAGTTGCACTGAACACCTGTGTGGACTCCCTTCTTCTGACACCCACCGCACCATACACCCGCTGGGGCAATACCCTACTTGCGGAGGGGCTACCATACTAGCTGCCAATACCATCAGCCCCAGTAGAGACCTTCTGCAGCGGCGGCTCCCTACACTTAGCTGCAACACTGCAAGTAATGTCACGTATAAACTTTATTCAACAATCCCCTGTAAATATCCCCATTACAAAAAGGGCCCAGAGCACGGAGCCGGGTAACGGACACCACCGTAACTTCCCCAAGACTTATACTGCCCTGAACAGAGTACCCCCATATCCCTGGGTGCAACACATGTCACTACTTTTGTGCGTTATGGATGCTTTTCCCTGTCTATGGTAAAGCAAGCATCAATTCTGCATCCAAAATGCAGTGTTTTGAAACGCACATGCAGTGACAAAACACTGCAGAATATTTGTGAAGGCAGAACGCAACGTGCGCACATAGCCTTGCAACAAAAACTGGAAAGAGCAGCTAAATGTCCCACTGCCTAAACTGCAATAAGTGGCCACGTGTGGCATTACTGTAGTTTAGTGAGCACACAATTTGTGAGTGTGTGTCTCCAGGAACACAAGCAGGGCACAATTTATTATAGCTCCATTTATTCCATACATTTTTAGGATCAACCTCATTGCTAGGTGTAAAGGATAGGGGAGGTTAGCAGGGAGTGAAGTTATAGGGGTGACCGTGGAAAGAAACCGGAACATTGTTACAGTGACTATGAATCTAGTTACCTACAGTTCCCTTCTGGTTCAGTTCTGGTCTAATCATTATTGTACACTTATATTGTGCACTTAGAGGGAATCTGTCACCAGGTTTTTGCCATTTAATCTGAGAGCAGCATAATGTAGGGGCAGAGATCCTGATTCCAGCCATGTCACTTACTGGGCTGCTTGTTGCAGTTTTGATCTACTGCTGATAAAATCTATATTAATCATTAGAGGACTACTTGGTGTGCTGCAGGTAGTCCAGCAGATTCATGAGCGCTGTATAACTGCTCGCGGTTCTGGGTGCATATTGGACCTGACGGGTTCACTTTTAAGGATTTAAAAAATTAAAAGTTTGAAAATTGCAAAAATATTACAAAATTTCACCAATATTCTGACAGTTTCACAAATGCCAAAAATATTGATGTACATTTACCACTAACAAAGTACAAATGTGTCACAAAAATCAATCTCAGACTCAGTGGGATTTATTAAAATGTTCCACCGTTAGTACCCGATAACTGCTGTGAATTCCAAAAGTTGGGTTGGTCAAAATGGTGAAAATTGGCTCCATTACTAAGGGGATAAAGATAATAATTTACATGCACCATATTTACTGTTCTTGCACTTGGCTAGAAGACTCATACAAATATACAGTGTGTCCACCGCCATTAACTTGAAAACGGCAGCAGCTATAGGCATAGAGGTAGTGTCTAGGTATAGTAAAATAGCCATGCGCTACGCAATGAAACCTATACCTATAGCGCCACCTGGTGGAAAACTGGAGTTAGCATTTTTATCTCTAAAACAGAACGAGATACAGAAAAAAAGTGAATTACAAAGTTGTAGGGCATCATCAATTCAATACGAATCTACACCTTGCATACAGAAATGCTATGATTACAATGTGTAAAACTCACAAGGCTGCGGACGTGAAGCGATACCTAATGGAGACCTTCCTACAAGTCATTGGGTATGGTGGCTGCGTGGAGTGGCCTCCACGTTCACCTGACCTGACCCCATTGGACTTCTTTCTGTGAGGTCACATCAAACAGCAGGTGTATGTGACCCCTCCACCAACATTACAGGACCTACGACGACGTATCACAGATGCTTGTGCAAACGTGTCACCTACCATATTGCACAATGTGCAGCAAGATACAGTATGCTGTCCAGAGTCCAGATGTGCATTGCAGCGAACGCTGGCCACTTTGAGCATCATAGTTAAATGAGCGCCATATGCGTGACCAGCATTCAATGTTTTGGGGGTTTCATATCCTAGCATTTCTGTATGCAAGGTGTCGATTCGTATTGAATTGATGATGCCCTACAATTTTTAAATTCACTTTTTTTCCTCTATCACGTTCCGCTTTCAAGATAAAAAATGCTAACTCCGTTGTTTTCCACCAGGTGGCGCTATAGGTGGTTTCATTGTGTAGCGCATGGCTACTTTACTATACCTAGACACCACTTCTATGCCTATAGCTGCCGCCGTTCTCAAGTTAATGGCGGTGGACACACTGTATAAGCTTAAAGTGATGCAGTCAGTATCTTGAAAACGGACCGCTCTGCTAATTCTGAGTATTTATGACTGGTTGTCCAGTATGATTACATGCCATGATGCACGGACTACTATGGAGACCCACAGACTCTGCAATGGAGGCAGACTACAAATTATGGATGAGAAGTTGTGGTAGCACAGTGACCTGTACGTAATTGTTGTCTTGCTGGAACCCTTCTCAATGACCGTTCTGGACACTATGGGACAAAGCAACGCCCTCCCCAGAGACAATACATATATACTGTACATACTTAACCTAATGCAAAGTGTAACAAGTATGGTAACTTTTGTGCCATTGCAAAAAAAAAACCAAAAACCTCAAACCAATGGTGGTATCAATAATGGCCACCAGGGGGCAAAATTGTCAAACTACTGAATTCCTTGTTTGCATGGTCCCATATAAAATATACATGGACAGTGACTGAATCTTCATGATTCGACCTTTGGATGTCGCTATTTTTTATTTAAAATGAAACAACTGAGATGCAATTGAAGTTTAGATTTTCAGGTTTAATTAAAGGGGTTGAACAAAAATATCCTATGAAACGTTGAGGAATTGCAACCATTTTTCTACAAAGCCTCCTCATTTCAGGGGCTTAAAAGTAATTGGACAAATTTACTTTACCATCAATAAAATGTTCATTTTTAATTCTTTGTAGAGAATCCTTTGCAGGCGATGACTGCTTGAAGTCTGGAATACATGGATGTCACTAAAGATTGGGTGTCCTCCTTTGTGATGCTTTGCCGGGCCTTAGCTGCAGTTTATTTCAGTTGTTCCTTGTTTGTGGGTCTTTCTGCCTTACGTTTTGTCTTAAAGGACTATTACCATCTCCAAGATCCTATCCCAATATGTTCTAGGTGTAGTAATAATTATATAAAATACCTCCAAGTAGAAATGTAGTATAGTTCTCCTGATATAGCCATGTCTCTTACCTCATGTGCAGGGCATTGCAGCTTAGGTATCCATGGTTACGACCATGAGCAGCTAACTGTCACTATATGGCTGTGTCCACGGGACTCTGTACCCGCGGATTTTGCAGTGGAAAACCTGCGGATTTATCTGGATTTTCTCGATAAATCCGCAGGTTTTAGCAAGTACAGACACTCCCCATGTTACTCTATGGGACATGGAGAGTGTCTGTGTCCATGCTGCGGTATGTGCGGCTGCTGAATATGCTGCGGATCTCCCGCAGCCGCACATAACTGCATGTCACTTATTCCTGTGGAATTCCCGGCCGTCCACTATGGAGATAGAGGCCGGGACCTCCGCAGGTAAGTCGCACGAATGTCCACAGATATTTCAGCTCTGTATAGCTGCGGATTCCAGGGATCAGCTGCGGGAAACCTGTGGACGTACCTGTGGATATACAATGTCCTGTGGGCACATAACCTATAAGTGGACGTAACCATGGACACCTAAGCTGAAATGCCCTGCACATGAGGTAGGAGACATGGCTATATCAGGAGAACTATACTACATTTCTACTTGGAAGTATTTGCTATTGTAACACTCACTGCTGACAAGCGGCAATGGACCCATTGGACCACAGGGGGAACCCAGACTTACACTTTAAAGGGAGGGGCTTAACGAAGCGCCCACGATGAGGCAGTATACCAGGTGCCACTCTCAAGGCTGTAGCTGGGACTGTGGCAGCTGAACGGTGCAGGGAGACAGCAGGATAGGTGGACACAGTCATAGTCAGAACAGACACTGGCAGAACAAACAGGGCTGGCAGGGCAGAAACAGGACAGGTACTGGCAGAAAAAACAGAGTAGAAAGAGGAAGCACCATCTGGATGGGGAACTTCTGGCACGGGTCATTATGGGAAAAGCCAGGGAACGCACTGCACGTGGACGGCAATGAAAAAACCCAGAGGGGAGCAAGCCAAGGACCACAGGATTTCCATGCAGGGAAATGGCATTGTGGCGCCCCTGACCTGGTCAGGCACCCCAGAGTACTGCACTCATGCTGGGACAGTGCTTCCAGGTAATTCCAAAGGCCAAATGAGGTGTGTACACACAGACACATAGCAACCAGGTCTCCCACATAATTAGAAGGGACCCTTGGGTAGCCTCTGAAGAGGTTAGCTTTCAATTCTCAGCAAAGGGTGCAGTGGAGGGTCTGGAAGCTAGTTTGCAGTGGCAGACAGGAAAGAGGATTAGCAAGCCAGTCTGGAGCAGTGTACAGACGTTGCTGAAGGAAGCAGACGTACAGCCACGCTAGTCAGACCCTGCAGGTGTGGTAGCTGTTAGCGGGGGAGTACAGTGACCAGAAAGTCAATCTGAAAGACACCTGAAGAGAGGCAGTCGAGTACGGGGACTGCTGGTGACTAAGCACGCACAGGGAACAGGTTCCTAGAGCGGACATCCATTTACTGATCTGCTAAACCTGCCGGTGAGGGGACTAGAGGTTCCTCACCAAAGATACAGAGTTCGAGCCTCAGCAGCAACAGGGGGACTCATAAGGAGATAGGGCCAGAAGCCATCTCACCTGGTCCACGCTGCCGGCAAATGGGCCAGAAAGGGGAGGAAAGGCAGTAACGACTTTCCTGGATGAATCCTACGATACTGCAAGTCAGGGGTTATCCGAAACAAAAGGAGTGGTAGGAAGGCGAGTTAACGGCTACCCTCAGTTCGGCCTGAAGAAGTTCCTGGTTCCACCTGGTATAATCTCAGCACCACCCGGGTATCTCACCAACCATCTAAAAGTGAGTAAACAAGTTGAAAGACTTTCTGAATTGCGACTGAGTTATTCTGCGACCTGTTGTTCAACAAACACCCGAGTCCCTGGGGCCAGCCTCACTCACGGGAGGCCACACCACCAGACTGCAGACACCATCAGCCCCAGACGCTCGTTAAACCTGCAGTGGTGGTCACCCATAACCCTGACCGCGAACCGTGAGTGGCGTCTCGACTCCCATGTAAATAAATCTGACATACCTGTTGCCAGCGGTAATCAAGTGGAGCGCCTGTGGCATCCCTGAAGGTGGAGTGAAGTCCCTGAGGCGACCGCTGCAGCTGGGTGACACATTTCTGGCGTCACGAACAGGATCGGGGACTAGACCTGATTAGACAGGTGACAGTGCGCCTTAGAGGTCCGATCAGAAAATTTGAACCGCCGCTATTTTTGTTGCTGTTAAAAGCGCGCAAATTAAGAAGCTGCAGCCTGCGCAGAAGGAAAGTAACCGCCCACGAAGAAGTGTGGCTGACCCAGAATACCCAGAGTGCTCTGACAGAGTGAAGGAGGGAAGATGGACGCTGAGAGTGCTAATGCCCCCGGCCAGGGCGACGCAGCCCAAGCGATGCCTGGCCCCGGTGTGGTGAACGCAGCAGAGCCTAGTTCTGGTGTGGCGGTTGCAGCTGCTTCGGCCGAAGTCTCCCCGATTATGCCGATCTCCTTACCGTACGTCCCTGGGGCGACCTGGCTGCCCCAGTATGCTGGTAAAGCAGACACCCTGACCGGATTCAAGAAGAAGATCAGCACCCTGCTGGACATGTACGCAATGACCGGTAAGCAGAGGGCCGCCGTGGTGCTGGGACAACTGACTGGAGCAGCAGAATTAGAGGCTGAGGCATGGACCAGTGATGATCGGAGCTCTGTAGAAACCATTTTTGCCAAATTGAAAGCTGGCTTTGAGAACCGCACAGAGGCAGAGCTGAGAATGGGCTTCTATAACTGCCGCCAGAAGCCCCAAGATAGCATAAGGGACTATGCCCTCAGGCTGCAAGCCGCCCTGCGGGCTCTCAAGCTCGTGGACCCTGTCAGTGATCAGGAAGGAAACCAGACGATGACAGAACAGTTCTTACAGGGCCTGCACTCCCCTGAGGATAGAAAACAGATGAGGCTGTGGTCCCTGGAACACAGTGATGTGGACTTTGCCATTCTGAAAGACAGGGCCGTGAAAGCACTTCAACCCCCACTGATGCAGACCCCTCAAACCAGTATGGTCTACCAGCACCCCGACTGTTAGAGCAGAATCCTCCTCACAGGCCCTGGTAGCTGCAAAAGGACCCACCACCCCAGCCGGAGTCACAGATGCACCTGCGAGGACAGGGTAACAGCTCAGTAAGGACGTTGCCCGGATCCTGAGAGCGTTGCAACTTCCACCAGAATCCAAAGCCCCTCAGAGGATCCTGCTAGCTGACAGCCCAGAGGACGTCCCCTGGACGCGGGGGAGAAGAGATCCCTCATCCCGAGGGAGGAGCAGCGATCTCTATGACTCGTCCGGACAACCCATGTGCTGCCGTTGCCAGGAAGCAGGCCACTATGCGAGGGCCTGTTCTTTAAACGGGTCAAACCTGGGGCCAAGGGCCAGTCCTCAGGAATAAGAAAACCAGGCCCAGCTGACTGCCGTGACCAGCATGTGGGTAGACGACCGGTCCTGTCCATCACCATTGACGGGATCCCAACCTTGGCATTATTGGACATCGGTTCCCAGATAACGACAATCCCGTATTTCCTTTATCGCAGGTTTTGGTCGGACGAAGATCTCCAACGACCGGACCCTGACCTTACCATCTATGCAGCTAATGGAAAACCTATAGACCAGGTTGGGGTCAAAGAGGTAACCATAAAGGTGGGAAGGCAGGAAATGAAGGGACAAGGACTGATTGTTGTCGATAGTGATGCAAGGTAAAGAAACCCACAAATGATTTTAGGCACAAATGTCATAGAAAATTGCCTAGGAGAAGTGTTGTTGCTTCACCAGATTGCTGAAGGTGTTGAGGGCGGACAACGGAGAGCCTTGCAAAAAGAGATCCGAGTCATCCTGAGGAAGCAACAGGTAAACCAGATTGGCGTTTAAATTGGTAATGTACGGGTGATGGATGCTAACCCCATTGTGATACCCCCACGGAGTGAAATGATGATGTGGTGTAGAGCAGCGGTAGGTCTCAGAGGATGGGATTACCAGGCTGTAGTAGAACCCACTTATTCAGAACACTGGCCCACAGTCTTGACAGCCAGGGGGGTAGTTGACGTACACAAGGGAAGGGTATCCGTATGAGTGCGTATACTGCGAGGAGGAGGAAGCCAGACTACCAAGATACGCTACCATTGCCAAACTGTTTACTTGCCCAAATGATGCTATATAACCTGTACAACCTGTTGTGTCCCCTGACACAAGCTGACTCAAAAGAGAACAAGACCTCCCAAAAACAGTTAGAGGACTGGTGCCAACAACTCCATGTGGGAACTGACTCTACCCCCACCTATCAGAAACACGGGCTTCACCGGGTCGTGCAGGAATACGAGCAGGTCTTTAGTAAGAATCTACTAGACTTTGGTAGAATCAGAGGGTTGCAACATCACATACCCACAGGCAGTCATCCTCCCATTAAGGAAAGACATAGGCCTATACCACCAGCCCATTACCAGCGCACGAAGGACATGCTGAAGGACATGAAAGAGGCAGGAGTCATTAGGGACAGTTGCAGCCCTTGGGCAGCTCCCCTGGTCCTGGTGAAAAAGAAGGATGGCACAATGAGGATGTGTGTGGACTAGAGACGGATAAACCAGATAACACACAAGGATGCCTACCCTTTGCCATGGATAGAGGAATCCCTCGCTGCCTTAAAAGCTTCTAACTACTTTTCTACCCTAGATCTCACTAGTGGCTACTGGCAAGTATCTGTAGCAGTGGAAGATCGGGAGAAGACGGCCTTCACCACCCCCTGGGCCTCTGTGAGTTCAACAGCATGCCATTTGGACTTTGCAACGCCCCCGGGACCTTCCAGAGGTTGATGGAGTGCTGCCTGGGGCACCTCAACTTTGAAACTGTCCTGCTCTACCTGGATGACGTCATCATGTACTCCAAGACCTATGCGGACCACCTGAAACACCTGGCTGAAGTCTTTGAAGCACTATCTCGATATGGGATGAAGCTGAAGCCAAAGGTCCAATACTTAGGTCATGTGGTCAGTGCGTAAGGAGTAGCACCAGACCCAGAGAAGATCACAGTCATCCAGAAATGGCCCACACCCACCACCGTCCGGGAGGTACGTCAGTTCCTTGGCCTGGTAGGCTACTACAGAAGGTTCATCAAGGGCTATACGAAGATGGCAGCGCCTTTGCAAGAGCTCCTTGTAGGCCAAGCAAAGAAGGGAAAGACCTACGGCCCACCGTTTAACTGGGGAGAAGCCAAAGAACACTCCTTCAGACAAATGAAAGGGGCCTTGATGGGTGAAGAGATTCTAGCCTTCCCTGATTACAGCCTACCCTTTGTGCTGTACACCGATGCCAGCAATGTGGGGCTGGGAGCAGTGCTTTCCCAGGTGCAGAAGAGCAAGGAACGTGTGATCGCTTACGCCAACAGGAAGCTCCAGCCTACTGAAAGGAACCCAGAAAATTATAGCTCATTAAAGTTAGAATTCCTGGCCAAGGTCTGGGCTATCACAGAGCGATTCAAGCACTACCTGGCAGCCACCAAATTCACCGTCTTCACGGACAACAACCCCCTGACCCACTTGGATACTGCTAAATTGGGTGCCATGGAGCAACATTGGATAGCCCGACTAGCAAATATGATTTTACTGTCAAGTATCGAGCCGGTTGCAAGAATGGCAACGCAGATGCTCTGTCAAGGATACCTCACCTAGCAGATGAAGGTGAAGATGTAGATGACATTGAAGAGTTTGAGCTGCCAGCGTTCCATCACCCTGGGGTCAACCAGTGCCAGCAGTCACACACCAGCCACCAAGAAGTGGTCCTGAATCCGCTACCTCACTACAACTGGAAGGAGACTCAGGAGAATGATCCAGCGGTCGGCTTGGTGAAGAAGCTGATCACTCAACCTGGTGCCAGCCTTGATTCTAAAGCCCCGCCTGAAGCACAGCACTTGTGGAGAGAGAGGGGTCGATTATTTATCTACCAAAACAAACTCTACAGGAGCATCATTGACCCGAAGACGCATGAGGTGTGGCAAGTGATTGTACCACAGAAGGATACACGGATGGTGCTGGAAGCCTATCACAATGGCGCAGGCCACTTTGGCTAGAAGAAACTGGAGGCACTACTTAAAGAAAGATTCTACTGGGTGGGCATGTGATCTGCCCTGGAGAAGTGGTGTAGAGACTGCGGTCCATGCACTCTCAGAAGAAAAGACCATCACAGTCAGAGAGCACCGCTCCAGCCGATGCAAACCAAGCAACCCTTGGAAATAGTGGCCCTGGACCATATGAAGTTGGCGCCCAGCAGACAAGGCTACACCTATGCCCTCACCATGGTTGATCATTACTCCAGGTTCCTAGTGGTAGTACCAGTCAAGGACTTGACAGGCCAGACTGCAGCCAGAGCTTTCCAAGCCCATTTCTGTAGGCCACATGGCTATACAGACCAAGTGCTCACTGACCAAGGCCCAGCCTTTGAAGCTGAGGTGTTCAAGGAGTTTTGTAACCTTTATGTCTGCAAGAAGATCCGTACCACATCTTACCATCCACAAACCAATGGCATGAGCGAGAAGATGAATCACATTGTTCTACACCTCCTGAAAACTCTACCACTGGAAGAAAGATGCCGGTGGCCAGAGAAGCTACCTGACCTGGTGGACATGTACTGTATAACAACGTCCCCGTGAGTTCCACGAACTGCACACTGGCATATCTGATGAGGGCCAGACCTGGAGGACTGCCAGTGGATCTGGAAATGGGAATTGAGACCCAGGAAGACCCTCTACAAGGTGCCGATTGGGATTCCACCCGCCAGGCCCAGTACAAGAAAGTACAAGAGTGTGTAGAACGAAGCTTGACCCAGCAGCGAAAGAGACAAGAAAAAGCCTACAATCAAAATGCACCTGCTGCTCCTTTGATACCTGGAGAAGTGGTTCTCAAGAGAAAGAGAAGAAATCACAAACTCGACAATCACTGGGAAGCAGAACCCTACACCGTGTTACCATTAACACCTAGTCGTGAGAAGACATACCTCATCAGTAGTGATGAGCGAGTACTAAAAAGCTCGGGTGCTCGAAGCTCGGGCCGAGCCTCCCAAGATACTCGTGTACTCGGCCCGAGCAACGAGCCCAATGTTATCCTATGGGAGACCCGAGTATTTTTGTGAAATGACCTCCCGGCAGCATGGAGAAACCCTAAAAATGTCACAAAAGTCTCAGAAGAGTGCTCAAATGACATGGCAACAGCATGGGGAAGACCCCTTGAAGCATTTATCACTCAAAAGTCACAGCTGTGAACAATTTTGTCCGCGTTTTACGCCATTTTTACGGACTCACCAGAAAACCTTCCAAAATGACCCCAAAATGATTTTTCATGGCGGAAATGTTAAGGGCACATACCCAATAGTGAGATAGAGCTGGTGTATGTTACTTTTTGAGATCAATACATGAAAGATTTTACGTGAAAAAAACATTGTGTGGCACTCCGATGTCCCTGAGAAGAGACGTACATGAAGGCCTCTTGAGTCTAATGTGCCCATTTTGAGGAAGTGAGTCTTTGTAGTATTTTCCTTTGCCAGGGCAGTCCTAAATTGTGAGGTTCACCAATGCCCCTGCATACAGACGTGCATGAGGGCCTCAAAACATTAAGTGTCCATTGTCAGGAAGTGGGTGTATTATAGTATAGCCCTTAGGCAGGGCAGCCAAAAATTGGGAGGCTCCACATTGTCCCTGGGTAGAGACGTGCATGATGGCCTTTAAACCTGAAGTGCCCATTGTAAGGAAGTGGGTCTATTTCAGTATAGCCCTTTGCCAGGGCAGCCAAAAATTGGGAGGCTCCACATTGTCCCTGGGTAGAGACGTGCATGAGGGCCTCAAAACATTAAGTGTCCATTGTCAGGAAGTGGGTGTATTATAGTATAGCCCTTAGGCAGGGCAGCCAAAAATTGGGAGGCTCCACATTGTCCCTGGGTAGAGACGTGCATGATGGCCTTTAAACCTGAAGTGCCCATTGTAAGGAAGTGGGTCTATTTCAGTATAGCCCTTTGCCAGGGCAGCCAAAAATTGGGAGGCTCCACATTGTCCCTGGGTAGAGACGTGCATGATGGCCTTTAAACCTGAAGTGCCCATTGTAACGAAGTGGGTCTATTTCAGTATAGCCCTTTGCCAGGGCAGCCAAAAATTGGGAGGCTCCACATTGTCCCTGGGTAGAGACGTGCATGAGGGCCTCAAAACATTAAGTGTCCATTTTAAGGAAGTGGGTGTATTTCAGTATAGCCCTTAGGCAGGGCAGCCAAAAATTGGGAGGCTCCACATTGTCCCTGGATAGAGACGTGCATGATGGCCTTTAAACCTGAAGTGCCCATTGTAAGGAAGTGGGTCTATTTCAGTATAGCCCTTTGCCAGGGCAGCCAAAAATTGGGAGGCTCCACATTGTCCCTGGGTAGAGACGTGCATGAGGGCCTCAAAACATTAAGTGTCCATTGTCAGGAAGTGGGTGTATTATAGTATAGCCCTTAGGCAGGGCAGCCAAAAATTGGGAGGCTCCACATTGTCCCTGGGTAGAGACGTGCATGATGGCCTTTAAACCTGAAGTGCCCATTGTAAGGAAGTGGGTCTATTTCAGTATAGCCCTTTGCCAGGGCAGCCAAAAATTGGGAGGCTCCACATTGTCCCTGGGTAGAGACGTGCATGATGGCCTTTAAACCTGAAGTGCCCATTGTAACGAAGTGGGTCTATTTCAGTATAGCCCTTTGCCAGGGCAGCCAAAAATTGGGAGGCTCCACATTGTCCCTGGGTAGAGACGTGCATGAGGGCCTCAAAACATTAAGTGTCCATTTTAAGGAAGTGGGTGTATTTCAGTATAGCCCTTAGGCAGGGCAGCCAAAAATTGGGAGGCTCCACATTGTCCCTGGATAGAGACGTGCATGATGGCCTTTAAACCTGAAGTGCCCATTGTAAGGAAGTGGGTCTATTTCAGTATAGCCCTTTGCCAGGGCAGCCAAAAATTGGGAGGCTCCACATTGTCCCTGGGTAGAGACGTGCATGAGGGCCTCAAAACATTAAGTGTCCATTGTCAGGAAGTGGGTGTATTATAGTATAGCCCTTAGGCAGGGCAGCCAAAAATTGGGAGGCTACACGTTGTCCCTGCGTAGAGACGTGCATGAGGGCCTCAAAACATTGTTCCCATTGCAAAGGAGCGGGTCTCCTGTCGTTGTAATGTCCATTCTGCAAAGAATGGGCGAAAAAATTTACCACTGGGGGTATACCTGAAACAAAGACCTAACTATTGTAACGGTCATCATGATGGCGCATGAGGAGAAGGAGGAGCAGTCCAGCGATTATCCAAAGTCGAGAAGTGTACCCATGGGTGAGTGGAGGTACATGGCAAACTTTAAATTCCGCTCTCATTTGCTGGTGGTGTGGTGAAGTCTGGCCCAATCCAACCCTTGTTCATCTTTATCAGAGTCAGCCTGTCAGCATTTTCAGTTGACAGGCGGGTGCGTTTATCTGTAATGATTCCACCTGCGGCACTAAAAACACGCTCTGACAAAACGCTAGCAGCAGGGCAGGCCAGGACTTCCAAGGCGTAGAGAGCCAATTCATGCCACGTGTCCAGCTTGGATACCCAATAATTGTAAGGCACAGAGGAATGTCGGAGTACAGTTGTTCGATCTGCAAGGTACTCCTTCAGCATCTGGGCAAACTTAGGATTTCTTGTGGCACTACCCCGCACCTCAGGGGCTGTGGTACGTGAGGGGCTGAGAAAACTGTCCCACATCTTAAAGACTGTTCCCCTACCTCTGGCGGATTGGACTTGTGCCTCTCTCGGCTGTACGCCTCGGTTGTCCACTGATTCCTGACCTATGCCGCTAGCGTTTTGTGAGGGGAATGCTTTGCCTACTTCCGTGAGTATGGCCTTCCGAAACTGCTGCATTTTGGTTGACCTCTCCTCCACGGGAATAAGAGACAAAAAGTTCTCCTTGTAGCGTGGGTCTAACAGTGTTACCAACCAGTAATGATTGTCGGCCAAGATGTTCTTAACGCGAGGGTCACGAGACAGGCAGCTTACCATAAAGTCAGCCATGTGCGCCAGACTCTTAACAGCCAGGACTTCAGTAGCCTGACCAACAAGATGACTGAACATGCTGTCCTCCTCCTCCTCCTCCTCCTCCTCCTCCTCCTCCTCATCTACCCTGTCCTCTGGCCAGCCACGCTGAATCGAGGATATGACTGGTGTGCATGTCATATCCTCAATTTGGCCGGAGAGTTGCTCCATGTCTTCATCCTCCTCCTCGTCATAGTCCTCCACTGCACGTTGTGATGAGACGAGGCTGGGCTGTGTGTTATCACCCACACCCACTACTGTTTCTTGCTGCAACTCATCGCGCTCCGCCTGCAATGCATCATGTTTGTTTTTCAGCAGGGACCGTTTTAGAAGGCAGAGTAGCGGTATGGTGACGCTAATAATGGCGTCATCACCACTCACCATCTTGGTGGAGTCCTCAAAGTTTTGGAGGATGGTACATAGGTCTGACATCCATCTCCACTCCTCAGGTGTTATGTGTGGAGTTTGACCCATTTCCCGACGGCTTAGGTGATGCAGGTACTCAACAACTGCCCTCTTCTGCTCACATATCCTGACCAACATGTGCAGAGTTGAATTCCAACGCGTGGGGACATCACACACCAGTCTGTGAGCCGGAAGATGCAAACGGCGCTGAAAGCCGGCAAGGCCGGCTGAAGCAGTAGGTGACTTTCGAAAATGTGCAGACAGGCGGCGAACTTTTACCAGCAGATCAGACAGCTCTGGGTATGACTTTATAAACCGCTGAACCACGAGGTTGAGCACATGGGCCACGCATGGAACATGTGTCAGCTGGCCTCGCCTCAAAGCCGCCACCAGGTTCCGGCCATTGTCACAAACGACCTTTCCTGGCTTTAGGTTCAGAGGTGTGAGCCAGTGATCTGCCTGCTGTTTCAGAGCTGTCCACAGCTCTTCTGCATTGTGGGGTTTGTCACCTATGCAGATTAGCTTCAGCACAGCCTGTTGCCGCTTCGCCGAGGCAGTGCTGCAGTGCTTCCAGCTTGTGACTGGTGTGGAGGGCACAGTGGATGAGGATGCGCAGGAGGAGGAGGAGGCTGAAGAGCATGACATTCCGGAGCTGTAGAGTGTGGGTGAAACACTGACTGAGGTAGGGCCTGCAAACCTTGGTGTGGGAAGGACGTGTTGCGTCCCTCGCTCAGACTGGGTCCCAGCTTCCACAATATTAACCCAGTGTGCCGTCAACGAGATGTAGCGGCCTTGCCCACAAGCACTTGTCCACGTGTCTGTGGTTAGGTGGACCTTGGGTGAAACAGCGTTGTTCAGGGCACGTGTGATGTTTTGTGACACGTGGTTATGCAACGCGGGGACGGCACACCGGGAGAAATAGTGGCGGCTGGGGACCGAGTAACGTGGGACAGCTGCCGCCATCAGGTCACGGAATGCTTCTGTCTCCACCAGCCTAAAAGGCAACATTTCCAGCGCAAGCAGTCGCGAAATGTTAGCATTTAGAACTGTGGCATGTGGGGTGTTGGCAGTGTATTTGCGCCTGCGTTCAAAGGTTTGCTGAATGGATAACTGAACGCTGCGCTGGGACAAGGACGTGCTTGATGATGGTGTTCTTTCTGCGTAGGCAACTGTAGGTGCAGGAGTGGAGGAGGCTTGTTCGCAGGCAGCATGGACAGAGGATTGGCTCGCATGCACAACCAGCGAAGACGTAGCAGTGACATCAGCAAGCACTGCTCCTCGACTCTGTTGTACTTCCCACAAAGTCGGGTGCTTGGCTGACATGTGCCTGATCATGCTGGTGGTGGTCAGGCTGCTAGTTTTGGTACCCCTGCTGATGCTGGCACGGCAGGTGTTGCAAATGGCCTTTTTTGAATCATCTGGATCCAACTTAAAAAACTGCCAGACTCGTGAAGACCTAACATTTGGACAGGCACCTTGTGTCGTCGTGTTGTTCCGGGGAACGGTTGCCTGACTTCTGCCTGGGGCCACCACCCTGCTTCTTACTGCCTGTTGTGATGCTACGCCTCCCTCCCCCTGTGCACTGCTGTCCTCGCTCTGCATATCCTCCTGCCAGGTTGGGTCAGTTACTGGATCATCCACCACGTCGTCTTCCTCTTCCGCACCCTGCTCCTCCTCCTGACTTGCTGACAATTGTGTCTCATCATCGTCCACCACTTGTTGAGACACGTTGCCAACTTCGTGAGAACGTGGCTGCTCAAATATTTGGCCATCTGTACAGACGATCTCCTCATGACCCACTTCAATATGAGCTGGCGAGAGGCCAGAATGTGTGAATGGAAACGTGAACAGCTCTTCCGAGTGTCCAAGTGTGGGATCATTAATGTCCGAGGAGGACGTGTACTCAGCCTGGTGGTAGGAAGGAGGATCAGGTTCAGAAATGTGCGGTGCAGTATCACGGCTACTGACACTTGACCGTGTGGAAGACAGAGTGTTTGTGGTGGTGCCAATCTGACTGGAAGCATTATCCGCTATCCAACTAACAACCTGTTGACACTGGTCTTGGTTCAAGAGCGGTGTACTGCTGCGGTCCCCAAGAATTTGGGACAGGACGTGCGAGCGACTAGATGTGGCCCTTTGTTGTGGCGAAATTAGAGCTTGCCCACGACCTCGGCCTCTGCCTGCACCACCATCACGTCCACTTCCTTGTTCCTTGCCAATGCCCTTGCGCATTTTGCAATGCTGTGCACTGCTGACGTGTATATTCACTACTTGTGCGTTATATCAAAGTTTCTGGAAATTGCACACAAGTGCACCTGTACGCTGCCACCGACAGGCACACACGTTCGGTTTTAAAAACCAAGCACGGACGCAATAATAACCTAACACAGGTTTTAGGAGCAAAAATTAAGAACTCTGACACTATCAGCCACTGCTGACTGATGTGTATTATACACTACACTTGTGCGTTATATAATAGTTTGGTAAACGCACACCAGTGCACCTGTACGCTGCCACCAACAGGCACACACGTGCGGTTTTAAAAACCAAGCACGGACGCAATAATAACCTAACACAGGTTTTAGGAGCAAAAATTAAGAACTCTGACACTATCAGCCACTGCTGACTGACGTGTATTATACACTACACTTGTGCGTTATATAATAGTTTGGTAAACGCACACCAGTGCACCTGTACGCTGCCACCAACAGGCACACACGTGCGGTTTTAAAAACCAAGCACGGACGCAATAATAACCTAACACAGGTTTTAGGAGCAAAAATTAAGAACTCTGACACTATCAGCCACTGCTGACTGACGTGTATTATACACTACACTTGTGCGTTATATAATAGTTTGGTAAACGCACACCAGTGCACCTGTACGCTGCCACCAACAGGCACACACGTGCGGTTTTAAAAACCAAGCACGGACGCAATAATAACCTAACACAGGTTTTAGGAGCAAAAATTAAGAACTCTGACACTATCAGCCACTGCTGACTGACGTGTATTATACACTACACTTGTGCGTTATATAATAGTTTGGTAAACGCACACCAGTGCACCTGTACGCTGCCACCAACAGGCACACACGTGCGGTTTTAAAAACCAAGCACGGACGCAATAATAACCTAACACAGGTTTTAGGAGCAAAAATTAAGAACTCTGACACTATCAGCCACTGCTGACTGACGTGTATTATACACTACACTTGTGCGTTATATAATAGTTTGGTAAACGCACACCAGTGCACCTGTACGCTGCCACCAACAGGCACACACGTGCGGTTTTAAAAACCAAGCACGGACGCAATAATAACCTAACACAGGTTTTAGGAGCAAAAATTAAGAACTCTGACACTATCAGCCACTGCTGACTGACGTGTATTATACACTACACTTGTGCGTTATATAATAGTTTGGTAAACGCACACCAGTGCACCTGTACGCTGCCACCAACAGGCACACACGTGCGGTTTTAAAAACCAAGCACGGACGCAATAATAACCTACTAACAGGTTTTTTTGGGGAGCGACAATTACAGTACAGACAAGTCAGACACTATCTGGACTGTTTTACACTGTGTACACCAGCCCCAGATATGAAGGCTGGTATACGGTCACCACTACCCTGCCTGCCTGCCTGCCTGTATACTGCTACAATAGTCCTGACAAGGACTCTTTTGGTCACTAGCCTGTATTCAGACCTGGCTATACCCTGCCTGTATATAGCAACAATAGTCCTGAGAAGGACTCTGCTACTGTACTCCGACCTGGCTATACCCTGCCTGCCTGTATACAACTAGAATAGTCCTGAGAAGGACTTTTGGTCACACTGTTTGCAGCCCTGCAACTGAAAAAGCTATAAAGGGCCGCAAAGCTTTCCCTGAATCAGCGACACTCTCCCTACACTCACTGTCAGAATAGCTGTGAGCAGAGCACAGCGCGCCGGCCGATATAAAGGCTCGGTGACGCTGTGCAGGCCGGCCAATCACTGCAATTCCACAACTAACAGGGCTGTGGCATTGCAGTGGTCTGCCAGCCAATCCCTGCATGAGGGCTGGCTCTCAAAAGAGCGCCAACATGCAGAAATGAAGACCACGAGTAAAGCACGAGTATCGCGAGATTACTCGGTCCCCGCCGAGCAGCCCGAGTACAGTGATACTCGTGCGAGTACCGAGTAGTGACAAGCATGCTCGCTCATCACTACTCATCAGCAAAGATGGAGGAAAGACGACAGCTGTGCTTTCCAGAGACCACCTTAAGAGATGCCCTGAAAAGCTAAGAATTCCTGAGGAAGTCCCCAACTCTTCGCTAGTCGAAGAAAAGAGAGAGAAGATGATCCATACTGTGCTTGGAGATTTTCCTGCAAGTTGGCCTCAATACAATGGAGCCGTAGTAATTCCAGTAATCACCTTCCCTCAACCCAGAGAAGAAGTTAGAAGACAAGAAGAACCTGTTCAGAATCTAGAAGAGCCAAGTGAAGCTGAATCAGAAGACCATGCACTGGTATCAGCACCCAGTACACCCATCATTCGCATTGAGACAAATACACCGGGTGGGAGGACACAACCTCAGACAGATGACAGCATAGTACTGCTTAGATCAACCTGCAGCAACTTTGGTCATCCCCCATTATGGTATAGAGAAAGTATAGTTTAGTTTAAAGTGTCTAACAAGAGTAGTTTAAAATGTTTAACATGTTTTTAAAGTTAAGTAATGTTTAAGTGAAATGTGCCCACAAGAACTTTTGTGTGAACTGCTTGCGTATTGTTTTAGCACCAGGTTCCTTGCACTTTAAAAATGGACCATAGGTTATGAACTGGCTATAGCCACAAACTCTCGCATTGTAAAAAGTTACCCCAGTGGTACCAACCTCAGAGCACGCCTGTTTATGGGGCCTGGCTCTGCACCACCAGCGAGCACGCCTGTTTATGGGGCCTGGCTCTGGACCACCAAGGAGCACGCCTGTTTATGGTGCCTGGCTCTGCACAAGGGAGCACGCCTGTTTATGGGGCCTGCTCTCCAACACAAGGAAGCTGGTACGCCTGTTTATGGGGCCTACCCTACACCACCCTCCTCACGAGAGGAAGATTGGAGGAAAGGTGTGTGATAGAGCTGGCCCAGACCTGGTCACCAAAGGGACCGGTGACCTACCTCCTGGAAGTTGCTGGGTGGGTTCAGGACTTGTGGGTGGTGGTGGAATGGTACCTGGTATGTTGTCAATGTAAATAACCTCCCCTGTGTGGGAAAAGTTGTATTTACCCTTTTGTTTCTTGTCTCTTTGCAGCCCGAGGATGTGCTGATGATAACTAAGGGGGAATGTGGCACCCCTGACCTGGTCAGGCACCACAGAGTACTAGACCCATGCTGGGACAGTGCTTCCAGGTAATTCCAAAGGCCAAATGAGGTGTGTACACACAGACACATAGCAACCAGGTCTCCCACGCCATTAGAAGGGACCCTTGGGTAGCCTCTGAAGAGGTTATCTTTCAATTCTCAGCAAAGGGTGCATTGGAGGGGCTGGAAGCTAGGTTGCAGTGGCAGACAGGAAAGAGGAGGAGCAAGCCAGTCTGTGAGCAGAGTGTACAGAAGTTGCTGAAGGAAGCAGACGTACAGCCACGCTAGTCAGACCCTGCAGGTGTGGTAGCTGTTAGCGGGGGAGTACAGTGACCAGAAAGTCAGTCTGAAAGACACCTGAAGAGAGGCAGTCGAGTACGGGGACTGCTGGTGACTATGCACGCACAGGGAACAGGTTCCTAGAGCGGATATCCATCTACTGATCTGCTAAACCTTCCGGTGAGGGGACTAGAGGTTCCTCACCAAAGATACAGAGTTCGAGCCTCAGCAGCAACAGGGGGACCCATAAGGAGATAGGGCCAGAAGTCATCTCACCTGGTCCACGCTGCTGGCAAATGGGCCAGAAAGGGGAGGAAAGGCAGTAGCGACTTCCCTGGATGAATCCCACGATACTGCAAGTCAGGGGTTATCCGAAAGAAAAGGAGTGGTAGGAAGGCGAGTTAATGGCTACCCTCAGTTCGGCCTGAAGGAGTTCCTGGTTCCACCTGGTATAATCTCAGCATCGCCCAGGTATCTCACCCACCATCTAAAAGTGAGTAAACAAGTTGAAAGACTTTCTGGATTGTGACTGAGTTATTCTGCGACCTGTTGTTCCATACACCCAAGTCCCTGGGGCCAGCCTCACTCACAGGAGGCCACACCACCAGACTGCAAACACCATCAGCCCCAGACACTCGTTAAACCTGCAGTGGCGGTCACCCATAACCCTGACCGCGAACCGTGAGTGGCGAGATGACTCCCATGTAAATAAATTTGACATACCTGTTGCCAGCGGTAATCAAGTGGAGCCCCTGTGGCATCCCCGAAGGTGGAGTGAAGTCCCTCAGGCGACCGCTGCAGGTGGGCGACACAGCATCAGCGCACTAGGGAAGCTGGTGCTACTGCTATTATTATTATGCCTACTACATATTGGGGATGGGAATACCCCTTTAAGCATGTGAAATGAAGCTCGATGGGGTTGAGGTCTGGTGATTACTTGGCCACTGCACAATATTCCACTTCTTTGCCTCCTCCCAGGTTACTTTTGCAGTATGTTTTGGGTTATTGTTCATCTGTACGGTGAAGTGCCATCCAATCAACCTTGCTGCATTTAGTGGAGTCTGATCAGAAAGTATCACCCTGTACACTTCAGAATTCATACGGCTGCTTCTGTCTTCAGTGACATCATCAATAACCACTAGTGACCCAGGGCCATTGGAAGCCATGCATGTCCGGCAATCCTACTGCCTCCCCATGTGTTACAGAGGATGTGATGTGCTCTGGATCATGAGCCATTCCATGCCTTCGCCAGACTTTCTTCTTCCCATCATTCTGGTACAAGTTGATCTTAGTTTCACCTGTACACAAAATGCTTTTCCAGAACAGGGCTTTTTTTGGCGTTTTTTTGGCAAAGTCTAATACGCTTATTTTTTTAGGCTGATTAATGGTTTGTAGCTTGTACTGAACCCTCTATATTTGCTCTCATGAAGTCTCCTCTTTATGATAGACTTAGCTATAGACACACCTACTACCTGGAGAGTGTTCTCCACTTGGGTGGATGTTATGAAGGGAAATCACAGGGCAAAAGTGAACGTTCATAGGATTAATGTAAGTCTCTTGTGGTCCGGATTGTCTTCTATGTGTATCAATTACCATGAATCGGACTCCAAGGACCCTGATGAGTACCAATCTACACAATCAGATGGGTGAGAGTGTTCCATCTGTTTAATGTATATGGTCTATTAGCTAGAGATACGAGCCTGGCACCGATAAGTCTGGCACCGAAGGGATGTCATGATAGCCGGGCGTCAGCTGATGAGCCCCATGCCTGTCATCAGGATCCTCCTGTGAACGCTGGCTGGGAGCCGCATTTGTGGCGCCCCTGACCTGGTCAGGCACCACTGAGTACTGCACCCATGCTGGGGACAGTACAAAACAGGTAATCCAGAAGGCTGACCGAGGTGTGTGACTACACAGGCGCATAGTGATCAGGTCTCACACATTTACCTTTGAGAGGACCCCTGGGGATCCCAGGAGGGGGCGAAGCCTCCATCTCCACTCGAGGGGTGTGGTAGAGAGCCTGGTTGCTAGGTGACGTAGGCAAGAACAGGAGAGGAGGGAAGAGTGAGCCGAGGACAGTTGAGTGGTGAAGTTCAGGGAGGGCAGAAGCAGACCCTGTAGCTCTACACAATTCTGACAACGTACGCGCAGTGACTACCGACGGGGGAGAACGGTCACCTGGTAGTGCTGCCCGAAATCCACCCACGACTAAAGAGAGAGCAACGGAGTGGAGAGTAAGGAGACTGCCAGGGAGATACCAGGCCCAAACGGGTAACAGGTCCCAGTGCAGGGATAGATCCACTTGTCCTTTGCCAAACCTGCATGAGGGGGCACTTTACACCCCCAAGACAACACCACAGAGTCCGCAGCCACGTAGCCAAAGTGAGGGCCCATAGCTCACAGGAGGCAAGCAGCCGGAGTGACCTGGTCCAGGCTACAAGCAAACGGGCCAAAAAAAAGGGGAGAGAGGCACCAGCAACTTCCCTGGGCGACCCCAGCAGGGCTTCAAGCAGGGGTTACCCCAAAACACAACGGGCTAAGGAAGGCGAGTTGGTAGCCACCCTCACCAGTCAGCCTGAAGGACACCTGGTTCCAGCCTGGTTCATCCCAGCTACGCCCGGGTTACTCACCCTGCCACCATCAGTGAGTAAAACCCCTGAAAGACATCCTGCTTGTGCGTGTGAGTCATTCTGCGACTTGTAGTTCCACACACCTACACGGGACCTTGGGGCATGCCTCACTCTCAGGAGGCTATTACAACTGACTGCACCTACTATCAGCCCCAGGCACCCTTAACCTGCAGTGGCGGTCTCCACTGACCGCAATTCTGAGAGTGGCGTCACGACAATCAAAATAGAGGATTTCCTACCTGTGACAAGATCCAGCCGCGTGGAGTCCCTGAAGGTAATGCACCGCTGCACCGACACCGAACCTCGGGGCCCCACACATCCATAGTAGAATGTGATTCTCACTATACATAGTGGTGCTGATACCCTGCTCTGTATGGCACAGGGGATCAGCCGATCGCAGCTTAGTCTCCTAAGGGGACTATTGAAAACAGTATATACAGTAAAAAAAAAAAGAAAAAAACACATTCAAATCACCTCCCTTTTGCCCCGTTAAAAATAATACAATAAAAAAATACATATATTTGGTATCGCTGCGTTCCTAGATGTCAAATCTATCAAAATATAAAATAGATGAATCTGATCGGTTAAAGACGTAACAAGAAACAAATCAAAACGCCATTAATACTCTTTTTGGTCACCGCAACATTGCAATAAAATACAATAAAAGGCAATCAAAGCATCATATCTACCCCAAAGCAGGATCACTAAAACATCAGTTCAGGGAGCAAAAAATATGCCCTAACACAGACCTATATCCTGAAAAATGAGAACGTTACGGGTCTCGGAAAATGGTGACATAAGCAAAAAAAAATTTTCTTCAAATCTCCTAATTTTCTTTACATCCTCCCCTCTACATAGAATCTCATCTGCACCAACTGATTTTACCCAGGATCTGGGAATCAGTTCTGGATGATAAAGACGCAGATTTCGCTGATAAGATATATTACAATGTTTCTTATTTTCATGTGTATTTATTTATGAAATTAAAATGCAAAGCATGGTTACTCTTAGTATAGAGATGATTCTATATCAAGTGAGAGATGAGAGAATCAATTTAAACTGAATCAAATTAGTGGCAAATTTCCATAAAAACACATACTCCATACTCAATTATTTGGAGATTTGATTTTAACCGGCCCCCATTTTGCTCAACTACGCAGATGTTAAATATATATATATATATACACACACACACACACACACACACACACACACACACACACACACACACACACACACACACACACACACACACACACACACACACACCCAGCTCTCCTCGGCCTTTACCATACCTGTCCCAATCCCAAGCTATATCTTATCACTACTCTAGTGGTAAAGCTGTGATCAAAGTACTGAGGGGAAGCTAAGGTACAATTTTGTTATTTTGTTGTTGTTTTTTACATGTTTCTTTACTCCTTGTTTCCATATGTTTTACTTTTATAGTATTGCTGCCTTTAGTCTGAATCTATGATGTGCACAATCCTATAAGGAAAACCATAGCATGAACAGGTGTGTCCAAACTTTTCACTGGTCCTACATGGGAGGTTATTAACACATTGCAATTGGAGAAATTAAAGGGAACCAATCACCAGGATTTTCCTATATAACCTATAGCCAGTGCTATACTGGCACTATCAGGCTGATTCTATACATACCTTTAGTTGTCAGCTTGGATGTTTAGGTTTTAAAACACAAGCAAGTAAAGTTTGTAAAATGAGCAGCTTTTTGAATGACAGCAGCTGCCGGTCAGCTGATAGCTGGGGTGAATTTTGATAGTGATTCCCGCCCCCGTCTGTCCATGCTCACTGTTATTTATGCTAATTCTATTATAGAATTGTTTTACTATTTGAGTAGAAGGGGCTGTGCTGATGTCATACCCATGTGACCAGAAGGGGCAGGGCCTCAGCCAACATAGCTGATACCAAGAAGCAACATTATTTTTCTGTTGGCTGAGGCACAGCTCCTTCTGATCACATGGGTATGACATCAGCACAGGTCCTTCAAGTCAAATAGTAAAACAATTCTATAATAGAATTAGCAGAAATAAAAGAGGGAGGTACAACAGACAGGGGGTGGGAAACACTATGATATTATCTGATACCTCAGATATTATCTGATGCTCAGCTGATGTCATTCAAAAAGCTGTTCATTTTACAAACTTTACTTGCTTGTGTTTCAAAACCTACACATCCTAGCTGACAACTAAAGGTATGTATAGAATGAGCATGATAATGGCAGTATAGCACTGGCTTTAGGTTATATAGGAAAATCCTGGTGATTGGTGCGCTTTAAAGGAAAATTCACCATTCCTTTATAAATCCCCTCCTCCATGCAGCAGAATGTGACTTTTATACAAATGTTTATTCGATTATGGTAAATATCTCTTTGTAAATTAGCCGGTGTAATTACACTTCTCTGTTGCGGAGCGACTGGTTTAATTTCATGTTTACATAGTATTGTAATGATGTTCTGAAATATCACATAAATGTCATCAATCAGCTGCATCCATGGGACATCACTGCCGCCCTTCTCTTTAATGATATGTTAATGTAAACATGTTATAGTATATTAAATTGGAATTTTAATAAGGTGCGAAATTTATCTTTATAATGACAGGAAATCTGCCAGACCAAGACAATTAGGGGCACTTTGCACGTTGCGACATTGCTAGCATCAGCTAGCGATGCCGAGCGTGATAGTACCCGCCTCCTTCGCACATGCGATATCTTGTGATAGCTGCCATACCGAACATTAACGCTACGGCATCTTCACACACACTTACCTGCCCTGCGACGTCGCTCTGGCCGGCGACCCGCCTCCTTCCTAAGGGGGCGTGTCGTGCGGTGTCACAGCGACGTCACATGGCAGGCGGCCAATAAAAGCAGAGGGGCGGAGATGAGCGGGATGTAAACATGCCGCCCACCTCCTTCCTTCCGCATAGCCGGTGGAGGCAGGTAAGGAGATGTTCCTCGCTCCTGTGGCTTCACACACAGTGATGTGTGCTGCCGCAGGAACGAGGAACAACATCGTATCTCCTATTGGTGCGACATTATGAAAATGACCGACGCTACACAGATCACCGATTTTCGACGCTTTTGCGATCGTTTATCGGAGCATCAAGGCTTTACACGTTGCGACGTCATTACCGGCGGTGGATGTGCATCAATTTCGATTTGACCCCGACGATATCGCAGTAGCGATGTCGCAGCGTGCAAAGTACCCCTTAGGTCCCACTCACACTTGCGCTATTTTGACGTAAACGGAATCCGTCACTAATGTAGTACAGTTCATTTATTTACAGTGGAAGCACGACATCATGTGGACACAAGCGGGTACTGCATGACACACACGCGCGCCATAGTAATGCGCTTCCACTGTAAATAAATGAACTGTACTACATTAGTGACGGATTCCGTTTGCGTCAAAATAGCGCAAGTGTGAAACTAGCGAGTCAAGTACAGTACAATAATGAGATATTTTCCTTTTTTTCTTGGATGTATGTGTCAGCGATACAAAAGCAGGTTTCACAGGGATTTCTAACCTGAACCAGAAAATATTTCTTTGATACGCCATCCTCTGCTTAACATCAGTGGGGTCCAGCTGCATGACCCCTATTAATCACAAGAACAAAGTGCTGTGCAGGCAGTGAGCAAAAAAGCGACAACTCAGCCCCAATCCAGAGTAATGCAAAGTTTCAGCACCTGCACAGAGCCCAAAGGAGAATGTCAGGGGACGGGGGGAGAACCAACAATTTTGAAAATCTTTATGATTCACGTTTTCTTAGTTTAGAAAATAAAGATAAACAATAGAAATCACAAATAGACTAAAATGTAATCTATGCTGGGCACATCTAGTAAAGTAAATATGCATAGCACATGGAAGACATTCATCAGGTGCAATAAACCCACAAATAATTCAAAGAAGACAAGTTCATAATCATTTAGAAACAACAATACTAATAATGTTGTAAGTCAGGAAGAGTTTATAAATCAATATTTTGTGGAATAACCATGATTTTTAGTCACAGCTTTCATGCGTCTTGGCTGCTTTCCACCAGTCTATCACACTGCTTTTGGGTGATCTTATGCCACTCCTGGTGCAAAAATGTAAGCAGTTCTTTGTTTGATGGCTTGTGACTATCCATCTTCCAATAAAATGTATACTTTATTTCTAGATCAATTAAAAAGGTTATATTCATGCAGCCAGAGACACACAATGTGCATATAGTGTTAGATACACCGGATGGAAAGTGTAAGGCGGGCTTTGCACGCTGCGACATCGGTAACAATATGTTACTGATGCTGCAGCGATAGTCCCGCCCCCGTCACACGTGCAATAACTAGTGAAAGCTGCCGTAGCGATTATTATCGCTACGGCAGTTTCACACGCACATACCTGCCGTGCGACGTCCCTCTGGCCGGCGACCCGCCTCCTTCCTAAGGGGGCGGGTCGTGCGGCGTCACAGTGACGTCACACGGCAGGCGGCCAATTGAAGTGGACGGGCGGAGATGAGCAGGATGTAAACATCCCGCCCACCTCCGTCCTTCTCATTGCAGCCGGCGGCAGGTAAGGTGAAGTTCCTCGCTCCTGCGGCTTTACACACAGCGATGTGTGCTGCCGCAGGAACGAGGAACAACATCGCACCTGTCGCTGCACCGGCATTATGGAAATGTCGGAGGCTGCAGCGATGATACGATAACGACGCTTTTGCGCTCGTTCATCGTATCAAAAAGGATTTGCACGTTGCGATATCGACTGCGACGCCGGATGTGCGTCACTTTCGATTTGACCCCATCGACATCGCACGTGCAATGTCGCAACGTGCAAAGCCGCCCTAAGGGTAATTGTATCTAGCGGCCGTGCAGATCAAGGGTATATAAACCTAATAAATTCAGATGCTGGACCCTAGGGGATATGACTCACCCTTGATTGGTCCCTGCCTAGCAATGGTGCTTTAAGCACCCTAACTTTCTTGGTGCCCCCATTCCACGGCAGCTGTCCCTATTGTATCCCTTACTAACTTGGAGATAACCATCACCAAATTTACCAGAATAAAGTGCTAAGTACAAACCACATATACACATACAACAGACACAAATTAATAGAGCAGTTGCTACCCAAAGAGTCAACTGCAATAAATATTTACATTAGGTGACACCTTAGAGTTACCCAGGACTGGTATCACCAGTAATTCACTGGCTATGAATTACTGGTGATACCAGTCCTGGGTAAGGGGTACTTCACACACAGCGAGATCGCTACTGAGATCGCTGCTGAGTCACGTTTTTTGTGACCTCATTAGCGATCTCGCTGTGTGTGACACTGAGCAGTGATCTGGCCCCTGCTGTGAGATCGCTGCTCGTTACACACAGCCCTGGTTCGTTTTTTTATTGTTGCTCTCCCGCTGATAAGCACACATCGCTGTGTGTGACAGCGAGAGAGCAACAATCCTGAATGTGCAGGGAGCAGGAGCCGGCGTCTGACAGCCTGCGGTAAGCTGTAACCAAGGTAAACATCGGGTAACCAAGGTGGTTACCCGATATTTACTTTCGTTACCAGCCTCCGCAGCTCTCACGCTGCCAGTGCCGGCTCCTGCTCCCTGCACACGCTAAGTTAAGCGGTGTGAGCTGGTAACTAAGGTAAACATCGGGTAACCATACCCGATGTTTACCTTAGTTACCAGTGTCCGCAGCTTCCAGACGCCGGCTCCGTGCAAGCGCAGCGTCGCTTGCACGTCGCTGCTGGCTGGGGGCTGGTCACTGGTCACTGGTGAGATCTGCCTGTTTGACAGCTCACCAGCGACCATGTAGCGATGCAGCAGCGATCCTGATAAGGTCAGATCGCTGGTCGGATCGCTGCTGCATCGCTAAAGTGTGAAGGTACCCTTACTCTAAGGTGTTACCTAGTGTAAATATTTATTGCAGTTGACTTTTTGGGTAGCAACGACTCTACTAATTTGTGTCTGTTGTATGTGTATATGTGGTTTGCACTTAGCACTTTATTCTGGTAAATTTGGTGATGGTTATCTTCAAGTTAGTAAGGGATATGTGAAGCCCCACAGGTGTTGTGTTGGTGCATTACCTTCAGGGACTCCATGTGGGATGGTCTGGTCACAGGTAGGGAACCTTCTCTTTAGGATTTTCGTGACGTCACTCTCGGTATTGCGGTCAGGGAACCGCCACTGCAGGTTAAGGGACACCTGGAGTTGTCGGTAGGTGCAGTTAGATGGTGTGGCACCCCGAGAGTAGGGCTGGCCCCAGGGCCCATTTTGAGTGGGTGAAACCACAAGGCGCAGAATGACTCAAACACAGTCCAAGCAGTCTTTCAGGGTTTTTACTCACAGTTGATGGTAGGGTGAGTAACTCGGGCGTAGCTGGGATGAACCAGGCTGGAACCAGGTATCCTTCCGGCTGGCTGATGAGGGTGACTACCAACTCGCCTTCCTAGCCCTGTGTGTTTTGGAGTGACCCCTACTTGAAGCCCTGCTGGGGTCGCCCAGGGAAGTTGCTAATGCCTCTCTCCCCTTTTTTTGGCCCGTTTGCTTGTAGCCTGGACCAGGTCACTCCGGCTGCTTGCCTCCTGTGAACTATGGGCCATCTCTTCGCTATGTGGCTCCACCTCTGTGTGTGGTGGTGAGGGCATGAAGTACCCCCACCTGCAGGTTGAGCAGGATAACTGAATGGTCCCCTACTCTGAGAACCTGCACTCATACGGGCCTGGTACCTCCCTGGCAGTCCCCTTACTCTGCCACCTCTTTGCTCTCTCTAGCCTTGGGTGGATTTCGGGTAGCACTACCAGGTGACCGATCTCCCCCGTCGGTAGTCACTGCGTGTACGTTGTCTGACTAGTGGCAGCCTCAGGTCTCCTCTTTGCGTCTGCTCTCCCTGAGCTCCACTTCAGACTGGCTCACTACTCCCTCCCCTCTGTGCTTGCCTACGCCACCTAGCAACCAGGGTCTCTACCACACCCCTTGAGTGGACATGGAGGCTACGCCCCCTCCTGGATTCCCCAGGGGTCCCTATCAAAGGTAGATGTGTGAGACCTGATTACTATGCGCCTGTGTAGTCACACCTCGGTCAGCCTTCTGGTTTACCTGTGTTGCACTGCCCCCAGCATGGGTGCAGTACTCAGTGGTGCCTGACCAGGTCAGGGGCGCCACAGGTACAATAGGGGCAGCCACCATGGAATGGGGGCACCAAGAAAGTTAGGGGGCTTAAAGCCCCATTGCAAGGCAGGTACCAATTAAGGGTGAGTCATATCCCCTAGGGTCCAGCATCTAAATCTATTAGGTTTATATACCCTTGATCTGCACGGCCCCTAGATACAATTACCCTTACACTTTCCATCCGGTGTATCTAACACTATATGCACATCGTGTGTCTCTTGCTGCATGAATATAACCTTTTTAATAAATATAGAAATAAAGTATACATTTTTATTAGTAGTTTTTTTTGTTTGGTTTAATAGTTGATACCCCTGATACTATATCCTTGGTCTTTTGACTATCCATCTTCCTCTTGATTACATTCAAGAGGTTTTCAATGGGGTTCAGGTCTGGAGATTGGGCTAGTCATGACAGGGTTATGATGTGATGGTCCTAAATCCACACATTGATTGACCTAGCTGTGTGGCATGGTGCATTGTCCTGCTGGAAAAACCAGTCCTCAGAGTGGGAATATTGCCTGAGCAGAAGGAAGCAACTGTTTTTCCAGGATAACCTTGTATGCGGCTTGATTCATACATCCTTTGCAAAGTTTAATCTGCCCAGTTCCAGCCTTGCTGAAGCATCCCCAGATCATCACCGATCCTCCACCAAATTTCACAGTGGGTGCAAGACACTGTGGCTTGTACCCCTCTCCAGGTCTTGGTCTAAACATTAGATGACCAGGTGTTGGGCAAAGCTGAAAGTTAGACTCATCAGATAAGATTACTTTACTCTAGAAATTGGGCAGATTAAACTTTGCGAAACACTAGGTGCTCTAAGATCACTGTCTATCTTATTGTCACAATGGGACTGCAGGATAGCAAGACACTATGGGTTCATGTTCTGTTCCTCAAGCTGTAGGGGTCCTATTCTCTCCCTGTTCCCAAGATTACCCTTGATGGTGGGAACACCTGGGTTTCGTACTTTTCTGTGCTTCTAAACTATACTAATATCATTTCCACACCACTTGGGGAAATAAGGAAAAGAAGCGAGAAGGTTAACACAGACAAGACTTACAGGGGTAAAGAGAAACACAGTCTCTCCAAACTCACACAGGAATACCACAAGGGAACAAAAGGAAAAAAGCCAGTAAGTCAAATAAACTACACTTAGCAGCAATAAGGAAGGAAAGGACACAACAACCCCAGAAGCAAACATCTGTTACATTTGAAAGACTTCAGCTCTCCAAACTAGGACAGACAAGTTATAGCTGGCACTACCTGAAGGGTGCCTCCAGCCTATATAGGAGTAGAGCAGATATGATTGGTTCTCTCACAGCATTTGACTAAAGAAGTTAAATATCCAATGACAGCAGAGTATTAACTCTTGCTAACCTGCCGGATAGCAACTAGCCTTTGTGTCTATACCTGTATCTCCCTGTGCTGATCACAAACATCAGTGAAGTTCACAAATAGTGTGCAAGCATCTGAAGATTCCTCAGACCCCAATGACGCCATGATAGTTGGCGATACTTGAGAAAACCGCCTTGTGATACTTTTCTATTGGAGACTTTGTTTTGGGAACTGCGTCATAAACTAAGTACCTTACCCCACAGCCGTGGTGACATTATACAGGGCTGGATGGGCTTTCAGGCTGAATTCTGTTATCACTTTACTAACTGATAGCATTATATTTTGATAAGTATATGATTTCCATTATGATATGATATTACTTATGAATATAAGCTTATGGGATTTTTTGATTGCCATCATGGCCTAAAATCAGGGGCGTAACTACTGCGGTCACAGAGGTCGCGACTGCGACTGGGCCCGGCAGCTTAGGGGCCTGCTCTGCAGATCAGCAAGCAGCTCCTTTCTGTGAGAGGAGCTGCGCTGATCTGGTGCAGACCACGCGGCCGCTACATGACACGGTGCCATCCAAGAGCTCTATCTTCACACGCGCTGACTCCCGGCGCCATCATTTGAAACTGGGACCGGGGACACACTGGACACCTGCCGCACAGCCACCCACCTACCCACACAGAGTGGCAGCCAGCAGGCAGAGAAGCAGCTGGCCTCCAGGACAGAGAGGCAGCTGACACCGACAGGCACCCGGCTACCCACACGCAGCCACAGGCACTCGGCTGCCCGCACGCAGCCACAGGCACCCGGCCGCCCGAATGCACCCTGTCGCCGCACAGACAGCCCCCCCGGTAAGCTATATTTGGATTTTAAGACGCACCCCTCATTTTCCTCTCAAATTTTTGGGAGGAAAAGTGCATCTTATAATCCAAAAAATAGGGTAAGTTTGTGACTGCCATGATCCCACTGACCTGGAGAAACTGTTAAGAAGGAACCTCAAAATTCAGTTCTGGAATTGTGTTTTGTTTTTTTTTCCATTTCACCCCATTTTGAATTTTTTCTTACTTTTTTCTGTACATTACATGGTAAATTGAATGATGTCATTCAAAATGGAAACTCGTCTGGCAAAAAACAGGCTATTTTAATAGTAAAATAAAAAGTGTTATGCCTCTTGGAATTAAGGGAGGAAAAAAATAAAAGCAGCACCCTGATCTGGATTTTAGGAGAAGGTCCCGTGCAGACGGCACCCGTCTATGACATGGGGGAGTAGACGAAGTGGGAACATGATTGGCATGAACTCTGCTGTCAGATTCTTACAATATATTAATGTGATATAGAAGCAATTCCTGGGGATATTCACCATCCCGCTTTGCAATTATTACCATTTGTGCAGACTTTGCATTTCTGTTCCCCACAGTGGCACACAGAGACATACACAGCGGAAAGTGTGGATTCTTGAATCATCAGATGTGAATTATTTAGGAGCTGGCCGAGTGTGAAATAAAAGTTGCCATTTCCTGAAAAGTCAGATATGTGACAATCATTTTATAGCCTATAGTCTTTCAGTGGCGGGATATTGGGAGCAGCTGGTGGTTCTTGATGTGCGGTTTCATACGGGATGAATATGAAAAAAAAAAATGTCAGGATTCCGAATTAATATTTTATTCTCGCTACCTCGCTGGAATCTGCATTTAAATGGGTCGTCCTGTGCAGTTGTGAGACACAATAGCCCGGCTGAAATGGCTTTCTCTGCTGGAAGCCTTATTTTGCCTTGCCTTACCTTTCATAAGGAAGTCATGGGAATAAGAAGTGACGGATAAATATCAATGACACAGTGGGAAAAAATTACTTTCCCTTATTTATTTCCTGTGTTTGAGGGTTTTTTCTCTCTCCAAAAAGTAGATATTCATGACATATTGTACAAAGTTCCAAATTCTCTCAGATATAAGTAAATATCCTTATGGTGGTGACCTGCCCATCACTACAATCAACTTGAGATACAGAAAAACCTTAAAGGGGTTGTCCATTACTGGGACAACCTCTTCTGATTCCACATGTGTCCACCAGGTAAAATAATAAAGCATATACTCCCCGTACCGGCACCCTTCCAGCGGTGTCCAGGATTATGATGCTGTGGCTCATATTTGGTTGTGATATCATGTGAGCCCCACAGTCAATTAGCATTGGCTTTCTTCTCCCCGTCTTTGGAACAAATGAGTTAATCAACAGGAAGTGAGCGCTGAAGCTACACTCACTTCCTGTTGATTGTTCGTTTGGTCCAAAGGCGGGAAGAAGGCAACTGGTGTTGATTGGACACGGGGCTCGTGTGACGTCACAACACCATGTGGGCCACGGCACCGCAAGCCATAGCACCTTTGAAAGGGCGCCGGTATAGGAGGTGAGTATAGGCTTTATTATTTTACCTGGGGGAAATATATGAAATTAGAAGGTCTTGTCCTAGTAGTGGACAACTCATTTGTGCATAACCATTTTAGTTATCCCCTATTCCCTATGCTTGGTTTTCTCTGGCAGCACAAAGCTTGCACACCTCTTCTCTATTCATGGGTGCCTGGGATACAAAGTCCAATTTCAGAGCTCAGGATCTTGGGGGGATTCCATTACTTGGTACCCCATTGATCAGTCATTTACATATATAATTTCACTCAGCTTCTACTGACCTACATGCATATTGTAGGGATTCAGCTCTGGTAAGCAGTGGCAGGGATGCAGTAAAGAGGCAAAAAGGGGTTACAGTCCAAAAAGGGTCAGTGTTTTATTCACATGTGACGCCCCTGCGGTAATCAGGTGTCACAAAAATAAGGTAACAATTAAGTTAACAGCCCAAGTCCAAAATAACTGTGCCAGTCACTATACACACATATTAGCACACCATTTACATTTACACTCGCTGTACCCGGATGGGAGCCTCACCTAACCAGATGACAGGGCTGGGCACTGTTAGATAACAGGCAGCCAACTGGAAGGAAGACACCAGACCTGGGGGAGGAGAAAGTGACCTGGGAAGTGTTAGGCCCGTTTCACACATCCGGCTTTTCTCCACTTTGTCGGATCTGGCACGCTCCCGTACAGTGTATACAGTACAATGGCCGCGCAACAAGCTCCGGTCACATACTGTCATGTGACGGAGCATGTGACCAGGAAGTTGCAGCGCGGCATTTGTAATGTATACACTGTACGGAAGCGCGCCGGATCCGATAACCTGGAGAAAAGCCGGATGTGTGAAACCAGCTTTAGTGAGCAGTCAGTCTGGAGTAGACAGTGAAAGAGGAAGGGTGTCAAGACAGACCAGAGACTCTTGAGACACAGAAAGGAAAGTGAGGAGTAAGAAAGTCGCCGGAGTGGTAGTAAAAGAGACTGCAAAGACCTGAGTAGTAAGAACAGCCACTCAGAGGAGGAAAGTAGCTGCAGAACGAGAGAGCAAGCTCCAAGGACAGAGAGACCCTGTGGGGTGGACATCCAGGGCTCACAGTACTTTGCACGCATAGGTTGCAGATCCCAGAACAGACACGCACTTCAAACCCTCTGTTAACTCTGCCAGGCGGGTGGATTTTCAGGACTCATCTGCCACCACTAACGTCCGAGGCATCAGCAGCAAAGTGGAGACCGGGACATATTCCCTTAAATAGTCCAAGTTACTTGTGGCAGGACCCAGATACCAGGACGACCTCCAAGTGCTCCACGCCAGGGAGGACCCACATACACAGGAGTGCACAGGTGGGGAGTGGCACCAGGTTGGCAGGCAAAGCCATTAGGACACGGGCGCACCTGGAATCCAGTATGTCTCAGGGCGTCGAACCAGTGAGTAAACACCATCAAACTGCTCTCCTTGCCTGGATTGCTTCATTGCTGCGCGCCTCCATGTTAACCGTTCACCTACCCCTGGGGAAAAGCCCTGCTCATGGAGGGCTCCACCATCCAAGCTGCCCCCCATCCATCATCCCTCGTGGGAACCTGCAGCGACGGCCCTATCATACCTGGCCACAAACTGCGAGTGACGTAGTCGCAGTTATTTTACTTTTATTTTTATTTTTCATTTAAAACTGTTTGAGAGTGCCCCTGGGTCTGGGACCCTTCGAGCCATGGACCGCCCGAATCCGAGCAGCTTGGCTGCCCCGGGGCGCGACACACACATGCCGCATAAACATAAATAGTCTTGCTTCAGAGGAGGTAACGCAAAAAGGAAAGAAAGTCCAGCTTGGCATTCAGCTCAGAAAAAAGTGCAGCACATACCAGTCCACATAGAAATAGGTTCCCCAACAAAAGTGTCCTTCAGCTCTCCAACCCTACCACCCACACACTGAGACGTTCTGGCTGCCTTTTTATGTTGTGCTATTCTGGCGCCCCTGACCTGGTCAGGCACCACTGAGTACTGCACTCATGCTGGGTGAGTACAAACAGGTAATCCCAAAGGCTGTGTAGGGTGTGTACGTGTGGCGCCCTGGACTAGCCAGGTCGTCACAAGTACTACAACACACACCCCCACCCTGAGACAGGCACGTCAGCCAGACACAAAATCCTTGTTGCCTCCCTCCAGGGGCTGATGTCCACACCAGGTGGGGTGGAGCCAGGCAGTTGGCCCCACCCACTGAGGAGTTCACAGTCCTGGAGGCGGGAAAAGGAAGTGAGATCAGTTAGGGAAGTCCAAGTGAAAGGAGGGAAGTAGTAGTGGAGGAGTAAACTGACGGTGTCCGGGTGTGTGGCCCGGGCACTAAGAGCAAGGTTGGCAGACGGTGGTGGCCGTCTGCAGGAGAGGCAGATCAACGTGGAACCGTAGGACCGGGGAAGGGCGGTGGCCCGCCGGTACCGAACCGGGGAGCGAAGTGAAGCCAGCACACTCAGGCAGGGCCTACGGACCCCGACCAGGCTTGGAGTCGTCATTAGAGGTCAAATCCGTCAGTGACCGGAAGCCCAGGGGTTTCCTAACAGCCAAGACCCGATTGAAGGCAACCGTCCGACCAGCAAAAGGAAATACAGCTACCGCCATAGCTAGAGTTCCAAGGGCCAGAGCCTGCGGGCAAAAGGGCTCCTCCGGCACATATACACGCTAAGGAGCGGGTTACCGGTGGCAATCCATCGGGACCGAACATACACAAAGGTGCAGGGAAAGGCAGCCACCACCAACCATCCGGGAGAAGTCACAGCAGCCGGCTGCGGGACCCGTCCATCCAGCCGTTTGGTTTACCAGAGACTTTGTGTACATTTGTGACTGAGTGAGTATAACCGTGCCGTCCGGCACCGCACTGTGCAGCCCAGGCGACCCTGCACCTTGCCAACCCTGCCTCCCCGTCACCTCACCGGACCCCGGGACCACCAACCCCCTACCCACAGAGGGGGGAAACAACATCCCAGCTGCTCCCTACCATCGCTCCCGGAATCCCCGTCACCAGCAGCGATGGTGTCCAACCTCACCACAACCCGTGGGTGGCGTCACGGACCAAATCCCCAAACCAAACTACCCCCCTTTCATTCACGGGCGAAGAACGCCACTCGAGTCCCCGGATCCGGCCCACCGCTCGAGCCACCGAGCAGCCATCGCAGCAGCGCCAGACCCGAGCGTTAACGAGCGCAGCGCAGCGGCGTCCTTCCCCGCCTGCGACATACGCACAGGCAAACTTTAACTAGGTCACACACACATTAGAGGGGAGCACTGTGCAGACCTAGGAGGGGGCGTGGCCTCCACATCTCAGTTAGTGTGTTGCTGTAGTGAAGCTGGAAGAAGGAGTTTGTGCAGTGGCAGTCAGAGGAGTAGGAGTGGAGCAGCCGAGTCTGAAGTGTAGGGCAGAGAGCGGAACACTGTCAGACCCTGCACGTGTAGTGGCTGCTGGCAGGGGAGTACATTACCACCCAGTCAGTCTGAAAAACACCCGAAGAAAGAGAGCAGTAAGGAGTTGAGTACGAGGACTCCCGGTAATGATGCACGCATGGGGCACAGGTCCCCAGAGCCAGACATCCATTCAGTGGTCTGCTAAATCCTGCAGGTGGTGGGACTAGAGGTTCCACACCAACCATCACAGAGCCCGAGCATCAACAGCAACGAGGGAACTCATAAGGAGGATCGAGCCTGGAGCCATATTTTCCTTGGTCCACGCTGTCAGCAAACGGGTCAGTAAGGGGAGAAAAGGCAGCTGCGACTTCCCTGGATGAATCCCACGGTACTTTATGTCAGGGGTTGTCCGAAACAAAAGTGCTAGGAAGGCGAGTCAGCACTCTCCCCTATATCAGCCTGAAGGATACCTTGTTCTCCCTGGTTCATCCCAGCATCGCCCGGGTTGCCTCACTCTACCAGCAAAAAGTGAGTAAACAGCTTGAAAGACACTTTGGACTGAGACTGCTTATTCCTGCGACCTGTGGTTCTACACACATACACCCGAGCCCCTGGGGCCTGCCTCACTCTCGGGAGGCCACGCCATGCAAAGACCACTAGTCCCAGGCGCTTGTTAAACAGCAGTGGCGGTCCCCTATCACCCTGACCGCAAAACCGAGAGTGGCGTCACGACTCCTATGAAAGTGAACCTGACATACCTGTTGCCAGAAAGGTCTGTCGCGGGCGGAGGAGGGGACGCTGCGCTCTCCCACTGCTCGGGTCCGGCCGCTGCTGCTGCTGCGGCTGCCGCTGCTCGGCGGTGGCTCGAGCGGTGGGCCGGATCCCGGGGACTCGAGCGGCGCTCCTCGCCCGTGAGTGAAAAGGGGTTGGGATTGATTGGATGGTGGGGATTTGGTTATTGTCCGTGACGCCACCCACGGTTGTGGTGAGATTGGTGACACCACCGCTGCTCTGGACGGGGATCCCGGGAGCAATGACAGGGAGCAGCTTGGTTGTTAGTTCTCCCCTCCGTGGGTAGGGGGTTGGTTGTTCCGGGGCCCGGTGATGGGATAGGGATGGATGGCAGGTGGATTACAGGGCCTGGTGAGGTGCAGGGTCGCGGGGGCAGTGCTGTGCCGCACGGCACGGTGGTACTCACTCAGCCAATGATGAGAACACAGTTCTCGGTAAAACACACGGCTGGATGGACGGGTCCCACAGACGGCTGCGGTGTTGTTTCTCCCGGCAGGTTGATGGTGACTGCCTTTCCCTGCACCTATGTACAGTAGATGGTTCCAATGGGTTCCCACCGGTAACCCGCTCCCCAGCTTGGATATGGGCTGGAGGAGCCCCTTTTGCCCGAAGGCTCTGGCCCTGGGAAACGGTTGCCTTGGCGGTGGCGGTGTCTCCCTCTCTTGGTTGGACTGTTGCCTTCTGTCGGGACTTGGCTGTTGGGAAACCCAGGAGGTTCCCTTCACTAACGAATTCGGCAAATTCTCGGCGACTCCTAGCCTTGCCGGGGTCCGTAAACCCCTGCCAGATGGTGCTGGCTTCTCCTTGCGTACTGGTCTGGTACCGCCGGGCCACCGCCCGTCCACGGTCCTTACGGTAGACTCCGATAGGCCACTACTGCAGACGGTCACCACCGTCTGCCAACCTTGCTGTACCGCCCGGGCCACACACCCGGACGCTGTCAGTTAGTTGCTCCACTACTACTTTCCTTCCTCTCACTTTCACCTCCAAAACTAATCTGTCTGCTTTTCCCGCCTCCAGGACTGTGTACTCCTCGGTGGGCGGGGCCAACCGCCTGGCCCACCCCCTGGTGTGAACATCAGCCCCTGGAGGAAGGCAACAAGGATTTTGTGTCTGACTTTGATGTGCCTGACCGGGAGTGTGGGGTGTTGTGGGTGTTGTGCTCTGTGGCCCCTGGCTTGTCCAGGGCGCCACAGGTCGCTACAGAGAAGTCTCCTCAATGTCCCGCAGGCGACCGCTGCGGCGCTGTGGTGTGCGACACACTATTACGCACATGTGTCACCTCAGAACCTGACCTAGTAGAGAAGATGCAGGCCAGGATTAACCTCTTCACTGCTGCTCACTAGTGCACAGAGCACATGCTAGGAGGCCATAGCTCCCATTAATCACCATACCCTTTACTGCGTCACACCATATAGACCTTTGGAGGGTTGATTCTACTGACAGATTCCCTTTAACAAGTTTTGGTTTTCTGTGACTTCTATCCCATTTGCATTAGAAAATGTCTGATACCTGTGATGGTGTAGACATCCATCCATTGTCCCTTGTTCAATGCCCGCTTGTCATGTGTATATTCAATATGTCTCCGAGTCTTATTTTTTGTTTGGATTTTCCTTGTTCATATCTTTTCATTTGCAGAGCACTATAATCAATGTTCAGCTTTGTATTCCGTCTCCATCTTGTAGTGTGTACTATTACCTGAAGGCTCTCTAGTCCCTGATTGCTGTTTCTTAAATATGGCAGACAAGATCAGTCATCATCACTCCCCTTTCCATAATGATAGAGACACATACATTTCTCTAAGAGTAGTTGGAAAAAGAGTTGAATGTTACCTGCCGCGAGTCGCTTCAATCTGTGATGATTAAAGCCTAAAAGAGCTTTTCACATTATCACTATTCACAAATAAACTCTCAACAAACTGAAATGATGAAATGTACATTATACGGACAGAATGCTGATGTCAATGCTCGATTTTTGCTGGATGATCAATGCAGGAGCAATTAATATCTAGTTTACCCTGCAATAACAGCTCATTGGTAGTGTAAGAGGGTGTCCAATGCCCTGCCGCCCCTGTAGAGTGTTATAGAATGTTATGATAAATTAGTGTATTAGTAAAATATGATAGTAATGTACTGTATGTAATGTGTTTCCCCTGTGTAATTTGGCCGGCCATTTCCAGGTGTCACTGGGTCCCTGGTCCCTCAGTGCTAAGGAATGTAGAGGGAGTGACAGGATAGCATGGGTTAAAAGGGGGAGGATACTTCCCAGTACAGGGGAGATATAGGAAAAGAGGCTCCCTGGTAGAAGTCAGATAGGGAGTAGTGAAAAGAAGAGAGAAAGGACCTGCAGGGTCAGATGTAGTAGAGTGGAGTCGGGTGGTGTGGAGGATTCAGGCACAGAGAGAAGACAGATGAAAGAATGAGTAAAGGAGACTGAAGTGGAGTGTGAGCCCTCTCACGTAATGAGTGTAATTCCAATAAAGAGGGAGAAAAGTAGGAGAGTGTCTCTTTCTTAGGTCGGCAGCTGTGTCACTAGTGTGACACCCCTGGACTATACAGGTCATCATAGGGTACTGCACACTATTTATCCTTAGTGCAGGACTCAACCTCCCATGGTTCTGGGTTCCCAACCTACAGTGCTGCCTCCATCAGCATCCAAATCCCAACCACACCTCACACCACACCCTGCCAGACACACCAGTGGGTTGCTGATCTGGAATAGGGCCATCCACCTAGGGGTCAGGCAGATTGGTGGGAGGGGGAAGTTAGTGAGGGAGGAAGTGGAGAGCAGAGCTGACAGGCAGAAGAGTAGTAGCTCCCAAAGGGTGAGGAGCTGGGAGCTCCCGGGGTAGTTACAGGTTTGGTCGCAGACGGTGGTCTGGGCCGGAGGAATCGGAGACTCGGTCGCAGGGTATTGAGGCTGAGTGCCTGGACCCGGTCTTGGAGAACGGGAGGCATCTGAGTCTAATAACCGGTCTGGGACCCTAGGTCGTGGAGTAGCTTCAAGCAAGCCGGCAATTAATCTGCGGAGGATAATGACTTTATGGACTGTCCCCACGAAGCTCAGAGATCAGGGGCACTAGCGCAAGATGCCCACTGAAATCCCAAGCCTGAGCCCTTGAGAGCACAGCTCCACTACAAAGAGTAGGGAGTGGGGCCCGGACAGCTTTGTGCCAACGGGCCACAAGAACACTTCAAATTTGTGCACAGAGGCAGGCTCCAGACCATCAGGCAGTACTGTAGGGGACGGATACCCGGACGGGCTCCCCCAAGAGGGCAGCGGCATCTAGAGACTTGGTTTACCTTGTTGTCAGAGTCTGCTTTTTATCACTGACCCTGTCTGAGTGAGTACATGGTCATCCCCTGCTACCGCCTGGCCCTGTGCTCCTTTGCACACCACCATCCAGAGTCCCAGGGTCTCCCCTACCCATGGAGGGAAACGTCTTCTGGCTTCCCTACTCCATCTCCCCGGTACTCCCAACACTGGCAGCGGCGGTACTCCCCTTACCGCACACCACGGGTGGTGTCTCAAACTATTATCCCCTGTAAATAGCCCCCTTTACATTTGAGTTGCCGCAAGTCCCAGGGTCCGGATCCCTCGAGCCACAGCAATCCCGGATCCGAACGGTTCAACCGCTGCAGGGGCGGCACACTAGCACAGCGGGAGCACCATCAGAAGGAGTCCTTCCGTTGTTAAAGAGCCGAGCCGTCAGACTAGTCATCATGCTTAATGATTGGTTCAGGAAGGAAAGGATAAATCGCTCCTTAGCTGAAGAATCGGGTTCTGTAAAGAAAGAAATGCCCGTAAAAGAACATGGTGTAAGAATTGCCTTATAGAAATGGAAGCTGTATGCGGAAAGATGTTACAGTAAAGTTGTTACGGTTTTAACCGGTGGTGGAATTGTTACTGAAAGTGCGGCGTGTGATGCTAGATGCAGTGAACGGGATCCAGAGAAGCTGGATGAAGACCCAGATGAGCAGCTGCAGGTAGAGACCACCTCCACACCCACCTCATACACCCCCTGCCCCCTCGTGTCTGTATTGTGCTTGGGCGGGTTGAGGATTACAACCCTCGTAAATGGTATGTTCTCTAAATTGGTTATAGTTAGCAGTGGGGTATGTGCCGCCCCCGCGCCAGCAGCCGGCGCTGCTCGGATTCGGGCCTTGAGGGGTGGTGGCTCGAGGGTCTCCGGACCCGGGGGTCTCGCGGACACGCCGAATAAATGGGGGGATGTAGATTTACAGGCTAGGCCGTAGTAAGTTCGTGACGCCACCCACGGTGTGTGGTGAGGTGGGACACCACCGCTGCTGTTATGGGGCACCTGGGGAAGATGTTGTGCAGCAAGTTGTTAACCCCTCCGTGGGCAGGGATGGTGGCCCCGGGACCCGGTGGCTCGGTGCAGGGGATGGCGACCGCAGGGGGTGCTGGTGTACTCACTGTTAGTAAAACACACAAGTCTCTGGTAAACCAAGGTGATGATGGCCGGTGCCGCGGCCGGTTGTGTTCAGCATCCCCCACTCGGCTGGTGGTCTCTATCCTCCTACTGCACTGCTTTGTGTAAGGTGGACTTTCCTAGTGTGAAACTCAGGAGTCCGCTCCCGGCTGGATATGGCCTCAGGAGCTGTGCCCGCAGATGCTGGCCCATGGGATCTATGGGCCCTGGGGTTAACCTCTTATCCCTAATCGGTGGGCTGTTGTCTTCTATGAGGGACTTTGGGTGGGACAGGACCTCTAGTCCTGGCCTCAATCGGTTAATTAACCAGTCCGCTTGATTCCGGTTTCTGGCTTCAGGGTCCGAGTACCCCCCTTTGTGCTACGGTTTCCGGGTCGGTTCCCTGTGTCGGTACCGGCGGGCTCCAACCCTGTCCCGGTCCACCTCGGTTCCACCGAGCCATCTTCCTGTCTCCTGCTGACGGAGACCACGGCCTGCCTCCTAGCCAGTGGCACCAAGGCTCCAACCCTGGTACCGTTCAACTTGAACCTGACTGCTGGAGCTACACCTAGCTCCAGCCCACACTTCTCTTCAAACTGAACTCTAAGCTTCACTGACTTGATCTGCTTGTTTTCCCGCCTCTGGCTGTTTAGACCCCTGGGTGGACGTGTTCCAACCACCTGGTCACGCCCATTGGTGTGGTGTGTCTGTCTGTCCCTAAGGGGGGTGACTAGGGTTTTCTGGCTGGCTGTGTGTTTCCTAATGAGGGAACGGTGTAATGCGGGGGCCTAACTGTGACTACCTGGTTTTGCCAGGGCGTCACAGGTACAGCAGGGATCTGTGCTGGAACCAATTCTTTTTAATCTCTTTTTTAATGAGCTTGTGGATGGGATTAACAAAAAAAGTGTCAGTTTTTGCTGATGACACCAAACTATGTAGGATATTAAAAACTGACCTTGATAGTACAATATTACAAAACCATCTGGATAAGATTTCTGAATGGGTAGACACATGGCAAAAGAGATTTAATGTTGATAAATGTAGAGTAATGCACTTAGGATGGAGTAATCCTATAGCTGTATACACATTAAATGAAAGTAAACTCGGGACTACAGAACAGGAGAAGGACTTGGGTATACTGGCTACAAGTAAGCTGAGCAGCAGCACTCAATGTCAGGCAGCAGCTTCAAAAGCAAACAAGATTTTAGAGTGTATAAAAAGCGAGATTAGATCCCGTGGTCCCAACGTATTGTTAAGCGGGCTTAACACGCTGCAACATCGCTAGCCGATGCTAGCGATGTCGAGCATGATAGCACCCGCCCTCATCGTATGGCCGATATGTGGTGATCGCTGCCGTAGCGAACATTATCGCTACGGCAGCGTCACATGCACATACCTGCTCTGCGACGTCGCTGTGACGTGCGAACCGCCTCCTTTTTAAGGGGGCGGTTCATTCGGCGTCACAGTGACGTCACCAAGTGGCCGCCCAATTAAAGCGGAGGGGCGGAGATGAGCGGAATGAACATCCCGCCCACCTCCTTCCTTCCTCATTGCTGGCGGGATGCAGGTAAGGAGAGGTTCCTCGTCCCTGCGGTGTCACACGTAGTGATGTGTGCTGCCGCAGGAATAGGGAACAACATCGTTACTGCAGCAGCAACGATAATTGGGAATAGGGGGGGGATGTCACCGATTAGCGATTTTGAACGTTTTTGCAATGATTCAAAATCGCTAATAGGTGTCACACGCAAGAACATCGCTAACGCGGCCGGATGTGCGTCACAAAATCCGTGACCCCAACGAGATCGCTTTAGCGATGTCGCAGCGTGTAAAGACACCCTTACTCCTCTATAAATCACTTGTAAGGCCCCATCTAGAATATGGGATCCAGTTTTGGGCCCCACATTTTAAAAAGGATATTCAGAAGTTAGGCGGGCTTTACATGCTGCGACATCGCTAGTGTGGCGCCCTGGACAAGCCAGGACGTCACAGGTACTACACCAACACACCCCACACCCTGGTCAGGCACACCTAAGTCAAACAAAATCCTTGTTGCTTCCCTCCAGGGGCTGATGTCCACACCAGGCGGTGGGCAGGCGGTGGTCCCACCCACCGAGGAGTTCACAGTCCTGGAGGCGGGAAAAGAGATCAGATAGTTTGCAGTGGAGTTGAGTTGTGGAAGTGAAGTGGCAGTTGAGGAGTCTGAAGTTGGTCCGGGTGTGTGGCCCGGACGGAACAGCAAGGTTGGCAGACGGTGGTGATCGTCTGCAGGAGAGGCCTATTGGAGTTAGCCGTAAGGACCGTGGACGGGCGGTGGCCCGGCGGTACCAGACCGGTACGCAAAGAGAAGCCAGCACCATCCGGCAGGGGCTTACGGACCCCGACAAGGCTAGGAGTCGCCGTGCAATTTGTCAAATCCGTTAGCGAAGGGAACCTCCTTGGTTTCCCAGCAGCCAAGTCCCGATAGAAGGCAACAGTCCAACCGTTAGAGGGAAACACAGTCACCGCCAAGGCTAAAGTTCCCAGGGCCAAAGCCTGCGGGCAAAAAGGGGCTCCTTCAGCGCAAATCCAAGCTGGGGAGCTGGTTACCGGTGGGAACCCATTGGAACCATACACACTACACAGGTGCAGGGAAAGGCAGTCACCATCAACCTGCCGGGAGGAGAAACACCGCAGCCGTCTGTGGGACGCGTCCATCCAGCCGTTTGTTTTACCGGAGACTTTGTGTACATCATTGGCTGAGTGAGTACCACCGTGCCGTGCGGCACAGCGCTGCCCCCGCAACCCTGCACCTTGCCAGGCCTCGTAACCCGCCTGCCATCCAAACTTACCCCCTCACCGAGCCCCGGGACAACCAACACCCCTACCCACGGAGGGGAGAACCAACATCCAAGCTGCTCCCTGTCATCGCTCCCGGGATCCCCGTCCAGAGCAGCGGTGGTGTCACCAAACTCACCACAACCGTGGGTGGCGTCACGGACAATATCAAATCCCCACAATCAATTCCCCCCCTTTCACTCATGGGCGAGGAACGCCGCTCGAGTCCCCGGGATCCGGCCCACCGCTCGAGCCACCACCGAGCAGCAGCAGCAGCCGGACCCGAGCAGTGGGAGAGCGCAGCGTCTCCTCCTCCACCAGCGACAACGTGGCGTCACGAACAGGATCTTACCTCTCTGCCGTTTGGTAGAGGTGCGCCTTGTGACCGCCGGAGGTGTCCGGCCGAAAAATTTGAGAAGCCGCCATCTTGGGCGCGAAAAATTCCCGCTCGAGCATCTCCTCGAGCAGAGGAGGCGCGAAGGCCAAAAACCCCGCCCCTGTAGAGGAGGGACCGGAAAGAGACTAAGGGGGACTGATGTAGCCGGCGGCTATAAAAGCAGGGACGCCAGGACCCTGCGGCCATCTTGTTGCTGGTTCCTGGAAGAGGCCGCCAGAGCCATATTTATGCCGTCCCGTAGCACCGTAGCCCCCACGCCTGGAACCGCGGCGTGGGTGGAGATCCGGACCGCTCAGCTCCAACAACGGCTGCAGGTCAAAATGCAGCTCCTCCTGGAGGAATGAGAGGCCGACATGGCGGAGGTTGTGGCGACCGTGCGGAGACGCGAGGAAGAGGTAGTTTCGGAAGGGAGGGTTAGTGACCCACGCCCCTGTGCCCCTAGTGAGTCGGTCATCGCGGCCGAGGGACCCGGTCCACACCCGCTCGCCCAGCTACCTCCCCCGCTACCCGTATTGGTGACCCCGATGATATATCGGTAGCGATATCGCAACATGTAAAGCACCCCTTAGAGTCAGTTCAAAGGTGGGCAACTAGATTATTGCAAGGAATGGAAGTGCAATTCTAGATTTTTTTTTATTTTTTTTCTTATTTACTATGTGATAAAACTGAACTGCATTTATGATTCCCCAGGTCAGTACAAGTTCATAGACACCAAACATGTAAAGTTTTACTTTTATCTAAACGGTGACTTTTTTTTAGAATTTTGTCCCCATTTTCCGAGACCAGTAGCGTTCTTATTTTCGGGATCTTAGGATCAGTGACGAATTATTTTTGCGTCTAGAGCTGGTCTTTTTAATTACACCATTTTTGGGTAGATGTGATGTTTTGATTGCCTGTTATTGCATTGTAGTGCAATGTTACGGTGACCACAAATAAAAAATTCTGGTGTTTGGATTTTTTTTCACTACTCTCTTTACCGATCAGATTAACTGATGCTGATAGATCTGTCATTTCTGAACTTGGCGATACCTAATATATATATATATATCATTGTTTTATTTTCAATGGTGTAAAAGTGAGGTGATTTGAACTTTTAGGGGTTTTTTTCTTCATATTTTTAAAAACTTGTTTCTTACATTTTTTTATTGATTTTATTAGTTTCCTTACGAGACTTGAAGTCTTCATTATCTGATCGTTTCTGCTGATCAGAGTGGAGTGATACTTCAGCATCGTTCACAACAGCAGAAATGCTGTCCTCCTGTGAATGCCGACACAGCATATCATGATGACAGCAACAGGGGTTATGACAACAACAGGGGACAGCAACAGACCCCACACTGTCATGACAACCTATTGGCGCCCCATGATTGGGTAACCGATGGTGGCAGGGAACGGCTCAATCCCTGCCGGAGCGTGTTAGATGATGCTGTCAGAGGTTAACAGCCTAATCTAAGGGGTTAACAGGCGCAGGTGGGTAACCAGATCAACAGACATGTGCGGGGAATAATGCGGACTCGCCGCGCAAGCCCACATTGAGGGGATGGATATGACCTAGGACATATAGGTATGTCCTAGGTCATAAAGGGGTTAAGGATCCTTTCATGACTGGACTAAAGCCTGACACTCCCAGATGTTTAGAGGGTAACCGCTTGGATAGTCAACTGTTACGAGGGGGACCTGGGGAAGCGTGCCAAGATGGTATAGAGACAGCTTCCGCCGGTCAAGGTCCACTGTGCGGTGTAGGGGACCGCTGCTATGGTTGTTGAAGAGTGAGCGGGTTGCTGCGGACGATCATCTGCTACGTCACAGACAATCTGCGTACACCGGCTCGCCCTAACCCGTGAGGGTTGTATGGAACGGAGCTCACAGCTCGGTGTACTTGTTGCACGATGAAGCACAGTGGTGCCCACGCACGTGTGCCCAAGCGGAAGTCACGGAAACGTGGCACGAGGGAAGCACAGCGGTGCCCACGCACGTGTGCTTAAACAACAAGGTGAGTCCGGAGGCGTCCCAAGGAGCTCACCGAGGGCAGGGACACGACCTGCAAACAAGGCACTGCCTGAGCAGTAAGGGCAGAGCCCACAAGTAGAGACAAATGCCTTAACAGTGGCGTAGCAGCACACTGCCAGACATACAGCAATAGAGAACGGTCGCGCGCCGCCATATTGGCAAGCGGAGCTTTTTAAGGAGGCGCAGCTCCACCCAGAGGCGGGCGCGAGGCGGTGACGACGGACTTGGCCCAATCAGGGTCCAAGACGTCCTAGCCCGGCCAGTCAGGGTTCACGACGTCATCGGCCTCACTGGTGTCCAAGCAATCGGCTTGCGGCGTGTCATCAGGCCGTGTGACGTCAGTGGTCGAATCAAAACATGCCACGTGGTGCACATGCGTATCCTCCCGCCTCTGGGACATAGAAGCGGCATCCACAGTTTCACAATGTGCAGGGATAACGAAACTCTTGCTGCTTCCCTGAGCAGCTATCCTCTGCACATTGCGTAGCCTCCTTGACCTTTGGGGCTGCAGAGCAGGAGGGCTTGCAGCAGGCAAGGAATGGGAGACCACATCATTCCCTGAAACAGGGGAGCCACCAGATGCAACACTCTTGCTGCTTCCCTGAGCAGCCATTCCCTGCACACCGCACAGTCTCCCAGACCTTTGGCGCTGCTGAGCCAGAGGGCTCGTGGCAGGAAAGGAATGGGAGACCATATCATTCCTTGCAACAGGGGAGCCACGCGGTGTAACAGTCAACTATGTTCAAACACCAGCTATGTGACGGTACCTTGACAGTTATGGAGCCTAGCCACTAGAGTCCTGTCCTTTGGCTTCTACTGTCTTGGGCCACTTTGTTTGAGGATCGGTTTCTCTTTTCAACTTTGCTCAAACACCACGTCTCTGTCAATGCCTGAGGTTCATGCTATCTTGCCTTCTGTATCCTTTTCTTCTCCTTCATTGCCACAAACCACCCACTGTATGCAGCCTTAACAATCGACACTTTCACTCACTAGGACTCTTCACTGACTCTTCTAGAATGAACTGTCACTTTCCCTTTGACTTGGCCCCTGCCATAGTGGGCTAGTCCCAACACTTATTTGTTACTGACCCAACAGTCTAGCAACTTCCTGTACAAATCCTATGCAACATATTACCACACACAATACTTACTATACATTATACCTTATGTTATACAACACATCATCAACACTACACATCACAGGCTACACATTTCAGCACATTACAATCCACATGACACAAAAACACAGGACATTATTTACATTACAAGATAATAACGTGATTGGTGTCTTCATGAGAACAGCAGAGCCATAGTCCACCAATCTTACAGAAGGATGCTGATCTAAGGTGACAATGAACTATATACTGTATGTTTTTACTTTTTCTGGAATATAAAAAGGTCCTTTTGTTTTATGTCCCAACCTATGATGGACTGATGAACCAGGACTTATAACGTTCATTACATCACTGTTATATTCAGCTAATATGTTCCCCCCATTCCAAGTTTTATTATATATATTTTACATTTATTAACATTAAATCTCATTTGCCACGTGTCTGTGACGCACCCCAGAGCCTTGGGTTACTTTGTCCCAGGCCTTGAGTCACAGGGACGTGTCACGGGGGTGGCTGGTGCCCGTTTCCGTGACCCTGGGGGTCGCTTAAAAAAGAGGAAAAAAAGAAAAAAAGAAATAAAAATAAATAAAATGTTTTTCGTGACGCCACTTGCGGTATGCGGCTATGTGGGGGAAGCCGCCGCTGCAAAGTCTCTCACTGCTGGGACTGGTGGTGTTAAGCACCTTGGTTGTTATGGCCCTCCGGAAGTAGAGCTAAGCCCCAGGGGAGAATGATGGGGGAGAATGATGGTGGTTGTGGTATGGTGAAAGTTAATGATGCAGAGGTGTAGTAAGAATTCAGACAACACAGGGGCTGCGGTTTAACTTGTGCTTTACTCACTGGTTCTGAGTAGCTGCAACCCAGCTGGTGCTAGTCTCTTCCAATCTGGGCCTTAGGTAATCCGGTATTCCATTAATCCCAGTGCCGGTGGGGTGATCTGGTGAGCTTTACTTCCATGCACCCGTCTGCAGTTGGTGGGTCCCCGTGGCCTGAAGCGTTTTGGGGTCCCTTCCTGTTATCACAGTCCTGGCCTGAATGGCAGGCAGCTTGAACCTCTCTTGGGTCGGACCTCTGTCCCCGTTCCCGGGTTCCCTCTTTGCTGCTGTGCTACGGACACTAACGTTGGTGAGGAACCCTGATGATTCCCTCACCTGGCAGATTTATCGGGTGAGCTTGAAGTGTCTTCCTGAACTAGGGCTCTGCACTCCGCCAGTGCTTGGTCCCGTGAGTACTCACACCATACTCTCCCGGGCAACCGTACTCCTTTAGCCCAATAAGTCACTATACACTCTCTGTCTGAGCGTCGACTTCTGACTGACCGTCCACAGACTGACTGACTGAATGTCTTACAAGATGTCCGCCTCCCGTCAACTGCCTTGACTAGCCCCTCCTCCTCCTGGGTTTCTGACTAGTGGATTGGATAAGTCCTAACCAATAGGTGGCCATCCATCAGATCTGTCTCTAGCCTGTCACCCAGTCTGGGGAAAAAAGGCATGGATGTGTCTGTTTGAATGGTATTTACTGGCACTGGTCTTCCAGGAATCCCGGGATTAGCACCGCACCTGTTACCGAGTGCAATACCCTGTGGCACCTGACACCTCAGGGGCGCCACATCTGCCCATTCAGACATCTTATCCAGATCATTTTGTAATATTATACTATCAAGGTCCATTTCTAGTATCCCACATAGTTTGGTGTGGATAGTTACAAGTTTGGTATCAATAGTTACTGTACATTATATTATAAGAATGAAAATAGCACCAATTCAGAACCAGTAGGTATTAGAATAGAATTCCAACATGTACAACTTTCGTAAATATAGCAACATGTGATAATAAAACTTAACCTTTAATTGGGTTATTTAAAATGAATATAACAACCTGTGATCCAAACACCAATTAAAACCTGGAAATGATGGGACCAATATGTGATGCGTGTATCTATGGCACCATCATTTACAAAAATAAGGGGAACAGGTATCGTTCACCTTTATAAACAACACCGGAAGGGTAAAAAATTTTTCTCAACACGCAAATAGCTGATATGGTATCGCTGGTTAGACAGATGCTGGGTAAGTGCAGCTTTCAGAGATGCGTGTATTCACACGAAGTAGCGTGCCACTTAACAACCAAGATATTGTCACTCAGCGTTAACACCATCAGACCAAAATAGTGTGATTGTCCCACTATAGAGCTATGCTGGTATAATACACTCCATCAGGGGACAACCAAACAAATGCACCATAACATACAGTATCCAGGAGATAATAACCTCCTAATGCATATACCATGCTGTATACCAACTATATCAAGAAGTCAAAGATCATGAGATATCAAATACAGTGCAATGTTAAGACCACTTGAAGTGGAACCATCTCACCCAGTCTTTTTGTCCCGGTGAGGTATCGTCCTTCTCCCGTGTTGCTTAATCCATATACCGGCACGGGGGGAGCAGTGGCTTGGTCACTAGCCCTGTCAGGGATAAAGCTGACCCTTTGATTATCCACAAAAACTCCCGCCCTTACAAGGGCAGTCCACAGCTGGCCCTGTTGTGGCCGACCCTAGTATCCAAAATACAGGTGACTCCCGACGCGTTTCACAACAACTGCTCATCAGGGGAGGCTTGAAACACCTGAAATTCGTGGTTGTGGCTCAAACACAGAGCTCAAACCTATGTGGCCTGGTATCCATGAAGGCGTACGATGTACTGAGGTAATAAAAAGGGGACCTTGGTCCCACCCCACCCCCAAATTAGGGGAGCCGCCCAACATAATTATGCAAATAGCGCGGCAGTAATAATGAAAACCCGGATAGTACATGATAGATCAATCCAAGATCATGAGGGCGAAATAATAATAATTAGCCAAATCAGGATCTAGCTGGATGTGATCCACTATGTACAGACTGATATAGATCGTTCTTACCGGACAGAACGTGCGTTTTTCCCTTAGCGATCCGGTGGAAGGACACAATACTTCCTGGTTGTCCGATCACGTGAGTGGTCACGTGACCGGCAGTATACGAGGACCAATAGAAATTGATCACGTCATGCAGAAACCGACCGCGGGTCATCAGTAAGCGACGGCCTGGTGGAACGCAGGACTTCCTGGTTCACCGGTCACCTGAGCAGTCATGCGGTTGGCGACGTCACAAGCAGGAAGAGGGACGTCTCCAAAGTGTCAATCCCATGGCCTACATCGTGACGCACTAGGTGCTCATCACGTGATGACGGCCGGCCAATTCAAGCACGAAGCTGTATGTTTAACAAGCTACGTGATAGGTCGCAGAGTGTGGAACGTACACTACCGACACTATAGGCCGTATTAAATAGTTGGGAGAGACTTATACAAGTACACACTTCAGGAATATCAAGGGGATTACGGTCCTCCCATATTATAAAAGGAATAGAAGAAAAGAGGGATTCAAGAGTTATATAATCACACCTCGATCACATTAGAGAAAAAGGGGGGGGTTTTAGGTTTATATTCACCCTGTCCGTTCGACCTATAGACATATGGGTCACTCATATGACATTTATTCATGGTAATGTATCCAGAGGGACATAGTAGTGCATGTGATAGATAGGTTTGAACCCAACATCAAATCACATGCTTGTTCATCAGAAATCCCATCCACTAGCACTATCCAAGTACAATAAAGCCAAGATGATGTGAGTAACCAGATTGAAGTATAGGGAGGGGGGGGGGAACAAAGGGGATCACTAAACTCATATTGATGAGAAAAAGAGTGATATAAGAAAGATTGTGTAGACAATCATGTGTATATTAAATCCAAATAAGATATCAAGATCACGTGTGTCCTGATAAGGGAATTCAGGTGATATTAGCTAGAAATCCAAACAGGAAGACAACAAAAAAGAACAATGAGGCCAGAATTTAGATAAAGCATCCATAATTGAGTTGTTCATTCAAACCAGCCGGGGAGATTGTATTGAGCCGGAAGATCCACCTTGCCTCTTTTTGCAAGATCAACCGGTCCCAATCTCCCCCTCTGATCGGTTTCTCGACTTTTTCAATGCCAATAAATTTAATGGCGTCCTTCTTACCCCCATGGGAGACATTGACATGACGTGCGAGGGAAGTATCCCTGTCATGTTCAATGTCTCCCATGTGGTCCCCAATGCGTCTACGGAACTCTCTCCTTGTCTTACCGACATATTCGAGTCCACATGTGCAAGTTGCCTTATAGATGATGCCTTTTGTATGGCAATTGATGAAATCTCGGATATTGAATGATTCCTGTGTAACGTTTGATATGAAGGTTTTACCAGGTGAGATAGAAGAGCATGATACACAATCGCCACATCTGTGGCATCCCCTCAAATTAGACCTGAGCCATGTTTCTTGCTTTGGTGCCATAAAGTGACTATGGACCAATCTATCCCCTAAAGATCTCCCCCTCCGATAGGTGACCTGGGGATAGGGACCTACTGATGTTTCCAGGTCATCGTCCATTGTCAAGATTGCCCAATGCTTTTCAAAAATGTTTCTGACAAAATTGGCACCATTAGAAAACGTGGTGATGAATCTTGTAATTGGATCGCCCACCTCCTTCTTAGAGGGTTTTAATAGGTCAGATCTATTCTTGGACTTTGTCTCCTTGAAAGCCTGGCTCAGCACTTTTTGAGGGTAGCCACGATCCAGAAAACGCATCCTGAGGTCTTTTGCTTGCGTCATAAATGAAGCATCCTCAGAGCAGTTTCGGCGAATTCTGTAGTATTGTCCCTTGGGAATTCCTCTCCTGAGTGGGGCCGGATGGTTACTATCCCACCTCAGGAGGGAGTTGGTGGCGGCCGGTTTTCTATAGGTGGACGTGCTCAAGGTACCATCCTTTGTTTTACTGATGAGGACATCCAAGAATGGCAACGAAACAGGGTCCGCCTCAAACGTAAAGCGGAGGCCTATCTCGTTGTCATTCAATTGGTTTACAAATACCACCAGATCGTCTCGGGTACCTCGCCATATGATGAATATATCATCGATATAGCGCGCCCATAGATCGATCCGGTCAGATGTTCGTCCACCATCACCCTCCTCGGAGAAGACAATAGTCTCCTCCCACCAGCCCAGGAGCAAATTAGCGTACGAGGGAGCACAAGGGCTCCCCATCGCGGTGCCCCTGAGCTGGTGATAGAACCTCCCATTGAAGGTGAAGACGTTATTCCTCAAACAGAATTCCAGTGCTTGCAGCACGAATTCATTATGAAGACGGTATTGGCAGCCTCTCATGGAGAGGTAATGTCTTACTGCCCTGAGCCCCATGTGATGCGGAATAGAGGAATAAAGTGCCTCAACATCAATACTGACCAAAATGCCGTCCTCACCCACAGAAATACCGTCTAATTTCAAGAGAAGGTCAGTAGTATCCCTTGTATAGGAAGGGAGGGATTCCACAAAAGGTCTCAAGATCACGTTCACATATGAACCAAGATTTTGACATATCCCACCGATACCGGAAACAATGGGCCTACTCTTCAGTGGACTAAGTCCTTTGTGGACCTTGGGTAGGCCGTAAAAAGTTGCCATGATGGGATGGTCTGGTAATAAAAATTCATGCTCCTTCTTATCTATCACCTTTTCGGGAAGACCTTTATCCAAAAGGTTTTTCAAGTCAGACATCAGGAAAGTTGTAGGATTATCCTTCAGGATAGCATACCCTTCCTTATCCGAGAGGAGATCATGGCACATTCCAAGATATTGTGCCGGATCCAGGACGACCACGTTGCCACCCTTGTCGGAGGGTTTTATGACAACGTGGCGGTCCTGCTCCAAGGCACGAATGGCCATGATCTCCTCTTTGGTGCAGTTATAATGTGTGAAAACATTATGTTCACTCATTCTCTTTAAATCTCTAGATACTAGATTCACGAAAATGTCTATTGTCGACATATCGTTCTGCACCGGTGGCATTTTGGTACTTTTCTTTCTGAACCCGGAAAAGGGGCCTTGTCCAGAAAGATTAGGATTCATATCAGAGAGACTCTCCAGCAATCTCACATCAGGCAGCATATCAGGAGGAATGCCTAAAGCTGGTGTCACACATAACGACGACGACAACGACGTCGCTGCTACGTCACCATTTTCTGTGACGTTGCAGCGACGTCCCGTCGCTGTCGCTGTGTGTGACATCCAGCAACGACCTGGCCCCTGCTGTGAGGTCGCCGGTCGTTGCTGAATGTCCAGCTTCATTTTTTGGTCGTCACTCTCCCGCTGTGACACACACATCGCTATGTGTGACAGCGAGAGAGCGACGAAATGAAGCGATCAGGAGCCGGCACTGGCAGCTGCGGTAAGCTGTAACCAGCGTAAACATCGGGTAACCAAGGGAAGACCTTTCCCTAGTTACCCGATGTTTACGCTGGTTACCAGCCTCCGCTCTTGCTGCCAGCGCCGGCTCCTGCACTGTGACATGTGGCTGCAGTACGCATCGGGTAATTAACCCGATGTATACTGTAGCAAGGAGAGCAAGGAGCCAGCGCTAAGCAGTGCGCGCGGCTCCTTGCTCTCTGCACTGTGACATGTAGCTGCAGCACACATCGGGTTAATTAACCCGATGTGTACTGTAGGAGAGCAAGGAGCCAGCGCTAAGCAGTGCGCGCGGCTCCTTGCTCTCTGCACTGTGACATGTAGCTGCAGCACACATCGGGTTAATTAACCCGATGTGTACTGTAGGAGAGCAAGGAGCCAGCGCTAAGCGCGGCTCCCTGCTCTCTGCACATGTAGCACAGCGACGTTATGATCGCTGCTTCTGCTGTGTTTGACAGCTAAGCAGCGATCATAACAGCGACTTACAAGGTCGCTGTTACGTCACCGAAAATGGTGACGTAACAGCAACGTCGTTGTCGCTGTCGCTTAGTGTGACACCAGCTTAACTCTTCACTGAGTTTGTTATCTTTTGTATGGAAGAATTTTCTCCACTTCAACTTACGTGCGAATAGGTTTAAATCCTTAATACAGGAGAAGAGGTCAAAGTCTGTTGTGGGGACGAAAGAGAGTCCCCTTTCTAGAACCGCCGTCTCAGTTACACTGAGGGGTCGGGACGACAGGTTAATGACCTTATGGCCTACGCTTGTTCCTGGCCTCTCGCTACACCCAGTCGGCTCCTCAAGGGATAGACGTTGTCTAAAAAAGGGGCACTATGCGAAGGTTGAGATCTGCCTCTCCCCCTCTGTCCTCGACCTCTCCCTCTATTCCTATTTCTGCCACGCTGATTAAATCCCCCACCACCTTGTTCACAGTCAGATGCCTCAGTATCGGTGGAAGAAATATCAAAATGCTGTTGGGGCTGGAGAGTCTTATTAGTCAAGAAAAGGTATGCCTTGTTCTCACGGAAGTCTTGGATATCTCGCATGTACTGTTTATGCTTGCGGTCCTTTATCAGATATTGGAAATGCTCTATTGTATTCTGTAAATTAGTCTCTTTTTTAGGAAAGTCAACTTCACCAGAATATTTTTTGACCAGGGAAATCTGTTCCCTCAGACTATCATTCAAGCCCAATAAACTCTGTTTCTCTTCCTCCAAAAGGAGCTTCATCAGTCTGAGGGCACAGTCAGTCGCTTCCCTTTCCCATTTTTTGATAAAGTCGGGGGCTCTAAATCTGTTTCCCAGGTTAAGGGTAATTCGTAGTCCACCGGATCACTAAGAGAAAAACGCACGTTCTGTCCGGTAAGAACGATCTATATCAGTCTGTACATAGTAGATCACATCCAGCTAGATCCTGATTTGGCTAATTATTATTATTTCGCCCTCATGATCTTGGATTGATCTATCATGTACTATCCGGGTTTTCATTATTACTGCCGCGCTATTTGCATAATTATGTTGGGCGGCTCCCCTAATTTGGGAGGGGGGTGGGACCAAGGTCCCCTTTTTATTACCTCAGTACATCGTACGCCTTCATGGATACCAGGCCACATAGGTTTGAGCTCTGTGTTTGAGCCACAACCACGAATTTCAGGTGTTTCAAGCCTCCCCTGATGAGCAGTTGTTGTGAAACGCGTCGGGAGTCACCTGTATTTTGGATACTAGGGTCAGCCACAACAGGGCCAGCTGTGGACTGCCCTTGTAAGGGCGGGAGTTTTTGTGGATAATCAAAGGGTCAGCTTTATCCCTGACAGGGCTAGTGACCAAGCCACTGCTCACCCCGTGCCGGTATATGGATTAAGCAACACGGGAGAAGGACGATACCTCACCGGGACAAAAAGACTGGGTGAGATGGTTCCACTTCAAGTGGTCTTAACATTGCACTGTATTTGATATCTCATGATCTTTGACTTCTTGATATAGTTGGTATACAGCATGGTATATGGATTAGGAGGTTATTATCTCCTGGATACTGTATGTTATGGTGCATTTGTTTGATTGTCCCCTGATGGAGTGTATTATACCAGCATAGCTCTATAGTGGGACAATCACACTATTTTGGTCTGATGGTGTTAACGCAGAGTGACAATATCTTGGTTGTTAAGTGGCACGCTACTTCGTGTGAATACACGCATCTCTGAAAGCTGCACTTACCCAGCATCTGTCTAACCAGCGATACCATATCAGCTATTTGCGTGTTGAGAAAAATTCTTTACCCTTCCGGTGTTGTTTATAAAGGTGAACGATACCTGTTCCCCTTATTTTTGTAAATGATGGTGCCATAGATACACGCATCACATATTGGTCCCATCATTTCCAGGTTTTAATTGGTGTTTGGATCACAGGTTGTTATATTCATTTTAAATAACCCAATTAAAGGTTAAGTTTTATTATCACATGTTGCTATATTTACATTATATTATAAGCAAGAATCCCGTTTATATAACCTAACAAGAGAACATGTGGGTATATAGGTCTTATTTGCTAGCATTTTACATGCCTCTACCCTGTAGGCTTTACTACTTGGTGTAATGAACCAGCAGGGGAATGCTAGGTAGGGATTCCTCACTACATGGCACTAGACTTAACAAACCAGCAGGGGGAGCCGGAGCACTAGGAGAGTGCTGAGAGCAAACCTCCACTAGAGGGCACAAGTCTCCCCAGTGGAAGAAGTGGATGGTCGTACGGGCCGGAGTCAGAACCAGGAGGTCGACGAGGTACTAGGGGTCAGATGGAGACAGAGTCTACAGAGAGCCGAGTCAGGAAGCAGAGAGGGAACGTCAAAGATCGGGGGAGCGCGGAAACACAGAGTTTATTCACAAGTTGAAGTTGGGAGCCGGGAGAGCAGATAATAGCGGGGAGTACAGGAGGACGCAAGAACAGAGGAGGGAGGATGGGAGTCACAGAGGAACACGGAGGTGGTCAGGTCAGAAAGCAGAGGGGACGGAAAGTCAGGACAGGAGGTAGGGAGAACGTACATAGTCAGGACAGGAGGTGGGGGAAGCAGACAAAGTCAGGACGTGAGGCAGGGAGGACGAATGTAGTCAGGACGGGAGGCAGGATCAGAACTTACAAGGACCAGCGTCACACTGCAGAGCAGAATTATAACTGGCACCGCATGAACGTAAGTGCCCTGAAGATAAAGGTTCCATGATCCTGGGAACGAGGCATGGAGAGGGGCCCCTCGTCCCAGCCACGCTCCAGGAAACACTGACAGCCTGGGTCATGACAATTGGTATATGATACTGTATGTAATTAGTTAGGCGTATATTGAATAAGTTTAGGTTATACAGGGTGGGCCATAAGTATGGATACACGTGGGGTGGGCCATAAGTATGGATACAGCATGATAAAATGGAAGTGGTATTAGTACATGGGAGGGGCAAAACATTTGAGGCCGGGTGACGCCAATGGCGGCCATCTGCAAAGCCGCCATTTTTAATTCAACTTTACTCTTCTGTATCAGGGTGTATCCAGTGATACAGAAGAGTAAAGTGAATCTCCAATAGAGAGACCATTTTTGTTGTTATTCAATTTAATTTTGTTTGTTATTTTTAATATAATTGGTAGCAGTTTGTGATTATTGTTTAGCTAGATGTTATGGTTGAGCTACTGCATTGTCACTCAATTTAAATACCTGATGGAGAGGAACTTCCTGCTTAAATCATTGCTGATGCTGCTGTGATCACAGGACTTTTGTTCTTGCATCTGACATCAGCAGGGTGGAGGTAACAGTATACCCCCTATATAGATATGAATAGTGTACATCATGTAAGTGAAGTGATAAGTAACCAATATACAGCTCTCATTTTTAATTCTTCTAACAGAAACTTCATTTTATACAGTAAGGCGCTTAGCCTGAGGATTTTAAAGGTAGATAACTGCAGATAATATATGAAATGTCTTCCACCCAACTGAGCGATGACATGTACAAGTATAAATTCACAGATTAATGTTCCTATTCTTGCATCCGGTTGTCTCAATAAAAAAATAATGAGGAAGAGAGAAGTAAGATGTTAGCAGATGTCAGATGAAAAGATTAGTGCACCTCATCTAGGCAGGTTTTCACCAGTCAATTCAAGCCCTTTGGCAATTAAACCTAAATGTTATGAAATATTGATCATCCGTTTCGTGGACACTTACTGTGCTTGCTCAGGAATGCAGAGACTATAACATATTATTTTAAAGGATTCTAACAAAATTTTAAAATAAAATAAAATAAAGTGCTCAACAATCATTAGTACACCCTAACAGATTGGTTAGGAAACCTTTAGTTTGCTTCCAGAATCCACCTTTTCTATTGGATACCATACTACAAAATACTAACACAAATGAGACCATTAATTGTAAAAAAGCTTTGTTATTTTGCACACCCAAAAAATTAATTTTCCTAACATTCATTCAAGCCCATGTTGCAAAAATGAGTTCACCCCAATGAAAGTCTAAGGAGCAAAGTTAAAGTTTGGACTAAAAAATTCTAAGTAACCGGAATTAAACCACAGGTAAGTATAATTATTATTCATTACACAGGTCTCTAGCAGACAGATGACTATAAAAGAGATGATACTTAAGAAAGAAAACACCTATTTCATACTGTCATGTAAGACTCTTGAAGGGTCCTCCCCCCCTCTCTGCCATCAGCCACAGATCGTCATGACGATTATCTGATCAGCCTGCAAGTTTAGGTATTTATGACTTTGGGTGATGGTAGAGCTGCAGCCAAGGATGCATAGAAAAGACATCCCTTTGTTCTATTGGAGGGAAAAACTTCTAAAACCGTTTTTAAGCGCTATGTTAATACTAGAAAAATTAAAAGCATATTGCCAGAATCCCTGTGGCGCGCTGAACCCAGCGCACCATTTAGCTTCACAGGAAGATCGCTGGTAGCGCAACAAATGAGTATTGGCCAGTAAAATCGTGCTACATGCGTTGTGTTTGGTATCTATGTACATGTAAAATCGAGATATAAAATATGACGCTAATATCTTTCACCTGTGTGGCTCAGGGGCAAAGATATGTGAAAAGCTAGAATTAAAGAACTTTGTGACAATCTCGGCACAGCCCACAAGAGACTGTAAAATGAGGTCACAGAGAGGGGGTTACCTAAGGGCATAAATGCGACTAGCTCCTTGATGGGGGGAGTCAGTACTGGAGGGCATCAGTAAGTGGTGATGCTGGCCGATTCTACCATCTTCTTCTCTTGGAGACCTTCCCTTCCTAAATTCAGACGTCACCTCTATGGCACGAGTTTAATAAGTTTCACGTTTATACCTTTTATTTTTATGTAACTGTCTATACTGTATTTGTATTGTTCCCTTTTGTAAATTCTTGTATATTTTTTAAACACTGCCTATTTTCGGATTAAATATATAAAATTTAATAGCTTCTTTCCTCATGCTTTATAAAGGAATCCAAAAAAACGTGAAGGGCCTTATGCTGTCTGACACGGGTCCCCAGCTATCCCGAAAAGCTGGGTGGTGGCAGCGTAATTATTATTGCATAGAATTATTGGAGTGCTATCACTAAGGGTACCGAGGTATATATATATATATATATTCCATTAGCGGGAATCGGGGATACACATTTACCCTTGCTGTGAGACCTTCAATATTTGGCATTATTAGCTCAGCAGCCTCATTGTATGCATTGTCCTGCAGTACCAAAAGTGGCCTTCTGACAAGGGGGCGCTAGAGAGTAGTCGTGTTTGTGACAAATCAGCGAACAGCTGCGGGATATCTGAGTGACTCCCCCGGCTGTTCATGACACATACTGTCAGCAATGGCACCACATGGAAGAGAAATGTCACAAGACCTGAAAAAGAAATGAATGTATTTAAAGAAGAAAAGGGAAGGCTACAAGAAGATCAGCAAAGTTTATCAGTCAGAATACTGTAGCAAAAGTGATACAAAAATTTCACTCACAGAGACGTCCAGGCCAACTATGGAAGTCAACAGGTAAACAGGAGCGTCTCCTAATAAAGGTTGCAGAAAATTGACATGCAAGTTCACTGCAGTTAGCTAAAGAAGAAGAAAGTCAACCCAGGGTAAGTGACACAATGCGGCATACACTGCACAGGAATGGCATGAATGAGGCCCATTTCACACATCCGGCATTTCACCGGATTGCCGGATCCGGCACACTCTAGTACAGTATATATAGTACAATGGCATATCGGCAACCTCCGGTCACATGCTGTCATATGACCAGAGCATGTGACTGGAGCTTGCCGCGATGCCATTGCACAGTATTAACACTGTACTGGAGTGTGACGGATCCGGTAATCCGGCGACATGCCGGATTTGTGAAATGGCCCTGAGTTTTGCCCACGAAGGAAGCCTCTCCTAAAACCCATGCAAAAAAAAGAGCCCTCCTACAATCTGCTAGGGTCCATGCAGAAAAGTATGAAGACTACAGGGACCCTATAGTCTTGAGTGATGAATGTTTTTAGAGCTGATGGCTTCAAAACTGTATGGCATTGTAAAGGTGATAAGTACAAAGAAAAACACATGGTGCTACAGGCTCTACGGTAGGGACTGTACCTCAATGGGGAGGGGACAGCTGTGCTGAGGAAAAAAAATGGTCAGATATGATTATATAACCTACAAAATGAGCACACAAATGACTTATGTAAAATATATTAATCTTTATTGCACAAATAAATCTGGTGCTTTGTATGTGTTACTTCGTGGTGTCCGGCGAGCGTTTCGCCTTGGCTTCTTCCAGGGGAAATGTTGGTTAACTACCAAACTTGTAGGTTTTGTAATATGATGATTGCAATATATTAAGAGATTGAAAACTTTGATAGGAGTGTTTAAAGAAGTCATATGCAATCTTATAGACTGCAGCTGTCACTAGAACAATAATTAAAAATAATAGTTAAAATTGATCAATAACATTTAGGCTCCCATACACGATAGATTAGTATTAGTCAAGTAGTATATTTTTTAGCTGGTTTACAAAAAATAAAAATAAAAAGAGAAAATTGAGATTAAAAATTAAGATTTTAATGCATTTAATTAAAAGAAAATGCTTTGTCTTCTGTGATGTGACCAGTAGATGGCAGTAATAATTTGACATTCTATCACACAGCATATTGCTATAAAGTCAGTTTCGGAATAGTGCCTGCTATGCGTTCCCAGTTTACTATATAAAAGCCATATGTTCAAATGTAACACAACTCGTTTCTTGTCAAATGTGCGATCAGTCTCAGGAGCTCATTCTGATCTCGATAATTAAAATGTATATTTTGTTTTTCAGCTTTCGATGATCACAGGAATCAGCATATGTGGTGAGATAACCAATAGCAAATAATTCATAGTGGATTACAAGTACATTTACTATATTATATTACATTAAAGTTCTATTATAATATGTTATGTTCTATTATGTTATTATACTATATAATGTTATGTTGTGTTATATATGTTATACTATATCATATTTATGCAAATCACTCGGCCACTATGGACCCCCCCGGCCCGGCCCACCATCGCATTGTCAACTGTATCAGTGTGGATGCCATTACAGTTGAAGGAGTAATGTAAGAGGGAGTTGTAGTGCTGTCTGATCTCTTACGTCTCAATCCCGTTGGTGCAATGATATCACTACGTCGCACCCGCTTTGCTAAGCAGTGCAGAGCTGCAAACCACACGCTGCACAAACTGGAGCAGAGTGGGAGTGAGGAGAGGTATTTATTTTTTTAATCAATGTGGGACGTCATACTATTAGATGGGCTATATGGGGGTCTGTTATGCTGTTTGCAGGGCTGTGTGGGGGCCATTGTTCTGTTTGGAGGGCTATGTGGGAGCAATTATACTGTTTGGAGAGTTGTGTGGGGGCAATTATAGTTTAAGGAGGGATATATGGGGACCATTATAATGTTTGGAGGGCTATGTGGGAGCAATTATACTGTTTGGAGAGTTGTGTGGGGGCAATTATAGTTTAAGGAGGGATATATGGGGACCATTATAATGTTTGGAGGGCTATATGGGGGCCATTATACTGTTTGGAGGGCTATATGGTGGCCATTATTATGTTTTGAGGGATATGTAGGGCCCATTATACTGTTTGAAGGGCTATGTACGAGCCATTATACTGTTTGGAGGGCTATGTGGGAGCCATTATACTGTTTGGAGGGCTATGTAGGGGCCATTATTATGTTCGGAGGGATATGTAGGGCCCATTATACTGTTTGGAGGGCTATGTAGGGGCAATTATACTGTAGGGAGGGCTATATGGGGGCCATTATACTGTTTGGAGGGCTATGTGGGGGCCAGTATACTGTTTGGAGGCCTATATGGAGGCCATTATAAAGTTTGAAGGGCTATATGGAGGCCATTATACTGTATGGAGGGCTATGTAGGGGCCATTATACTGTTTGGTGGGTTGTGTGGGGGCCATCATACTATGTTGGCATCACTGTGGGAGTATCATGCTTTTATTTGTGGGGAGGGTGTCTAATTAGTACTTCTGCTATGTGACCCCATGATTTCTATGTATGCCTTATACGTTTTTAGATTTATGTTATACTGCATTACATTTTATTATATTATGCCACTTTCCATATTTTATTTTTTATTAGATCATGTTTATGCAGTGAAAATTAAAATATTTTACATGTATACTGTACTAGTAAAAATAACTATAGGCAAATATAAGGGTGCCAAAACATTTTTGCACAGTCAGATGTCACTGAAGTGACAAGTATAAAGGAGTGTTCCAGATTTAACAAGTTATTACCTATCCTCAGAATAGGCAATAATTACTAGAATGATGGTTTCATGCTAGGTATGGGGAAGTGTGGCGCCCCTGAGGCTTCAGACCCCACATAGGTACTGCACCTCAGCCAGAGGTGTAGTATCCTATTCCCAGGTAAGGAGGGGGTCAAAAACTGGTATACACAAAACACAGACACTCTCATTGGCAACACTCCATCAGACCAGGGTTATGGCGGCCGCTGGGGGGTGGAGTCTAGTTGGTGGGAGCACACTGTAGAACGATAGCAGTCGAGTAGGAGCAGTGGAGGAGTGAAGACCTGTGGTCTGGAGCTGCAGCAGCTTGGCCCAGGTACATGACAGAAAGGGTCCTAGATCCCACGGGAAGAGACCATACTCCCGTGGTGTTACGGTTGCTTTGGCTCTGGAGACTATGTCCGGATTTCTTGCTACTGCACATGTGCAAGCGCTGGAGACTAAAGGGGGCTTTACACGCTACGATATTGTTAATGTTTGATCGCCGGGGTCAAGTTGTTAGTGACGCACATCCGGCGTCATTAACGATATCGCAGCGTGTAATACTTACCAGCGACCTTAGGCGACCTCAAAAATGGTGAAAATCGTTCACCATGGAGAGGTCGTCCCAAAGTCAAAAATCGGTAAGGGTTGTTTAGCGTTGTGGTTTATCGCTCATGCGGCAGCACACATCGCTATGTGTGACACCGCATGAGCGAGGAACGTCTCCTTACCTGCCGCCGGCCACAATGAGGAAGGAAGGAGGTGGGCGGGATGTTACGTCCTGCTCATCTCCGCCCCTCTGCTTTGATTGGCCGGCCGCTTAGTGACGTTGCGGTGACGTCGCTGTGATGCCGAACGTCCCTCCCCCTTGAAGGAGGGATTGTTCGGCAGTCACAGCGACGATGCCGACCAGGTAAGTATGTGTGACGCTGTGTAGCGATAATGTTCGCTACGGCAGCGATCACAAACAATCGCATGCGCGACGGGGGCGGGTACTTACACGGTCGCTATCGCTAGAAATTGCTAGCGATATCGCTACCGTGTAACGCCCCCTTAAGTCCTATCTTGGAGCCATTGCACATGTGCGGGTGACATCATCGCTGACACGAGGTCACATGTCTCTGACACCTTCTAAGATGATTGGCTGCTGGTCATGTGCTTATGACACGTGGTCACATGTCTCTGACACCTTCTATGCCGATTGGTCGCTGGTCATGTGCTTGTGACGCTTTGCTCAGTGATAGGCCAGCGTGACGTCATTCCTGTCGTTCTGGCAGCGGATTGGCTCTGGTGTCCTCCATCTTCGATAAGGCACAAAGTTTATATAAGACCCTGACGCACGCCGCCCGGCGCTCAGTCCTCTTGGTTCATGCATGAGGGTAGACGCCCTGTGCACGTTCCTCTAGGCATCTCTCTGTCTATGCTAGGTGAGCGCTACCGGCAGTGTAGCGTTCTTATACCTTACAGCTTCGGCTGCAGTCCGTATCCTTACCTTTTAGTGGAGCGGACATAGGCAGGTGCCTGAGGCACATGGTCCGGCTGGGCCTTGTGATTCTACTCGTAGGTGGACGTTGCCGCTAGGGTAACGTTCCTTATACTGCGTCTGGCAGTTGTTCGTATCCTCGCACACTAGGGGAGAGAACAGAGGTAGGAGCTTTGTGCGGCTTATGCTGCTGTCCGTCTCTTTTGCACCACTAGAAGAGCGGACCTAGGCAGGTGCCATATCTAGTGGTTCGTGTCCTCGCACACTAGTGGAGCGAACGCAGGTAGGAGCTTTGTGCGGCTTACGCTGCTGTCCGTCTCTTTTGCACCACTAGAAGAGCGGACCTAGGCAGGTGCCATATCTAGTGGTTCGTGTTCTCGCACACTAGTGGAGCGAACGCAGGTAGGAGCTTTGTGCAGCTTACGCTGCTGTCTGTCTCCTGGCACCACTAGAGGAACGGACCTAGGTAGGTGCCATTTCACACTCACTGCTTGTGTCTCTGTGATCTTTAACAGAGACCATTCCACGCACCCTCCAAGTAAGGGAGGAATTGCTTTATTTTCTAATTATATTCCTCTGTGAGTTTAACAGAGGTATTGCACTCTGCACTTGTGCTATTATTATTTACAATGGCACACTTATATACCCCTTATCCTCTGCCGTAGTCTGCAGCAGAGTCTCTGCACGGTGGACCCTGACTGTCTGATATTCCTTTAGATTTTATTATCAGACAGCCCCCCGTAACACGTGGCCTCGTTCCACATACAACGTACCGGAGTGGAGGGACATGGCCACAGAAGGGGACTGGCCCCTCAACTATTGGAGAACTTCAAGACTCAGCTAGCTAACCGGAGGCTGAGATTACTTCAACTGCCGAAGCCAAATCCACACAAAGAGATAGAGCTTCAAGCCACCCAACACACCGGCTCAGAGCACTGTGTGTGCAGGCACGGGACAGGCGGGAGAGGTCAGCGCAGAAAGACGACCAGGAAAGGAACACAGAAAGGGTGTACCAGGTTGTGCCTCTGAACTATCCGGGATCAACTGGAGCCCATCACAGCAGGACTTAGCACCCCGAGTGCAGCATTTGTCTGGATGTGGTAACCTGGAACGCTTAACTGTGAGTAAAGACCTTGTGACTGCATCCCTGTTTCGTCCAGTTATTCCCTGCACCCCACCATTACAGACTACTACTCCCAACAGCCCTGGGGCCAAGCTCTACCTATGAAGAGCTATTTTAACTTTGCTGCATCACCACTGTCCCCAGGGGAAACTGACCAGCAGTGGCAGCACCTATCTTGCCGCATACCACAGGTGGCGTCATGAACTATCTCCCCTTGTAAATATTCCCCCATTATCTTCAGCCTTTTTTATTTAAAATGACACTGCCAGGGTCACGGAATCGGGCCCTGTCGCCGTGACATCCTCCCAGACAGAACAGAGTTGCGGCCCAGTAACGAGTAACCCCCAGGACCCGATGCGGGCATGTCATAAGTACCAAGCAAACAGAGAAAGTGAAACCTTGTGTCTAGGGAAGGGGGAGATGGTGACCCCTGACCAAGCCTACCGCTGGGCCCTGGCTTTCTTCACCACCCTACAGTAGATGGGTTCCACACCTATGCACCGAGCTGGATACCTGACCCTGGCTGACCCTGAAATAGGCCCTAGGTTGAGAATGGATGGCATGAGTGCTTAGTCAACCCCACTAAGCTTTAAAGAACACACAGGGAATAACACACAGGGAAAGTAAACAAATAACTTAACAATGGTGACATTAGAAGAGTTTGTCAATCTTTCCTTTAGCTAAGGTGACTAATTCCCTAGTCATGCCACAGATCAGGTTAGTCTCCATAGCATTGATCAGTGCTTTTTTTTGTTAGACTACCCAACTGTGCAACAGGGAGTGTTCATTATCACATTTTATTTATCCGATATTAAAAATTGAATGTTGAGCTGAACAAGTCTTTATCTGTAGTCCATTTCTGTATTGCATAAAAAGGATAGGAGCTGTCCAGCATTTCAGGAAGCACAAAGCTGTATATATACTGCCAATATACTGCATATAAAGCATCTGAGGATCACTTTTTGCACTTCTTTCTTGTGATCAGCAGTTTTTTTGCATGTGGGTATAGTGGTCAAAGGTATTGTGAATAAACCTCATTTCTATAATGTGTGATGTGTCTCTGTTTCTACTGAACAAAGTCTTTTGTACACACTGACACAATAAGCTTGGGTGTTGTGAATGTTAGTTATGTTTTGGCTGCTGGGAGGCTCCCTCTGGTGGCCAGGAAGGATTTGGACAGAGACCAGGTGTGTTGTGCAGTGGGTGTTTCCTTTCCTAACTCTCTGCTTATTTAAGTCCTGGTCTGATTGCAGGCTGTTGCCGGATGTCAGTTGTTCTTTGTATCTCCAGCCTGCTTAATCCTGCTCTACATCACATCCACTCCAGATAAGTTCTTGCTCTTTATTTATTGCCTGGTTCTTTTGCTTATCTGGGTTTGTCATTTGTTGTGGTTGGTTTCAGTTTATTTCCTTCCAGGGATTTTCCCCCTCAGTAGATTGTTGAGGAACTCCCTGCAGTTCTGTGTGGAGTATTGCGCCTTTGGGTCCATGTGTTTGTGGCTTGTTGAATTACTTATAATTCTAGTTTTCTGTTCATTGGTATGACAAGGGCACCTGGTATAGGATGGAGTTCAGATCGAGCGATCTGAGGGCCTTTTTGTACTATCAGGAAGTTGGTATTTTCCAGGGTTTTTCTCTGGCTACCATCAGTCCCTTTCCTGTCCTGTCCTATTTTAATCAGCGGGGGCCTCACCTTTTGCTAATCCTGTCATCTACCTGTGTATTGTGTTTTTCCTATATCACCGCAGTCTTTGAATGTGGGGGGCTTGCTATTCTTGTCTATTTTCTGAGGCAGAGAGTTATTCATCTTTCCTACCTTTAGGATAGTTAGTTCTCCGGCTGGGTTCTCGGTGCACAGGATGTTAGTTCACCCCTCGGCTACTTCTAGTTGTGTTGGTTAGTAAGGGGATGGCGGCCAGATTAGTTGCCAAGGCTCTTGTCACCTTTTTGCCAATGATTTGTGGTGATCTTCCATGGTTCTGGATCATAACACCTGGGTACACGTGTGACTCCCTGGCCTATCAGGTCGTCACATGGTATTGTGCAATCTGCCCTTCTGCACAGTATCCATCTCCTACTTGGTTACGGGTCCCTGACCATTGGTGTTGCCAAGAACAGGCTAATCAAAATCGTAAGAACACTCTGCACCACACCCACCAGACACACCAGTGGCTCGCCTGAAGGGAATAGGGTCGCCCACTGAGGGGTTGGTTAAGGGGAAGTCAGGAGTGTCAGGAGTAGTTCAGTGAGGAGTGACTCTCGAGAAGAGAAGTCAGGAGCTGGGCTCCTTGAGACTACTAGGTGGCAGACGTTGGTCTGGGCCTGGTAGGAGCTGGACCCCTGTTGCAGGGGATCGTGACAAGGGGCACGGACTGTTGAGGAGGACAGCTGGAGGCCTTGTGCCATCACCGGGCAGGGGCCAGGGCACGACGGGGTACGTGGACTCTAGGCCAGGAAGTAGCTTTAGGCGTCCTGGTAATTTACCCGACGAGGACGGAGCCTTCAAGATCCGTTCTCCACCCGCTCCAAAATCAGGGTACTAGCGCAACGAGGGGGATAGGACTTTTCCACTACATAGTCCAGAAAATCCCAAGCGTGAACCCTGAGAGCAAGCTCACTCAATTAGCCATACTGGTGAGCGGGACCCGAATAGTTTTATGCTAAAGGGACCAGTTAGAAGTAAGGTGCCACGGAAAAGGCCACAGGCTAGCAAGCAACACCAATGGGCACCGGATCCAGGAGTGCTCTCTCCCTGCTGCAGCGATATCAAGAACTTTGGTTTACCACAGTTGTCGGTGTCACCGTTATTGGAGTGAGTGAGTACATACGTGACCCTTACCGTCCCAATGGCACCTCCACACAGCCCTCATCGAGTCCTGGGGCATCCCCCCTACCCGTGGAGGGGTTAAACACCTGGCTGCCCACAGCATCGCCACCGGGTACCCTCAACTGCAGTGGTTGTACTCCACCTTACCACACACCACGGGTGGCGTCACGAACTTTCCACATCCTCCCTTGTAAATATCCCCCCCTTTTATTCCGAGTGGCCGCGCGACCCCGAGCCTCGGGTCCGGATATCCCTTGAGCCACCGCGGATTCGGATCCGAGCAGCCCTGGCTGCTGACGCGGGGGCGGCACACACGCATGTCCAGTAGTGTTCTTCGCTGAGCACTCCACCGTGTCAGACCACGTTATTTTTCTATTGAAAACACCAATGTCTTGCTCAGCAGAGAAAACTGTATGTGTGAACTAAGCCTTAGATTACCCAATGGATATGACTCTGACTGTTAGAAGAAATTGCTTCTTTGCCTTTTCAGTTTCTGCACCAGAAATATCAAAGAGAATAAGTTTTTCTCAGCTTTCTTTTATCTAACCTAACAGTTCACAGTAAAGAAAAAAGAAAACTCTACAAGTATAAAAAACAATTACAAGGTAAACATTACAGTTTTTTATTAAATAATACTTTCTTCCCCATAAGGTTTTTTTTGCAAACAACTTTTTTCCAGGTGCAGCTTTCTCAGTTGGTTTATGTAACGCCTTTAAGCAGTTGTCCAGCACACTCACTGCCGAGAATGGGCGGTTATGTGACTACAAGTTTGCAATTTACATAATTCCTGCCACATTCCAACTAGACATATCAGGCCTAGCTCAATTCACTTGTATAAATCAAGGCTGCGCAGATCTAATTGGCATGTGACCGCATGTATAAAAAAAGTCACATACTTGCGGTCATGCGCTCACCACTCCTGGCACTAGCAGCAGAAACTCCTCACAGCACGCAGTGCACACACTGTGAAGATTCACAATTCTACAGTCCCACACCTGTACTCAGAGGCCGACCAACCCAATTAAGATTATGTACAACATTTCATTGACTTTTGCCCTCTTTCTAAATGGTTGTCACTAAATGTTTTTCTATCTTGTAGCTGGAGGGTTGTACATAGAGTGGAAAAAGCATCTATGCTCTCAGGGAAAACAGACAAAACAGGCTGCAGATAAGGAGGAAAGTACGTTGACATGAAATCAGCATAGGAATGAAGTTGCACTGAGAAATGAGTACTAATGAACAGGATCATGGTCACTCAAACTTCACATATATTTATTTCTGTGAAGGACACATCTACTAGATACAGATCTGGAGCTTGGATAAGGCCGCATACTACATATCAGGGACTCTGAAAATGTAAGGGTTAGGGGGATGTAAAAGGATGTAAAATGGGGGCAATTACCCTGACAGCAAATGTGAATCAGAGTTAATCTTTTGGTGTTGAAGTCAGCTGTGAATTGACAGCTGGCATTAAGCCCAGGGATTAGTAATGGAAAGGCATCTATGAGACACCTCCATTACTAACCCGGCAAGTGTACAGTTAAAAAAACCCCCACAAACTGGAAGAAATTGTTTGTTTGAATAAATACTCCCCCACACTCCCTCATTCACCAATTTATTGAATAAAAAAATCCTCGAAGTTTAGACATAATCCAGTCATGAAAAAAAGACTCCCCCACACTCCCTCGTTCACCAATTTATTAATGAAAAATAAATCCTGGAATTTCTGACATAATCCAAAGAGTAACGTCTCAAGATATCCATCGATTACTATGGAGCTTTGTTCTGAGCAAAGCGCCAGAATTAGTGCATCTAATGGATGTGCCACTTCTGGGATGCCTGTGAGCTGCTATTTTTAGGCCCCCAGTAGTCTGCTTTACCTGTGCTGGTTATCAAATATAGATGAGAGCGTGCCTCAGTTTTTGTTTTTTTCTTTATTATTCACAGCAGCGTACAGCAACCTTCAGCATGCCATAAAGCTTGTTGATTGGCTGTGCTGCAGCCTTTCAACAAACTTTATTAACAAATGAGCTCTTAACAAGGACACAAACTTTTTTTTAAAACGTCATGTTAGAGTTTGAGACCCAGACACCCGGTGTCTGGTACAAACCCCAAATTTTACCGTTTTTGTTCTCTCTTCCCTAATCGAGACCCAGACACCCGGTGACCGGTACAAACACAGAATTTAACTGTTTTGGTTCTCTCATCCCTAATCGAGACCCAGACACCCGGTGTCTGGCACAAACCCCGAATTTTACTGTTTTGGTTCTCTCATCCCTAATTGAGACCCAGGCACTCGATGTCCAGTGAAAACCCCAAATTTTACTGTTGTGGTTCTCTTATCCCTAATCAAGACCCAGGCACCCAGTGTCCAATGAAAACCCCGAATTTTACCGCTCTGGTTCTCTCATTCCTAATTTTGACAAAAGTGTGAGAGCCCATCTACCAGTGTCAAGGTGAGATACACTATGTAGAGACATTGGGAGGCGTGCTCAGCCAATATGAACGCCGTCACTTATCCCCAAATGCACACTACAAAACACACAAAAAATGGACTATCATGAACTGTATCAGCATTTTGCTAGGAGGTGCTTGTCAATTTTGTTTTTTATTAATGCAGTCTATCTAATTACATACACAAATGCGCACACATACATATATAATGATTGTACAATTTTCTTTTCACTTTTATTGTTCTCAAGCTTAAGTTCATAAGAACCTCTGTCAGCTTCCTCCAGCGTTGTTGATCCCAGTAATGGCTGTTTCCTTGTACTCATAAGAAGATTGTCAGGCTCTGCAGGCTAATTGGAGCGTGTAGTGGGAAGACGGAGAGTAAGAAGGATGTTGTATTGTCACATGTTGTCACAGATACTTCAGATCATGATTTCTTGGAAGCTCCATATATCTTATTAATGTGCTGGATCCTTCACTACTATATAACAATATCTGCACTGCTCAGCAAATTATATCTTACAAGTGTCCTCATTATGTGCTCAGGCTCAGGTTTTTTTGTTCTTATTCCAAAATCCAATAAAGCAATTGCGCAAAAAGAAAAGGAATTGTTTTTTTTAAATTGTCACATATAATAGTGGAATTCCAGCTCTATGTTTTATTATTAATTGGATATATGTTCAGATACAGTGATGGATTATAATGCGGGTGGTTTTTGGTGGCTGTCCAGAATCCAGGGCTCCACCGAAGATCATGGCCACTCAGATTGAGCAAAGATTCCATGCACATTGTGGTTCTGTAGTGGTTTGTACTGGAATCACAGAAAAAAACAGTGACAAAACTGATCTGTCTCCTTGCAGAGACTGACAAACCAACCTGGCTGCCAGTGAGGAGACTTATATCTGCAATGCTCCTCTGGGAAATACTCAGATTGTCTCTTCAGGGAAGAAGAAGACAAACTCTAGTGCCATCTATTGGAAGTAGAATCCTCAGTGGCAGCCAGATTAGTTTGTCAGTCTCCGAAAGAAGAAAACTTTTCCCTTAGACCCAACTATAGCGTCTCATACAGCCAGATCAGATTTCATACTTTGCACCGACGAGGGGCAATCACCTCAAAAAAACATGTCTGCAAATTGAGGTTCTGATCTGGCAAAAATCCTAAGTCATATGAAAAGGCTCGTTAAAGGGCCACTTTTGACTCTTAGGATTGCTACTTCCAATAGGTGGCACTAGAGTTAAGCCTGCTTGACATGTTGCAATTTCGCATACGATATCGTATGCGATTTGCAACGCCCCCATCGTATGTGTGGCACGTTCAATTTGTTGAACGTGCCGCACAAATGATTAACCCCCGTCACACGTACTTACCCGTCCATACGACCTCGATGTGGGCGGCGAACGTCCACTTCCTGGAGTGGGAGGGATGTTCGGCGTCACATCGACGTCACGCGGCAGCCGGCCAATAGACACGGAGGCGCGGAGATAAGCGGGACGTAAACATCCCGCCGACCTCTTTCCTTCCGCATTGCCGGCTTGAGCCGCGGGAGGCAGGTAAGATCTGTTCAATGTTCGCGGGGTGTCACACGCTGTGATGTGTGCTGCCTCGGGAACATTGAACAACCCGACGTGCAATTCGTCAGGATTCAACGACGTGCATGCGATGAACGTTTTAATGTTCAATCGCAATCGCACGTACCTGTCACACACTACAATATAACTTACGATGCCGGATGTGCGTCACTTACGACGTAACCCCGCTGACACATCGTAAGATATATTGTAGCGTGTAAAGCGGGCTTTAGTCTCCTTCCTCCCTGAAGAGACAATTTGAAAACTGATCTGCGTAATATGTCCAAAACCTGCAAAAGGACTAAAATGGATAAGGTGACATAACCATGGGTGGCAGGCCCTAAAGTCAGAGCTACAATAATTCAGAACCAGGCACTCCAAGGGTTTTTTTTTATGAAAAACCCTTGGAGTGCCAGGTTCTGAATTATTGTATGACAGGTTTGGATCCTACCTGAGCACCCATGCGAAAAACAGAAGTGCCGTCAAATTTATTCTACTAAAGTCAGAGCTAGACTTTACAGAGGAGAGAGTGACAGTACATGTACTTGTATGGGGTCTAATCTAGAGTCTGTATTAGTTTAGTGGGGTCTAAAATAACAGGGGTCTGTATTTATTAAGAATCTGAATTAATTTACGGCCCGTCTTAATGTATTTGCGCCACTTTAGAGACTAGGGATGGCTTCATAGGATAGGGTATTAAAATGTCTCTACAGTCATCAGGAGACATTTTGGTGGCATACGCCTAAGGAGGCAAACCTGAATTTCTGTTTTTTTTTTCAGGACAACATTCAAAAACCATGGCAGCCAACATTATTCAACTGGTAGAATGGAAAACTATGATGAATTATAATGACTATATTTGATTAATGTCTATCGCTTAATGTACAGATGCAAATACATTACCAGCATTTACTGTGTGGTTTAAATTAATGATAATAATTGCATAATTGCAATCACAATGACATTCTAAAGTAACATGGGCCTAAAAAAAGAGAATCACAGATGATTCTTTCCTTTTTTTTTGATAGACACTGGAAAAAAATGTGATCAATGTTAATACAATGTCTAGGAATTTCTGTATGGTTGGCAAACTCGTTTGGACTTGTTGAGGATTCCATTTTTGCTACTTAAAGCACCACTCCAGCTATATTTTTTTTAGCCTTGGAGTGGTTCTTCTAATTTAAGGTGCCATTCCCTGGTGTTATACTCATCCTCTGACGTTTTCACGTTTTTTCGGCACTGCACTGGTCCAATGGCCCCATCTTGTGATCGTAACTTTCCCACAGGTAAACCGCGGGTGTATCTTATTCAATGCCTTTTGTCTCCTATGTTGTTTTCATGTAAAATAGCTTCTATGGCCCTTTCATTCATGTGCTCTGCCCTTTGTAATGTTCTGCATTGCTATGTGCCTATAATCCCTTTAATTGTTATCCTATATCCAGCTTAGCTGAACTTTGAGGGCGGTCACCCCTAAACCATTAAGTTGATTGCCCTCCATTGCTTTTGACTACTTTTGTATATATTGTATATAATTTTGTACATTACTTGTATATATCTTTTCTTTACATATTTGTATATTTCTTTTCAGCGACTTTTTAAAAAAGACCCGGATGGGTCGAAACGTCCTAGTGACAAGTCGCCTATCACTATCAATTTTTTGTATATATCACAATAAATCCCACTATTGTATGACCTCTCAGGGAGTACAGTGAATTAAGTTGTGATTTTTTTGCACTACCTCATTTCATGAGCACCTTGACTCCTTCTGAGTGCAGAACCATTTTCTTTACTCAAACCTACCACTGGTACCTGGGGTCCCTCACCACCCTAGATTGGTTTTGCACCTATGCACCAAGCCAGATATCTGACCTTAGGTATCCCTAGGACTGGGCCCTAAATAGGGCATGGGTGGGATGAGCTATTCGTCAGCTCCACTAAATGCTAAAAAGGACAGAAAGAGGACACTCAGGGGAAACAGTGCATGAACTACTTATCTACAGATGACTCAAGTAGAAGTTCAGCAAAGTTTCAGCAACAATACCACAGATGAGTACAAGCCACCTGCTTGCATCCAGAGTTTGGATGAACTGAATAATATCACCAGCACAAATCCAGAGAAGATGGGAGTATTTAAGCACAAGGGGAATACTAATAATCAGCAGCTGGACAGTAGGAGCGCTACCCTGTGTCCTAAAGGAGAAGAGATGAAAACCCTGCAGGAAAGCTACAATGAATACTAACAGCAGAAACAATTGAAAGTCAGGGAGCATTTTGCGCAGCCAATTGCTGTGACCTATTGCCAGAAACCACATGTCTGTCACCTGTGACAGTTATGTATTGAGAAGACATAACTGCTGCAGCATTGTGAGGAAAAACTGGTGCTGGACTGTTATCACACGAGTAGTGAGTGATTTTAAGGCTAGGGCAACTTGACAACATATGTCACACGATATTGAGATTTCAGCGTTGTGTTGCAACATTACGTTGTCTGATTTCCTCATGTGCCACATTGCAATCTGCAACCTACAGCAACTATGACACAAAGTCACAAATGTTTCAAAATGACTAGGACCCACATGGTTCACTTGAGATTGGCTTAGAAGAAAGCTGCATGTGACTGTGACTTGCATGAAATTTGTTTGCAATTTGGCCATACTTTGTTACAGCAAAATCACAGCTCCACAAGTTGCAGACAAGTTACTCAGTATTTTTGGTCACACAGTTTGTCTAATGCGGGCTTCACACATTACGATCTATCGTGCGATTGAACAAGCGATCGTACCCGCCCCCGTCGTTTGTGCGTCACGGGCAATTAGTTGCCCGTGGCGCATAAAGTCGTTAAACTGTAAGGGCCCAGATGTTCCCTGCTATCCACCCCCACACAGTATCCACAGCTGATGGACAGTCCACAGACACGGTCTTGGGGATAACAGTTGCTTTAATATAGCAGGAACAAAGCAAATCAATACGGAATATATGTTTCACAGTCTCTCGTGGGTAGGCCACGGCAAATACAGCTTGGAGTTGAATGCTGAAGTGCAATTAGGGTACTGGAGCTTTAAGTGCACGATTTGTTTCAGAATTAATACTGGTATGCTTTAGGTTCAGAGTCTCTTGAGTTTAGAGGGTAGATATGATAAGATTGTACAGACCTGGAGTCCTGGGGTTAATTTCACTGCTAGTTCAGACACGTGCAGTACTTGTAAGCAAATGAAGACAGTTGCCCAGTGTGCTACGGGGAGCGGACGGCTGGTGCGTGGACAATGGCATGAAAGCCACTAATATTGCAGTGGGGCGGGAGACCCTCAAACTTCCCCAATCTGCATGCAGTAGGGTCTGGTATATAGTCAGTATGCCCTACTGTCTGAAGAGATGCACAATGTCAGGATAGGAAGCCTTCAGCATATTGGCTGTAAAAATCAGTAAATGGTGAAATTCTAGGCCTCGGGCCTAGGAGGAGTCTTGTGGTGAAGAGATTCTCCACATAATGTCTTCCCTCAGAGGAGACTCAGCCAGAACCAGCTCATTCCAGTTGTTTCTAGACAGAGGCTGAAGAATAGCTCCACCTGTTGAGCCATGTGACCAAGAACTAGCCAATAGGATAACACCCAATGAACACTTCAGATTCTTACAGTTTTCACCAGTAGATGGTGCTACAACACAACAAATGAAAAATGCTTTACTTATAACATATAGCATAATATTACATATAAGTAAATGTACTTAAAGAAACAGACACAATCTGGACCGGGCCACTACAAAACCCCCATCACACATACTAACCTGCTGAGCAACCTCACTGTGGGCGGCGAACATCCACTTCCTGAAGGGGGAGGGACGTTCGGCGTCACAGCGACGTCACACAGCGGCCGGCCAATAGAAGTGGAGGGGCGGAGATGAGCGGGGCGTAAATATCCCGCCCACCTCCTTCCTTTCGCAATGCCGGCGGGAGCCGAGGGACACAGGTAAGCTGTGTTCATCGTTCCCGGGGTGTCACACGGAGCGATGTGTGCTGCCCCGGGTACGATGAACAACCGGCGCCATTAAAAATAAACAATTTTTTAAAAATAAGTGACAAGTACATGACTCACGATTTGTGAGCGATTCTGCGTCGCTCGAAGGTGTCACACGAAACGACGTTGCAAGCGATGCCGGATGTGCGTCACGAAAACCGTGACCCTGACGATGCATTGCGCGATAGCTTGTCTCGTGTGACGCCCGTGTGATGCCCTGGGCAAGCCAGGGGTCACAGGTCATCACACCACCACACCCTACACCCCAGTTAGGAACACCAAAGCTAACCCAAAATCCTTGTTGCCTTCCTCCAGGGGCTGATGTTCACACCAGGGGGTGGGCCAGGCGGTTGGCTCCGCCCACCGAGGAGTACACAGCTCTGGAGGCGGGAAGAACCAGGCAGATAAGCTAGGGAAGTGAAGGAGTAAACATCTAAGATGAGTTAAGGAAGTGAAAGTAGTGAAGTGAAGGAAGTAAAGTGAAAAAGGAGGAAAGTAAGAGCGGTGACAGTAAGAAAGCCTGAAGTGGGTCCAGCTGTGTGCAGGACTGAGTCAGCAAGGTCAGCAACGGCGGTGATTGTCCGGAGGGGTGACCGTTTGGAAGTTCCTGGAAGGACCGCGGACGGGTGGTGGCCCGGCGGTCTGGAGCAGTGTACAAAGGACAGTCAGCACCAGGGCAGGGGCCTCTCGGACCCCAGCAAGGCTAGGAGTCGCCATAATTTGCCAAATCCGTCAGTGAAGGGGACGTAGATTCCCCCAACAACCAAGTCCCGATTGAAGGCAACAGCCCAACCATTACAGTAGAGACACTGCCACCGCCAGGGCACCAGTTTCTAAGGGCCAGCGCCTGCGGGCAAAGAGTAGAGCTCCTCCGGTCCAGCTTGAAGCCGGGGAGCGGGTTACCAGTGGGAATCCATCGAGACCATCAACAACATTAGGTGCAGGAAAAGGGACATCACCGTCACCTACTGGGGAAAGCAAGTGCAGCCGTCCGTGGGAACCATCTTTCCAGCCGTGTGTTTTACCGAGAACTGTGTCAACGTCTCAGGCTGAGTGAGTACCACAGTGCCGCAAGGCACAGCGCTGCCCCCGCGTCCCTGTGCCCACCAAGCCCTGCATCTACCCACCTCAACACTGGGCCCCGGGATCACCAACCCCTACCCACGGAGGGGCAACACAACAACTTGCTGCTTCACACCATCACTCCCGGGATCCCCACACCGAGCAGTGGTGGTGCTAACAGATGTCCACAACTGTGGGTGGCGTCACGGACAATAGACTATATCCCAAAACCCAATCCCCTTTCACTCACGGGCGAGGAGTGCCGCTCGAGAACCCCCGGGATCCGGCCCACTGCTCGAGCCACCACTGAGCAGCAGCAGCCGGACCCGAGCAGAGGGGGGAGCGCAGTGCTGACACCCTCCTCCCCGCCCGTGACAACTTGGCGTCACGAACAGGATCTTACCGCTCTGCCGTTGGGTAGAGGTGCGCCTTGTAACCGCCGGAGGTATCCAGCCGAAAAATTTCAGAAGTCGCCATCTTTGGCGCGAAAAGTTCCCGCTCGAGCGTCTTCTCGAGTAGTGGAGGCACGAAGGCCAAAACTCCGCCCCAAGAGAGGAGGGGCCGGAAAGAGCTAAGGGGGACGCGATGGCGGCTGGATGCATGTGAGGTGGCTATAAAAGCAGGGACGCCAGGACCCTGTGGCCATCTTGTTGCTAGTTCTTGGAAAACACGACTGCCGAGATGTCCGCTCCAGCTAATAACAGCGAGACCCCCGCGCCCGGCACGGCGACGTGGTTGAGGGACCGGACCGTCCCGCTGAGTAATCGTCTGCAGGCCCATATGCAACTCCTCCTGGAGGAGTGGGAGACCGACATGGCGGATGTGGTGGCTGCTATGTGGAGACGCGAGGTAGAAGAGGATTTGGAGGAGCGGGTAAGCGACCCACGCCCCTGTATTCCTGAAGGATCGACCATTGGAGCTGAGGGGCCCGGCCGGCTTCCGCTCACCCTGCCTCTCTCCCCGCTACCCGTTATGGCTGCTGCCGCTCCGCCATTAGGCCCGCTACCTGCCCAACCGGTAGCGATACCCTACCCAGCCGCTCCGGCGGACCAGCCGGCTGCAGACGTCCGGGACGTCCCTGAAGTACACCAGGGAGGACCGCTAGAACCGCGGCCCCTTAACAGCATGGTGCCAGAAGTCCCAGTAGAAACTGTGCCAGACCCTGAGCCCGGGACCGTGGCCTGGATGAGGGCCCGGGTGATTCAGTTCCACCAGCGTCAACAGGAACAAATCCTCCAGATGATGGAGCAGTGGACCAGCGAGGTGGAGATGCTGACTACGACTACCCTGAGGTACGGAGGGGGAATGGATGTAGCAGAGTCGACTGGTGACCCACGTCCCTATGTCCTACCTGGACCGGCCGCTGCGGCTGAGGGGCCCGGCCTAGTCTCGGCCTATGCATCACCCTTGCCGTTACTTATGGGGCGCCTCAGTGTAAGCTCGCCTAATCTGCTGCTCCGTGCTACCGCAGAAGGGGCTGAAGTGATGGATGCTGGAGGCCAGGAGGCTGCGACAGCTGGCGGCAACCCGCTTGACGCAAGAACAAGAGATGACGACTCCTGCCCCAGCCACGGGTCCGCTGCTGAGTTTGAAGAGGCAAGTGAGCGTTCCCGCTATGTAGGGGACCCCGTGGTTTTTCATACCCCGCGTACCGGTGGAAATGGGTACCGGGTACCCCTGCCACAGCAGGCATGTCAGTGCATGTTTGATATGCTGGTGGCGGAGGATGGGGCCGCCTCAGCAGAAGAGTAAGAGTAGGGCAGCGGATGCCCGCTGCAGCAGTCCCCGTTGGGACCATGTTTGTCTGAAGTTATGTTTGAAAGTTTGGAAAATGATGAAAATGATTACCGAAGTTTAACCAGATTGTCCTACAGTGATTGAACCGGCCGGAGCTGGCACCGTTGTCCCCATGGGGACCGTTTAAGTTGTTTTGCATGAGGAACTGCTCATGGACAAGCCCGAGAACTTGCAGGGCAACCACAAACGTTAGTGGCTTGTAAATAAGTTGTTTACCGTTACCGTTTCCGCAATGCCGCCTCCGGAGAGGCAGGTTGGAGGGAGGGCCCTCAGCAGAGCAGGCTGGGGCCCAGCCACCAAAGGAACCGGTGGCTACCCTCTGGAGGGGAAGGACAGATCCCGCTCGGGTAACTTGTGCTGGACTGTGGGTCAAGGGGTGCTGCCTGGGTTTTAGGGGCAGCATCAGGGCCAGGTTGCTTGGGTGGGAGAGAGCGGAAACCGTAACCGTGAACCGTTATGCAACGTTTAAGAAATGTGCCTCCCGTCATGGGAAGAATTATTAAAAATGTAAATATGTTACCGTTTACCTTTTATGCATTTTTCAGAAAAATAAAATCGGTGTTGGACGGGCAGCCCGCGGACGGTCTGCATTTTGCTAAGGGGGAATGTGACGCCCTGGGCAAGCCAGGGGTCACAGGTCATCACACCACCACACCCTACACCCCAGTTAGGAACACCAAAGCTAACCCAAAATCCTTGTTGCCTTCCTCCAGGGGCTGATGTTCACACCAGGGGGTGGGCCAGGCGGTTGGCTCCGCCCACCGAGGAGTACACAGCTCTGGAGGCGGGAAGAACCAGGCAGATAAGCTAGGGAAGTGAAGGAGTAAACATCTAAGATGAGTTAAGGAAGTGAAAGTAGTGAAGTGAAGGAAGTAAAGTGAAAAAGGAGGAAAGTAAGAGCGGTGACAGTAAGAAAGCCTGAAGTGGGTCCAGCTGTGTGCAGGACTGAGTCAGCAAGGTCAGCAACGGTGGTGATTGTCCGGAGGGGGGACCGTTTGGAAGTTCCTGGAAGGACCGCGGACGGGTGGTGGCCCGGCGGTCTGGAGCAGTGTACAAAGGACAGTCAGCACCAGGGCAGGGGCCTCTCGGACCCCGGCAAGGCTAGGAGTCGCCATAATTTGCCAAATCCGTCAGTGAAGGGGACGTACATTCCCCCAACAACCAAGTCCCGATTGAAGGCAACAGCCCAACCATTACAGTAGAGACACCGCCACCGCCAGGGCACCAGTTTCTAAGGGCCAGCGCCTGCGGGCAAAGAGTAGAGGTCCTCCGGTCCAGCTTGAAGCCGGGGAGCGGGTTACCAGTGGGAATCCATCGAGACCATCAACAACATTAGGTGCAGGAAAAGGGACATCACCGTCACCTACTGGGGAAAGCAAGTGCAGCCGTCCGTGGGAACCATCTTTCCAGCCGTGTGTTTTACCGAGAACTGTGTCAACGTCTCAGGCTGAGTGAGTACCACAGTGCCGCAAGGCACAGCGCTGTCCCCGCGTCCCTGCGCCCACCGAGCCCTGCATCTACACTGGGCCCCGGGATCACCAACCCCTACCCACGGAGGGGCAACACAACAACTTGCTGCTTCACACCATCACTCCCGGGATCCCCACACCGAGCAGTGGTGGTGCTAACAGATGTCCACAACCGTGGGTGGCGTCACGGACAATAGACTATATCCCAAAACCCAATCCCCTTTCACTCACGGGCGAGGAGTGCCGCTCAAGAACCCCCGGGATCCGGCCCACCGCTCGAGCCACCACTGAGCAGCAGCAGCCGGACCCGAGCAGAGGGGGGAGCGCAGTGCTGACACCCTCCTCCCCGCCCGCGACACCCGCATTAGAATTGCTGTTATCGTGTAGCCCAATTCTAAAAGTGGGTCATCCCAGGAACGGTGGGAAATTTTTATTTATTTATTTTTTTTATTCTTATTCAGCTGATATTTATTTTAAAAAAAAGAAAGTTTGTGTCTGAAAAACTCAACTCATAAGCCGTGACTTTTCTCATAATAACCTATTCATCATCAGGATGCCACGTCCTGCCGGTTAAGTTGATTATTTCTTTTTTTTAATTAGCGCAGTATTACAGCTCTTGCAAAATGAGAGTCTGTATTACACTGAGATGAAGCTTTAATTACTCATCAGCGAAACCTTCACTGAGATGAGACTAGAGTTTGGTGCATGTAATAAAGGCTGCTCTAATTACTGAGAATCTCCTAATTGTACGCTGTTGACTTCAAGGAAATCTATTTTTTTCTAAGTTTATTCAACATATCACTGTGGCTTTCATTATGAAATATTAATAATATACCCGGCTACAACATTTCTCATTTATTTTTCTGGTATTAATATTTGTATGTTCCAATCAGGTATAGGTCTGAGACAGGACAAGGGAACAATTGCATTTACTGTATTTGTTTTAGTTGCTTCTCTTTAATGAGGCAATTTCAATTAGAACTTTAAAAGGGGTCTCTCCAGAACTTTTATATTTGATGGCCTAAACTTTGGATAGGTCATCACTATGAGGTTGATCAGGATCTTACACAGCGATAAACTGTTATCTGGTCCCACAGTCACCAGAAGTATACAGTGTACAAAGCCGGAAGACCACAAGCTCTGTGAATTGTCTAGATAGCTGGTCTTGGGGTTGAACCTCAGCTCCCATTGGGGCTAAGAAAATAGCCACTATGCACTGTGTCCTTCTGGCAGCTGGGGGGCAGTTCTGTTTTTTGTTTTTCTTAACCCCATCTTTCTGTTTTTGTTTTTCCTCCCCTTCTTACTAGAGTCGTAAAAGCCGCTTTACATGAAACGACATATCTAACAATATGTCGTCGGGGTCACGGAATTCGTGACGCACATCCGACATCGTTAGCGATGTCATTGCGTGTAACACCCACGAGCCACCACTAACGATCAAAAATACTCACCTAATCGTTGATCGTTGACACGTCGTTCATTTTCAAAATGTCGTTGCTCGTTGTGAAACTGTAGGTAGGGAAAGAAAGGCGCAAAATAGGGTCTTACCCGGTTTATGGGTTTAGAAAAGTAAAGGAATGAATACACTCACCTGATCGGTTTGTGCCAGTCAGAACCCCTGTGCAGACATATGTGAGTGCTAGAGTGGTTCAGCAGCGGCCCCGTTGAGGAAATCGGTGCTATAAAAGTTCAGGATAGAAAACGGGTTTTATGCCATGCTATAAACCACGAGCTGGTGTTATTAAAAGTAGATATTCTTTTATTGAGTCATTCCTACGCGTTCAGAGGCATGTGCGCCTCCTTCTTCAGGGAAAATAAATCATACAAATACAGAAAAAAAAGGGTTTATATAGAAGTTTCCAGGAGAAGCCACGCTCCTGGGGATGACCTCATCACCCCATGACTCATAGCCACGAGGAGTAGAGCTACGTCATGATAGAAAAAAAAAAACAAAAACAGACTGCATGATGTTACACATTAGCTGAAATGTTTTTTCTTCAATCAAATTAGAATGAAAAGTATACCCTTAGTAGAATGAATTTTACCAGAGCGGAATTAGTGTCTTTTTTATATAAAAAGAGACAAAAAAAGGGAGTGAACATTATGATAAGTGGCTACAAAACATTCCTCTAAATCAATATAAAAGGATTAAGAGAAATTGTTCACAGGATACTGACTTCAAAGAGCAAGTGGGGACCCTAAAGGGGCGCTTTTTGGAGAAAGAATACCCCAAATCCCTAATTCAGAGAGCTTATCGAGAGACCAGTAAAATTAAACAAACTGATCTCATCATGCCCAGGAAAGATCCATCCACCTCAGGGCTTTTTGCCAATAGAGATACAGCAAACTTTGCTCTAAATTTCATTACCACATACAGTAGAGACAATAAGGTAATAAGGGATGTTCTTTTAAAACATTGGGGCATCTTGCAGAACGATCCCATACTAAAACCTATACTACCCACCAAACCGGGTGTCACTTTTAGACGGGCACCAACAATTAAGAACATTGTGGTACCCAGCAGGCTGAGGACCAAACCAGTGGGGCCCAAACACTTTCAGAGGGTTCATACAAATGCGGCACAAAAAATTGTCTGTACTGCAAAAGTATACACCATAGGAGAAATACTTTTTGCTCCTTCGGGGACTCTGAGATTTTTCACATTAAAAACCATTTGACATGTCAATCTGATTATGTGATCTACTTGGTGGATTGCATGTGTGGTAAGCAATACATAGGGAGGACCAGCCAGCCCCTCCATAATAGACTAAATCGCATCGCCACAACATTAGGACTGGCTTCATGTTGCATGGACTCTCAAAGCACTGCACAACCCAGCACAATAGGGCGTTTGATTTCAAGATCACACCGATTGAACAGATCCCCCCGAATACCAACAATAGGATGGAAGCCCTTAGTAGAAAAGAGACTTATTGGACACATAGACTCAACACCTTAAAACCGTTTGGACTAAATGAAATCACGGACCTTTTTTATTGAATTTCCTCTTATAGTTTTACCGTCAAATACCTGCCACTTTTTGTGTATGTATATTTATATGCTGTTCAAGTTTTTTGAAAGGTCGTTTAACCATTAGTAATATTCCCATTTCTTTGAGAGAACCCTTTGTCTCTCCCTTCTAATTTATTAGTAATCCATATTTTAAAAAAAGGGTAAAATTCATATACCCGTAAAATTCATATACCTATAATTTTATGTCCCTCATTTATATATATTTTTTTATGCTTTATTTTTAATGTTTTAATAATAATATTAATAGTACTTTTATTAATATTTATTAATACTTTTACAATCAACTCTATATATGTAACCTGCTTTTATGCTATTTATGTAATTGGATGTATTTTTTGCTCCAGCGCGTTTTTAATTCTATATCTCTGTCTTTTATCTGTCCAATTTGAGACAAACACACAAATCTCATCTCTGCTGTTTCTGCTGTTTCCAATATTCTCCTTTACGTATGATCATTCCCTTACACTAATCTTATACACCGGCTCATATGCTTGAGATCTTTTACAATCCCCTCCTCACCCTAGAAAATATACTATAAAACAATCCTTTGTCAGTTTTTCTCCCCTTCTCCCCCTTCAATAACGAGCCATAGTAATCATTTAGCATTATATTCTCCCCTTCGTACGGACTACTTAATATAGAGCAATCTGTATTAGTTCATTCAACCTCAAAATATAAAGTTCCAATCAGAATTTTCTCTACATGGTTAAAAGTTTTTTTTCACGTTTTCCCCCTGTATACAGCGGCACACCTGATCACTCTCTCTCACTCTCACTTAGCGCACGCGCTGTACTGTTTTTTTCCCCCGATCTGAACTTACATTACCTTTCATCATAGGAAATCGCTCACTCTCTTTGCACTGCGCATGTGTTCTACACTTATTTCTCATGGTGGTCTGAAACACATCACCCTTTCACTACGGGGAAACCTGTTCCCCACGCATGCGCCTTGATCATCTATTTTCTCTCGCTCCATGGCATTATTTACACTGCCTTTCAGGGAGATACCCGACTTTTTCCACCTTTCACACTCTTTTTTCCCCGAAAAAAGCGGGAGTCCCAGCACCCTAGGTTTAATAAACCACGCACACAATGTAAAATAAACTAAAGAAATATATATAATAAAATTCTTTAGATCTCCCGCAGTCACTGCTCTACAGTACCCTTCTAAGAACAGAATAGTAGTTAGAGAAGCTCTCTCCCATTGTTTCCCTGACACTTACTGCTCAGGTTCAAGTCTGACCATTCCCTCATTCTTGTTTTTTCTTTCTTCTTTTTGCTTTTTCCCCCTTTTTTTGTCTCTTTTTTTATATAAAAAAATACACTAATTCTGCTCTGGTAAAATTCATTCTACTAAGGGTATACTTTTCATTCTAATTTGATTGAAGAAAAAACATTTCAGCTAATGTGTAACATCATGCAGTCTGTGTTTTTTTTTTTTTTTCTATCATGACGTAGCTCTACTCCTCGTGGCTATGAGTTATGGGGTGATGAGGACATCCCCAGGAGCGTGGCTTCACTTGGAAACTTCTATATAAACCCTTTTTTTTCTGTATTTGTATGATTTTTTTTTCCCTGAAGAAGGAGGCGCACATGCCTCTGAAACACGTAGGAATGACTCAATAAAAGAATATCTACTTTTAATAGCACCAGCTCATGGTTTATAGTGCGGCATAAAACCCGTTTTCTATCCTGAACTTTTGTTGCTCGTTGTGGACGCAGGTTGTTCGTCGTTCCTGAGGCAGCACACATCACTACGTGTGACACCCCGGGAACGACGAACAACAGTGTTCCTGCGTTCTCCGGCAACGAGGTGGGAGTGTCGTTAATGCGGCTGATCTCCGCCCCTCCGCTTCTATTGGTCGCTGGCTATGTGACATCGCTGTGACGCCGCACGAACCCCCCCTTAAAGAAGAGTATGTTCGCCGCCCACAGCAACGTCGTTAGGAAGGTAAGTGCTTGTGACTCCTACTAGCGATATTGTATGCCACGGACAGCGATTTTCCGGTGACGCACAAACGATGGGGCGGGTGCGATCACTAGCATCATCGCTAGCGATGTTGCTGCGTATAAAGCAGCCTTAACTTTTGTAGCTCTCCGGCAATCTTGCTATATGAGGGCCATTTTTGCAGGACGAGTTGTAGTTTTAAATGAAACCATCAGTTTTATCATATAGTATAGTGAAAAATGGCAAAAAAATTCCAAGTGCAGAAAAATTGCAAAAAAAATGCGATTGCATGATTGTTTTGGGGGTATTTTATTCACCGTGTTCACTATATGGTAAAACTGATGTGCCGGACTTCATTTGAGTCCGGTTGTAAGATTTGAGTCGATACTGTCTTGATGTATAGTTTTGCTTATCTGTGAACTGATGTACCTCCTGATTACCTGTGATTGTTTATATATGTTTACATAATTGTAATGTTTTTTTCTTGATTGTAAAAATGTTTTTTAAAAATAAAAAGTTGATAAAAAAAAAAACAAAAAAAACTGATGTGTCGGTGCGGTGTGATGCCTCAGGTCAGTTCATAGATACCAAACATGTAAAGGTTTACTTTTATCTAAGGGGTTGAAAAAATTAAAAAGTATGGCCAAAAAAAGTGGCGCTCTTTTTTGCATCATGTTCCGCGACCCGTATTGTTCTCAGTTTTTGGCATATGGGGCTCAGTGATGGCTTTTTTTTTGCGTCTCAAGCTGACATTTTTATTGGTACCATTTTTGCACAGATGCTATGTTTTCATCGCCTATTATTGCATTTTGCACAAATTTTGTGATGACCAAAAATGTAATTTTGCTGTTTGGAATTTTTTTGCCACTACGCCGTTTACTGATCAGATTAATTAGTTTTATATTTTGATAGATTGGGCATTTCTGAATGCGATACCAAATATATGTGTAGTTTTTATATTTTTAACCGTATAATTTTCAATATTCTGAATAGGAGGTGATTTGAACTTTTAGACTTTTTATTTTTTTTATTTTTTAAAACTTTTTAAACTTTTTTTATTTTACTAGTTCCCCTAGAGGACTATAAGGATCAGCAGTCTGATAGCTGATTCATTTCTGTTGATCAGAGCTACATAGCTCTGATCAGAAGAAATGCAGCATTCCTGTTAGAGCTGCTGCTCTGTCGGCTGTAACAGGAACTACATCATGATAGTGACAGGAATCATCACATGACCCATCGCTACCATAGCAAGCATTGGCTCCCAGTGATTGTGTCACGGGGGCCTCTGATGGCGGCAGGGAAAGGTTATTTTCCCTACCAAAGCCATTTACATCGTGGTGTTAGCCACACTTGTCTGCTGTTCAAATCAGTAGACATATGCAGGGATCGCTGCCGGCTCACTGCAGCAGCTGGCAGAGATTACCGCTTCATGATTTAGGACATACCAGTATGTCCTCGATTGTGATGGGGTTAAAACTGACATATATTTCCAGAGATGTGGGCCTTCCTATTTAGAGCCAATTGTTATTGTCTTTACGAAGAAGGTGTGGCTCACAGGGTAATTATGCAAAACATCATAAAAAACACCCTCCCAGAGAATCCTGTGAGCCATGCCCACTTGTCAAAGAAGATAATGATTAGCACTAAATCAAAAGTCCCATATCTCTGGAACTGTATGGCGTATTTACAAAAAACAAAACACAGTGTACTGCAGTGAGTAGCAAATAAAAGAATAACTGGACATTTAAGGCCTGCTGACAATGTATCCATCTACAACATGACAAAATAGCAGCCAAATAAAATAGGGTATGATTTTTTTTTTTTTAAGCTTTACATATACAGTGCCTTGAGAAAGTATTCGGCCTCCTTGAATTTTTTAACCCTTTCCCACATTTCAGGCTTCAAACATAAAGATAAAAAATTTAATGTTATGGTGAAGAATCAACAACAAGTGGGACACAATTGTGAAGTTGAATGAAATTTATTGCTTATTTTAAGCTTTTTTAAAAATTAAATAACTGAAAATTTGGGCATGCAATATTATTCGTCCCCTTTAAGTTAATACTTTGTAGCACAACCTTTTGCTGCGATTAAAGCTGCAAGTCTCTTGGGGTATGTCTCTATCAGTTTTGCACATCGAGAGACTGAAATTCTTGCCCATTCTTCCTTTGCAAACAGCTGGAGCTGAGTGAGGTTGGATGGAAAGCGTATGTGAACAGCAGTTTTCAGCTCTTTTCACAGATTCTCGATTGGATTGAGGTCTGGACTGTGGCTTGGCCATTCTAACACCTGGATACTTTTATTTCTGAACCATTCCATTGTAGATTTTGCTTTATGTTTGGGATCATGGTATTGTTGGAATACAAATCTCCATCCCAGTCTCAGGTCTTTTGCAGACTCCAACAGGTTTTCTTCAAGAATGGTTCTGTATTTGGCTCCATCCATCTTCCCATCAATTCTAACCATCTTCCCTGTCCCTGCTGAAGAAAACCAGGCCCAAACCATGATGCTTCCACCACCATGTTTGACAGTGGGGATGGTGTGTTCAGGGTGATGAGCTGTGTTGCTTATACGCCAAACATATCGTTTGGCATTGTGCCCAAATAGTTCGATTTTGGTTTCATCTGACCAGAGCACCTTCTTCCACATGTTTGGTGTGTCTCCCAGGCTTGTGGCAAACTTTAAACAACACTTTTTATGGATATCTTTGAAAATTGGCTTTTTTCTTGCCACTCTTCCATAAAGGCCAGATTTGTGCAGTGTACGACTGAGTGTTGTCCTATGGACAGACTCTCCCACCTCAGCTGTAGATCTCTGCAGTTCATCCAGAGCCTCTTGGCTGCATCTCTGATCAGTCTTCTCCTTGTTTGAGATGAAAGTTTGGATTGACGGCCGTGTCTTGGTAGATTTGCAGTGGCATGATACTCCTTCCGTTTTAATATGATCGCTTCCACAATGCTCCATAGGATGTCTAAAGTTTTGGAAATCTTTTTTTAACCAAATCCGGCTTTAAACTTCTCCACAACAGTATCACGGACCTGCCTGTTGTGTTCCTTGGTCTTCATGATGCTTTCTGTACTTTAAATAGAACACTGAGACTATCACAGAGCAGGTGCATTTATACGGAGACTTGATTGTACACGGGTGGCTTATATTTATCATCATCAGTCATTTAGGACAACATTGGATTATTCAGAGATCTTCAATGAACTTCTGGAGTGAGTTTACTGCACTGAAAGTAAAGGGGATGAATAATATTGCACGCCCCAATTTTCAGTTATTTATTTTTTTAAAAGAGTTTAAAATAAGCAATAAATTTCGTTCAACTTCACAATTGTGTCCCACTGGTTGTTGATTCTTCACCATAACATTAACATTTTTATCTTTATGTTTGAAGTGAAATGTGGGAAAAGGTAAAAAAATTCAAGGGAGACGAATACTTTTGCAAGGCACGTAAACATTTAATCACCTAATATACATGGGGTTTAGGAGAAGGGTCACTGTCCCATTGAGAATCTGTAACAAGACTTGAAAATTGTTGTTCACAGACGTTCCATCCAATCTCACTGAGCGAGAGCGAGTGTGCAAAGAAGAATGGCCGAAAATTTCGGTATCTAGATGTGCAAAGCTGGTAGAGATATTTCTCAAAACACTTACAGCAGTAGTTGTTAAAAAATATTATTTTTTTATATATTATAAAGATCCCAGAATGACTTTAAACACTTTGTTTTAATAAAAGAACCTCTTTGCATCTTTTTGCATCAAAAAATCTTCCATCATCTTTTTTGGTCTATTTACCTGTGGACTTTTCCCCGCTACGAGGCAGAAACAGGAGGAACTTTTAACAGTGGCATCTTACTATCCCTTACGCGAGCCGTGCCCTTTTTTCAATTTTTCTCCTCATTAACTAGGGTCACCCTTTTGTGTGTGATTTCCTCAGAGCTTATACTACAGTTCTGTACATCACAGTCCATGCTTGGACCATAAATGTCGGACATGGAAAACCAGCCTTTTTTGCCTGTCTGCAGTGAGAAACCACAAAGATTTCCTAAAATTCTGCATCCTCTAAAGTCTTGGTGATAAGAGGGGATAAGAAGACTTTTGTTTTCTCTCCATGTTTTTAATTTTAGAAGAGTTCAAAAACTTTTTTTTTAATTATTATTTTCTTCTTCCATTACTTTTCAACATGGCAACAAACTCCAGGATATTGGAAGGGTAACTTCAAAGTGTTGTGTTCTGTTTAGCTTGTTCATCTGTTAGGTGTCACAGGTGGCAGACAGTCATGTGGTTTCTTGCAATAGAAGGTCACAGCTCACTGACTTTCTATTGTTCCTGCTGTCAGTATTCATTGTATTAGGTAGCTTTCCTGCTGGGTTTTCATCTTTTCCTGCTCTGGACCCAGCAGAGCTCTCCTTCCATCCAGCTGCTGATTATCAGTACTCCCTTCTTCCCTGGACTGGTGCTGGTGATATTATTCAGTTCTTTCAAGCTCTGTTGCAAGCAAGTGGCTTGTACTCATCTGTGTTATCATTGCTGAAACTTTGCTGATTTTCTACTTGAGTCATCTATGGATAAGTAAAATTAAAAAAAATAGAAACATTTCTGGCACTTACCAAACAGAAGGTCTGAATTGGTGTAAACTGAACATCAGATACACTATCCAAGTTAACAGCTGCTCTCAAGTAATGAGGAGGCAAAAATAGTTGAATGATGTAAATAGGGAATATTGAAATGAGATATGCATTTCTGCCCAGAAAACATGAACAATTTTTTTTTGTTTAGAAAAAATGAGTTATTTCACAAATAAAATTGGCCAAATTTACTTGCATTCAGTTACCACGCCAAGGTATAACTCTCAACTCGGTCCTAATCTAAATTTCTGCCTCTTTTCGCGTCAATCCTGACATCTTATACATCTTTTCTAGCCCATATAAGATTTCAGGATTGACACAAAAAGAGGCAGAAATTTAGATGGACCCAGTTGAGAGTTATACCTTGGCGTGGTAACTGGGCTCAAGTAAATTTGGCCAATTTTATTTGCAAAATAACTCATTTTTTCTAAAAAATATGTTTTGCATGCTTTCTGGGCAGTAATTCATATCTCATTTCAATATTCACTATTTGCATCCTTCAACTATTTTTTCCCTCCCCATTACTTGAGTGCAACTGTTAATTTGGATAATCTGTGGATAAGTAGTCCATGTATGTTTCTCCTGTGTGTAGTCCTTGTGTCTTCTTTAGCGTTTAGTGGGGTTGACGAAGAGCTCATCCCAGCTGCTCCCTATTTAAGGTCCAGCACTAGAGATACCTAGAGTCAGGTATCCAGTTCGCCACATAGGTGTGGAACCTATTTAGGGTGGCGAGGGATTCCAGTGACCAGCAGTAGGCTTGGTCAGGGGTCACCATCTCCCCCTTCCTGAGATGCAGGGTTCCCCTTCCCTTTCGCCATTCGCTTGGTACTCTCCCAAACCTATCGTGACACTGGGTAATGTCAAACTGGCCAACTTTCCTGCAAGCTCCAGGTAACCTGAGCTCTAGGAAAATTTGACAAATTTCCTTAACACCACATAAACCTGCCAGGACCTCCAGAAACCTGCTCTGCCTGCATATTTCATGTGCACAGGGATGAGATAAAATGTCATAAAACAGAGTCCCTGCATCCAAGTGCACCTTCAGGGGGCAGAAAATGGGGGTTATGGAAAAGATCATAGGTTGCAAAAGGGACATGGACACATACACAATTTTTTTTATACCCCGATCTCCCAGCAAACACTTTGGAAAGGTAGCCAAGCTTGAATAAGATTATTAGGGAAAAGGAACTGTAAAGTGATTGTGCCATTAAGTTGTGTATATACTGCAGAGAGTTCAGGCGCAAAACCATGCTCCATAAATAGTTAATATATGTTAATTGTTAACAGTGGGAATGCCCCTACATGATCAGTAGATTACAGCCTATTACTGAATCTTGTTTCGCTTCACATAAAGCCTGCATTCTCCTGCGTGCATTCATGATGAGGCAGCTGTGCTAATTTGTATGGATTTCTATTGTGTATGGTAATGTGTTAATTTATATGTATTTCCATATGTATTTCTAGAAACTAATGGATTTATTTCCATATATATTTATGCTTCTAGGCATCGCTGTCTATGTTCTAAGTACAACTTTATTATTACATTACAGAATTTCTGATTCCCTGCTTTATTTTTGTACCGAGATATTTCTATCCTCGGATTATACTTAAATTCTGTGTTATCTTGTCATCGCCTTTGTTAAGAACAAGTTTATATTCATGCATAAATATATGTACAAAAATACATGTCATTATGGCTGTATAATCCTTTTTGCAAGTGTATCTCAATTCCACCCAACCTAGTTTGATTGACAGATGCTCAGTGTCCCTCCTCCCTGCTGGGATCTGACACTGCTCAGTGCAAGCTGCAGCTGTCAGATTGGTTGGACGGAGACTGAATACACTTGGATTTATGAGTTCCCTCACTATTTGGACTCATAAAATGCTTATATTGTCATAAGTAGTATAGCTATTCTGACATGGATTTTCTAAGTAAACACACCAATGCCATCAGGTCTTGGAGATCTTTTTTATTAATGTATGCAATTTGTATTGTGAAATCTTTTGACAGATCTGCTTTAAAGGGAACCAATCACCAGGATTTTTGTATATAACCTAAAGCCAGTGCTATACTGACACTATCAAGATGATTCTCTACATACCTTTAGTGGTCAGCTCGCATGTATGTGCATGGATCATACCCCCTGCCTTGCTTAAACACACGTCCCGACAGTACATGAGCGGCAGTGCAGGCCAGCAACTTCACGGCGTAAAGGGCAAGATAAGGCCATATGTCAAATTTGCAGATCCAGAAGTGAAATAGGGCAGACCCTTCACTCAGTACATGGACATGTGTGGACACATACTTTTCAATCATGAAAACGCAGTCTCCTTCTAATACAGACCATATCAGACTGTGTTGCCGGATGTTGTGGTGTGCCGAGGAAGATTTTCTACATTTCTGTGAGGCTAATATGATGCCCTGGCAAAACCAGGTAGTCACACAGTTAAGGCCCCCGCATAACACCATCCCACACAGGGTTACATACAGCCGACCAGAAACCCTAGTCACCCCCCCTAGGGTAGGAAAGGCACACCAGTGGGCGGGACCAGGTGGATGGAGAACGCCCACCTAGGGGTCTGGAGAACCCGGGGCGGGAAAAGCAGTAGTCTAAGTTGAAGTTCAAGTGGCGTGGAGTGGAGTAGTTGAGGAGGAGAAAGTGAAGGCTGAGAGAGAAATGAAAGTCGTCGGGGTTGGAGCCCCGGCGTGCTGGCTAGGTGGCAGACGGTGGTCCGTGTCTGTCAGGAGACGGGAAGACGGCTGCCGGAGATCCGAGGTGGACCGGGACAGGGTTGGAGTCCGCCGGTACCGACACCGGAGAACCGACCCGGAAACTGTGCACAGAGGGGGTACTTGGACCCTGAACCCAGGATCGGAACCAACGGTCTAGCTAATTAACCAATTGAGGGCAGGATTATAGGTCCTGTCCCAACCAAAGTCCCAAAAGCAGACAACAGCCCACTGCGGGGGATAGGGCATCCGCCAGGGTCCGGTAGATCCCACGGGCCAGCGTCAGCGGGCAGGCTCCCAAGAAAAAGACCGGGAGCGGACTCCCGTGAAGTCCACCACACAAAAAAACAGATTGCAGAGGAAAGTGATATAGACCACCAGCCCGGGTGTGGGACCAGATACACCCGACCGCGGCGGCCGGCCACCAGCACCTTGGTTTACCATTGGACTTGTGTGATTCATTTAATCGTGAGTAAACTAACATCCCCCGGTTTACAGCAAAACCCCTACAAATATGTCACCTTTTATTTGAAGCGTCTGCGCGACCCCCGAATCCGGTAGAATCCCTCAAGCGATACTGCGGATCCGGATCCAATCAACCCGGCTGCTGGCACGGTGGAGCGTCACACTAACCCTCTCTTCTAAGGTGCTGCTGGTGACCATGCTGTGTTGGCATCTTCTTCCTGTACCTTGTGCTTCCACCCAGCCCAGCTATCAGATGTGAACGCCATCGGTACTGCGTGTACCAGAGCGTGCTTGTATTTCCGCATTTTCCGATCGCGTTCCAGTGATGGAAGTAAGAATGTCACATCCTTGTAGTAGTAGGTTCCAGTAGGGTGGCCATCCAGTAATCAGCACTGGTAACAATCCATATAGTTCAGCGATCATTGCGCAGGTGTGACGCCCTGGACAAGCCAGGTAGTCACAGATAGAGCCCCTTACAACACCAGTCCCCTCACTAGGTAACACCAGCCAACCACATAACACCCTAGTCACCTCCCTAAGGGCTGGATGGACACACCAGGGGGCAAAGCCAGGAGGGTGGACACGCCCACCGAGGAGTTCAGAGAGCCTGAGGCAGGAAATCACAGTTCAGTTCTGTTAAAAAGGAGTTTGAGAGTGCAGTGGAGGAGGTCAGGCCTGAAGGTCAGGCCTGTGACAGACTGACAGGTGCCAGGGTTGGAGCCCGGGCAACTTTGGCTAGGAGGCATACGAAGGCCTCTGTCTGCAGGAGTCGGGAAGATGGCTCGGTGGAACCGTGGTGGACTGGGACAGGGTAGTGGCCCGCCGGTACTGACCCGGGGAACTGACTCGGAAACCGGAGCACAAGAGGGGATACTCAGACCCTGAAACGAGGTCTAGAAACTACTGGACTGAGTTAATTAACTGATTGCGGTCTGGACTTTAGGTCCTTTCCCGCCCAAAGTCCCTCATAGAAGACAACAGCCCAACGAGGGGGATAGAAAGCCACCGCCAAAGCTCAGAGATCCCATGGGCCAGCGTCTGTGGGCAAACGGGCTCTTATGACATCTACAAACCGGGGAGCGGACTGCTGACACTGCAAGCGCAGGTAGTCCAACAACTCAAACAGGTGCAGGAGAAAGGCAGAGACCACCAACCGGGTGGGGGAACCCGACTGCAGCCGACTGCGGGCACCGACCACCATCATCTTGGTTTACCAGAGACTCGAGTGTTTCATTCTAATAGTGAGTACACCAGTGCCCTCCGGCCGCTTATCTCCCTGCACCGCCAAAACACCCCCAACGGGTCCCGGGGCCACCATCCCTACCCACGGAGGGTTAGCAACTTGCTGCATACCATCTCCCCCGGGTCCCCCGTAACTGCAGCGGTGGTGTCCACCTTCACCACATCCCATGGGTGGCGTCACGAACTTAAAACACAGCTCCGGCCGTACACCTACGTCGCCAAACCGCCAACCCCTTTTTGGTCGGAGTGACTGCAGGACCCCCGGGTCCAGAGACTCTGGAGCCACCCACTGAAGGTCCGGACCCGAGCGGCTCGGTTGCAGCCGAGCGCGGAGCGGCACACAGGCACTGCAGCATGTACTTGCACATGTGTGCCAGGCTACACTGAGGCAATGACAAACTGTCCTCAGTGCGAGGTGTATCGTTTGTGTCCTCTGTATCCCCCAGTCATGCTCCAGTGATGCCTGTGAGCTGATTTGGGTGCCACCCTTCTGTGAACAGGCCGCCCTTCCTCCTCCTTCATAACATTTTTTAAAACTGTCACCTATCTGGACAGTTGAGTACCTGGCTTCTCCCACTCTCCGAGCCATGTGTGGACGACTGGCCTGACAATTGTGTGAATGGTCCCAGTTTCTCCTCCTGTCCTGTCCTGTCCTCCAGTCCTGTTCCAGCATCTCATCCATCATCCCCTGAAACGTGTATTCAAGGAGGCATAGAAGTGGGATAGTAATGCTGATGATGGAGTCATCAGCCCTGGTCATGTTTGTGGAGTTGTCGCGGGCGGTGGGGCGCTGCGCTCACTAACGCTCAGGTCCAGCGCTGCTGCTGCTCGGTGGCTCGAGCGGTGGGCCGGATCCGGGGACTCGAGCGGCGCTCCTCGCCCGTGAGTGAAAAGGGGGGTGTTTTTTTGGGGATTAAGTCCGTGACGCCACCCACGGGTTGTGGTGAAGATGGGCACCACCGCTGCTGGTGACGGGGATCCCGAGAGCGATGGTAGGGAGCATCTGGGATGTTGATTCCCCCCTCCGTGGGTAGGGGTTCGTGGTCCCGGGGCCCGGTGGTGTGACGGGGAGGCAGGGTCGGTGAGGTGCAGGGTTGCAGGGACAGCGCGGCGTGGTGCCGGATGGCACGGGTGTACTCACTCAGCAAAAGATGCACAAAGTCTCCGGTAAACCAAACGGCTGGATTGACAGGTCCCGCAGCCAGCTGCAGTGTCTCTCCCCGGACAGGTGATGGTGGCTGTCTCTCCCTGCACCTTTGTGTACTGTGATGACTCCAATGGCTTCCCAACGGTAGTCCACTCCCCGGTGTATAGATACCGGAGGAGCCCGTTTTGCCCGCAGGTGCTGGCCCTTGGATTTCTAGCCGGTAGCGGTGGCTGTATATCCTCACGGTGTGAGCGGTTGCCTTCAATCGGGACTCGGTTGTGAGGGAAACCCGGGGGTTCCTGTCACATTCGGATTTGACTATTGACGGCGGCTCCAAGCCTGGTCGGGGTCCGATGGCCCTGCCTGTGTGCTTAGTTTCACTCTGTTCCCCGGTCCGGTACCGGTGGGCAACCGCCCAGCCCCGGTCCTTACGGCTCTGCGGTGTTCCACCAACTCCTGCAGACAGCCACCACCGTCTGCCAACCTTGCTGTCAGTGCCTGAGCTCCAACTCAGACATTCGCAGTACGTGACCTCTCACTTTCACCTCTTAGACTGATCTACTCCAAACTCTAACTGACTGCTTTTCCCGCCTCCAGGCCTGTGAACTCCTCGGTGGGTGGGGCCAACCGCCTGGCTCTGCCCCACCTGGTGTGGACATCAGACCCTGGAGGGAGGAAACAAGGGTATTTGTCTGACTAATGTAACTGTCTGGGGGATGGGGGTGTGTGTGTGTTTTGTCTGTGGCTACCTGGCTAGTCCAGGGCGCCACCTTCCCCCTTGGTAAAATGCAGACCGTCCGCGGGCTGCCCGTCCATCACCGGTTTTATTTTTTCAAACTCCAAAAGATAAATAACATTGGAAAAATGGTAAAACATGAAACATAAGCATACTTTAGGTCTTCTTTAATGTTACAACACACATAAATCTTTTTTTTTTTTAATAACAGACGGACGGATGTCTTCCGCTCTCCCACCCAAGCAACCTAGCCCTGAGAAGTGGGCAGCACCCCTTTACCCCAGTCCAGGTTCAGGCTGCCCGAGCGGGAACGGGTACGGTAACTCGCACCCTACTGTCACTTCAGGGGACCCCACGTCCAAGGGGGAACCCCTGACCCCCGGAGGATCGCCACCGGTTACGGTAGTGGCGGGCCTGGGCCATCACTTTCCTCCAGGCCCATCCTCCAAATCAGTCTCTCCGGAGGCGGCAACGGTATCCATCCCACAACATTATTTACAAGCCCACAAGTTCGTGGGTTGCCTGGAAGTTCTCGGCCATGTCCATGAGCAGTTTCTCATGTGGGTAGTAAACACATAGGGTCTGTTACGGGGGGACCGGCAGATTAGGTCCAGGGGGTATATATCCTAATCGCCAGTCGGGGCCCACCGTGCTCCAGATGACAAAGGAGCTGCTGGCACCTGAGGGTTAGGCAGAGACTATAGAGCTGGATGGCTCTGAGATAACCCAGGAACTCTGGGAACCGGTCACGTGTGTTGGGACACGTCAGACCGGACGACAACCCGATTAGCGTTTTGGTGCACCTAGCGCTACACCAACCACGTGTGCAGGAAACACGTCAGGCCGGGTGGTAACCAGGTAGCGTTGACCGGAAGACCGCCACGAAAGCGCCCTGTCGGCCACGTGTGTAGGACACGTCAGGCCGAGCGGTCCTCCGATTAGCGTTTCTGGCCACCTCTCGACTGGCCACGTGTGTGTAGGACACGTCAGGCCAGATGGGTACACCAGTAGTGTTGACCGGGAAGCCGAGGAGGATAAGGAACACCCTGTTAACTCCACAGGGGTCCTGGGGTACGCTGTCCGTGCGCGTAGGGGGCACAACCGGACAGGTGGTGCAGCAGGTGCGTTGTCCGTGTGCGTAGGGGGCACAATCGGACAGGTGGCGCAGCAAGTGCGTTGTCCGTGTGCGTAGGAGGCACAATCGGACAGATGGCGCAGCAGGTGCGTTGTCCGTGTGCGTACAGGCACAATCGGACAGGAAGCACAGCAGCCGCAGCCCAGTTAACGCCACTGGGCTGCTATAGCAAGACTGGAACGGCAGGAGGGAAGCACGGCGCCTGACCCTGATGTGCCGAGCCACGAATCTTGGCGTGACAGGCACCGTTCGCCTAACCCTACCTACCGCTTCCCAACATAGGCTTATGCCGCAATGAGGCTCTAACATGGAGGTGTGCTCTGACTGAGCAAAAGTGAAGACTGCGCCCCTCCATGTTGTCTCCAGCCCCTTTTATAACCTGGGTCCGCCCCAAACCCAGGGTGGAACCACCAAGGTCCAATAGCAGAGTGCCATCATGTCATCAGTTACGTCACATGCGACCTATCCGGAACCGCCACGTCATTGATGACCTCATGGCAGCCACGCCCCAAACACTTCACCAGTCATCGTCTGACGACCAATACTGAGGTGCCAGATCATAGGGGCGGGCCTCTGCGAGCCAGTCCGGAGTTGCCACGTCATCAGGACACCTGACACCCTCTGCCCTATCAGGGCCTGCCACCTCACGGACATGCTCAGTGAGGTCCTTACCGGACCTAGCCTCTGGTGCACTAAGTGCCTGAGCATGCCCAGTAGCCTGAGCAACAGGCTCAGAAAGCAGACTATCAGTTTGAGCATGCTCAGTAGGCACATCCCAGAACTTAGACACAGCACGAAGTCCAAGTACCTTGGCAAAGAGGCTGTTAGGGTTAATTGTGGGAGCATGCTCAGTAGCCTGAACTGAGGACTTAGTCTCAGACATAACACAATCAGGCTAAGCATGCTCACTAGGCAAAACACCGGGCTTAAACTCTGGCTGGGGTAAATCGGCGCACGCATGCGCACTAGCCGCCTCTCCACACTTAGACGTGGTGGAAGGAACAGCCAACTGGACGACCCGAGGCACGGCCAAGAACGGCAGCCGGTGCCTGGGCGCAACAGGAACCGCAGCAGGCTGCTTGCGGCTATGGCGGCGCCGGTTCGTAACAGTACCCCCCCTCTAGCGGCCCTCCCACTCGAATGGTCTATAGTCGCCACAGATACCACTGAGCGACAGACGGAAGATGGAGACATGCAGTGGGAGCTACAAGACTCGCTCCACCGCGTAATCACTCCAGACGACCAGTCGATATGTGGGGAATGTTGCTTCAACCAAGGAATACCCAGCAGAATATCATCTGCACCCTTAGGGAGAACCAGAAATGAAATGGTCTCCCTATGCCCAGATGACATGGCAAGGGTAATGGGCACTGTCCGCTGGTGAATTACCTTGGGCAACAAGGACCCATCCAATACACGGACTCTCACTGGCCTTGGCATTTGCACCAGTGGGATGGCATGCCGCCGGGCAAAAAAGGAGGAGATGAAACTATCCCCAGCACCTGTGTCCACACTTGCCCTTGTGGACCATGTTGACCCCTTAAAGGAAATGGACGCGGGAAACGTCACCCTAATGGATGACGCAGAGTCCAGTCTACCTTCAGCTATGGTCACCAAACGCGGTCGCTTACCCTGACGCTTTGGGCAATGGTTGGCATAATGACCATACTGCCCACAAGCGAAACAGGAAATGCCCTTGCGACTCGAAGACCTAGCAACACCAACCCTAGCAATGTCCATAGGGACAGAGATGTCCTCTAAGGGAGGTGCAGTAGGAGAGACCACTACAGTGGCTGAACGACCCTCTGACCTGCGCTCCAGCTGACGTTCGGAGGTCCGCAGGTCAATGCGGGTAGCCAGAGTCATGAGGCCCTCAAGGGTAGTTGGTACCTCACGCGACGCTAATGCATCCTTCACGTGCGAGGCTAATCCCCTCCAGAACAGTGGAATGAGAGTCCTCTCTGACCACCCCAGTTCTGCAGCAAGTGTCCTGAAACTCACAGCATATTGACTTGAGAAGGTACGCCCCTGCTCCAAAGTCAGTAGCTGTAGGGCCGAGTCGTGAGTGACCTGAGGCCCCAGGAACACTTGTCGCAAGGACTACAAAAACTCCTTAGAGTCCTGTACTACGGGGTCATTCCTCTCCCACAATGTTGTAGCCCACTCCAGTGCTCTATCAGAGAGCAAGGAGATGATAAACCCCACCTTCGACCTCTCTGTAGGAAACCGTGCAGCCAACAGCTCTAGATGGACTGAGCACTGGTTCACGAATCCCCTACATGCCTTGCTGTTCCCCGTAAACTTGTTGGGCAGCGAGAGGTGAGGGAGGGTTGGAGTAGGCTTGGTGACTGACACCATTGCAGCCGCTTGAGCCACCACATCATCCATATCAGCAGCAAGAGCAGACTTCTCCAGAGACCTCACTCTGGCATCAAGCTGCAGTATGAACTGACGTAGCTGCTCCATCTCCGCCATGCCAGCCAGACCCTGGCGCAGTCTTACTGTTACGGGGGGACCGGCAGATTAGGACCAGGGGGTATATATCCTAATCGCCAGTCGGGGCCCACCGTGCTCCAGATGACAAAGGAGCTGCTGGCACCTGAGGGTTAGGCGGAGACTATAGAGCTGGATGGCTCTGAGATAACCCAGGAACTCTGGGAACCGGTCACGTGTGTTGGGACACGTCAGACCGGACGACAACCCGATTAGCGTTTTGGTGCACCTAGCGCTACACCAACCACGTGTGCAGGAAACACGTCAGGCCGGGTGGTAACCAGGTAGCGTTGACCGGAAGACCGCCACGAAAGCGCCCTGTCGGCCACGTGTGTAGGACACGTCAGGCCGAGCGGTCCTCCGATTAGCGTTTCTGGCCACCTCTCGACTGGCCACGTGTGTGTAGGACACGTCAGGCCAGATGGGTACACCAGTAGCGTTGACCGGGAAGCCGAGGAGGATAAGGAACATCCTGTTAACTCCACAGGGGTCCTGGGGTACGCTGTCCGTGCGCGTAGGGGGCACAACCGGACAGGTGGCGCAGCAGGTGCGTTGTCCGTGTGCGTAGGGGGCACAATCGGACAGGTGGCGCAGCAGGTGCGTTGTCCGTGTGCGTAGGAGGCACAATCGGACAGATGGCGCAGCAGGTGCGTTGTCCGTGTGCGTACAGGCACAATCGGACAGGAAGCACAGCAGCCGCAGCCCAGTTAACGCCACTGGGCTGCTATAGCAAGACTGGAACGGCAGGAGGGAAGCACGGCGCCTGACCCTGATGTGCCGAGCCACGAATCTTGGCGTGACAGGCACCGTTCGCCTAACCCTACCTACCGCTTCCCAACATAGGCTTATGCCGCAATGAGGCTCTAACATGGAGGTGTGCTCTGACTGAGCAAAAGTGAAGACTGCGCCCCTCCATGTTGTCTCCAGCCCCTTTTATAACCTGGGTCCGCCCCAAACCCAGGGTGGAACCACCAAGGTCCAATAGCAGAGTGCCATCATGTCATCAGTTACGTCACATGCGACCTATCCGGAACCGCCACGTCATTGATGACCTCATGGCAGCCACGCCCCAAACACTTCACCAGTCATCGTCTGACGACCAATACTGAGGTGCCAGATCATAGGGGCGGGCCTCTGCGAGCCAGTCCGGAGTTGCCACGTCATCAGGACACCTGACACCCTCTGCCCTATCAGGGCCTGCCACCTCACGGACATGCTCAGTGAGGTCCTTACCGGACCTAGCCTCTGGTGCACTAAGTGCCTGAGCATGCCCAGTAGCCTGAGCAACAGGCTCAGAAAGCAGACTATCAGTTTGAGCATGCTCAGTAGGCACATCCCAGAACTTAGACACAGCACGAAGTCCAAGTACCTGTGCAAAGAGGCTGTTAGGGTTAATTGTGGGAGCATGCTCAGTAGCCTGAACTGAGGACTTAGTCTCAGACATAACACAATCAGGCTGAGCATGCTCACTAGGCAAAACACCGGGCTTAAACTCTGGCTGGGGTAAATCGGCGCACGCATGCGCACTAGCCGCCTCTCCACACTTAGACGTGGTGGAAGGAACAGCCAACTGGACGACCCGAGGCACGGCCAAGAACGGCAGCCGGTGCCTGGGCGCAACAGGAACCGCAGCAGGCTGCTTGCGGCTATGGCGGCGCCGGTTCGTAACAGGGTCCCTCTGGGGACAACTTGTCGGCAACGGCCGGGGTAATCACGGTAGGTAATTAGATGAAAACTCGGTTGATTCGGATTGATTCATCGTGCTGAGGGTCCCAACGGGGGACAACAGGGTGCAACGGTGGACCGCTGCCGATTCAACTCTCTTCAGAATAAACGCGGGCATTCACATCCGCTCTCCTGCCCAGGAGCCAGGACCACTTGGGTGCCCACAGCGCCCGCTACGACTGGCCTCTCATACTGCCGTGGGCCCCACCGATCAGTGGCTGGCTCTGGATCAGCCGTTGTGGGGGACGGGCCCAGCTGGAGTCCCTCCGTGCCGGCTACGACTGGCACCTTCAGTAATGAGGGACCCCGCTGTGACATGGCCTGCTCTGTCGCTTGGCAGCTGCGTCCCCGCCGTGCTTCAGCCGAGGCCAGGTATCTGGACTTCTGGGTGAGGGTCGCCTCCATTGCGGCCGGGCGGACTGCCGGGGCCGTCGTCATCTCCGTCGCGGCCGGGATGGAAACCGAGACGGGTGCCAGGGCGATGACAAAGGTAAGGCCCGGGGGCCTCAGGTCTGGGCCCTCTCCCACAGACGCTGCGGGTCCGCTACCGGTGGCAGGGGTAACGGGTCGGTCGGGGTGTTGGCCACAGGCATGGGCAGTGAGGGAGGTAGCGTGGTGGACGGCAGCAGGCCGGGCCCCTCAGCCGTATCAACGGATCCCTCGAGGACATAGGGGCGTGGGTCGCTTACCCGCTCCTCTGAGACCACCTCCACTTCGGATGCCCAAACGGTTGCGGCCAGGCCCTTCATCTCCGACGACCACTTCGCCAACATGAAGTGGACTTGGGCCTGGAGCTCCTGGCACATCTTGCGGCTGGATCCAGGAACATGTTTCAGCAGAGTCCTGGCATCCGTGCACGCTGCAGCGCTAGTTACATGCCGCCGCGGCTGCGACCGCCGCTCCTCCAACGGCTCCGTCGGGTGCAGAGATCTTTTTCCCGTCCCCCCTTGGTTCTTTCTAGCACTTCCGCTTGTTGGGTGCGGGGCTTCGCTTTCGCGCCTTCTCTGCTCGGGGAAGAGGCTCGAGCGCTTCAAATTTTTCGGCCGGACGCCGCCGGCGGAGACCACAAGGCGCACTTCTACTGGTAAGTAGATCGGTTCTATCCTGTTCGTGATACCAAGTTGTCGCGGGCGGTGGGGCGCTGCGCTCACTAACGCTCGGGTCCGGCGCTGCTGCTGCTTGGTGGCTCGAGCGGTGGGTCGGATCCGGGGACTCGAGCGGCGCTCCTCGCCCGTGAGTGAAAAGGGGGTGGTTTGTTTGGGGATTTAGTCCGTGACGCCACCCACGGGTTGTGGTGAAAATGGGCACCACCGCTGCTGGTGACGGGGATCCCGGGAGCGATGGTAGGGAGCAGTTGGGTAGTTGTTTCCCCCCCTCCGTGGGTAGGGGTTGGTGGTCCCGGGGCCCGGTGGTGTGACGGGGAGGTAGAGTCGGTGAGGTGCAGGGTTGCAGGGACAGGGCGGCGTGGTGCCGGATGGCACGGGTGTACTCACTCAGCAAAAGATGCACAAAGTCTCCGGTAAACCAAACGGCTGTATAGACGGGTCCCGCAGCCGGCTGCAGTGTCTCTCCCCGGACAGGTGATGGTGGCTGTCTCTCCCTGCACCTTTGTGTACTGTGATGACTCCAATGGCTTCCCAACGGTAGTCCGCTCCCCAGTGTATAGATACCGGAGGAGCCCGTTTTGCACGCAGGTGCTGGCCCTTGGATTTCTATCCGGTGGCGGTGGCTGTATATCCTCACGGTGTGAGCGGTTGCCTTCAATCGGGACTTGGTTGTTAGGGAACCCTGGGGGTTCCTGTCACATTCGGATTTGACTATTGACGGCGGCTCCAAGCCTGGCCGGGGTCCGATGTCCCTGCCTGTGTGCTTAGCTTCACTCCGTTCCCCAGTCCGGTACCGGTGGGCCACCGCCCAGCCCCGGTCCTTACGGCTCTGCGGAGTTCCACCAACTCAAGCAGACGACCACCACCGTCTGTCAACCTTGCTGTCAGTGCCTGGGCTCCAACCCAGACACTCGCTGTACGTGACCACTCACTTTCACCTCCTAGACTGATCTACTCCAAACTCTAACTGACTGCTTTTGCCGCCTCCAGGCCTGTGAACTCCTCGGTGGGTGGGGCCAACTGCCTGGCTCCGCCTCACCTGGTGTGGACATCAGACCCTGGAGGGAGGCAACAAGGGTTTTTGTCTGACTAATGTAACTGTCTGGGCGATGGGTGTGTGTGTTTTGTCTGTGGCTACTTGGCTAGTCCAGGGTGCCACAGAGTGGTCGAAGCAGCACAACACGGCACACACATCCTGCATGGAGGTCCTGTCGGTAGTGAAGTGGTGTTGTTCAGCAGAACCTCCACTATCAGCTCTGCTACTCGCACATTCTCTCCAGCATATGCAAGGTGGAGTTCTACCTTCTGGCTGTGTGGCGTATGACACCATAAGCGGAAAGGCAGAGCATACACTGGAGTGCAGAAAGGCGAACCGCAGCAGGGTGAGAACGCTGAAAGCACGCACAGATGGCCCGCACTTTCTGCAGCAGCTCTGCCATTTTGGGGTTATTTCTCAGGAAAATCTGCTCCAGCAAATGCAGCACATGCACCAGGCAAGAAATGTGGTCAAACTGGCTAGTCCTAGAGTAGCTGCAAGATTTCACCCATTATGGCACACCACCCGGCCGGGCTTAAGGTTTAGCAGCACCAACCATTCATCGGTCTGTTGCCTTGAAAGATTTTTGCATCCATCAGATGAGTTTCAGAACAGCCTACTTGTTACGGGGGGCTGTCTGATAACCTAAAGGAGTATCAGACAGTCAGGGTCCACCGTGCAAAGACTCTGCTGCAGACTATGGCAGAGTGCAATACCTCTGTTAACTCACAGAAGGATATAATAAGTAGGTAAAGCAATTCCTCCCTTACTTTGAGGGTGTGTGGAATGATCTCTGTTAATAATCACAGAGACAAAGGCAATGTGTGCGAAATGGCACCTACCTAGGTCCGCTCTTCTAGTGGTGCAAAAGAGACGAACAGCAGCGTAAGCCGCACAAAGCTCCTACCTCTGTTCGCTCCCCTAGTGTGCGAGGATACGAACAACTGCCAGACGCAGTATAAGGAACGTTACCCTAGCGGCAACGTCCACCTACGAGTCGAACCACAAGGCCCAGCCAGACCATGTGCCTCAGGCACCTGCCTATGTCCGCTCCCCTAAGAGGTAAGGATACGGACAGCAGCCGAAGCTGTAAGGTATAAGAACGCTACCCTGCCGGTAGCGCTCACCTAGCATAGACAGAGGAATGCCTAGAGGAACGCGCACAGAGCGTCTACTCTTATGCATGAACCAAGAGGACTGAGCGCCATGCGGCGTGTGTCAGGGTCTTATATAGACTCTGTGCCTCATCCAAGATGGAGGACACCAGAGCCAATCCGCTGCCAGAACGACAGGAGTGACGTCATGCTGGCCTATCACCGAGCAAGGCGTCACAAGCACATGACCAGCGACCAATAGGCATAGAAGGTGTCAGAGACATGTGACCTCGTGTCAGCGATGATGTCACCCGCACATGTGCAATGGCTCCAAGATAGGACTTAGTCTCCGGCGCTCGCACATGTGCAGTAGCAAGAAATCTGGACTTAGTCTCCAGCGCTCGCACATGTGCAGTAGCAAGAAATCTGGACTTAGTCTCCAGCGCTCGCACATGTGCAGTAGTAAGAAATCTGGACTTAGTCTCCAGTGCTCGCAGCAACCGTAACAGTACCTCCCCCTCAAGGGCCCCCCTCCCGGCGACGCAGGTAATCGGCAACTAAGTCGGGAGCATGGACAGCCTCCTCAGGCTCCCAAGAGCGATGTTCCGGGCCGTAACCCTCCCAATCTATCAAGAAGAACCTGCGCCCTCTAACCATCTTAGAACCAACTATGGCTCGTACCTCATAGCTAGAGCGAGAGGAATCAGAGGCAGGAGAGTGCACTTCACGAGCGTGAGGTAAAATAACCGGCTTTAGCAGTGAGACATGGAATTTGTCATGAATCTTAAGATGGACGGGTAACTTCAATTGGTAGACTACAGGATTTACCTGTCGAAGAACCTCATAAGGACCCAGGAAGCGAGGAGCAAATTTGACAGAGCTCACTCTAAGTCTCACGTGTTTTGCAGAGAGCCACACAAAGTCCCCTGGAGAAAAGACAGGAGCCGGGCGACGAAACCGATCGGACACCGTCTTCATACGGTCCTTAGCTGCTTGGATCGACTCTTGAGTCCGATCCCAAACCTCTCTGGCATTAGTTGCCCAGTCGGCCACAAGAGGAGGAGGTGCAGCAGCGGGAAACGGTACCGGTACCCTAGGGTGTTGCCCATTATTGAGTACGAACGGTGTCTGCCCAGTGGCCTCAGCCAGCGAATTGTTAAGGGCAAATTCTGCCCAGGGTAGGAGGGAGGACCAGTTATCGTGGTTCTCAGCAACAAAGTGTCGAAGGTATATAATCATAGATTGATTGGTACGCTCAACCAAACCATTGGTCTCCGGATGGTATGCCGAAGAGAGATTCAACTCAATTTGCAGAAGGCTACAAAGATCTCGCCAGAAACGGGAAGTAAATTGCGGGCCTCTATCACAAATGATACGATCTGGCATCCCGTGAAGCCTAAAGACATGCTTGAGGAATAGTTTGGCTAGTACCCTGGAAGATGGGATTCTCGATAACGGTACGAGATGAACCATCCGGGAGAAATGGTCCGTAATGACCCACACAAATCTATGTCCCTGTGAACATGGAAGATCACCCACAAAGTCCATGCCTACCACCTCCCATGGTCTATCTGGCACTGGTAAAGGATGCAAGAGTCCAGCCGGTCTCTGCCGTAATGGACGGTTGCGAGCACACGAGTAGCAGGAACCGACATATCTCTTGACGTGGCTGGCTAAGTGTGGCCACCAATACCACCTCTCCAGTAACTCTCGTGTCCGCCTAATACCAAAATGCCCACCCACCTTTGAGGTGTGGGCCCATGACAGTATATCATTCTGTCGATCAGGCGGAACAAAGGTCTTGCCCGGTGGGATTTGGTCTAACGTCACAGGGGAGAGCGTATGAAAAACCCTGGAGGGAAGGATAAGACGAAGTTCGTCAATCTCCTCCTGGGTAGAAAGCATAGAGCGAGACAGGGCGTCTGCCTTGTTATTCTTACTCCCAGACAGATAGTTGATGGAGAAGTGAAAGCGGGAGAAAAACAAGGACCAGCGGGCTTGCCGAGGATTCAGACGCTGAGCGGTTTGTAAGTACGTCAGATTCTTATGGTCTGTATAGACCTGGAAAGGATGTTTCGCTCCTTCCAGCAAGTGACGCCACTCCTCCAAGGCTAATCTCAAGGCGAGCAGTTCCCTATCCCCAATGGTATAGTTTCTCTCTGCTGGTGAAAAGGTTTTCGCAAAGAAGAAACACGGCCTTTTTCTACCTGCACCGTTCTTTTGATACAAGACCGCACCAGCACCCACTGAAGAGGCATCAACCTCTAAGAGGAAGGGCTTACTCTCATCGGGTCTTTGAAGAACGGGAGCAGTTGAAAAGTGTCTTTTTACTGCCTCAAAAGCCTGAGATATCTCAGTAGACCAGGCTTTGGGATTAGCACCTTTCTTAGTCAAGGCCACCAAAGGGGCCACCAAAGTAGAAAAATGGGGTATGAACTGCCTGTAATAATTTATGAATCCTAAGAAGCGTTGCACCGCCTTCAAGGAATGAGGTTCGGACCATTGCAGGACAGCAGAGAGCTTCGCAGGATCCATAGCCAGGCCCTCTTGTGAGATAATGTAACCCAAAAAAGGCAATGAGGACTGCTCGAATACACATTTCTCGAGTTTAGCAAACAATGAGTGCTCCCTTAAACGGGAAAGGACACGAACGACATCCTGACGATGAGTCTCCAGATCAGGAGAAAAAATCAGGATGTCGTCCAGATACACCACTACTGAGGATAACAGTAAATCCCTGAACACATCGTTTACGAAGTCCTGAAATACTGCGGGTGCATTACATAACCCAAAAGGCATGACAAGGTATTCATAGTGACCGTCTCGTGTGTTAAAAGCGGTCTTCCATTCGTCACCCTTTCGAATTCGTACCAAGTTATACGCACCCCGCAGATCCAACTTTGTAAAAACTTGAGCTCCTCTCAATCTGTCAAAGAGCTCCGAAATTAAAGGTAATGGGTATTTGTTCTTTATTGTGATTGCGTTGAGACCCCTGTAATCTATGCAGGGACGCAAATCACCCTCTTTCTTCCGAACAAAGAAAAACCCAGCTCCCGCGGGAGAGACAGACTTACGAATGAACCCCTTCTCTAAACTCTCTCTTATATAGGTCGACATGGCCTCCGACTCAGGTATCGACAGGGGGTAAACCCTGCCTTTAGGTGGAACCGAACCTGGGATAAGGTCTATGGCACAGTCATACGGCCTATGGGGTGGAAGAACCTCAGCACCCTGTTTGGAGAACACGTCAGCGAAATCCAGATAGGGTGTAGGTATGGGAGAGAGATCAGTAGATGCAACCGCAATGACCTTAGGTGGTAAGGGAAGACATCGGGACTGACATTTCGAACCCCAACTAATAATGCTGTCAGACTCCCAGTCAATGTGAGGAGCATGAGTCCGAAGCCATGGGAGACCCAGAAGGATGTCGTCTATACCCTCAGGCAAAACAAGAAAAGAAATCTCCTCTATGTGACCCTGAGACAGGGAAAGGCGCAAGGGAACTGTCCTCAATGTAATGGAGTCAGACAACATAGTTCCATTAACAACACGGACAGGAATAGGCGCCTCTAACATGATAGAGGGAATATTGTGTCCCTTTACAAATCCTGAGGACACAAAAGTCCCGTCAGCTCCGGAATCCACAAAAGCCATAATAGGCCATGTATTCTCAGATAACGAGAGCTGACCTGGGATACAACACTTAGAGGGTGCAGAAGACGTCTCTAGTAACCCCCCTCTAATGGTTACTAGGCCAGGGAGTTTCCCTGACGACTAGGACACTTGTTGGCATAGTGCCCAGCCTGACGACATACGTAACATATAGGAGGACCAGACTTGCGTAGTCTGGAAGACGTATGACCTAACTCCATAGGAGTGGGAGATGTTTCAGATGCTGAGGAAGATGGTAGTGGACCCTCAACAACTGGAATAGCCCGATGCTTAGGGCGTGAGGAAGAGACCTCGAGTCTACGTTCCTTATGGCGTACATCGATCCTCGTTGCTACTGTGATCAAGTCCTCCAGAGAAGCAGGGACCTCACGAGTAGCAAGAGCATCCTTGACATAGCCTGCCAACCCTCTCCAGAAGATAGGAATCAACACCTTCTCTGGCCAATCTAGTTCTGCCACCAGAGTTCTAAAAGCAATGGCATAAGAACTAGTGGATAACGAACCCTGAGATAGATCTAACAGTCTCAGGGCCGCATCATGGGTAACCTGCGGACCCATGAATACCGCCTTAAGAGCATCAAGAAAGTCTTGATGTCTCAGAGTAACCACATCAGAGCGCTCCCATAGGGGAGTCACCCATTCTAAGGCTTTGTCCTGAAGTAAGGAGATGATAAAGCCTACTCTGGACCTCTCCGTAGAGAAGCGAGAAGAGTTGACCTCTAGGTGTATCTGACACTGACTAATGAAACCACGACATGATCTGGCATCGCCAGAATATCTGTTTGGCAGAGCAAGTCGAGGATCATGTGCAGATGTCACCATGGTCTGAGGTTTATCCTCTATACTCTTGAGCCGTGACTCAAGTACTTGTATGTAACGGTGTAACTGCTGATATTCTGCCATAACTGCCAGACCCTTGGCTCAGTCCTAATGTTACGGGGGGCTGTCTGATAACCTAAAGGAGTATCAGACAGTCAGGGTCCACCGTGCAAAGACTCTGCTGCAGACTATGGCAGAGTGCAATACCTCTGTTAACTCACAGAAGGATATAATAAGTAGGTAAAGCAATTCCTCCCTTACTTTGAGGGTGTGTGGAATGATCTCTGTTAATAATCACAGAGACAAAGGCAATGTGTGCGAAATGGCACCTACCTAGGTCCGCTCTTCTAGTGGTGCAAAAGAGACGAACAGTAGCGTAAGCCGCAAAAGCTCCTACCTCTGTTCGCTCCCCTAGTGTGCGAGGATACGAACAACTGCCAGACGCAGTATAAGGAACGTTACCCTAGCGGCAACGTCCACCTACGAGTCGAACCACAAGGCCCAGCCAGACCATGTGCCTCAGGCACCTGCCTATGTCCGCTCCCCTAAGAGGTAAGGATACGGACAGCAGCCGAAGCTGTAAGGTATAAGAACGCTACCCTGCCGGTAGCGCTCACCTAGCATAGACAGAGGAATGCCTAGAGGAACGCGCACAGAGCGTCTACTCTTATGCATGAACCAAGAGGACTGAGCGCCATGCGGCGTGTGTCAGGGTCTTATATAGACTCTGTGCCTCATCCAAGATGGAGGACACCAGAGCCAATCCGCTGCCAGAACGACAGGAGTGACGTCATGCTGGCCTATCACCGAGCAAGGCGTCACAAGCACATGACCAGCGACCAATAGGCATAGAAGGTGTCAGAGACATGTGACCTCGTGTCAGCGATGATGTCACCCGCACATGTGCAATGGCTCCAAGATAGGACTTAGTCTCCGGCGCTCGCACATGTGCAGTAGCAAGAAATCTGGACTTAGTCTCCAGCGCTCGCACATGTGCAGTAGCAAGAAATCTGGACTTAGTCTCCAGCGCTCGCACATGTGCAGTAGTAAGAAATCTGGACTTAGTCTCCAGTGCTCGCAGCAACCGTAACACTACTGTCATTTCCCACTACCTGTGCTGAAGTTGGTGGCGCAGGTGTTATGCTGACTGGACTGCTGAGATGGTGGAGTAAGCGGAATAGGAGGCAATACAGACAAACATCCAGCAATCTTCGGTGGTAGGACATGCTCCAAAACAATTTTCACCTCAGGCCTAGCTACCACTACATTTACCCAGTGGACAGTAAGGGAGATGTAGTATCCCTGGCCTTGCTTACTGGTCCACGTATCGGTGGTTATGTGGACCTTATCACTGATGACATTGCGCAGTACACACCTGAATTTGTCCTCAACTTGTTTATGCAGGGCAAGGTTGAGGAGGAGGTGGATCTGGCGGAGTAGGTGGAAGATAGCACGGATGGCCTGCCTGCAAAAGTAGTGCCGACTGGGAACCACATACTGTGGGTCAGCCACTGTCATAAGTTTTTAAAAAGTGTCCATCACCCCCAGCCAACATGGCAGAATATCAAAGGCCAGGAATTTGGAAATGCTGCCATTTAGGACCAGGGCTTGTGGGTGGGTAGAGGAGTACTTGCTCTTTTCTTCATTATTTGGGGGATGGGCAGCTAAATGCTTCCATGGGATGGTGTGGAGATGCTCCATGACACTGCTGGTATCATGCTAGGTACAGGGAAGTACCAATTGAATGGCAAAAGGGTAGGGAAACCTCACCGCCCTAGATAGGTTCCGTACCTATGCGGCGAGCTGGATACCAGACCCAGGGTGACCCTGATTTCGAGCCTTGGTAGGGAGTATATGGGATTAGCTCTTCGCCAATGTCATTAAGCGCTAAATGACAACCAGGGATAACAAACATGGGAAAACAGCAAACAACTTTTCTCCAGTTGACTCAGGGAGAGGAACTGCAACAACCAGCAAGATTCTCCACATGAATTCAAGCTGACTGCTTGCGCATAAGACTTGTAAAAGTGAACATCACCAGCACCGAGCAACAGGAAGTGAAGATATATAAAGACACAAGGAAAGTACTAATGAAAAGCAGCTGACAGGCTGAGGAACTCTGCAGGGTCCTAAAGGGAAAGGGATGAAAACCAAGCAGAAATAATAGAAGGTCAGAGAGTAGTTTGCGCAGCCAAATGCAGTGACCTTCTATAGCGGGACACCACAAAACTGTCAGTCACTTGTGACCCACTCCTGACAGCTGGTGGTCGTGGTGCTGTCACATTCTCATTTTGTGAGGACCCAGGTGACCCTGTTGCTTGGGAGGGGGAGGAAGAGGCTGACACCGCAACAGAAGTGAGAGCAGGAGGAGCTGCAGAAGTTTCATGTTTTTTCAGGTGAGTACTCCACTGCAGCTCATGCTTTGCATTCAGATCATGCCGGTAGTGCTCAAGTAAAGAACATTAATGCCTTGTTTCAGACTCCAACGGCACAGTGTGCAGACAACTCACCTCTTGTCATCAGAACATTGCCTGAAGAAATGCCACAGAAGGTAGCTCCTTTGAGTTGCCTTTGCAGTGCTCAGTAAGTTGATGTGGTGGGCAGTAGCAGCCGACATACTCTGCTCAGTCTTTTGTTGTGCAGCTGGGGTAGCATGGCCGCCAACTCTTCCTCCGAACTGTGCACATCACTCGGATGGCCTTGACTCCATATGGGGACTAAGAACTTATCATTCTCTGAATCATCTTTCACCCACTTCTCAACTCTGCCCTCCTTGTCGGTCTGCACACTGCAGAAAGATGCAACAGTTGACATCTGTGTTTTGCTATCAATAGATATGCTGCGGTGGTCCGCTAAACATGTGCACTAGTCCTCCTGTTAGGGGAGACCTCAGGAAGTCTCTCTCAGGGTCTCAGAGGAGGATCCAAATCAGAGCTGCGCAGATGAATCAGGAGAAATGACCACACAGAGACGTGTCTCTATCCGGGAGAAGCTCAATGCTTTTCTGACCCTTGTAATCAAGCATAACATTCTTATACAATTTTTCTGCATTGTCTCTTAACCAACCAACTAGCTTGGGTTTAACTCATTCCCTTAGTTAAGCATTTCAGGTGTGTCTAGGCATAGACGAGAGTCTATGAATAGAACAATGTCAGTTACTTATTTGAAACTACAGATAAGTATCTCTTCTATGAATAGAAGAATGTTAGTTACCTAGTTGAAACTACAGATAAGTATCTCTTCTATTCATCAATGTCAGTTACTTATTCATGAACTAAAACTTATTCTACTTAGTCCTAAGCATAATTTGTTTTGGTTATACATTCCATTAATATTTCAATTAGGTATATGTGGAGAAGCAATACATAAAACATTCAAAGTACAGATCATCTTATTATTATACTGAACAAACGATTCATAGCCTAGGCCTTCACAGGCCCCTCTTAATCAGATTATCTGTCTACTTACTCCGTGAGGGCTACCTAGAGACTATAGTGTCCCACAGCTATGGTATATAGGTGCGTGCTAGTCATGCCCTCGGGTCTTTCCTAACATCTTTACCTCAGTTCCCACAGAGGGAATCCGAGCCCCGTGGCGCCCTTCTATAATAACCCCCTAAGTTTGACTTTGGGTTGTTGAGCTTTGATGGTAACCATTGTGTCAATTTTGGAGGGGCTACTGGTGTATGTAATACTGAAGGGAAGGTTGCCATGGCCTCGTTTGTTCCCTTATTACAAATCTTCTTACACCAAGGCAAAATACAGTAAACAATAATTATAGCAAAAAACAACACTAGAAGGGTTATAATTAGTGATGAGCGAGTATGCTTGTTACTACTCGGTACTCGCACGAGTATCACTGTACTCGGGCTACTCGGCGGGTACCGAGTAATTTCGTGATACTCGTGCTTTACTCGTGGTCTTCATTTCTGCATGTTGGCGCTCTTTTGAGAGCCAGCCCTCATGCAGGGATTGGCTGGCAGACCACTGCAATGCCACAGCCCTGTTAGTTGTGGAATTGCAGTGATTGGCCGGCCTGCACAGCGTGACCGAGCCTTTATACCGGCCGGCGCGCTGTGCTCTGTACACAGCCATCTCATATTCCCTGCTTTCCACGCCCACAGGCGCCTATGATTGGTTGCAGTGAGACACGCCCCCACGCTGAGTGACAGGTGTCACACTGCACCCAATCACAGCAGCCGGTGGGCGTGTCTATACTGTGCAGTAAAATAAATAAATAAATAATTAAAAAAACCGGCGTGCGGTCCCCCCAATTTTAATACCAGCCAGATAAAGCCATACGGCTGAAGGCTGGTATTCTCAGGATGGGGAGCTCCACGTTATGGGGAGCCCCCCACCCTAACAATAACAGTCAGCAGCCGCCCAGAATTGCCGCATACATTATATGCGACAGTTCTGGGACTGTACCCGGCTCTTCCCGATTTACCCTGGTGCGTTGGCAAATCGGGGTAATAAGGAGTTATTGGCAGCCCATAGCTGCCAATAAGTCCTAGATTAATCATGTCAGGCGTCTATGAGACACCCTCCATGATTAATCTGTAAATTACAGTAAATAAACACACACACCCGAAAAATCCTTTATTAGAAATAAAAAACAATAACAAAGTCCCTCATCACCAATTTATTAACCCCGACAAACCCTCCATGTCCGGTGTAATCCACGGTCCTCCAGCGTCGCGTCCAGCTCTGCTGCATGCAGGTGACAGGAGCTGCAGAATACACCGCCGCTCCGGTCACCTCCACGCAGCTAATGAGGTGAGTATAGCGATCAGCTGAGCTGTCACTGAGGTTACCTGGATCCAGCGGTGGATGCAGCGGTGGCCGCGGGTAACCTCAGTGACAGCAGCTGATCGCGCTACTTACCGCCGCTCCGGTCAGCTTCACACAGCAACTGAGGTGAGAAGCGCGATCAGCTGCTGTCAGTCAGGTAACTCGCGGCCACCGCTGGATCCAGCGGTGGCCGCGATTAACCTCAGTGACAGCTCAGCTGATCGCTATACTCTCCTCAGTTGGTGCATGGAGCTGACCGGAGCGGCGGTGAGTAGCGCGATCAGCTGCTGTCACTGAGGTTACCCGCGGCCACCGCTGGATCCAGGTAACCTCAGTGACAGCAGCTGATCGCTATACTCACCTCATTAGCTGCGTGGAGGTGACCGGAGCGGCGGTGTATTCTGCAGCTCCTGTCACCTGCATGCAGCAGAGCTGGACGCGACGCTGGAGGACCGTGGATTACACCGGACATGGAGGGTTTGTCGGGGTTAATAAATTGGTAATGAGGGACTTTGTTATTGTTTTTTATTTCTAATAAAGGATTTTTCGTGTGTGTGTGTTTTTTAACTGTAATTTACAGATTAATCATGGAGGGTGTCTCATAGACGCCTGACATGATTAATCTAGGACTTATTGGCAGCTATGGGCTGCCAATAACTCCTTATTACCCCGATTTGCCAACGCACCAGGGTAAATCGGGAAGAGCCGGGTACAGCCCCAGAACTGTCGCATATAATGTATGCGGCAATTCTGGGCGGCTGCTGACTGATATTGTTAGGGTGGGGGGCTCCCCATAACGTGGCGCTCCCCATCCTGAGAATACCAGCCTTCAGCCGTATGGCTTTATCTGGCTGGTATTAAAATTGGGGGGGACCGCACGCCGTTTTTTTTAATTATTTAATTATTTATTTCACTGCACAGTATACACACACACCGGCTGCTGTGATTGGGTGCAGTGTGACACCTGTCACTCAGAGTGGGGGCGTGTCTCACTGCAACCAATCATAGGCGCCGAAAAGCAGGAAAGCAGAGAATACGAGATTGATTAATGACCGGCCGGCTTTTTCAAAAGAAGAAAAGCCGCAGGAGCAGTGTGAATGCCGTGCAGTGCCGCAGCAGTGATCGGCGAACGGTGAGTAAGAGAGAGGGGGGAGAATGACCGACAGACTGTGAGAGGGGGACAGACAAGACAGAGAGAGACCGACAGAGCGAGACCGACCGACGGGAGATAGAATGAAAAAAAAAATGACCGACATCGCTAGTAAAAAGCACAAAACGTGCGTTTTGGACATCGGAGTGCCACACAATGTTTATGTAAAATCTTTCATGTATTAATCTCAAAAAGTAACATACATTAGCTCTATCTCACTATTGGGTATGTGCCCTTAACATTTCCGCCATGAAAATTCATTTTGGGGTCATTTTGCAAGGTTTTCTGGTGAGTCCGTAAAAATGGCGTAAAACTCGGACAAAATTGTTCACAGCTGTGACTTTTGAGTGATAAATGCTTCAAGGGGTCTTCCCCATGCTGATGCCATGTCATTTGAGCACTCTTCTGAGACTTTTGTGACAGTTTTAGGGTTTCTCCATGCTGCCGGGGGGTCATTTCACAAAAATACTCGGGTCTCCCATAGGATAACATTGGGCTCGTTGCTCGGGCCGAGTACACGAGTATCTTGGGAGGCTCGGCCCGAGCCTCGAGCACCCGAGCTTTTTAGTACTCGCTCATCACTAGTTATAATCCCTATCTGAATTAGCATCCCTTGAATAATTAACAAACCTTTGCTGATTGTAATACAGATAATTTATCCATTCAACATTTTTGTTAACCATGGTGATTGGAATAAGAGACTCAAACAACACTGCTACTTCGTCTCTTGCTTTATACTCATTTGGGACCCCCCTTGGGACTCCAATTAGGTCTATATCCCCAATCTTCCCCAGTATTCCATCCCACATCATTCCATGATCTGCAATTCACATTCCCTGTCCGTGTTATGCACAGATACAAAATAAATTGTGCTCCTCTCAGCACCCAGGCAGTCCCTGAACAGTCCACCACTGAGCAGTAGTCAAAAAGAAAGTGTTCACAGGTGATGTCATATTGACCCATAGTTCATAGGATTTACCATGGAGTTTTTTGTTTTGTTTTTATCTCCTGTCCTTCAGTTAGCAAGACACAAATCATGATGAAAAGAAGGATCTTCATTCTTTAGCTGGAACAAGCTTGCAATGGGAGGTGTGCACCCAGGTATTTCTTTCTTCCAATTTGACAGATGTGGGAGTCACCAGCAATACTTGGTAGGGACCGTCATACAGAGGCTCTAGGCAATGTCTCTTGACGTGTCTCTTGACCAACACCATGTCTCCTGGCTTCAAATGGTGGCAAGTGTCCTCTCCTGTAAAGTCTGGGAGAGAGAAAGAAACTATAGCATGTGTGTTAGTTAGTTCTTTAGCAAGATTAACCACAAACCGCACAATCTTATCATTTGATTTTGACTATTCCTGGGGGCTGAACCCTGCAATCGGAAGAATTGACCCAAACAAAATCTCTTGTGTCTAGCCAATGGAGTCGTTCTCACATGATACAGAGCAACCGGGAATAGACCCGGCCATCCCTCAGCCGACTCCTACATCATGTTAGTCAGTTTCCTCTTAAGGGTGCCATTCATTCTTTCCACCTTCGCATTGGATTAAGGATTATACGGGGTATGCAGGGCAACTTGTGATCGAACTATTGTCAATAGTTCTTGATAGACGGTTGCTACAAAGGCAGGTCCTTGGTCGCTTTCAATTACTTCAGGTACTCCATATCTGCATACAACTTCACTGATTAATTTCTTTACTGTTGTTCTGGCCGTCATATTGGTCACTGGGAAGGCTTCAGGCCAACTGGAGAAAACATCCACTACTACTAGGCAGTATTCGTATCTCCCACACTTAGGCAACTGGATGTGATCGACTTGGATCCTCTGGAACGGGTACAGGGGCTTTGCTAGGTGTTTGGGTGGGACTTCTTCTGTCCTTCCAGTGATACAAGTTTGACAAACATGGCATCTCTTATTATAGGCAGCAAGCATGGTAGATATCCCAGGGGCATAGAAGAACTTGCGTATCACTTCTAGGCTCTGGTTTTTCTCTCTGCGGGTGGGACCATGTTCCCAGGCATCTATGGCGGCATACATTCTTCTAGGAAGGCAGGGTAGACTATTGACCTTCCAGATGTCACCTTCTAACTTGGCTCCTTCTTTCTTCCATGTCTGCAGTTCTTCTCTTGTGACTAGTCTTTATTCTGCCTTGAGCCGATCCATTGGTGTTCTACCAATATTTTTGCGGTCTTCTGGTTTAGCTAAAGATAGGTCTTGTAGAATCCTCTTCTTCTGTGCTCTGGTCGTAACCATGGCCATATAGCATTCAGATTCTTCCACTTTCATTAAAGCGGCTTCTTTAGCTTTCTTGTCAGCGTAGGCATTTCCTCTGCCAACTTTTGTGGTCTGGTGTCCATGGGCTTGGACCTTCAAGATGGCAACTTGTCTTCGCCTGGACAGGGAAAACATCAGTCTGCGGACACATTCTGCATTTTTGACTGAAGTTCCTGCTGAAGTTCCTGCTGCGGTGATGACCCTCTGTTTGCCCATGTGACACCAAAATCATGCGCTATGCCAAAAGCATATCGAGAGTCTATATAAATATTGGCAGTAGCATCTTCAGCATAGGTACAGGCTTCAGCCAGGGCCACAAGTTCTGCTTCTTGGGCGCACATTCGGGCTGGAAGTGCTGTAGCTTTGATCACTGACACTGGGGCGGTTACAGCATACCCTGTATGAAAGGTGCCCTTTTCATCAGCAAATCTTGAGCCGTCTGTAAACATGGTGTAGTCTGGATTTTCAAGTGGGTGTTCAAAGATGTTGTCGAGTGTGACAGTTTCTTTCTCCATCTCCTGGAAGCAATCAAGAGATATATGTATATCTGCTGTATCCTCCTTACAGATAAAAATATAAAGACAACTTGAAAAAACCCTCAATCGGTGAACAAATTAAAACCTTAAAAATAGGTGTGACTTTCCATGTCATGTTTCCCCCCCCCCTTTTTGAATCTATTATCCAAAGCATAATTATATTCAAAAAAGGTGTGGCACTGGAGTTCTACATTTAGGCATAAAAGTCACATTGTATAGATTGTACCTAACCGGGAACACCATAAATATTGCGTTGAAACCTTATAATGGAAAACTATTTCAATGGCTTTTTAACCATCTGGCTTTTTATGGCTTTTTAACTTCGCTTGGACCACATCAATCTGCATTACAATCTTTCTTTCTATAAAAAGAAAACAGATGATTCAAGACATTGCATATCATAAACACAGAATACTATAAATCAGCCACATACCTTAAACCAAATAATTGTAATTATTAATAAATTAGATTAATAAAGATTATAATAATTAACTAATGGTACACAGCCTGACCTCTATGTTCTAATATCTACCAATAAATCTAAACATGTCCACAACCCAATTTATTCTGTTTAGATAAAATCAGTAAAATAAAACACTATTGTCAATTACTTTTTCCAATATAATTTAGAATGAATTGCTAAAAGTAGGGAAAAGTCTCCTTTTTTTAATATAGCAAACAATAGGACTATCCCCCCTGTAATCTGAAACTTTAATTCTTTGTCCTACAAACTGCGAAAACCTGTATTTTGGCTCCACCCCCTGAAGCCAAAACCAAACAGGGCTTGTCTTCTCCTTGTTGGGCCAACCAGCCAAAATCTCTCTCCTCCCCTGGATATATTCATTCACTTATCTTTAAAAACATGTAACTCTCAGGATTCACCCATCCACAACTGAAATATATTTCCCCTATCCCTTTTTTTTTTTTCTTTATCCTCCGTCAGATCTGCCCTCAAGGCACGTCCATTCAAGGTTTTTTTTTCTCCTACCTTACTGCCCACTGTCACGCTCCCCGGGTCCTCGGCTCCCCTCCCCGGGTCCTCTGCTCCGCTCCCCGGGTCCTCAGCCCCGCTCCCCGGCTCACCTGCCACGCTCCCCGCTCTCCAGCCTCCGGTGCCCGTCCTTCCAAGGCCCCCTGGTCTCCGATCCCGGCGCCCGACGGCTTCCCAGGCCCTGGCCGGCTCCCCTGCGTCCTCCTCTCAGCTTCCTTCCCTGGCTTCTGGCACCCGGGCTGCGCGCATGCGCATTAGGGCGCGCGCGCGGTCACTGACCCTTTCTTAAAGGGCCAGCGTCCATTAACAGGAAATGAGGCTAAACAGGTACAGGGTATAAAGGGGGTTATTGTCCAAGGGGGCGGGGCCTGATCTTCGTGTTTTCCAAGCTAGGAGTCAGGTCTCCTTGTGTCTTCTTGCCATACTCACGTATCTCTCTTCTAGAGCTGATCCTGCCTCGCCATCCGGTCCTGCTGAATCCCGAACCCCGCACGCTGTCCGTCTGCCATCTGACAGTCCGTACCCTCTCGGATCCCTGCGGTGACCCGTCATCTCGCTCCAAAGGTTCCGGACCCCGCCTGACATCATCTCGGCTTCCGAACCTGAGCTACGTCACCCGGACTACCATCTGTGACTCCGTGGTCCCAGGGACTTCTCCGTTACACTCACTTGCACGGACTGTTCTGCTGCCCATAGTGCTTCAGCTACCGGACTCCTTACCACCATCTTAGAGTTCGGCCCAGTGGATCCACCTCCTGGGTCTGCCCGACCGCCTGGCCCTGACACCCACCAATCAACAAGACATTCCCCCCATGACTGTCCTGACCCAATCTAATCTACACACTGGATCCATCTCAAGTGTCCTCCACAGCCACCTCCAGCACAACACTCAATCATTCAACACTCAATCTTCCAGTACTACAAACTTCCACCAACAGCTTTAACCTATCACTTTCAATATAGCAATGGACTTCAACACCTTGATCCCTGAGACTCACACCACAAATACTCACCAAATCCAACCTCCCACCAATCCGTCACACCCTCCACGACTGTCCCAACTCCCAAACACTACCTTATCAACATGTGCAGCTTCTCCCACCAACACTTGACACGTTATTCAGTGGGTGCACTGAAAGCTACAGAGAGATGGCTCCCACAGATCCACCAACAAAATGGCCACTGCCAGAACAGCACATGGACTCCTCATCTAAGGGTGGCCAGAGAATGTGAGAGGGGAAACTGATTTTACTTTTGCTCATCTACAAGTTTAAACAATTAGCCTTCTTGCATATATTCTGTACTTTATATATATTTGTCCATGATCTTAGTCCAATTATAGATAAAAACACCTTTTTTTAGTGTACTAATCTAGCAAAGTTCACAATTTTATGCTGCTACTCACTAAAAGAAAAATAAGACAGCAGACAATAAATTACTATAAAACTCAAACAAGACAAACACTGGATATAACCCATATCTCTGCAACAATATACATTGCTGGAGAATTTTGAGACCTTACAATAGATAACACGGTTCATATATACTGTAGACTAATATCCATGAAAGAAAGGAAAACCAAAATATTAATGAAATACTGGCAGTTTATATGCAGAGTCACAAAATAAAAATATATTGTCCAAGTAAATCACCATAAAAACAAAAACTAATTCGCATATCTCAAGAAATCTGATTCATCATAATACACATCTCTATTGGATCTATTATTTATTTTATTTTTTTTATTCTTTTATAAATGTTTATAATACCTTCCAACATTATTGGGTTACGTCTTTTAAGATTTTTAGATTACAAAAATATGTATTTACCTGCCCCTATTCTATTTTAAGATATAATGCTGTCGGACTTTTAAAACACCAATTGTTCAAAATTTTCACTTATTTGTACAATAAGGGGTCACCACTTCTGGGATTCCAAGTAACAAATTTTGTACTTGTAAACTCTCTATTCTCACCAGGCTCTCCAACATATTCCTCTGATTCTTCCTGAATCGTCTGACTACCTTGTAAAACCATTTACCGGGTCACTTCCCCAGCATGATGTAGGTTTCAATTAGCCGGGTTAACATACACCCCTGTCTTCTGCACCTTCTTCTATTTCAACATATCCTTCTGACTGCAACATCTGCGCTACTTTACCAAACACCTGTGCATCTTCCCACAATCCTTTATCTTTCAACTTTCCTTTCTTTCCCTTCAGCGCTGCAATCCATTGTGACAGCTGTAGCCGTCCGCTCCTAGGCAAACCTAACACCTTTAAAATCTCTGAGGCATGGCACACAACTTTCTTTCCCTCTCTGTCTGTCACTAATTCTATAACATTCTGCAAACCTTCCGGCTTCTCAACTTTCTTCTTTCTCCACTTAAACATTGTTGCTGTCTTGGTGGCAGTTGGATTACACTAATTGAAGACTATATGGTGCACGCTACAGTCCAGCACTGGGCCTTTCACCCTTACTCTACCTCCCTCAGCTAAGTAAAAACAAAGGTGTCCCGTGAAAGGAGGAGGACGTACAAAAATGTCACCACATACACGAATGTCCCGTCCTCCGGACTTGGTAAGCTGTACCAGTTTATTGTCCTAATCCCTATCTTCGATCACAGGTATCCCCCCGCATCCTTAAACTACAGATTGGGTCGTCTAGCCAGCTATATCCAACTGCTGCCGTCTTACCCCCTACTACCCATCCTATGGATCCCTTTTGACAATGGAAATCCACACCACAGGGTAGGATTCGAGCTACTGGGCCCCTAGCGGGCACCACCACCGAGTCACTATCGGGTACCTTTAACTTTGATGGGGACACAAGGCCTGTCACCCCCTTCTCTCCAAGAACAACCTTGTCGGCAGTGAATACACAGTATGTAACACTTACCGGGGTTGTAGGTTGATCAGTCCTGTTGAAGCGGAGAGAGGTCATGGTCCGTGCTGTCAAAGGTATTGGGGTGTCCAGGTTTTCGGTGTGTTCCTTATGGGGGACCCACGATTTGGGCACCAGACTGTTCGGTGAGACCTCCAGGTAGGTCTCTCTCAGGGTCTCGGAGGAGAATTCCAAATCAGAACTGTGCAGATTAATCAGGAGAAATGACCACACAGAGATGTGTCTCTATCCGGGAGAAGTTCAATGCTCTTCTGACCCTTGTATTCTTGTATGTGTCTTAGGCCTTACAGTTCAAGTTTGCTAAACCGTATGTAGAGGGTGGATTTGCATATGTACTGTTTATGCCATGTATTTTATGTGTTATAATAATTTAATATGATAATGTGTTATGCTGCTAGCTGGTGAAGGTTCAAGGTACAGTATAGCGAGACTGTCACAAAGGTGGAACTTGGTGGTTGTGCTGAGATAGCAGCAGGATGGATGGGACAGATCCGGAAAAGAGGACAGTTGAGAGGTCTCAAGAGGAGCCAGTGTAGAATAGGGTTCAAGTGTGAGAAGACTTGGTCTCGGTGCTAGGGGCCAGTCAGGGAACCCTGAGATAAACTTGAAAGCTCAAAAGCCTACAACTCACCCCAGAAAGATCAGAGAGTCATAGGGCTAGAGAGCTTCCGGGGCCCAGAATCGTAGTCCCTGAGGTCACTGAGTTCACAGACCTGCATCTCCTGGCAGAAAACTGCATTTTTTTGCCAAGAGATGCAGATTTGTTGCTGAAATTTCTACATCAAATGCATTATGATGCGGTATTGATGCATTTTGTTCCCAGAAGGTGTAGATGTGTTGCAAATGTTGCAGGTGTAGATTGGGTGCAGCAACATGATGTAAAAATTTCAGCATCAAATCTGCATGTCTTGGCAAAAAAAAAAATGCACAAAAACGGTTTTGATGCCATTTTGGTGCAGTTTTCTGCAAAACTGGCCCAGACTTTTCAGTACCAAATATGCACCTTCTGGGAGAAAACTGCACCAAAACAGCATCTAAACCATTTTGTGCATTGTTTTTGACAAGAGATGCAGATTTGGTGCTGAAATTGTTAACCATATAATCTACACCTCCTGGCAAAAACACACATCAAAACTGCATGCGCTACGATGCGGCATTGATGTGGGTTTTTTTTTGCCAGAAGGTGTAAATTGGGTGCAGGAATATGCTGTAGAAATTTCAGCACCAAATTTGCATTTCTTGGTAAAAAAACGCAGGTCAGGGCCATGGGATCCTCCAGCTGTTACCAGAAATAACCTGAGTCTCATCACCGCTAATCGCTTAGCCTCAGTCTCTGCCTGAACTTACAGTGTGCGGTAATGTTCTATGGCCACACACTGTCAGTTCATATGTAGCAGAGCTAGAATCGTTGTCAGACCTAGTGTGGATTACGCTAGACCTGGGTGTTTTAGGGGTTAATAAAGGGGTGAAAAGGTGCTTTTTGTATTTTATTTCAAATAAAGGATTTCTTAGGTTTTTTTTTCATTTACAGATTAGTAATAGGGGGATCTCATAGACCCTCTCCATTACTAATCTTACATTACATAATCTAGGACTTAGTGGCAGCTGAGAGCTGTCATTAACCTCTTATTACCCCAATTGCCACTGCACTAGGGCAATCGGGAAGAGCTAGGTAAAATTCTGGGATTGTTGCATCTAATGGAGGCTGCAATCCTGGGCTGCGGCAGACTGCTAGTTTTAGGCTGAGGGGGCCCTATAAGGATGTGTCTCCCCAGCCTGAGAATACCAGCCCCCAGCTGTTGGGCTTTACCATGGCTGAGTATCAAAATTGGGGGGGACTGGCCGCCGTTTTTAAAAATTATTGAAATAGTTTTTTAAAAAACAAAACACTGCATGTGGTTCCTCTTATTTTGATACACAGCCAAGATAAGCACATGGCTTGGGGCTGCAGCCTGTAGCCGTGGGTTTTATCTGTGCTGATATCAATATATGGGGGGACCACATGCCATTTTTAAAATATATTTACCACCAGTATAAGGACGTAGACAAGCGCGTGTGATTCCAACCAATCGCAGATGCTGTCAAAGTGGGTGGGGGCGCGGTCTGACGTTTGCCAATCAGAGATGCCAGTGGATGGGAAGGCAGTGAATATGTATGAGAGATAATGAGCAGCCTCGAAAGTAGAGTTACAGCCACGGGGAGACTCAGTAAGTATGTCCTGCTTTAACCATTTTGCTTTAGTTTTTTTACAGTGATTTCCCTGGCCAGTCACAGCCAGGTCAAAACTTGACATGGGTGTGATAAGGCCAGGAGGGTTGATGGTTTCTGCAAACCGAACATGTACTGATCCAAACCAAGCATTTCCAACTTTTCATTCAAATGTACGGATTGCCGATCCCGGCCCGATACCACCAAGGATCGTACGATGTTGAAATTTTCCAATTTTCTTTGATCAACATCGCTCATTTCTATTTATAACGCAGTTTACATCATATTTGCCTATTCTTTAGAAATCTCCCGGTAGCTCCTGCAATAAGAGGAAACATCCCAACGTACAGCGGCACGTTCAGGGGGGTGGAGCAGGGATTGGATGGGAGGAACATGGTTTCCTGGAAAAGGTTGTAGTTTTGCACACCGCAATCTACCATCTGTAAGAAAACAATTTTGAAAACGTGGAAAGTATGGCAGTACTAAGTGGACTTCAACCATAAGTGGGTACGTCAAAACTAAGTAATAACTTCCCGGCCTTACACATTTGCTGTGAACAAATGACCACTGATAAATAATTGCTAGGCCTTGGTGAACGTTGCTTTGTGCGATAGTTCCTTTCAGCTATTTGCCTTCCCATAAAAATCTAATTACCGGTACATTTTACAAAGTTGCTTATTATAACACTCACATTTTCAGAACTTTTATTCTAAAAGGTCAATTTTAATTAGTTTCTAAAAGAGTTTCGGTCTAAAAATCCTGATTACACTTATAGGTGTGCACTCCGCCACCTTCATCACCAAATGATTTCATTACCATGAACTTTTTTTTATGCAGGAAATATGTTTTCAACTGAATTATCTTCAATTTAAATGATTTTCAATTTCTGTAGTTTGTTTACTCCCTTTATGCTCTTAATTTTCTAAGGTTCACACAAAAAGAGTAAGAAAAAAGTCGTAATTCTTAATAATTTGTGTGGATTAAAGTAAATCTGTGAAGAAAAATGATAAGATGAAACATGTTGTATTCATTGTATGTACTTGTTCTGCTGTGCTTAAACCTGAACAATCAATGTTGGGAGCAGGTAGAGGCTCTTCTGGATAAAAGAAAGTCAAGGCAGGAGGATAAGGCCTATACGGCCTGATTCATCATTTGCAGAGTATTTTTTGTCTTGTTATAAGGAGGTGGACAGGCTATCATGTTCCCCCCTGAAGACACCAATCATATTTGTGTAATGTTTGTATTTCTGTAATGTTTTCCTGTGGTAACTAGTGCTCATTTCCCTGTTGCCTGCAGTACTAACCACTAGCCACAAGAGGTCACTGTCTTCCTTTTTACTCTTATATAGACTTATAGTTTAGAAAGGACAGGGTTAATACCTAGTCAGACAGGGATATAGAGGAGGGATAGAAACCACAGTGAGTTAGTTCCTGTTAGGATGTCAGTTAGGATGTAGTGCTTGAGCAATGAAGTAAAGACCTTTAGCAAGGAGACAACTGTTGGGTGTGCGTCAAGAAAAGGGAGCAAGTCCAGAAAATAACCCTTAGTGACGACAGAGATGTGACACACAGGCAAGTGTGTAATACCTGCTAGTAAGAGTGAGTCCAGTGTTGGCCAGTTGTGGGGAACCACAAGGAAAAGGATCTGCCCAGCTGAGAACACAAGAAGAGGAAAGTGGCTTTAGAAGCGGCTCTAGTAAGCGATCACAGCTCTTAGTCTGGGTACAAGCTTCACAGTGTAACACATTGATCTGTGTGACTCTGTATCCGGAAGATTGAGGGTCTCTGTATCCAGGGCCGTATTTGCCACTAGGCACCCGTGGTCCCGTGCCTAGGGCGGCACGTTGCGGGGGGCGGCACTTTCTGGCAGCAAAAAAAAAAAAAATATATATACATTTTTTTTTTTTTTACATCCCCGCCCCCCGTCCCTCCCTCCGTTATACTTGGCTGTGTTCCGGGGGGGGGAGGGAGGACAGGCGCACTTCTGCTGTCTATTTAAATACATGGCGGGCGCCAGGCATAGTGAGCTGACTAACCCCGGAAGTTCCATGGCCTGCACTTCCGGGGTCAGAGGCGCGCGGGCGCGACAGTCAGCTCACTGCCCCGTGCTGCAGCGTCCAATGCTGCAGATGACACACGAGGAGGACGCGTCTGCAGCTGGAGCAAGCCAGAAGAGGAGCCAGCCAGAGCAGGGCGGCGGGCACCGGAGCAGGTAAGGCAGAGCCTAGAATGTATGGGCTCCTTACAGGTTAGTTGATGATCGTTGCAAATTGCGATGCCTCTTTTTGTCCACTGTAATCATGCAAGGGGAGGCTGGGGGGAGAGAGGCTGAGGCTGGGGGAGGCTGGGAAGAGAGAGAGGCTGGGAAGAGGCTGGGAAGAGAGGGAGGCTGGGAAGAGAGAGAGGCTGGGGGGAGGCTGGGAAGAGAGAGAGAGGCTGAGGCTGGGAAGAGAGAGGCTGGGAAGAGAGAGGCTGAGGGAAGGCTGGGAAGAGAGAGGCTGAGGGGAGGCTGGGAAGAGAGAGAGGCTGAGGCTGGGAAGAGAGAGAGACTGAGACTGGGGGGAGGCTGGGAAGAGAGAGGCTGAGGCTGGGGGGAGGCTGGGAAGAGAGAGAGGCTGAGGCTGGGGGGAGGCTGGGAAGAGAGAGAGGCTGGGAAGAGAAAGAGGCTGAGGCTGGGGGGAGTCTGGGAAGAGAGGGAGGCTGAGGCTGGGGGGAGAGAGGCTGAGGCTGGGGGGGAGGCTGGGGGGAGACAGAGGCTAAGGCTGGGGGGAGAGAGAGGCTGAGGCTGGGGGGAGAGAGAGGCTGAGGCTGGGGGGAGAGAGAGGCTAAGGCTGGGGGGAGAGAGAGGCTAAGGCTGGGGGGAGAGAGAGGCTGAGGCTGGGGGGAGAGAGAGGCTGAAGCTGGGGGGGAGGCTGGGAGAAGAGAGGCTGATTCTGGGGGAGGCTGGGAGGGGGAGGCTGATGCTGAGGGAGGCTGATGCTGAGGGAGGCTGATGCTGGGGGAGGCTGGGAGGGGGAGGGTGAGGCTTGGAGGAGGGAAGCTGATGCTGAGGGAGACTTGGAGGAGGGAGGCTGAGGGAGGAGGGAGGCTGGGGGAGGAGGGAGGCTGAGGCTGGGGGAGGAGGGAGGCTGAGGCTGGGGGAGGCTGATGCTGGGAGGAGAGAGGCTGATGCTGGGGGAGGCTGGGAGGGTGAGGCTTGGAGGAGGGAAGCTGATGCTGAGTGAGGCTTGGAGGAGGGAGGCTGATGCTGAGGGAGGAGGGAGGCTGATGCTGGGGGAGGCTGGGAGGAGAGAGGCTGATGCTGGGGGAAGCTGGGAGGGTGAGGCTTGGAGGAGGGAAGCTGATGCTGACGGAGGCTTGGAGGAGGGAGGCTGATGCTGAGGGAGGAGGGAGGCTGATGCTGGGGGAGGCTGGGAGGAGGAAGGCTGATGCTGGGGGAGGCTGGGAGGAGGGAGGCTGATGCTGGGGGAGGCTGGGAGGAGGGAGGCTGAGGCTGGGGGAGGCTGGGAGGAGGGAGGCTGAGGCTGGGGGAGGCTGGGAGGAGAGAGGCTGATGCTGAGGGAGGCTGGGAGGGGGAAGGTGAGGCTTGGAGGAGGGAGGCTGATGCTGAGGGAGGCTGGGAGGAGGGAGGCTGATGCTTGGGGAGGCTGGGAGGGGGAGGGGGAGGCTTGGAGGAGGGAGGCTGATGCTGAGGGAGGCTGATGCTGAGGGAGGCTGATGCTGAGGGAGGCTGATGCTGGGGGAGGCTGGGAGAAGGGAGGCTGATGCTGGGGGAGGCTGGGAGAAGGGAGGCTGATGCTGGGGGAGGCTGGGAGGAGAGAGGCTGATGCTGGGGGAAACTAGGAGGGTGAGGATTGGAGGAGGGAAGCTGATGCTGAGGGAGGCTTGGGGGAGGGAGGCTGATGCTGAGGGAGGAGGGAGGCTGATGCTGGGGGAGGCTGGGAGGAGGAAGGCTGATGCTGGGGGAGGCTGGGAGGAGGGAGGCTGATGCTTGGGGAGGCTGGGAGGAGGGAGGCTGAGGCTGGGAGGAGGGAGGCTGAGGCTGGGGGAGGCTGGGAGGAGAGAGGCTGATGCTGGGGGAGGCTGGGAGGGGGAAGGTTAGACTTGGAGGAGGGAGGCTGATGCTGAGGGAGGCTGGGAGGAGGGAGGCTGATGCTTGGGGAGGCTGGGAGGGGGAGGCTTGGAGGAGGGAGGCTGATGAGGAGGGAGGCTGATGAGGAGGGAGGCTGATGAGGAGGGAGGCTGATGCTGAGGGAGGCTGATGCTGAGGGAGGCTGATGCTGGGGGAGGCTGGGAGAAGGGAGGCTGATGCTGGGGGAGGCTGGGAGAAGGGAGGCTGATGCTGGGGGAGGCTGGGAGAAGGGAGGCTGATGCTGGGGGAGGCTGGGAGGAGGGAGGCTGATGCTGGGGGAGGCTGGGAGGAGGGAGGCTGATGCTGGGGGAGGCTGGGAGGAGGGAGGCTGATGCTGAGGGAGGAGGGAGGCTGATGCTGGGGGAGGCTGGGAGGAGAGAGGCTGATGCTGGGGGAAGCTGGGAGGGTGAGGCTTGGAGGAGGGAAGCTGATGCTGAGGGAGGCTTGGAGGAGGGAGGCTGATGCTGAGGGAGGAGGGAGGCTGATGCTGGGGGAGGCTGGGAGGAGGGAGGCTGATGCTGTGGGAGGCTGGGAGGAGGGAGGCTGATGCTGTGGGAGGCTGGGAGGAGAGAGGCTGATGCTGTGGGAGGCTGGGAGGAGAGAGGCTGATGCTGTGGGAGGCTGGGAGGAGAGAGGCTGATTCTGTGGGAGGCTGGGAGGAGAGAGGCTGATGCTGGGGGGGCGAGAGGCTGATGCTGGGGGAGGCTGGGAGGAGAGAGGCTGATGCTGGGGGAGGAGGGAGGCTGATGCTGGGGGAGGCTGGGAGGAGGGAGGCTGATGCTGGGGGAGGCTGGAAGGAGGGAGGCTGATGCTGGGGGAGGCTGGGAGGAGAGAGGCTGATGCTGGGGGAGGCGAGAGGCTGATGCTGGGGGAGGCTGGGAGGAGAGAGGCTGATGCTGGGGAGGCGGGAGGCTGATGCGGGGGGAGGCTGATGCTGGGGGAGGCTGGGAGGCTGATGCTGGGGGAGGCTGATGCTGAGGGAGGCTGATGCTGGGGGAGGCTGGGAAAAGGGAGGCTGATGCTGGGGGAGGCTGGGAAAAGGGAGGCTGATGCTGGGGGAGGCTGGGAGAAGGGAGGCTGATGCTGGGGGAGGCTGGGAGGAGGGAGGCTGATGCTGGGGGAGGCTGGGAGGAGGGAGGCTGATGCTGGGGGAGGCTGGGAGGAGGGAGGCTGATGCTGGGGGAGGCTGGGAGGAGGGAGGCTGATGCTGGGGGAGGCTGGGAGGGGGAGGCTTGGAGGAGGGAGGCTGATGCTCAGGGAGGCTGGGAGGCTGATGCTGGGGGAGGCTTGGAGGAGGGGGGCTGGGAGGAGGGAGGCTGATGCTGGGGGAGGCTGGGAGGAGGGAGGCTGATGCTGGGAGCAGGGAGGCTGATGCTGGGGGAGGCTGGGAGGAGAGAGGCTGATGCTGGAGGAGGCTCATGCTGGGGGAGGCTGGGAGGAAAGAGGCTGATGCTGGAGGAGGCTCATGCTGGGGGAGGCTGGGAGGAGAGAGGCTGATGCTGGAGGAGGCTCATGCTGGGGGAGGCTGGGAGGAGAGAGGCTGATGCTGGGGTAAGCTGGGAGCAGGGAGGCTGATGCTGAGGGAGGCTGGGGGGAGAGAGGCTGATGCTGGGGGAGGCTGGGGGGAGAGAGGCTGATGCTGGGGGGAGAGAGGCTGCTGCTGGAGGCGGGGGGAGAGAGGCTGCTGCTGGGGGAATGGGAGAGAGGGGCCAATGCTAGAGACAGAGGACAAGGGTTGAGGGATAGAGCAATGACAATATCGATGGGGGGGAGTGTAAGGACTCAGAATAAGAGGGGGGCAGCATTGGGAGCTCATTATGGAGAAGGGGCAGCATGTGTGGGCTCAGTATGGAGTGGAACAATGTAGGGGGAGTCAATATCAAGAGTGGGGTAGTGTGTGTGTGTGTGTGTGTGTGTCTCAGCATAAGCGCTAGTGTGGTGGTCTTAGTATGATGAGTGGGGCAGCATGGAGATGTCATTATGGAAAAGAGGAAGGCAGCATCAGGAGCTCATGGAGAGGGGCAGCATGCACGGGACATTGTGAGGAGGGGGCAGAATGCATGGGACACTGTGAGGAGGGGGCAGCATGCATGGGACACTGTGAGGAGGGGGCAGCATGCATGGGACACTGTGAGGAGGGGGCAGCATGCATGGGACATTTTGAGGAGGGAGCAGCATGCATGGGACACTGTGAGGAGGGGGCAGCATGCATGGGACACTGTGAGGAGGGGGCAGCATGCATGGGACACTGTGAGGAGGGGGCAGCATGCATGGGACATTGTGAGGAGGGGGCAGCTTGCATGGGACATTTTGAGGAGGGAGCAGCATGCATGGGACACTGTGAGGAGGGGGCAGCATGCATGGGACACTGTGAGGAGGGGGCAGCATGCATGGGACACTGTGAGGGGGCAGCATGCATGGGACACTGTGAGGAGGGGGCAGCATGCATGGGACATTGTGAGGAGGGGGCAGCATGCATGGGACATTGTGAGGAGGGGGCAGCATGCATGGGACACTGTGAGGAGGGGGCAGCATGCATGGGACATTGTGAGGAGGGGGCAGCATGCATGGGACATTGTTAGGAGGGAGCAGCATGCATGGGACATTGTGAGGAGTGGGCAGCATGCATGGGACATTGTGAGGAGGGGGCAGCATGCATGGGACACTGTGAGGAGGGGGCAGCATGCATGGGACATTGTGAGGAGGGGGCAGCATGCATGGGACATTGTTAGGAGGGAGCAGCATGCATGGGACATTGTGAGGAGGGGCAGCATGCATGGGACATTGTGAGGAGGGGGCAGCATGCATGGGACATTGTGAGAAGGGGGCAGCATGCATGGGACATTGTTAGGAGGGAGCAGCATGCATGGGACATTGTGAGGAGGGGGCAGCATGCATGGGACATTGTGAGGAGGGGGCAGCATGCATGGGACATTGTGAGGAGGGGGCAGCATGCATGGGACATTGTGAGGAGGGGGCAGCATGCATGGGACATTGTTAGGAGGGAGCAGCATGCATGGGACATTGTGAGGAGGGGGCAGCATGCATGGGACATTGTGAGGAGGGGGCAGCATGCATGGGACATTGTGAGGAGGGGGCAGCATGCATGGGACATTGTGAGGAGGGGGCATCATGCATGGGACACTGTGAGGAGGGGGCAGCATGCATGGGACATTGTGAGGAGGGGGCAGCATGCATGGGACACTGTGAGGAGGGGCAGCATGCATGGGACATTGTGAGGAGGGGGCAGCATGCATGGGACACTGTGAGGAGGGGGCAGCATGCATGGGACACTGTGAGGAGGGGGCAGCATGCATGGGACACTGTGAGGAGGGGCAGCATGCATGGGACATTGGGAGGAGGGCGCAGCATGCATGGGACACTATGAGGAGGGGGAAGCATGCATAAGACATTGTGAGGAGGGGGCAGCATGCATAAGACATTGTGAGGAGGGGGCAGCATGCATGGGACATTGTGAGGAGGGGGCAGCATGCATGGGACACTGTGAGGAGGGGGCAGCATGCATGGGACACTGTGAGGAGGGGGCAGCATGCATGGGACACTGTGAGGAGGGGGCAGCATGCATGGGACATTGGGAGGAGGGCGCAGCATGCATGGGACACTGTGAGGAGGGGGCAGTATGCATAAGACATTGTGAGGAGGGGGCAGCATGCATAAGACATTGTGAGGAGGGGGCAGCATGCATGGGACATTGTGAGGAGGGGGCAGCATGCATGGGACACTGTGAGGAGGGGCAGCATGCATGGGACATTGTGAGGAGGGGGCATCATGCATGGGACACTGTGAGGAGGGGGCAGCATGCATGGGACATTGTGAGGAGGGGGCAGCATGCATGGGACACTGTGAGGAGGGGCAGCATGCATGGGACATTGTGAGGAGGGGGCAGCATACATGGGACACTGTGAGGAGGGGGCAGCATGCATGGGACATTGTGAGGAGGGGGCAGCATGCATGGGACACTGTGAGGAGGGGGCAGCATGCATGGGACACTGTGAGGAGGGGGCAGCATGCATGGGACATTGTGAGGAGGGGGCAGCATGCATGGGACATTGTGAGGAGGGGGCAGCATGCATGGGACACTGTGAGGAGGGGGCAGCATGCATGGGACATTGTTAGGAGGGAGCAGCATGCATGGGACATTGTGAGGAGTGGGCAGCATGCATGGGACATTGTGAGGAGGGGGCAGCATGCATGGGACACTGTGAGGAGGGGGCAGCATGCATGGGACATTGTGAGGAGGGGGCAGCATGCATGGGACATTGTTAGGAGGGAGCAGCATGCATGGGACATTGTGAGGAGGGGCAGCATGCATGGGACATTGTGAGGAGGGGGCAGCATGCATGGGACATTGTGAGGAGGGGGCAGCATGCATGGGACATTGTTAGGAGGGAGCAGCATGCATGGGACATTGTGAGGAGGGGGCAGCATGCATGGGACATTGTGAGGAGGGGGCAGCATGCATGGGACATTGTGAGGAGGGGGCAGCATGCATGGGACATTGTGAGGAGGGGGCAGCATGCATGGGACATTGTGAGGAGGGGGCAGCATGCATGGGACATTGTGAGGAGGGGGCATCATGCATGGGACACTGTGAGGAGGGGGCAGCATGCATGGGACATTGTGAGGAGGGGGCAGCATGCATGGGACATTGTGAGGAGGGGGCAGCATGCATGGGACACTGTGTGGAGGGGCAGCATGCATGGGACATTGTGAGGAGGGGGCATCATGCATGGGACACTGTGAGGAGGGGGCAGCATGCATGGGACATTGTGAGGAGGGGGCAGCATGCATGGGACACTGTGAGGAGGGGCAGCATGCATGGGACATTGTGAGGAGGGGGCAGCATGCATGGGACACTGTGAGGAGGGGGCAGCATGCATGGGACATTGTGAGGAGGGGGCAGCATGCATGGGACACTGTGAGGAGGGGGCAGCATGCATGGGACACTGTGAGGAGGGGGCAGCATGCATGGGACATTGTGAGGAGGGGGCAGCATGCATGGGACATTGTGAGGAGGGGGCAGCATGGTGTGAGGACAATGTGCAGATCATATTTCATAATTGAGGAAGGTGTGGTGGGTATAATTTATAAGGGAGGGCAGTGTGTAGTTTATTAGGGGCAGTGTGACAGTCACAGTATATAAGTGGGGATGGTGTGGTGGAAATATTTTACACCCATGCTATGTTTTGATGTGCCCGTGGTGATCCCCATTGGGGGGGGGGTTAGTGCCCTTCGTTTCTCATTGATACTTTTTAGGCTATGTGCGCACGTTGTGCAAATACATGCAGTTACGCTGCGCTTTGTAGCGCAGCGTAACTGCATGCGTCCTGCGTCCCCTGCACAGTCTATGGAGATTGTGCAGGGGCCGTGCGCACATGGTGCTTTAGAGCGCAGCGCTTCGGCTACTGCCGAAGCGTTGCGTAAAAAGAAGTGACATGTCACTTCTTTCCTGCGCTTTGCCGGCAGCTCCTGCTCTGTCTATGGGAGGAGCTGCAGGCAGAGCGCATGGAATCGGCGCTCACTTCGGACATTTTCTGCAGCGATTAGAAGCGCACATGTGCTCTTCAGATCGCTGCAGAAATTTCTGCAGTGAACTTTACGCAACGTGCGCACATAGCCTTAAAGTGTTTTACAGAGTAGATCTGCCTTAAACAGATGTCGTGTGCGAAAACTCAGTTTTACGTTGTCAATACGGGGCGCGACCACTTAAAGTGCCTAGGGCAGCACGAAGGCAAAATACAGCCCTATCCGTATCTGTTCTGCCTGTGCACCGTTCACAAGTAAAGTGCCATCACAAGAAATCACCATGTTCAGTGGATACGGAAAGTATTCAGACCCCTTTAAATTTTTCACTCTTTGTTTCATTGCAGCCATTTGGTAAATTCAAAAAAGTTCATTTTCTTCTCATTAATATACACTCTGCATCCCATATTGACAGAAAAAAACAGAAATGTAGACATTTTTGCAAATTTTTTAAAGAAGAAAAACTGAAATATCACATGGTCATACGTATTCAGACCCTTTGCTCAGACACGCGTATTTAAATCACATGCTGTCCATTTCCTTGTGACCCTCCTTGAGAAGGTTCTACTCCTTCATTGGAGTCCAGCTGTGTTTAATTAAACTGATAGGACTTGATTTGGAAAGGCGCGCACCTGTCTATATAAGACCTCACAGCTCACAGTGCATGTCAGACTAAATGAGAATCATGAGGTCAAAGGAACTGACCAAGGAGCTCAGAGACAGAATTGTGGCAAGGCACAGATCTAGCCAAGGTTACAAAATAATTTCTGCAGTACTCAAGGTTCCTAAGAGCACACTGACCTCCATAATCCTTAAATGGAAGAAGTTTGGGACCACCAGAACTCTTCCTACACCTGTATGTCTGAGCAAAGGGTCTGAATACTTATGACCATGTGATATTTCAGTTTTTCTTCTTTAATAAATTTGCAAAAATTTCTACATTTCTGTTTTTTTTCTGTCAAGATGGGGTATAGATTGTACATTAATGAGAAAAAAATGAACTTTTTTGAATTTACCAAATGGCTGCAATGAAACAAAGAGGCAAAAATGTAAAGAGGTCTAAATACTTTCCATACCCACTGTATGTGTCTCTGTATTGTGCAGAAGAGAGCTTCAAGTGTAAGGCATACATATAGTGTCTAGGACCGCAAGTGACCGGGCGTGACCGCTCAGAGTTACTGGGCGGGAGCGGAGACAGTGGACTTGAACGCTTAGGTTTAAACATTATTTTTTAAGTCCACATGTCCATAGAGTTCTATATAATAGAAGCAGGGTTCTGGGGGTAAGACCCCTAGGTGGGGGAGTGCAGGAAGCCGCAAAGCTACCCTTGCATAATGATGCATGCTCATGCCCACCAAGGTGGGCATCACTCCCATTAAGTCACAAGATTGCTGATGTAATTATGCAAGGGGGCTTTGCCCCCTTTATCCCCCACGCATGGGGGTCTTACCCCTAGACTCCCACTTCTATTATGAAGAACTCCATGGTCACAACATGGACTTAAAAAAATAATGTTTCTTGCAAAATGAATTGCCGGGCCATGGCCACCACATCTCTGCTCTCGCCCACTAACTCCAGGCGCTTGGTCCCACCCAGTGTCTCCACCCCACCAACTATCTCTGGGTGGTCATGCCTACTAGCTCCTTTTCTGCCCACTAATTCTGAGCGGTCACACCCAGTCACTTCCGGTTCCAGATACTACAAATATGCCCAAATGTATTACCTGCTACCCTTTGTGCCTAAGTTTAATCTAAAGTGAAAAGAACTTTGTTACCAGGATGAGGAAGGCAGAAAAGTGGATAAAAACAAAGGGGTCTGATGCCATACCAAGTGCAACCGGCCTGAATATGAAGGTGTCCACAGTAATCACAATACCAGCATGCCTCGACATCCAGAATCCCCAATTTTCTGTAGCGTATTTGGGTGTTAATGAAGTAGAACTCACCCATAGCTACCGCCCTGAACCACGTCACATTGTAATATTCAATAAGGTTTTTGTGCCAATATCTTAACAAAAATGGCTCTCCTGTTTCACGAACTTGGCTCAAAATAAAAAATCCTCTTTTTTTCATCTTTAGGCTCTGTGCGCACTGGGAAGTGGAATTTTCTTGGGAAAATTCCGCATGCCCTCAAAGATTACCGCACCCGCGGTAAAAAACCGCGGGAAACCGCACCCGAAAACCGCATGCGGTTTGCCGCGGTTTGCTGCGGTTTTACCGCGGTATTATTCGCGGTATTGCCGCGGTTTTGCCGCGTGCGGGTTGGGATGTGCTTTATTGCATTCAATGCAATAAAGCACATTGAAGAAAAAAAAAAAAAAAAGTCATTTAATTCTGAGAGTAGATAGACAGAAGAATAGATAGATAGATAGATAGAGGGATAGATAGATAGACAGAGGGATAGATAGATAGAGAGATAGATGACAGATCGCTGCATTTCCCACGGTCGGCAGTGAGTTCACATTACCGGCCGTGGGAAATGACCGGTAATTACCTCTGCTGCTTTCATTCAGCCTGTGTCTGTGACAGTCGCGGCTGGATGGAAGCAGCGCTGGACGTCGGACCTGGATTACGCCGGAGCTTTGGTGCGGGAGGGGTTAATAAAATGGTGAACGAGGCTTGTTTGTTTTATTTAAAATAAAGGATTTTTCGGTGTCTGTGTTTTTTTCACTTTACTTACGGGTTGATCATGTCAGCTGTCACATAGACGCTGCCATGATCAAGCCTGGGGTTAATGGCGGTGGTCCCCCATCACCATTAACCCCTTGTATTACCTTGTCACCACTGCTACACGGTGGCAAGAAGAGCCGAGGACACGCCGGTATTGTCGCATATTGCATGCGACAGTGCCGGGGCAGCTGCGGCTGATATTCTCGGCTGCCGGAGGGGGAGTGAGGCTGGGGACATTACCCCTGCCCCTCTCCCTCCCCAGCCTGAGGATACCGGGCCGCCGCTGTGTGCTTACCTCGGCTGGACGGTAAATATGCAGCGGAGCCCCCGTTCTTTTTTTTCTATATTTCCGTTTTCTTTCTATGTGTGTTCTATGTGTCTGTGTCTGTGTTCTATGTGTCTGTGATGTCTGTGAGTGTGATCTGTGTGTGTGTTTACTCTCTGCTCCGCTTCCTCTTCCTGTAATGACATCACTTCCCTGCAAAACCGCAAGCAAGTGATGCACATTACCGGAGGTAAACCGCGAAATACCGCAGGGAATAACGCAGGAAAATGCAGTGAACCGCACAGAATTTGCTGCCTGCGTTATTCCCTGCGGGATTTCTTGATTAACATTGAGTCAATGGAGTAAAATCCCGCAGCGATGTGCGGAAAAGAAGTGACATGCACTTGTTTTTGCTGCGGGAATCCCGCAGCAAAACATGCAGCTGTCAAATTCCGCCCAGTGCGCACAGGATTTTTTTTCTCCATAGGATTTGCTGGTGATTCACTGCAGAGATGTTATGAACATTTTCTGCAGCGAAACATGCAGCAAATCCGCGGCAAAATCCGCGAAAAATCCGGTAAGTGCGCACATAGCCTTAAACTTTTTTTGTCACATTAGCTCTACTTCTGATTCTCTTTTGGGAGGTGAGATGACAGGAACTTTGACCCTTGGAACCATTTTGAAAAAAGTCTCGGTGCACATTGTCTTCTCCATGTGCCATGTGGAAAACATATGATGACATTTGCTCAGAAATGCATAGGCGTAGGGATGTTGCACCCTGGCATTCCAGTGGCTGTGACAATGGACATATGTAACGGGGGCAGGGGACGCCTCAGGGGGTGTAGTCGAGTCCCCTCGCCTTGTGGGCCGCAGGCTGAACCCCGGCCCGGCCGTCACTTGCAAAACAGGTGTGTTGTTGGGGCAGAGTGTGGATGCATGGGGCCTATTCATGACAGCGTTCTTTCTCTGCTCTCCAGCTCCTTCTTCACTTTCAGGAAAGAGACAATTGCAGGCAGCGGGTAAACCAAACACCGTTTTATTAAACAAAGCTTCCATCTTTCTGTTTGCAGCAGGCTTACTTTAGTACGTTACAAGTTACAAGTCCTTTTCTACGAAAACGGTTTCCTTTTTCTCTACGGGCACTTTCCTTTGCCTGCAGGGGCCAATTGTTATCCCCCTAGCAGTGGTACTCCTATCCCGATTTTAGTCCAGCCCTTTCCCAGGGATTTGTATTGAACTAGGGGACGGCTCCAGTACTCACTACCGGCTCCAGATTAGCTCCAACTTCTCCGCTCCACTGCCACAGCACCCACTCCTGCACTCTGCCCCGGCACTTCTCCTCAGCTCTCTCCCATGTTACATCTCACAGCACACTGCCCTGCATTCAGAGCCCAACCCCCTTCTCTTCCCTCCTAGGCTGCCCTGCCCCTTCCTTCCCTGTCACTGTTACCAGGGGAACCACTCACTACACTGACACCTAGAGGGGGGGGAGAACCGTACATAACACATAACATGGTACAATGTGCCACCATACTCCCGTGGCGTCTTCAGGGGGGGATTCTCTTTCCCGGTTCGGGGGTCCGACTACCCCTTACATTCCTCCCCTCTTTAACCTCAGCCTCCTGGCGAGGTTCGTACCTGCAAAACAACACATGTAGGAAAACACAATACTTAAAACACACAGACTGGCACACAAGTTTGGTGCCCGGAGTCCCTCCAGGGAAGCTCCCGGTCTTAGTCGCACATCTGCCCGGAGGCCCTCCTCAGGCGCTCCCGGTCTTAGCTGACCTTCTGCCTGGAGGCTATTTCCAAGCACTCCCGGTCTTTGGGTGGGCAGAAAACAACAGGACAACAAGATTCCTTCTTAACAGTCACGGAAGGAGTCCACGCACAGTTCTGCATTAAGCTCCTCCCGGGTTCAGAACTTTTAACGTTGCTTGAGCTGTAACATTCGCTGGCTCCTAACAGCACCGGCTCCCAACAACAAACAGACATCTCTTCCGGATGACCACCTCTTCACGCTGGGTGGTATGCACGCAGCCATTCGGCCCCCTGGGCCCTCACAGATTCGGAGAGGGATTGTCCAGGTAAGCAGGGTAGCCTGTGGAACGGCTCGTAACATGGCTGTGGCTCCGGTACTTCTTTCTCCGATTCGGCCCAAACTCCGCCCCCGGCTTCACTCACCGGGTCCATGCTGTGCTGGCGATGCCTTCTGTTTCTTGCAGCGCCACCCACATCTCCGGACCTCTGCAGCTTCTTGGGGCCGGTACCTCCCCTCTTTGGGCGGTGCACTCCGCTCACTCTGGGCTTCTTCCTCCGCCCAGGCCAGCCCAGCACTTTTCGTTTGGCGCCAAATTTTCGCGCCTTAAGTAAACCCATGAAGACGGCCGCCATCTTGCCGCCATTTTGTGGCCCGTACAGCACATCAGGCACAACTTGGTCATCTTCACAGTTTCTGGTCGGGGTCTCTCGCATGCGAGCCCGATCCTGCCGACTACGCCAAAATGTAACGGGGGCAGGGGACGCCTCAGGGGGTGTAGTCGAGTCCCCTCGCCTTGTGGGCCGCAGGCTGAACCCCGGCCCGGCCGTCACTTGCAAAACAGGTGTGTTGTTGGGGCAGAGTGTGGATGCATGGGGCCCATTCATGACAGCGTTCTTTCTGTGCTCTCCAGCTCCTTCTTCACTTTCAGGAAAGTGACAATTGCAGGCAGCGGGTAAACCAAACACCGTTTTATTAAACAAAGCTTCCATCTTTCTGTTTGCAGCAGGCTTACTTTAGTACGTTACAAGTTACAAGTCCTTTTCTACGAAAACGGTTTCCTTTTTCTCTACGGGCACTTTCCTTTGCCTGCAGGGGACAATTGTTATCCCCCTAGCAGTGGTACTCCTATCCCGATTTTAGTCCAGCCCTTTCCCAGGGATTTGTATTGAACTAGGGGACGGCTCCAGTACTCACTACCGGCTCCAGATTAGCTCCAACTTCTCCGCTCCACTGCCACAGCACCCACTCCTGCACTCTGCCCCGGCACTTCTCCTCAGCTCTCTCCCATGTTACATCTCACAGCACACTGCCCTGCATTCAGAGCCCAACCCCCCTTCTCTTCCCTCCTAGGCTGCCCTGCCCCTTCCTTCCCTGTCACTGTTACCAGGGGAACCACTCACTACACTGGCACCTAGAGGGGGGGAAGAACCGTAGATAACACATAACATGGTACAATGTGCCACCATACTCCTGTGGCGTCTTCAGGGGGGGATTCTCTTTCCCGGTTCGGGGGTCCGACTACCCCTTACACATACAGGAAGGTTTGCTTTTCATCAAAAGGCAGTTAGGCGTGCACTCAATATCAGTGTGCGCTCAGTTGTGTTCCAAGTTGGACAGGGCAAACAAAGAGAGAAGCTGCAAATATAAAACATACTAGAGAGCAGCATGACAAACATAGGTTCCTGTGTGGTGCTCAGAGTGATAACAGACAACTAAGTAAAAGTAAATGCCAGGTGTGTCAAGGGACTGGTGAAATTCTGGGTCCTAGGAGACATGTAGAGAAACTTTCAGTAATTGCAGCAGCTGAGCTCCATGGCTAGTATGCCTTTGGAGACACAGGGGTCAGTGGGTGCTCTTGTCTGCAGGCCCGACTGCCTTTAGAAAGACAGCATGGCCCAGGTCTCATCCCAAGTGAATGCCCAAACTCCATAACCGTGGGCAGAACACTTCTAAGACAACACAGGTTGCGGGGACCACAATAATTAGACTTTATTGGTACCCCAGCAGCTAAAGGCATGTAACATAAAACCATGCAAACCACATGATGCAACAGGCAACAGAGTCTCACCCTTTCACTGGCTCACCAGTAGAATATTCGTGCCTTCGGAGCTTCCAAGGCCACATACCCCAAACCAGCAGCACCCTACTTTTGGCTGGCTCCCACCAAGAATAAGATAGTGACAAGCGTAGGAAGCTTCACGAGCACAGCAAAGTCTGTAGCCAGGTAACTGAATCGTCGCCAACATGGGAATTCTTGCAGCTGAATCCTAGGACCCTTGGCGGTGCTCCTGTACAATGTAATCCAGTTTCAGATTCCCTAGCTGGCACCTAAATTCCTATGCTGGGTTATGGACTTACAATCGGCATCCATCTAGCCGTCCATCCATCCACCCCGGACAAATTCTGTACACCTGCTGCTGGGTCAAGGCCGATGTTTCCCTCTGTGTCCTTTCTAGTGGTCTTCCCTCCGCCCTAGATTCTGGGCTGTGGAATGGGTCACGGGTGCCTTCTTCACTCCCCGCAAGCCGGGGGATCCCCCTTCTTCCTAAGAACCCGGATCGAGCCTCCAGCTACAGACCACGGGCCCCTTTCTGTCCTTGGCATTTCTGACTGCGGTCTCTTCCTGAGTCTGACCTGATGCTTGCACTGCCTGCAGCTAACTATTGTGTGAGATGGCTCCCTGCAGGTGCCCCGCCTCCCGGGTTGCTGAACTAGTGGGCCAGAGGTCCCATACCTTATGATGGCCACCCCAGCACCTACCCTAGCCCAGTCCCAGTGGATGAGCTTCCATGTTATGTGTTGGATGTGCTGTGGTGCTGGTTTACCAGTGATGACCTCCTCCATATCTGAGATGAATACTGCACCTCGGGTGAGGTGCAGTACCCTGTGGCGCCTGAAGCTGCAGGGGTGCCACACAAGCCTAAAGGCTGCTTTACACCTTACAATTTCGCATACGATATCGTATGCGATGTGACACGCCCCCATCGTATGTGCGGCACGTTCAATTTGTTGACCGCGTCGCACAAACGATTATTTCCCGTCACACGTACTTACCTTCCATACGACCTCGATGTGGGCGGCGAACATCCACTTCCTGGAGTGGGAGGGACGTTTGGCATCATCGCGATGTCACGCGGCAGCCAATAGAAGCGGAGGGGCGGAGATGAGCGGGACGTAGACATCCCCCCACCTCCATCCTTCCGCATTGCCGGCGGGAGCCGCGGGACGCAGGTAAGCTGAGTTCATTGTTCACGGGGTGTCACACACTGCGATGTGTGCTGCCTCGGGAACATTGAACAACCTGATGTTCAATTTTTAGTAATTGAATGATGTGCACGCTACAATGTAACTAACGATGCCGGATGTGCGTCACTTACGACGTGACCCCACCGACACATCGTTAGATAAATTGTAGCGTGTAAAGCCCGCTTAACAGGCACCTGTATATGATTTGGTGACATAAAAAGGAGTTGCATATTTGCAGAATATTTTACAGGCGCTGAAATTGCAAATTTGCAGAATATTCTACAGGAGCGCCTTGGACCCTGCATTTTACGGATTATTTGGGTTTCCAGGGATTGGACCCCACTAACTACACATAAATGCACAGACTTAACTACAAGCCATTACAGTATATCCCCAGGGTTGTTCACTTTTGGAACACTTTAAATCTAAGCATTTAGGTTAAAAAACATTGTTCCCAGAGTTTGACATCACCTTTAAAGTTTTTTAACATAAAACCAGAAAACTCCTCCAATGGCTGGACAATTCTATTAAGAGATATCAAAATTTTCCGCTGTATATAAATATCCTCAAACAACAGACATTGTTTTGTAAATTGCTTTAAGGTTTATTGTAACATAAAACTTTACATCTAACTTCACAAAATCTGCTGCTTCATTTTATTTTGCAAACCAAAAGGCTGCATTAAAATATCTTCAAAACAGACAATTAATGCAGCATTTTACTGAGACTTTTTTGATCAGGATTAAAAGGGAGAGTAGTTGAGAGAAAAAAAAATATTGTTTGAACAGAGCCATATGGAATTATCTTTGAAGTTTTCTTAAAATTGCAACTCTGCAGAGTGGAGAAGGTAGAAGAACAAGCTTAGAAGCACATTCAGATTATTAGGAATTCAGCTGCTTTTTTGAAGTTTGATATTTAAAGGGGCAGCCTAGTTTAAAAGACTCCATCACAAATAGAAGCTGTTCTGGAAAGGAGAAATGTCTCCTTGCAGCGAACCACAAAATATATACATAGATCCAAATAGAAGTGAGCAAATCTTTTGAAATTCCAATTTGAAACTATAAAGGGGCAGAGGAAAGAGAAAGAGAGAGAGAGAGGGAGGAGAGAAAGAGAGGGAGGAGAGAAAGAGAGAGAAGGAGAAAATGAGAGAGAGCAAAAGACAGGAGAGAGAGAAAGAGAGAGAGAGGAGAGAAAGAGAGAGAAAGAGAGGAGAGAAAGAGAGAGGAAGAGAGGAGAGAAGAGAGAGAAAGAGAGGAGAGAGAGCTAAAGAGAGAAGGAGAGAAATAGAGAGAGGAGAGAGAGAGAGAGTGAGAGGAGAGAAAGAAAGAGAGGAGAGAAAGAGAGAGCGAGAAAGAGAAAGAGAGGAGAGAAAGAAAAAAGAGAGAGAAGAAAAGAAACAGATAAAGGAGAGCAAGAGGAAGAGAAAGAGAGAGGAGAGAAAGAGAGAGAGAGAAGAGAGAAGGAGGGAAAGAAAGAGAGAAAGAGAGCGAGAAGGAGAGAAAGAGAGAGAGAAGGAAAGAGAGGGAGAGAGAGACAGAAAGGACAGAAAGATAAAGGGAAAAAAGAGAGAGAAAGGGAGAAAGAGAGCATGAATGAGAAGGAAAGAAAGAGAGAGGAGTGAAAGACAGGAGAGAAAGAGAGACACAGAGAAAGGGAGAAACAGAGCGAAAGAGGAGAGAAAGGGAGAGAAAGAGAGGAGAGAAACAGAGAAAGAGAGGAGAGAAAGAGAGGACAGAAAGAAAGAGGGAGAACCCAACTGACCATGAGAGCTTTCATGCTACTGAAATGAGAGATAGTGACTCTGGAGCTGGAAAACAACTCTGTCATACAAACTGTGCTTCGCTGTGAACCTGACCACCAGGTACAAGATGTGATGAGATGAACAGACTGATCCACGGAGGATGAGTTTGCATCAAATTTTCTGAAATTTAAGATTTCAATCAAAAACTTACATTTTGAAATTCGACTTGCAATTCAAAAAAAAAGAAAACCTGTCGTTCAACTGTTGTTGAATTTTAACATCTACATTTTCCTTTCATTTCTTTTTCATCCTCTAATGCTGATAAATATTCTTAGGTCAATAACCTAAGCTTGAAATATAAATTTTGGATCCTCTATTCATTCTAAATGGTACTTTGCACGTTGCGATATCGCTAGCATCGGCTAGCGATGCCGAGCGCGATAGTACCCGCCCCCGTCGCACATGCGATATCTTCTGATAGCTGCCGTAGCGAACATTATCGCTACGGCAGCTTCACACGCACTTATCTGCCCTGCGACATCGCTCTGGCCGGCGACCCGCCTCCTTCCTAAGGGGGCGGGTCGTGCGGCGTCACAGCGACGTCACACGGCAGGCGGCCAATATAAGCGGAGGGGCAGAGATGAGCGGGATGTAAACATCCCGCCCACCTCCTTTCTTCCGCATAGCCGGTGGAGGCAGGTAAGGAGATGTTCCTCACTCCTGCGGCTTCACACACAGCGGTGTGTGCTGCCACAGAAACGAGGAACAACATCGTATCTCCTATTGGTGCGACATTATGAAAATGTCCGACGCTACACAGATCACCGATTTACAATGCTTTTGCGATCGTTTATCGGCGCATCTAGGATTTACTCGTTGTGACATCTTTTCCGGCGCCAGATGTGCGTCACTTTCGATTTGACCCCGACAATATCGCAGTAGCGATGTCGCAACGTGCAAAGTACCCCTAAGTGATAGAAATATTTGCTTTGTGATGTTGTAATGAGGCAAATGTTGAGCAATTGTGGGTAAAACTGCTGAAGTAGAGTATGGATTATTTGGCACTATTCATAAACAGATATTCCATGATAAAAAGTAACAGAAAAGTGTAGGTTTTTTGCAAAATTTAGCGAGCACCATTGGTAATAAAAAAATTGCAGCATACATGGGTGAAAGTGTTAAGGGGGCCTTACACGGTAGCGATATCGCTAGCAATTTCTAGCGATATTGAGCGTGTAAATACCACCCCCGTTGCGCATGCGATTGTTTGTGATTGCTGCCGTAGCGAACATTATTGCTACGGCAGCGTCACACGTACTTACCTGGTCGTCGTCGTCGCTGTGACTGCCGAACAATCCCTCCTTCAAGGGGGAGGGACGTTCGGCATCACAGCGACGTCACCGCAATGTCACTAAGTGGCTGGCCAATCAAAGTGGAGGGGCGGAGCTGAGCGTGATGTAAACATCCCACCCACCTCTTCCTTCCGCATTGTGGCCGGCGGCAGGTAAGGAGACGTTCCTCGCTCCTGCGGTGTCACACACAGCGATGTGTGCTGCCGCAGGAGCGACGAACCACAATGAAAAACAACCCTTACCGATTTTTGAGTTTGGGACGACCTCTCCATGGTGAACCATTTTCACCATTTTTGAGGTGGCTTAAGGTCGCAGGTACGTGTCACACGCTGCGATATCGTTAATAACGCCGGATGTGCGTCACTAACAACGTGACCCCGACGATAAAACATTAACGATATCGTAGCGTATAACGCCCCCTTTAGAGTTATATTAATTTGCTAATCTGTTATGCTTTATAAAATATATCTTGATAGAGGATAACTGCCATACTTGATAGGCTGTATGACGTAGAAATAAAGTTTTACTGATTATCAAGCATGTAAATGTTACCAGCAGCGTGAGTTCAGCTGAACCAGAAGTGTTTTGTGGCTGGTGTTCGTTTGAACTCAATGTCTAGTGTATTTAGCATTAGTGTCCAGCAATAGTCAGTTAGAGTTGATGGATTCCAGTAGCCTTGATAATGATTTTCCATCATGGCAATATCTTCGAGAAACCGTTCGCCATGTTTGTCACTGACTGCACCTAGATTTTCAGGAAAGAATTCAAAATGTGAAGGCAGAAAATTATTTTCAATAACTAGTGATAGGCGGACTCACAGATACCCGAGAAGAAGCCTTGTTCGGGCCTGGAATTGATCCCTGATATCTGGTCCCCATATACATCTATGGGGACCCGAATCAGTAGCTTAAAAATGGTGGTAGAAGGAATACGGGGATTGGAGCAGGCGTGTTATAATTACCGAGTCTTCCACATGGCTCTACGCCACTTCCAGGGCTGCACATTATCCTTCATACTTATGCACTGCTCCCCCTGGCAGTCCCCACGTCTGTGGTTGCAGTCAGACGCACACCCACCCTGTCTGACAGTGTGTCTGACTGCTTTCAATCATGACCCAGTGCTAAAATGACAACCATTGGTTCCCCATGATCGTGTCACAGGGCTTCCAATGGTGGCGGGAAAGGCTGGTTCCCCGCTGAGGTGCTTTAAATTGCGCTGTCACATTTTGACAGCGCGATTTAAAGGGTTAACAAGCGTGGGTGGATTGTGGATCCACCTGCGCCTGCGAGGCACACTTGTCTGCTGTACAAATCAGCAGACGTTTGAGGGGATCACCACCTGCTCACCGCTGCAGCTGATGGTGATCACCCCTTCATGATTTAGGACATACCAGTACGTCCTCGGTTATGAAAGGGTTAATACCGGTATGATATTACTATAATAATTCAATACCTATGAATTATACAGGAGACTTAATATACTCTGAAATCCTTCAACCAATTAGCTCTCAATATTTGTACATGCATTTATTTACCCTTTATATTTATATTGCTGGATTTTTGTATATATTGTAGATAATCTTGTACACTTATTGTATATATTTTTTCTTTCTCTATCGACTCTATGAACAAGGCTACATAATCCAAAACTTCAAAACCTCATTGTCGCACATTAAGCTATCTATTTGAGTACACCATTAAAATTTTAATTTTTGCAAGTTGAAAAAGTAAGTGTGCAGTGATTCAGTATAGACTACTACAGGGGTTTTCTACAACCCGTTCACTAGCACCTCGGCTACATTTGTGTGCACGCCAATTCCCGAGCCTTTACATGTTGTTATCTTGGCTGTCGCACCAGAATACAAATGTCAATGGAGACCTTTGCATATGAGGAAAACACAGGCAACAGTATATTATCTCTTGTAAATGCATCATCTGAATTTCTACGAATCCCCACAAGGGAATTGACGGCAAGGGTTCTGGTAAAGGAGAAAAGAAAGCTTGTATCCTACGACCTACACTGCACAACTCTAGCGTAGTACCACCGGCAGAACACAATCCCTAGGGTCTTATGGTGCCACTTACGTCCCACGTTGTTCTAAGACAACGAGGAGTAATGTAATAAATTCCAGAAAATACTTAACAAGTGTTCCTTGGACATTCTTATCATTACTATCGACCATTTACAGGCAGCCATCAGGGATTCAAGGAGAGGATCATGGCTATTGAACCTCAATTAGCAACAACTCGAACTGCCACTAAATTGAGTAATCTCAAAAGTCAAACGGAAACTGAGCTACAGGAATATCAAAAAATGCTGCAAGAAAAGAAATAACAGGAGTTCCAGATGGAGAGAGATGATCACCCATCAAATAGGGTGTATCGATGGAATCATTCTTCCACAACAAAGCCATGGCATTGTAACTTTGGTGCACGCCAACAAGACTCTTTCAGCTCTGGAAGCGATACCAGCACAAGACAACGGACCAACCCTCATTTTTTATTCAAGGGTGTTTTGCTAATATTTTTAACACTAAGGTTCAGATACGGCTTTAAAGAAGGCAAATAAGTAATTTTATTATAAAGGTTAATATGAAATACAAACTTAAAGGAAAAATATGATATTGCGTACACTTTTGTATAATCAACATACAAAGGTTAAGTACAGTTAAATACTTACATCACCAAGGAGCTTTGGACATCATCTGTCTGGAATATTAAGAATCAGAGAAGCATGACATAGACAGAGGGACTCCTGGAAATCCCAACACTGACCGGACATCTCGGTACAGGTAACACGAGCTTCTGTCTGTGCTATACTTCAGCTGATCTTAAAAAGGCTTGAACAATATTACAAGCCTTAAAGTTAATGTGTTGTAGTCTTATTGATCCATGCCCTTTGATGGCCAGTCATTGGGCATAGATGAACCAGAGATACACCACACATCAGACAATGGGGTAATAAACCCACAGCATTCAAGTCTCCCAAGAATACACATCAGGTATTTGAGCTAGGTAAATGGATATATTGTTTGTCTGTATATTCAAGACAAACACACAGAAATCCTTAAGTATATACAAGATTTTGTAACCATGTACACTTTGTCTGTCTGATTAATCAATGTTATAGTATAACATAATTTATAAACTCAAAAATAGCCATTTTTATATTTGCAATACAAAGGGCCACAAGCGAAATTGCACAACAGGAGGTCCAAACACCGAACCACCAGAAAGGATGATAACTCGGTCTCAAGTAAGGCTCCCAATTTAGTTGTTAACATTTCTAACTATACTTTATCTCCCCAATTGGAAAATGACTTACAACAGATCTTTAGATGTGTCAGATTAGACTCATTTAGGTCTTTTAGAAAATACATCCAGTGATGAGACTGCAAACAGTTTCCATTCAGTTGCCCCCACATTGTATAATGGCCTTCATAGTAGCCCTCAAACTGTATAATGGCCCTCAAAGTAATCCCCGCAGTTTAGGACAGCCCCCCACTGTAGCTACTACATTGTATAATGTAGCTACTCATGTACGAGTATTAGCTCCCGTGCTGTGTAATGACCCCACAGTAGCTACCATGCTGTAAAAGATTCTCACATTAGGTCCCATGCTGTATAATTATCCTCGCATTAGCTCCAACTCTGTATATTAGACCATGATGAAGGTTTCATACCGAAACACGCAGTCCCTTTAATCTGCCTCCTTTCATATGTTAATGCTGTTTTTTCACCTGTTTTTACACAAGAAATAAAAGTAATGTTTTAAAGATTATATGGATATCTATTTCCTCGCTGGAAACCCTTACATTTTTTTTCCTGAACGCTGTATAATGACCCCTTCATTAGTTCAATTAAAAGTTTCTGGGATTCATTATATGGCACCGGTGAGATTTAAAGACATACATATGCCTGTGACTTCTAAAGCTCTCAAAAAATTTTAACGAGCAACATCTCTTTTTAGTCCTCAGAAATAAAGGCATACCATGCATAAATTACATAGTTACATAGTTACTTAGGTTGAAAAAAGACCTAGGTCCATCTAGTTCAACCTTCCTCCACCAGTTCTACATTTAGTCACTAAAGGCTACTTTACACACTGCGATATCGGTCCCGATATCGCTAGTGTGGGTAGCCGCCCCCATCTGTTGCGCGACACGGGCATATCGCTGCCCGTGCCGCACAACATCGCCCACAGCCGTCACACATACTTACCTGTCCGGCGACGTCGCTGTGACCGGCGAACCGCCTCCTTTCTAAGGGGGTGGTCCGTGCGGCGTCACAGCGACGTCACTGAAACGTCACTGAACCGCCGCCCAATAGCAGCGGAGGGGCGGAGATGAGCGGGACGTAACATCCCGCCCACCTCCTTCCTTCCGCATAGCGGCCGGGAGGCAGGTAAGGGGAGCCTCCTCGTTCCTGCGGCGTCACACGCAGCGATGTGTGCTGCCGCAGGAACGAGGAACAACCTCGTTACTGCTGCAGTAACGAGATTTGGGAATGGACCCCCGTGTCGCCGATTAGCGATTTTGCACGTTTTTGCAACGATGCAAAATCGCTTAACGGTGTCACACGCAACGGCATCGCTAATGCGGCCGGATGTGCGTCACGAATTCCGTGACCCCAACGACTCCGCATTAGCGATGTCGCAGCGTGTAAAGCCCGCTTTAGTCATTTATAACCAACAATGTTTTGTGTACTGAGGAAATCATCCAGCCCTTTTTTGAAAGCTGTTATAGTATCTGCCATTACTACCTCTTGTGGTAGGGCATTCCACAGTCTGACTGCTCTAACTGTAAAGAACCCTTTCCTATTTAGCTGTCGGAATCGCTTTTCTTCCACTCGCAGTGAGTGCCCCCTGGTCCTTAGTACTGTCTTTGGAAGAAATAAGTCATGTGCCAGTCCTTTATATTGACCACACATGTATTTATACATATAAATGAGATCTCCTCTGAGACGTCTTTTTTCTAAGCTAAACATATCTAACTTTTTCAACCTGTCATCATATGGGAGGCCTTCCATTCATTGTAATAGTCTAGTTGCCCGCCTTTGAACTGACTCTAACTTCTGAATGTCCTTTTTAAAATGTGGAGCCCAAAACTGAATCCCATATTCCAGATGTGGCCTTACAAGTGATTTATAGAGGGGTAACAATACGTTGGGATCACGGGATCTAATCTCTCTTTTTATACACCCTAAAATCTTGTTTGCTTTAGCAGCTGCTGCTTGACATTGAGTGCTGCTGCTCAGCTTATTTGTAATGAGAATACCCAAGTCCTTCTCCTGTTCTGTAGTCCTGAGTTTACTTCCATTTAATGTATACGCAGCTATAGGATTACTCCGTCCTAGGTGCATTACTTTACATTTATCAACATTAAATCTCATTTGCCAAGTATCTGCCCATTCTGACATCTTATCCAGATCTTTTTGTAATATTGTACTATCCAGGTCAGTTTTTAATATCCTACATAGTTTGGTGTCATCGGCAAAGACTGACACTGTACTATCAATCCCATCCACAAGGTCATTAATAAAGAGAGTAAAAAGAATCGGTCCAAGTACAGATCCCTGCGGCACCCCACTGCTGACTATAGCCGATTTAGAGAATGTACCCTTTATGACTACTCTTTGTTTCCTATCTTTTAGCCAATTCCTTACCCAGTTGCATATTGTGTCCCCTAGTCCTTGCTTCTGGAGCTTTAGTATAAGGCTATTATGTGGGACAGTATCAAATGCCTTTGCAAAGTCCAAATAAATCACATCAGCTGCATTACCAATATCCAGGTTTGAACTTACCCCCTCATAGAACCCCAACAGGTTGGTTAGACACGACTTATCTTTCATGAATCCATGCTGTTTGTCAGTTATCATATTATTTTCTGCAATATATTTTTGCATGTCATCCCTTAAAATGCCCTGAAAAACTTTGCATACTACTGATGTCAGGCTTACTGGACGGTAGTTGCCTGGATCTACCCTCTTACCTTTCTTAAATATCGGTACCACATCAGCAATCCTCCAATCCTGAGGCACCAACCCTGTTACAAGTGAGTCTAAAAAGATGAGATACAGCGGTCTGTCGATTACGGAGCTCAATTCCCTCAATATTCGTGGATGAATGCCATCTGGCACTGGGGATTTGTCAATGTTTAATTTACTCAGACGTAGACGTACTTCATCTTGTGTTAAATTAATTATATCGGGTGGTGGACTTTGATTTATCACTTGTTGAATGATCCCTGGTACAGTCAGTTCCTTGGTGAATACAGATGAGAAATGCCTATTTAATATCTCAGTCTTTTGTTTGTCCTCTATAACTAACTTGTTATTATATTTTAAGGGGCCGATACTATCCTTTGTTTTCCTTTTGGCATTAATGTATTTATAAAAGATTTTGGGATTTATTTTAATGTCATTGGCGATTTTTGTTTCAGTAGCTAATTTTGCTTGTTTGATTTCTTTTTTACATTTCCTATTGATATCTTTATACTTCTGAAATGCTATTTCTGTATTCTCAGCCTTTAAGATTTTAAATGCCCTTTGTTTTTGTTTTATTTTACTTTGTACAGTCTTATTTATCCATAGTGGTTTCTTTTTATTCCTGGACATTTTATTACCAGAGGGTATACGTTTTTTACAGGACTCTAGTAGTATATCCTTAAACTTACCCCATTTATGTTCGGTATCCCCAGTTACCATGACTTTGTCTCAATCTACACATTTAAGCTCTTCCCTTAATTTGTTGAAATCAGCTTTCCTAAAATTCCAGGTTTTAGCATTCCCCCTTTTGAAATGTTCTATTGAATATTATGTTGAAGCTTACCATATTATGATCGCTGGTGCCCAAGTGCTCCCGGACCTGTAGATCTGAAATTGTATCCGGTCTATTTGACAGGACCAGATCTAGCAAATTATCTCCCCTGGTCGGTTCATCTACCATCTGAGAGAGGAAATGGTCTTCAATAGTAGATAAGAACTTACAGCTTTTAGCACAACCAGAAGATTCTATGTCCCACTGAATGTCTGGATAGTTGAAATCCCCCATAATAAGAACCCGATTATTATTATTAGCTGCCTTTTCAATTTGTTCCAGCATTTCACCCTCTATTTGTTCAGGTATGTTAGGAGGCTTATAGCAAACTCCAATTAGCATTTTTCCATTATTCCCCTCCCCATGTACATTTACCCATACTGACTCTACATTGTTGCTGTTCCCCTCAATGTCATCATACAACACAGGTTTTAGGTTAGATTTAATAAATATACACACCCCACCACCTTTTTGGCCTTTCCTGTCCTTCCTAAATGTACTATAACCCTGTATGTTTGTCACCCAGTCATGGCTTTCATCCAGCCAGGTTTCCGTAATGCCCACCACATCATAATCCATGGTTGACATAAAGGCCCCGTCACACTAAGCAACATCGCTAGCAACGTCGCTGCTAACGAACAACTTTTGTGACGTTGCTAGCGATGTTGCTGTGTGTGACATCCAGCAACAACCTGGCCCCTGCTGTGAGGTCGTTGGTTGTTGCTGAATGTCCTGGGCCATTATTTAGTTGTTGCTGTCCCGCTGTGAAGCACAGATCGCTGTGTGTGACAGCGAGACAGCAACAACTAAATGTGCAGGCAGCAGGAGCCGGCTTCTGTGGAGGCTGGTAACCAATGTAAACATCGGGTAACCAAGAAGCCCTGTCCTTGGTTACCCGATATTTACCTTTGATACCAGCCTCCGCCGCTCTCACTGCCTGTGCTGCCGGCTCCTGCTCTGTGCACATGTAGCTGCAGCACACATCGGGTTAATTAACCCGATGTGTGCTGTAACTAGGAGAGCAAGGAGCCAGCGCTAAGCATTGTGCGCTGCTCCCTGCTCTGTGCACATTTAGCTGCAGCACACATCGGGTAATTAACCCGATGTGTGCTGTAACTTGGAGAGCAAGGAGCCAGCGCTAAGCATTGTGCGCTGCTCCCTGCTCTGTGCACATGGAGCTGCAGCACACATCGGGTAATTAACCCGATGTGTGCTGTAACTAGGAGAGCAGGGAGCCAGCGCTCAGTGTGCGCTGCTCCCTGCTCTCTGCACGTGTAGCTGCGTGCGGTGGTAACCAAGGTAAATATCGGGTTGGTTACCCGATATTTACCTTAGTTAACAAGCGCAGCATCTTCCACGCGGCGCTGGGGGCTTGTCACTGGTTGCTGGTGAGCTCACCAGCAACTTGTGTAGCGACGCTCCAGCGATCCCTGCCAGGTCAGGTTGCTGGTGGGATCGCTGGAGCGTCGCAGTGTGACATCTCACCAGCAACCTCCTAGCAACTTACCAGCGATCCCTATCGTTGTTGGGATCGCTGGTAAGTTGCTTAGTGTGACTGGACCTTAAGAGTCTCCAATTCATTCATTTTGTTTGCAAGACTTCTTGCATTTGCCAGTAGACATTTAATCCTATTAACACCTTTATTACTCCTAGCCTCCCTACGTTCCTTGTATGTCCCATCCCCCCTAATCCTTCATTGACCCCTACCGTCTCCCTGTCTCTATCTGCTCTATCTATCCCCTTATTTGCTCCACTACCCTCCCTCCCCCCGATCCTAGTTTAAAAGCTCCTCCATCCGTCTGACCATTTTCTCTCCCAGCACAGCTGCACCTTCCCCATTGAGGTGCAGCCCATCCCTACCGTAGAGCCTGTAGCCGACTGAGAAGTCGGCCCAGTTCTCCATGAACCCGAACCCTTCCTTCCTGCACCAATTTCTAAGCCACATATTTATCTCCCTAAGCTCCCGCTGTCTTTCTAGTGACGCTCGTGGCACCGGTAGTATTTCTGAAAACACCACCTTGGAGGTCCTGTAGGCATTTCTTACATGATAGCAAATAGTAGTATACATAACTGCATAGTAAATGCAGACACGCCAAGAATCTACCCACCTTAGCCAACCCCCCTGTTATGGACATGGTTATGGACTGCTATGAACAGTATTCAGTAATATATGAAGATATCCAAAAACAGGACTGAAAATGGCAGCCTTACTTAAGACCGAGTTGTCATACTTTCTGGTGTTTCGGCAATGACCCCCTCAGTAGCTCCCAGGCTGTATAATGATCCCCTCGTTAGCTTCCAGGCTTTATAATGACCCTCACTTTAGCTCCCATGTTGTAAAATGAGCCCCACATTAGCTCCCATATTGTATAATCACCCCCACATTAGCTCCCACAATATATAATTGACCCCTCATTAACTCCCACAATGTATGATAGCCCTTACATTAGCTCCCACACTGGCCCCCTGACGAAGGTACACTCCGAAATGCGCATCGGGCGCATTCCACCTGCAAACCATACATCTTAGGTAATGTCTTATTCTTCATATTGTCTGTCCAGAGAGTGGGCTTAGCCCCTCTAGGTGGGAATATAATCCTTTTCCCTTGTAATTGAGATGGTGGTCGCCGGCCAGTAGCGCTTGTGTAGTGTTGGTGCTTTAATCCTTGCTACCCGGTGGCACTATTGGCCACATTGCCCCGTGGTGCTAGATGCTTTTTTGCCCTAACATTTGCACGTGCTGTGGCCTGTGATTTATCCAATAATTCCGTTTTGGCAAGCACACGACTGGTAATTGCTGTGAGGTTATGCCTATGTGGTGTGTCTGCACCGGATTATGATACTATAGCTTGTGTGTGTCCACTTACTGTGGTTTTTATTTTTGGTGCATGTATCTATATGGGCATATATCATTAACCTCTGCACTCCATCCTGTATGAGACACCCATCGACCTCCATGGAAGATACTCCATTGACTTCCATGGGGATTTCGGTGTGTGTGTATGCAATTGCATGCGTGTAATTACATGTAGGGTATTCCATATTTTTGCCCACGCCGCCGTTTGTCACATGTGTTGATCCCGTATAAAATTTGTTCTATACACATGCAAATCACCTTTGAATTTTTTCATATATGGTGTCTGTATGCTGTGACCTCTTCATTAGAGCTTGCAGAGAATGGGGTCCTTTATGGATCAACACATTGATAACTTGGGTTGTGATACATGGGCATATGAATGGGTACCAATGCAGTAGTATGCCTTATTGTGAGGTAGTTTTTGTGTATACTCTATCCTGTATGATTCATCCATTGACTTCCATGGAAGATATTCCATTGACTTCCATGGAAACTCCAATATAGGTACATGCATTTGCATGCGTACAATCGTATGTGTGGTATTTCTATATTGTTAGTTATGCCGCTGTTTCTCATGTGTATTGATCCTCTACGAAATTTGGACTATATACATGCAAACTACTTTTGAAATTTCCATACATGGAGTTTGTATGTTGTGACCTCCTTAATAGAGCTCGCAGAATATACAGTTTCGTATGGATCAGCACATGGGTAACCTTGGTTGTGGTGCATAGGCATGTGGATGTGGATTAGCACACTGGAATGCCTGTGGGGTAATCTTATGTCTTAATTTCTGTGGTTTCCCCATACGCCTTGAATATTGTGTGTGGTTTACATCCATATGCATATAAATCATTTATTGATAATTCCTTTTTTATGCATGAATATGGATGTGCATCCAATACGTAATTGATATTATAACTACGGATAACACTTGGAGTTCTTTCCGCATCTTAGGTCCTGTCTCAATCCTTCCTGCTTGGATATTTATATGGATTGTTATGGATATGGCTTATCTCGCCTATCAATTGGTGTTCTAGCGGGAATTGATTGATGCGCTGACCTGATGTGGTCTTTCTCCTAATCATAGGACTTCCACTCTTGTTGGATATGACTTTATATCTTGTATTACTGAAGATATTTGGCATATTTTACTCTGTACCTAAAAGTTTGCGGTGATGTATACCGTTGTTTTCCTCCCCTCACTTATCCACATTTTTATGGAAATTTATACAAATAAAAATATGTATTGAACCGCAGATCGCCTCTCTTGCCTTTGTTTTTATTAGCTCCCACACTGCATAATTGTGGGGGGACGGGGCAGGCAGTGGGAGTCATGTATACAGGGGTCGCCAGGTTGCAGCACAGCCGCTCGGTAACCCCTAACCTCCCCATCGCCACACCACTTTAAGAATGACTCCGCAACTGTTCCATCAACACTCCATTTTCACTCTGAGACAATAAATGGCACAACGCAGTATTCTCTTTAAATAACGGAATGTTACTTCTTTTCTTCTCCACATTTACAGCATCTATCTTCATTACTCTACTTCTTGTCTTCACAATATTTTTAGCATCTATTCCCTTCTGCACACTACAGGGGCACTGCTTTTAGGCCCATAGAGGTTCCTTCCATACTCCACTTCAGTACTCAATTTAATGGCTGACCATTCTCCTGGCACCTGGACTCCGTAAGACACTGCTAGGCCCCTCATTCTCCCATCTGACATCACGCTAGCACGAACCGATTCAAATAGTCTTTTAAGCCTATCCGTCTCACCCACAGGGATTGCTTGCGCGTTGGAAGGGCTACGTGTGACAGCACTCCTCCGTCCATGCTTTAGGCCAGGACCAAGACCTAACCTACTCCTGAGGGTGTAACTGAGCTTCGATCTCGCAGGAGATTTCTTTGGGTTTTCAAACCAGGACAGACCGGAAGCCTCCACGACCGACCAGACTATACCCCACTTCTGAGGACGCAGTTACACAATCCTCTACATACAGGATCCCAATTGTCCGCAATCACAGGGGTGACCCTTATGGTCGATGATTAAAGTATATCAATTTGGCCTTCTCTCTAGCTCCTACTGGGGGCTCTCCTACCCTTCCTCTCTCATACTGTGGTTTTTATAGCCTACTCTTCTCTTCTTACTTAACTCCTTATCTGCCTACCCAGGAGCCAGGACTGCTATGCCTATGCCACGTTGCCACCTGGTGGCCATTTACACAATATGAAATACATCAAAATACATTAAATATGACCCTTCAGTGTGACGGCTCCTTCTGCAGGGGTGGGCTTAGCCTCAACCCCCCTTACATAATGACCCCCGATTAGCTCCCACACTTGTATAATGACCCCCACATTAGGTCCCACACTGTATAATGACCCCCTTATTAGGTTACACAGTGTATAATGGCCCCCATATTGTCTTAGGGCCCCCACAGTACTCCTTAGAAATGTATGAAGGCCCCCACAATATATAAGTTCCCCCACAGTACTCCCTACAGTATATGAGGGTTCTAAGATGCAACCACAGTCCCACCACAAGTTTAAATAAAAATAAAACACATCATATCCTCCACCACACCATATCATCCATCATATCCACACCTAATCCAGGATCCTGATTTGTCCAGTGCGGACACATCATCGTGCTATCATCGCATGCACAGGACATCAGAGCGATGATGTCACTGTGCTGGGGCTCCGATGTCCTGTGTGTGCACCGGCGCCATCTTCCAGCTGTTCTATAGGCCGCACGCTTAAATCTACTTATCTACAGTACAGAAAACGGCAGTGTGGGGAGATTATTGTTTCCCTGCTCTGCTGCAGAGATTAATTATATCGGTGTGCTGTTCCAGGAGCTCCAGGTGGGTCCCTCGGAGTGTGGGGCTCGGGGCAACCGACCAGCTCCCCCCAGAAGCTAAGATATTGCCATCAAAGCCTATTTCAAATATAGGTTTTCAGTTCTCAAAACTGTTTATAGCTGTCTTTGTTGCCAATAACAACCAATCCCAGCTTAGCTCCCATTGGTTGCTATGGATAACAAAGGAACTTGCCCTCGACTTTAAAATTTTTTATTTCCTACTTATTAATAATTTGACGTCATGTGAATTTACATTAAAATTATGCTATTTTGACAAATGAGAACATGAGCTTAAGACTGAAGAATTTTCTCTTAATGGCCATTTTGCGCGCTTTAACATTAAAATATCCTTTAATATGTATGTGTGTTCAAGGAATAAACCAGATACTCTGATCAAAAGCATAGATCATCAAAGCACCACAGTGATTATTGGTGTTCAAAGCCTAACCTAACCACCCACTGCGAGAGAACGTGTAATAAGTTCAAAAACATATAAAAAAAATAAAGAAGTGCTTGTACTAAAATCAAATCAGTACACTATCACCCTGATGCAAAGTGAGAGGAGGCCATTGTGAAGTTTCCTGGAATAAAAGCAAAAAATAAAAAGGTTTCATGACTACTTTCAATATTAGATGTCACGTGACGGGGTGTTGGGGCACTGATTTCTGTTTTTAGATCCTGCACATCAATTAGACTATGCCATAAAATATAACGATCACCAAATGCTGCACTTTTTTTCTAAAGAGAAGGTAGATTCCAGTGGTGTTGCGTTAAACAGAGTTTGCTCACACTGCTGTCCACCCTGTCTACCTAATCTAATATTGAAGATACCAGGAATGCTGAGGTAAGAAGAGGCTGCTCACACTGCTGTCTACATGTCTATGTGATCTAACACTAAAGATTGCAGGAGTGCTGACATAAGAAGATCCTGCTCACATTTTTATCCACACTGTCTTTCTGATCTAAAACTGGAGATGACACAGATGCTGAGGAAAGAAGAGGCTGCTCGCACTGCTGTCTATATGTGTTACGGGGGGCTGTGAGCACTGGAGACTATGTCCAGATTTCTTGCTACTGCACATGTGCGAGTGCTGGAGACTAAGTCCAGATTTCTTGCTACTGCACATGTGCGAGCGCTGGAGACTAAGTCCAGATTTCTTGCTACTGCACATGTGCGAGCGCTGGAGACTAAGTCCAGATTTCTTGCTACTGCACATGTGCGAACGCCGGAGACTAAGTCCTATCTTGGAGCCATTGCACATGTGCGGGTGACATCATCGCTGACACGAGGTCACATGTCTCTGACACCTTCTATGCCGATTGGTCGCTGGTCATGTGCTTGTGATGCCTTGCTCGGTGATAGGCCAGCATGACGTCACTCCTGTCGTTCTGGCAGCGGATTGGCTCTGGTGTCCTCCATCTTGGATGAGGCACAGAGTCTATATAAGACCCTGACACACGCCACATGGTGCTCAGTCCTCTTGGTTCATGCATAAGAGTAGACGCTCTGTGCGCGTTCCTCTAGGCATTCCTCTGTCTATGCTAGGTGAGCGCTACCGGCAGGGTAGCGTTCTTATACCTTACAGCTTCGGCTGCTGTCCGTATCCTTACCTCTTAGGGGAGCGGACATAGGCAGGTGCCTGAGGCACATGGTCTGGCTGGGCCTTGTGGTTCGACTCGTAGGTGGACGTTGCCGCTAGGGTAACGTTCCTTATACTGCGTCTGGCAGTTGTTCGTATCCTCGCACACTAGGGGAGCGAACAGAGGTAGGAGCTTTGTGCGGCTTACGCTGCTGTTCGTCTCTTTTGCACCACTAGAAGAGCGGACCTAGGCAGGTGCCATATCTAGTGGTTCGTGTCCTCGCACACTAATGGAGCGAACGCAGGTAAGAGCTTTGTGCGGCTTACGCTGCTGTTCGTCTCTTTTGCACCACTAGAAGAGTGGACCTAGGTAGGTGCCATTTCGCACACATTGCCTTTGTCTCTGTGATTATTAACAGAGATCATTCCACACACCCTCCAAGTAAGGGAGGAATTGCTTTACTTACTTATTATATCTTTCTGTGAGTTAACAGAGGTATTGCACTCTGCCATAGTCTGCAGCAGAGTCTTTGCACGGTGGACCCTGACTGTCTGATACTCCTTTAAGTTATTATCAGACAGCCCCCCGTAACAATATGTCTATTTGATGTAATGCTAAAGACGATATGAGTGATAACATAAGAAGAGGCTGTTCACATTGATATCCACACTGTCTTTCTGATCTAAAACTGAAGATACCACAATTGTTGAGGAAATAAGAGGCTGCTCACACTGCTGTCTACATGTCTATCTGATCTAATATTGGATATACCTGGGGTGCTGAGGTAAGAGGCTGCTCACAGTGCTGTCTACATGTCTACCTGATCTAATACTGAAGATACCAGGGGTGCTGAGGTAAGAGGCTGCTCAAACTGCTGTCTACATGTCTATCTGATCTCATTATAAAGATGATAGGTGTGCTAAGATAAGAAGAGGCTGCCCACATTGATATCCACACTGTCTTTCTGATCTAAAACTAAAGATACCACAGGTGCTGAGGAAAGAAGAGGCTGCTCACACTGCTGTCTACATAGCTATCTAATACAACACTAAAGATTACAGGAGTGCTGACATAAGAAGAGGTTTCTCATGTACCGCCCCCGTGTCAGCGGCCGAGCCACTCAGATCCGGAACCGCGGTGGCTCGAGGGGTCTCCGGACCCGGGTGTTGGGGGTTGCGCGGACACTCAACTTAAAAAGGGGGGGGGCGATATGTACAGGGGGATTGGAAGTTTGTGACGCCACCCATGGTGCGTGGTAAGATGGTATACCACCACTGCTGTTGGGAGCGCCCGGTTGCGGTGGTATAGCCGCAAGGTGTTTAACCCCTCCATGGGTAGGGGGTTTTGCCCATGGAGCCCGGTGATGGTGGTGAAGGGGTGCCGTTGGGGAGGAAAGGGTTTCTGCCTACTCACTCAGTCCAAGAATACTGACACCGACAGCTTGTAAACCAGAATTCTGAGCACCGCTGCAGCAAGGAGGGAGCATGCTTGGATCCGTGCCCTTGGTGTTGTTTGCTAGCCTGTGACTTTTTCCGTGGCACTTTCTTCACTATTTGGACCCTGTAGTGTGGAACTAGTTGGGTCCTGCTCACTCGTATCGCTAACTGACTGAGCTTGCTCTCAGGGTTCACGCTTGGGATTTTCTGGACTGTATTTGGGAAAGTCCTATCCCATGGGACGGGGTGCTGAGGTAAGAAGAGGCTGCTCACACTGCTGTCTACATGTATATCTGATCTAACACTAAAGATTGCAGGAGTGCTGACATAAGAACATCCTGATCACATTGATATCCACACTGTCTTTCTAATCTAAAACTGGAGATGACACAGGTGTTGAGGAAAGAAGAGGCTGGTCACACTGCTGTCAACACTGCCTGTCTGATCCAATACTGAAAATACAAGGGATGCTGAGATGAGAACAGGATGATCAATCTGCTGTCCACTTTGACTTCCTGATTTCTTGCTGGAGATACTAGGAGTGCTGAAGTAAGGAGACACTGCTCACATTGCTGTCTTTTCCTTTGTCTTTTGGATCTAATAATGGAGATACTGTAAAAGTGGTGGACAATGGTGGTCGTATTCCTGCCCCTGAAGGCACCAATCACAGTATTGTCTTGGCATGTAATGTAGCATGAATAATGTCTTGTGTCTTTGTTAATATTGTGACGTGATGTGCCATGTAAATTGTGATGTAGTGTAATGTGTTTCTGGATAGTGTATGTTGTGATAGAATAATGAGCAGTATAATAAGCATAAGATGTAGAGTGTTGATAATATATAGCATTTAAGTTACAATGTTTTGTAAGGAAAGTCTGCCCAGCAACAGATAGCAGAGACAGAAACAGTTAAGAGTTGATACTAGCCCACCCTGGGAGGGATCAGTTGACATGGAAAGTGACAGTTCATTCTAGAAAGAGGGCTTGAATGCCTAGTGAGCGAACATGACAGACCTATAGTCGTTTGGTCCTGAAGGTCGCATACAGTGGGTGGTTTGTGGCAACGGAGTAAAGGCAACATTGTGCTGCCTCCAGTAGACCTCTAATGTCATGGTGGTAGGTACGAGTAGCGATGTGGCCGTACTGGGAGTGAGAGGTTTTTCTAATGGGGGGTAAAAATAATATTTAAAAAGAGAGAAAGAAAAGAAAATAAATAATTAAATAAAGAGTTTGTGATGCCAATTGGGATGTCCGGCTTTGGTATGGCCGGGAACTGCTGGAGGTCCCCAGGAGTTAGGTGGTGATGTATAGTTCCAGAGGGTTGTCCCCTCGCCTCCCCCAACTAGGGCTGGTTCCTGTGGATGTTGAAGTGGGGATGGTGCAGCAGGGAATAATTCAGCCAGAAACAGGACAGGGAGCTTTTACCTTTTACTGATGCTATGCAGAACATTTCTCACAGCATTCACAATGATGGTGATTCTTCCTGCCCTAATGAGAGTTTGGCTTCTCTGCTGTATGGTGGTAGTGTATTCCTGCTACTACTTCCCTATCTGGGAATTGGTGTCTTGAAGACCTGGAATTTTCAAGACAAGAGAACTATGGATCTTTAATCCCTTCCGGCGAGCAGGTGACTTGAATCCTGAAGGAAAACTCACTATTTCTTCTAGAAGTTTCCAGACTCAAATGTGTTACTGTGTTCCCAGGCAATTCACTACTCTTTATAAAAAGGCTAATAGCAGTCTTTCAGTTTGCCACTAACCTTGAAAGTCCAGGTGGCCTAGAGACTGATACCCTGCAAATGTGTAGCTGGCCCCTCCCGTGGTTTTAACAGTTACCTCAGTACAGGACCGTCTCCACATTACACTTCTCACTTCACCTCACATCAACTTCAAATCTAACACTCCAAATTTACCTCAAACCTCAGCTCCTCCCCTTTTTTCTTTTAGGGCGCACACACAGGCTATGTTTTTATCTCAAGTAAGCAGCCCCAGTAAGGGAGTGTAAGCTCGAGTGGCCCCATATGAAAGGAGCCAGAGGTTGGAACCCTAGCAACCAAGTTCCTTAAACCATCAATGTACTGGGTGACTTCTATTGGTGCAGGAGTCTAGTAGCCAGGCTCCTCAGCGATCAAGGTTGTAGGATCACCTGAACTGTCATGTGAATTTAACCTATAGACCAAAAGAGTCATGCAGCTACCAAGGTGTAAGCAAAAAATAATTTTATTTATGAAATGACCATAAACATAATAACACCACAACATATAGAATAAAAGATACAGTGCTGGTGAGGATTAACAAAATAATAGGAGCACCCAAATACAGATGAAATAAATGGGAGGTGGTAGGAAAGTGCCTGTGCAAAATAGCAGCAATAATAAATATATTGCACAAAAAGGGGCCAAAGCCCAGCAGTAAAGTGTATGTATATAATGGCAGTTAAGTACTGGAGGTTAAACAATCCAAGGGCTATACAAGCTCACCTATAGTAAAGTACTCATGCATAGTACACTCCTAGAAACTGAAATCCCTGTAAACAGACACTCACTCATAATGCTTGCTATCTGTAAGTGGATGCACCTCAAGGATCCCAATGCATGTTTTGCGTGGGCTTCTTCGGGGGGGTCACAAGAGTAGGTGTATTCCCCAGGGTATATATAGTCCAATCCCCAATCATCTCCTTGTGGTGCTGCCAGGTGCAGTGCATGCGCAGTCGGACAGAGCGCCGGACGGAAGCCGCGTAAACACTCCAGCGACAGAGCTGAGGAGGGAAAACCCCTTCAGACACTCAGACCGTCGTGTGGATGTATTCAATCGACCAAGCAGTTTCCCACTAGACATCCGGGAGTGTAAAGCTCTACTCTGGTCATTATGGGAAAGAGACTAAAGAGACTAGACGTGTGACTGCAGGAAATCAGGTGACATCACGGTGTGAACTGTAATGCCGAACTCGATTGCACCGGACTCACCGGCCCAATTAAATTGGAGACAACTGAGAGGAATGTTGAACTGTGTCTGATAATGCTGTGCAAAACTATAACGTGGTGGAAGACATGTGTCTGCTCTCTGGAACGTACAGTTGTGAACAAGAATAATCTATACAGTAAAAAGTTGTGGTTTATGTTGAACTGTTGATCTCCTTGTGACTGTGAGTTGTCATCCGGTCCTGGCCAGCAGACACCAGTGGCAGAATGCGGCCTTCATGGGTTCCCAGCCTGCAGGGCGAAACACCCAACCAGGACCAGGTATTTCATGAAGCGTGCCGGGGCGGGGGGAGTCACCCTCCCCTATGTCTAACGGCCCGCACCACTCTACAATATTACTGGGAGAACATCTTATTACACATGAAGGAGAGGGTGCTGGGCTTTTTTACTGCAAATTCTTACTTGCTCCAGTCATAGGACAGGATTCTGTCAGTATAAAAATACGTCCGCCATTTTATTTCTTATTAGCTCCCTAAACAGTGTGGTGTGCTAATCAAAAGTATTTAGAAATTTAATGACATTTTTTTATTTATTTTTTTTCTATTTTCAGAGAACTCTTCAGCTACGTTTTAGCTGTAATAATGTTAAAAAAAATTGTTTTATAGTTTAATATTTTAAAACTTTGGATAAGAAAAATCTATAATTAAGATAGATGATCTGTAATTACATTTTTAATTGAATATAATGCTAATCCCTTATTAAAGCATTTTATTTCTGCAACATTTTTTTTCTAAGCATATATAACATTGGATTGATATTTTCTTCTTGTAGACTAATTATCCTTGAAATGTCACCTATTTATGACAGTAGTGTATTTTATGGAAGGGTTTATGTAACCATATTATGTCTGGTTGTCCCATGTTGTGTAATATAGAGTATCCATGAATAGAGAAAAAGGAGCCAGCAATGAAAATTGGCATGCATCATATAAAAATTGCAAATTCACAGATTTATTCCTACTGTACTATAATAAAAAAATGAGATTTTTACCAAATAATTGATCAATTCTTTGAGCCACCCCTGCCAACGTCACGGCAAATCTCAATAGGGGGGTCCTAACCTATATTATGTATTTCATGTGCCATGCGGCCTCCTAGATAAAGTTAAAAGCAGAACCATAATGGAGCACACATACCTGTAACCTGTATATAGCCGCTTCCATGTTGCAAAAGAGGCAATTATGGATAGAGGCCAGCCCAGGTCCCAGCATGTGGAGCAAGCTCTACACATACCAGGACTATATCAGAACTGACCCTCCCAGTGCTAGACAGCAACCATTGATAAAGGCGGACCAGATCCAAGTATATCTATCCACTATTGCCTCTTTTGCAACATAGAAGTGGTTATATACAGGTTACAGGTATGTGTGCTCTATTATGGTTCTGCTTTTAACTTTATCTAGGAGGCCGCATGGCACATGAAATACAGAATATAGTGTAGGACCCCCCTATTGAGATTTGCCGTGACGTTGGCAGGGGTGGCTCAAAGAATTGATCAATTATTTGCTAAAAATCTTATTTATATTACAGTACAGTAGGAATAAATCTGTGAATTTGCACTTTTTATATGATGCATGCCATTTTCAGATCGTGCTGGCTCCCCTCTCTCTCTGTTTGGTTGTAGTTATGCTACAAATGTCTGGTGGCTGGTCACCACCATGCTATGCACGCCTGATCTTGGTTTGCAATATATTCCTCCTGTTGGTAGCTGTTCAGATTCAGTTGCCTCACCCTTTCCACAGACATTGCTAATTAAGCACCATACTTGGATCTGGTCCGCCTTTATCAATGGTTGCTGTCTGGCACTGGGAGGGTCAGTTCTGATATAGTCCTGGTATGTGTAGAGCTTGCTCCACATGCTGGGACCTGGGCTGGCCTCTATCCACTATTGCCTCTTTTGCAACATAGAAGCGGTTATATATACAGGTTACAGGTATGTGTGCTCTATTATGGTTCTGCTTTTAACTTTATCTAGGAGGCTGCATGGCACATGAAATACAGAATATAGTGTAGGACCCCCCTATTGAGATTTGCCGTGACGTTGGCAGGGGTGGCTCAAAGAATTGATCAATTATTTGCTAAAAATCTCATTTATATTACAGTACAGTTGGAATAAATCTGTGAATTTGTATTTTTTATATGATGCATGCCATTTTCAGATCGTGCTGGCTCCCCTCTCTCTCTAGTATCCATGAATGAAGTCCATTAGTAACATGTAAGGGCTAATGGGCAGGTCTTATAGAGAGATGAAGACCGACTTTGATACAGCACAGCCTGAAGTCTTACAACAGAATGCTGTGTACTTGTTATTGATATATTATTTGTCAATAAGAGTTTTTTAATGATGGATTTACAGCGGGTTAAATAAATATTGAACACGTCACCAATTTTCTAAGTAAATATATTTCTAAAGGTGCTATTGACATGAAATTCTCACCATATTTCGGTGACAACCCATCCAATAAATACAGGCAAAGAATTCAAAGCATAGATGTCCATACATATAGTGATGTGTATTAGTGAGAAATTACACAAGGAAAAAGTATTGAACACACTTACTGAAATGTATTTAATAGTTTGTACAAAAGCCTTTGTTGGTGAAGACAGCTACAAGACACCTCCTGCATGGAGAAACTAGTCGCATGCATTGCTCAGGTGTGATTTTTTGCGCATTTGTCCACACAAACACTCTTCAAATCCTGAAGGCACCATGACCTCCTTATATAAACTCTGAGGTTTAGTTCCCTCCATAAATGTTCTATTCTATTCGGGTCAGGTTATTGGCTCGGCCATTCTAGCAGCTTTTATTTTCTCTTTCTCTAAAACCGATTGGGAGTTTCATTGGCTGTGTGTTTGGCATAATTGCCTTGCTGTCCACCTTGGCTTCATTCTTATCATCCTGGTAAATGGAGGCAGTTTTTTATCAAGAATGTCTCCGTACATTTGTCCATTCATCTTTCCTTCAATTATATGAAGTTTGCCAATGCCGTATGCTAAAAAATATCCCACACCATGACGTTCCCACCTCCAAAATCACTGTTGAACATGCTTTTTGTTCAGCAATAGAGTCTTGCGTGGTGAGCGCACATACAGGCCATGGAGGGGGGGGGGGGCATTACTTATTGTTTTCTTTCAAACAAATGTACCTGCTGATTCTAGGTCTTTTTGTAGTTCTCCACAGGTGGCTCTTGGCTTCTTTGCACAGCACTTCTGATAATTATTTTCATTCCTCTGTCTGAAATATTGCATGGACCACCTGGTCATGGACAGTTTGTGGTGAAATTATATTATTTTCACGTCCAGATTATGGCCCCAACAATGCTCACTGAATCTTTCAAGTAGTTTAGAAATTCTACTGTAACCAATGCCTTAAACTATGTTTTGCAACAATAAGGTTGCAAAGGTCTTGGGACAGCTCACTGGTTTTACAAATCATGAGATGTTTCTTGTGTGGCACCTTGGTAATGAGATACCTATTTATAGGACATTAGTTGAACCAGCTGATACTATTTTTCACTAAGTGACAGGATTAGTTTCAAATTACTGATAGATTTCTGCTGGTGTCATGACTTTCCATGGCTTTTTGCACCTATCATTCTTCATGTGTTCAATACTTTTCCCCTATATAATTTCTCATTATTATATACCACTACATTTATACACATTTATGGTTTGATTTATTTCTCTGTATAGACTGGATGGGATGTTACTAACATCTGGTGAGACTTTCATGTCAATAGCAACTTTAGAAAAGTATTTACTTAGAAAATGGATGACGTGTTTAATACTTATTTCACCTGTTGTATTAATTTAAATCAAAGTTTGTGCTTTAAGCAAAAAATACATGCTGTTGCATTGACAGAAGAATTGTTCATTGTAAAGGTGCCCTTATATCTTCAATAGCTGTTCAAAAACTTGCTACCCTTTACAGTCCTCCTACTCCTGTATGCTCATGTATACTCGGCTCAGCTGAGTATGTCTTTTCAATCAGGAGAGAGGAAAAAGCAGCTTCTCGAAACTTCTTTCCAGAAACTTTGAAATTTTATGCATCCAATGATTTTTTTCACCCGACATATTCTGTCAGTAGGCCCTCAAATATGATAGTTGACTTGCCTGGACGAAATCGGTTGGTTTCTTTGACTTTGCTGAAAATCTTGGCCAACAGACGACTGGTACGATTTTTGGGCTCCCAATGGGGTTCATAGAGTATTATGGATTTTTAAAATGAACTGCACCTAAAGTACTTTTTAGGCTTTACTTGAATGAAGTTTACAAAAATGCAATAACAAAAGTTAACTCTACGTTTCCTTAACTGTAGATTTCTTTTAGTAAAACTTTCTTGTGACGCTATCATTTATTGAATGACAATATCTACCTAATTGGTATCTGATCACTTCACACGTCCTCATACTTCTAGACATTGTAGTACAGTAATGCATTTGTCAGCTTGAAAATTTAAAGTAAGTGAATGGAATACTCTGTAATCTTTCCAGATATGCCGAAGATGTCAACCAGTTATGTCATGCCTTAAGGCAATGAAAGTATGATGGATGCCAAGCAGTGAACAAAATAGGGTTCCTATGTTTTGTCTAGTGCATAGCACTTCATTAGATCGATTCCACAGATCTATTTATTCGACCTGTCAAACAAGCTAAGATTTCCCGGACATAAGTGACTTAGAGTGACGGAACCTTCTAGATATCGGTTTTATTCTTGGAATTTAGAACATTGTGATAAACTATAGACTGACACAACCCTGTCGAGATTTTGGAATAAAAACATCATGCCACTTGCAATTCCTATCTACTATATAGCCTATTAACGACACTTTTTTTCTTCTGAAATCCTTGGCAATGTCCCTAGATGCATGATGATCATTTACGACTTCTTTTGGAACCTTAAGTTTTCCAAAAACTTTTTAAAAGTCATTTCAGTGTCATACATTTTACATTTTTTTTCTGGAGACTTCTGACAATACTCTGTTGCTTTACACCGTAATAGTTGAATAGATTGACTGACTTTCCTCCGGTCTATTGGACAGGTCAGTAGACCCTAGCCACTGGATGGGAAGCTTGGGAATCTCATACCTTCTAGGATCCCCTATGCAGATACTGATTAGCAGTGCTAGCACAACGTCATCATGTCAGCGTGATGCACAAATGACATGATGTCAGCTAATCAAAGACCGCACCTTAGATCCCAGAAAGTAATTTATTTTCAAGCCTCCCGTCCAGCGGCCATAGACTACTGTCCTGGCCAATAACCAGATTCCCACAAATCGAAGCACCCAACTCTAGGTCCCAACCATCTTTAGATTATGATGTAGCGCCGGCGTCTCTGCAGAGACGCCAACTTACTCACTGCCCTGGCCGGGTTGTGTCCTACCCCGTAATCCCTCAGCCATCCACGTGTGCTGCAGCTTCCATCTCCTCCGGGATCGTGCATAGGGTTCACGCGTGAGCACCTGCTCTCCTCTTAAAGGGCCGGTGCGCTATTTGTGAGGCACTATCACTATGTATTTAAGGCACCCTTCCATTAGGGGAGGTGTCTGTGCAACGATCCCAGTTAGTCAATGTCTTGTCTGTCTACCTAGCTGTCAGGTCCAAATACCCCGTGTCAGTCACCTGTCCCTGAGTCTGCCTTCCCATACCTATCTGTCCCTGCCATGCTCACCATACTTGTCCGTACTCGCCTGTTCAGCCTGCCTCAGTCATCCGTTCTGTACCTGTATCTATACCTGAGTTTGTCACAGTCTCGATCACTGTCCTGGGAGTGGTACCTGGCCTTCGCCTCGTGGTGGGCGCTTATTTAGGCCTTTCCACCAAAGGATTAGCCCGGAGGCCCTGTGGCCCAGTGGGTATACTAATCCTGCTCACTGCTGTTGCACTGGCCACAAGTGTTACACTAGATAAGATGGGTGATGTTGAGACACACTGAGTTTTGTAATATAAAAGCCCATAAAAACTAGATCCAAAGGCTGCCATCCACTTAGGATACCTTTCTCGGATGAACGATTCTTCCGCTATCACCTAATTTCTCTTGATTTCGTCATAGACAGGAATGCCCCTGGTTCTCTTTGAGAAAGACATGCAGAGGCTTATCTCTTATTAGAACAAAAGGATCATCACCTGTCAATGGGGCAGTTGGGAGGCCCTCATATACATGCAGCGATGTTGCTAGCGATGTTGCTGTGTGTGATATCCAGCAACAACCCGGCCCCTGCTGTGAGGTCGTTGGTTGTTGCTGAATGTCCTGGGCCATTTTTTAGTTGTTGCTGTCCCGCTGTGAAGCACAGATCGCTGTGTGTGACAGCGAGACAGCAACAACTAAATGTCCAGGCAGAAGGAGCCGGCTTCTGCGGAGGCTGGTAACCACGGTAAACATCGGGTAACCAAGAAGCCCTGTCCTTGGTTACCCGATATTTACCTTCGTTACCAGCGTCCCTGCTCTCAAGCTGTCAGTGCCGGCTCCTGCTCTGTGCACATGTAGCTGCAGGACACATCGGGTAATTAACCCAATGTGTGCTGTAGCTAGGAGAGCAGGGAGCCAGCGCTAAGCAGTGTGCACTGCTCCCTGCTCTGTGCACATGTAGCTGCAGCACACATCGGGTAATTAACCCAATGTGTGCTGTAACTAGGAGAGCAGGGAGCCAGCGATAAGCGGTGTGCGCTGCTCTCTGCTCTGTGCACATGTAGCTGCAGCACACATCGGGTAATTAACCCAATGTGTGCTGTAACTAGGAGAGCAGGGAGCCAGCGCTAAGCGGTGTGCACTGCTCCCTGCTCTCTGCACGTGTAGCTGCGTGCGCTGGTAACCAAGGTAAATATCGGGTTTGTTACCCGATATTTACCTTAGTTACCAAGCGCAGCATCTTCCACGCGGCGCTGGGGGCTGGTCACTGGTTGCTGGTGAGCTCACCAGCAACTCCTGTAGCGACGCTCCAGCGATCCCTGCCAGGTCAGGTTGCTGGTGGGATCGCTGGAGCGTCGCAGTGTGACATCTCACCAGCAACCTCCTAGCAACTTACCAGCGATCCCTATCGTTGTTGGGATCGCTGGTAAGTTGTTTAGTGTGACTGGACCTTTAGACTGCCAGCCATTTGCACCGATATTGGTGGATTCAACCAATAGTTTATTATAGATGGTGGCCTTAATTGACATAGGTAGTAGGTTATTTTTTACTACCAGCGATGTTTTGTTTTTTTTTGTTTTTTGCCTTTTTTTAAACTGTATAATTTATTACTATCCCATAGTGGATTCCACCAGCTGGAGTGTTCCATTCTACTGTTTTACAATAAGTAGTAGTTTGGGAGAAAGATGTCTCGCCATCCTTAAGGAGACCATCTGTGTATGCTGTCTTTTTGCCAATACTCTATGGACAAAAGTGTATGAAAACTTAGAAAAAAGATAAAGGAAGCAAGAGAGAGAGAAAAAAGGAAGAGTCATCTAGTGAACATAATTACCCTATAAGTCAATGTCTATGTAGCGCCTGGTCCCAGCGCAGCATCCCCACGCGCCTCTGCTCCCAGGCTCCCTCTCACCTGCCCGGTCCAAGTGTGGAATCCTAGCATGCTCCCTCTCACTTGCTCCTCTCCTGCCCTGGGGTTTAACACAGACTCCTCCTGCTTCCAGGCCACATGTATCCCTTCTGCGTGTGCCCGTAGGGTGTACGCGCGGCCTTGCCCCCTTTCTTAAAAGGCCAGCGTCCCATTACCCGGAAGCGATCTCTGTTGTCACCTGTTACCCTAAAGGTGTTTCAGACAGCCTTCACTTACAGGAGGTGACTAAGCAATATTGCCTTTAGTTAGTGTGTGTTGCTAGTTCAGTTCCCTTTACGTTATGGTGCATTACTCAGCCTGCTGTGTCCTTGTTCCAGTTCCGTATATCTAACCTGTGTCTCGTCCTAGAGCCTGTGTCACAATCTCCGTGCTGCCACGTCTGAGCCATTCCATCTCTTTGCTGCCATGTGTGAGCCATTCCACCTCCATGCTGTCATGTCTGAGCCAGCATCTCTATGCTGCCACGTCTGAGCCTCCATTTCCATGTTGCCATGCCTGTGCCACCATCTCTGTGCCACTAAGTCCAAGTTACCACTTTCGTGCCATTACATCTGAGCACACCAGCACCGAACTTTGAGAGACTTTTACCAGTTTGTAAGAGCCGACCTCCACTGGTTCCTAGCAGTCGTGCATTTAGGCCCCCTTGGGCTGTCCAAGACAGCCACTGTATAGGGGTTCGTTTCTGGTTGCTCCTCCAAGGGAGTCTGGTGTACGGCCCAGTGGGTTCCCTCCTGGACGCTCATCGCACCTTGGCGACCTCAAGAGTCCACACTTATGAGATAGTTTTTCCTTCTGGGAAACAGCTGACTGTAAGTGTTTTGATGCCTTTTATTAGTTTCTGCGTGATTTGCACACTCCTTGCTAATACAATACATATTCAATGATCATGATAACAGCAGAAGAGGAGTATGTAGATCTTGTGGTCCACAGTGACCGATCCACTTACTTTACCACCTATGTGTCATTAAGATAGAAAACCTCTAGTGAAGTGATTTTGTTGGAGTCTAGGGTTCAATATTATATGTATTAGTCAATTTTAGATATAATAATGGCATAATAGTATTGATATAAATAAATTATTTAACACATAAGTCTATGTAAAGCTAAAAGTAACTCTGAATAAGGTTATATTTAAACTCGCCGTTTATCAGGAGTGACTGCTTCAAGGAACACGTTTATTGACAATTGACCTGTATAAATAGGTCACTAATCATCCGAAAACAAAACTATCAAAACACTTGTTTGTTGTGTGACTGTTTTTTAAGCTTGCTTAAGAAGGATCATTCTTGGCAGCTATCATCCTTTCCGAATCAAAAATCACTATTCAAGTCAATAGATCCATGAAAAAAAAGGTCAGCACATGGGTGCCATCCAGTGGCATCAAAGCATGTGGGCTCCAATACAAAATCTTGAACAAGACCCCCAATTATCACAGATTTTTAAAGGGAAACTGTCAGGTCCAATAACGCTATTAACATGCAGATGTAGAGTTAAGTCAGAGTCACACTTGTGAGTGACTCATACGAGTCTTGCATCGTGTCACCCGGCACGGCCTACCGCTTGCCAGACAGGAGCCGGTCTGCTGCATAGAAATACATACAGTCGACCTGCTCCTATCAGTGTGTGGCCGTGCCGGGTGATACTGATGCGAGACTCGCATGAGTCACTCGCAAGTGGGACTCTGGCCTTAAGCCGAGTTCACATGTCCTGCAATAATCCGTTAGAATGGATCCTGCAAAGATCCATTTGGAAAAAAATTCTGGAAACACAACTTTTTTGTCCATTATTAAACAACTGATGTCTGCTGGATCCATTTTTTAACATGGGAGTCTACGTGTTATCATGGTGTCTCCTTGCAGTGAATTACACATGCTATCACAGTCACTGCTGTGTTAGGTATCTGGTGCACTGAGCTGTCAGTAGTTGATTGACAGCGCGGATTCCATTCTGGTTCTGGGAGGTGTTGGTGTGAAGCCCCACAGGTGTTATGTCGGTGCATTACCTTCGGGGGCTCCACGTGGAGGAACAGTCTGGTCACAGGTAGGGAACCTTCTCTTTAGGATTTTCGTGACGCCACTCTCGGTATTGCGGTCAGGGGACCGCCACTGCAGGTTAAGGGATGCCTTGGGTTGTTGGTAAGTGCAGTTAGATGGTGTGGCCCCCTAAGAGTAGAGCTGGCCCCAGGGCCCGTTTTGAGTGGGTGGAACCACAAGGTGCAGAATGACTCAAACACAGTCCAGGCAGTCTTTAAGGGTTTTTACTCACGGTTGATGGCAGGGTGAGTAACCCGGATGTAGCTGGGATGAACCAGGCTGGAACCAGGTATCCTTCCGGCTGGCTGATGAGGGTGACTACCAACTCAAATTCCTAGCCCTGTATGTTTTGGGGTGACCCCTACTTGAAGCCCTGCTGGTGTCGCCCAGGGAAGTTGCTGATGCCTCTCTCCCCTTCTTTTCGCCCGTTTGCTTGTAGCCTGGACCAGGTCATTCCAGCTGCTTGCCTCCTGTGAACTATGGGCCCTCTCTTTGCTACGTTGCTGCGGACTCTGTGGTGGTATTGCGTGGGTCTGAAGTGCCTCCACCGGCAGGTTTGGCAGGAGAAAACTGAATGAATCTCTGCACTGGGACCTGTTACCCTTGCGGGCCTGGTACCTCCCTGGCAGTCCCCTTACTCAGCCACCGCTTGACTCCAGCCTTGGGTGGTTTTTGGGTGGTACTCCCAGGTGACCGATCTCCCCCGTCGGTAGTCACTGCACGTACGTTGTCTGACTAGTGGCAGCCTCAGGTCCCCTCTTTGCGTCTGCTCTCCCTGAGCTCCACTTCAGACTGGCTCACTACTCCCTCCCCTCTGTGCCTGCCTACGCAACTTAGCAACCAGGCTCTCTACCACACCCCTTGAGTGGAGATGGAGGCCATGCCCCCTCCTTGATTCCCCAGGGGTCCCTTCAAAGGTGCATGTGGGAGACCTGATTACTATGTGCCTGTGTAACCACACCTCGTTCAGCCTTCTGGATTACCTGTTTTGTACTGCTCCCAGCATGGGTGCAGTACTCAGTGGTGCCTGACCAGGTCAGGGGGACCACATTGGGTTGTTCAGGTGTTCCCTGTTCCCTGTGATTGCGCTGCTACTTTAAACTTAGCAACCTCTCCCAGAACTGTGCCAGTCGTACATTCTATGTACGTAGTGCTGTTGGCCTGCATATCTGTGTCTGTTTTGATCTCTGCTGACCTCTTTCTGTTGTTTGACTCCAAAACAAGGAAGCCGCGGAGACACCATCACATGTTTCTCAACGCTGGCAGGTAACTAGCCAGGTCTTTCACTGGGAAGGAAAAATCACGGGAAGGGCAGTCTCCGGTCAAGGAAACCACCTATGCCAAAACATGGTATCCATCCACGGACAGCTGTTTCGGGGTATTTGCCCCTCATCAGTGTGGAGTAGGAAACTGGCTAGTGGGAGCAATGCCTAGTAGAAGACTATATAGGTAAGGATGGTTGACGTTAGGGAGATCAACATCCAGCACCGTGGTATTTTGACCTCGGACCGATGCCTGACCATGTCTTAGCTGACTCCTTTTCTTCTACCTGACTTCCTGGAAACCAGAACTTCGACAGTTACCAGACTGTGTCTCAGTATACTCCTGGAATCCACTACAATTCCTATTGGTACATGACCTCGGCTTGTCGACTAGCATCATATTATGGAGGACGGATCTGCTAACTGAATACTGTTTAGCTGACCATTTTTCTTGCATTTATAACAAATCTGTTGATTTCTTACAGGATCCGTTGCAAATGGAACATGAATAGCAATCTGTTAACGGATCCGTCCTCCATAGACTCCAATGATAAAAAAACGGATCTGTCTGAAATTATTTTCCCAACAGAACTCTGTAGTATCCGTTCTAACGGATGATCACAGGACATGTGAACTCAGCCTTAATCTGCAGGTTAATAGTATTATTAAAGTACTCAGTCCCAGTACTAGAAGTGCAGGATCTGGGAGAAAATGAACATTAACACTGCCAGGAGCCGCTGGCTTTCAGTCATGCTCAGAGCAATTACATTCACGACTTACTGCTCTGAGAGCAGGGACTGTAGGTGTGCCGCCCCTGCAGTGGTGGAACCACTTGGATCTGGGGGGGTCTGCTGTGGATCGAAGGTCTCCGGACAAGGGGGCTCGCGGCCACTCGAATGTAAAAGAGAAGGTTTTTACAGGGGATAAAGGTTCATGGTGCCACCCGTGGTTCACGGTAAGGGGAGTACTATTGTACTCAAGCTGCTGACCGTCCTCCAAGACTAGGTCCAGGCACCCAGTCCCAATATCCCGTGACCGGGTCTCCGACTCCTCTGGGTCCAGACCACCATCTGCAACCTAACCTTTTACTCCCCGGGAGCCACACACTCCCCTAGCTCCTCACTCTCTGGGAGCTACCTCTTCACTAACTACTTCCCTCCCACCAGTCTGCCTGACCCCTAGATGGGCGGCCCTATTCCAGCTCAGCAGCCCACTGGTGTGTCTGACAGGGTGTGGTGTAAGGTGTGGTTCGGATTTTGGATGCTGATGGAGGCAGTACTATAGGTTGGGAACCCAGAACGATGGGGGGAGTCGAGTCCTGCGCTAAGAGAAAGAACGTGCAGTACCCTGTGACGACCTGATTAGTCCAGGGGTGTCACATAGGCACGCCCTGGCACTGATTGACCACAGCCTCTTTAATGTATTAGTGTAGAGCTGGCTGTCAGTCAGTGCCGGAATGTGCTTACAACAGCCTCTCTCAGCGCTGTGAGCAGTGACTACTTGATCCAGGCTCGCCTTCATGTCTTAAAGCCAGTGGCTCCTGGGAGGAATACTAATTTTCTCCTGGATACTTTCAGTGCTGAGTTTGGGCACCTTCATAATGCTATTACCCTCCGAACCCCTCTCTGGGACTTCTAGTGTTAATAGCATTGCTGTTTCCATATGGTTCAAAGGGTTGTTTTGTGCACCATTTGGCTCTAGGACCTAGGTGCAATGCAACCAGGGCCGGACTGGCCATAGGGCAATTCTGGCAAATGCCAGAAGGGCTGGTCCCTGTAGTGGGCCGGTGCCTGTAGTGGGCCGCTCACTCTACAGTCACCGCCGCTCTCCTCAGCAGTCTGCATTAATTTGCCTTGCGTGCAGTAGCATCACTAAAAGCAGCAGGTGGCAGTGCGCTGTGCCACCCCGGCCCTGCTGTTTAGTGAGATCCTGTGCCCGGTGTATTGCTGAGGAAAGCGCCAGTGACCACAGCTTCCTCCTTCCTGTTTAAATGTGTTGGCGCCTCTCAGACGTAAATACTTTTAATCAGTGACAGTGGCGGGCCTGGGGTTCTGACGTGCAACAACATGATGAGATGAGCACCTTGCTGACGTTATCACACTGCTGCGGGCGCTGCTGAGACAGGTCGGACAGCAGTAAGAGCTCCGTGGAGGAGCTAAAGATGGAATGTGTACTCACTGTGGGTGAGTGAGCAGCAGCTTAGGGTATGTAACGGGGAAACATTTGTGAAAGGGACACAGCTTTGCGAGAGGCAGTGGGGGGTACTTTATCCAGAGGGGCAGTGTGTGTGAGGGGGGATATTTTACATAATGGCAGCGTGTGTGTGTATATATATATATATATATATATATATATATATATATATATATATATTACATGTATATATAGTACAGACCAAACGTTTGGACACACCTTCTCATTTAGAGAGTTTTCTTTATTTTCATGACTCTGAAAATTGCAGATTTACAGTGAAGGCATCAAAACTATGAATTAACAAATGTGGAATGAAATACTTAACAAAAAAGTGTGAAACAACTGAAAATATGTTTTATATTCTAGGTTCTTCAAAGTAGCCACCTTTTGCTTTCACTACGGCTTTGCACATTCTTGGCATTCTCTTGATGTGCTTCAAGAGGTAGTCACCGGAAATGGTCTTCACTTCACAGGTGTGCCCTGTCAGGTTTAATAAGTGGCATTTCTTGCCTTATAAATGGGGTTGGGACCATCAGTTGTGTTATGCAGAAGTCTGGTGGGTAGAATTGGTATTATGGCAAGAAAAAAGCAGCTAAGTAAAGAAAAACTAGTGGCCATCATTACTTACTTAACCAGCATGACTACCACAGCATCTTGCAGCGGCGTGCTATTCCATACTGTCTGCATTTAGTTGGACCTTCATTTATTTTTCAACAGGACAATGACCCCAAACACACCTCCAGGCTGTGTAAGGGCTATTTGACTAAGAAGGAGAGTGATGGGGTGCTACGCCAGATGACCTGGCCTCCACAGTCACCAGATCTTAACCCAATTGAGTTAGTTTGGGGTGAGCTGGACCGCAGAGTGAAGGCAAAAGGGCCAAAAAGTGCTAAGCATCTCTGGGAACTCCTTCAAGACTGTTGGAAAACCATTTCCGGTGACTACCTCTTGAAGCTCATCAAGAGAATGCCAAGAATGTGCAAAGCAGTAATCAAAGCAAAATGTGGCTACTTTGAAGAACCTAGAATATAAGACATATTTTCAGTTTTTTCACACTTTAAGTATTTCATTCCACATGTGTTAATTCATAGTTTTGATGCCTTCAATGTGAATCTACAATTTTCAGAGTCCTGAAAATAAAGAAAACTCTTTGAATGAGAAGGTGTGTCCAAACCTTTGGTCTGTACTGTATATGGGGGGTATAATATTTTGGAGAGGGGCAGTGTGTGTGTGTGTGTGTGTGGGATATAATATTTTGAAGAGGGGCAGTGTGTGTATATGGGGGTATAATATTTTGGAGAGGGGCAGTGTGTGTATATGGGGGTATAATATTATGGAGAGGGGCAGTGTGTGTGTGGAGGGTATAATATTTTGGAGAGGGGCAGTGTGTGTGTGTGGTGGGGTATAATATGGAGGGGGGCAGTGTGTGTGTGGGGGGGGGAATATAATATTTTGGAGAGGGGCAGTGTGTATATATGGGAGGGTATAATATTATGGAAGGGGGCAGTGTGTGTGTGGGGGGTATAATATGGAGAGGGGCAGTGTGTGTGTAGGTGGTAGAATATTTGTAGAGGGGCATAGTGTGTGGGGGTATAATATTTCGGAGAGGGGCAGTGTGTATGTGGATGCAGATATTTTGTGAAGATAGCACAGCAAGTCTTTATTTAGGAGCGCAGCATGGGGGATATATATATTTGTGGGGCAGTATAATAATACTTTTATTTTTAAAGTGCTGTGTCGGGAAGTGCTGCTGAAGAATAAAGAGGGAGGGCCTCAGAGACAAGCTGTGGGCACGAAATCTCATCATGGCGTTTGTACTGTGGTGAGACATAAGGGACGAGAACAACTCAGATCAAAGATGTCATTTATAAGGTACCTGGATGTAAATGTTTATTTGTGATGCTGCCTGCGTCTTAGCAGTACTGTGGTTCCAGTTTGGTCCGCAGTCTGATAATTATTGATAACAACTCCCAGCATCTCATTACAATTGATAAGGACAAACTGGGAGTTGGGTTATGTGATACAATTGTACATGGGGCTAAGCATGGTGATTTACTAATGTACTGATGGTGGTTTTTCCTCTGCATTCATGTGCTGACGGTGTTTCTGAAGTTGCAATCATGTGTTGATGGTGGTTCTTGCGCTGCATTCATGTACCACTGGTGGTTCTGGAGCTGCATTTATGTGCTGGTTCTGGTGCTGCATTTATGTGCTGATGGTGGTTCTGGTGCTACATTCATGTGCTTAATGTGATTCTGGCACTGCATTCATGTTCTAGTATTGGTTCTGGTGCTACATTCATGTGCTTATGGTGGCTCTGGTGCTGTATTCATGTGCTGATGATGGTTCTGGTGCACCATTCATGTACTGATGGTGGTTCTGAACTTGACAATCCACAACAAGTTTCATGGCTATAACAAAAAAAGCTTAAAAATAATCAAAACTTTGTTTTGAGATTATAAGGAGAATTTGGCAAGATTCTGCTCAGTTTCTGCTCCAAAAACATTGTAAATTAACATGTTTACACATATTTTTTAAGCAAAATGTCTCCATATCCTCCTCAAATATTTATTTCCAGTGATGTATTCATGTAAATACCCTTTCCATGATGCTGACTGCTCACATCGTCTTGATGTCTGATGTGTCCTTTTTGTTATAAAAAATACAAACTGCTGTTGCGCCTAAAGTCTATAACTGTCTGCATCTCTGACATCACAGCAACAGCGCTGTAGCCAATCAGTTAGCTGCTGAGCACCTTGATTGGTTGCAGCGCTGTCATTGTGATGTGACACCAGCGCTGCAGACAATAGCAGACCTGGGGAGAGTGAATAAAACAAACACACAATGCACGGAATGGGTTTCCAAAACTGGAAAACCTAAGGTTATGTGCACACAAGGTTTTTTAAACTTAAGCAACACCGCCAAGTTTGTTAAGTAGATGTTGAAAACTGTGGCGTTTTTTTCCTGACCCATCTTCTGTGTAGTTTTACAGTCATTTCCTGGATAGTTTTTCTATCGTCTTGACCATCTTTGGCTTTTTTAGTGTTTTCCTATTGTTTTTATCACATTTTGTTTTACTGTGCTTTTAAGAAAAACTGATGGTAAAACGCAATAAAAGACATCCGGGCATCTTCTGAGCTTTCCCAATGATCTGTATTGTAAAGTACAGAGCGTCTGCTGAATGGAAAACACCAGAAGAATGGAGCGGTCACTTCTTTTAATCACTTGGTGGTTTTAGAAACCTGAAGTGGTTAAAAAAAATGCTGAAAAGCCTGAACCTGTGCACAGCGAGGAGATGCAAATGGTCATTCATTTTGAGTGTTTTTCATAGTGATTTCCATGGTGGGATCTGCCCCCAAAAATGTCATTGCACATTCCCTAAGTGGTATGCAGCCAAAATTAGCACCAGTGAAAACCACACCTTCCCTGATCCCCTATCTGTAGAATAGGTCATCAATATTAGTTCAGGGGGATGTGATGTTGTATCCTTGCCCATCAGCTATATGACCGCAGCATTATATGTGGAGCGCAGCATCCTCTTCATTATCTGCGAGACCCAGCTCTGTAGGGAAAATAGTGGTATCACCAGGGCCTGCAACTAAGGGCAATAAATAGGCCTGAGCTGTAATACTGGACGCAGCCGTGACTACATGTTATATGGTCGTGTTACACAATCTACAAGTGCACAAAGATATTACATATCCACCACGCGAAAAGTGGGCCTGTGTAAACCCAAATGCCAGGGCTGAATGTGAGTCCCAGTCTGGCCCTGCAAATATGTATAGTTTTTGTTTAATCTGAACTTCCCAGAGCTGTAATGTTTTAAATATGTGGGATATGGAGCTGTGTGAGGGCTTGATTTTTACACCCCGAGCTAACATTTTTATTGATATTATTTTAGGATATACACTGTAATGCCTGTACCGGTATCTCCACACTGTCCTGCCCCTCTTCCCAGGCAGTGACTGCCCCGTCTCCGACTCCTGCTGCCGACTCTCGGGGCCTGTGCATGCCGCACGGGTCTCCTGGGAGTGTTGTTAGGGCACATGCGCTGACACGCCTGCTTTCTTAATGGGCCAGTATGCCCTAACTCGGAATTACCTCTCAGTCATAGGTACAGTGCCTTGTGAAAGTATTCGACCCCCTTGAATTTTTCAACCTTTTCCCACATTTCAGGCTTCAAACATAAAGATAAAAATGTTAATTTTATGGAGAAGAATTAACAACAAGTGGAACACAATTGTGAAGGTGAATTATATTTATTGCTTATTTTAAACTTTTGTAAAAAATAAATAACTGAAAATTGGGGGCGTGCAATATTATTCGTCCCCTTTACTTTCGGTGCAGCAAACTCACTCCAGAAGTTCATTGAGGATCTCTGAATGATCCAATGTTGTCCTAAATGACTGATGATGATAAATATAAGCCACCTGTGTGTAATCAAGTCTCCGTATAAATGCACCTACTCTGTGATAGTCTCAGTGTTCTGTTTAAAGCACAGAGAGCATCATGAAGACCAAGGAACACAACAGGCAGGTCCATGATACTGTTGTGGAGAAGTTTAAAACCGGATTTGGTTGCAAAAAGATTTCCAGAACTTTAAACATCCCAAGGAGCACTGTGCAAGCGATCATATTGAAATGGAAGGAGATTCATACCACTGCAAATCTACAAAGACCCTGCCGTCCATCCAAACTTTCATCTCAAACAAGGAGAAGACTGATCAGAGATGCAGCCAAGAGGCCCATGATCACTCTGGATGAACTGCAGAGATCTACAGCTGAGGTGGGAGAGTCTGTCCATAGGACAACAATCAGTCGTCCACTGCACAAATCTGGTCTTTATGGAAGAGTGGCAAGAAGAAATCCATTTCTCAAAGATATCCATAAAAAATGTTGTTTAAAGTTTGCCAGAAGCCACCTGGGAGACGCAACAAACATGTGGAAGAAGGTGCTCTGGTCAGATTAAACCAAAATCGAACTATTTGGATACAATGCCAAATGATGTTTGGCGTAAAAGAAACACAGCTCATCACCCTGAACACACTATCCCCACTGTCAAACATGGTGGTGGCAGCATCATTGTTTGGGCCTGCTTTTCTTCACCAGGGACAGGGAAGATGGGTAAAATTGATGGGAAGATGGATGGAGCCAAATACAGGACCATTCTTGAAGAAAACCTGTTGGAGTCTGCAAAAGACCTGAGACTGGAACAGAGATATGTCTTCCAACAAGACAATGATCCCAAACATAAAGCAAAATCTACAATGGAATGGTTCCCAAATAAACATATCCAGGTGTTAGAATGGCCAAGTCAATGTCCAGACCTGAACCCAATCAAGAATCTGTAGAAAAAGCTGAAAACTGCTGTTCACAAACACTCTCCATCCAACCTCACTGAGCTCGAGAATTTCAGTCTCTCTATGTGCAAAACTGATAGACACATACCCCAAGCGACTTGCAGCTGTAGTCGCAGCAAAAGGTGGCGCTACAAAGTATTAACTTAAAGGGGCCAAATAATATTGCACACCCCAATTTTCAGTATTTTATTTTTTGCAAAAATTTTAAATAAGCAATAAATATCATTCACCTTCACAATTGCGTCCCACTTGTTGTTGATTCTTCACAATAACATTAAAATTTTTATCTTTATGTTTGAAGCCTGAAATGTGGGAAAAGGTTGAAAAATTCAATGGGGCCGAATACTTTCACAAGGCAATGTATTTAAGGCACTCTCCCCTTTAGGGAGGTGTGGGTACCTGGGCAATGTGTTCCTAACATTGCTAGTTCTCATGTCTCTTTATACCGTGGCTACGATTATTGCACTGTGTGCTGTATTATTGTTGCTCTTCTCTGTTCTAGTGCATGATGACTCTGCTGCTGCCACTATCCATACCTACTAATGCTGCTGCTGCAACTGTCCACACAGCCACTCTTTTATGTTACCGGGCGCTGCTGCTGCAACCACCCATCTTGGCCTTCGCTGCTGCAACTACGCATCTCGGCTGCTGCTACTGCAACTACCCATCTCTGCCGAAACTACAATACCGGCTGCTGTTCCTAATGTCAGAGACTATTGTAGTATATCCATGGTGCCAGCCGCCAGGGCACCGTGATCCCCTGGGGCTGCCCTTGTCGGCTACCTACCAGAGTGTTAGCCTAGTTGCACCTCCAGTGGCTTTAGTGAAGACTCGGTAGCCATTCAGATTTGCTCCTCCAGGTCAGTACTTTGGTCCAGTGGAACAACTTACCTGCTGCTTGCCCTGCAAGCATGACATATGATGTTTTGATTGCCTGTTATTACATTTTTTTTCCGTTGCTGCAAAGGCCTAAAAAACGGTAATCTTGTCGTTTTGATTTTTTTCTGATGACACGGTTTACTGTTTGGATTAATTTATGTTTTGATAGATTGGACTTTTATATAAACACAGTGATATCAAATATGTGTAATTTTTAATTTTATTTCTTTTTTTTTTAATGTTGTAAAGGGTGATGTGAACTCATATTTTTAAAACTTTTTTCTACTTTGTACTGTACTTTGAACCTGCAAGAGTCTGACCACTTGTTCTATATACAGCAATGCTGTATACAGAAGAAATCACAGTCTGCTATGAATGCCGGCCACTGGCTGGTTATCACAGGAGTACCATGGTGACAGACAAGGGGTCATCCACTGACCAATGGCTGTCATGACATTTATTTTATTTATTTTACTCACTTATATAGCACTAAAAAAATTGTTTAAAAGAACAGAGAGTCCTCAGTGGTTGATACCTTTTAATGGCTAACTGAAAAGATGGTAATAATTGCAAGCTTTCGAGACTACTCAGGTCTCTTCATCAGGCATGGTATAACACAAAATCTGAAGAGTCACGTATTTATACACAACAGGACTTAGAATAGTGCAGTAAAAAAAAAAAAAAAAAAAAAAAAAAAAAAAGAACAAGTTATATGAAACAGAACTATCTCTATGTTCTTTTAAACAATTTTTTTATCTCTACTGGCTAACACGGTACAAAGATATATTTTACTTATATAGCACTATTAATTCCACAGCACAGCGTTTTACAGATGTGATCATCTCATCAGTATCCCATGACTGCATGCCAATGAGGACTCACAACAGCATGCCCCCCTGCCAGCATGCATTAAATGCCGCTATCTGAGATTAAAAACAGAACTTAACAAGTTAACAGCCACAGGCGGATTGCCGCTCCACCCATGGCTGTTAGAGGCAGATGAAGACTGAGTAGTTCAGCCTTTATCTGCAGGAAAAGATTCAGGATCGGCGTATGAGCTCACATCAAAGGCAGGGAAATGACTCATGACGTGCATAGCAGGGCTAATGCAGCAGTGAGATGTTAGCCGGCAAAAGATAGGCTGCCTCAACTTGTTGGCCACTGCTTCATGACTGTCCCTCAAGTTAAAATTTGCCAACCTGCTCCTAATCTTATCCATAATGCAGGTTTTGTAATACATTGTTAGAATAAATTATATTATGTTATAAATGAAGATTGTAAACATCATGGATGTCTTTTGATAGACCCTTCATTTTTACACCTTTTTCATCATTTTTTAATCATGTCCTTTTTTGTCTATTGTGTATATGTTTTTTTAATCATGTTAATAAAGATTGAATTATTTTGCACTTATAATATGGTCTTTTGAAGTGATTATATGGATATTTGTAATACATTGTGTAGCCACATCCACCCCATGTCTTACCATTGGTTTCTTAGTTCTCTTTCCATTCAAAGACCAGTCAGAACAAAATTCCAGCAGCGGCCTAGTGGTTGCAAGTACAAAGGCGCTGCTGAACAAACGTAACAAGTGTCCATTAGATGGCTCCAAATGTGCCACTTTTATTAAGACGCCTTCAAGTGTTAACAAATTGGCACAAATCGCTCCATCTTGGCACAATATGCATAAAGTAGGGATTGCCACTTAATAAATGTTGGCTGTTTCCTCTGAATAGTGACCATTGCTGAGTTCGGCCTCCCTCCTGGTTGCCTCCGGGGCCACCTCTCTGCTTGTTGAACCTCTTTAGTCATTTTTTTACTCTTATACAAGATCCTGTGTCTCCTGTATTCTGCCGCTCTATGTCTCGGTCTTCATTCTTCTTTCAGGTAGTATGTAGTGCACAATGTTAGTGCCCCAATCACAGAGACTGAATCCCATAATAATTGTAGTGTCATTTGGGACAGGAGTTGAATTTATGACATCTATTCTCTGTATTGACTGCTCTATACTGCCCGATTCTAGTTGTGGTATATTCAGGGTAGTAGTGATCATTCCCATCATTATCACTGTGTGATGAGAAATTCAGACAAAAAAAAAAAACACACAACACGATATATATCTAAATTTATGGGGGTTTTTTATTAGAAGATCAATAAGCAGCATTGTATTGAAAGTATACTGGCCCTTTGAGAAATTACACAATGGTTGGTCACAGTGCCTCTCAGGTGAACCCCCGTGTGGACTACAGAAGCAGCTGCAGTCATTGGGGACCAGCTGAGAGGCACTGGACCCAAAGATCCAGAGGAAGGCGAAGAAACCCCCCGGAGAGTTCTGCCTCAGGGGGGAAAAAAATTCCTTCCTGACCCCAGTCCTGGCGATCGGATATTTCCCTGGATCACGTCAGTCCTGCTGCAAATTGCAATATATTTATATGTAATTATTAGTGATGGGCGAATAGTAAAATATTCGGGTTTGGATTGTTGGATCGAATACCCAGTACTATTCCAGTATTCATCACGAATAACTGACCTAATGCAAGTCAATGGTGAACTCGAGTGTTATTTTAAGGACATCTTCAAAAAAAATGCTCAAGTTCCACATTGACTTGCATTAGGTTAATTATTCTTCATTAATACTGAAATAGTACTCGGCATTCAGTACAACTAATCCAAACCCGAATATCTATTGACCCATCACTAGTAATTATAAACTATGGAGCGCTAATCTTACAAAGAAAAATATATACACACCCTGCTCCTAGGAGCTTACAATCTAATATACAATATCACATATGCACACAAACATATACACACTCAACTTGATGCTCATACACATACAGACACATATGCCCACAAACACACACATACACACTCAACTCAAGACACACATACACAAACACACACCCTTTCAGTGCTGCAGTGCTGCGGACAGAAACGATCACCCCTTAATTGCTGGGACTCCACACAAACCATCACAGATAAATCCTTTCATTACCTGGACACCATACAAACCTTCACACACCCCTTTAGTAGTGGGGTCAAATAGACACTGATACACAGTCCCTTTATTGCTGGGGCCACACAAACAACCTTTCATTGCTTGGAACACACACCTTCAGTGCTGCAGTTCTGGGAAGCGATCATACATACACACACACACACACACACACACACACACACACACAAACACACACGTATACACACGCACATACACGCACATACACGCACACACACACACTCATGCACACATACACACACACACACACATACACACACACACACACCCCTTCAGTGCTGCAGGGCTGCGGACAGAAACGATCACCCCTTAATTGCTGGGACTCCACACAAACCATCACAGATAAATCCTTTCATTACCTGGACACCATACAAACCTTCACACACCCCTTTAGTAGTGGGGTCAAATAGACACTGACACACAGTCCCTTTATTGCTGGGGCCACACAAACAACCTTTCATTGCTTGGAACACACACCTTCAGTTCTGCAGTTCTGGGAAGCGATCATACATACACACACATACACACACACACACACACACACACACAAACACACACCCCCTTCAGTGCTGCAGTGCTGCGGACAGAAACGATCACCCCTTTATTGCTGGGGCCACACAAACAACATTTCATTGCTTGGAACACACACCTTCAGTTCTGCAGTTCTGAGAAGCGATCATACATACACACAATCATGCACACATACACACACATACACACACACATACACACAATCATGCACACATACACACACATACACACACACACACACACACATCCCTTCTAGGTCTGAACCTGAAAATTCTTCTCACTTGATAATTGTAGATCCTATGACAGCCTTGTGGAAGGGTCAAGAAGAAATAAAACATGCAGATAGTTATTGCTTGGAACAATCATGGTGATGAGTCCATACAGTACACACTGCTGATCTCTTCCTTGTCCCGCTGTGCTGTTTGTGCTGTGCAGCGAGTCCTTCTTCACCCCTCTCCGATGTTGCCCGATCCTCCAGTATTCAGTGAAGAGCTACCTACCTGGACCAGTCGTCTTCAAGCTGTGACACAAGATGCTTCTGGATTAGAGCTTTGTACATTCTATAGCATTTGTGATGTCATGTGAGGTCTATGATATCAAGTGCACTGTGATGTTATGTGCCTTGTGATGTCATTGTGTCGCCCTGGGCAAGCCAGGGGACACAGGTCACACACCACCACACCCTACATCCCAGGTAGGCACACCTAAGCTGAACCAAAAATCCTTGTTGCCTTCCTCCAGAGGCTGATGATTCACACCAGGGGGTGGGCCAGGCGGTTGGCTCCGCCCACCAAGGAGATCACAGCTCTGGAGGCGGGAAGTACCAGGCAGAACAGTTAGGGGAGTGAAGGAGTAAAGAGCAAAGATGAGCTAAGGAAGTGAAAGTAGAAGCGGAGTAAGGTGGTAAAGGAGGAGAGCAAGAGTGTTGACAGTGAAGCAAGAGTGTGTAAAGCCTGAAGAGTCCAGCTAAGTGCAGGACAGGTCAGCAAGGTCAGCAACGGCGGTGACTGTCTGGAGGGGGACCGTTTGGAAGTTCCTGGAAGGACCCCGTAGGCTGTGTGCCCGGTGGTCTGGAGCAGTGTTCCGAAGGACAGTCAGCACCAGGGCAGGGGCCTCTCGGACCCCGGCAAGGCTTGGAGTCGCCGTAAATTGCCAAATCCGTCAGTGAAGGGGACGTAGATCCCTCAACAACCAAGACCTGAGTGAAGGCAACAGCCCAACCTGTACAACAGAGACACCGCCACCGCCAGGGCACCAGTTTCTGAGGGCCAGCGCCTGCGGGCAAAGAGTAGAGCTCCTCCGGCCCAGCTTGAAGCCGGGGAGCGGGTTACCGGTGGGGACCCATCGCAACCAACAAGCACACAAGGTGCAAGGAAGAGGGACATCACCGTCACCTACTGGGAGAGCAATTGCAGCCGTCCGTGGGACCGTCTTACCAGCCGTTTGGTTTACCGTACAAACTGTGTCAACGTCTCAGGCTGAGTGAGTACCACAGTGCCGCAAGGCACAGCGCTGCCCCCGCGTCCCTGCGCCCACCAGGCCCTGCACCTCCCAAGCCATCACCGGGCCCCGGGATCACCGACCCCTACCCATGGAGGGGCAACACAACACCTGGCTGCTCCGCATCACCATCCCCAGGACCCCCGTATTGAGCAGCGGTGGTGAAATCACCACAACCGTGGGTGGCGTCACGGACTATAAACAATCCCCACACCCAACAAACCCCTTTCACTCACGGGCGAGGAGTGCCGCTCGAGAAACCCCCGGGATCCGGCTTACAGCTCGAGCCACCACTGAGCAGCGGCCGCCGGACCCGAGCAGAAGGGGTGAGCGTAGTGTGCTGACACCCTCCTCCCCGCCCGCGACAACTTGGCGTCACAAACAGGATCTTACCGCTCTGCCGTCTGGTAGAGGTGCGCCTTGTTACCGCCGGAGGTATCCGGCAGAAAAATTTCAGAAGCCGCCATCTTTGGCGCGAAAAGTTCCCGCTCGAGCGTCTCCTCGAGCAGTAGAGGCGCGAAGGCCAAAACCCCGCCCCGAGAGAGGAGGGGCCGTAAAGAGCTAAGGGGGATGGAAACAAGATGTCTGCGCCCGACGGAGCCGCTGGAGGAGCGGTGGTCGCAGCCGCAGCGGCACCCGCGGATGGGAATGGACCTGCCCAGGTCCCGGCCCCCACGCTCGCTCAGGTCATGCCGTTCTCCTTGCCCTATGCGCCCGGAGCTGCCTGGCTACCGCAGTATGACGGGAAACCGGATGCCCTACAGGCCTTCCGGAAAAAGCTTAACCCGTTGCTGGAGCTGTACCCCCTGACTGATAAGCAACATGCAGCGATAGTGCTGGGCCAGTTAACCGGTGCGGCGGAGCAGGAAGCGGAGACCTGGGCCGAGGGGGACCGGCTCTCTGTAGCCACCATCTTTGAGAAGCTACAGACTGCCTTCGAGACCCGGACTGAAGCTGAGCTGAGGATGCAGTTTTACCAGTGCCGGCAACGAGCTGGGGATAGCATTCGGGACTATGCTCTACGTTTGCAGACCGCCCTCCGCACGCTGAAGCGGGTGAACCCTATTAATGAGGCGGACAGCAACAAGATGTTAGTGGAGCAATTTGCGCAGGGGATGAGGTCCCCTGAGGATCGTAAACAACTCCGGCTGTGGGCCCTGGAACACCCTGATGTGGACTTTGCTGTGTTAAAGGAGCGGGCCATTAAAGCACTACAGCCGCCAGCAACCGAAGTTCTGGAACCCGCCCCGTGGCCCGTCGAGACGGCTCCCGTGGTGGCGGCCTCAGCCAAATCAACCTCTCCAACACCTGCAGCCCCGAGCAGCACAGTGGAAGAACTGGCAGCCCAGGTCCGTCGCATGGACGGAGACCTTGCCAAAATCCTGGCTGCACTGCAACCTCTGACCAGACCTCAGCCTCCGGCACAGATACAGCTTGCTGACAGTCCCGAGGATGTTCCCTGGATGCAGCGGACAAGTGCTAACAACCCGCGGAGCAGACCCCCAATCTGCTACAAGTGCCGTAAGCCGGGCCATTACTACCGACAGTGCCCGTTAAACGAGCAACCCCTGGGGCCCCGGGCCAATCCTCAGGAGTAGAACATCGTGGCCCCCCGGACTGGCGGGACCGATATATCGGGGCCCGCCCTATCATCCCCGTGGCTGTGGACGGCATACCAGTGATGGCTCTCTTGGACACTGGATCACAGGTAACTACCATACCGTACACGTTGTACCAGCGGTATTGGGCCGTAGACGAACTGGCGCCCCCAGACAATAGTATAACATTGATTGCCGCTAATGGACTCCCATTGACCCAGGTGGGGTATAAACAAGTGGCTATGACAGTGGGGCAAGCCGAACTGCAACACCAGGGTATGATTGTGATCATGAATGAGCCCAGTGATCATAACCCGAAAATAGTGCTGGGAACCAATGTGATGGAGCACTGCATGGCTGATGTGTTAACCCTATTACAACAGCTAGCCGCCACAGCGGCAGGGAGCCGGCAGAGGGCTGTGCAACGTGAGATCCGAGCCCTGATGTACCGCCAGCATGTGAGCTCAACAGGAGGGGAGATTGGTGGAGTGAGAGTGATGGATGTTGCTCCATTGACTGTGCCCCCTAGGAGTGAGATGATGATCTGGTGTAGGGCAGCAGTAGGGCCTCAGGGGCGTGACTACCCTGCGATGATGGAGCCCATGCCTTCCGAGCACTGGCCCACTGTAATGGCCGCCCGAGGGGTGGTGGATGTGAAGAAAGGGAGAGTGCCTGTGAGAGTGCTGAACTGTGGGGAGGAAGAAGTCAGGCTTCCCCGGTATGCCACCATTTCCAAGCTGCTCACCCTGGACCCTCACACTATCCATGAAGCCAGTCCATCCACACTCCCACCTACCACCGGCACTTCCCCACCCCAGGGGGAGACAAAGGAGTGGCATCAACAGCTACATGTAGGCACTGATGATACCCCTACACATCACAGGGCAGGGGTATACAGGGTGGTGCAGGAGTACGAACAGGTTTTTAGTAAGCACCCCCTAGACTTTGGGCAGATCAAGGGGGTCCAACACCACATCCCCACCGGTGAACATCCCCCTATCAAAGAGAGGTATAGACCTATTCCCCCTGCACATTACCAGTGTGCCAAGGATATGTTGAGGAATATGAAGGAGGCAGGGGTTATTCGGGACAGCTGTAGTCCCTGGGCCGCTCCGTTGGTACTGGTCAAGAAGAAGGATGGTACCATGCGGATGTGTGTGGACTACCGGAAGATCAACCAGATAACCCATAAAGACGCCTATCCATTACCTCGTATTGAAGAGTCTTTGGCCGCACTGAGAACGGCAAACTACTTCTCGACCCTTGACCTCACCAGCGGATACTGGCAGGTGGCCGTGGCCCCAGAGAACCGGGAGAAGACCGCCTTCACCACCCCGATGGGGCTGTGCGAATTCAATAGCATGCCGTTTGGGCTGTGCAATGCCCCCGGAACCTTCCAACGGCTGATGGAGTGCTGTCTGGGACATTTAAACTTCGAGACCGTCCTGCTGTACTTGGATGATGTGATTGTTTATTCCCAGACATATGAGGCCCATCTGGAGCACCTGGCCGAGGTGTTCGCGTCCCTTGCCAAGTACGGAATGAAATTGAAGCCCTCTAAATGCCACCTGCTGAAACCCAGGGTGCAGTACCTAGAGCATGTGGTGAGTGCGGATGGTGTCGCCCCCGACCCTGAGAAGATTACTGCCATCCAGAGCTGGCCGAGACCAACTACAGTAAGGGCAGTAAGGCAGTTTCTGGGTCTGGTGGGGTACTATCGGCGCTTCATAAAGGGGTATACGAAGATGGCTGCCCCCATGCAAGACCTCCTCGTGGGACAGACCAAAGGTGGTAGACCCATTGGAGCCCCACTGTCGTGGGAGGACAAGCATGAAGAGTCCTTTTGTCAGTTGAAGGCGGCCTTGACCGGAGAAGAGGTCCTGGCGTACCCTGATTATGGGCGCCCGTTCATCCTCCACACGTACGCTAGTAACGTGGGGCTAGGAGCGGTCCTATCCCAGGTCCAGGATGGAAAGGAGAAGGTGATTGCCTATGCTAGCCGAAAACTCCGGCCGACTGAAAGGAACCCTGAGAACTATAGCTCCTTCAAGCTCGAGCTATTGGCGTTGGTGTGGGCTATCACGGAGCGGTTCCGCCACTACTTGGCTGCAGCAACATTCACCGCGTTTACGGACAACAATCCGCTGACTCACCTGAACACGGCCATGTTGGGCGCGTTGGAGCAGCGGTGGGTAGCCCGGCTAGCCAACTATGATTTCACCATAAAGTACAGAGCCGGTCGCGTCAACATAAATGCGGATGCACTCTCCCGAATGCCCCATTTGTCAGAAGAAGGGTGCGAGGACGACGACCTCGAGGAGATTGAGTTGTCTGCGTTTCACCAGCCGCCTCCTGAGAGGGTACACGTACATCAGCAACAAGTGGATCTGGACCCACGGCCCAGTCAAGAGTGGCAGGAAGCTCAGGACCAAGCGCCGGCTGTCCACCTTGTCAAGACTCTGGTGGAACAAGGTGCTACGGGAATAGACCCTGCCGCCCCAGCCGAAGCCCAACGCTTGTGGAAGGAACGGAAACGGCTTTACCTACACCAAGGGAAGCTGTACCGTGAGCTGATCAACCCGAAGACCCATGAGAAAGTATGCCAGTTGGTCATTCCTCAAGCTGACGTCGCTACTGTCCTGCGGGCATACCATGATGGTGCTGGCCACTTCGGGTGGAAGAAGCTGGAAATGCTGTTGAGGGAGCGGTTCTATTGGAGTGGGATGCGTGAATCAGTGGAAGCCTGGTGCCGAGAGTGCGGTCCTTGTACGCTGAGGAGAAAGGACGAGACTAGCCAGAGGGCACCCTTACATCCAATAGTTACCCATCAGCCGCTGGAGTTGGTCGCCCTAGACCATGTCAAGCTCACCCCTAGCCGAAGTGGGTACACCTACGCATTGACCATGGTAGACCACTACTCAAGATTTATGGTGGTAGTCCCCGTTAAGGACCTGACTGGTCGAACTGCTGCTCGAGCGTTCCAGGCTTATTTTTGCCGACCTCATGGGTACCCCGAAAAGGTGCTGACTGACCAAGGCCCGGCCTTTGAAGCGGAGGTGTTCCACGAATTCTGCCAGTTGTACGGCTGCAAGAAAATCCGGACCACTCCGTACCACACCCAACCCAACGGCATGTGCGAGAAGATGAACCACTTGGTCCTGGGGCTTCTCAAGACGCTACCGCTGGAAGAACGGAACCTGTGGCCGGAAAAGTTACCCGACTTGGTCGACATGTACAATAATATCCCCACTAGTTCGACGAAGTGCACCCCAGCGTATCTGATGAGGGCTCGGCCTGGCCGCCTGCCGGTGGACCTGGAGATGGGGTTGGAGGCCCCAGAAGCACTCCCTTCGACGGCGGAGTGGGAAAGTCGGAGGAGAGCACAATACCGGCAAATCCAGGAGTATGTGGAGAAAAACCTCAGTCGAAGTCGAGAACAGCAGGAGCACCGGTTCAATCAGAAGGTGTCCGCGGGTCCCTTCCAGCCAGGAGATGTAGTGTTGAAACGGAAAAGGAAGGCCCACAAGCTGGATGATCAGTGGGAGCAAGTCCCTTACGTCATACAACCCACAGAATGGGAAGATGGGAAGGCCTACCAGATCAGTCGTGACCAAGGGGGCACTCTGGCCACAGTTTCCCGGGACCATCTAAAAAGGTGCCCCCCAGCGTTGAAGGCAGAGGCTGAAGTACTGGTTCCTCCACCAGCGGAGAAGGCAGCAGAGGTAATCCACACGGTAATGGGTGACTTCCCAGCAAACTGGCCTACACAGAACGGCGCGGTGATTCTTCCAGTGATACTGTTCCCACAACCCGTGGATGAAGAAGTAGTGGAAGCGGTTAACCGTGAGCCAGAACCAGTGCCAGTGCCCAGGGATGAACCTGTACCCAGCTCCCCTACGCCTCCGCCTGCCCCACACTATAGCCGGGAGGAGGAGCCGATTGTTCCCTCTACCCCACTGTCTAGCACCACTGACACCGGTCCCCGAAGGTCCACCTGTTCCAACCTAGGTAGACCTCCACTTAGGTACAGGGAGACCGTTCTGTGAGTACAAGGGGTCAGGGAATGTAAAGAGTGTTTGTTTGCTAGTTTGAAAAGTTTTGAAAAATGATATGAAAAGATGATAACCGAAGTTTCACCTGATTCACCGTGTGATTTGCAACCGTCTGGAGCCGGCACCGTTGTCCCTGTGGGGACCGTTTAAAAATGCATGGGAACTATCCATGGACAAGCCCGGGAACTTGCAGGGCACCCACAAACGTTAAGTGGCTTGTAAATATGTTGGTTGCCGTTACCGTTTTCCGCAGTGCCGTCTCCGGAGAGGCAGGTTGGAGGGAGGGCCCTCAGCAGAGCAGGCTGGGGCCCAGCCACCAAAGGAACCGGTGGCTACCCTCTGGAGGGAAGGACAGATCCCGCTCGGGTACCGTGTGCTGGACTGTGGGTCAAGGGGTGCTGCCTGGGCTTTAGGGGCAGCATCAGGGCCAGGTTACTTGGGTGGGAGAGAGCGGAAACCGTAACCGTAAACCGTATGCAACGTTAAAGTAAATGTGCCTCCCGTTTTGGGAAGAGTTATTGAAAATGTATTTTTGTTGATTTACCTTGTTATCCCTTTTTGCAGAAAAATAAATCCGGTGTAGGACGGCAGCCCGCGGACGGTCTGCATTTTGCTAAGGGGGAATGTGTCGCCCTGGGCAAGCCAGGGGACACAGGTCACACACCACCACACCCTACATCCCAGGTAGGCACACCTAAGCTGAACCAAAAATCCTTGTTGCCTTCCTCCAGAGGCTGATGATTCACACCAGGGGGTGGGCCAGGCGGTTGGCTCCGCCCACCAAGGAGATCACAGCTCTGGAGGCGGGAAGTACCAGGCAGAACAGTTAGGGGAGTGAAGGAGTAAAGAGCAAAGATGAGCTAAGGAAGTGAAAGTAGAAGCGGAGTAAGGTGGTAAAGGAGGAGAGCAAGAGTGTTGACAGAGAAGCAAGAGTGTGTAAAGCCTGAAGAGTCCAGCTAAGTGCAGGACAGGTCAGCAAGGTCAGCAACGGCGGTGACTGTCTGGAGGGGGACCGTTTGGAAGTTCCTGGAAGGACCCCGTAGGCTGTGTGCCCGGTGGTCTGGAGCAGTGTTCCGAAGGACAGTCAGCACCAGGGCAGGGGCCTCTCGGACCCCGGCAAGGCTTGGAGTCGCCGTAAATTGCCAAATCCGTCAGTGAAGGGGACGTAGATCCCTCAACAACCAAGACCCGAGTGAAGGCAACAGCCCAACCTGTACAACAGAGACACCGCCACCGCCAGGGCACCAGTTTCTGAGGGCCAGCGCCTGCGGGCAAAGAGTAGAGCTCCTCCGGCCCAGCTTGAAGCCGGGGAGCGGGTTACCGGTGGGGACCCATCGCAACCAACAAGCACACAAGGTGCAAGGAAGAGGGACATCACCGTCACCTACTGGGAGAGCAATTGCAGCCGTCCGTGGGACCGTCTTACCAGCTGTTTGGTTTACCGTACAAACTGTGTCAACGTCTCAGGCTGAGTGAGTACCACAGTGCCGCAAGGCACAGCGCTGCCCCCGCGTCCCTGCGCCCACCAGGCCCTGCACCTCCCAAGCCATCACCGGGCCCCGGGATCACCGACCCCTACCCATGGAGGGGCAACACAACACCTGGCTGCTCCGCATCACCATCCCCGGGACCCCCGTATTGAGCAGCGGTGGTGAAATCACCACAACCGTGGGTGGCGTCACAGACTATAAACAATCCCCACACCCAACAAACCCCTTTCACTCACGGGCGAGGAGTGCCGCTCGAGAAACCCCCGGGATCCGGCTTACAGCTCGAGCCACCACTGAGCAGCGGCCGCCGGACCCGAGCAGAAGGGGTGAGCGTAGTGTGCTGACACCCTCCTCATCATACCTGGAAGCAAATCAAATTCATGTTAAAACAATAACTTTATTTAATTAAAACCACACACAACTGAATACAGCACAATAAAAATTTGCTACAACGTTAGTCATAAATCAATATATACCTCAGCGGGGGAGGGGCCCAGGATGGATTCCCTAGACTTCCCCTACCTGGACGCAGAGGTTGGTACTATGCAGAGATTGTTCGCCCCACCTTCTGATAGACGATTGATTGGCTGTCTCGAGCATGGCCCGGCCCATAGAGGCCAGCATACTATTCAGGCCTCGGATAGAAATGAGCCCTGACTGCCTAGCGTGCGTTCCAGCTACTGGTTAGGAGTTTTCTTCCTGGGGACACCATATGTTTACAGGTATAAAAAAGCTAACTTTGAATACATCATGGTCTATCTGGCTATATGAGCCTCAGGTCCAATTTGGGATGCCCCTGATGAAACCCCTGGCATTTGGAAAGGGAGGAGAAACGCGTCAGGCGTGAGGCTACTCAAGCTAAGTTATTGTGTCATTTGGCACATCTGTTATGCTGTGCAATATTATTTGCCATTGGGTATATTGTGCTTTTTGCTATTGAGCACTATTTGTCATTTGGCAAGTATGATACCATTTGCATAATGATCTGTTACTGGGCATGCCACTAATACATCTCATGTTATTACATATGACATTGCTAATACAGGCAGGGTCGGACTGGGGTGCCAGGGGCCTACCAGGGAAATTGCCTCTAGGGGCCCACACTGTAGCTACCATAAACATTTTTATTACTTGTTCATTTTTGGCTTCTCTCAGTATAACTTGTGCCTTTTAGCAAACTACAGTGTGCAAAAAAGAACTGTATTGTGCCCTGCAGATATCACAGGATTTCTTGTAGCATCTTATTTATTGTAGTTAATAATGGAATCTATTATTCACAATCAGTCGCAGTTTTTCTTACACACGGACATTCCTTGTCTTAGGAAAACCACCGAGTCCATCAGGAAAACAATATTCAAAGAGAAGCAGAACGTTATCCAGCATCTTCAAATGGAAAAGCTTACTAAAATTAATCCCCCTATGCCACCATCTATCCACCATATAGGGCAGAGGTGGGGAACCTCCGGCCTGCGGGCCGTATGCGGCCCGTGACGACTTTTTCTGCGGCCCCCGGGCTGATTCCCGGGAACTGTAGTGCTGGGGGGGCAGCCGCATCTTACTGGCTGCTGGCCCTTTAAAACCCCACACAGCGCGTTCAATGCTGAACGCTGCATTTCCTATACCTGAAAGACTACGTCCCCACGCTGGCACTGCCTACGTGAGGATGTACTTTGTAGGTGGGGTCGGCGTGAGGGGCGCTAAAATCAAAAGGAGAGGATTGACTGCCAATCATCCCCCAGGTCTTACTGTGCCGGTAGCGCTCTGTGCCCAGCGGCGGTGGCTCCCTGTGCCCAGCGGCGGCTCCCTGTGCCCGGCGGTTGCGGCGGCGGCTCCCTGTGCCCGGCGGCGGCGGCTCCCTGTGCCCGGCGGTTGCGGCGGCGGCTCCCTGTGCCCGGCGGTTGCGGCGGCGGCTCCCTGTGACCGGCGGTGGTTCCCTGTGCCCGGCGGCTCCATGCCCGGCGGCTACCTGTGCCCGGCGACTGCTCCTCTCTGTGCCCGGTGGCTTCCTGAGCCCGGCGGTTGCGGCGGCGGCTCCCTGTGCCCGGCGGCTCCATGCCCGGCGGCTACCTGTGCCCGGCGGTGGCTGCTCCTCTCTGTGCCCGGCGGCAGCTCCCTGTGCCCAGCGGTTGCGGCGGCGGCTCCCTGTGCCCGGCAGCTCCCTGTGCCCAGCGGCGAAGGCGGCTGCTCCTCTCTGTGCCCGGCGGCAGAGCCCTCCGTGCCCGCAACCACCTCCAGCGCTCTGTGATCCCAGCCTCCCCCAGTTCTCTAACTACCTCCAAGCTCATCCGAGTCTGCCTGTGCCCCCAGCGCTCTGTACCTCCAGTGCTCTGTGCCCCTCTTTCTCCCCAGTGTTCTGTGCCTCCCCCAGTGTTCTGTGCCCCCCCCAGTCTCCCCAGTGATCTGTGCCCCCCCAGTGTCCTGTGCCTCCCTCCAGTCTCCCCAGTGATCTGTGCCCCCCAGTCTCCCCAGTGATCTGTGCCCCCCCCAGTTTTCTGTGCCCCCCCAGTCTCCACATGATCTGTGCCCCCCCAGTGTTCTGTACCTCCCCCAGTCTCCCCAGTGATCTGTGCCCCCCAGTCTCCCCAGTGATCTGTGCCCCCCAGTCTCCCCAGTGATCTGTGCCCCCAGTCTCCCCAGTGATCTGTGCCCCCCCAGTGTTCTGTGCCCCCCCAGTCTCCCCAGTGATCTGTGCCCCCCAATGTGTTCTGTGCCTCCCCCCAGTCTCCCCAGTGACCTGTGCCCCCCAGTCTCCCCAGTGTTCTGTGCCCCCCCAGTCTCCCTAGTGATCTGTGCCCCCGTCTCCCCAGTGATCTGTGCCCCCCTAGTCTCCCCAGTGATCTCTGTGCCCCGAGCCTCTCCCAGTTCTGTCTGTGCCTTCAGCCTCTCCCATTCTTCTCTGTTCCATCTGTGTTCCCAGCGTCCCCCTGATTTGTCTGTGCTTCCAGCCTCTCCCATCATTCTCTGTTCCCCCAGGGCTCTCTGTGTCCCTCCGGCATCCCCCAGGGCTGTTTGCCCCCGGCTATTTATATAACCCCAGCAATGTTTGTGCCCCCCATCTATGTCTGTGTAACCCAGTGATGTGTATATACCCCCAGTGAAGTCTGTGCCGCCCAGTGATGTATGTACCCCCAGTGACGTCTATGCCCTGCTGCTTCCCTAGTGAAGTATATTTCTCCCAGCCCTCCCCAGCAATGTTTATGCCCCCCAGCTATGTTTGTGCTCCCCATCAATGATGTATGTATCCCCCAGTGATGTCTATGCCCCCAGCCTCCCCGGTGATCTATATTCCTCCCAACCCTCCCCTGTGATGTATATACAGCAGTCCCAGCCAACTCAAACCTGGAAAAGCAGTTGTGAAAAGCAAAAAGATCAATATCGCCTAATATTACAGCTGCACCAAAGAGTAGAAGCTCCAGCCGCCACAGTGAGTTAATTGTTTGACCAAATATATTAGGGTAATTTTCAAGTTGATAATTTTGTGCGGCCCCCGAAGGTTGGTAAAAATTTCCAAATGGCCCCCGGCAGAAAAAACGGTTCCCCACCCCTGATATAGGGTCTGTCTCCACTGACTTGGGAAATCCCCTATAGAGTCAATATATGGTGGTGTGAAACATTACCACTCCAATACACTTTTCCATTTGGAGACTCCGGTGAATATTTGCTTCACTTTAGTCTGACATTTATCTAGTTTTTTCTGTCTTTGTTATCATAATGGTATCTGTAGCGCCCCTGAGACCCTCAGGGCACTACAGGGAACTGCATCCTCTTGGGGATGCAGGACCTACCCCCTGGGACCTGGAGTACCAGTGCCGATTCCACCAAAACACGACCAAAATTCTAGTTCTCCACTGCACACTGGGCATAGAAGATTAACCATGTAAGGGGATGGTCGCTATGGGAACGAGTCCCTGGGTATAGCCAGCCTGATGGGAGGGGTCAGCAGTCAGTCAGTCGGTATTCGGTAGTGAGTCGAGTGGCACACAGAAGAGGTGTGCGGACGTGCCTGAGCTGAGTTTGTGTAACGGTGACCCGGGGGCACAGGAGAGAGGTCGCCAGGACGGGTACCGGAGATACTGCTGGGACCAGAGCATGCTCGGGGCACAGGGCCCTAGGTCAAGCATCAGTTTCATACGGTTTGATAAATACCTGCCTGGTGAGGACACCTTCATGGACTTCACCAAACCAAATAATCCGGGGGCATCAGCAATAAACTAGGATTGGGGTTCGGACATTTACCTCCCTGCAGGGTCCGCACTGCCCAGTTCACCTCCCTGAAAACGAAATTTAGTGACCTTTATTCATCTTACAAGGAGTATACGAAATCATGGTGGGAGATTAAGGCTCTTGAAAACTACCTTAAAAATAGAATTGTCCCTAAGGGCCTAAGAATTAATCTCCGCCCATCCCCCCGTACCTCAAATTCAAAACTCCTGGAGGCTTGGCAGAAAGAATCCATAGAGTCTTCTCTCAGATTTATGACCTTATTGGTGCAGGAAGAGAAGACACTGTTGGAACAAGCTACTACCAAATTAAATTTGGACATTGAAGGCATCCTTAAGTTTAAATCAGATCCTGAGTTTAACAAAAGAGAGAGTGCCTTACAGGTCTCTGTAGAGAAATATCAGGGGTACATTAAGGAGAGGAAACACCTACAATTCCAAAGAGACCTTAGGGAGTTTGCTACGAACCAAGCCTATAATTTTGTAAACCCAGCCCAGAGAGATACAGACATCTCCTCCTCGGACCAAGAGATCTCAGACACCGAAAGGGCAGTGGGGGAGACTTGGTTTGGCAACAGAGGTAAACGGCAGAATAGGAGATGGAGGCGAGGAGGAAAGAACACCTACCCCACAAGGGATCCTATAAATACAAGATCTTATGGGCAGGAATCAGGATTTTCGCATGCATCTACCTCTGTAACATCAGGTGGGACAAAGGCACCATCTTTTTAGAACAGGGGATATCCCGGGGATACCAATTGAGGAACCGGGTGAACTAACCACTGAGCGGACACAGAGTGGAGGGCTAAATAGGAGTCAGATTATTAATTTATCCGACTTTACACCAAATGAGAAACAGTACAGGATTTTGAAAAAAGGGCTTTCATTCGTGCCTACGAACGATTATAATTGTTTCCATTGGGTTAAAGACTTACAACTCTTCGGGAGAAAACTGAAATGGAGAAAATTTTTCCTCAATAATGACAGGGAGAGTTGTAGAAAGCTGGGACTGACTGATGAGGATATGGAGGGATTTCGGTCACTCCTAGGACTCCTACAGGAACAGGATTTTGATCATAATACTGGGTGTGGCCCTTTCACTAGGCTTAAGGCTAAGAGTACGAGGATGCCTCCACAAGGCGATACTACTAATATAGATCTCTTTTTAAACCTTGTGGAAAGAGACCTCAAAAGGATTCCCCGTAGGAATGATGGTCTGGATCGTAATCTCACTGACGATGAATTTTCAGCACTACAAGATCTTGAGAAAAATGAGAGTGTAATAATAAAGCCTTCGGATAAAGGAGGTAATCTCGTGATTTTAAGTCATGAAAGATACCTAGGGATGTGCCATTGTGTCCTTAGAGACAGACACACGTATGAAGTACTCCCCTCCAATCCTCTAAATGGGTATAAAACATCTTTGCTCATGATATTAGAGGAGGCAAGAAGGATTGGCCTATTGACTAATAGTGAATTCGATTTTTTGAAACCTACTTGCCCGGTGATGCCGACTTTCTATGCCTTACCCAAGGTCCACAAGGGGCTTGAGGTGCTGAAGGGCCGACCTATTATTTCGGGAGTGAACACGTATACCCAAAACAGCGGTATTTATATTGATGAAATTTTGCGTCCCTTTGCCACCTCGCTTCCGTCGTATACACGTGACACAGCCAACCTTTTGGGTAAATTAGATGGTATCACAGTTGGAGAGGACGTCATATTGGCTTCTATTGATGTAGAGGCTCTCTACAGTAATATACCCCATACATTAGGTTTGAAGGCGACTGAGTACTATCTTAACACACGAACCAGGGAACATAGGGACCATAATCGATTTTTGCTGGAACTACTGAACTTTGTATTGCATCACAACCTCTTTAAATTCGACGGTAAGTACTTCCACCAGCTCAGGGGGACAGCTATGGGGAGCCCTTGTGCTCCCTCGTATGCTAACCTCTTCCTGGGCTGGTGGGAAGAAACCGTCGTCTTTATGGATGGGGACCACTGGTGGCAGTCACATATTTTATTATGGTCAAGATATATTGACAATAACGATAACGAATAACGTTTGGAACACCATTCTAAGTCTGAACTGGGTGCAAAAACCTAAAAAAACATCACTATGGGGAGATAAGGTATGCACACCAGTGACTATGTAAGGGGAATACATGAAATAGCAGAAACTGCTGTGTGAATACTGACTTGAAAAATCCAATAGCTATATGTAAGAGTGAAAATGTGAAAAATGGAATCTGCATTACTGCCATGAACATATGAATCAAGAGAAATTTAGCTACTGAATTGATCAATGCAATAGAGCCCCAACACTACGCCAAAGTATTTCTCTACGTTGGGGTCCCTAGCTTGTGTGTGTCCTCTCATATACTTAAAAAAACTTACCGTGTATGGGAAGCTGAGACCCAGGCTATTTATGCGTATGATATGGATTGGCAATAGGTGTGGTTGGGGAGGGTTCACAAATGAAAAACTACTAACAATAACGAATAACGTTTGGAACACCATTCTAAGTCTGAACTGGGTGCAAAAACCTAAAAAAACATCACTATGGGGAGATAAGGTATGCACACCAGTGACTATGTAAGGGGAATACATGAAATAGCAGAAACTGCTGTGTGAATACTGACTTGAAAAATCCAATAGCTATATGTAAGAGTGAAAATGTGAAAAATGGAATCTGCATTACTGCCATGAACATATGAATCAAGAGAAATTTAGCTACTGAATTGATAAATGCAATAGAGCCCCAACACTACGCCAAAGTATTTCAAAGTGTTGGGGCTCTATTGCATTGATCAATTCAGTAGCTAAATTTCTCTTGATTCATATGTTCATGGCAGTAATGCAGATTCCATTTTTCACATTTTCACTCTTACATATAGCTATTGGATTTTTCAAGTCAGTATTCACACAGCAGTTTCTGCTATTTCATGTATTCCCCTTACATAGTCACTGGTGTGCATACCTTATCTCCCCATAGTGATGTTTTTTTAGGTTTTTGCACCCAGTTCAGACTTAGAATGGTGTTCCAAACGTTATTCGTTATTGTTAGTAGTTTTTCGTTTGTGAACCCTCCCCAACCACACCTATTGCCAATCCATATCATACGCATAAATAGCCTGGGTCTCAGCTTCCCATACACGGTAAGTTTTTTTTAACTGCATGAGAGGACACACACAAGCTAGGGACCCCAACGTAGAGAAATACTTTGGTGTAGTGTTGGGGCTCTATTGCATTGATCAATTCAGTAGCTAAATTTCTCTTGATTCATATGTTCATGGCAGTAATGCAGATTCCATTTTTCACATTTTCACTCTTACATATAGCTATTGGATTTTTCAAGTCAGTATTCACACAGCAGTTTCTGCTATTTCATGTATTCCCCTTACATAGTCACTGGTGTGCATACCTTATCTCCCCATAAAGATATATTGATGACATCTTTGTCCTATGGTCGGGTTCCAGCACTTTGTTCACGAGGTTCGTAGAGTCACTTAATGTAAATGAACTAAACCTTCATTTCACTTATGAGGTGGATACGAAGGAGTTGCCATTCTTGGATGTAATTATCAAAAGGGAGCCTAATGGCGTCTTCTCCACCAGTACCTACCGCAAGCCCACGGCTACTAATAACATTTTAAGATGGGACAGTCATCATCCATTCCCATTAAGGAATGGTATTCCTAAAGGTCAATATCTTCGGCTGAGGCGGAATTGCTCAACCATGGAGACCTATCAGTCCCAAGCCAAGGACATGACCAGACGTTTTGTAGACAGAGGTTATCCTCCTAAGGTACTACATTGTGCCAGAGTTCATGCAGAGAAGCAGAATAGAATGGCACTTCTGCATGGCTGTGGCAGGAAGAGAAAAGAGGAGGATGACATCACCAGGTTAATCGGCACATTTGATTGTCAAAATGAAAGAGTCTGCAGAGTGCTTAATAAATATTGGGACATCCTGACTTTGGACCCCGATCTGAAGCACATGATTTCAGATAAACCGAGCATCACGTACAGGAAGGGCAGGTCCCTCAGGGACAGATTAGTCCACAGCTGTTACACCAGACCTAAGCCCCCTGGTACGTGGTTGGACAGGGGCTTATGCGGTTTTTACAGGTGCGGCGACTGTTCATATTGCAATTCAATGAAACCTGCGAAGTACGTGAGGAGCGCAAGGAATGGGAAGGAATTCTTCCTAAGGTCCTTTGCTAACTGCAAAACGACAGGAGTAATATATGTGGCCACCTGTTCATGTCCCATGGACTATATAGGCAAGACAAAAAAGGGAGCAGCGTAGGAGGGTGGGAGAGCATCTCGGTGACATACGCAACAAACAAGACACTTCCTTGGGGAGGCACATGAACTCTCATCATGGGGGTAACATACAAGAAGTAATGTTTCAGGTCCTGGAGGTGGTCAAGAATAATCCTAGAGGTGGTGATCATGATAAGGCCCTTCTAAGAAAAGAATGCGAATGGATTTTTAGAATGGAGTCTGTACACCCTGGAGGTCTGAATGAGCAGATTTCATATGTTTGCTTTCTTTGAAGCCTGGGTTGATGTTAGGGCTCCCTGTGGTCTGTTGGTCTGAATCCCGTAACAGGGAGGTAACGATTTAATTTATGCTACAAGAATACGTGGCACTAACAATAATAATCAGTGTCAGGAGTGACTAACCTCACTCTGGTTTCCCCCCCCCCTCCTCGTTTCACATGTGCGCCCGGACCCCCGCCTGTCCCTCCCCCTCTCTCCCCCTCCTTTCATTCCAGAGGAGTTTTATCCCCTTAAGAGAATCCCCGTGTTTATCTATGCTGATAGCAATCAGTCAGTGCACAATTGTTATGATGATGGGGACTGTTCCTCCACTAGGATTATGATGATTAAAACACATCCCGGAGAGTTAATCTGGGTCATCCTGACTTGCCAATACTGTGCAGGGTGTACACTAGTTTAAAGATGTGATATTCTCATCTCCTGCTTTCCCTGACAATAACAGCAGGTGACGTCACACTGGGTGAATGGCTGAAGCGTTCTCCCCATCCCCACATCGCATGCGCGGCCGGCCTGCCATCCAATTGGCGGTGGTTGCCTGTAAAACGCCACTTCCGGTTTCGCCGAGTGACGCCGCTTCCGGTTCTGCCTCGTGACGCGGGTGTGGAACGCAAGCGGCGTCCAAAGGCGAAGGCCGCCGACCTCCTATCTAACTGGCCGTGGATGCTTGTAAGACGTCACTTCCGGTTTCGCTGTGTGGCGCTGCTTCCGGTTCCGCCTCACGACATGGGTGTGGAACGCAAGCGGCGTCCGATGGTGGAACGCACCAGGGGGGCGTTCCCTGGCTTCACACGCGACCCTGGCATACAGTTCTCGTGAACGTATTAACACTTAATTGTATGCACAGATATGGTCCCACCGGAGGTATTAGAGACATATGAGTGGAGTGAATATATCTGATTGGGGACTCTGTCTCATTACCATTGGAGAGAGACTGTGGTTGGACATGGAGGGAGGGGGGGCGTGCCTGTGTGTGAGGGAGTGGGGCGGACGGATTGGCCGGTGGTGGGGGCGGCTCACTCTTGGCAAAAGCTAAAAGGGGACCTCAGTCTATCGGGTCTCCCCCTTTATCCAGACATCATGCCGTCTTGAAAACGATTGGCAAGCTACACATCAAGCCTCCTGATGATCCGTGGCCGGAGAAACGCGTCGAGGCGACTCCAGGGCAATTCTGGGACATTTGCATCACCCCTAATGAGCTAAGTGCCTGACCATCTCTTTATGAGTTAACCTGGGTGGTTCACCTGGTTGCTCATTGATATGTATTTTGTAATTTAAACTGCAATGACACTTTATCTTTAGACCGGCTACCTGGGGTATATAGGTTGTTTGACTGGTGGTACCAGATAGCCCTAGGAGCCAGTGTGTGTCTGATTTCTATACATCATACTGCACTTTGCACTGTATTTTATGCACGTTATCTAGTATGCATATCAATGTGTTATTGGAGTACCTTCCTTGTTTATTGAGCTAATTTGGATACTCCAGGTCCCTGAGAATATTATCCTGATTATTAGGTTATATCTGATCAAAAATCATTCCAGGGTACATCAGAAGCTCATGAGTTAGTCTGGGCCTTGGTCGGGTACATGTGTTCCAGTTGTTCTGTCCACTAAGTCTGAATGTGCCCTCCCATGACCCCTTACTTTATCTATTTTTCATGACAATATTGAGGGTCTATCTAGGGATTTTTTAGGGCCAGCCACCGCTGAGTGCGGGCACCATTCTCGTATACTTAGGGTGCCAACCCCCGCGGTAGGTAGTGGACAGGAGGGAGGGTTATCGAATAGGGTAAGAACTTTACCTCCTCCCTTTCTTTTTCCTTTATAATTTGCACAGGGTTTGTGGATTTTAAATAGTATGAATAAAATAGTTTTTTAAAAGGGTTTTATATTTTGGTTTGCGACACCCCCCTTTTTTCATAGAGTACATTGATTATGGCCAGCTTTCTAACAGGTCCCATTGACATCAATTCCTGGGTTGAAGACGCGAACCAGGCATTCTGCACGAGAGAAATCCCAGAAGGTGGGACAGGGATCACCTCCCTGAAAACGAAATTTAGTGACCTTTATTCATCTTACAAGGAGTATACGAAATCATGGTGGGAGATTAAGGCTCTTGAAAACTACCTTAAAAATAGAATTGTCCCTAAGGGCCTAAGAATTAATCTCCGCCCATCCCCCCGTACCTCAAATTCAAAACTCCTGGAGGCTTGGCAGAAAGAATCCATAGAGTCTTCTCTCAGATTTATGACCTTATTGGTGCAGGAAGAGAAGACACTGTTGGAACAAGCTACTACCAAATTAAATTTGGACATTGAAGGCATCCTTAAGTTTAAATCAGATCCTGAGTTTAACAAAAGAGAGAGTGCCTTACAGGTCTCTGTAGAGAAATATCAGGGGTACATTAAGGAGAGGAAACACCTACAATTCCAAAGAGACCTTAGGGAGTTTGCTACGAACCAAGCCTATAATTTTGTAAACCCAGCCCAGAGAGATACAGACATCTCCTCCTCGGACCAAGAGATCTCAGACACCGAAAGGGCAGTGGGGGAGACTTGGTTTGGCAACAGAGGTAAACGGCAGAATAGGAGATGGAGGCGAGGAGGAAAGAACACCTACCCCACAAGGGATCCTATAAATACAAGATCTTATGGGCAGGAATCAGGATTTTCGCATGCATCTACCTCTGTAACATCAGGTGGGACAAAGGCACCATCTTTTTTAGAACAGGGGATATCCCGGGGATACCAATTGAGGAACCGGGTGAACTAACCACTGAGCGGACACAGAGTGGAGTCAGATTATTAATTTATCCGACTTTACACCAAATGAGAAACAGTACAGGATTTTGAAAAAAGGGCTTTCATTCGTGCCTACGAACGATTATAATTGTTTCCATTGGGTTAAAGACTTACAACTCTTCGGGAGAAAACTGAAATGGAGAAAATTTTTCCTCAATAATGACAGGGAGAGTTGTAGAAAGCTGGGACTGACTGATGAGGATATGGAGGGATTTCGGTCACTCCTAGGACTCCTACAGGAACAGGATTTTGATCATAATACTGGGTGTGGCCCTTTCACTAGGCTTAAGGCTAAGAGTACGAGGATGCCTCCACAAGGCGATACTACTAATATAGATCTCTTTTTAAACCTTGTGGAAAGAGACCTCAAAAGGATTCCCCGTAGGAATTATGGTCTGGATAGTAATCTCACTGACGATGAATTTTCAGCACTACAAGATCTTGAGAAAATTGAGAGTGTAATAATAAAGCCTTCGGATAAAGGAGGTAATCTCGTGATTTTAAGTCATGAAAGATACCTAGGGATGTGCCATTGTGTCCTTAGAGACAGACACACGTATGAAGTACTCCCCTCCAATCCTCTAAATGGCTATAAAACATCTTTGCTCATGATATTAGAGGAGGCAAGAAGGATTGGCCTATTGACTAATAGTGAATTCGATTTTTTGAAACCTACTTGCCCGGTGATGCCGACTTTCTATGCCTTACCCAAGGTCCACAAGGGGCTTGAGGTGCTGAAGGGCCGACCTATTATTTCGGGAGTGAACTCGTATACCCAAAACAGCGGTATTTATATTGATGAAATTTTGCGTCCCTTCGTCACCTCGCTTCCGTCGTATACACGTGACACAGCCGACCTTTTGGGTAAATTAGATGGTATCACAGTTGGAGAGGACGTCATATTGGCTTCTATTGATGTAGAGGCTCTCTACAGTAATATACCCCATACATTAGGTTTGAAGGCGACTGAGTACTATCTTAACACACGAACCAGGGAACATAGGGACCATAATCGATTTTTGCTGGAACTACTGAACTTTGTATTGCATCACAACCTCTTTAAATTCGACGGTAAGTACTTCCACCAGCTCAGGGGGACAGCTATGGGGAGCCCTTGTGCTCCCTCGTATGCTAACCTCTTCCTGGGCTGGTGGGAAGAAACCGTCGTCTTTATGGATGGGGACCACTGGTGACAGTCACATATTTTATTATGGTCAAGATATATTGACGACATCTTTGTCCTATGGTCGGGTTCCAGCACTTTGTTCACGAGGTTCGTAGAGTCACTTAATGTAAATGAACTAAACCTTCATTTCACTTATGAGGTGGATACGAAGGAGTTGCCATTCTTGGATGTAATTATCAAAAGGGAGCCTAATGGCGTCCTCTCCACCAGTACCTACCGCAAGCCCACGGCTACTAATAACATTTTAAGATGGGACAGTCATCATCCATTCCCATTAAGGAATGGTATTCCTAAAGGTCAATATCTTCGGCTGAGGCGGAATTGCTCAACCATGGAGACCTATCAGTCCCAAGCCAAGGACATGACCAGACGTTTTGTAGACAGAGGTTATCCTCCTAAGGTACTACATTGTGCCAGAGTTCATGCAGAGAAGCAGGATAGAATGGCACTTCTGCATGGCTGTGGCAGGAAGAGAAAAGAGGAGGATGACATCACCAGGTTAATCGGCACATTTGATTGTCAAAATGAAAGAGTCCGCAGAGTGCTTAATAAACACTGGGACATCCTGACTTTGGACCCCGATCTGAAGCACATGATTTCAGATAAACCGAGCATCACGTACAGGAAGGGCAGGTCCCTCAGGGACAGATTAGTCCACAGCTGTTACACCAGACCTAAGCCCCCTGGTACGTGGTTGGACAGGGGCTTATGCGGTTTTTACAGGTGCGGCGACTGTTCATATTGCAATTCAAAGAAACCTGCGACGTACGTGAGGAGCGCAAGGAATGGGAAGTAATTCTTCCTAAGGTCCTTTGCTAACTGCAAAACGACAGGAGTAATATATGTGGCCACCTGTTCATGTCCCATGGACTATATAGGCAAGACAAAAAGGGAGCTGCGTAGGAGGGTGGGAGAGCATCTCGGTGACATACGCAACAAACGAGACACTTCCTTGGGGAGGCACATGAACTCTCATCATGGGGGTAACATACAAGAAGTAATGTTTCAGGTCCTGGAGGTGGTCAAGAATAATCCTAGAGGTGGTGATCATGATAAGGCCCTTCTAAGAAAAGAATGCGAATGGATTTTTAGAATGGAGTCTGTACACCCTGGAGGTCTGAATGAGCAGATTTCATATGCCTGCTTTCTTTGAAGCCTGGGTTGATGTTAGGGCTCCCTGTGGTATGTTGGTCTGAATCCCGTAACAGGGAGGTAACGATTTAATTTATGCTACAAGAATACGTGGCACTAACAATAATAATCAGTGTCAGGAGTGACTAACCTCACTCTGGTTTCCCCCCCCCTCCTCGTTTCACATGTGCGCCCGGACCCCCGCCTGTCCCTCCCCCTCTCTCCCCCTCCTTTCATTCCAGAGGAGTTTTATCCCCTTAAGAGAATCCCCGTGTTTATCTATGCTGATAGCAATCAGTCAGTGCACAATTGTTATGATGATGGGGACTGTTCCTCCACTAGGATTATGATGATTAAAACACATCCCGGAGAGTTAATCTGGGTCATCCTGACTTGCCAATACTGTGCAGGGTGTACACTAGTTTAGAGATGTGACATTCTCATCTCCTGCTTTCCCTGACAATAACAGCAGGTGACGTCACACTGGGTGAATGGCTGAAGCGTTCTCCCCATCCCCACATCGCATGCGCGGCCGGCCTGCCATCCAATTGGCGGTGGTTGCCTGTAAAACGCCACTTCCGGTTTTGCCGAGTGACGCCGCTTCCGGTTCCGCCTTGTGACGCGGGTGTGGAACGCAAGCGGCGTCCGATGGTGGAACGCACCAGGGGGGCGTTCCCTGGCTTCACACGCGACCCTGGCATACAGTTCTCGTGAACGTATTAACACTTAATTGTATGCACAGATATGGTCCCACCGGAGGTATTAGAGACATATGAGTGGAGTGAATATATCTGATTGGGGACTCTGTCTCATTACCATTGGAGAGAGACTGTGGTTGGACATGGAGGGAGGGGGGGCGTGCCTGTGTGTGAGGGAGTGGGGCGGACGGATTGGCCGGTGGTGGGGGCGGCTCACTCTTGGCAAAAGCTAAAAGGGGACCTCAGTCTATCGGGTCTCCCCCTTTATCCAGACATCATGCCGTCCTGAAAACGATTGACAAGCTACACATCAAGCCTCCTGATGATCCGTGGCCGGAGAAACGCGTCGAGGCGACTCCAGGGCAATTCTGGGACATTTGCATGACCCCTAATGAGCTAAGTGCCTGACCATCTCTTTATGAGTTAACCTGGGTGGTTCACCTGGTTGCTCATTGATATGCATTTTGTAATTTAAACTGCAATGACACTTTATCTTTAGACCGGCTACCTGGGGTATATAGGTTGTTTGACTGGTGGTACCAGATAGCCCTAGGAGCTAGTGTGTGTCTGATTTCTATACATCATACTGCACTTTGCACTGTTTTTTATGCACGTTATCTAGTATGCATATCAATGTGTTATTGGAGTACCTTCCTTGTTTATTGAGCTAATTTGGATACTCCAGGTCCCTGAGAATATAATCCTGATTATTAGGTTATATCTGATCAAAAGTCATTCCAGGGTACATCAGAAGCTCATGAGTTAGTCTGGGCCTTGGTCGGGTACATGTGTTCCAGTTGTTCTGTCCACTAAGTCTGAATGTGCCCTCCCATGACCCCTTACTTTATCTATTTTTCATGACTATATTGAGGGACTATCTAGGGATTTTTTAGGGCCAGCCACCGCTGAGTGGGGGCGCCATTCTCGTATACTTAGGGTGCCAACCCCCGCGGTAGGTAGTGGACAGGAGGGAGGGTTATCGAATAGGGTAAGAACTTTACCTCCTCCCTTTCTTTTTCCTTTATAATTTGCACAGGGTTTGTGGATTTTAAATAGTATGAATAAAATAGTTTTTTAAAAGGGTTATATATTTTGGTTTGCGACACCCCCCTTTTTTCATAGAGTCCCTCCGGCATCCCCCAGGGCTGTTTGCCCCCGGCTATTTATATAACCCCAGCAATGTTTGTGCCCCCCAGCTATGTCTGTGTAACCCAGTGATGTGTATATACCCCCAGTGAAGTCTGTGCCGCCCAGTGATGTATGTACCCCCAGTGACGTCTATGCCCTGCTGCTTCCCTAGTGATGTATATTTCTCCCAGCCCTCCCCAGCAATGTTTATGCCCCCCAGCTATGTTTGTGCTCCCCATCAATGATGTATGTATCCTCCAGTGATGTCTATGCCCCCAGCCTCCCCAGTGATCTATATTCCTCCCAACCCTCCCCTGTGATGTATATACAGCAGTCCCAGCCAACTCAAACCTGGAAAAGCAGTTGTGAAAAGCAAAAAGATCAATATCGCCTAATATTACAGCTGCACCAAAGAGTAGAAGCTCCAGCCGCCACAGTGAGTTAATTGTTTGACCAAATATATTAGGGTAATTTTCAAGTTGATAATTTTGTGCGGCCCCCGAAGGTTGGTAAAAATTTCCAAATGGCCCCCGGCAGAAAAAAAGGTTCCCCACCCCTGATATAGGGTCTGTCTCCACTGACTTGGGAAATCCCCTATAGAGTCAATATATGGTGGTGTGAAACATTACCACTCCAATACACTTTTCCATTTGGAGACTCCGGTGAATATTTGCTTCACTTTAGTCTGACATTTATCTAGTTTTTTCTGTCTTTGTTATCATAATGGTATCTGTAGCGCCCCTGAGACCCTCAGGGCACTACAGGGAACTGCATCCTCTTGGGGATGCAGGACCTACCCCCTGGGACCTGGAGTACCAGTGCCGATTCCACCAAAACACGACCAAAATCCTAGTTCTCCACTGCACACTGGGCATAGACGATTAACCATGTAAGGGGATGGTCGCTATGGGAACGAGTCCCTGGGTATAGCCAGCCTGATGGGAGGGGTCAGCAGTCAGTCAGTCGGTATTCGGTAGTGAGTCGAGTGGCACACAGAAGAGGTGTGCGGACGTGCCTGAGCTAAGTTTGTGTAACGGTGACCCGGGGGCACAGGAGAGAGGTCACCAGGACGGGTACCGGAGATACTGCTGGGACCAGAGCATGCTCGGGGCACAGGGCCCTAGGTCAAGCATCAGTTTCATACGGTTTGATAAATACCTGCCCGGTGAGGACACCTTAATGGACTTCACCGAACCAAATAATCCGGGGGCATCAGCAATAAACTAGGATTGAGGTTCGGACATTTACCTCCCTGCAGGGTCCGCACTGCCCGCCGTATGGAGAAGGAGACTGTACCCCAAAAGGAACAGTCGGGGCTCACAAACGCTTCATGCTATGGGGACCCAATCAACTGAGAATACCAGGGACAGTGTAACCTAGGTCATTACATTGGCACTGATACTCCAAGGGACTTGTATTAGTGGTTTAAAGGTCAGAGTGAATAGAGACTGTTAAAGACAACCTGGTGTGGTCTCCGTTATTATTCTGCAACCTCTCCCAGGCACAGCTCTACCTACGGAGGGCCTAATACCATTGCTGCAAACACCACCAGCCCATCACATGCATCCAACTACTACTCCACAGCATGGCTGGCCAGTACAGGTCTAAAAGATGAAAAAGTAATGACACGGCCCCCTTGTTCACCTGATCTGAACCCCGTAGTGAACCTGTGGTCCTTCATAAAATGTAAGATCTACAAAATAGTACACCTCTCGGAACAGTGTCTGGAGGCTGTGGTGGCTGCTGCACGCAATGTTGATCATAAACAGATCAAGCAACTGACAATCTATGGATGGTCGGCTGCTGAGTGTCATCATAAAGAAAGGGGGCTATATTAGTCACTAATTTTTTGGGGTTTTGTTTTTGCATGTCAGAAATGTTTATTTCTAAATTTTGTGCAGTTATATTGGTTTACCTGGTGAAAATAAACAAGTGACATGGGAATATATTTGATTTTTATTAAGTTGCCTAATAATTCTGCACAGTAATAGTTACCTGCACAAACAGATATCCCCCTAAGATAGCCAAGTCTAAAAAACCCCTCCAACTTCTAAATATATTAAGCTTTGATATTTATGAGTCTTTTGCATTGATTGAGAACATAGTTGTTGATCAATAAAAAAAAAAATCCAATAAAATACAACTTGCTTAATAAGTCTGTACCCAGTGTATTATATGGGGTCATTATAAACAGAGTGATCTATTTCAAGTGTTTGTTTCTGTTAATGTTGATGATTATGGCTTACAACTAGAGATGAGCGAGTACCTAACTATTCGTACTCGCTATACTTATGAGTACTGTCTAATACTCGCATATTCGTTCCGAATAGCATGTGCAATGCAAGTCAAGGGGGAAAAACTAGCAATATAATGAGTAACTTGAATGCCGTACTTTTCGTGTGGGTGGACGTAGCAAATACTGCGGAATTCGGGTTACTCATTACATTGCGAGTTTTTCCCCATTGACTTGCATTGCACATGCTATTTAGAATGAATATGCGAGTATTAGACAGTACTCGTTATGACTGTAGCGAGTGCGATTAGTTAGGTACTCAATCAACTCTACTTACAGCAAATGAAAACCCAAAAATCATTATCTCAGAAAATTAGAATAATTACCACAAAATACCTGCAAAGGCTTCCTAAGTGTTTAAAATGCTCTCTTAGTCTGGTGCAGTAGGCTACACAATCATGGGGAAGACTGCTGACTTCACAGATATCGAGAAGGCAGTCATTGACATACTCCACGAGGAGTTTAAGGCTACTTTCACACTTGCGTTCTTTTCCTTCAGTCGCAATCCGCCGTTTTAGAAAACAGTGGAATCCGTTTTGGAAAACAGTGGAATCCGTTAACGGATTCCGCTGCTTCTCATAGACTTGTATGGACGACGGATTGCGACTGATGGACCTGCGTTGCTTCCACTGGCCGACGCTGCCAGGCGGAAGTAACGCAGCATGTAACATTTTTTGAGCAGCGTAATCCTTAGGATTTCACTGTGTATGCTCTCTCTGGCTCCCTGCACACGTAACCAGGGTACACATCGGGTTACTAAGCAAAGTGCTTTGCTTAGTTACCCGATATTTACCCTGGCTACGTGTGCAGGAAGCCCCCTCCCGCACTCCACTCCGCATGTACACACGCACACACACACAGATGCACACACACACACACACACACACTCACCTGTCCCCAGCCATGCAGTCCCCGGCACTGACGTCCTCAGCGCCATGTCCCCGCTCGGCTCTACCCACCACGCACTCGCACTCCGCCCCCACACACATTCTCGGCGGCCCAACGATCAGGTGATCACCCGGCGGCCGGCTGCTGTGAGCAATCAGCTGATCACCCGACGTCAGACTGCTGTGAATGATCAGCTGATCACCTGGCGGCATGCTGCTGTGAACGATCAGCTGATCACCCAATTGTTCACAATAGTCTGCCGCCGGTAAAACTGTAAAGAAAAAAATAAAAAAGCACATTCCGTTGTTTTGTATATCCGTTGTGCCACTATATGCAACGCATCCGTTGCATCCGTCACACAATGCAATGCAATGGATGCCCTTCAACGCCTTCAAGTGTGAAACTAGCCTAATGCCGACGTCACACGGTACGATCTATCATGCGATTGCACGAGCGATCGTACCCGCCTTCTTTCGTTTGTGCATCACGGGCAATTAGTTGCCCATGGCGCACTAAGTCATTAACCCCATCACACGCACTTACCTCCCGGACGACGTCGCTGTTGGCGGCGAACATCCACTTCCTGAAGTAGGAGGGACGTTCGGCGTCATAGCGACGTCACACAGCGGCCGGCTAATAGAAACGGAGGGGCGGAGATGAGCGGGATGTAAACATCCCGCCCACCTTCTTCCTTCCACATTGCTGGCGGATTGCAGGTAAGCTGTGTTCATCGTTCCCGGGGTGTCACGCGGAGCGATGTGTGCTTGCCCCGGGAACGATGAACAACCGGTGCACAGAAGAAGAAATGACTTTTTAGATGTGAGCAACGTGTCAACGAGCAATGATAAGGTGAGTATTTTTGCTCATTCACTGTCGCTCGTAGCAGTCACACGCTACGATACATCAAATGATGCTGAATGTGCGTCACTTACGACGTGACCCCGCCGACATATTGCCCGATATATTGCACCGTGTGACGCCGGCATTAGCCACAAAAGGTCATTGCTAAAGAAGCTGGCTTTTCACAGACTCCTGTACCAAAGCATATTAATGGAAAGTTCAGTGATAGGAAAAAGTGTAGTAGAAAAAGGTGCACAAGCAACAGAGATAACCGCAACCTTGATAGGATTGTTAACAAAAGGCTATTCAAAAATTTGGGGGAGAAGAGCCACCACAAAACAGACGTATCCAGGAAATGGGCTACAACTGTCGCATTCCTTGTGTCAAGCCACTCATGACCAATAGACAATACTTGAAGCATCTTACCTGGGCCAAGTAGAAAAGAACTGAACTTTTGCTGAGTGGTCCAAGGTGCTGTTTTCAGATGAAAGTAAATTCTGCATTTCATTTGGAAATCGTGGTCCCAGAATCTGGAGGAAGAGTGGAGAGGCCACAATCCAAGCTGCTTGAGGTCTAGTGGGAAGTTTCCACAATCAGTGATGGTTTAGGGATTTTATCAAGCCCAAAGTCAGCGCAGCTGTCTTCCTGGAAATTTTAGAGCACTTCATGCTCAGCTGACAAGCTTTTTGGAGATGGAAATTTCATTTTCCAGCAGGACTTGGCACCTGTTCACACTGCCAAGAGTACCAATACCTGGTTTAATAACCACGGTATCATTGTGCTTGATTGGCCAGCAAACTCACCTGACATAAACCCCATAGAGAATCTATGAAGTATTGTCAAGAGGAAGATGAGAGGCACAAGAATCAACAATGCAGATGAGCTGAAAGCTGCTATCAAAGAAACCTGGGCTTCCATAAAACCTCAGCAGTGCCACAGGCTGATCACCTCCATGCCACTCCGCATTGATGTGTGGTGCCCCTGAGGCTTCAGTTGCCACAGAGGTACTGCATCTCAGCCAGAGGTGTAGTATCCCATTCCCGGGTAAGGAGGGTGTCACAAACTGGTATACACAAAACACAGACACTCTCACTCCATCAGACCAGGGTGATGTCGGCTGCTGGGGGGTGGGGTCTAGTTTGTGGTAGCAGCCTGTAGAAAGTAGGGCAGTCGGAAGGAGCAGTGAAAGAGAGAAGACCTGTGGTCTGGAGCAGCTGCAGCTCGGCCCAGGCACATGACAGAAAGGGTCCTAGAGCCCACGGGAGCGATCATACTCTCGTGACCTCATTCCAGATACAACATGCCGGAGTAGAGGGATTTGGCCGCAGTAGGAGACCGGCCCCTCAGCTAGTGGAGAACTTCAAGACTCAGCTAGCTAACTGGAGGCAGAGGTTACTTCAAATGCCAAAGCCAAATCCACACACATCCAGTGAAAAGGGATAGAGCTTCAATCCACCCGAGAGGGCCCGCAGACACCGGCTCAGGGCTCTGTGTGCAGGGAAGGGACAGAGGGGAGAGGTAAACCCAGGAAGATGACCAGGAAAGGGACACAGAAAGTTGTACCTGGTTGTGCCTCCAAACTATCCGAGATCGGCTGGAGCCCATCACAGTAGGACCCAACTCTCCAAAGGCAGCATTTTTCTGGACGTGCTATCCTGGAACTCTGAACTGTGAGTAAAGATCTTGACTGCATCCTTGTGTCATCTGATTATTCCCTGCTCCTCCGGCCCTGCACCCCACCATCACAGACTACTACTCCCAACAGCCCTGGGGCCCAGATCTACCTGTGGAGAGCTATTCCAACTCTGCAACGTCACCATCGTCCCCAGGGGAAAACTGAACAGCAGCAGCGGAACCTATTTTGCCTCATACCACAGGTGTCGTCACGACATCTCCCCTGTAAATATTACCGCCACCACCATCTTTATTGAACGACACCGCCGGGGTCACGGAACCGGGCCTGGCCACCGCGGCATCCACACGACTAGAACCACGGCCCACTAATGAGTAACCCCCAGGCCCCGGTGCAGGCATGTCAGATGCAGTAATTCATGCAAAAGGAGCCCCGACCAAGTATTGAGGCATTTACTGTACAGACTTTTCAGTAGGTGCCAACATTTCTGAGTTTAAATTCATTTTTTAAGTTGGTCTTATATAATTATTTTCTGAGATAATGACTTTTGGGTTTTCATTGGCTGTAAGCCATAATCATCAACATTAACAAAAAATAAACACTAGAAATAGATCCCTCTGTGTGTAATGACTCTATATAATATATGTGTTTCCCTTTTTGTATTGAATTACTGAAATAAATTAACTTTTTGATGATATTCTAATTTATTGAGATGCACTTGTACTAGTACACTAGCATTAGATACCTAGCTGGATAGACCAACACGCTATTATGGTGGAAAAGGTTATATATTGTTCTTAATAGACATTTAATAAAATTCGTTTTTATCTATTAATCCACTGTGTCATTGATCATTCTCAACCACCTTACTTTTATTAACAGCTCAATAATATATCTAGTATTACACACATTCCAATATGAATATAACTGCTTTTTTTTAAAGGGAACCTGTCATCAGAAATTTCGCCCAAAAGCTAAAAGATTCCCCCTCTGCAGCTCCTGGGCTGCATTCTAGGAAGGTCCCTGTTATTATTGTGCCCTATGTGAGACCAAAATAAAGCCTTTATAAAGTTCTACCTTTTTGTATGCAGCTTCTGTAAATCCGTCACGGGGGCGGGCTCTCTGCCGTCCGTTATTCTGCCTCCTGGTCCTGTATGCCGCCCCCATCGCTCCTTTCCATATCTGATGCACCGCCCACTGCTCCAGCCATCCCCGCGCATGCCCAGTGCCAGTCTCACAGGACTGAGCAGTGTGACCGCTGGTGACGTGTGCGCAGGCAAGTGATTATGGGCGGGACTGTGACTGTTATCAGCAAGTACCCGGCCATAATCTCGTGAGCGCGCAAACCTCTCCAGCATTCACACTGAGCTCAGTGTAGATGCTAGACTGTATGGGCTGCTTCCAGGGATGACGTCCCTTTGTCATGTGATAGGGGCGTGTTCGAAATACTATCACATGACAAAGGGATGTCATCCCTGGAAGCAGCCCATACAGTCTAGCATCTACACTGAGCTCAGTGTGAATGCTGGAGAGGTTTGCGCGCTCAAGAGATTATGGCCGGGTACTTGCTGATAACAGTCACAGTCCCGTCCATAATCACTTGCCTGCGCACACGTCACCAGCGGTCACACTGCTCAGTCCTGTGAGACTGGCACTGGGCATGCGCGGGGATGGCTGGAGCAGTGGGCGGTGCATCAGATATGGAAAGGAGCGATGGGGGCGGCATACAGGACCAGGAGGCAGAATAACGGACGGCAGAGAGCCCGCCCCCGTGACGGATTTACAGAAGCTGCATACAAAAAGGTAGAACTTTATAAAGGCTTTATTTTGGTCTCACATGGGGCACAATAATAACAGGGACCTTCCTAGAATGCAGCCCAGGAGCTGCAGAGGGGGAATCTTTTAGCTTTTGGGCGAAATTTCTGATGACAGGTTCCCTTTAATACCCTGTTACATTTGCTGTTGTAAACCTTTAAGGTCAGGGCAATTTTTTGTTTTTGGGCTTACATTTTTTCCTCATGTTATTCCAAGAGCCATAACTCTTTTTTTTTGCTTATATAGTCTAGTGCGGGCTTGTTTTTTGGAGGATAAAGGCCCCGTTACACCCTACGATTTATCTGACGATATGTCGTTGGGGTCATGGAATCCGTGACGCACATCCGGCATCGTAAGCGACGTCATTGTGTGTGACACCTACATGCGACTCCGAACGATCGCAAATAGGTTGAAAATTGTTGATCGTTGACACGTCATTCAGTTTCAAAATATTGTTCATCGTTTGGAACGCAGCAGACATATTGGTACGTTTGACACCCGAACAACATCCACACGACCGCCTTGGTCAAGCAATATATCGCTGAACGATTTTGCGTCGCTTGTGAGATTGTTATGTGTGACCGCTACTAAATGACCTATGTGCGATCTCGGCAAATCGTTACTACGATCTGGGGGTGACACATCGCAACTGAGATCGTCAGATAAATCGTAGCGTGTAAAGTGGCCTTAACTTGTAGTTTTAAATTCCACTATCCACTTTATCATATGAAGTAAAGGTAAGCGGTAAAAAAAAATTCCACGTGTGCTGAAATAGCAAAAGAATGAAGTTCTGCAATTGTTTTTTTTTGTTTTTTTTTATTTACAGCTTTCATTTTATCATAAAACTGACCTAGCATTATTATTCTGCAGATCAATATGATTATGTAGATACCAAATATGCAGGGCCGGACTGGCCATAGGGCAATTCTGGCAAATGCCAGAAGGGCTGGTCCCTGTAGTGGGCTGGTCCCTGTAGTGGGCCGCTCACTCTACAGTCACCGCCGCTCTCCTCAGCAGTCTGCACGCCGGGCGGCATTAATTTGCCTTGCGTGCAGTAGCATCACTGAAAGCAGCAGGTGGCAGCACGCTGTGCTGTGCCACCTCAGCCCTGCTGTTTAGTGAGATCCTGTGCCCGGCGAATTGCTGAGGAAAGCGCCGGTGACCGCAGCTTCCTCCTTCCTGTTTAAATGTGTTTGCTCCTCTCAGATGTAAATACATTTAATCAGCGACAGTGCCGGGCCTGGGGCTCCGACGTGCAACAACGTGATGAGATGAGCACCTTGCTGACGTTATCACACTGCTGCGGGCGCTGCTGAGACAGGTCGGACAGCAGTAAGAGCTCCGTGGAGGAGCTAAAGATGGAATGTGTACTCACTGAGGGTGAGTGAGGAGCAGATTAGGGCACATAACGGGGGAACATTTGTGAAAGGGACACAGCTTTGTGAGAGGCAGTGGGGGGTACTTTATCCAGAGCGGCAGTGTGTATGAGGGGGGATATTTTACATAACGGCAGTGTGTGTGTGTGTGTGTGTGTGTGTGTGTGTGTGTGTGTGTGTATATATATATATATATATATATATATATACACATATATATAGTAGAGACCAAAAGTTTGGACACACCTTCTCATTCAGAGAGTTTTCTTTATTTTCATGACTCTGAAAATTGTAGATTCACATTGAAGGCATATAAACTATGAATTAACACATGTGGAATGAAATACTTAACAAAAAAGTGTGAAACAACTGAAAATAAGTTTTATATTCTAGGTTCTTCAAAGTAGCCACCTTTTGCTTTGATTACAGCTTTGCACATTCTTGGCATTCTCTTGATGAGCTTCAAGAGGTAGTCACCGGAAATGGTCTTCACTTCACAGGTGTGCCCTGTCAGGTTTAATAAGTGGCATTTCTTGCTTTATAAATGGGGTTGGGACCATCAGTTGTGTTATGCAGAAGTCTGGTGGATATGTGGCGCCCTGGACAAGCCAGGGGCCACAGAGCACAACACCCACACACACCCCCACCCCTAGCAGTTCACAGCAGACATCCCCAGTGAGACCTGATTCCTTCCCTCGGGTTCAGACAGACACACTAGGTGGGCGGAGTCAAGCAGATAGGCACGCCCACCGAAGAGTCTAGCTGGCCTGAGGCAGGAAGCAGGTCCAGACAAGTCCAGGAGAGGAAGGGAGAGGAGGTCTGGAGCAAGGCAGACACAGACTGGGGCCTAGGTTGGAGCCTAGGGCCCTCGAGTAGAGAGTCAGGCAGACGGTAGTGGCCGTCTGCAGGGAGCCAGGCAGACAGTTGGTGGAACCGTAGGTAGCCGGGGCTGGGCGGTGGCCCACCGGTACTGAATCGGGGAGCCAGCTGGAAACCGGAGCGCAGGAGGAGCGTACGGAAGCTGCAGGAAAGGACTTACATTACCAACCTGGCGTCAGGGGAAAAACACCGCAGCCACCTGTGGGACCCGTCCATCCAGCCGTTTGTTTCAGCAGAGACTCTGTGTGCATCATTGGACTGAGTGAGTACCACCGTGCCGTGCGGCACAGCACTGCCCCTGTGACCCTGCACCTCGCCAGGCCCCGTAACCCGCCTGCCATCCATCCCTACCCCATCACCGGGCCCCGGGACCACCAAACCCCATACCCACGGAGGGGAGAAATAACAACCAAGCTGCCCCCTGACACCGCTCCCGGGATCCCCGTCTAGAGCAGCGGTGGTGTCACCAATATCACCACAACCGTGGGTGGCGTCACGGACAATAATTCCCCACAACCAAAATCCCCTTTTCACTCACGGGCGAGGAGCGCCGCTCAAGTCCCCGGGATCTGGCCCACCGCTCGAGCCACCACCGAGCAGCAGCGGCAGCCGCAGCAGCAGCAGCGGCCGGACCCGAGCAGTGGGAGAGCGTAGCGTCCCCTCCTCCGCCCACGACAGATACACAGCTGATAGTCCTACTGAATAGACTGTTAGAATTGGTTTTATGGCAAGAAAAAAGCAGCTAAGTAAAGAAAAACTAGTGGCCATCATTACTTAACCAGCATGACTACCACAGCATCTTGCAGCGGCATGCTATTCCATCCGGTTTGCATTTAGTTGGACCATCATTTATTTTTCAACAGGACAATGACCTCAAACACACCTTCAGGCTGTGTAAGGGCTATTGACTAAGAAGGAGAGTGATGGGGTGCTACGCCAGATGACCTGGTGTATTGCAAATATAAAAATGGCTATTTTTGAGTTTATACATTATGTTATACTATAACATATTGTTTAACCATACAGACAAAGTGTACATGGTTACAAAATCTTGTGTATGCTTAAGGGTTTCTGTGTGTTTGTCTTTAATATACAGACAGACAATATACCATTGTAACAGAAACCTTATGATTTACTTACATCAAATATCTGATGGTTTTGTGTGTTTGCTATCCATTGAAATAGAAACTCTGATTTATTTAGTTCAACAATCTGATGTTTTATGTGTTTGCTATATACACAGACAGACAATATATCCATTTACCTAGCTCAAATACCTGATGTGTATTCTTGGGAGATTTGAATGTCTGTGGGTTTATTACCCCATTGTCTGATGTGTGGTGTATCTCTAGTTCATCTATGCCCAAAGATTGGCCATCAAAGGGCATGGATCAATAAGACTACAACACATTAACTTTAAGGTTTGTAATTATTGTACAAACCTCTATTTAAGATCAGATGAAATATAGCACAGACAGAAGCTCGTGTTTGCTGCACCGTGAGACGTCCGGGCAGTGATGTCCAGGAGTCCTCTGTCTATGTCATGCTTCTCTGACTGTAGTTCCAGACAGATGATGTCCAAAACTCATTGGTGATGTAAGTATTTAACTGTACTTAACCTTTGTATGTTCAATATACAAAAGTGTACGCAATATCATACTTTTCCTTTAAGTTTGTATTTCATATTAACCTTTATAATAAAATTACTTATTTGCCTTCTTTAAAGCCGTATCTGAACCTTAGTGCTAAAAATATATGCAAAACACCTGGCCTCCACAGTCACCAGACCTGAACCCAATCGAGATGGTTTGGGGTGAGCTGGTCCGCAGAGTGAAGACAAAAGGGAAAACAAGTGCTAAGCATCTCTGGCAACTCCTTCAAGACTGTTGGAAGACCATTTCCGGTGACTACCTCTTGAAGCTCATCAAGAGAATGCCAAGAGTGTGCAAAGCAGTAATCAAAGCAAAATGTGACTACTCTGAAGAACCTAGAATATAAGACATATTTTCAGTTGTTTCACACTTTAAGTATTTCATTCCACATTTGTTAATTCATAGTTTTGATGCCTTCAATGTGAATCTACAATTTTCAGAGTCATGAAAATAAAGAAAACTTTTTGAATGAGAAGGTGTGTCCAAACGTTTGGTCCGTACTGTATATGGGGGATATAATATTTTGAAGAGGGGCAGTGTGTGTATATGGGAGGTATAATATTTTGGAGAGGGGCAGTGTGTGTATATGGGGGTATAATATTATGGAAAAGGGCAGTGTGTGTGGAGGGTATAATATTTTGGAGAGGGGCAGTGTGTGTGTGTGGTGGGGTATAAAATATGGAGGGGGCAGTGTGTGTGTGTGTGTGTGTGGGGGGGATATAATATTTTGGAGAGGGGCAGTGTGTATATATGGGGGGTATAATATTATGGAAGGGGGCAGTGTGTGTGTGTGTGTTTGTGTGTTTGTGTGTGTGTGTGTGTGTGGGGGGTATAATGTTATGGAGGGGGGCAGTGTGTGTGTGGGGGTATAATATGGAGGGAGGCAGTGTGTATGTGTGGGGGGTATAATATGGAGAGGGGCAGTGTTTGTGTAGGGGGTAGAACATTTGAGATATTTTGTGAAGGAAGCACTTCAAGTCTTTATTTAGTAGCGCAGCATGGGAGATATTTATATTTTTAGGGCAGTATAATAATACTTGATGGTGTTTCTGAAGTTGCAATCATGTGCTGATGGTGGTTCTTGCGCTGCATTCATGTACTACTGGTGGTTCTGGCGCTGCATTTATGTGCTGGTTCTGGTGCTGTATTTATGTGCTGATGGTGGTTCTGGTGCTACATTCATGTCCTTATGGTGATTCTGGCACTGCATTCATGTTCTAGTGGTGGTTCTGGTGCTACATTCATCTGCTTATGGTGGCTCTGGTGCTGCATTCATGTGCTGATGATGGTTCTGGTGCGCCATTCATGTACTGATGGTGGTTCTGAACTTGACAATCCAAAACAAGTTTCATGGCAATAACAAAAAAAGCTTAAAAATAATCAAAACTTTGTTTTGAGATTATGAGGAGAATTTGGCAAGATTCTGCTCAATTTCTGCTCCAAAAACATTGTAAATTAACATGTTTACACATATTTTTTAAGCAAAATGTCTCCAAATCCTCCTCAAATATTTATTTCCAGTGATGTATTCATGTAAATACCCTTTCCATGATGCTGACTGCTCACATCGTCTTGATGTCTGATGTGTCCTTTTTGTTATAAAAAATACAAACTGCTGTTGCGCCTGAAGTCTATAACTGTCTGCATCTCTGACATCACAGCAGCAGCGCTGTAGCCAATCAGTTAGCTGCTGAGCACCTTGATTGGTTGCAGCGCTGTCATTGTGATGTGACATCAGCGCTGCAGACAATAGCAGACCTGGGGAGAGTGAATAAAACAAACACACAATGCACGGAATGGGTTTCCAAAACTGGAAAACCTAAGGTTATGTGCACATAAGGTTTTTTAAACTTAAGCAACACCGCCAAGTTTGTTAAGTAGATGTTGAAAACTGTGGCGTTTTTTTCCTGACCCATCTTCTGTGTAGTTTTACAGTCATTTCCTGGATATTTTCTTTATCGTCTTGACCATCTTTGGCTTTTTAAGTGTTTTCCTATTGTTTTTATCACATTTTGTTTTACTGTGCTTTTAAGAAAAACTGATGGTAAAACACAATAAAAGACATCCGGGCATCTTCTGAGCTTTCCCAATGATCTGTATTGTAAAGTACAGAGCGTCTGCTGAATGGAAAACACCAGAAGAATGGAGCGGTCACTTCTTTTAATCACTTGGTGGTTTTAGAAACCTGAAGTGGTTAAAAAAAATGCTGAAAATCCTGAACCTGTGCACAGCGAGTAGATGCAAATGGTCATTCATTTTGAGTGTTTTTCATAGTGATTTCCATGGTGGGATCTGCCCCCAAAAATGTCATTGCACATTCCCTAAGTGGTATGCAGCCAAAATTAGCACCAGTGAAAACCACACCTTCACTGATCACCTATCTGTAGAATAGGTCATCAATATTAGTTCAGGGGGATGTGATTTTGTATCCCTGCCCATCAGCTATGTGACCGCAGCATTATGTGGAGCGCAGCATCCTCTTCATTATCTGCGAGACCCAGCTCTGTAGGGAAAATAGTGGTATCACCAGGTCCTGCAACTAAGGGCAATAAATAGGCCTGAGCTGTAATACTGGACGCAGTCGTGACTACATGTTATATGGTCGTGTTACACAATCTACAAGTGCACAAAGATATTACACATTCACCACGCGAAAAGTGGACCTGTGCACCCCCAAATGCCAGGGCTGAATTTTAGTCCCAGTCCGGCCCTGAATGCAACCCATGCACCCTTATATCCATTATGCCATTTGTTTTGTATAGTAGTGATGTCCAGTTTTCAATGTCTAATGGCTAAGAGAAGCTTCACCTTTTTTTTTATGCATCCAAGAAAAATGAATTCCAAATTGATGGTGAAAATGGACACACGGGCTAAAAATGTCTGAAAAGCACATCCGCTATACCAATGAAAATAGATGTTTTTTTCTCCAGCGCAAAAAGGTGTAACTTTGAGATTTCCATTATTTTTTTTTTTACGTGATTATTTGCCAACGACCATCGTCAAAACAAATTCAGATTCATGGGTGAGGCTCATGTTGGCAGCCTTGCACTCAACCGGGACAGCTAAAACATTATCAATAGGTCATTTAAAAGCTGTGTGCTGTAAGTATCATTAATAATTGATAATAAGTAGAACTACTAACAAGCATGGTGTCAGCTGCTCCTGGTTATTGCACGGGAAATGCAATTATTCATCATAACAGGTCTTACCCAAGGGAAATTAACCTTACAGCACAAGCTATGCATTTGTCTGGCAAACGTCTGACTGAGGGACTCAGGGTCCGGCAACCATTTAGCTATGTACCACTCATAATGTGTTTCAACATCATGGTAATATTATTGGACTAATTATATTACAGAAGCTGCATGGATATACACATGGCACATTGTTTTTACCATTTCTCCCTAATCTATGAGTGATAATCATTATTCTAGTCCCCCTAAATATTTATCATTCATGAGTGTACTGACGTGTCCACTGCAGCCAATTTCTGAGTGTAGTAGTGACGCATTACATATACAGTATAACAGGTAATTAAAAGGAGGGATGGACATCTGCTTTAAACTATTGTTAAAAAAACGTCTTCCAAAACCAACGTCCTAAATCAGAAGAGAATACTGTATAATAGTAGTTATAAGCAAATTGTATGCAATCATCAGCATTTACAATAACAAATATTGTACAGCGTACTAAACTGATTGAACTCGTTCATTGTAATATAGAAGGATTTTTGTGTACTCACCGTAAAATCTCTTTCTCTGAGTCTTCATTGGGGGACACAGGACCATGGGGACACAGGACCATGGGACACAGGACCATGGGTGTATGCTGCTGTGACTAGGAGGCTGACACTAAGGGCGGCTTTGCACGTTGCGACATCGGTGGGGTCAAATCGAAAGTGACGCACATCTGGCGTCACTTTCGACATCGTACTGTGTAAATGCTAGATGATACGATGAACGAGCGCAAAAACGTCGTTATCGTATCATCGTTGCATTCACCGACATTTCCATAATGCCGATGCCGCGACAGGTACGATGTTGTTCCTTGTTCCTGCGGCAGCACACATCGCTGTGTAGGAAGCCGCAGGAGCGAGGAACATCTCCTTACCTGCCGCCGGTGGCTATGCGGAAGGAAGGAGGTGGGCGGGATGTTTACATCCTGCTCATCTCCGCCCCTCCACCACTATTGGCCGCCTGTCGTGTGACATCGCTATGACGCCGCACGACCAGCCCCCTTAGGAAGGAGGCGGGTCGCCGGCCAGAGGGACGGTCGCAGGGCAGGTGAGTGCATGTGAAGCTGGCGCAGCGATAATTTTCGCTACGCCAGCTATCACACGATGTCGTACCTGCGACGGGAGCGGGGACTATCACGTGCGACATCGCAGCATCGGCTTGCGATGTCGCAACGTGCAAAGCCCGCCTAAGTGAACATAAAAAGAGTTAGCTCCTCCCTGGCAGTGTACGCCCCGAGCCGGAGGCGGATCTATGCCAGTTTAGTGTACAAGCAGTAGTAGGAGAAACCTGAACAACCATAACTAAACAAGGTAATAGCAAGAGAAAACGTGTGGTGAAACACAGTACCTTATGAACACGTATATATAAATGTATAATAGCCGGGTGGAAAAGAACATTGACCCGTAAAGAAACCAGGAACATCCATCAAACTAAGACCTCACAATCCAAACAGGGTGGGTGCTGTGTCCCCCAATGAAGACTCAGAGAAAGAGATTTTACGGTGAGTACACAAAAATCCTTCTTTCTCTATCGCTTTCATTGGGGGACACAGGACCATGGGACGTCCAAAAGCAGTCCCTGGGTGGGTACAGAAGCAATCCTACAGATCCAAAAACAATCACAAAATTCTGTGGGAAAGCTCTGTCCAACTGTCTACTAGCTTTTCATAGGTTTGCGACGGCTGCCTGCAACACCTTTCTCCCAAGGCAGGCATCCGCTGACGCCTGGGTGTGGACCTTGTAAAACCTGGCGAAGGTATGAAGGCTGGACCACGTGGCGGCTTTGCAGACTTGTTTGGCTGACGCCTGGTGTCTGATTGCCCAAGATGCCCCAACTGCACGGGTGGAATGGGCTTTTACTCCCCTCGGAGGGGACTTGTCCCTGATCCGGTAGGCCTCTGATATGGCTGACCTGATCCATCTTGCAATGGTAGCCTTGGACGCCGGCATGCCCCTCTTGGAGCCAGAAGGCAGGACGAACAGGTTGTCTGATTTGCGGAAAGGCGCAGTTCTCAAGACGTAAGTCCTGAGCGCTCGCACTAAATCCAGAGTGTGCAGTGACCTCTCCAAGGAGCGAGTGGGTGCCGGACAAAAAGATGGAAGCACAATCTCCTCATTCAGGTGAAAAGGAGATACTACCTTCGGCAGAAAAGCAGGAGACGGGCGCAGGACAACCTTGTCCTGGTGGAAAACAAGAAAAGGTGACCAGCACGAAAGAGCCACCAGTTCAGACGTTCTCCTGATTGATGTGACCGCCACCAGAAAGGCCACTTTCCAGGATAAGTGTGAGAATGAGGATTCCTTGAGTGGTTCAAATGGAGCCAGTTGGAGGGATCCTAAAACCAGATTAAGGTCCCCAGGTTCTAGCGGAGAACGATAGGACGGAACCAGATGGGCGACTCCCTGGATGGACGTCTTGACCTGTGGACGTGATGCTAGATTTCTCTGGAAAAGAACAGACAGAGCCGAAACCTGCCCCTTGATAGTCGCCAGCGAGAGACTCGCTTGTAAACCTGCCTGAAGGAAAGCTAGTAGCGCCGGGAGTGACAGAACTAAAAGAGAGGAATTGCCGTTGACCTCGCACCACTGAAAAAAGGCCTTCCAGATGCGATAGTAGATCTTTGACAATGAAGGCTTTCGAGCCCTGACCATAGTCTGTATCACTTCAGGAGCAAAGCCTGACTGGGCTAGTAGCCAGGATTCAAGAGCCATGCCGTAAAATAGAGAACCCCTGAATTTTGATGGAAGAGCGGACCCTGAGACAGCAGGTCTGGCCGATCTGGAAGCCGCCATGGGGTGTCTGCGATGAGCTGTGTGAGTTCTGCGAACCACGCTCGCCTGGGCCATTCTGGGGCAATGAGAATCACTGGAATGCCCTCTGCCTTGATTTTCTTGAGGACTCTTGGGATCAGTGGAGGCGGTGGAAAGATGAACGGCAGTCTGAACTGATTCCACGGAAGGATGAGAGCATCGACTCCTAGCACCTGCTGGTTGTGGTAACGGGAGATGAACTGTGGGACTTGATTGTTGAACCGAGAGGCCATCAGGTCCACATCCGGAGTCCCCCATATGTGGCAGATCTGTTCGAGAACTTCTCTGTTGAGAGACCATTCGCTCGACGCCAGACCCTGTCTGCTGAGGTAGTCGGCCGCCCAATTTTCCACGCCAGGGATATGTACCGCGGAGATCCTGGAGTGGTGAGACTCTGCCCACTGTATTATCTTCTTCCCCTCTCTCATCGCCATGACGCTCCTCGTGCCGCCCTGGTGATTGATGTATGCCACAGCGGTGGCGTTGTCCGATTGGATCCTGATAGGCGATCCCTGTATAAAGCGCTGAAAGGTCTGCAGGGCTCGGAGGACCGCTCTGATCTCCAAAACGTTGATCAGGAGCCGGCTTTCCTGGGAGGACCACTGACCGCGAGCCGTGTGTTGATGGAGCACCGCTCCCCAGCCCAGAAGACTGGCATTGGTGGTGACTGTCTGCCAGTGTACCGGTAAGAATGACATTCCTTTGGAGAGATTTTGGCTGTTGGTCCACCAAAGAAGCGAGCGGCGGGCTTCCAGGGGCAAAAGTATCTTGCGATCTAAGGTAAATAGTGACTTGTCCCATTTTTTCAGCAGGGATAGCTGAAGGGGATGAAGGTGGAAGCGGAAAAACGGAACCGCCTCTATTGCCGCCACCATCCGACCAAGGACTCTCATACCAAAGCGTATGGACACCGCTCTGAAATGGTGGAGGGTCTGGAGGTCCTTCCGGAGAGAGACAATCTTTTCCTGTGGGAGGGACACACGTCCTTTGATGGTATCGAACTCCATGCCTAGGAAGGTAATCCGGCGGGCCGGGGTCAGAGAGGACTTCTTCCGATTGATGAGCCAACCTAGTCGGGACAGAGTATCGATGGTGACCTGAACACTTAGGAGACAGTCGTTGAAAGAAGACCCTTTGATCAGCAAGTCGTCCAGGTACGGGATCACCAAAACTCCTTTGGAGTGTAGGATAGACATGGCAGCAGCCATGACCTTCGTGAACACTCGTGGCGCAGACACGAGGCCGAATGGTAGGGCGGTAAACTGATAATGATCTTCTGCTATAGCGAAGCGCAGGAATTTCTGGTGCTGATGGGCAATCGAGATGTGTAGATATGCGTCCTGTATGTCCAGAGAGGCGAGGAATTCGCCGACCTCCATGGAGGCAATCACCGATCGGAGGGACTCCATGCGAAACCTTCGGGGTTTGACGTACCTGTTGAGAATCTTGAGGTTGAGAACAGGACGCACAGTGCCATCCTTTTTGGGAACAACGAAGAGATTTGAGTAGACTCCCTTGAAACGTTCCGAATTTGGAACCGGAATCACGACCCCTGAGCGGTGCAGAGATTCGATGGTGTGAAAAAAGGTGAAAAAAGGGGTGAGCTCACGCGTCTGACTCGGGAGGATGAGAAGGTAAAAAGTGACTTGGAGGAATTGATGAGAACTCTATTTTGTACCCCGATACTAGAATTTCTCTGACCCTGGCGTCCGTGATCAAAGGCAGCCAGACGTGTTGGAAATGAGAAAGGCGCCGCCCCACCTGGTCTGCGCTGGCGCGCGAAGACCACGAGTCATTTGGTGGAGTAGCGCTGTGATCTGAATTTGGCTGGCTAGTGTGGCCTAGAACGCCAGGAAGAGTTTGTTTTGAAAGACGGGTTCTTCCTGTTTCTCTGTGGGGATCTGTTCCTCCTAGGATGTGTAGTGGAACTGAAGCTGCGAAAAGGTTGAAACCTTGAGGTCGGCAGGCGACGCGGAATACGTCTTGGTCTCAGCTGTGGAAGAGAGGTGCTCTTTCCTCCCGTAGCCTCGGCGATAATCTGATCAAGCCTGTCTCCAAACAGCCGACCTCCTGCAAATGGGAGGGCGGTAAGGGATTTTTTATAAGCCGCGTCTGCATTCCATGCTCTAAGCCAGATTGCCTCGCGGATTGCCACCGTGTTGCTGGCCGCTTGTGCTGCGCAGTTGGCTGCTGACAGAGATGCGTTGATGATATACTCACCCGCTAGAGCAATCTTTGCTGCCATGTTGGCGAACTCGGGATCGCTAGACTCTGAGCGAAGATCTCTGCTGAGGGTGTCGGCCCAGGCCACCATGGCCTTAGCCACCCAGACGGCGGCGAAAGCAGGTGATAGGGCCGCGCCTACCGCCTCAAAAGCCGAACGGGCGAATCTCTCGGTGTGCCGATCCGTGGCGTCTCGGAGCGATGTCCCGTGCAGCAGAGAGAAAACTGTATGAGATGCCAGGCGGGAAACCGGCGGGTCAACCACAGGTGAGCCTGCCCATTCTTTCCTGAGATCCCCAGGGAAGGGATAGTGTAAATCAATTGACTTACCATTGTTGAATATCCTGTCCGGTTGCTGTCAGTGCTTGCGTAGAATCTCAGCAAATTCCGGATGGTCACAGAAATGCCTGTGGGCACGCTTAACCCGTTTGAAGGATACCTGCGAGCTCTGGGTGGTGACAGAGTCCGGCTGGAGCTTCAGCGTTTTATTCACCGCTTCGACCAGACTGTCCACCATACGCCTGACATCGGCTGCCTGATCCGAGTCCAGCAGTGAGGCTGCATCAGACTCTTCTCCTGAAAGATCAGATGGTCCTGGAGACGAGTGGTACTCGAGCCTTGGAGGGGAGAGAGACCTCTGGGAGGAATTGGAAGAAGAGACCATGCGAGTCCGCTTCCGCGCTCCAGTAGCCAGGTCTGGGTCAGACCGACTGTCGTCCTGCGACGGCTGGACCTGGGGGGCATGGCTGAGCATAGGGAGCGACTGCAACGCCTGCGCGATGGTCAGAGACGACCATGAAAGAGAGTCCACCGACTGGGAGAGGGAAGTCAACCACTCCGGGGGAGGGAGCGCATTGGAGCCCGGGGCGTCCTGTACTGCTGCAGTAGTGACGTGGACGGGGGGGCTGGCGGCGTCTGGGGCAATCTGCGTGGGCTGTGGGTCAGGGACGCAAGCCGAGCAGAGGGGCGTAGCCTGGCCTTGGGAGAATTTTTCGTTGCAGGACGAGCACGCAAAATGCATTATAAAGGGGGCCTGTTTGGATCGGGAAGACTTAGAATTAGGCATGGCTGCTCAGGAGACTCTCACTAGTGACACTAGGGAGGAGACAGGAGATAGGAAAAGAAAAAAGAAAAAAGGTAAAAAAGTCGCTGGTCCTAATCCGGAGCAGCATTTACCCAGGTCCTGTGTCCTTCCCAGGTCAGCAGGGGTCTCAGAGTAGCTGGGACAGCACCAGGATAAACGTGCTGCAGCTGCTCACCGGCCTGCCTGTGCTGAGGTGAGCAGTTGCAGAAAGCGCGGGCTTTTGCACTTTTTTTTTTAACTGCGGGAGGTGGGGGAGCGTGCTGAGAGACTGAGCTGGCTTGTCTCCGGGCAGAAGAAGCGGCGGGCGTGGCCGGGAAGGCGCGCGCACGCAAACGGGGGCGGAGCACTCCGGCCTGAGGTAGGCCCCAAGCCGGGGACTAAATTAGTGAGCGACCGCAGGGAGCACAGCGCTGCGCGCGGAGAAGATCTTACCTGCGTCCTGGCGGTGTCGCTCTGATCCACGGCCCCATCCTAGCCTGCTGCGGCTGCCGGTGAGTCCAGTCTGCCCCTGGGAGACATCAGGGGAGAATGGTGTGGGGAACACTGCAGAGCGCTCCTGCGCTGCAGTGACCGGACCCTCTGCCTGGGCCCAGGGTAGAAGGGAAACGCTGGGGGCGGCCTGGTGCTGCTGAGCGCTCCTGCGCTGCAGAGCCTGCGATCCTGCTGAAGTGACCTCAGGTAAGGCCGCGGCTGAGTTCCCATAATCTGCGCCAACAAAATCCCCACGCTCGGATTTTATGTAAGGGTACATTTCTTTACTGGTAAACATCTCAATGACACACGCCGCTGGCTTAGCAGCACACATACAGTCAGGGCCAGAAATATTTGGACAGTGACACAAGTTTTGTTATTTTAGCTGTTTACAAAAACATGTTCAGAAATACAATTATATATATAATATGGGCTGAAAGTGCACACTCCCAGCTGCAATATGAGAGTTTTCACATCCAAATCGGAAAAAGGGTTTAGGAATCATAGCTCTGTAATGCATAGCCTCCTCTTTTTCAAGGGACCAAAAGTAATTGGACAAGGGACTCTAAGGGCTGCAATTAACTCTGAAGGCGTCTCCCTCGTTAACCTGTAATCAATGAAGTAGTTAAAAGGTCTGGGGTTGATTACAGGTGTGTGATTTTGCATTTGGAAGCTGTTGCTGTGACCAGACAACATGCGGTCTAAGGAACTCTCAATTGAGGTGAAGCAGAACATCCTGAGGCTGAAAAAAAAGAAAAAATCCATCAGAGAGATAGCAGACATGCTTGGAGTAGCAAAATCAACAGTCGGGTACATTCTGAGAAAAAAGGAATTGACTGGTGAGCTTGGGAACTCAAAAAGGCCTTGGCGTCCACGGATGACAACAGTGGTGGATGATCGCCGCATACTTTCTTTGGTGAAGAAGAACCCGTTCACAACATCAACTGAAGTCCAGAACACTCTCAGTGAAGTAGGTGTATCTGTCTCTAAGTCAACAGTAAAGAGAAGACTCCATGAAAGTAAATACAAAGGGTTCACATCTAGATGCAAACCATTCATCAATTCCAAAAATAGACAGGCCAGAGTTAAATTTGCTGAAAAACACCTCATGAAGCCAGCTCAGTTCTGGAAAAGTATTCTATGGACAGATGAGACAAAGATCAACCTGTACCAGAATGATGGGAAGAAAAAAGTTTGGAGAAGAAAGGGAACGGCACATGATCCAAGGCACACCACATCCTCTGTAAAACATGGTGGAGGCAACGTGATGGCATGGGCATGCATGGCTTTCAATGGCACTGGGTCACTTGTGTTTATTGATGACATAACAGCAGACAAGAGTAGCCGGATGAATTCTGAAGTGTACCGGGATATACTTTCAGCCCAGGTTCAGCCAAATGCCGCAAAGTTGATCGGACGGTGCTTCATAGTACAGATGGACAATGACCCCAAGCATACAGCCAAAGCTACCTAGGAGTTCATGAGTGCAAAAAAGTGGAACATTCTGCAATGGCCAAGTCAATCACCAGATCTTAACCCAATTGAGCATGCATTTCACTTGCTCAAATCCAGACTTAAGACGGAAAGATCCACAAACAAGCAAGACCTGAAGGCTGCGGCTGTAAAGGCCTGGCAAAGCATTAAGAAGGAGGAAACACAGCGTTTGGTGATGTCCATGGGTTCCAGACTTAAGGCAGTGATTGCCTCCAAAGGATTCGCAACAAAATATTGAAAATAAAAATATTTTGTTTGGGTTTGGTTTATTTGTCCAATTACTTTTGACCTCCTAAAATGTGGAGTGTTTGTAAAGAAATGTGTACAATTCCTACAATTTCTATCAGATATTTTTGTTCAAACCTTCAAATTAAACATTACAATCTGCACTTGAATTCTGTTGTAGAGGTTTCATTTCAAATCCAATGTGGTGGCATGCAGAGCCCAACTCGCGAAAATTGTGTCACTGTCCAAATATTTCTGGACCTAACTGTAACCAGGGTTTGCTATCTGGGTCTTTAACTTCAGACGCGCGGCGCAGAACACAAAATAAACCCAGCAATGATAAACAAGAATTCTGTCCCTGACTTGCCCTATAGGTTATATTACCAATCCAAAACACAAGGAGGGAGGGCTCCCACGTAGCAGGCCTGGACTCCGGGTAAACGGCGGCGACTCCAAGGGAGAGAAGTGGGAAGATCTTCAGCCCTCTCAACAGAGGACTAGCTTACAATCTCTTGGTACGGAGGAAGGAGACAGTCCGGAGGTCCCTTGAGTCTAGTATCCCGTCTGCAGCAGTTCTGGCAATCCCTCACAATTCAGCGATGAGGGCAGTCCGAGGCAGGTCTGCTCAGGTCCAGCTCCAGTAGCTCAGTGTCCTTTTCCCGCACTTTTACTTCCTGTACAACAAGTGCTTGAGGGAGGGGATCAGATTTTACAGCGTCCACCTCTCGAGAAGTTTCAGCACTTGTCCACAAGGTGGCAGCACCATCCTGTGTAATGTCAGTCTCCATGTCCATTTTAATCACAAAACAGTCAGAGCTGCTCGCCTCGTTACACTGTCACCGGGTCCTGGATGGGGAAGGCTGCAGAGAGTCCTAGCTGCCTCCACCAGAAACACCCCTTGGGACGGTACCATAGGGGAGGACGGGGAGAGGGCCTGGCGAAAAAAAGAATAGCCAAGGCTGAGGTTGGCCCACAGATATATGGGCCCACTTCAGCCTCCTACGACACTAAGCAAAAAACTGGCATAGATCCGCCTCCGGCTCAGGGTGTACACTGCCAGGGAGGAGCTAACTCTTTTTATGTTCACTTAGTGTCAGCCTCCTAGTCACAGCAGCATACACCCATGGTCCTGTGTCCCATGGTCCTGTGTCCCCATGGTCCTGTGTCCCCCAATGAAAGCGATAGAGAAATAAAATTTTTATCAGTATTTTCAAAGGTTTTGCTTATAAATGATTGCTGGATATCAGGGACATATACACTGAAGATCAAAATTAAAGAACAATATATAATCACTTGCTTTTTTAAGAAATAATATAATCCACATTGATCAACATTGGTAGGTTTTTTTGTAAGGGGTGCACCATGCCACAAGAACAGTGTTTTACAAAAGATCCAAAGTTTATCAGCAAAAAACCTTATTTTGCCCAAAACGTGATGATAAAAATTAGAGAACAGCAATGACTGTAGCACAGAGGAAGATTATAAGTAAATTTTCTGAAGGTCACAACAGTCACAAATCAGTAGGAGGTGTACAGGCCATCGCTGTGAATGACTTCAGCGGCCACAGGACATCACTAGTCTCTCACACTGCTCTGGTGTGATTTTGGGCCACTCTTCTTCCAGTCTCTTCCACAGTTCTTTGACTGTTGTAGGTTACTTGGCCACAACTTTGTCACCAAGTATTTTCCAGAGGTTTTCTATTGGGTTTAGATCAGGACTCTGGGCTGGCCATTTCATTGTTCCAATGTTTTCTGTTTCAAGGAACTGCTTTACCCGTTTTGCTGTGTGACAGGGAGCATTGTCCTGCATGAAAATTGCTGGCTAATTGAGTGATGAATGCAAGTAAGGAACCACGTGTTGTTGAAGAAGGTTCTGATACACACTTACATTCACTCTGCCATGTAGCTGTATGAGAGGTCCAACTTCTGCTGCAGCAAACATTTCCCAAACCATGACACTTCCTCTAACACCTGTCACTGACTTCTTAACACACTTTAGGTTCAGTCTTTCCCCAGTTTGTTGACGAACATAATGTTTCCAATCAGACCCAAATAAATTAAACTTTCTTTAATCACTAAAATGAATTGTGGAGCACTTCTCCTCTGCCCACACAACATGCTCCTCACCAAAGGTGAGTCAAGCCTTTTGATTCTTTCAGCTAATGAGAGGTTTGGTCACTGCAGAGCAGGCTTTCAGTCCAAATGCTCTTAAATATTGTGACACTGTATGACGAGACAGATCATTACCCTGTTCAGTGTTGAACTGGCGAGCAATTCCAGCTACAGTGCTGAAACAATTACCCATGGAGATTGTCTGCATTATCCTGTCCTCTCTTGCATTTGTCTTGCGAGGGTGACCAGCCTTCTTGGAATGACTTGAAAAATGTTGTGATGTTGTAAAGATGCAATATTCTCGAAATCACAGACTTGGAACGACCAACTTCTCATGCTATGGCTGATAAGGTCACCCCTTTGGCCTTCATCTGGACAACCTGCTGCCGGAGGGTTTCAATCACTTTGGAATGGCACACCATTTTTGTAAAGTCAGTGCAAACTGGAAAGTTAGCCTGCCAGTTCCATAGGGTTTGTCAGATAATTAAGGAAATTAGAACCAGGTGCCAGATTAACACCAGTAACTTGCAGGTATCTTAAATGTTCTCATATGTTCTGTATTTTCATCAGTGTTCTTTTACATTTATCTTATCTACATTTTTATTATGTGCTTTTGAAAAAATTCAATTTATGAAATAAGCTTAAAATACTGCGAGTTTACTCATGTTAGGGTATAATCACATAGTCACACAATGACCGCAACATTTAGGAAATTGTGTGTTGTTTTCTAATTTTAATCTCCACTGTATATAGGTGTAATCCATAAGGCTACTGCAGAGATAGAAATTGCACTCAGGGCTGGAGCTTCAAATTACTCATCTGCTATATCATACTGGAAAGTCAGCAGTAATGATTCGCTATTGCTGTGAGACTTGCAAACTGAAAATGAGGTTGCCTGTAGCCAGCATAAACGTAATCTTTTGCCATGATTTTACAAACCTAATTGCACAAATTGATGCATACAGTATATTATAAAAGTGAATATGTGAAGCCCCACAGGTGTTGTATCGGTGCATACCTTCAGGGACTCCACGTAGCTGGTGCTGGTCACAGGTAGGGAATCTTCGGTTTTGATCGTGACGCCACTCTCAGTATTGCGGTCAGTGGGGACCGCCACTGCAGGTTGAGGGTCGCCTGGGGCTGATGGTGTGTGCAGTTAGTTGGAATAGCCTCCTGAGAGTGAGGCAAGCCCCAGGGCCCGGTGTAGGTTTGTAGTACCACAAGTCGCAGAATGACTCACACAGGCAGAACTGTCTTTCAAGGGCTTTACTCACTTTTGATGGCAGGGTGAGTAGCCCGGGCGTAGCTGAGATGAACCAGGTGGGAACCAGGTATCCTTCAGGCTGACTTTATGAGGGTGACTACCAACTCGCCTTCCTTAGCCCTTGGTGGTTTGGGGTGACCCCGACTTTGAGTCCCTATGGGGGTCACCCAGGGAAGATGCTGCAGCCTCTCTCCCCCTTTTGTTTGCCGTTTGCTTGTTCCCCGGACCAGGCCACTCCAGCTGCTTGCCTCCTGTGACCTATGGGCCCTCACTGCGGTTACGTGGCTGCGGCTTTTGTGGTGTTGTGGTGTGGACTTTGAGAGCCCCACACCGGCAGGTTTAGCAGAAGAAAGCTGGATCTATCTTTGCTTCGGGATCTGCCGCCCGGTTGGGCCTGGTGCTCTCTAGCAGTCTCCTTACTTCCCACTCCGTGCTTTCTCTCTAGCTGAAGCTGGCTTTCAGGTAGCACTCCTAGTTGACCGTTCTCCCCCGTCAGTAGCCACTGCGCGGGCGCTGTTAGACAGCAACAGCCCCACAGGTCTGCTCCTCACTGAGCCCTCTGGAGTTCTCTGCTCTAACTGACTCACTGCTCCTCCTCTCCTGTTCTTGCCTACGCCACCTAGCAACCAGATTCTCTTACCACACCCCTTGAGAGGAGATGGAGGCTTTTGGCCCCCTCCACTATTCCAGTGAAGGTCAAGGCTTTTCCCCCTCCTGGGATCCCCAGGGGTCCTCTCATGGGTACATGTGTGAGACCTGATCACTATGCGCCTGTGTTCCACACCCCGGTCAGCCTTCTGGATTACCTGTATTGTACTGTCCCCAGCATGGGTGCAGTACTCAGTGGTGCCTGACCAGGTCAGGGGCGCCACATTCCCCCTTAGTTATCACCAGCACGTCCTCGGGCTGCAAGACAACATTTTAAAAATGCATAAAACATTAAAACATGTAAAACATTTTAAAAGCACCAGGTACCATACATCACCACCCTCCACCCACAAGTCCGTTAACCCACCCAAAACCCCTTTCACGTTGGCCGCGACTTCAGCCACTTCTGGCAGGATGTAGAGGCGGCTTACATGGGCTGGTGGTTTCAGGGTATACCTGGCTTGGTGGATCCGCGCCTTCAGCCTCTTCTGGCAGGATGCAGAGGCGGCCTCCACAGTTGGTGCTGACCAGGTACCCTCTTTGTGGTGGAGAGCCAGGCCCCATAAACAGGCATGCTCTCTGGTCGCAGGTGAGCCAAGGCCCTATATACGGACGGGCTCCTCCTGGTTGCAGACGAGCCAAGCCCCTAAACAGGCTGACTCTGGTGGTGGTGGTGCCCTTTTGGTGTAACTATTTACACTGCGAGAGTTTGTGGCTATAGCCAGTTCATAGCCTTAAGGTTTATGGTTTTCTCACAATAGTTTTTGTGGGCACATGCTTAAACGTTGCAAAACAAAACTTTTCAAAACTTTAACTTCTGTACTTCTTACTTTACTTTTCTCTACTCCTCTTTACCAGGGCTTGGGCCTGTTGGGCTGCGGCACCTGCTGCTTTCTTGCTCTTTGTCGTCATCTGAGGTAGTTTCATCTGTAGGTTCCTTGTCTTTTCTCTCTTGATCTTCATCTGTGTCTCTATCTCTGTCTTTTCTTTCTTGTAGCATGGGGTGGCTGTAAGGTTTACTGGTACATAGTGCTACGTCAAGCGCATACAATCCCCTTTCGCCTTCATGCATAGTGAATTGTACGGAGTCTCCCATTTTTAGGTTTCTGCCAGGGTGTCCTCTAGGCAGATTAGCTCTGACGTCTCTTCTGTTGACAAATATCCCTTCTTTGATACCAGGTGCTACGATGAATCCATATCCACTTCTCAGATTAAAATCCTCCACTACTCCTCTGAAAAGAGGTCCTCTGGCCTGGGCTTTGGACCTTCTCAGGGCTCGTTTTTCTTGCAAGTCTCTGGCGGTGACTTCTCTCTGCTCTGGAGATGACGGTGTAGAGGATAGTTGCGTTCTGTTGCGGTGTGTCTTACGGGCTGGATTCTGTAGGGTGCAGCTCACAAACTCCCAGGTAAGGCTTTTGGGCAGTTCTTCTTCTGCAGATGGGGTCAGGTCTTCCTCATCCCAGCGGGAATAAGGCAGCATCTCTGGCTCTGGGTATGGCTCTGGAGTCAGCTTCTCAGCTTCCTGGCCTCCTCCCCCCCTTAGTTCTTCCTGGCACTCCTTGGGTAGCAGTGCTGGGGATGGATTTCTTTCTGCCGGCCCAGGTGGGGAACTCTTTGCCGTGGTTGCTGCGGGAGCTGTCGGGATACTCTTTGGGGTGTGCGGAGGGAGCATGTACCGCTCCACCATCTCCCGTGGGAACTTAGCTTCCAGGTCGGCTTTTAGCTGCCAGTATGCGGAGTCCTCACCTACCAGGGATTGCCTAGCAGGGACTTCCTGAACCTGGGGAGCCTTGTCTGCTCTGGCCTTGCGGGCCGGGGTAAATGGTACGTCAGCCTTGTCTTGGCGGGCCGCGCCTGGCATGGCGGCGGCCTGGTCTTGGCGGGCCGCGCCCTGTATGGCGGCGGCCTGGTCTTGGCGGGCCGCGCCCTGTATGGCGGCGGCCTGGTCTTGGCGGGCCGCGCCTGGCATGGCGGCGGCCTGGTCTTGGCGGGCCGCGCCCTGTATGGCGGCGGCCTGGATCGGCGTCGCAGCTGCGATGGGGTCTGTGCAGGCTGGGCTGGGCATCGCTGCAGGGACCGGGTCTTGGTGGGCCGAGCAGGGCATCGCTGCGGCGGCCGGGGCTTGGCGGGCCGAGCAGGGCATCGCTGCGGCGGCCTGGGCTTGGCGGGCCGAGCAGGGCATCGCTGCGGCGGCCGGGGCTTGGCGGGCCGAGCAGGGCATCGCTGCGGCGGCCGGGGCTTGACGGGCCGAGCAGGGCATCGCTGCGGCGGCCGGGGCTTGGCGGGCCGCACCTGGCGTGGCTGCGGCCTGGTTCAGCGTCGCCGCACCGGGCGCCTCTTCAGGGACCGCGGCCGTGGCAGCAGGGGTCGGGGCATCCGGGCCGGCAGGGGCAACACTGGACTCACCCATCGGTAGCAGCATCGGGGTCTGAGTCGTCACCGCCCGGTCTGGCACTCGGTGCGCGGCTCTCTCCTCGTAGGCCCGAACCGCTGCGGTCATCCATAGAAACTCCTCGCGTCCCTCTCTGATCAGCCTTCCGACCCTGGCTTCCAGTTGATCGCAGAACTCGGCGAGCTCCCGACACCACCAGGCAGCGGAGCCTGGCTCTGGATCTCTGCTCTCAGACGCCATCTCCATTAGCAAGCTGCTGGCTTCTCTTCTGCTCCGCCGTCTCCGGACGCTTCCGCTCTCTTCACTGGCAAGCTCAGAACTCTGCAGGGGATCTCTGGGTAGCCACACCTCTTCGTGGGCGGTAACTTCTTCCAGCGCGGGCTGCTGTTGTTTTTTCAGCGCGCTTTTCATGGTGGCAATATGGCGGCGCTTCCAATTTTTCAAGCGGACCGCCCAGGCACATGGTCACCTGTCTGAACAGGTCTAGTCCTTATCCTGTTCGTGACGCCAGATGTGAAGCCCCACAGGTGTTGTATCGGTGCATACCTTCAGGGACTCCACGTAGCTGGTGCTGGTCACAGGTAGGGAATCTTCGGTTTTGATCTTGACGCCACTCTCAGTATTGCGGTCAGTGGGGACCGCCACTGCAGGTTGAGGGTCGCCTGGGGCTGATGGTGTGTGCAGTTAGTTGGAATAGCCTCCTGAGAGTGAGGCAAGCCCCAGGGCCCGGTGTAGGTTTGTAGTACCACAAGTCGCAGAATGACTCACACAGGCAGAACTGTCTTTCAAGGGCTTTACTCACTTTTGATGGCAGGGTGAGTAGCCCGGGCGTAGCTGAGATGAACCAGGTGGGAACCAGGTATCCTTCAGGCTGACTTTATGAGGGTGACTACCAACTCGCCTTCCTTAGCCCTTGGTGGTTTGGGGTGACCCCGACTTTGAGTCCCTATGGGGGTCACCCAGGGAAGATGCTGCAGCCTCTCTCCCCCTTTTGTTTGCCGTTTGCTTGTTCCCCGGACCAGGCCACTCCAGCTGCTTGCCTCCTGTGACCTATGGGCCCTCACTGCGGTTACGTGGCTGCGGCTTTTGTGGTGTTGTGGTGTGGGCTTTGAGAGCCCCACACCGGCAGGTTTAGCAGAAGAAAGCTGGATCTATCTTTGCTTCGGGATCTGCCGCCCGGTTGGGCCTGGTGCTCTCTAGCAGTCTCCTTACTTCCCACTCCGTGCTTTCTCTCTAGCTGAAGCTGGCTTTCAGGTAGCACTCCTAGTTGACCGTTCTCCCCCGTCAGTAGCCACTGCGCGGGCGCTGTTAGACAGCAACAGCCCCACAGGTCTGCTCCTCACTGAGCCCTCTGGAGTTCTCTGCTCTAACTGACTCACTGCTCCTCCTCTCCTGTTCTTGCCTACGCCACCTAGCAACCAGATTCTCTTACCACACCCCTTGAGAGGAGATGGAGGCTTTTGGCCCCCTCCACTATTCCAGTGAAGGTCAAGGCTTTTCCCCCTCCTGGGATCCCCAGGGGTCCTCTCATGGGTACATGTGTGAGACCTGATCACTATGCGCCTGTGTTCCACACCCCGGTCAGCCTTCTGGATTACCTGTATTGTACTGTCCCCAGCATGGGTGCAGTACTCAGTGGTGCCTGACCAGGTCAGGGGCGCCACAAATACACCCCTCCCATTTTTGTTAATATTTTGATATATCTTTTTATGTGACAACACTGAAGATACAGTCATGGCCAAAAGTATTCTCACCCATGAAATTGTTCCACAAAATGAAGTGTTTCTTCAAGACAATTATTGCAATTACACATAAATTGTTATAGACAAGTTTATTTTCTTTGTGTGTATTGGAACAAGACCAAAAAACAGATGAAATGGCAAATTAGAGAAAATTTCACACAAAATTGTCTGGACAAAATTGTTGCCAAATTTCAAAAATTGTGGTCAACAACCTTGTTTTAAGCATGATGCTGTCACACAGAGTTTTTTTTAAAAAGGCGACTGGCATGGCGGCATTAGACGTTGTTCACACTACAGATTATGGCACTCCACCCTTTGGTTTCTTGGGTGTTTTTGAGCTGGTTACTCAAGGCACTCTCCCACAAGGGGAGGTGCCTCATCACTGTGGTTAGTTAGTGTTCTGTTTTCTAGCTAGGTAGTTGTCAGGTCCCTTTGTCCACTGTTCATGTCATTGTCAGTGTACAGTGTCCTATTCCTGTTTCCCGGCATTGTTGGTATCCTGGTGTCTGTCCATTCTATCAGCCTCAGCTGTCTTGGTGGTCCCACTGCCCTAGTGACTCTGTCCATGCAGCCTGCCTCAGAAAGTCGACTGCACCTTCTACACTAGAGGACCATACTATCTGTTTCAGCCGTCCTGCTGGTCCCTGTCTACTGTAGAGACTCGTGAAAGTATAACACTGCACACTCTTTTTAAGAACGAATTGGCAGGGAGGCAAGTCAATTTAATGCAAAACAAATGTGGATTTTAATTTTATATCGACAATTGAGCAATTGACATTTCAGTCCTCCTGGACCTTGGTCACAATAAATCGCTAATTTGCATATGCATATGGAAAGCTGGGTCACAGGTTAGATTCCTGTTTGTCCGATAGATGTGTGGTCAGCAGGATAGGACCTGGGTATTGTATCCAGTTCCTATATAAGGTGATCTATGGGAAACAGCCAGATATAGCAGGAGCCAGGGATTATATGCATTGTAAGTATATAATCACATGTGAGGTTAGTGTTACTGCCAAGTGAACTTCCAATTGGAGCATAAGTTAATAAACGGTGTAATGCCACTACTGCGGAGGTCGACCAATTTGCAGTCCTGCTGTGTGCGTCTGCCGGTTCACCTGGGCTGCAGCTCTGTGTGCTCTACTCTAGAGACTCTGCTTGTCTGCACCTGTGTCCATGCTTGCCCTGGGGGTCAGCTGCCACAGTCCTGGTTACTGCCCTGGATGTGGCACCTGGCATCAAGCAGCTCACACTAAAGGGTAAGTCTGGGCCCCCCTGTGGTTTGGTGGGTCCATTTCTGCTTGCCGGCTTACCATCTCCAGTGGCAAGTGTTACAGTTTGATCAGCCATGGACTCCACTGACTCCGGCTCTCCGCCTCTGCCAGAACTATACAGTAATGCAGGAACAGCAAAATCAAATTCTGGCCCATCTACTGTCAGTGAATATCCACCTGAATACTACAGCTCCTGCTCTGCCTGTATCCGGACCTTGTCTGTCTGCCCCACTTCACTGCAGTAACCTCAAGAAATGGTGAGGTTTCATCAATCAGTGCACCCTGCACTTTCACCTGCTTGCCCTCCAGCTTTCTTCAGACTGGTCCAAAGTGACATTCCTAATATCACACCTTGGTGGAGAAGCTTTCGTTTGGTTCAAACCACTGTGGGAGAGAAATACCCCAATTACCGCTGACATTCTGGAATTTCTGCAAGCCTTCCGAAAAGTGTTTGATGATCCAGGAAGTATTGTATGTGCTGTATCCTCTCTTATGCAGTTGTGCCAAGTCCAGACTATGGGTCAATATGCGGTTCAATTTTTCACTCTCTCTACTGAACTAGGATGGAATAATAAGGCACTGGTGTCCACCTTTTGGGAAGGTTTATCCAGGAGAATCAAGGACGAACTGGCCAGTAATATCTCACTACTCTGGATGAAAGAAAACCGACATGCCTGGCTCCAGTCTTCTGGAGACCGTTGGCTTCTCAGGCTCCAGCTTCTGCTCCAGTTCCCTAACCCATGCAAGTGGTTGATATCAAGACGTGAGATCAATGACAAGAACATTGCTGAGCATTGGTGCTTTTACTGTGAAGTAGAGCTTTTTATCCAGGCCTGTCCAGTTGACACTGGAACCCTCTTACCTTGGCTCAGTAGGGGGGTCTTGTGCCGCCCCCAGGTCAGTAGCAGCCGGGCTGCTCGGATCCGGATCCGCAGTGTGGCTCAAGGGATTCTCCGGACCCGGGGGTCACGTGGACACTTCAAATAAAAGGGGACATATTTGTATGGGATTTGCCGTACACAGTTTGTGATGCCACCCACAGTGTGTGGTGAAGTGTGGCACCACCGCTGCTGTTGTGGGGCACCCGGGGGCAATGGGATGGAAGCTGGTTGTTAACCCCTCCGTGGGTAGGGATGGTTGCCCCGGGGCCCGGTGTCTCGGTGCAGGGGGCGGTGATGGCAGGGGCCGGCGCGCCTGGTCGGACCAGGGAGTCTCAGTTTACTCACGATTAAATGAATCAGACAAGTCCAATGGTTAACCAAGGTGCTGGTGGCCGGCCACCACGGCCGGGTGTATTCTAGTCCCTCACCCGGGGTGATGGTCTGTGTCACTTTCCTCTGCACTGTGTTTTTGGTATGGTGGACTTCCCAGTGTGGAATACGGGAGTCCGCTCCCGGTACTTCTGTTGGGAGCCTTGCCCGCTGACGCTGACCCGTGGGATCTACCGGGCCCTGGCGGATGCCCTATCCCTCTTGGTGGGTGGTTGTCTGCTTTTGGGACTTTGGTTGGGACAGGACCTATAATCCTGCCCTCAATTTGTTAATTAGCTAGGCCGTTGGTTCCGGTCCTGGCTTCAGAGTCTAAGTACTCCCTCTGTGCACGGTTTCCGGGTCGGGTCTCCAGTGTCGGTACCGGTAGGCTCCAACCCTGCCTCGATCCACCTCAGATCTCCGGCTGCCATCTTCCCATCTCCTGACAGACACGGACCACCATCTGCCACCTAGCCAATACGCTGGGGCTCCAACCCCAACGCCTCTGCTCTCTGTACTTGAGCTTCAGCCTTTCTCATCCTGCTTCTCTCAACTCCTACTCTTCTCTACTCCAAACTCCACTCAACTTAACTTAACTGACTCTTTTCCCACCCCAGGTTCTCTAGACCCCTAGGTGGGCGTTCTCCATCCGCCTGGTCCCGCCCACTGGTGTGCCTTTCCTACCCTTGGGGGGGGTGACTAGGATTTGGTTGGCAAGGTTTAACCCTGTGAGGGATGGTGTTGTGTGGGGGCCTATACTGTGTTACCACCTGGCGGCGCCAGGGCGTCACAGGTCTCCCTTGGTGAAAACAGCTCCACTTCTTCATTTACCTTCTCTGTGTCCATATCGTATGAAGGAGTTCAGTTTTCTGAGACGGCTAATCTGGACTCTGGTTCTATTATAAGATTTGTTCAGCGAGCCATGGTGGATTAATTTACTAGCTTTCCACCTGGTGTTACCGGCATCGTATAAAATTCATAACGTATTTCACAAATCCCTGTTAAAGAAATTTGTGGGTCAAGGAGCCCTATTCCTGTACCTCCACCTCCAGTCTTATTATATGGGTCTTTGGAGATCCAGGTATCTAAAATCATAGATTCTCTTGTCATTTGTCATTCTTTAAAGTATTTTTTTCACTGGTATGGTTATGATGGACTTTTGTTACCAGCCTCAGATATTCATGCGGAGTGTCTGGTTAGGCCATTTTACCTCCTTCATCCGGAGAGACCTTGTCTTGAGAGTCCAGAGGCCCCTTGCAGAGGAAGGGGTACTGTTACAAGGAGTTTTGCCCAAAACTCACCCATTGTCATGGCATCAGACACTGTCACACTACAAATTCTGACACTTTACCCTATGGTTTCTCTGATGTTTTTGACCTACACAGGCAGGCTTTGGCATCAACCAGCTGTATGCTCATTCATGGTCAGTCTAGCAGGAGTTAACCTTTACAACCCTGCTGGTTTCCTCTGGGATCACATATTGCTGGAAACCTATCACATTTACTCATTGCATTATTAAGATGGTGGAATTTGTCTATCCACGCCTACTATAGTTAATTGCTTTGTTGGTCTGTCTGCTGTTGTGTCTCAGTCCTGCTGGTGATTGTATTATGTTGTTGGTGGAGTTGTTGTGGAGTTCTCCCATTGTCTTATTGTTTCCTCCCTGCTCTTAAGGGGCCTTTACACGCTACGATATCGTTAATGTTTGATCGTCGGGGGTGACGCACATCCGGCGTCATTAACAATATCACAGCGTGTGATACTTACCAGCGACCTTAGGCGACCTCAAAAATGGTGAAAATCATTCACCATGGAGAGGTCGTCCCAAACTCAAAAATCGGTAAGGGTTGTTTAGCGTTGTGATTCCTCGCTCATGCGGCAGCACACATTGCTATGTGTGACACCGCATGAGCGAGGAAGGTCTCCTTACCTGCCGCCGGCCACAATGCGGAAGGAAGAGGTGGGCGGGATGTTTACATCACGCTCAGCTCCGCCCCTCCACTTTGATTGGCCGGCCGCTGTGTGACGTCGCGGTGACGTCGCTGTGATGCCGAACGTCCCTCCCCCTTGAAGGAGGGATTGTTCGGCAGTCACTGCGACGACGACGACCAGGTAAGTATGTGTGACGCTGCCGTAGCGATATTGTTCGCTACGGCAGCGATCACAAACAATCGCATGTGCGACGGGGGCGGGTACTTACACGCTCGCTATCGCTACAAATTGCTAGCGATATCGCTACCGTGTAAAGCCCCCTTTATTGTCCACCTTATCTCTTATTGTCTTATACCTATGTGTGAGTATGCAGTGAGATGGAGTTTTGGTTTCCCCTGTTTGTCTATCTCTGTGGGTTTAATTACACTTCTGTCCTGGCCCTCCACTGAGGTAGTGGGTTTAAGATCAGGGCTGGTCAGGAGCAGGGCCAGGAAGGCGGCTCAGATATCCTTACCTTCAGAGGTAACTCTGAGATCAGGGATTGCTGAAGGCCATCCAGGAGCCCATGTCCCCAGATTCTCAATAACCACCATGACAAATGCTTGTTCAAACTCACCTTTGACAAGTAACAGTTATAGGCAATATGAAATTCACACCTGAAACCAGATAAAAAGGGGAGAGGTTGACTCATTCTTTGCAATGTGAGTCTGTGTGTGCCACACGAAGCATGGAGAACAGAAAGAAGAGAAGAGAACTGTCTGAACACTTGAGAAACAAAATTGTTAAAAATATCGACAATGTCAAGGTTACAAATCCATCTGCAGAGATCTTGATGTTTCTTTCTCCATGGTGCATAACATAATCAAGAAGTTTATAACTCATGGCACTGTAGCTAATCTCCTTGGATGAGAATGGCAGAGAAAAATTGATGAAAGGTTGCAACTCGGGATAGTCCGGATGGTGGATAATCAGCACCAATCAAGTTCCCAAAAAATTAAAGCTGTCCTGCAGGCTCAGGGGGCATCAGTGTCAGCTCGAACTATCCATCCACATTTGAATAAATCAAACACTATGGCAGGAGCCCCAGGACCCCAATGCTGATACAGAAACAGAAAAAAGCTAGGCTGTAGTTTGCCAAAATATCACTGAGTAAGCCAAAATCCTCCTGGGAAAACGTCTTGTGGACAAATGAGACCAAGATAGAGCTTTTTGGTAAGGTATCATTCTACTGTTTACCAAAAATGTAAATAGTTATCTGGAAAGAGACAAGAAGCACAAATAGGGTTTTATCTGTGGTACAAATTTGTGTGCATATATGTACCAGGCTCACCTGTAATAGTTGTGTAAAGCCACAACTAGGCTATAAATGCATCATGGACAATGGCTGCTGCATATATATAGATATATAAAACATATCTTTTTTTCCCATGTCAGGAATATATAGGACAGAGGGAATCTCCCTTTCTTCCAGCGTTAACTTAGTCATAATATATACACCGTGTGCAGAATTATTAGGCAAGTTGTATTTTAGAGAATTTTTTTAATTATTGATCAACAACTATGTTCTCAGGCAACCCAAAAGACTCATAAATATCAAAGCTTAATATTTTTGGAAGTTGGAGTGTTTTTTTTTTTAGATTTGGCTATCTTAGGAGGATATCTGTTTGAGCAGATAACTATTACTGTGCAGAATTATTAGGCAACTTAATAAAAACCAAATATATTCCCATCTCACTTGTTTATTTTCACCAGGTAAACCAATATAACTGCACAAAATTTAGAAATAAACATTTATGACATGCAAAAACAAAACCCCAAAAAATTAGTGACTAATCATTTTTCAGCCTTCCTTACCTTAGCCATGTCCCTGAGTATGGCACACCTTGTGCTTTTTAATACTCCAGTAACGTTGCAGCTCTGAAATTTGGCCAAACTGGTGGCAAATGGCATATTGGCAGCTTCACGCTTGATTTTCCTCAATTCATGGGCAGTTATTTTGCGCCTTTTTTGCCCAACACGACCCTGCGACCCTGTTGGCTATTTGCCATGAAACGCTTGATTGTTCAGTGATCACGCTTAAAAAGTTTGGCAATTTCAAGACTGCTGCATCCCTCTGCAAGACATCTCACAATTTTGGACTTTTCAGAGTCCGTCAAATCTCTCTTCTGACCCATTTTGCCAAAGGAAAGGAAGTTGCCTAATAATTAAGCACACCTTATATAGGGTGTTGATGTCATTACACCACACCCCTCCTCATTGCAGAGATGCACATCAACTGATTTACTTAATTGGTAGTTGGCTCCAATTAAGTAAATCAGTAAATTATCATGTGATCAAAATACTCATTTGCCTAATAATTCTGCACACAGTGTACACCACTATTTTAAGGTTTTTTTCCCCCTTTAGCACACTAAACACATGTGGCAATCTCTGTTCCATTTTAATATTATTGTCAACAAAAAATTGCATTTTCAACTCAGATGTGTAGCCATATTTATTTTTTCATCTGGCAACTCGTCAAAGCTAATTTAAAAATGATGTCTCATGGATTTCACATGCACATGCAGATATTTCTTTACCTCACAGATTCTACGACCATGGCAAGGCCTGTCCTAAGAGCAACAAATATTTTCTTCAGACCCTCAGAGAATTCTTTGCCAGTAGGTGCCATGTTGAACTTTCAGTGACCAGTATGAGAGTGTCGCGGGCGGAGGAGGGGACGCCGCGCTCTCCCACTGCTCGGGTCCGGCTGCCGCTGCTGCGGCCTCTGCTGCTCGGTGGCTCGAGCCATGGGCCGGATCCCGGGGACTCGAGCGGCGCTCCTCGCCCGTGAGTGAAAAGGGGATTGGTTTTGGGGATTTATTGTCCGTGACGCCACCCACGGTTGTGGTGATTGTGTGGACACCACCGCTGCTCTGTATAGGGATCCCGGGAGCGGTGACAGGGAGCAGCTTTGTTGTTATTTCTCCCCTCCGTGGGTAGGGGGTTGGTTGTCCCGGGGCCCGGTGATGGGGCAGGGATGGATGGCAGGCCAGGTGTGGGGCCTGCTGAGGTGCAGGGTCGCGGGGGCAGCGCTGTGCCGCACGGCACGGTGGTACTCACTCAGCCTGAGACGTTGACACAGTTCTCGGTAAAACACACGGCTGGAAAGACGGTTCCCACGGACGGCTGCTGTTGCCTTTCCCCGGTAGTTGACGGTGACGGTCTCTGTCCCTGCACCTAATGAAATGTTGGTAGCGATGGGTTCCCACCGGTAACCCGCTCCCCGGCTTGGATATGGGCCGGAGGAGCCCCTCTTTGCCCGCAGGCGCTGGCCCTGAGAAACTGGTGCCTTGGCGGTGGCGGTGTCTCTCTCCTACAGTTGGACTGTTGCCTTCAATCGGGACTTAGTTGTTGGGAGACCCAGAGGTCCCCTTCACTGACAGATTTGGAAAATTCACGGCGACTCCTAGCCTTGCCGGGATCCGAAAGGCCCCTGTCAATGGTGTTGGCTTCTCTTCGTATACCGCTCCGGTACCGCCGGGCCACCACCCGTCCACGGTCCTTTCGGCGACCTCCGATCAGCCTCTCCTGCACACGGTCACCGCCGTCTGCTAACCTTGCTGTCTCAGTCCGGGGCACACACCGGGACCAACTTCAGGCTTTTCAAACTGTCACTTTCTCCTTCACTTCAACTCCTCTCTCTTGCTCCTCTACCACTTCACTCCTACTTCACACTCTCCCTAAACTGATCTGCCTGGTTTTCCCGCCTCCAGGGCTGTGAACTCCTCGGTGGGCGGAGCCAACCGCCTGGCCCACCCCCGGTGTGAACATCAGCCCCTGGAGGAAGGTAACAAGGATTTTTGGTGTAGCTTCGGTGTACCTATCCGAGGTGTAGGGTGTGGTGGTGTCATGACCTGTGACCCCTGGCTTGCCCAGGGCGTCACAAGAGCATGTGTGAGCGATAACACCAAATGTAACACACCTGCTCCCCGTTCATTCCTAAAGTCTATATGTGCTCCTCACTTTGTGTTCATAAGGTTCTGGTGGATGTGAACCCACTGCACCATGGGCCGGGCTTACTCTCAAAGGGTGTAGCTAAGGGACTACCTGATTTTCACTAGAGCCTCTAATGGTGAGGATAGGCTGGGCCACAAGTAGTCTGAAGATACCACTCCAAGGCAGTCCACGGTCTGCATCAGCTGCCCGGTGGGTCAAGGCAAAAGTACCAAGTACAGTGCGCACAGGCAGACACAGAGTCAGATGGTCCAAGGTCGGGGAAGGCAGCACAGGTTCAAAAGACGTAGCTGGGATCAGGAATGGAGAGATCTGTGTATACGGGTACACAAGCCAGGTTAGTATCCAGTGAAATAAAGTGAAATGCAGCCAGACAGGGAAAAAGACAACAAACTGACTTGAACCAAAGCTCGGGCAAACTGTGGTGGGAGGAGCTGCCCAATATCCCCACTAATGGCAGGGAATAGGCCAGAGCAGCTACTCTCATAGGAGGTAGGTGATTAAACTCCTGCAGAGTCTGACCATGCTTTACTGCAGCCAGGTGAAAACCCTCCAGCAACAGGAGGATGTAGCAGTGCTGAATGCGTTGCCTGGAGAAGCTCACCAGATGAACTGACATGAGGAGGAGCAGAGCAGTGAGCATAGTGAGTGAGGCAGCATTTACCAGCCACATAAGTCACAGTTGTGATTGTACCCCAACCTTACTCCCCCTCATTTTCTTGCCAGGCCTACAGAGAAACCCTTCAAGAATGGTAGGGGTAACAATGTTTGCAGCAGGATCCTCAGGAACCTCAAGAACAAAAGAAGATGCAGGAGAATCTTTATTTTCTGCCTGCAATTGGACTTCATTCGAGATACGGCTGAGTTTTCTTGGATGCACTCCAACATGGCATGGGTCTCAGACAGAAAGAGGAGACACTCCCGGTTCTGAGGTGGTGCGGTGCCAGGCAGAGGATTGATGGAACAGCTGTGAGGTCAAGGAGGCAGCAAGACCTCAGCCCCCTTTTAAGAGAAGATATTTGCATAGGCATGGCAAACAATGGGTAGATTCCAAGGTACAGAAGATGGAGTCTTGGGCATGACTATAGCGAGGCAGTTAGTAGCACAATATGGTCCCCAATGAAGCAACTGACAGGTTGACCAGTCAATAACTGGAGCATTATGACGTAGCCCAGGAGGACCCAGGAGAATAGAATTTATGTATCTAGGTAACAAGAAGAATAAAATCTTTTTGGAATGCCAGTCTCCAACCTGCAACGTGATTGGCAGTGTGATATCTCACATAGGCTCTGCCAGAAGCAGCAAGTTCATGGAGCCAATATCCAGGGGTTGATCTAACCATCATGTAGGGAGCCAAATTTGCCAAACCACACACTGACAAATTAAGTTGACAGCTCATCTGGAGTCTAGATGTGTTGCCATGGAAATAAACCTCTCTCTCCAGGACAGAGTAACCTCGGTGAGTAGTTTTAGATGGCAAGCATTCCCACCTATGGTAATCTCTCCAATCAATCCTAGGGGTTAGGGTTCTCCAGGTATTACTGGACACTGATGGACATAATTGTAAACAATTAGTCAGTAGACCAGGAGCCATATTGGTTGTCTGTCCCATACACAGTAGCGCTGTTCAGCTAAATGTTCCTGTGTTCTCATGGCTATGATTGGCCCGGAAGTGCCCACATCGATAAAGCTGATTGGCAGCTATGTAGCCTTTGAACAAGCTTTTTTCGGATGACAAACCCGAACAGGACCGGAGACCTATAGATAAAAGTCTGTGTTTGGGTCCATGACCTGGACACCTGGTGTTCAGTAGCTTATCCCTACTGCTAACCCATCCTGCTGTGGATGGCTTGTTTGGAGCATGGAGTCAGGGACTGCTAGTTTTTATTTTTTAATGGTGTTCACGAAACAGATTAACTAGTGTGACAGTTTTTATTATTCTCATTTTTTTCTGATTTTTTTTAAATATTTTTTTTAACTTTTTTATATTTTTACTTCATTTGTATATGGGACATTAACTTTTATTAGTCTGGTTGCTAGTATAATGTATTGCACTGCACTTACATTGTAATATAATACACCTATCAGTGAGACACTGACAGAAGCCTTTTTGACCATGCTCCTGGAATTGTCGAACAGGCTTCCCATAGCTAGCTGCCCAGAAGTTATCTTCACCTCCTCGGGTTGCAATGGCAACAATAGGGCCCTTGTAATCATGTCGTAGGGGTCCCGATTAGGTGGGAGAAGGAGCACACCTCTCTTCAAGCCTCCTAAATGCTGGAGTCGCTATTAGCATTTAGGGAGTTAAGCAGCCAGGGGCGTCACCGGAATCATCCATGGCTGTGACAGCTAGAGCTCTGTTATAACTTATTCCGAGCTCCCGGCGGCGATTGCATGTGCAGAGCTCCTGTGCCCGTGCAATCGCCATGACATAAATTTACTGCATTTTGAGTGAAACCCTTCACAGCTATGACGTAAACTTACATCAAATATCAGGAAGCGGTTAAATGGCAGAAGTGTTATATCTAATTTAAAGTTGCATTTCAGACACATTTAGTTTTGGTGACTAAGAATGCACCATAAGATCAGTTTCCCGGACAGTCTCATGAAGAAAGAAAGAATGAAGTGATGATCGTGCTTGTGCTTCATTGATATGGGGAACAAAATTCTCTTTTCTGGCAGTCGGTGGGGGTCTCAGATATCTGACCTCCACTAATCTAGAAGATATCACCTACAGTGGAATGCAAATGATTGGCCACCCCTGGTCAAAATTAGTTTTATTGTGAACTGTTAAGAAAGTTGAAGATAAAATGATCTCTAAAAGGTATAAAGTTAAAGGGAAGGTGTCGTAAAAAATAAATAAATTTCAATAACTGATCAAATGTAAAGTATTAATGTTTTAATGTTTAGTTTAAATATTATTTGTTTTTAATTGAGAAAAATATTAAAAAAAATGTTAAAAGTTTTATATTTTCCACTCATAAACACTAGGGGGAGCAGCTGCGGAAATCCTACTGTAGAACTACTGTAGAACTAGTTCACATTACAACTGCAGTAAAAGTGGGTGGAATCTGCTCTCCTGTGTGTGATGTCACAGCACCCCCTTCCAATCTGGGTTTTTCAAAAAGGATAAGGGAAGATGAAGTTTAGGGACACAGTGTGGAGCCATTTTGTTGGTGACTGCAAAGTGATCCTAATGTCTAAAGTATCACCGAGGACAGCTGGCATAGTGCGCCACTGTATACTATGCCCCAATGTATACTGTGCTCTACTCTATACCAAGCCCCCAGCTGTATACTGCGCTCTGCTGTATACCGCGCCCCACTGTATACTGTGCTCCACTGTATTCCGCGCTCTACTTTATTCCGTGTTCTGCTGTATTCTGCACTCCGCTGTATTCCATGCTCTGCTGTATTCCGCGCTCCTCAGTATACCACGCTCCGCTGTATTCTGCGCTCCTCAGTATACTGTGCCTCGTTGTATTCCGCGCCCCGCTATATTCCGTGCTCTGCTGTATACCACGCTCCTCAGCATACTGTGTTCCACTGTATTCTGCGTCCCGCTGTATACCGGACTCCGCTGTATACTGCGCTCCTCAGTATACTGCGTACACTGAGCTGCTAGGAACGGAGTCCAGAGTTGAGCACACGAGAGTGGGAGGAGCGGCGGGGGGAGAGGGTAGTGACGTCGGCGGGGAGAGCGGCGGGGGGTAGTGATGGTGGAGGGGAGAGCGGCCTGAGGGAGGAGTGGTGGCAGCAGGGATAGCGGCGACGGGGTGGAGTGGGTCTGTCAGCTCCACAAAGATGGCGGCGATATCCTCCCTCGGCTGTGAACTGGATAGCCCAGGGGGCGTGTCCAATTCCCAGCAGATGCGGTCTCTGTGTTAAGTATAGGGGTCAGAGTGCGACAACTGACTCTTATGCACAGGGGCTGCCGTATTTGAGGTAACTGTCATTACACACAGCAAATGCATGATGGCAGCCCCCAGTGTTTCAGTAAAACTATAATTAAATAAAAACTAAATAAACAGTGAATTTAATTTTGTATTAAAAATACTTGATTCTATAATCACTATTATGAATACAAAAATAAAAAAACTGCAACACCTTACCTTTAAAGATGACACATTTCCATTGTATTTTTGGCAAAAAAACCCCATTATTTTAATCTTTTACATTTTTAAATTAACACAAAAGGAATGGGGTGTTGCAAAAGTTTTGGTACCCTGCATGGTTAGTACCTAATAGCACAACCTTTGGCAAGTATCACAGCTTGTGAATGCTTTTATTTTGTAGCCAGCCAAAAGTTTTTCCATTTTTCTTTGAAGGATTTTTAGCCATTCTAACTTGGAAAAGTCTTCCAGTTTCGTGAGATTCCTGGGTCGTCTTGCATGTACTGCTATTTTGTGGTCTAGCCACAGATTTTCAATGATGTTCAGATCAGGGGACAGTAAGGGCCATTGTAAAACCTTCAGCTTGCACCTTTTGAGGTCATCTATTGTGGATTTTGACATGTGTTTAGGATCATTTTCCATTTCTCGAAGCCATCCTCTTTTCAAGTTCAGCTTTTTTACAGCAAAATTACTGTGAAAGCTGCTCAAAGGATTGCTATAGAAGCAAATCAAAACCCCTGCTTGACTGCAAAAGACCTTCAGAAAAACTTAGCAGACTCTGGAGTTGTGGTACATTGTTCGACTGTTCAGAGACACCTACACAAATGGGGCCTTCATGGAAGAGTCATCAGAAGAAAGCCTCTCCTGCGTCCACATGATAAAATTGAGCATCAGAACTTTGCTAAAGAACATCAAAACAAGCCTGCTGCAATTTAGAAACAAGTCCTGTGGATCGAGGAGGTTAAAATAGAACCCTTTGGCCAAAATGATCAAAAGGCATGTGTGGAGATAAAAAGAGCACAGAATTTCAGGACTAGAACACATTAAGAACACATTAATCATTAAGCATGAGGATAGATCAGTCATGCTTGTGGTTGTGTTTCGCCAATGGTACGGAGGACATTTTACAGGTAGAGGGAAGAACAGATTCAATTACATTTCAAGAAATTCTTGATGAAAACATAATACCTTCTCCAAATAGATAATGGTCCTAAACACACATCAAAATCCACAATAGACAACCTCAAAAGTTGCAAGCTGAAGGTTTTACAATGGCCCTCATAGTCGCCTGATCTGAAAATCATTGAAAATCTGTGGCTAGAACTCAAAAGAGCAGTGCATGCAAAACGACCCAGGAATCTCACAGAACTGGAAGATGTCTCCAAGGAAGAATGGATGAAAATCCCTCAAACAAGAATTGAAAGACTCTTGGCTGCTACAAAAAGCATTTACAAGCTGTAATACTTGCCAAAGGGGGTGCTACTAGGTACTAACCATTCAGGGTGCCCAAACTTGTACATTGACAGAAAATAGAAAAAGTAGTTCAGCTCACCCTTCCTAAAGTCCAGGTCAGGATCGGTGTTGGTGCACGGAGCTGCCCTGGCCTCAGGCAGAACACAGACAAGGAAACTAGAGTATGATCTCCAGTACTTCAAAGAAGGTTAAAAATATTTATTGAGGTTCTATTAAAAAAGATCCATCGATCATGAAAACAGTGAGGGGGGACACATTAAGAGAAATCCAACATGTTTCAGCTAGTAGAGCCTTATTCAAGGATTGCACTTACATGTCTATTGTGCACACAGATATACTGAAAAGTTTCACTTGGAATGGAAAGGAACCTGGAAACAATTTCCAGTAATTGCTAGTAGAAAAGTCTCTATAGCAGGCACCTGAAAAAATGCATGTATGAAACACCCACCTAGGTCTTAATGTTCGGCAGGATCTCATTTTGCAATATAACTTAATGTATTTTTTGTATTGTATTATATATATATATGTTTCGTTTTTATCTGTACTAATTTTTGGTATTTTTTATCTTATATATATCCTTTTTCTTGTCTATGTGTGCACGCACCTATATGTACCTGTTCACTTTACTTGGGTGTTTCATACATGCATTTTTCATGATCGATGGATCTTTTTTAATAGAACCTCAATAAATATTTTTAACCTTCTTTGAAGTGCTGGAGATCATACTCTAGCAAACTTGTACATTGGCGCATCCTCAACTTTCTTAACTGTTCAGAATAACAGTAATTTTGACCAGGGGTACACACTTTTGTATGCCACTATATTAAGTGGACGGTTGATATGATTTTTTTTGTTTTGTTTTACCAGAATACCCTTTTAAGGCCCTGTGCGCACTAGAAAATGAAATTTTCTTAAAAAAATTCCGGACCCTCTGAAAGATTACCGCACCTGTGGTAAAAAAACGCAGCAAACCGCATCCGAAAACCGCATGCGGTTTTAAGTGGTATTGCCGTGTTTTTTCCATGGGTTGTTCCATTATCTATGGCAAAAACCGCAGGTACCTGCGGAAAAGAAGTGACATGCAATTATTTTTGCTGCAGTTCACATGCAGCAAAACCTGTTGGTGAAAATAAATAGCATTTTTTTTTACCGTAGGTTTTGCTGGGAAGGACTGCAGCAAGGTTATGAACATTTTCTGCAGCAAAACATGCTTCAAAACCGTGTCAAAAACCACAGTAAAAACCGCAGCGTGCGCACAGGGCCTAAGCCTAGCTTTACACGGTGCGACATCGCTAGCGATCTCGTTAGCGATGTAACACGCCAGATCACAGATAAGATTTGCCGAGATCGCACATAGGTCATTCTTTGTAGCGCCGGTCACATGTGCGATCTCGGAAAATCGTATGTGCGATCTGGCGTGTTACATCGCTAACGAGATCGCTAGCGATGTCACAGCGTGTAAAGCACCCTTTAGGCTATGTACGTACCAGAAAGTGCCTTTTTCTTAAGGAAAATCCGGACCCTCTTAAAGAATCCCGCACCCGTGGTAAAAAAAATGCACAAAAACCGCAGCGAAATCTGCATGTGGTTGTCCCGCGGATTTTTACCATTATCTATGGCAAAAAACGCAGGTACCTGCAGAAAAGAAGTGACATGCACATTAATTCCGCAGTGGAAAATTGCCGGGTAAATCCACGGGTATAGAAAAACGCAGCGCGCGCACTGCATTTTTTAAAACCCATAGGATTTGCTGGGGAATGACTGCAGAAATGTTAGACACATTTTCTGCAGCAAATCCACGGCAAAATTCGAGGTACTTCTGAAGCGTGTGCACAGGGCCTAATAAATTAAAGTGCTTTATTTTGAGCTATGGAGTAAAGCCCCTCTGACTTTTGATCTCTAGCCGCTCTGTACTGTACAATCTAAAGAATTATCTATAAGGCTACTTTCACACATCCGGTTTTTGCTCTGCGGCACAATACGGCGTTCTGCAGAAAAACCGCAACCGTTTTTTCGCCGCCGGTTGCAAGTTTTTTTGCATAGACTTACATTAGTGCCGTATTGTGCCGCATGGGCTTGCGTTCGGTCCGGTTTTTGCCGCATGCGGCAGATTTAGCCGATGCCGCGGCCGGATGGAACGTTCCTGCAACGTTTTTTGCTCCGACAAAAAAAACGCATCGCGCCGCATCTCGCCGCTGCGGCGCATTTTTCAATGCATGCCTATGGACGCCGGATGCGGCGTGATGTGGAAAAAACGCATCCGGCCGCCGCATGCGGTTTCTTCCACTGGGCATGTTCAGTAGCGTGCCGCAACCGGAAAAAAACGGACGGGCCGCATGTAAAAACTTATGCAAAGGATGCGGTGTTTTCGCCGCATCCGTTGCATAGGTTTCACAGCCGGATTGAGCTGCACTGCTCAAACCGGATGTGTGAAAGTAGCCTAACACATATCAAGTCTTTGATCTCGGCCAAGCTATTAGCTTAGGATAAATGACATAAACATTTACATATATAATGAAATGCACCCAAATAGATCCAATGTAATGAAATGTACTTGATATGGATCAGCAACTACAAAGCTCCACGTGGTTTAGAAGCACCAGTCAATGTTTTATTGAGCTACACAATGGCTCCATAGCAGCGCATCTAATAAATTGAGTCACCGACCTTTTACTTAATCTAATTGCCGGGCAAGTAATCACCATAATATTACTTCAAATAAAAAGTCTGCAAATGAAAGGAAACTCAATCCAATCCAATGCTGATGATGTAATGATCTACATAGTAACCACACAGCATGTTTATCAGACGTGTGCTAAGAAAATTGCATTTCAATTCCCAATTTTGAGACAGACCAAGCCAATGTTTGCTGCATATTGAGGTCACCAGTAAATGAGGGGCAGAAGGAGCGGATCTGAAATGTATGACACCTTAAAGTGTAGATGAGACTCATTTGCCCTTTTTTTGATATTTGTTGTCATCTGAACAAGCAGAGAGTTTCATTTGCAGTAATGAAGCGCGGCGTATAAGCCAGCGCAGCACAGCCGGATATTCATGTGATTGAATACAAGAAGCGCATTTTTCTGTATTGTTTATTAATGGCACTTCAGGACTTTGGCTTCCTCCTGCGAAAGAGATGATTCCTCGTTTCCTTCTAATGTCTGCCACAATAAATGTATAATGCTGATTCTCAAAAATGTTTTTCTTTTATTTCCTTTATTGTTTTTAAGCATGCAGGGTTGGCTGTTCATCTATTTATATAGACTAAGGGGTACTTTGCACGTTGCGACATTGCTACTGCGATATCGTCGGGTCAAATCGAAAGTGATGCACATCCGGCGCCAGTAACAACGTCGCAACGTGTAAAGCCTAGATGCACCAATAAACGATTGCAAAAGCGTCGTAAATCGGTGATCTGTGTAGTGTTGGTCATTTTCATAATTTCGCTGCAGCGACAGGTATGATGTTGTTCCTCGTTCCTGCGGCAGCACACATCGCTGTGTATGAAGCCGCAGGAGCGAGGAACATCTCCTTACCTGCCTCCACAGGCTATGCGGAAGGAAGGAGGTGGGCGGGATGTTTACGTCCCGCTCATCTCCGCCCCTCTTCTATTGGTCGCCTGCCGTGTGACGTCGCTGTGACGCCACACAACACGCCCCCTTAGGAAGGAGGCGGGTCGCCGGCCAGCGCGAAGTCGCAGGGCAGGTAAGTGCGCGTGAAGCTGCCGTAGTGATAATGTTCGCTACGTCAGCTATCACAAGATATCGCATCTGCGACGGGGGCGGGGACTATCTCGCTCGGCATCGCAACAATCGGCTAGCGATGTCGCAGCGTGCAACGTACCCCTAAAAGTACAGAGCGGATAAAAGATGATTAACATCAATTTCAATTGTTTAATTTTTTTTCGTCAATTTTAAGTAGATATTTTTATATTTTATGGTTTATACGCAAGATATATAGGATACATCTATACAGTTGTGCTCAAAGTTTACATACTTCGGCAGATTTTTTGCTTTCTTGGCCTTTTTTTCATAGAATATGAATGATAACATAAAATCTTTTTTTTTCCACTCATGGTTAGTAGTTGGGTGAAACCAAAACCAGCTAAATTATAATTACTAAAGTGATGAATAAAGTATAAATAACCTGAAAGGAAAACACCTTATAAAAATATATTTCTTTATTAATACATTAACATAGCAAATAATTATATCGGAGTAACAGACGTGCAAAGGTGCTTGGTGCAAGTGAACAACATACGGTATATCCAAACTGATGGAGCACAGCGAAATAAATAAATCAATTAGTTCTAATATGGCAGCGGAGATAGGGTAGGAAAGATATAATGCCTAAATAAATACACCCTACCTTACCCTTCCTGACAACGGATGGCAGCCTAATGTATTAGATATCCCCTGCTCACTGATGGCTGGCACTAACTAACCCTGAACTCCACTAGCAGGAGACCACCACACAAGTACTCCAGGTACTAGATTTGTGACATAGAGCAGGACAAACATAAATACAGTGGACAAAAGTGAAGAACTGTGATACAATAAAAACAGTTCAATATATTTTTTTGCAAGATTTTGGCCTACTGCCCCTACAGAAATGAATACATAGAGTGTAGGAATTCAAGTAAACTCTTGCTAACAATTGCGTAAATAAATAGGTCACAGAGAAGGGGCGTTGAACCATGCACTACCCCTCTCCACTACCTGATGCATTTCACCCCATCCCAAGACAGTGGGGGATCATCAGGTGAATTTATAAGGAACAAGACACATTGTTTTGTACTTGCAAAAAACATGCAAAAGCAAAATTAGTGGTTGGGGGAAGCCATTTATTGTCAAACTAACGTGTTTTCTCTTTTTAAATCATAATGACAACCAAAAACATCCAAATGACCCTGATCAAAAGTTCACATACCCCAGTTCTTAATACGGTGTATTGCCTCCTATGACATCAATGACAGCTTGCAGTCTTTTGTGTAGTTGTGGATGAGGCTCTTTGTTTTCTCAGATGGTAAAGCTGCCCATTCTTCTTGGCAATAAGCCTCCAGTTCCTGTAAATTCCTGGGCTTTCTTGCATGAACTGAGCGATTGAGTTCTCCCCAGAGTGGCTCAATGATATTGAGGTCAGGAGTAGAGTTGAGCGCGGTTCGCGGTTCGAGGTTCTCCAGTTCTAGGCTCGAGTGATTTTGGGGCCTGTTCTAGATCGAACTAGAACTCGAGCTTTTTGCAAAAGCTCGATAGTTCTAGAAACGTTCGAGAATGGTTCTAGCAGCAAAAAAACAGCTAATTCCCAGCTGGCTTTCCGCTGTAATAGTGTAAGTCACTCTGTGACTCACACTATTATGACATTTCAGTGTATAGTGTGCGTGAACAGCGCCTTCAGATCACTGCTGTTTGTATAATGCCATTTTTTTTTTTTTTCCTTGTCTTCCTTCCCTAAGCGCGCGCGTCTTGTGGGGCGGGCCAGCATGTCAGCCAATCCCAGACACACACACAGCTAAGTGGACTTTTAGCCAGAGAAGCAACGGCATGTGTGATAGGATGTCCATGTCACATGTCCCTGCATTATAAAACTGGACATTTTCCTCCAGGACGCCATTATCTCTTCTGCGTCCTTGGTGTCAGACATCACTTGGGCAGCTCCGTCCTGAGTAGAGATGAGCGAACCGGTCCCGGTTCGGCTCGAGGTCGGTTCGCCGAACGGAGGTCCCGTTCGAGTTCGGCTCGTCGAACGTTCGACGAACCGAACTCGAACTGCATAGGAAACAATGGCAGGCAATCACAAACACAGAAAAACACCTAGAAAACACCCTCAAAGGTGTCCAAAAGGTGACAAACAACTCACAACACAACACAAACACATGGGAAAGTGACAAGGACATATACTCATGCGAAAACAAAACAGCTGGACAAGGAAAAAGAGGAGGACACACAGATATATGAGTATATGCAAGGAAACATCGATTCCATTATTGTGCAACTTGAGCCCTGCTCATTTTAGACTTCCAATCTGGATAAATTGCCTGAGCTCGCCACGTACGCCTTGGGGATCTTGTCATGTCCTGCAGCCAGCGTTCTCTCGGAACCTGTCTTCAGTGCTGCTGGGGGTCTGCTGGCAGATAAGCACACGCGTCTGTCCACTGACAATGTGGACATGGCTCTCAGAGGACTTTTCTTCCCCTGGGTCAGCCAGGGGAGGCGAAAGGCACGCGTATTTTTGAGAGTGCTTCATGCAAAGCATCTTTTTCATCTTGAAAATGGGGGTCAACTGATGCCAGTCAAGTGGGGTGTTTGTGGCCCAATTAGTGGAAACGAGGGAGACTGTGGTTGGAGTCCCCTCGCTGTGTTTCTAAAAGAACCAAGATGAACAAGTCATGGCTCTCAGAGGACTTTTCTTCCCCTGGGTCAGCCAGGGGACGGGAAAGGCACGCGTATTTTTGAGAGTGCTTCATGCAAAGCATCTTTTTCATCTTGAAAATGGGGGTCAACTGATGCCAGTCAAGTGGGGTGTGTGTGGCCCAGTTAGTGGAAACGAGGGAGACTGTGTTTGGAGTCCCCTCGCTGTGTTTCTAAAAGAACCAAGATGAACAAGTCATGGCTCTCAGAGGACTTTTCTTCCCCTGGGTCAGCCAGGGGACGGGAAAGGCACGCGTATTTTTGAGAGTGCTTCATGCAAAGCATCTTTTTCATCTTGAAAATGGGGGTCAACTGATGCCAGTCAAGTGGGGTGTGTGTGGCCCAGTTAGTGGAAACGAGGGAGACTGTGGTTGGAGTCCCCTCGCTGTGTTTCTAAAAGAACCAAGATGATCAAGTCATGGCTCTCAGAGGACTTTTCTTCCCCTGGGTCAGCCAGGGGACGGGAAAGGCACGCGTATTTTTGAGAGTGCTTCATGCAAAGCATCTTTTTCATCTTGAAAATGGGGGTCAACTGATGCCAGTCAAGTGGGGTGTGTGTGGCCCAGTTAGTGGAAACGAGGGAGACTGTGGTTGGAGTCCCCTCGCTGTGTTTCTAAAAGAACCAAGATGAACAAGTCATGGCTCTCAGAGGACTTTTCTTCCCCTGGGTCAGCCAGGGGACGGGAAAGGCACGCGTATTTTTGAGAGTGCTTCATGCAAAGCATCTTTTTCATCTTGAAAATGGGGGTCAACTGATGCCAGTCAAGTGGGGTGTGTGTGGCCCAATTAGTGGAAACGAGGGAGACTGTGGTTGGAGTCCCCTCGCTGTGTTTCTAAAAGAACCAAGATGAACAAGTCATGGCTCTCAGAGGACTTTTCTTCCCCTGGGTCAGCCAGGGGACGGGAAAGGCACGCGTATTTTTGAGAGTGCTTCATGCAAAGCATCTTTTTCATCTTGAAAATGGGGGTCAACTGATGCCAGTCAAGTGGGGTGTGTGTGGCCCAATTAGTGGAAACGAGGGAGACTGTGGTTGGAGTCCCCTCGCTGTGTTTCTAAAAGAACCAAGATGAACAAGTCATGGCTCTCAGAGGACTTTTCTTCCCCTGGGTCAGCCAGGGGACGGGAAAGGCACGCGTATTTTTGAGAGTGCTTCATGCAAAGCATCTTTTTCATCTTGAAAATGGGGGTCAACTGATGCCAGTCAAGTGGGGTGTGTGTGGCCCAGTTAGTGGAAACGAGGGAGACTGTGTTTGGAATCCCCTCGCTGTGTTTCTAAAAGAACCAAGATGAACAAGTCATGGCTCTCAGAGGACTTTTCTTCCCCTGGGTAAGCCAGGGGACGGGAAAGGCACGCGTATTTTTGAGAGTGCTTCATGCAAAGCATCTATTTCATCTTGAAAATGGGGGTCAACTGATGCCAGTCAAGTGGGGTGTGTGTGGCCCAATTAGTGGAAACGAGGGAGACTGTGGTTGGAGTCCCCTCGCTGTGTTTCTAAAAGAACCAAGATGAACAAGTCATGGCTCTCAGAGGACTTTTCTTCCCCTGGGTCAGCCAGGGGACGGGAAAGGCACGCGTATTTTTGAGAGTGCTTCATGCAAAGCATCTTTTTCATCTTGAAAATGGGGGTCAACTGATGCCAGTCAAGTGGGGTGTGTGTGGCCCAGTTAGTGGAAACGAGGGAGACTGTGTTTGGAGTCCCCTCGCTGTGTTTCTAAAAGAACCAAGATGAACAAGTCATGGCTCTCAGAGGACTTTTCTTCCCCTGGGTCAGCCAGGGGACGGGAAAGGCACGCGTATTTTTGAGAGTGCTTCATGCAAAGCATCTATTTCATCTTGAAAATGGGGGTCAACTGATGCCAGTCAAGTGGGGTGTGTGTGGCCCAGTTAGTGGAAACGAGGGAGACTGTGGTTGGAGTCCCCTCGCTGTGTTTCTAAAAGAACCAAGATGAACAAGTCATGGCTCTCAGAGGACTTTTCTTCCCCTGGCTCAGCCAGGGGACGGGAAAGGCACGCGTATTTTTGAGAGTGCTTCATGCAAAGCATCTTTTTCATCTTGAAAATGGGGGTCAACTGATGCCAGTCAAGTGGGGTGTGTGTGGCCCAGTTAGTGGAAACGAGGGAGACTGTGGTTGGAGTCCCCTCGCTGTGTTTCTAAAAGAACCAAGATGAACAAGTCATGGCTCTCAGAGGACTTTTCTTCCCCTGGGTCAGCCAGGGGACGGGAAAGGCACGCGTATTTTTGAGAGTGCTTCATGCAAAGCATCTTTTTCATCTTGAAAATGGGGGTCAACTGATGCCAGTCAAGTGGGGTGTGTGTGGCCCAGTTAGTGGAAACGAGGGAGACTGTGTTTGGAGTCCCCTCGCTGTGTTTCTAAAAGAACCAAGATGAACAAGTCATGGCTCTCAGAGGACTTTTCTTCCCCTGGGTCAGCCAGGGGACGGGAAAGGCACGCGTATTTTTGAGAGTGCTTCATGCAAAGCATCTATTTCATCTTGAAAATGGGGGTCAACTGATGCCAGTCAAGTGGGGTGTGTGTGGCCCAGTTAGTGGAAACGAGGGAGACTGTGGTTGGAGTCCCCTCGCTGTGTTTCTAAAAGAACCAAGATGAACAAGTCATGGCTCTCAGAGGACTTTTCTTCCCCTGGCTCAGCCAGGGGACGGGAAAGGCACGCGTATTTTTGAGAGTGCTTCATGCAAAGCATCTTTTTCATCTTGAAAATGGGGGTCAACTGATGCCAGTCAAGTGGGGTGTGTGTGGCCCAGTTAGTGGAAACGAGGGAGACTGTGGTTGGAGTCCCCTCGCTGTGTTTCTAAAAGAACCAAGATGAACAAGTCATGGCTCTCAGAGGACTTTTCTTCCCCTGGGTCAGCCAGGGGACGGGAAAGGCACGCGTATTTTTGAGAGTGCTTCATGCAAAGCATCTTTTTCATCTTGAAAATGGGGGTCAACTGATGCCAGTCAAGTGGGGTGTGTGTGGCCCAATTAGTGGAAACGAGGGAGACTGTGGTTGGAGTCCCCTCGCTGTGTTTCTAAAAGAACCAAGATGAACAAGTCATGGCTCTCAGAGGACTTTTCTTCCCCTGGGTCAGCCAGGGGACGGGAAAGGCACGCGTATTTTTGAGAGTGCTTCATGCAAAGCATCTTTTTCATCTTGAAAATGGGGGTCAACTGATGCCAGTCAAGTGGGGTGTGTGTGGCCCAGTTAGTGGAAACGAGGGAGACTGTGTTTGGAGTCCCCTCGCTGTGTTTCTAAAAGAACCAAGATGAACAAGTCATGGCTCTCAGAGGACTTTTCTTCCCCTGGGTCAGCCAGGGGACGGGAAAGGCACGCGTATTTTTGAGAGTGCTTCATGCAAAGCATCTTTTTCATCTTGAAAATGGGGGTCAACTGATGCCAGTCAAGTGGGGTGTGTGTGGCCCAATTAGTGGAAACGAGGGAGACTGTGGTTGGAGTCCCCTCGCTGTGTTTCTAAAAGAACCAAGATGAACAAGTCATGGCTCTCAGAGGACTTTTCTTCCCCTGGGTCAGCCAGGGGACGGGAAAGGCACGCGTATTTTTGAGAGTGCTTCATGCAAAGCATCTTTTTCATTTTGAAAAGGGGGGTCAACTGATGCCAGTCAAGTGGGGTGTGTGTGGCCCAATTAGTGGAAACGAGGGAGACTGTGGTTGGAGTCCCCTCGCTGTGTTTGTAAAAGAACCAAGATGAACAAGTCATGGCTCTCAGAGGACTTTTCTTCTCCTGGGTCATCCAGGGGAGGTGAAAGGCATGCGTATTTTTGAGAGTGCTTCATGCAAAGCATCTTTTTCATTTTGAAAAGGGGGGTCAACTGATGTCAGTCAAGTGGGGTGTGTGTGGCCCAATTAGTGGCAACGAGGGAGACTGTGGTTGGAGTCCCCTCGCTGTGTTTGTAAAAGAACCAAGATGAACAAGTCATGGGTCTCAGAGGACTTTTCTTCTCCTGGGTCATCCAGGGGAGGTGAAAGGCATGCGTATTTTTGAGAGTGCTTCATGCAAAGCATCTTTTTCATTTTGAAAATGGGGGTCAACTGATGCCAGTCAAGTGGGGTGTGTGTGGCCCAGTTAGTGGAAACGAGGGAGACTGTGGTTGGAGTCCCCTCGCTGTGTTTTACATGCTTTTAGAAGGGCATGACATGGCTTGGAGGTTGACTTTCAGCATCTGCAAACTGTTGGCTACCAAAATGCTGCCTTTCCAACACCTGTGGTTATAGACAATGAGGAACATACTGATGAAGATGAGACGCAGATACCCGATTGGGATGACAACTTAAATATTCGGTCAGGGCAAGAAGAGGCTTGGTCTGAGGGGGAGGGGAGTGCAAACACAACAATTGATGATGAAGTTCTAGATCCCACCTACTGTCAACCCACAGTCAGACACTCGAGGAGGTCAACAGAGGCGGTGGAGGAGGATGCAACCGACGACGAAGTTACCTTGCGCCTTCCTGGACAGAGTCGGAGCACTGGTAGCACGTCTACAACTGCATCCTCAGCCACCACTCTGCCTCTGAGCATTATTCGGGGTGGATCAACAGGTCGCATGGCCTCTAAGCCTTGCCTAGCCTGGTCCTTTTTTGACATAGAAAAAGATCGCCCAAATTATGTGATCTGTAAAATTTGTCATGGTTCTCTTAGTAGAGGTCAAAACCTCAGCAGTTTGACAACTTCTTCCATGAATTGTCACATGAATAAATATCATATGGCCCGGTGGGAAGCTCACCGTGCTGCAATGCGGCCTAGCGGAACGAACCATCCACCGCCTGCCCCTTCCAGTGCATCCGCGCGCTCGTCATCTTCTAGGACTGTGGGGACAGCTGTCACACCTGTTTTTCCACCCACAACTTCCACCACTGTAACCGCAACAGGCAGTTTGCTTGGTAGGTCGTCAGTTGGTTTGGAAGGGGAAACAAGTGAGTGTGTACAGCTCTCTCAGACATCGATAGCACCAACGTTGGATGAAGGCAACATCATGTCTCCGCCTGCACTTTCCTCACAAACCTGCATTTTTCCAGGGACACCCTACTCAACACCGTCTACACACAGCAGCCAGATTTCTGTCCCTCAGATGTGGTCAAATAAAAGGCCACTTCCTGCGACCCATGACAAAGCGAAGAGGTTGACTCTATCCCTCTGTAAGCTGTTGGCTACCGAAATGCTGCCTTTCCGCCTAGTGGACACACAGGATTTTAGAGACCTTATGTCTGTTGCTGTGCCCCAGTACCAGATGCCTAGTCGCCACTACTTCTCTAAGAAAGGTGTGCCCGCGCTACACCAGCATGTCGCACACAACATCACTGCTTCCTTGAGAAACTCTGTGTGTGAACGGGTGCATTTCACCACCGATACTTGGACCAGTAAGCATGGACAGGGACGTTACATGTCGCTGACTGGGCACTGGGTAACTATGGTGATAGATGGTGAAGGGTCTGCTGCACAAGTCTTGCCATCCCCACGACTTGTGTGTCAATCCTCTGTCTGTCCAAGTTCCGCCACTGCTTCTGCATCCTCCACCTCATCTGGGTCCTCCACCTCCGCCCCAAGCCTGCCTGGTCAGACCACCAGCGTTCTCACAGCGCAAAAGGAATCACGCACCCCTCATTACTATGCTGGCAGCAGAGCGCAACGGCATCAGGCGGTCTTTAGCTTGACATGCCTTGGGAATAAGAGTCACACAGCTGAGGAGTTGTGGTCAGCTCTGCGGTCCGAGTTTAATAAATGGTTGTCTCCACTCAACCTGCAGCCTGGTAAGGCCGTGTGCGACAATGCTGCAAACCTGGGTGCGGCCCTTCGCCTGGGCAAGGTGACACACGTACCTTGTATGGCTCACGTGTTGAACCTTGTCGTCCAGCAATTTTTAACACACTATCCCGGCCTAGATGGCCTTCTGAACAGGGCACGAAAACTGTCTGCTCACTTCCGCCGTTCAAGCGCCGCAGCTGAGCGACTTGCATCGCTCCAGAAGTCTTTCGGCCTGCTGGTTCATCGCCTGAAATGCGATGTGGCGACACGCTGGAATTCAACTCTCCACATGTTACAGCGACTGTGGCAGCACTGCCGAGCCCTGGTGCAATACGTCATGACGTATAGCCTGGGCCAACGAGATGCAGAGGTGGGTCAGATCACCCTGATGGAGTGGTCTCAGATCAAGGACCTATGCACCCTTCTGCAGAGTTTCGACATGGCGACGAATATGTTTAGCGCTGACAATGCCATTATCAGCATGACGATTCCAGTCATTTACATGCTGGAGCACACGCTAAACACTATTCGGAGTCAGGGGGTGGGACAACAGGAAGGGGATGAACTACAGGAGGATTCATATGCGCAAGACACAACAACATCACCAAGGTCCAGACGTTCATCATCACCAAGGCGGCAGGCATGGGACCATGGGGGAAAGGGATCAACAAGGGCGCATGGTAGCAGGCGAGATGTTGAGGAAGGTGCAGGAGAACATGAAGAAATGGAGGACGAACTGTCCATGGACATGGAAGACTCAGCGGATGAGGGAGACCTTGGTCAAATTTCAGTTGAAGGAGGTTGGGGGGAGATGTCAGAGGAAGAAAGAATGGTTAGCACCTCTATGCCACAAACACAGCATGGACTTGGTCCGCATGGCTGCGCAAGACACATGAGTGCCTTCTTGTTGCACTACCTCCAACATGACCCTCGTATTGTCAAAATTAGAAGTGATGATGACTACTGGCTTGCCACACTATTAGATCCCCGGTACAAGTCCAAATTTTGTGACATAATTCCAGCCATAGAAAGGGACGCACGTATGCAGGAGTATCAGCAGAAGCTGTTACTCGATCTTAGCTCGGCTTTTCCACCAAACAACCGTGCAGGTGCAGGGAGTGATTCTCCCAGTTGTAACTTGCCAAACATGGGACGGTCTCGTCATCTTCAACAGTCTACCCGTACCAGTAGGACCGTATCTGGTGCTGGTAACAGCAATTTTATGGAATCTTTTCATAATTTTTTTAGACCCTCTTTTGCAAGGCCACCAGAGACAACAAGTCTGACACATAGTCAACGGCTGGAGAGGATGATACAGGAGTATCTCCAAATGAACATCGATGCCATGACTTTGCAAATGGAGCCTTGCTCATTTTGGGCTTCAAATCTAGAAAAATGGCCACAGCTCTCCAGTTACGCCTTGGAGATTTTGTCGTGTCCAGCTGCCAGCGTTGTCTCTGAACGTGTCTTCAGTGCTGCTGGGTGTGTGCTGACAAATAAGCGCACGCGTCTGTCCAGTGACAATGTGGACAGACTGACGTTCATCAAAATGAACAAGTCATGGATCCAGAAGGAATTTACTACCCCTGTGTCATCCTGGGGAGAGTAAATGCTTGTGGATTTGGAATGTGCTTGATGCAAATCAAAACATCCTGTTTGCAACTAGGGCACAACTGCTGCCACTGAAGGGGTGGGTGTGTGTGGGGCCCAATTTTTTGAAAAAAGGGAGACTCCGCTTGGAGTAACCCTTGCTTACATTGTTTTTAAAAGAAGCCAAGATGAACAGAGCTGGGATCAGGAAAGACTTTGCTACCTACCCCGGTGTCATCCTGGGGACGGATAAGAATGGTGTATTTTTGAATGTGCTTGATGCAAATCTAGCTGTGAATTGTACAACTGGGGCACAACTGCTGCCACTGAAGGGGTGGGTGTGTGTGGGGCCCAATTTTTGGAAAAAAGGGAGACTCCGCTTGGAGTAACCCTTGCTTGCTGTGTTTTTTAAAAGTAGCCAAGATGAACAAGTCATGGTTCAGCAAAGACTTTGCTACCTACCCCGGAGTCATCCTGGGGACGGTTAAGTATGGCGTATTTTTGAATGTGCTTGATGCAAATCTAGCTGTGAAGTGTACAACTAGGGCACAAGTGTTGCCACTGAATGGGTGGGTGTGTGTGGGGCCCAATTTTTGGAAAAAAGGGAGACTCCGCTTGGAGTAACCCTTGCTTACATTGTTTTTAAAAGAAGCCAAGATGAACAGAGCTGGGATCAGGAAAGACTTTGCTACCTACCCCGGTGTCATCCTGGGGACGGTTAATTAGGCCGTATTTTTGAATGTGCTTGATGCAAATCTAGCTGTGAATTGTACAACTGGGGCACAACTGCTGCCACTGAAGGGGTGGGTGTGTGTGGGGCCCAATTTTTGGAAAAAAGGGAGACTCCGCTTGGAGTAACTTTTGCTTGCTGTGTTTTTAAAAGAAGTCAAGATGAACAGAGCTGGGATCAGGAAAGACTTTGCTACCTACCCCGGTGTCATCCTGGGGACGGATAAGAATGGCGTATTTTTGAATGTGCTTGATGCAAATCTAGCTGTGAATTGTACAACTGGGGCACAACTGCTGCCACTGAAGGGGTGGTTGTGTGTGGGGCCCAATTTTTGGAAAAAAATGAAACTCCGCTTGGAGTAACCCTTGCTTGCTGTGTTTTTAAAAGAAGCCAAGATGAACAGAGCTGGGATCAGGAAAGACTTTGCTACCTACCCCGGTGTCATCCTGGGGACGGATAAGAATGGCGTATTTTTGAATGTGCTTGATGCAAATCTAGCTGTGAAGTGTACAACTGGGGCACAAGTGCTGCCACTGAATGGGTGGGTGTGTGTGGGGCCCAATTTTTGGAAAAAAGGGAGACTCCGCTTGGAGTAACCCTTGCTTGCTGTGTTTTTAAAAGAAGCCAAGATGAACAGAGCTGGGATCAGGAAAGACTTTGCTACCTACCCCGGTGTCATCCTGGGGACGGTTAATTAGGCCGTATTTTTTAATGTGCTTGATGCAAATCTAGCTGTGAAGTGTACAACTGGGGCACAACTGCTGCCACTGAAGGGGTGGGTGTGTGTGGGGCCCAATTTTTGGAAAAAAGGGAGACTCCGCTTGGAGTAACCCTTGCTTGCTGTGTTTTTAAAAGAAGCCAAGATGAACAGAGCTGGGATCAGGAAAGACTTTGCTACCTACCCCGGTGTCATCCTGGGGACGGATAAGAATGGCGTATTTTTGAATGTGCTTGATGCAAATCTAGCTGTGAATTCTACAACTGGGGCACAACTGCTGCCACTGAAGGGGTGGGTGTGTGTGGGGCCCAATTTTTGGAAAAAAAGGGAGACTCCGCTTGGAGTCACCTTGCGGTGTTTTACATGATTTTAGAAGGGCGTGCCATGCCTATATCTGTGTGTCCTCCTCTTTTTCCTTGTCCAGCTGTTTTGTTTTCGCATGAGTATATGTCCTTGTCACTTTCCCATGTGTTTGTGTTGTGTTGTGAGTTGTTTGTCACCTTTTGGACACCTTTGAGGGTGTTTTCTAGGTGTTTTTATGTCTTTGTGATTGCCTGCCATTGTTTCCTATGCAGTTCGAGTTCGGTTCGTCGAACGTTCGACGAGCCGAACTCGAACGGGACCTCCGTTCGGCGAACCGACCTCGAGCCGAACCGGGACCGGTTCGCTCATCTCTAGTCAGGAGACTTAGACGGCCTCTCCAGAACCTTCACTTTGTTCTGCTGTAGCCAATGACAGGTCGACTTTGCCTTGTGTTTAGGATTGTTGTTATGTTGGAACATCCCATGCGCAGCTTTTGGGCTGTTGAGTGCAAATTTGCCTCCAGTATTTGCTGATAATATGCTGCATTCATCTTTCCTTCAACTTTGACCAAGTTTCCTGTGCCTTTGTAGCTCACACTTCCTCACATCATCAGCGATCCACCTCTGTGCTTTACAGTAGGAATGGTGCTCCTTTCATCATAGGCATTGTTGACACCTTTCCAAATGTAACGTTTATGGTTGCGGCCAAAAGTTAAATTTTGGTGTCATTACTCCAAATTACCTTGTTCCAACGGTTTGGAGGCTTTCCTCTGTGCTATTTGGCGTATTGTAGGCGAGATCCTTTGTGGCATTTCAGCAGTAATGTGTAATGCTGCCACCAGGGGGAGCCAGAGCTCTGCAGCAGACGACACTACACAGAGCAATGAGAACCAGGAAGGAAATGCACAGCGTTCTCATGCACTGCCTAATCAGCACAGCTGAGAGGCAGAACTGCAGGGTATATGAGGAATAGTCAGACAGGCTGGGTCAAACACCGTACGGGCAGAAGCAGGACCGGAGGAGCGAGCAGAAGCGAAGTCAAAGTCAGGCTAAGGTCAGTACCGGAGGAAGCAACTGAGTGGGGAAATAGGAGGGGGGACACAGGACAGGACGGACGACCAGGGGACAGAACACAGACAAGGGCACGGGAGCACAGGAAAAGACAGATCAGGACATCACTCACAGGACCAGCAATCACAGGCAAAGCAGAGATAAGCTTATAGCCGGCGCTGGTTCACTGGAAGTGTCTGCTTTTAAGGCATCCAGGGGCCGGAAGTGAGGCCCTAGAGAAGGCTCCGCCACCTAGCCATGTGGATAGGGAATCAAATCATGACAAATGGCTTTCTTCTTCGACTTGACCATGCAGCCCATTTTTCTTCAAATGCCACCTTATTGTACATCTTGAAACAGCCACACCGCTAGCTTTCAGTGAGTCCTGTATTTCAGCTGATGTTATTTGTTGATTTTTCTTTGTATCCCGAATAATTTTTCTTTCAATTGTGGCAGAAATTTTTGTTGGTCCACCTGATTGTGGTTTGGTTTCTACAGAGCCCCTGATTTTCCATTTATTAATCACAGTTGGAACACTGCTGACTGACATTATCAATTCCTTTGATATCTTTTTGTATTCCTTTCTTGTTTTACACAGTTCAACTATCTTTTTCCGTAGATGTGTTTTCAATTCTTTTGCTTTCCCCATGACTCACAATCCAGAAACGTCAGTGGCTGGAGAAAAGACGTAAGAGTCTGTCTGGATCCCAGAAATTCACTCAACTTTTATGCACACACACTGATTACAAGAAAACAGGTCACAGGTGAGGATGTTACTTTTATTAGCCACTTAAACCCATTTGTGTCAACTTCTGTGCATGTTATCAGGCCTAAATCACCAGGGTATGTTAACTTTTGATCAGTCATTTGGATGTTTTTGGTTGCCATTATGATTTAAAAAGAAAGCACAGTAGTTTGACAATAAATGGCTTCACCCAACCACAAACCAAGGAGTGGAAAAAAAGATTTTGTGTTATCATTCATAATCTCTGAAAAAAGGTCAAGAAAGCAAAAAAATCTGCCGAGGTATGTAAACTTTTGAGCACAACTGTATATACAGTAAATGGCAGATAGTTTATGGATCATAGTAACATGTACACTGTGTGCAGAATTATTAGGCAAGTTGTATTTTAGAGGATTTTTTTTTATTATTGATCAACAACTATGTTCTCAATCAACCCAAAAGACTCATAAATATCAAAGCTTAGTATTTTTGGAAGTTGGAGTGTTTGTTTTTTTTTTAGATTTGGCTATCTTAGGAGGATATCTGTTTGTGCAGGTAAATATTACTGTGCAGAATTATTAGGCAACTTAATAAAAATAAAAATAGCAACCTAAAGAGGAATAAATATCCTCCAAAAATTAAGTATTACTTACAGCAAATATGGGCTGCACTGTGTACATTGCCCAGGCCAAAAACTAAAGCTATAGTCACCATTATACTGCATGTTGGCTTGTGATGGCTATCATACTGTCTATAGGGGGTAATGGTCAACATTATACAGTGTGTGGGAGTTGTGGGGCCAACTTACTATGTGATGCCCTAGACTAGTCAGGTCGTCACAGGGTTCTGCACAATCTTTCTCTCCCCGTGCAGGGCTCAAACCCCCATGGTTCTGGGAACCTAACCTGCAGAACTGCCTCCACCAGCATTCACAAATCCTAGATACACTTTGCACCACACCTGTCAGGCACACCAGTGGGCTACTTAAGTTGGAATAGGGCCGCCCACCTAGGGGTCAGGCAGGGAGGTAGGAGGTGTCAAGTCAGTCGAGTAGTAGCCCTCGAGCTCTGAGGAGCTCTGAGGAAGCTGGGAGTTGTAGATCCCAGGGGAAGCAGACTAGGTTGCAGACGGTGGTCTGGACCTAGAGGAGTCGGACTCCTGGTCGCTGGGATTGAGGCTAGGTGCCTGGGACCTGTCTTGGAGCACGGTCAGCAGCCTGGTACTAATCACCGGTCTGGGACCAAAGGCACGACGGGGTACACGGACCCTAGGTCGGGGAGAAGCTTCAGGCAACCCGACAATTAACCTGCGGAGGACAGGACCTATATGGACTGTTCCCACGAAGCTCAGAGATCGGGGGCCCTGGCGCAATGAGGGGGATAGGGCTTTCCAAACAATCACATCTTCCCGGGAACTCTCAACGGCAGCGGCGGTACCCCCAATTACCGTACACCAGGGGTGGCATCATGAACTATATCTCCCCTGTAAATAGCCCCTTTCCATTTAAGAGTGACCCCGAACCCCTGGGTCCGGAGACCCCCGAGTCACAAGTAGTGACACCCAGATCCGAGCGGTTCGACCGCTGCTAGGGGCGGTACAACTGTACATGGGGGGGGTGTAAGGCCAACGACTGACCGGAACTTCTGTTCCCAGTCCCTGTACCGTCAGGTTTTCGTCTTATAATCTTGAGCCTGCGCATTGCTTGTGCTGTCATTCCCATTCAGTGTTCTGCCCTTCTCTTGGCATTGGCTTCTTGTTGCTTCTTCACAGATGCCAGTGAGTCACTGGAACTTCCACTTCCAGTCTTCTCCAGTGCACAGAAAAGGTGCACTCAAGTGAAATGACATGCTGACTCTGCCAAACTGGAGTATCAAGTCAGGAGTGCACCTTTTCTGCATACTAGAGAACACTGGTAGTTCCAATGTACTCACTGACGCCTGCGCAGAAGCAACAAGAAGCCAATGTACAGGGCAGAACACTGAATAGGAATGATGGCACTGGTAATGTGCAGGCGTGAGATTACTAGATGAAAACCTGACGTTACAGGGACACAGTGATGATATAAAAGAGAAACTTGAGCAAAATGCTGAATAATAGTCAAATTTTATTAAGAAAATATTAAGGTGCATAGTGCAAAAAATAACACATTATTGAAAACATATGATGGTATAGAAGGAAGACAGGGGACATGGTAGATACAGATCAATTGCCGGGTTCAGACAAAGGGAAATGCTGTTATAAAACACTCACATAATGCCTAACACTAATTATGAAAATTGCCAGGAAAAACACTAAAAAAACCCTAAGCAGAATTAGTATGCCTGTCGGCAAGAGTTTGCCCTGTGAGGATATACACCGTATGGCATGCTATGAGGGATCAAGTAAAAATACCTGGGATTAAATAAGGTGACTGGCAGGAGCGTGGCAAAAAGTGCCCAGTGCAGATAGCATTACCTAAGTCTGGTGGCGGGGGGGCCCAACGTACGTTTCGCGACACTCTAGCAGGTCACTTCATCATGGGGGGTTACAGGGACACAGTGATACTGTAAGAGGGTATACATAGGATAATGAAGTGCGGCAGCAGGGTTATCTGCCAGGCAGCATCCTCCTGGAAGAACTAATTTACATAAATGGATGAGAGAGGATCTATCCACAACGAGGCATCTTATATCAGGCATTCTATAATCTATATGCTCATATTAATAGGTTACATAGCTCAAAACTGGTGACCTATTCACTTTAATTCAATACTAGGAGTTGAAGATTCACATGATCTTAATGTATATTGGGGGTGCTGACCTGACACTGTAATTGATTCCTGCACTAAGATCGGTGCTGGATTACTGTATTTATTGTGGTTCTGATGATGCATTAATTTTCTGATGGTTGTTCTTGTATGGATTTAATATACGTATGATGGTTCTGCTGCTGTATGCACATACTGATATCCTGTTTCCCAAAAATAAGCCACACTGTCTTATATTTTTTCTTCCCCAAAACAAGCGCTAAGTCTTATTTTCAGGGGAGGGCTTATTCTCAGGGAAACATGATTGGGAACTCCCCAAAAAGTGCAGATCCCCTTGCCAGGATCGTCATACTTATCAGTCCTCGGGCGTCTTCGTGGTTCCTAGGTCCTCCTGCAATATTTGGTGGGCGCTTCCAGCAGGTATGCTTCATGCCATCCTCCCCTCCTTCTGGCTGACACTCACACATCAGATCGCACACACACACTCATACACACACTCATGAGATCGCACATACAATCGCGCGCGCACATACTCACCACATCCGGTGATACCATTTGCTTCGAGCCAGCAGGGGACTCTCTGCTCTCGTGTCACTATCCTGCATTCCACCGCTGGTTCCTCCATGCATTCCACCACAGGTCCTGGCACTCCACTGAACAGCTTCCCAGGTCCTTATGCCGCCCAGAAGCAGTCGATATTGCTGGATGTGGTGAGTGTGTGTGTGTGTGTGTGTGCAATCTGATATGTGATTGTGTATGTGCGCAATTTCATGTGTGTGTCTGTGTGATCTGATGTGTGAGTGTGCATTCTGCTGCAGGTCCTTGATGCGTTCCAGTGCTCCCGGTCGGCGTCTGGTGAGTATGATCACGGGGCCTTCTCTCTTTTTTTGTCTTTCTTTAGGGGGGGTGTCCGCTTTCTATAATGAAATGTACTGCAGTATTCTTTAACTTTTTTAGCTGCATGGACAATTCATTATTGAACCGCGACTAGGTCTTATTTTCGGGGTAGGTCTTATATTTAAGAGTTGCCAAAAACTCATGCTAGGCGTTCTTTTCAAGGTAGGTCTTATTTTCGGGGAAACATGATAGTGGTTCTGGTGCTGTATTTTTGTATTGATGATGGTTCTGGTGATATATTCATCTAATGATGATGCTTCTGCTACTGTTTTCATATGCTGTTGGTTATGGGGCTGTATTCTTGTACTGATTATGGTTTTGATGCTGTATTCATGTACTGAGGGTGGTTCTGATGATTCATTCATAATTGGATATAGGGCTGGGCTTGGTGCTGTATTCCTGTTATAATGTTTTGGTGATGTATTCATGTACTGATAGTGGTTCTGGTGCTGTTTTAAGGAACTTATGATGGTTCTAGTGCTGTATTCATGTGCTGATGATGCTGCTGGTGATGCATTCATGTTCTGATACTTGTTCTGGTGATGTTTTCATGTACAGATGATGGGTCTGGTACTCTACTCATGTACTGTTAGTGATTCTGGTGCTGTGTTATTGTAGTTCTGGTGCTGTATTACTTCATATGAGGCAATGATTTGCTCTATATACTGAAAGGGTGTGGAATTGCAGTATATAGTATAAGGAAGTAGACGATCACGGTTCAGTTCCATAACGGTAATAATAAATAATAGATGAACAACATAAAAGCAAAACCAAAATATCAATAATGGAATTGCATTTGTTTACTACAGGTTTAAGTTGCACTGCAAGCAGGGGCATCATTTAATTTCTAACCACAGGCAGCAAAAAAAACTATAATCGGCCCTGGTGAGAAAGACACGGTGCTAGAAGGCGATAGTGGCTGCAGTGACACAGCACTGGATGGCACTTTAAAGTGGCAGTCATGGACACTCAAAACATATCAGGGGGAGCACAGAGACATAGCATGTGTGAGAACAGAGGTTCAAGCCTAACATAGGTGACCTGGGTTCTGTAGCAAAACAACTTTACAATTCATTGTAAAGGACAGTAAATTCAAAACACTTTCCAGTTCTTATTTTTCTTGTTTTTTTAAAAGCAGTCAAATATAAAAAAAAAATAAATACATTTGGAGTAAAAGTACTGACATTGAAAATAATGTTGCCAAATCATTTTTACTGCAGTGCACGCAGTAGAAGCAAAAACATTTCCCCTACTTTTTCCCATTTTTAGTATATTAAACGGTGAGTGAATGGCGTCTTTCAAAACTAAAACTCATCCTGCACAATACAGACTTTCATATGGCTAATGTTCAGGAAATAATGAATGGGTTTGGCTATTGGAAGAAAGGAGAAAACAAAAGTGCATTAAAAATAAAATTGGATATGACAGAAAATGGTTATATGAGCATTCATCCAATTGGGCAATGGTTCTATCAATTCAACATGGCACAGTAAAAAAAAGTCATGAATGGGTTAAAAAAAATAAAAAAAAAACAATTTCCCGCGGCTTCTGTTTCCATGCTACTGTTGAGGAGGGCTATTGGATCAAATACTTAATTAACCTTGAGACATAGGAGATTGTGGGAAAATGTGCAATAAAATGTTTTCTCCTTACATAAGTCAGTTCTGATATATCATCGCGTGACACACATTTAAGATGGCCGCTATTATCTGCTCTCCACACCCTGCTCTGGTATGCAAGGAATGTTCAGATGTAAGAAGATCACCATATAAGGAGAAGACCCACTGGCCAACCTAGAGGACCAACCCACTGATGACCTCATAGACCAAGCCACTGATGACCTCATGGACCAACCCACTGATGACCTCATGGATCAACCCACTGATGACCTCATGGATCAACCCACTGATGACCTCATGGATCAACCCACTGATGACCTCATGGATCAACCCACTGATGATCTCATGGACCAACCCACTGACCGGCCCACAGATTAGCCCATGGACTAGCCCATTGACCAACCCACTGACCAATGGACACATCCAAGCATGCCCACTGTAAAGCCGCCCACGTCCCTTTTTCCTAGTTTATATAAGTTGATGCTCTGTCTAAATAACCTTCTCTTGGAGCTGTGCCATACTCTGATCAAGCGCATCAGCCAAAATGAAGATGTATAGCATTGATGATAATAATTCTTTCTTTTATTCCATAGGTCTACGCGTATCAAGGTAAACACCTCTTCTTCAGAACCAGAAACATCAACATAAAGCTTTATGTTGATGTTTCTGGTCCTGAAGAAAAGGTGTTTACCTTGAAACGCGTAGACCTATGGAATAAAAGAAAGAGTTATTATCATCAACGCTATACATCTTCATTTCGGCTGTTGCGCGGCATTAACCCCCTATCCTCTCCATTTTGTATTCACATCCACATGGGGCTGCAGCAGAAGCCATTATCTCATGCGTATTAGTGGTTGTGACTGTCACAACCATTTCAGGTGAGTATACTTTTCTGGATTTACCTCACTGATCTGTTGGTATTACACTATCAGCGTTCCTTATTTTCAGATTTATACTCTGATCAAGGAGAGGCTTAGGGGTACTTCACACACAGCGAGATCGCTGCTGAGATCACTGCTGAGTCACGGTTTTTGTGATGCAGCAGTGACCTCATTAGCGATCTTGCTGTCTGTGACACTGAGCAGCGATCTGGCCCCTGCTGTGAGGTCATTGCTCGTTACACAAAGCCCTGGTTCATTTTTTTATTGTTGCTCTCCCGCTGATAAGCGCACATCGCTGTGTGTGACAGCGAGAGAGCAACAATCCTGAATGTGCAGGGAGCAGGAGCCGGCGTCTGACAGCCTGCGGTAAGCTGTAACCAAGGTAAACATCGGGTAACCAAGGTGGTTACCCAATATTTACCTTCGTTACCAGCGTCTGCAGCTCCCACGCTGCCAGTGCCGGCTTCCTGCTCCCTGCACACGCAGCTGGAGGACACATCGGGTAAATAAGCAAAGGTTTGCTTATTAACCCGATGTGTGCTGTGGCTACGAGTGCAGGGAGCCAGCGCTAAGCGATGTGCGCTGGTAACTAAGGTAAACATCGGGTAACCATACCTGATGTTTACCTTAGTTACCAGTGTCCGCAGCTTCCAGACGCCGGCTCCCTGCAAGTGCAGCGTCGCTTCCACGTCGCTGCTGGCTGGGGGCTGGTCACTGGTCGCTGGTGAGATCTGCCTGTTTGATAGCTCACCAGCGACCATGTAGCGACGCAGCAGCGATCCTGACCAGGTCAGATCGCTGGTGGGATCGCTGCTGCGTCGCTAAAGTGTGATGGTACCCTTACATCTGACTATTTGTCTGGTGTCAATTCTTTAGTGCATGCACTTGATCCACATCAATTAGGTCAGGAGCAGGCAACTGGTGAACATTTCAAAGTGTTCACCCCTAACACTACTATGTCCCAGATGGTCTATACTCCCTGCAATGATGATGGCTTAATAAATAAACATGTGACCGCTGCAGTACATCACTGACTGATGGAGGTCATCATTCATTTCCTATATCTAGAGTGGGAACATGAAGTAGGGACCATAGGGGATGATCACAGAAGCTTAGAGATTTTTCTTCATACTTTGGTCAGCCGCGTACTTCTTACGTTCTCCAGACTCTAATTAAACATCATCCCGAATGGGTCGTAATCTTCTTTTGTAGTTCATAATCGATTTCTGTTCTATTTCTTATTTTTATGATTTTTTTATATTTAACTCTTGTTTTTGTAGGTGTGACAAGGAACGTGAAAAACCCGCATACGTTTAAAGATTTTGTTCTAGCCACTAATGACTTAATGTGACTTTTCTTACAAAGCCGAAAGGAGAAAATGCAATTTCAGCCTTCACCGATACACAATTCTGATCACACTGAAGCGCACAGCGGTCCGCCTGCAGTTTATCAATTAATTCATACATTTCCTCCCTGCTGCAATTTGGATTTAATTTCCTATGGTTGGGTTTACACAAATGAAAATGTGCAGGTGGCTGTGATAAATACTATGTTCTGGACAATATGCCATTTATCATGGAAATGTGAGATCTCGTCCTGGAAATAAGACATTTTGATAAAACAATGTCGCTTCACCTGATGTACTGTCATTTCAAGAGGGGGGTTAAATAATTCACAATATGGAGATGTCATCTTGAATGCAGACATAATCTATTCATATCATTAGACACAATCGCCTCTCCTGTCCTGCAAGCTCTGTCCCTGCATTACCGGCAAATTCTGCTCCGTGATAATAGATTCCAGAAATATCCAGTCAATGTGCAATAATTGGTGGTAGACATGGAGGGTTCTTGATGATCTATTCATGTATATGTGAGCAGTATCGGCACAAGAACACTAATTATTTTGTATTTTGTCTTTGCCAGGGCAATGTAACATTATTGCAATCAATTCTGGTTTCTAATTGTACAATCAGCCTGTTTATAATTAGATTATTATACCACTAATTGTTCTTTTCAATGTAACTTATTACACTGGGGAATATAAATTGTTAAAGTTACTGACACAGATGTAATTAAAGGAACAATCCCGGCTGAAAGACTGTACCGTGCCTATTGCTAATCCTGAGGGTGTACCGCATGACAAGGGATTGATCACAGGACACTTACAAGGTTGCCCCATGAACAAAGTAATTTTAATCAATAGAACAATAATAATAATAATAATAATTTCCACAATTGTATGTATTAAAAAAAATGTTCCTGTGAGATAATTTTATATATGTGTCCCTACTATGCACTGTGTAATGGCTGTATCTGACCATGTAGAGCTGCTCCAGTTCATGGTTGGCACATACCACAACTGCTGGCCAGGGGAGGAAGAATGAGTGAATATGCAGAGGACATAGCAAAGTCTTGTAGCTGCTACTTTCTGTGAGTTAAAACATAAGCTTTGCTGTTTTATCACAGGAGTGAATGTCTTTGCTGCATTTCCAGGCCTCTGAGCGCCTCATACATCAAGTAAGTGAGGTAGGAGCTTACGCTGCCTCTGACCACATACAGTATGTCACTAACTTGATTTATGATGAGCTCACAGTGCTGGAGACAAGGTAGAAACACTTGATCCTGTGATAAAACAGACAGAGAAATTGTCACAATTCCTCTGTGCAGAGCATTTTGCACACTAGGAGATGCTCTGCTGTGTTTTCCTGTGCTACTGGCTGGCAAGTTGATTGGCAGCACAGGCTTCCATGCTGGTTCTGGGAGGTGGTGCTTTCTCAGGTGTTCCATCTTCTGGGTAATTGCTCAGGCTTCTTTAGTGAGCATGGTCTCCCAGAACCTTGCCAGTTGTACATTCTGGTTCTATGTTGTGCTGTTGGCCTAAGTTCCTGCCTGTGCTCTGAATTTAGTTTCCTGACCCCGGACTGTCGTTTGACTCCTCTCTGCCCATTCCCTGTTCCTGTTGTGACCTCCTGACTTTTGACCTTGGACCGTTTCTAACCACGTTTCAGTTTTCTCCCTGAATCTATTATGTACCTTCTCGGAATTCTTGCCCTTTGATTATGACCTACTACGCTTCTGTGTACTCCTTGTATCCATACATGTCCACCTGTTACCAGACCCCGGCTTTCCTGACTTTTCTACCGTTTGTACTAGCATCACAGAAATGTTTTACTTCACAAAAAGCAGCAGCTGCAATTTCTTGCTGTTCTGTCTGTGTAGCCTTATTTCCTTCCCTGCCCAGACATCGGCATTACACAGTACACAGCAAGGACACATTTATAAGATTATTCCAGCACAGAAACATTTATTTAACACATTTAATGGTGTGATGTATAGCTCCCTCAGGCACTTATTAGAACAAAATGTGTCAGTTTTTTCTACATTGCTCCTTTATATGGTTTCTGTCAATTCTATAAACTTAGGCTCTCCTGAATACCAATGCATTCACTAGCAAAATTGTAAAAGTTTTTTAGTTACCTAAAATTATGTTTTGAGCCTAAAAAATAATTCCAAAGGTGTCAAAGGCCACTGCTTTCTGACATGTTGTCCAATGTAACTTGTCAACTGTAGTAAGCCTAAAGCAGCAAAGTCTCTGAGAAGAATTACAGGAAATGTGGAAGAGTGTAATGCTGTGTCCCTGCACTCCTTTGATTCCTGCAGGGACACGCTCTGCCTCACCGCTGTGGCCGGTTCCCTGCACGCTGGCCTCTCCTCCATGTGGGTGCTCTTCCCCGCATTCTGGAGACTGCCCCTCTCTTAAAGGGCTAGTGAACCACTCCCAGGAAGTGCCTCCCAGCCTATTGCTGAGAGGCACTGGGTATTAAGGGCAAGCTCCCACTAGTGGAGTTGCCTGATCAACGTGGCAGTTTAGCAAGTCAGTGTCCAGTACCCCAGCTAGCTAGTTGTCAGGACAGAGACAATAAACAAGTAAACACAGCTGATAACTGCAAATGAAAAGAAGAGAAGCAAAAGTAAAACTAAAAGACAGCATTTGGACAGCAATCTAGTCGCGAGGCATGACACCCTGCTTCCACTTCCAAAAGAGATAAAGCTCTGTACATACTTCCTGTAGAGCGATCAAGACCCACCCCAACTTTCTGTAGACAAACAGAAGCCCTATTATCACTTCCTATAGAGAAAGAAAGCTTCCCCCCGCTTCCTGCACAGAGACATAGCCTCACTGTCATGCTTGCCACCGCGTGACCGTACTGCAGCAAGCAGAAGTGGACTCACTGGACCACAGGGGTACCCCAGACCTACCCCTTTTATGGGAGGGGCTTGACTAAACACCCAATGTGAGGAGGACACCAGGTGCTACTTCCAGGGCAGGGACCAGGACTGTGGCAGCTAAACCCCAGGGCAGGGGAGGACACTGGTGTAGACGGGGCTGAGTTTTAAGTGTAGACTGGGACCATGAGGGTAGCAGAGGCAGATGCACTGTCAGGGCGGACAGACAAAGTCTCTAGTAAAGCTGGGACCACTGGATTAGCCAAGGCACAGGGCACAGCAGGGGCAGACAGGCAGGCTCTGGTGTGGCATGGGCCACTGGGATAGCTGAGGCCAGGGGCACAGCTGAGGCGGACAGGCACAGTCTCTGGTGTGGCGAGGGACACCATTATAGCTGAGGCTGCAGGCACAGTCTCTAGTGTGGAAAGGGTCACAGGAATAGCTGAGGCTGGAGGCATGGCCGGGGCGGACAGGCACAGTTTCTAGTGTGGCAAGGGCTTGTCTTAATTTTTGGGAGTCATTGACATGGCATTTATTTAACCCTATCCTTGGGACTCATATGTAAATTGAATAGCCATGTATCCACCCTTTTTGTTTATATTCTGACGTTTTGCTCCTTTTATGTTTGAAGTATTTTTGCCATAACTCAGCTTCATTGTATGGCGGGGGGGGGAGGGGGCTCTCACTAATTTACAATTAATGCTTATCATATTTTGGGGGGGCTATTGCTCTGTTCTCCCCGTTTTGCAAATATCTATATTTGTGGCTTTGTCACCATAAAAAGAGGGGGGCCCAGGTACAATTTCTTGCACAGGGGCCCCAAGCTGTTAGTGTCCATTCCTGATTTTTACCTTTGTTTCTCTCCTTTTGGTTTGTGGTTCTCAGCTTTTTTCACTTGCTTATTATTTCTGTCCTATCACATCCTAGGTGGGATTTATACTCTCCTAATTCTAGTCTTCTTTGCTGGCTATATTATTTCCATGTGAATTTCTGCTGTAGAGTTGCAGTCCCGCTGCTAGGGATTTTGTCTGCTAGACTAAGACCGGTGTTACATTTGCTCTGTCCTTTCCCATTTGTCTTACCTTTGCCTTTCCTTTGCTAAGTTAGGTTTGCACGAGGTAACCCTTGCTTGCATGTATTATTTCTCCTTTCTACTTTTGCACATGTTTCACTTCCTCACTTTCTATACCTGTCGATCTCTGCATGTGTGCCCTATCTTGGTTTGTAGTGCGTAGTAACCGCCCCACTGGTTCCTCAGGAGGTATGAGAAACAACCCAACAGCCTTTCAGGCAAACAGGTCCAGGTTGTGGGTTTCTAATTGTGTGGCTAAGGATATTCCAGTCTGTGCAGGAACTAAAGGGGTGCTTTGCAGCTAGGGATACTAGCCTGTAAAGTAACCAGTAGGGTGCAGGTGCGGCAGCAGTGAGACAGGCTGTTCTTTCCTTTTACCTGTGTACAATTACTCATATGCATAACGCAGGGTTTGGTCTCTGCTAAAAGTGGCATTGGGGATTTGTCTCACCACAAAAAGTGAGGCACAGCTTTGTCTCTTTACAGGAAGTGGAGAGGAGCTTTGTCTCTCTAGGGGAAGTGATATTGGGACTTTGTTTTATGTCTGGGTACAGAAAGTTAGGGCGGATCTTTGTCTCTTTACAGGAAGTATGAACAGAGCTTTTTCTCTCTACAAAGAGTGGGGTGTGGGTTTGTCTCTCTACAGGAAGTGGGGAGGGGGTTTTGTCTCTTGACAGGAAGTGAGGGTGGGTCATTGCTCTCGCTCCAGTTCTTCTGTCTATTAGATTACATACAGGCATAACAAAGTGGTGGGCTTTCAGTTTAGAAAATGCAAATGACTCCAACTAGAACACCACTTTCAGAAGTGAAAGGCCGCACATTTTGCTTTTAGTGCCCTCTGCATGGGAAATCTAGTGTTAGTCTGTTGTCTGCCTGTGATGTCACATACAGTACAGACCAAAGGTTTGGGCACACCTTCTCATTCAATGAGTTTTCTTTATTTTCAGGACTCTGAAAATTGTAAATTCACATTGAAGGTATTAAAACTATGAATTGAAACATGTGGAATGTAATACTTAAAAAAGTGTGAAACAACTGAAAATATGTCTTGTATTCTAGGTTCTTCAAAGTAGCCACCTTTTGCTTTCATTACTACTTTGCACACTCTTGGCATTCTCTTGATGAGCTTCAAGAGGTAATCACCGGAAATGGTTTTCCAACAGTCTTGAAGGAGTTCCCAGAGATGCTTAGCACTTGTTTGCCCTTTTCCCTTCACTCTGCGGTCCAGCTCACCCCAAACCATCTCGATTGGGTTCAGGTCTGGTGACTGTGGAGACCAGGTCATCTGGCGTAGCATCCAATCACTCTCCTTCTTAGTCAAATAGCCCTTAAACAGTATGGAGGTGTGTTTGAGGTCATTGTCCTGTTGAAAAATAAATGATGGTCCAACTAAACGCAAACCTGATGGAATAGCATGCTGCTGCAAGATGCTGTGGTAGCCTTTCTGGTTCTGTATGCCTTCAATTTTTAATAAATCCCCAACAGTGTCACCAGCAAAGCACCCCCACACCATCACACCTCCTCCTCCATGCTTCACGGTGGGAACCAGACATGTAGAGTCCATCCGTTCACCTTTTCTACAAAGAAATGGTGGTTGGATCCAAAGATATCAAATTTGGACTCATCAGACCAAAGCACAGATTTCCACTGGTCTAATGTCCATTCCTTGTGTTCTTTAGCCCAAACAAGTCTCTTCTGCTTGTTGCCTGTCCTTAGCAGTGGTTTCCTAGTAGCTATTTTACCATGAAGGCCTGCTGCACAAAGTCTCCTCTTAACAGTTGTTCTAGAGATGAGAAGGTGTGTCCAAACTTTTGGTCTGTACTGTATGTGCAGGTAGTGCCATGATGGGGTGCCTGTGATGTTTTTATGGTAGTCAGGAGTATACTTAAGGAAATTCTGGACAGACATTCAATCACTTATAAGGTCCATTACACAGCTAGATGTAACTCTAACTCCAGAATTAATTCTTCTCTTAAACATTGAAGCAATACCTAAACATTTTAGGCTCATAGTAATATATATTCTACTAGTGTCCACTAATCTCATTGCATCCAAATGGAAAAGTGAGAAAGCTTCTAATATTCAAGAAGCTAAGGAGAAACTAACGCTACATAAAACTTTAGAGTACTATTATGCCATAAAAAATAATACTCAAACCAAGTACCTCACCAAATGGGACCCATGGCTAGAACCCAATCACCGACAAACTATATAGCCCAACTGACGTTAAGGAAACACTAACTATATTTGAGAAATACAAGCTCACTAATAATTCCAGGCTTGAAGCTCTAGTCTTTGATATCTCCCTGATCTAAAACTCACTAGAATTATGTTTTGATCTCGCAAATTTGTTGGACTGTCTACGGAATCCATGTCAGGAAGTTGTTAATTTTATTTGTTGTTTAGTTATGTTTTGCAAAAAGTTAATACATAAGCAATTGATTTGACCAACAAAATATACTGCTTGATGTATCAACACTAACTGAGGGGTCAAAATATGTGAATATTCTTAACCTTGTTATTACTATCTATATGTCTTTAAACTTTCTAACGCATGATTTCAAGATTTGTTAACTACAAAACCTAATAAAAAATCATTTGAACAAGGAACATACTGAAGGTTCACATGGCTACCATTTTTGTATGGCTTCATAAGAGATTATTAATTTGACATTACTGCAATAATACTGTAAAATTATGTAGGTTCAAGTTCCCTAAAGAAACTTAAATAATATTTTAAAAATGCTTACTTTAAAAAAAATAAAAATAAAAATGAAACATTCTTATCACCACCCTAAAAAAATGCATATTTCGTATTGCTGCACCTTTAAATAAAAATGTCTGATATTTTGAAATCCAAAATTATTTACGATGATGCACGGGATAGCCGGTAGTTAATCACATGACGATGGTAGTCCAGACCTGTGGATAGGGCCTGAGAACTTCTGGGATTAATTGAAAAGCCTCATTCCCTACCAGAATTTATTTAAGGTTCTGGGTCATCTCTGGAACCAGGTGGGAGCCATATGGAAGGGACACGAGAGATCCTTGTTACGAACCCGCCGACCTATTATGGATGAATTGAAGATTCGAGAATCTCCAGTTCAGACATTAGCCCCAATATAACAATTACACACATGTATGTGCTGCCAGCCTGTGAGGGTAACCCGGGGAGATAGTCGTAGGCAAGAGGCACAGTAGTGCTTAGGTGGTTTTCACCCTGGCCACCTCCACATAGCAAAGGGGATGGGTTTGGTCTCAGTGATTGTGGCTGGATTGTGGTTTTTGTGTATGCAAGCCATACCTGTGATCAGTGCTTTTTTTGTAAAAAAAAATATTTGCCGGTACGCATCTCTGAGGCAAGGAGCGGGGGGTGGGGTGGGGATTGCTGTCAGGCGCCGCCGGCCGAGATTGAGGAGGGGAAGGGAGGGGGAATGCTGGTGCCAGTGGAGAGAGTGGACGATCATGTGAGCACAAGTATGAGATTTGTGTACTTCTGGACGCATTCTGATTTGATGTGTCCAGCCTCAGTGAATTCATTTTGATTGAGCATGTCTGTTCAGCACATGACCACATCTATGTAAATCGCATACTTGTGTGACGCTCTGGCAAAACCAGGTAGTCACAGAAGTAGTACACCCTCCTTGATTACAACACAACAACCCACACCCTGGTACAACACACAGCCATTAAAGCCTAGCTAACCCCTCATGACAATAGGGACACACCAGTGGGCGGGACCAGGCAGATGGGAGCGCCCATCTAGGGGTCCTGAGGTGTCAGGGGCGGAAACACAAGGGTCAAGCTCAGACAGTGGAGGAGTGTGGAGAGAGTCGACAGTTGACAGTGAAGTCAGGGGTAGGGGCCCCTGGACTACCGGACTAGGTGGCAGACGGCAAGCAGGACCAGAGGCGACGGAGATCTGGTTGCGGGAGACCTTAAGTGGACCAGGGCAGGGTTGCAGCCCGCCGTGCTGACAGCGGTAATCCGGTCCAGAGGCCGTGCACAGTCGGGGTACCTAGACGAGGACGGTTGCAAGCCCCCTTGTTAATTGACCAACCGGGGACAAGGTTTCAGACCTTGTTCCATAGAAGCCCAGAGAGCGAAACGGAAGCCCAATGCGGGCTATAGCGTGTCCGTCAGAACCCACAGAAATCCCAAGGGTCATATTTTGCGGGCCACAGCTCCCAAACATACAGTGCAGGAGGAAGGGACCCATGTTTGCTACACCCGGGTGAGGGACCCGAATAGACCCGCCAAAGGCGACTGGTCACTGGCAACTTGGTTTACCACCGGACTTGTGTGTGATTCTTTGAACTGTGAGTACAACATTGCCCCCGGTTCAACCCGGCACGCCATCTCCAGCTTCCATTACTCCCGCGTACCTGGGCCCCGGGACTACACCTCCCCTACCCATAGAGGGGATCCCACCTTGCATCCCCGCTCTATCGGCCCCGGGCGCCCCATCACCAGGCAGCAGTGGTGCTACCAATACCTCACCGCAACCCACGGGTGGCGCCACCGACACATCAATCCCCTGTAAATACTCCCTTCCTACGGTTGTGAGGACGGACGGCCATGCGAGCCCAGGTCCAGTCACCACTCGAGCCGCAGTAACAAACCCGGATCCGAGCAGTCCCTGCAGCGGTAGCGGTCCCTGTCTGAAACATTTCCAGCTTCATAACCTCTCACACTGTGAGAATTCAGAAGGCTGCAGTCATAGAGTGACACAAGGAGTGACTGCAGACTCATCACAAATTTGGACAGCCCCTTTAATGCTCCTAACAACATAAATAAAAACATAGTATCCCTTAACTTGTCAGACGACACAAGACTTTATTAAAGAGTTTGTCCACTACTTTAACATTAATAACCTTTCCTTAGGATAGGTCACCAATGTCTGATTGGTCAGGGTCCGGCACCAGGCAACCCTGCCAATCCCCTACTGTAGGTGTTGGTGGTGGCCGGAAGTGCTGAGTTCTAGATCTGCTCCGTCTTCTGATAGTGGCAGCAGTCTCCTATTAAAATCAATGAGGTGCATGTGCAGTACCCGGTCACGGACACCATCAGAGGACGGAACAGATCCAGAAATAAGCATTTCCGGCCACCTGCACCATAATCAGCTGATCAGTGGGGGTCCCATTGCGCTCACATCAGAAGCAATGCGCAAGTGGGACCAAGGCCTAATGACAAGACATTGTCAGTATCACAAATAAATATTTACATTCAGGTACCTTATACATGATGTTGTCTCTAGTCATTTCTTTCTATTCTTCATCTTGTCCTGACACAATGATGATTTTTCACATTCACATCTCGTCTCTGCAGATTTCCATTTTCTCTGGTCTTCTGTAACACATCCCGAAATGATGCCCCTAAAAGTAGCAAAATGATTATAATACTTCTACTTAAAAATATCTGCCCTACGCTGTACTCCAGAATAAATAATGACCCCTCACAGTATTCTCTGAACAAAATATGACCCACACTGTCCCTCTTATGGTACATGCCCTCCAGATTCCCTCTCTTTCCAAACTGAGCCTACTGTTTACAGTGTCCTTTACACTGTGTCCCCTTATACTGCCCAGTCTTTATACTGTGCATTCATCACACTCCCCCTCCTTGCTAGAACCTCACACTGTCCTCCCATTCTGCCCCTCTCCATACTGCCCCCCCACTACTCAGTCTTTATTTTGTGCCCCTCACATTCTTCTCATCCCTTACTGTCTCCTCACTACCTCCTGTGTGTCCATATACTTTTCCACCTCACTCCCCATCCTGCCCACTTGCTCCTCATACCATGTCACTCTTTATTCTGTGTCCTCAAAATTTCTTTCCAGTTCGCTCCACATCCTCTCTGTCCCCATGCATCACCCCTCATCCTCTCTGATCCCATGCATCACCCCTTATCCTCTCTGTCCCCATGCATCACCCCTCATCCTCTCTGTCCCCATGCATCACCCCTCATCCTCTCTGTCCCCATGCATCACCCCTCATCCTCTCTGTCCCCATGCATCACCCCTCATCCTCTCTGTCCCCATGCATCACCCCTCATCCTCTCTGTCCCCTTGCATCACCCCTCATCCTCTCTGTCCCCATGCATGAAACCTCATCCTCTCTCCCCATACTGTGTCCAAAGATACTTCCCCCTCCCCATCCTCTCTTTCTACCACACTCTGTCCACAGATAGTTCCCTCCCCCACCCTCTCACCCCCATACTGTGTATATACATATTGCCCCCTCCCCACCCCCTGTCCCCGCAAAGTGTGTCCACAGATGGTTCCCATTCCCCACCTTCTGTCCCCCCATAGTGTGTCCACAGATAGTTCCCTCCCCCATCCCATACTGTGTATATAGATTTTGCCACCTCCACACCCTGTCCCCCCATAGTGTGTCCACAGATAGTTCCCGTTGCCCACCCTCTTCCCCCCCCATAATGTGTCCAAAGATAGTTCTCTCCCGCACCCTCTCTCTCCCATACTATTTCATAAATACTCCAATCTCACCCCATAATGTTCCTGCTCCGTGTCTTCAGCTCCACAGTGGAGCACTTATCAGCGTTTCTCTGCTGCCTCCGCGCTGGCTTCCGGGTCAGCAGTGTGATCAGCTGACCTGATCACATGAAATCCATCGCGCTGACCCGGAAGTCAGTGCCAGGGATCACAGCTTCAATAAGTCCTCGCGTCTGACAGATATAAGGACATTGATCATTGGGAGCTGCGCGCTGCACTTTCTATGAGTGCGGCTGTCTGCGCTCAGAGAATAGTAGCTCCCACCCCGGCAGACTTCCACAGTGCCGCATCAGGCAGCCCGCCAGCTCCCCGCCAGCTCTCCCCTAAATACGCCTCTGGCTTGCGCCTCCGCTCCACGCATGGCTAATTTGTATAGTTTACAAACTAGCCATGTGGACAGAGCCAGAGGTGCTCTTCAGATTTTCCGGTACACCGTACCGGCACGTACTGCCGCAAAAAAAGCACTGCCTGTGATTAGGCCATCGTGCAGGTCAGCATTCCTCCACTGGGGAGTCACAGATACTACTGCTGCTGTTTGTCTGTGTGACGCCCTGGACTAGCCAGGTAGTCACAGACATAACACCATACACACCCCCTTCCCTAGACAGTTACACCAGTCAAACAAAAACCCTTGTTGCCTCCCTCCAGGGTTTGATGTCCACACCAGGTGGGGCGGAGCCAGGCGGTTGGCCCCACCCACCGAGGAGTTCACAGGTCTGGAGGCGGGAAAAGAGACAGAGATTTGTGTAGACAGTGAAAGTGAGAGGTCAGAAACTGTCGGTGTCTGGGGCCCAGACACAAACAGCAAGGTTGGCAGACGGTGGTGGCCGTCTGCAAGAGTTAGTGAATCTCTGCAGAGCCGTAGGACCGGGGTCGGGCGTTGGCGTTGGCCGAACCGGGGAGCGGAGTGAAGCTAAGCACACAGGCAGGGCCATCGGACCCCGACCAGGCTTGGAGCCGCCGACAACAGTCAAATCTGAGTGTGACAGGAACCCCAGGGGTTTCCCAACAACCAAGACCCGACAGAAGGCAACAGTCCACACCGAGAGGATATACAGCCACCGCCATAGGCTAGAGATCCAAGGGCCAGCGCCTGCGGGCAAAACGGGCTCCTACGGCAACTATACGCCGGGGAGCGGACTACCGGTGGGCAACCACAGGAGTCAGAACATTCTAACAGGTGCAGGGAAAGACAGCCACCATCAACCGTCCGGGGAGAGCACAACAACACTGCAGCCGGCTGCGGGACCCGTCCATCCAGCCGTTCGGTTTACCAGAGACTCTGTCATTGACTGCCTGAGTGAGTACACCAGTGCCATCTGGCACCGCGCTGCCCCTGCAACCCTGCACCCCAGCCATCCAGCCTCTCCATTACACCACCGGGCCCCGGGATCACCAACCCCTACCCACGGAGGGGACAACATCCTAGCTGCTCCCTACCATCCTTCCTGGGATCCCCGTCACCAGCAGCGGTGGTGCTAATAATCACCACGACCCGTGGGTGGCGTCACGAGCTATCTCCCTAAACAAACCACAGCCTTTTCACTCGTGGACGAGGAGCGCTGCTCGAGTCCCCAGGTCCGGCCCACCGCTTGAGCCACCGAGCAGCAGCAGAAGCCCCGGACCCGAGCGTGGCGAGCGCGTCCCCCTCCGCCCGCGACATCTGCCCTTCTCCTTAATAGTTGGTACCACAGTTTCGCACAATAAAGTAATATAGTCCTCTGTTACGAGGGGGACCCGGGGAAGCATGCCAAGATGGGAAATGGACAGCTTCCGCCGGTCAAGGTCCACTGTGCGGTGTAAAGGACCGCTGCTATGGTCAGGAAAGAGTGAGCGGGTTGCTGCTAGTGATCGTCTGGAACGTCACAGACGATCTATGTACACCGGTCCGCCCTAACCCGTGAGGGTTGTATGGCTCGGGGCTTCTCGTACGGTGTACCTGTTGCACGGGGACGCACAGAGGTGCCTACACACGTGTGCCAGCGGGAGTCACAGGAATATGGCACGGGGGTAGCAGAGAGGTGCCCACGCACGTGTGCTTCAGAAACCAAGTGAGTCCGACAGAGACTCGAGGAGCTCACCTGGGACAGGAACACAGCCTGCTAAACGGGATACTGCCAGAGCAGCAAGGCAGGGGCAAGACCTGCAAACTAGGTGCTGCCTGAGCAGCAAGGGCAAAGCCCACAAAAGACAACAATGCCTAAGCAGTGGCGTGGCAGCACACTACCAGACATCCAAACATAGAAGGACGGTCGCGCGCCGCCATGATGGCAGGGGGAGCTTTTAAGGAGGTGTAGCTCCACCCAAGGGCGGGCGCGAGACGGGCGTGACCCAATCAGGATTCGTGACGTCCTGGCCCAGCCAGTCAGGATTCAGCACATCACCAGCCTCATCATCGGGCCGTGTGATATCAGTGAGCGAATCAGAAGACGTCACGTGGAGCACATGCTCATCTTCCTGCCTCTGGGTCATAAAGGCGGGATCCCCGGTTTCACAATGTGCAGAGACATGGGAAGTCTTGCTGCTTCCCTGAGCATCTACTCTTTGCACACTGCGCAACCTCCCAGAGCCTCTGTGATGCTGAGCAGGAGAGCTCGTGGCAGGCAAGGGATGGGAGACCGCTCCATTCCCTGCAAGGGGAGAACCACTAGGTGTCACCCTTCTGCTGTGTCTCTGAGAAGGCAACTCCTGCAGTCTCCCAGACCTTTGGCGCTGCTGAGCAGGAGGGCTCGTGGCAGACAAGGAATGGGGGACCACTTCATTCCTTGCAATAAGAGAGCCACGACGTGTAACAGTCCTCCCTGGCCTGGGTGCGACCCCACGCACGGGGACAATCGCCATTGGACTAGCCTTGTCTACTGCATTAATTGTGCTGACCTGTTTGCCCAGGTTTATGACAAAACAACATTTGAAGACTAGTACCGCTGGAGTCAGTCCACTGACCGGGAGACCTCTGTAGAGTTCGGGCTTGGAACCTGCAACTGCGGGACGTAGGTGACCCACTACCCATCCTCGACTGAAGTCCTTCCCGGGCACTCTGTTCTCTGAGGGTCAGGTAACAGATGCCTCAAACACCCACTTCTTATGGTTTTAGGTATCTGTTGGGCTTACACACTTCTACTCACTATACAACCAACTAGTACAGCTTTCTATACTCTCTCTACTGATTAAACTAAGATCGAGTCAGCCTGTTTCCTGCAGTTGGCTCCTCCTGTGTATAAATCACAGAGTTTAACTGTTCCCTGCCTATTGTGCTCCTGCCGCTAGGCAGAATCTATTCTTTACACCAGGGAGCAGTACCTGAACCAGCCACTAGATGGCCACACTTATACTCTATGCTGGAACACATTAAATACTGCCTCCTGTGACCCCGCTCCACCACCACTGTCCCCCTCCCTGGTAACACACCACTAGATTATAAAACGGACCCCATAAATTAAATCTAAATTAAGGGTGCGTCTTATAATCCGGTGAATTATGTAAAACGAAAAATATGGTATTTAAATATAAATTTTACAACCATATTTAAAAAAAAAAATGTTAAAATATATTATTAAATTTGAGGGCTTTTTTTCCGACAGGCATGAAATATAGTTATTTTATTCTCTGTCTTCAGTGAAGGTGTTTTTCCATCTTGAGATGGAGCTGAAGGAGAACAGTTCATGGTATTTAAGCAAATTGCATTATGCATGAAGCTTGATTTGAAGAATTTATAGTAATGCTATTTGTTAATTTTAGATGTTCCTTGCTGTGAGACACATGCTGAACATTGCCTTGCTCTACTTCTTCTTTTAGTATAAGTCATTGTGAGACATATATATAAATTACATTTTCCATCTGTTTCTAATTGGAAACGGGAGGGCGATTCATATTATAAATCTGTATCATCGGGCACCAATTATAATTTTTTTCCTACTGATCCACATTATTAGACAGTCACCGAAATTAGATGTGTTATAACATTGATTCATTCTCTCTCTGCTATGTATGGAAATAGCATCTGCTAGTCGGTGATTAACCTCCCAATGAATTTGTAATCAATGCCTAATAAAAAAAAGTAATTGACAAAATAATTTTCAGCCAACTCTGTTGTCAGATTTTAAATTGGGGAATCAGATGTAAATTTGGGGGTCAAAATATAACGAAGCTCCTAAACCCCAATGTGAAATCTGTAATGAGACCCCATCCACCATGAGATATTTCTAGTACTAGTGTCTTATTATGTAGCTGATGTTTTAGGATTACGTTTTTGGGACCCCAATTAGGATATAAAATGCTTCCCCCATTTGAATAGGTGCTGACACTCCGTATGAAGACAGCTTTACTTGGCTAATGTCATCTGTGTCCCCATCAGGGCTGGTTTTAGACAAAGTGGAGCCCTAAGCAAAAGTGTAAAGTGGGGTCCTAACTGCTCACATATTGCACCATCACATTCAAAAATTTAGGTTGCATTTTACATGCGCTGAGTTCAGACCGTTAAAGAGAGCAATAGACAATGTTGAAATTGTTCTGTGCTTGTTTCGAGCCTCGTCACATAGGATTAGAAGGAATAATGGGCACAAGACAAGCACTAGTGGATCAATCCGTCCCTATACAGCATGATGTTATCACTTATCAGCAGCACTTCTGCAGGTTACACCTGGCAATGTGCTGCCGAGAACAATGATTTTTATTCTGCCCCAAACAATGCAATCACCCAATGAATGAGCAGCATTTTGCTCGTTTGTTGAGCGATTACCAACAAGTTTATGTGACGCCCTTGCAAAACCAGGTTGTCACAGAGACTGCACAAATCTTCCAGGTGCAGGACTCCATCCTCCTTAGCATACCAACACAAACCAACACCCAGGTACACAACATCAGCCAGCAAAGCCTGGTCACCCCCATGACAATAGGGACACACCAGTGAGCGGGGCCAAGCGGATGGTGTCGCCCACCTAGGGGTCCTGAGGTGTTCTGGGAGGGAACATGACAGTCTAGTTTGGAGTGAGGAAGTGAGAGGAGTGTGAAGTGACAGGGTAGTCAGGGGTTGGAGCCTCTGGACTACCGGACTACTGACTAGGTGGCAGTTGGCACACAGGGCCACAGGCGACGGAGATCCGGTCGCGGAAGACCTTAAGTGGACCGGGCCAGGGTTGTAGCCCATCGGTGCCGACAGCGGGAATCTGGTCCGGAGGCCGTGCACGGTCGGGGTACCTGGACCCTAGAGCAAGGACAGCTTCAAGCAACTTTCTAATTGACCAGCCGGGGACAAGATTCCAGATCTTGTCCCACAGGAGGCCCAGATAGAGCGAGGCAGAAGCCCAACGAGGGGGACAGGGCTCCTCAATTGCCTGCTAAGATCCCACGGGTCAGTTCTCGCGGGCCACAGCTCCCTACACACAAAAATCACCGGGAGTGGACTTGAGGACACAAACACTAAGTTCAGGAGGAAGGAACCCCTGTTTGCTGTACCAGGGTGTGGGACCCGAATACACCCGCCGGAGGTCACCAGTCACTGGCAATTTGGTTTACCATTTGGACTCTGTGTAAATTCTTCTAGAACTGTGAGTACATCAATACCACCCGGTCCAACCCTGCAGAATACACTCCGCAGCATCCTTCCCCATATACCTGGGCCCCGGGACAACACCTCCCCTACCCGTGGAGGGGATACCATCTTGCTGCCCCGCTCCATCAGCCCCGGGCATCCCATACCAAGGCAGCGGCGGTGTCACCAATCTTCACTGCAACCTACGGGTGGCGTCACTGATAAACTCTCCCCTGTAAATAACCCCTTTCATATAGTTGTGAGGATGGTCAGTTGCAAGAGCTCCGGATCCAGCTACCACTCGAGCCACAGCCACGATCCCGGATCCGAGCATTCCGAGCAGCCCCTCTGCGGTGGTCTGTCCCCCGTCCGCAACATTTACACCAATCAATGCTTATCTGTGCATCTGGGATTTATAAATGATACTATACAATGGCGGACATATAGCCAGTGCAACAGCACCGGGGCCCAGAGGGGAGGGGGCCCCCTCACAACTAAAGGACTGCCATGCACTGTAATAAATACTGTATATTTCTAGGGTGCGACTGTCTCACCAGGAAGCTGGTGAATCCTGATGGGCCCTGAAACCAGTAAGAGGCCTTCCTATGAAAAGCTCCCCTGCACCTCTACAGTACACTCCACCCCTCCCCTGGCTGAGAGCGCCGGGGAGAAAATGTTGGCACTCACTGCTCAGGAGAGGATGGAGGCTGCAGGCAATAATGAGCTAATTCTTCCAGGAGTGGAAGGAGGGTGAAGCTGAGGGGACGGTAGGAAGATGGAGGCCGCACAGCTCCACATCCACAGCAGAGAGGAAGTGCAGAACAAATTCCAGGGGGTCATCAGCAACTTATGAAGAAACAGAGGGGTGAATATACTTGTAGGATTTGTCTGTTCCTGTGTATATGATGTGTGCATGTGCCTGCTTGTCTGTAGTATATGTATCTCTGTGCATTAAAATATACAAAGGGGGAAAAAAGTATTTATTCAGCCACCAATTGTACAAGTTCTCCCACTTAAAAAGATGAGATTTGCCTATAATTGACATCATAGGTAGACCACAACTATGAGAGACAAAATGAGAAAACAAATCCAGAAAATCACCTTGTCTGATTTGGCAAGATTTTTTTTTGAAAATTGTGGTGGAAAATAAGTATTTGGTCAATAACAAAAGTTCATCTCAATATTTTGTTAAATATCCTTTGTTGGCATTGACAGAGGTCAAACGTTTTCTGTAAAGGCCCCTTTACACACTGAGACCTTCTAGCGATCCTACCAGCGATCCCAACCTGGCTGGGATCGCTACAAAGTCTCTGGTGAGTCGCTGGTGAGCTGTCAAACAGGCATACCAGGCCAATGACGCAGCAGCGTTTAGAGACTTTCTAGCGATCCTGGACCTGCAGAACGACCTAGCTAGTCATTGGGGACATGTCAAAGCAGCTATTTGAAAGGGAAGTCGCTAACGAAGTTGTTGTAATGGTATCAAACACACCGATACATGCTGCACAGCGGGAAACAAAGGACCAAAAAATGGTCCTGAAAGATTTGTAGCGATCAGCGACCTAACAGTGGGGGCCAGGTCACTGATGCATTTCAAACACTGCAATGTCGCTGGGGAGGTCGCTATTACGTCACAAAACCGGTGACGTTACAGCGATGTCGTTAGCGATGTTGCAGTGTGTAAAGGGGCCTTAAGTCTTCATAAGGTTAGCACACACTGTTGGTGGTATGTTGGCCCATTCCTCCATGCAGATCTCCTCTAGATCAGTGATGTTTTCGGCCTGTCGCTGGGCATCACAGACTTTCAACTCACTCCAAAGGTTTTCTATGCGGTTGAGATCTGGAGATTGGCTAGGCCAATCCAGGACCTTCATATGGTTCTTACGAAGCCACTCCTTCATTGCCCTATGCGGTGTGCTTCGGATCATTATCATGCTGAAAGACCCAGCCACGTTTCATCTTCAATGCCCTTGATGATGGAAGGAGGTTTGCACTCAAAATCTCACAATACATGGCCCCATTCATTCTTTCATGTACACGGATCAGTCGTCCTGGTCCTTTTGCAGAGAAACTGCCCCAAAGCATGATGTTGCCACCCCCATGCTTCACAGTAGGTATGGTGTTCTTTGGATGCAACTCAGCGTTCTGTCTCCTCCAAACACGACGAGCTGTGTTTCTACCAAACAGTTCCACTTTGGTGTCATCAGACCATATGACATTCTCCCAATACTCTTCTGGGTAATCCAAATGCTCTCTAGCAAACTTCGGACAGGCCCAGACATGTACTGGCTTAAGCAGGGGAACACATCTGGCACTGCAGGATCTGAGCCCCTGGGGGCGTAGTGTGTTACTGATGGTAGCCTTTGTTACAGTGGTCTCAACTCTATACAGGTCATTCACTAGGTCCCGCCGTGTGGTTCTGGGATTTTTGTTCACCGTTTTTGTTCACCAGTCTGGCTGCTAGTGAGGTGATAGCTGCAATGCCCTTCTGGGAAATACCACCTGTTGGAAGTAGCAATCTTCACCTATTGGAAGTTGCTACTTCCAATAGGTGGCGCTAAAGTTTGTTTCCTTCCTCCCTGAAGAGACAATTGAATATTTCCCAGAGGGGCATTACAGCTCATTCCCCTCACTGGCATCTAGTGTGGCGCCCCTGAGGCTTCCGTCGCCACAGAGACATTGCACCTCAGCCAGAGGTGGGATGTCCCATCCTGGGTAAAGAAGGGGGTAAACGCCGGTCCACAGGAAAATTTGCACTACACCCATTGTTAGGCATATTTTGGGACTGGGGATTGTGGCAGCCACCCCCATGCTGTATGATGGGGGGCATAAGACCCATCCCTTCTCCCATAGGGTGGGGCTTAGCAATTGGGTGGGTGGGAGGAGCCAACAGAGAGTAGAGTAGAGACAGGAAGGTCAAGTTTAGTCAGTGAGAGTTTGGAGTTGAAGAGAGTGAAAAGTCTGCGGGAGGCAGAGGAGGCAGATTGTCTGAGAGAGAAGAGGAGTGAAACAGCAAGAGAAAGTGACGCTTCCCGGGGAAGACCCTGGGGCCCGGCTAGCCCCAGGTGACACCACAGCAGAAAACTACAGAAAGGATTCCAGGGCCACTGCAAGGCTTTCAAGCTTGTGGCCTGTTCCACTAAGTCATCGGGTGGAGGGATCAGGCTGCATACAGGGAACGGTCCCTAGAAACTGGAGGAAGAGAAGTCATTTTCAAAGGTGAACACCGAGGCCCAGGGTGGTTGCTAGCGCCCAGAGCCACATCCCACTGTAGAACCCCTGGGAAGAGGGCAGAGTACCATCCAGGCAAGCCTTCTTGTCCAGAACCTATAGTGGAGGCCAAGACAGGTTTATCCAGAAAAGTGGAGGCTTTGAACACAGCTGAGGGAAGAGACACAATAGAGGGGTGCACCGGCTTTTATTCCAAGAACTACCCGGGATCGGCGGAGGTCCCTGACAGTGGGTCCCAGCAATCCAAAGGCACCAGTGTGCTGCAGCCCTGGAACTGTGAGTAAACATCTTGAAACTGCACCCCCTGGTGTTGCCTCCATTATTTTGCCTGCATTGCACCATCTACAACACCCTCATAGACTTTAATATGCACCAACGGTTGCCCCGGGGTACCGCTCCACCTGTGGGGAGCAGAACCATCCCTGCTGCCATTCCACCAGCCCCGGAGGCCCCATACAGCAGCGGCGGCGTGGCGTCACGAATAACCTAAAAACTTTATTATTAATCACCACCCCCACTGAAGCCATATTAGTTGACCCCGCCAGGGTCACGGAGTCGGACCCCGCAACCACTGACTACCCCCGGACTAGTCCGGCCCGACACCGGGTGTCCCATAGCCCTGGGGTGGGCGAGTCACTAGTGTGGCGCCCTGGACAAGCCAGGACGTCACAAGCACAACACCTACACACCCCACACTCCCGGTCAGGCACACCGAATTCAGACACAAACCCTTGTTGCCTTCCTCCAGGGGCTGATGTTCACACCAGGAGGTGGGCCAGGCGGTTGGTTCCGCCCACCGAGGAGTTCACAGTCCTGGAGGCGGGAAAAGTAAGGAGATGGAGTGTTGGAAGTGAAAGTGGAAGGAAGGAAAGTGGTAGTAGAGCAGACTGAAGTTGGTCCAGGTGTGTGGCCCGGACGGATCAGCAAAGTTGGCAGACGGTGGTGACCGTCTGACCATCTGCAGGAGTGGCCTATTGGAGCTAACCGTAAGGACCGTGGACGGGCGGTGGCCCGGCGGTACCGGACCGGTACGCAAAGAGAAGCCAGCACCATCCGGCAGGGGCTTACGGACCCCGGCAAGGCTAGGAGTCGCTGTGAATTTGCCAAATCCGTTAGCGAAGGGAACCTCCTGGGTTTCCCAGCAGCCAAGTCCCGACAGAAGGCAACCGTCCAACCGAGAGAGGGAAACACAGTCACCGCCAAGGCTAAAGTTCCCAGGGCCAGAGCCTGCGGGCAAAAGGGGCTCCTCCAGCAACCATCCAAGCTGGGGAGCGGGTTACCGGTGGGAACCCATTGGAACCGTTACACTACATAGGTGCAGGGAAAGGCAGTCACCATCAACTTGCCGGGAGAAACAACACCGCAGCCGTCTATGGGACCCGTCCATCCAGCCGTGTGTTTTACCGAGAACTGTGTTCTCATCATTGGCTGAGTGAGTACCAACGTGCCGTGCGGCACAGCGCTGCCCCGTGACCCTGCACCTCCCCAGGCCCCGTAACCCGCCTGCCATCCATCCCTACCCCATCACCGGGCCCCGGGACAACCAACCCCCTACCCACAGAGGGGAGAACTAACATCAAAGCTGCTCCCTGTCACCGCTCCCGGGATCCCCGTCCAGAGCAGCGGTGGTGTCACCAATATCACCACAACCGTGGGTGGCGTCACGGACAATAACCAAATCCCCACCATCCAATCCCCACTCTTTTCACTCACGGGCGAGGAGCGCCGCTCGAGTCCCCGGGATCCGGCCCACCGCTTGAGCCACCACCGAGCAGCAGCAGTTGCAGCAGCAGCGGCCGGACCCGAGCAGTGGGAGAGCGCAGCGTCCCCTCCTCCGCCCGCGACAACTTGGCGTCACGAACAGGATCTTACCGCTCTGCCGTCTGGTAGAGGTGCGCCTTGTTACCGCTGGAGGTGTCCGGCCGGAAAATTTGAGAAGCCGCCATCTTGGGCGCGAAGAATTCCCGCTCGAGCGTCTCCTCGAGTAGTGGAGGCGCGAAGGCCAAAACCCCGCCCCTGTAGAGGAGGAGCCGGAAAGAGACTAAGGGGGACTGATGGCGTCTGGCCGCATGTAGCCCGCGGCTATGGAAGCAGGGAAGCCAGGACCCTGCGGCCATTTACTGGTTCCTGGAAGAGGCCGCTGCTAAGGATGCTGAGTCCGACCGACAATACCGTGGTCCCCGCGCCTGGCCCCGCAGCGTGGGTGGAAGTCCGGACCGTCCCGCTAAGCAGCCGTCTGCAGGTCCACATGCAGCTCCTCCTGGAGGAGTGGGAGGCTGACATGGCGGACGTGGTGGCAGCCATACGGAGACGCGAGGTGAAGGGAGTCTTGGAAGGGAGGGTGAGTGACCCACGCCCCTGTACCCCTAGTGGGTCGGTCATCGCAGCCGAGGGACCCGGTCCATACCCGCTCGCCCTGCTACCTCCCCCGCTACTAGAGATGAGCAAACCGGTCCCGGTTCGGCTCGAGGTCAGTTCGCCCAACGGAGGTCCCGTTCAAGTTCGGCTCGTCGAACGTTCGACGAACCGAACTCGAACTGCATAGGAAACAATGGCAGGCAATCACAAACACATAAAAACACCTAGAAAACACCCTCAAAGGTGTCCAAAAGGTGACAAACAACTCACAACACAACACAAACACATGGGAAAGTGACAAGGACATATACTCATGCGAAAACAAAACAGCTGGACAAGGAAAAACAGGAGGACACACAGATATATGAGTATATGCAAGGAAACATCGATTCCATTATTGTGCAACTTGAGCCCTGCTCATTTTAGGCTTCCAATCTGGATAAATTGCCTGAGCTCGCCACGTACGCCTTGGGGATCTTGTCGTGTCCTGCAGCCAGCGTTCTCTCGGAACCTGTCTTCAGTGCTGCTGGGGGTCTGCTGGCAGATAAGCACACGCGTCTGTCCACTGACAATGTGGACATGGCTCTCAGAGGACTTTTCTTCCCCTGGGTCAGCCAGGGGAGGCGAAAGGCACGCGTATTTTTGAGAGTGCTTCATGCAAAGCATCTTTTTCATCTTGAAAATGGGGGTCAACTGATGCCAGTCAAGTGGGGTGTGTGTGGCCCAATTAGTGGAAACGAGGGAGACTGTGGTTGGAGTCCCCTCGCTGTGTTTCTAAAAGAACCAAGATGAACAAGTCATGGCTCTCAGAGGACTTTTCTTCCCCTGGGTCAGCCAGGGGACGGGAAAGGCACGCGTATTTTTGAGCGCGCTTCATGCAAAGCATCTTTTTCATCTTGAAAATGGGGGTCAACTGATGCCAGTCAAGTGGGGTGTGTGTGGCCCAATTAGTGGAAACGAGGGAGACTGTGGTTGGAGTCCCCTCGCTGTGTTTCTAAAAGAACCAAGATGAACAAGTCATGGCTCTCAGAGGACTTTTCTTCCCCTGGGTCAGCCAGGGGATGGGAAAGGCACGCGTATTTTTGAGAGTGCTTCATGCAAAGCATCTTTTTCATCTTGAAAATGGGGGTCAACTGATGCCAGTCAAGTGGGGTGTGTGTGGCCCAATTAGTGGAAACGAGGGAGACTGTGGTTGGAGTCCCCTCGCTGTGTTTCTAAAAGAACCAAGATGAACAAGTCATGGCTCTCAGAGGACTTTTCTTCCCCTGGGTCAGCCAGGGGACGGGAAAGGCACGCGTATTTTTGAGAGTGCTTCATGCAAAGCATCTTTTTCATCTTGAAAATGGGGGTCAACTGATGCCAGTCAAGTGGGGTGTGTGTGGCCCAATTAGTGGAAACGAGGGAGACTGTGGTTGGAGTCCCCTCGCTGTGTTTCTAAAAGAACCAAGATGAACAAGTCATGGCTCTCAGAGGACTTTTCTTCCCCTGGGTCAGCCAGGGGACGGGAAAGGCACGCGTATTTTTGAGAGTGCTTCATGCAAAGCATCTTTTTCTTTTTCAAAAGGGGGCTCAACCGATGCCAGGCAAGTGGGGTGTGTGTGGCCCAGTTAGTGGAAACGAGGGAGACTGTGGTTGGAGTCCCCTCGCTGTGTTTCTAAAAGAACCAAGATGAACAAGTCATGGCTCTCAGAGGACTTTTCTTCCCCTGGGTCAGCCAGGGGACGGGAAAGGCACGCGTATTTTTGAGAGTGCTTCATGCAAAGCATCTTTTTCTTTTTCAAAAGGGAAGGTCAACTGATGCCAGTCAAGTGGGGTGTGTGTGGCCCAATTAGTGGCAACGAGGGAGACTGTGGTTGGAGTCCCCTTACTGTGTTTTACATGCTTTTAGAAGGGCATGACATGGCTTAGAGGTTGACTTTCAGCATCTGGAAACTGTTGGCTACCAAAATGCTGCCTTTCCAACCTTTTTAACCAAGGATTTTCGAGACCTTATGCCCATCGCAGTGCCCCAAGAGCCGATGCCCAGGCGCCACTCCTTCTCCAACAAAGGCGTGCACGCGCTACACCAGCATGTCGCGCTAAACATCACTGATTCCTTGAGAAACTCTGTGTGACAGGGTGCATTTCACCACAGATAATTGGCCCAGTAAGCATGGACAGGGGCGTTACATGTCGCTGACTGGGCAATGGGTTACTGTGGGGAGAGATGGAGAAGGGTCTGCTGTACAAGTCTTGCTGTCCCCACGAGTTGTTTCAATCCTTCTTCTGTATGTAGAAGTTAATACACTGCTTCTGCCTCTTCAACCTTGTGTGGGTCCTCCACCTTGGCGCAAACCCTGTGTGGTCAGGCCACCCTTCCTTGTAACTGCGCACAAGGACTACCACACACCTCCTTACTATGCTGGCAGCAGAGCTCAATGCCATCAGGCGGTCAAAGGTTTACTTTGAAATGTATGGGAAATGTGAGTCACACCGCTGAGAAGTTGTGGACGGTTAGCTCTGGAGACCGAGTTTCATCAATGGTTGTCTCCACTCAACCAGCAGCCAGGGAAGGCCGGGTGCGACAATGATGCAAACATGGGTGCGGCCCTTCGCTGTGACAATGTGACACACGTGCCTTGTGTGGTTCACGTGTTGAACCTGGTTGTCCAGCAATTTTTAAAGCACTATCCTGGCCCACATGGCCTTCTGCAGAGAGCACGGTGTAACGCCTTCCTTGATCCACACACTCAGATGGGCTGTAAATGATAGGCTAGAGGGAAGCCACTCACCAAGCAGGACCCCTAGAACCCTGAAACCCTTTAACCCCTATACAGGGATTAGGAATTACACAGGGCCCAAGGTGATTAATACCTGTGGAAGGCTGCAGTTCCAGAGAATAGTAGTCAGGCAGGGTCAAAACATTAATTGAGAAACAGGAACAGAATGGGACGGCCAGGACTTAATCAGAAAACAAGCAGAGGTGAAATGCGGATCGGCCAACAAGGTACATAAACAGCAAGCAGGAAAAGTAGTCAGGTAACAAGCACACAAAATCATAAAACTGAACTGGGGGTAAAAGCAGAGCTATGTCTGGCAGTGGTCTGCAGACAGGATGGGCATAAAAAAGGGTGTGGTGTCTTCCCATTGGTTGTAGCTGAATGATGGTATTTCATCTGTGAGATACCCACCAGCTACATTCAGCCAGAGATTCTGCATCTGTCAAGGTAATGCAGCCCAGTGGGTGAGCATAACCTGCGTCCACCTGCGCCGCTGGCATCGACTCCTCTCCCATCATCAGCACTATGCATGAAAGGAACACGTTGTCACCTGGCGACCGGAGTACAAATTGACGGAGCGGACTCCGTTGGTGACTTAACAGCCGTGTGCGGCAATGATGCAAACCTGGCTGCGGGCCATCCTCAGGGCAATGTGACACACGTGCCTTGTATGGCTCACGTGTTGAACCTAATTCTCCAGCAATTTTTAAAACACCATCACGGCCTACATGGCCTTGTGCAGCGGGCACGCTCGCTATGTGCTCACTTCCATCGTGCGCACACAGCAGCTCAACAACTTTCGTCGCTACAGAAGTCTTTAGGTCTGGTGGTTAAACGCCTGAAATTCGATGTGCCCACACGCAGGAATTTGAATCTGCACATGTTGCAGCGTTTGGGGCAGCACCGCCGAACCCTGCTGCAATACGGTATGACATATAGCCTGGGATAACTTGATCCAGAGGTGGTGCAGATCACGCTGCTGGAGTGGTGTCAGATCAAGGACCTATGCACCCTGCTACACAGTTTACAAATGTCGACGAAGATGTTTAGCACTGGCAATGTCATTCTCAGCGTGACAATTCTGGTCATCTACATGATGGCGCACACTGTAATTATTATTCGGAGTCAGGTGTTGGGACAAGAGGAAGGGGAGGAAGTACAGGAGGAGTCATATGCGGAAGGGATAACAAGATCTACGAGGTCCAGATGGTCAGCGGCACCTATGCGGCAGTCATGGTGAGGGAGAAGGATTAACAAGGGCGCATAGTATCAGCAAAAAGTGTTGAGGAAGGTGCAGGAGCCCATGAAGAAATGGAGGACGAACTGGCGATGGGCATGGAAGACTCAGCAGATGAGTGAGAGCTTGCTCACATTTCGGTTGTGCGAGGTTGTGGGGAGAGGGCAGAGGAAGGAGGCACGATTCTCACCTCTCTGCCACCAACACACCAAGGACTTGGTCCTCCTGGATGCACAAGACACATGAGCGCCTTCTTGCTGCACTACCTACAACATGACCCTCGGATTGTACGAATTCAAAGTAATCCAGAATACTGGGTTGCCACACTGTTAGATCCCCGGTACAAGACAAAATTTGGCGAAATAATTCCTGCCATAGAAATGGACGCCCGTATACAGGAGTATCTGCAGAATGTGGTACGCAATCTTAGATCTACTTTTCCACTAAACACCAGTGCTGCACAGAGTGAATCTCAACGCTTTGTCATGGATAGGAGGAAATGGTCTTTTACTTGTCCACATCTGAGGGACCGAGGGCTGGCTGCTGTGCTGAGATGGCGTTGAGTACGGTGTCCCTGCAGAGTTGCACTTTTGGTCATATACCAAAATGAGTTGAAAAAGGACAGATGCTGGTGGAAAGGGGAACAGGTGTGTTGGAAAGGGGAAAAAAGTTTTGGTCCGTGGATTTGGTGGTTAAGCAACAGTAACATTTTCTGAAGAAACACCATCTGTTACGGTGGGACTGGCAGATTTGGATAAAGTGGTATATACTATGTTACCGCTATATAACGAAAATTAATAAGAAAAGAAAGATAAAGGTATATATCCCCATCAGCAGTCAGTGTCCACCGTGCTCCCAGATGGAAAAGGAGAGGTTGGCAACTGGAAGGTTCGGTGGAGGATACAGAGCTGTGTGGCTATGAAACTAATAGTAGCCTGAACCAAGTTAGACGCCACTCGGATCTTGAGACTGGGAGCCCTGTTAGCGTCACAGGGTCCACACGCCCACCCAGCCCAGGAACTCCCTGTTAACATCACAGGGGCCATTCAGTACGCTGACCGTGTGCATTGGGGCCACACCTGTGAACAGCAGGCGCATCAGCAGCAGCAGGCCTGTTAATGCCACTGGGCTGCACAAGCAGGACTTGTAGGACAGGAGCTGGTCTTAACCGTTCTGCGTTACCAACTGTGGTGGTGGCCTGCATCGACACCCTATCCCTGCCTACCTCTGGCCTAAAGCCGCAATGGGTTCAACACATGGAGGTGTGCTCTTTCAGAGCATAATAGAAGACTGCGCACCTCCTTGTTGGCTCCAGCCCCTTTTATAACCTGGGTCCGCCCCAAACCAGGGTAAACCACAATGCACCTCCTGGAGACAAAAGTAGAGTGACACGTCATGAGTGGCATAACTAGCGTCCTATTTGGAACCGCAACTTCAATGATGACCTCATGGCTGCCATGACCCAAACACCTCACCAGTCATCGTCTGACCATCAATAATGCGGTGACAAGTCATAGGGGTGGGCCTCTGCAAGCCATTTGGGAGGACACCTGATGCCCTGTGGTCTATATGGGACCCCCACATCAGGGGCAGGGTCAAAGAGTTCATTACCGGACCTAGTCTCTGATGCAGTAAGTGCCTGAGCATGCTCAGTAGCATGAAATACAGTCTCTGAAAAAAGACTATCAGCTTTAGCATGGTGTCTAGGCACAAAACAGGACTTAGACCCGGCACGGAATGCAAGTACCTGTGCAAAGAGGCTTTTCACACTTAGTGTGGGAGCATGCGCTGTATCTGTGACGCCCTGGCACAGCCAGGTTGTCACAGAAAGAGTTAATCCTCCTTGGTAATCTGATCTCACACCGTTGCAGCATGACAAAGCACAGCCCCCAGTGTAAGGGAAAAGCAGAGGAGAGGGGAGGGGCTGGAGCAGAGAGTGTGTGGAGGGCAGACAGGACAGAAGTCTGAAGTTGTAGCTCCCAGGCTGGGAGTGAGGCGCGCTCTGAAAGGGCCGGGACAGGCCGTAGTGAGGAAGGGGCCAGAACAGGTAGCCGGAGCAGGGCGGTGGCCCCTCGGTACCTGGGTACCCGGATCACTACAGGGGAGTGGATTCCCCGTTCCCGGCTGAGGAGTAAAGAAAGAGAAAGGAGAGAAAGACACTTGGCTGCAGGGGAAGAACAACAAGGGCTGCTGCACCGTGTGTGGGACACTAACACCCCCGTACCAAAGGCTGCGGACACCGGCAATTCCTAGTTTACCAGTGACTCCGTGTGACTTTCTTGTGAGTACACCCGTGCCCTCGGGCACCGCACTGCAGCACTGCGCCCTGCTCCCTGCTTACCCCATCACCGGGCCCCGGGACAACCAACCCCCTACCCACGGAGGGGAGAAATAACATCTGGCTGCTCCATATCATCGCTCCCGGGATCCCCGTCCAGAGCAGCGGTGGTGTTCCACAATCACCACAACCGTGGGTGGCGTCACGGACAATCTCCCTTACCCAAATCCCCTTTTACTGTGGAGCCTGGGATCACAGACCGGGTCACGCCACCGCGATACCCACAGAAGTGACTCTGTGGCCCGGATCTGAGTCCCCCCTGGTCCCCGGGCGACACATATCCCGAAATGAAGACTTAGCGTCAGGAATGGCACAGTCAGGCTGAGCATACTCACTAGGCGAAACACTGTAATTAGGCTGCAGCTGGGGTAAATCGGCACACGCATGCGCACTAGGTGCCTCTCCACACTTAGACGTGGAGGAGAAATTGCTCTTGCAGATGCTGTCTATGAACAGAAGGAAAAGCTAAAGGAAGCCTGACTTTCTATCCCTCCGAATTATCAAATGCAGCAATGAATTCCCTGAGTTTGCTATAACATTAGCGTAGCAAAATGTGCATGAGGGTGTCATGTAGAGGTGCTATAAATAGCTTGGCACCAGTGGGGCACTAATGGAATACAACAGCCAGTTCTATGATGCCACTAAATGGCAGTATTTTTTGCTATCATTATAGCTTATTAAAAACAGAGCAGGAGGGTGTCATGCAGAGGTGATAGAAATAGCTTGGCACCAGTGGGGCACTAATGGAATACAACAGCCAGTTCTATGATGCCACTAAATGGCAGTATTTTTTGCTATCATTATAGCTCATTAAAAACAGAGCAGGAGGGTGTCACGCAGAGGTGCTGCACATAGATTTGCACCAGTGGGGCACTAATGGAGTACAACAGCCACTTCTTGTATGCCACTAGGTACACTGAGTGTTTGCTAGTATAATGGCTTAGTTAAAAAGAGTTGGAGTGTGCAATGCAGGCAGACATGCTGCAAATATCTTTACAATAGTGTGAATAGACAAAAGTACAATAGCCACGTTTAGGATGCCACTAGGTACACTGACTGTTTGCTAGTATAATGGCTTAGTTAAAAAGAGTTGGAGTGTGCAATGCAGGCAGACATGCTGCAAATATCTTTACAATAGTGTGAATAGACAAAAGTACAATAGCCACGTTTAGGATGCCACTAGGTACACTGACTGTTTGCTAGTATAATGGCTTAGTTAAAAAGAGTTGGAGTGTGCAATGCAGGCAGACATGCTGCAGATATCTTTACAATAGTGTGAATAGACAAAAGTACAATAGCCACGTTTAAGATGCCACTAGGTACACTGACTGTTTGCTAGTATAATGGCTTAGTTAAAAAGAGTTGGAGTGTGCAATGCAGGCAGACATGCTGCAAATATCTTTACAATAGTGTGAATAGACAAAAGTACAATAGCCACGTTTAGGATGCCACTAGGTACACTGACTGTTTGCTAGTATAATGGCTTAGTTAAAAAGAGTTGGAGTGTGCAATGCAGGCAGACATGCTGCAAATATCTTTGCACTAGTTTGACTACACAAAAGTCCAATAGCCACGTTTAGGATGCCACTAGGTACACTGACTGTTTGCTAGTATAATGGCTTAGTTAAAAAGAGTTGGAGTGTGCAATGCAGGCAGACATGCTGCAAATATCTTTACAATAGTGTGAATAGACAAAAGTACAATAGCCACGTTTAGGATGCCACTAGGTACACTGACTGTTTGCTAGTATAATGGCTTAGTTAAAAAGAGTTGGAGTGTGCAATGCAGGCAGACATGCTGCAAATATCTTTACAATAGTATGAATAGACAAAAGTACAATAGCCACGTTTAGGATGCCACTAGGTACACTGACTGTTTGCTAGTATAATGGCTTAGTTAAAAAGAGTTGGAGTGTGCAATGCAGGCAGACATGCTGCAAATATCTTTACAATAGTGTGAATAGACAAAAGTACAATAGCCACGTTTAGGATGCCACTAGGTACACTGACTGTTTGCTAGTATAATGGCTTAGTTAAAAAGAGTTGGAGTGTGCAATGCAGGCAGACATGCTGCAAATATCTTTCCACTAGTTTGACTACACAAAAGTACAATAGCCACGTTTAGGATGCCACTAGGTACACTGACTGTTTGCTAGTATAATGGCTTAGTTAAAAAGAGTTGGAGTGTGCAATGCAGGCAGACATGCTGCAAATATCTTTACAATAGTGTGAATAGACAAAAGTACAATAGCCACGTTTAGGATGCCACTAGGTACACTGACTGTTTGCTAGTATAATGGCTTAGTTAAAAAGAGTTGGAGTGTGCAATGCAGGCAGACATGCTGCAAATATCTTTCCACTAGTTTGACTACACAAAAGTACAATAGCCACGTTTAGGATGCCACTAGGTACACTGACTGTTTGCTAGTATAATGGCTTAGTTAAAAAGAGTTGGAGTGTGCAATGCAGGCAGACATGCTGCAAATATCTTTACAATAGTGTGAATAGACAAAAGTACAATAGCCACGTTTAGGATGCCACTAGGTACACTGACTGCTAGTATAATGGCTTAGTTAAAAAGAGTTGGAGTGTGCAATGCAGGCAGACGTGCTGCAAATGTCTTTGCACTAGTGTGACTAGACAAAAGTCCAATAGTCACGTTTAGGATGCCACTAGGTACACTGACTGTTTGCTAGTATAATGGCTTAGTTAAAAAGAGTTGAAGTGTGCAGAGGACAGGAGGGTACAGTGCCAGGATTGTGGGGCTCTGGGTAGAGGAATGGAAGCCTGCCTTTCTATTCCCTCCTAATGGTGAAATGCAGCGACGAAATCCCTGACCTTGGCTACACAGACGCTGTCTCTGTTTTCAGGACCTGTCACCTATGGCTCTGACCCTACCGGTTTGAGCCCTTAAAAGGACTGATAGAAAGTGCTCTCCCTAAGCTGTCTAACGCTGTGTATGGAGCGCATACAGCTGTATCGGCGATAGGACAAAGGACGGAGCTGCGACAGTGATGTCTGACACCAAAGACGCAGAAGAGATAATGGCGTCCTGGAGGAAAATGTCCGGTTTTATAATGCAGGGACATGTGACATGGACATCCTATCACACATGCCGTTGCTTCTCTGGCTAAAAGTCCACTTAGCTGTGTGTGTGTCTGGGATTGGCTGACATGCTGGCCCGCCCCACTACACGCGCGCCCTTAGGGAAGGAAGACAAGGAAAAAAAAAAAAAATGGCGATCGCCATTATAGAAACAGCAGTGATCTGAAGGCGCTGTTCCCGCACACTATACACTGAAATGTCATAATAGTGTGATTCACAGAGTGACTTACACTATTACAGCGGAAACCAAGCTAGGAATTAGCTGTTTTTTTTCTGCTAGAACCGTTCTCGTACGTTTCTAGAACTATCGAGCTTTTGCAAAAAGCTCGAGTTCTAGTTCGATCTAGAACAGGCCCCAAAATCACTCGAGCCTAGAACTGGAGAACCTCGAACCGCGAACCGCGCTCAACTCTACCCGCTACCCGTGTTGGCTGCTGCTGCCCCGCCACTAGGCCCGCTACCACCACCACCGGTAGCGGTACCCTGCCAATCCGCCCCGGCGGACCAACCTGCAGCAGAAGCTCGTGACCGCCCTGATCCGCTTCCATGGAAGAAGCCGAAGGCTGAGCCCGTCAGCAAAGATGCATCGGAGGCACGGCGGGGATGCAGCTGCCAGGAGGCAGAACAGGCCATGTCACAGCGGGGTCCCTCATTACCGAAGGTACCGGTCGTAGCCGGCACAGGGGGACTCCGGCTGGGCCCGTCCCCCACACCGCCTGAACCGGAGCAAGCAGAAAGTGCTCCGCACCGGGAGCGGCAGCAAAGGCAGCTGCGCCGCGGGATTGCTGATTAAGAAAGACAAGTTAGAGCATGGTAACGGTTCCCGGTTACCTTGCAGTCGGTCCCCATTGGGACTCTGCTGACGTTCCAGACGGCCCTCAAGGCTAAGGAGTCCGGTTGGAGGAGCAGTCGTACCCGCATCATCGGCAGCTGAAAATGGAGTCCTGTGGGACAGTGTCACCCCTGTGTGAGGGTGGCGTTGGGGGCTCGTGCTGTTCGATGGTGGACTGTGGGAAAGCTGCAGGAGGAAGCTGTACTGGAGCCAGGTGTTGTGGATGGCCCCTGGGACCCAGCTAACAGTCCCCGTTTGGATCCTACGGCAAGTCTCCGTTGGGACCCTACAGTTTTGTTTGTGGTAGCCCGTTGGTTACGAAGCACTGTTGTCCCCGTGGGGACTGTTTGCAAGTTATGCGTAGAAACTGCTACGGACAAGCCCGAGAACTGGCAGGGCAACCACGAACTTGTGGTATGTAAATAAAAATGTTGCCTAAACCGTTACCGCCTCCGGAGAGGCTGATTTGGAAGATGGGCCTGGAGGGAAGTGATGGCCCAGGCCCGCCACTACCGCAACCGGTGGCGATCCTCCGAGGGTTTCAGGGGATCCCCATGGACGTGGGTCCCCTGAAAAGGACAGAACCCGCTCGGGTAACTGGTGCTGGACTGGGGTCGAGGGGTGCTGCCTGTTTGCTTAGGGGCAGCATCAGGGCCAGGTTACTTGGGTGGGAGAGAGCGGAAGCCGTAACCGTTTTGCAACGTTTAAGTAAGAGTACCTCCCGATGTGGGAAGATGTTATTATATTTGTAACCTGTTTTACCGTTTATCTTTTCCAGTTTGTGAAAATAAAACCGGTGATGGACGGGCAGGCTGCGGACGGTCTGCATTTTACTAAGGGGGAATGTGGCGCCCTGGACAAGCCAGGACGTCACAAGCACAACACCTACACACCCCACACTCCCGGTCAGGCACACCGAAGTCAGACACAAACCCTTGTTGCCTTCCTCCAGGGGCTGATGTTCACACCAGGGGGTGGGCCAGGAGGTTGGCCCCGCCTACCGAGGAGTTCACAGTCCTGGAGGCGGGAAAAGTAAGGAGATGGAGTGTTGGAAGTGAAAGTGGAAGGAAGGAATGTGGTAGTAGAGCAGACTGAAGTTGGTCCGGGTGTGTAGCCCGGACGGATTAGCAAGGTTGGCAGACGGTGGTGACCGTCTGCAGGAGTGGCCTATTGGAGCTAACCGTAAGGACCGTGGATGGGCGGTGGCCCTGCGGTACCGGACCGGTACGCAAAAAGAAGCCAGCACCATCCGGCAGGGGCTTACGGACCCCGGCAAGGCTAGGAGTGAATTTGCCAAATCCGTTAGCGAAGGGAACCTCCTGGGTTTCCCAGCAGCCAAGTCCCGACAGAAGGCAACCGTCCAACCGAGAGAGGGAAACACAGTCACCGCCAAGGCTAAAGTTCCCAGGGCCAGAGCCTGCGGGCAATAAGGGCTCCTCCAGCAACCATCCAAGCTGGGGAGCGGGTTACTGGTGGGAACCCATTGGAACCGTTACACTACATAGGTGCAGGGAAAGGCAGTCACCATCAACCTGCCAGGAGAAACAACACCGCAGCCGTCTGTGGGGCCCGTCCATCCAGCCGTGTGTTTTACCGGAAACTGTGTCCTCATCATTGACTGAGTGAGTACCACCGTGCCGTGCGGCACAGCGCTGCCCCCGCGACCCTGCACCTCACCAGGCCCCGTAACCCGCCTGCCATCCATCCCTACCCCATCACCGGGCCCCGGGACAACCAACCCCCTACCCACAGAGGGGAGAACTAACATCAAAGCTGCTCCCTGTCACCGCTCCCGGGATCCCCGTCCAGAGCAGCGGTGGTGTCACCAATATCACCACAACCGTGGGTGGCGTCACGGACAATAACCAAATCCCCACCATCCAATCCCCACCCTTTTCACTCACGGGCGAGGAGCGCCGCTCGAGTCCCCGGGATCCGGCCCACTGCTCGAGCCACCACCGAGCAGCAGCAGCCGCAGCATCAGCGGTCGGACCCAAGCAGTGGGAGAGCGCAGCGTCCCCTCCTCCGCCCGCGACAACTAGTATGTCAGGTCTCTACAAGGAGAATGGTCTTCCCCGTGGTCCCACTATAGCTTCTCATAAGCCAGATCAGTTCCCATACTTTGCACTGACGAAGGGCAATCACCTCGAAACACCGTGTCTGCAAATTGGGGTTCTGATCTGGTATAAATCCTAAGTCATATGAAAAGGCTTGTTAAAAGGCCAGTTTTGACTTGTAGGATTGCTACTTCCAATAGGTGGCGCCAGAGTGTCTCCTTCCTCCCTGAAGAGACAATTTGAAACAAACAATGGAACACAAATTAAAATCACTTTATCTCCTTCTACATTCTTCAGTCTTTTGATGTGTGATTGGGTAAGATTCCAACTACACTTGTAGTATACTCGCTCTTATTTTCAGTTATTTAGAGGGCACCAAATTGACTGTTATACAAGTTGTACACTGATTACTGTACATTGAATCACAGGGTCATATCTTCAGTGTTGTCGCATGAAAGGATATCATAAAATATTTACAAAAATGTGAGGGGTATACTCAGCTTTGGAACATACTGTATACCAGAAGGAGCCTATACATTCTAGAAAATAAGTACCAGCAGGAGGCTATGTATTCTAGACACTTTATCGTGATGTCACCAAAGGTCTTGAAGTCCAGCAGAGTGCAATACCTTTGGTGACATCACAGTCCCATGACACATGATCGTGATGTCACCAAAGGACCCCAAGCAGTCTCCACATCACAAGCTACGCTGATCGGCGTAGCTGCAGCTGTAAACGATGGGGGCCCCAAAGGGGTGGGGATCTGGGCAACTGTCCGGTTTTCCCCATCCTTCCACTAGTCCTGATCCCCATTTTGATAATGATAGATCCCCAAAAATAAGTACCTATTATCACCTATCCTAAGAATAGCTGATAAGATATAAATGTGTCACATCCCCTACAATATCAGAGGAGCACAATGACACGGAGGCTGGCCGGATCACAGGAAATCTTGCATATAGTGCAGCTCTTGCAAGCTTTATAGCAAAAAGTTTGTATGCGCGCCACGTCTTCCCTTGGGGACTGACCACTACTGATAGACTGCAGAGGTGGCCTGTAATCTAGACAGTGAACTGTACAATATAGAATTAAAAATCCCTTTGTTCTTGAGTTTAAAGAAGAAATTGAACCCAAAGTACGTTGCTACGTTGCTTGTTTTTACAAGCACTTTTCAATTTTAACCATTTAAGAAGATGAGAAAAACAGTTTTAACTTTTAACCCAGTAAAATCAATTGTTCTGTTCAGGTGAGATCATACATTTATGCCAGGGACCTGAACGACTTTTAGTATTAATGTTATTTTGGTAACTTAATAGCTTTCGTTGGGTTTTGCTATCTGGTGTACGCTGCACCACTTTTTAGTTTCCCTTACCATTAACATGGATGTTCTGGGCTTTTCTCAGTATTAGTAAATCTGCCCCATTGTATTAGCTGTCCGGGAGATGCTGTGTAGGATTATTATCATTTCTCCTGGAAACTCATATACGAAAGAAGAAGCAATCAGAAATGATAGATCAGGAAATGACAGTAACATCAGAGAGCACTGCTCTAGGACTCTAACAATTCACCAGTAATTGTGAGCTATGGCGATCATTAGTCATTAACAAGAAATCTAATAGACAGTAGAAAATTGCTTTTAAGGTGGCGGAGAATGTGGCAATGTATCTGTGGGTGGGGAGCATTAGCACAGCCAAAGAGACAGAGGAGGGCATGCTATTGCAAACTGTGTAGGGCACCAAGAGGTAAGGGGCGACCACTTCAACCTCCAAAGCTGCAAATGGCTTCAGTCACAGACACATGAAGGGCTGCATTATGATGATGTATTTGTCCCGCCGTAGCAAGGGAATGCCCAATGTACGGCACAAGAGGAGGGGTAAACCAGGGAACATGTAAAGAAAGCTCCTGATGATAGGGCGAGGGGTCACCCCTTTAACTCACCTGTGGCTGTCCCTGAATTCCCTACTCTCCCTAGACGGGTCCTTCCCCCCGTGTTACTGATGACATTCTATCTAGATAGAAGAGTGAAGAGGCAGCCCCTGACAAAGGCTTTCCAGCCGAAACGGCCGTCGGGGTGGACTCGACTCCATTCCATGTGGCTTCCTTGATCCAGTCTCCCAGGTTCATTATACTTGAAACATCCTTTCAAGCCTGGTGGTTTTTGCCCTTACAGGACAATAGGCAAGTATATATATATATATATATATATATATATATATATATGGGGAAAAAGGAGCCAGCACGATCTGAAATTGGCATGCATCATATAAAAAGTGAAAATTCACAGATTTATTCCAACTGCACTATAATAAAAAAAAAAAATGAGATTTTTAGCAAATAATTGATCAATTCTTTGAGCCACCACTGCCAACGTCACGGCAAATCTCAATAGGGGGGTCCTAACCTATATTACGTATTTCATGTGCCATGCGGCCTCCTAGATAAAGTTAAAAGCAGAACCATAATGGAGCACACATACCTGTAACCTGTATATAGCCGCTTCCATGTTGCAAAAAAGGCAATTGTGGATAGAGACCAGCCCAGGTCCCAGCATGTGGAGCAAGCTCTACACATACCAGGACTATATCAGAACTGACCCTCCCAGTGCCAGACAGCAACCATTGATAAAGGCGGACCAGATCCAAGAATGGTGCTTAATTAGCATCGCCTGTGGAAAGGGGTGAGGTAACTGAATCTGAACAGCTACCAACAGGAGGAATACATTGCAGACCAAAATCAGGCTTGCATGGTATGGTGATGGTCAGTCACCAGAATTGTAGCATAACTACAGTCATAACAGAGAAAAAGGAGCCAGCACTATCTGAAATTGGCATGCATCATATAAAAAGTGCAAATTCACAGATTTGTTTGCAATATATTCCTCCTGTTGGTAGCTGTACACATTCAGTTGCCTCACCCTTTCCACAGGCATTGCTAATTAAGCACCATACTTGGATCTGGTCCGCCTTTATCAATGGTTGCTGTCTGGCACTGGAGGGGTCAGTTCTGATATAGTCCTGGTATGTGTAGAGCTTGCTCCACATGCTGGGACCTGGGCTGGCCTCTATCCACAATTGCCTCTTTTGCAACATAGAAGCGGTTATATACAGGTTACAGGTATGTGTGCTCCATTATGGTTCTGCGTTTAACTTTATCTAGGAGGCCGCATGGCACATGAAATACAGAATATAGAGTAGGACCCCCCTATTGAGATTTGCCGTGACGTTGGCAGGGGTGGCTCAAAGAATTGATCAATTATTTGCTAAAAATCTCAATTATATTACAGTACAGTTGGAATAAATCTGTGAATTTGCACTTTTTATATGATGCATGCCATTTTCAGATCGTGCTGGCTCCCCTCTCTCTCTCTCTCTCTCTCTCTCTATATATATATATTTATATATATATATATGCCGATTGGTGCTTTGGTTTAAATTTAACAATTATCATATTATAGTGTGGGCTATTATGACTATTGCCATTTACTTTTACCTTAGTCTCTAGGTCTCCGGCTTGATAATGTTGTGTTACAATTACTGTGCCCAAATGATGTGAGTTGCGATTCATTAACCTATCGTTTGCACCCATCATATGACATCTATTTGGTGGTGAAGCCTTTATATATACTATGTATATGGTTATTTATGACATCTTATGACTGTAATACGACACATAGCAGGTGATGTGTAATTATATTTCATCGTGTTGTGGTTTTCTTCTGGAATTTGCGTCCTACCTTGTTTTTTGTGCCGCATATCATTTATATTTTCCTGCTCAATAAAGTTTTTTTCACTTTCATAATTTGGGCTTTGATCGCATTTTTCCTTTTCTTGTTTTTCTGTCTAGATAGAAGAGTGAAGAGGGAGCAGAGCTCTGTCTCAAGCCTCTCCCTCTATCTCTAGCTCACCCTCTGTTTCTAGCGCCTTCTGCCTCTAGCCCTTCCCTCTGCCACTAGCTCATCCCTCTGCCCCAGCTCCTTCTTCTGTCTCTAGCCCCTCCCTCTGCCTCTAGCTCCTGCCTCTGGCTCATCCCTTTGCCCCAAGCTCCTCCTTCTGTCTTTAGCCCGTCCCTCTGCATCTAGCTCCTCCCTCTTCACATAGTTACTCCTTCTGCCTCTAGCTCCTCCCTCTGTCTCTAGCTCCTCCTTCTGCCTCTAGCTCATACCTCTGCCCCAGCTACTCCCTCTGCCGGTAGACCCTTCTTCTGCCTCTAGCTTATCCCTCTGCCTACAGCTCCTCCCTTTGCCTCTAGTCCCTCCTTCTACCTCTAGCCCTTTTTTTGCTTCTAGCTCATCCCTTTGCCCCAGCTCCTCCCTCTGCCTCTAGCCCCTCCCTCTTCCGCTAGCTTCTCCCTCCTCCCATCATCATAGAATCTCCTTAGTAACATCTGACATCTCCTATCTCAGTAATGGGAATTTCTTCACTGAATACAGATTTTACCTCAGAATTGAGAATTTTGATAATGACTGATCAATTCTGGCAGACAAAGAAGCAAATTTGTCTCATAAGACATATTACAGAGTTGCTTATTTTCCTGTGTACTATTCATTTCTTATATAAAAATTAAAAATATGGTAAAGCTTTAAATTTGGTCCTCCCTCTGTAAGGGTCCCTCTGACAAGGTGTTCTGCTGTGAACCTGAGCACCAGTGACATGGGTTCTTCTGGGTGTGTGTTATGTAATTCAGTTCAGATGTTTTCAACTCGGGGTGATACCATCAGGAAGGATTTGGTCCAGTGGCGTAGCTACTGCCTTTGCCGCCCGATAATCCAGAAACCTTCAAAAATCCGGAAAGCCATTAAAATATTTATTTTTCATGGAACTACAATCAAAGATCTAATTGTAGACTGCTGCTATTAGTCCTAGACTTTCACCTTTTTACACACATATGTAGGCCTATTATACACACACACACACACACCTCTGCTACATACATACAGACATACTCACACAGCTCTGCTACATACATACAGACACACACACACAGCTCTGCTGCATACATACAGACACTCACACAGCTCTGCTACATACATACAGACACTCACACAGCTCTGCTACATACATACAGACACACACAGCTCTACTGCATACATACATACAGAAACACACACAACTCTACTGCATACAGACAGACACACACAGCTCTGCTACATACATACAGACACACACAGCTCTACTGCATACATACAGACACACACACAGCTCTGCTACATACATACAGACAGACACTCAGCTCTGCTACATACATACACACACACAGCTCTGTTACATGCATACATACAGACACACACTATTCTGCTGCATACATACAGACACACACAGCTCTACTGCATACATACAGACACACACAGCTCTGCTGGATACATACAGACAGACACACAGCTCTGCTACATACACACACACACAGCTCTGTTACATACATACATACAGACACACACTATTCTGCTGCATACATACAGACACACACAGTTCTACTGCATACATACAGACACACACAGCTCTGCTGCATACATACAGACACACACAGCTCTGCTGCATACATACAGACACACACAGCTCTGCTGCATGCACACAGACACACACAGCTCTGCTACATACAGACAGACACACACAGCTCTGCAACATACATACAGACACACACAACTCTGCTGCATACATACAGACACACGCAACTCTGCTGCATACATACAGACAGACACACATCTCTGCAGCATACAGACAGACACACACAACTCTGCAGCTGCTGCATATATACATACAGACAGACACACACAACTCTGCTGCATACATACATACAGACACACACAGCTCTACTGCATGCATACATACAGGCACACACAACTCTGCTGCACATAGACACACACTCGGCTCTTGGGGGCCCGCATACACGGCTCCGGGGGCCAGTGTACCAACCCGCGCTCGGCTGCAGCCGAGCCGCTCGGATACAGGCTCGTTGGTTGGTGGCTCGTGCGCCTCCGGACCCGGGGTCACTTCGTTCTGAAAGGGGATGCTGGCGCTTTTGGTGGGGGTTAGGTACGTGCACGGCATGAGCCACGCTTGAGTTCTTGACGCCACCCACGGGATGTGGTGAAGGTAGACACCACCGCTGCAGTTACGGGGCACCCGGGGGAGAGGTTATGCAGCAAGTTGTTAACTCCTCCGTAGGCAGGGATGGTGGCCCTGGGGCCCGTTGGGGATAGCTGGGCGGTGCAGGGCGGGTTCGCAGCCGGATGGCACTGTTGTACTCACTGTTATTGTCACACACAAGTCTCTGGTAAACCAAGTTGATGGTGATCAGTGCCCGCAGCTGGCTGCGTCTGGTCCCCCACCCGGTTCGGTGGTCTTGGCCTTTCTCTTGGTCCGTGTTGTGTACTTGGGCTGCCTGCGCTTCAGCGACGGGAGTCTGCTCCCCGGCTTTGTGAATGTCGGGAGAGCCCTTTTGCCCGCAGACGCTGGCCCGTGGGATCTCTCTGCCTGTGCGGTGGCTTTCTATCCCCCTCGGTGGGCTGTTGTCTTCAATCGGGACTTGGGTGGGAAAGGACCTATAGTCCAGACCGCAATCAGTTAATTAACTCAGTCCAGTGGATTCTGGACCTCGTTTCAGGGTCTGAGTACCCCCTCTAGTGCTCTGTTTTCCGAGGTTTGCCTCCTAGCCAAAGGTGCCCGGGCTCCAACCCCGGCACCTGTCAGCTCCACACACTGCTGACAACTCCTCACTCACTCACTGACTGACTAAACTGCTTTGTGTTTCCTGCCTCAGGCTCTCTGAACTCCTCGGTGGGCGTGGTCAACCACCTGGCTCCACCCCCTGGTGTGTCCATCAAGCACTGAGGGAGGTGACTTGGTTTTAATGGTTGGCTGATGACACCTTATTGGGGGACAGGTGTAGTGCGGGGGTCTATCTGTGACTACCTGGCTAGTCCAGGGCGTCACACCAGCACATAAGGCTCAGGTGGGGGGGTCAGGGCATACACCTGGGGGGGGAAGCCCATACAGCTCACTGGGGTCCATAAACCGGGTGGCTGGGAGGGAACATACATGCCGAGGGGGGGGGGTTTAGCACGTACCGCTCGGTCACGGAGGAGAGGGGGCCCACACAGCGCCGGAGGTTGCTGGCTGGCACTGCGCCTCCTTCATCTGTGGGACTGAGCAGGCCGTGAGGTGGCTCCGCCCACAGACGAAGCTCAAACCAGGAGGACGCTGTGGTCTGCGCGCCTTAAAGGGACGGCAGCCGAGGACTGCGGTCCGGGGGCCGCGGAACTGAAGGCGAGTGGCCAAAATGCCGCCCCCCTGACATGTGCCGCCCGGGGCGGACAGCCCCCTCCGCCCCCCCTTTGCTACACCAGTGGTTTGGTCTATTTTATAAAAATAAATTAAACTTTACTCTAGGAACTGGTGAAACAAGTACAAAGCTTGACTTTCGCATCTTCTGGTTTACACATAAGGCCACTTTACACGCTGCGATATTGGTACCGATATCGCTAGCGTGGACACCCGCCCCCATCGGTTGTGCGACATGGGCAAATCGCTGCCCATGGTGCACAACATCGCCCAGACCTGTCACACTACTTACCTGCCCTGCGACATCGCTGTGACCGGCGAAACGCCTCCTTTCTAAGTGGGCGGTTCATTCAGCATCACAGCGACGTCACAGCTGCGTCACTGAACCGCCGCCCAATAGAAGCGGAGGGGCAGAGATGAGCGGGACGAACATCCTGCCCACCTCCTTCCTTCCGCATTGCGGGCGGGAGGCAGGTAAGGAGAGGTTCCTCGTTCCTGCGGTGTCACACGTACCGATGTGTGCTGCCGCAGGAACGAGGAACAACTTCGTTACTGCTTCAGCAACGATATTAGAGAATGGACCCTCATGTCACCGATGAGCGATTTTGCACGTTTTTGCAACGATGCAAAATCGCTCATAGGTGTCAAACGCAACGGCATCGCTAAAGCGACCGGATGTGCGTCACAAATTCCGTGACCCCAACGAGATCGCTTGAGCAATGTCGCAGCATGTAAAGCGGCCTATAATCACAGGTGTAACTTTCATACATAGAAAGACATAATTTGTTAATAACAACAGGGATCCTGTGGCTTTTCATCTGGCACTATCGTCATTATTTAAAATCTATAATGTATTTCACAGGTCTCTGTTAAAAAAATGTGGCTTCTAGAATCTTTCTTACCTTACCTCCACCTCCGGTTCTAGTTGATGGATCCCATTTTGTTACGTTCGTTTATGGTCCTGAGAAAAAGACTCAAGTACCCACCTCCAATATCCTTGCTGAGTGCCTGGTTAGGAGTTTTCATTGCCTTTAAACATATCCTTAGGCTCCAGAGACCCCTATTAGAGGGATGGGTACAGTCACAATGAGGCGTCATCAGGATCTGTGGGAACTACAGATTCAGGCACTTTGCCTGCTGATTTCTCCGATGTTAGTGATCAGTACAGGCAGACTCTGGCATCGACCTACAGACTTGTGGTTTATAGGCAGCCTAGCAAGAATTAATCTCTGCTGGGCTGCTTGTTAGTCTCCTTTGATCACATGTTGCAGGGGAGCCAGTTCCATTTGCTCTCCTCCTATATATGCTAGCTGGACTCTTCCTTTAATGCCAGCTATTGCTTCTCTATACTGGTTTGGTGAGGTTTTATGATCCAGACTAACTGGTGGTTGTAGTACTTTGTTGCTGTAAGCAGTTGTAGTGTTAACCCTTATTGTTGTTTTTTGCTGCCTTCCTTTTGCTTTTCTCCTTAGTTTCTTACTGTCTGTTCCTGTGAGTTTGCAGTGTGTCTGAGTTTTGTTTCTTCTCTGTCTGTCTTAAATCTGTGTTGCAATCACACTCTTGCCCCTTCCTTCATTGGGGGAGTGGACAGATTAGCTCTGGTCAGGAGAATAGCAATTCATGGAACTCTGGTATCTAAACCATCAAGGGTAATCTGGAGGTTAGGGATAGCCTAGGGTCTCCTAGCATGAGGGACAGTATCCGAGCCTCCTGTCCCTTGCTATCCTGCAGACACATTGTGACAATATGACGTGGACAACAATTTTGCATTTTATGGCATTTTCCAACAGCTTTGGGCACCATTGCCTAAATAGGTGAAGCTAGGAAGAATCCTGCGAGGAATGAGGCGTGGCTAAACCAGCTAATCAAATTCAGCAAGTCAAAATTCTGTAAGTCGGAAACGTTACTCCAGTCCCTAACTAGAGTAACGTTTTAGGCGAAGCGCATGACACTGAAAAGATACGTTAGTTGGTATGAATTCCAGGTATCTTATTCCTGCGTGGCTGGTGTATGAGAATCGTGATGCCAGTCTTATTTAAAAGGTGCCTTTGTCTTTTTTTGTGGCCAAGGGACCTTTGGGCTTTCGCAAGGCACCTGAAAGGTCTGCTCCCTCTGTAACTTCCTTTTGATGGCTGCAAAAATTAAAAAAAAAAAAAAAAAAAGTTGAGGAGCAGAAGTGAAAATTGTGAGAAAGATCTGAATTGAAAAACATTTGCAGACAAATAAGATGTTCGGTAGAGATGACAAGCATACTTGAACTTTGCTATTTTCTCCATAAAAATGTCCACTGTGTAGATTTTCATGTAATTTGTGCACTATTCCTCTATTGTACAGAGATGATAGATGTCTAGATTTACGTTACAGATCTATAAAATAAAAACAAACACCACCTTCCAGATCTCTGTTGGCTCTAAATAAGACTGTATAATGGCTGCTATCAAATTGCACGTTACCATCACAATTGCTGCAATTTATATTTTAAAACTGCTTTACACATCACAACAATGCTGTTAAAGGTCTAGCAAAATAAACAAAATAAAGCACAGAGCCACTCATCAAAGATTATAAGTGATAATATTCAGGACGGCTGCAGACATCACTATGGTGGGGTTAAAATCTTGTTGAAAACATCTGAGTACAGTGAACGCTTCCTAGTGTTGGCTACAGGTCACTAGAATTTTAGGATAAAAGTATATATTTAAAGGGAACTTATCACAAAGTTTTTCCCTTATGAGCTGCGGCCACCACCGGTGAGCCCTTATGTGCAGCATTCTAGAATACTGTATATAAGAGCCCAGGCCGCTCTATAGAAAATAAAAAATACCTTTATTATACTCACGTAGGGGTTGGTCCAGTCTGATGAGGGTCACTACTCTCAGTCCGGTGCCTTCTCTATCTTGTGCAGTCACCGTCCTCCTTCCCAGGCCCATGTGGCTGACGTGTCCTACGTCATCCACACAGAGGCCGCCATTGCGCTTCTGTATATGCACACTGCCTTCAATTGGTCCAAAAGTTCAATGTAATACCTTGCCTTGATAGCGCAACCCTTTTGAAGGTAGTCCACTAGCAGCACACCCTCCTTATCCCAGAACACAGATGCCATCACCTCAGTGGCTGATTTTTGCATCCTGAACTTTGGATGAGGAGAACCACTGTGCCTCCACTCTTTTGACTGCTCCTTGTTTTCAGGGTCATACAAATAAATCCAGGTCTCATCCATAGTGACCAGTCAATCCAGGAAGTTCTTGTCAGTCCGGAAACGCTGACAAATGGACTGGGAAGTTTTCGCTCGCATGCTTCTCTGATCTGTTGTCAAACATTTGTGGAACCACTTTGCAGATCGCTTCCTCATGTCCAAATGTTCATGGATAATGACACAAAAACATTCACGGGAAATCCCCATGATGTCTGCTATTGCCTTAGCTGAAATTCGTGGATTCTCCAGTATGAGGTTGGGCATAGCACCGACGATCTCCGGAACAACAACCACTCTTGGTCGTCCAGAACGTTTAATTTGGCAACCCAGTTGTTAACTGTGGAATATTAAGGGCATTGATCCCCCAATGTCTGCGACATATCACCATGAATATCCTATGTGGACTTTCCTTGCAGAAACAAGAATTTTATCACGCCTCTGCTCTCAGTTGCTGTGAATATCGTATTAGACTCTGCCATTTTCTTTTCCAGCGTGCGTAGAACACTGCTGCCGTAAGCAACAAACACAAAATTTTGAAAACATATATTAGACACATAAGGCTTTCATGTGATGTAGCATACGTTACCATAGAAACAAAAAAAGATCACAAAGCCAAAGACCTATCAGCAGCCCCTCATATATGTGCATACAATCCACTCATGACTGTATCAAGAAAGTCTTTTCAAGGCTAAAAATCAGAAAAGAATAAAAAACAAAGCAGCTTTAGTTAAAACATGACTTAACAAAAAGAGAAAACCCTACAGTGTCGAAAATACGATAAAATTAACTGTAAAAATACAAAACTCAATGAAAAAATACAACCTAGTTTAGCTAATAGGTGCAGAAATTCTGCAGCATCAGAAACTGACCTAACACTCATCGTGGGACTGTAGCCTCACACATTTATGTTTTACAGAGGAATAGAAAGTAATGTAGGTTTATGGAAACTAACAGCATAAACTGACCAAGGAAAACACAGTTTATGTATTCTGTTTCAAATTTAGCTATTCTCTCCGAGCAAACATCTGACCCCACGGCCAAGAACGTGATTGCGCTATGGAGAAAGGGAGGAAGCCGTCACCAGACACCTCTGATGGCAGCTCATCTCCCAGTCAACAAACTGATTGTGCAGTTGAATTATATCTAGAGATGACCAGACTCGTGGAAGTTCGGTTCGGCGGGTTCAGCCGGACTTTAGATACAGCGCAGTTCGGGACCAGGACTTGACCTAAACCACAATGTAAGTAACTGATTGGGCAGTTTGTTTCTCTACCCACATACAGTTAGCCATAAACAGAGCACTTCCAGGAGAGGGAGGGCAGGATTTTTTGTTTTTTGATGTACACACAATATCGGATAATGCTGATTTGCCCCCCAGTGAAAGCCATTCAGACACTACTAGTGTCGCGGACGGCGGGGTGCTGCGCTCGCTAACGCTCGGGTCCGGCGCTGCTGCTGCTCGGTGGCTCGAGCGGTAGGCCGGATCCGGGGACTCGAGCGGCGCTCCTCGCCCGTGAGTGAAAAGGGAGGTGGTTTGTTTGGGGATTTAGTCCGTGACGCCACCCACGGGTTGTGGTGAAGATGGGCACCACCGCTGCTGATGACGGGGATCCTGGGAGCGATGGTAGGGAGCAGCTGGGATGTTGTTTTCCCCCTCCGTGGGTAGGGGTTGGGGTCCCGGGGCCCGGTGGTATGACGGGGAGGCAGGGTTGGTGAGGTGCAGGGTTGCAGGGAAAGCTCGGCGCGGTGCCGGATGGCACGGGTGTACTCACTCAGCAATAGATGCACAAAGTCTCCGGTAAACCAAACGGCTGGATGGACGGGTCCCGCAGCCGGCTGCAGTGTCTCTCCCCGGACAGGTGATGGCGGCTGTCTCTCCCTGCACCTTTTTGTACTGTGTTGACTCCAATGGCGGTGGCTGTATGTCCTCACGGTGTGAGCGGTTGCCTTCAATCGGGACTTGGTTGTTAGGGAACCCGGGGGTTCCTGTCACATTCGGATTTGACTATTGACAGTGGCTCCAAGCCTGGTCGGGGTCCGATGGCCCTGCCTGTGTGTGCTTAGCTTCACTCTGTTCCCCGGTTCGGTACCGGTGGGCCACCGCCCAGCCCCGGTCCTTACGGCTCTGCGGAGTTCCACCAACTCCTGCAGACGGCCACCACCGTCTGCCAACCTTGCTCTCAGTGCCTGGGCTCCAACCCAGACACTTGCAGTACGTGACCTCTCACTTTCACCTCCTGACTCTCACTCCTCCAAACTCTAACTAACTGCTTTTCCCGCCTCCAGGCCTGTGAACTCCTTGGTGGGTGGGGCCAACCGCCTGGCTCCGCCCCACCTGGTGTGGACATCAGACCCTGGAGGAAGGCAACAAGGGTTTTGTGTCTGACTAATGTAACTGTCCGGGGGTGTGTGTGTGTGTGTGTTTTGTCTGTGGCTACCTGGCTAGTCCAGGGCGCCACACTAGCGACTCTCCCTGGGCCTACCCGAACACACTCGATAGAGAGGTCAGCATATGTGAAATGCCCGAACTTTAATCTGGAATGACGGGAGGCGGCCCCAGGCCGCACGGGCATCACACTCCTTCACCAAAGAGTCTCCATGTGCGAACATGGCTTCAGGAAGGGTGGATGATACTTACTTTCTGCTATGGGACAGTTTCCATCACCCCTGCTGCCAGTCATTGACACCATCGGATAGTGAGACACGCAGCATCAGAGTTTGCTTGGTCAACCAAATTTGGTTGCTCTATTCTTCACACCATTATGACAAACATGGCCTTCCTTTCTGATTCTGTGAGGTACTCTTCTTCTTTCTTTCCCCTGCTATGTCAGACCTCGTCCACAGTACTTCAGGGTGTGCGCTTCTTCACCCCTTATTCCGCACATCTTTGTCTGTTTCTTGGCCCTAGCGTCTTCTCTAGCTGGACGACTCTTTAAGCCCGCTGGGATGAGCCATAGTCTCCTGATGTTCAGAGGTTACTTCAGGGTTTCCTGACAGGCCCTAGCACTGAGGTCCCAGCCTCTCACTTTTGAACCCACTTCTGGACTGCCGTTTCTCTGGAGTTCTCTCTCTTAGCCATCCGCCCTGCCACCTGTCACTCCTCTTTTATCTACCTAGAATTAATCTCTGCTGGGCTGCTTGTTAGTCTCCTTTGATCACATGTTGCAGGGGAGCCAGTTCCATTTGCTCTCCTCCTATATATGCTAGCTGGACTCTTCCTTTAATGCCAGCTATTGCTTCTCTATACTGGTTTGGTGAGGTTTTATGATCCAGACTAACTGGTGGTTGTAGTACTTTGTTGCTGTAAGCAGTTGTAGTGTTAACCCTTATTGTTGTTTTTTGCTGCCTTCCTTTTGCTTTTCTCCTTAGTTTCTTACTGTCTGTTCCTGTGAGTTTGCAGTGTGTCTGAGTTTTGTTTCTTCTCTGTCTGTCTTAAATCTGTGTTGCAATCACACTCTTGCCCCTTCCTTCATTGGGGGAGTGGACAGATTAGCTCTGGTCAGGAGAATAGCAATTCATGGAACTCTGGTATCTAAACCATCAAGGGTAATCTGGAGGTTAGGGATAGCCTAGGGTCTCCTAGCATGAGGGACAGTATCCGAGCCTCCTGTCCCTTGCTATCCTGCAGACACATTGTGACAATATGACGTGGACAACAATTTTGCATTTTATGGCATTTTCCAACAGCTTTGGGCACCATTGCCTAAATAGGTGAAGCTAGGAAGAATCCTGCGAGGAATGAGGCGTGGCTAAACCAGCTAATCAAATTCAGCAAGTCAAAATTCTGTAAGTCGGAAACGTTACTCCAGTCCCTAACTAGAGTAACGTTTTAGGCGAAGCGCATGACACTGAAAAGATACGTTAGTTGGTATGAATTCCAGGTATCTTATTCCTGCGTGGCTGGTGTATGAGAATCGTGATGCCAGTCTTATTTAAAAGGTGCCTTTGTCTTTTTTTGTGGCCAAGGGACCTTTGGGCTTTCGCAAGGCACCTGAAAGGTCTGCTCCCTCTGTAACTTCCTTTTGATGGCTGCAAAAATTAAAAAAAAAAAAAAGTTGAGGAGCAGAAGTGAAAATTGTGAGAAAGATCTGAATTGAAAAACATTTGCAGACAAATAAGATGTTCGGTAGAGATGACAAGCATACTTGAACTTTGCTATTTTCTCCATAAAAATGTCCACTGTGTAGATTTTCATGTAATTTGTGCACTATTCCTCTATTGTACAGAGATGATAGATGTCTAGATTTACGTTACAGATCTATAAAATAAAAACAAACACCACCTTCCAGATCTCTGTTGGCTCTAAATAAGACTGTATAATGGCTGCTATCAAATTGCACGTTACCATCACAATTGCTGCAATTTATATTTTAAAACTGCTTTACACATCACAACAATGCTGTTAAAGGTCTAGCAAAATAAACAAAATAAAGCACAGAGCCACTCATCAAAGATTATAAGTGATAATATTCAGGACGGCTGCAGACATCACTATGGTGGGGTTAAAATCTTGTTGAAAACATCTGAGTACAGTGAACGCTTCCTAGTGTTGGCTACAGGTCACTAGAATTTTAGGATAAAAGTATATATTTAAAGGGAACTTATCACAAAGTTTTTCCCTTATGAGCTGCGGCCACCACCGGTGAGCCCTTATGTGCAGCATTCTAGAATACTGTATATAAGAGCCCAGGCCGCTCTATAGAAAATAAAAAATACCTTTATTATACTCACGTAGGGGTTGGTCCAGTCTGATGAGGGTCACTACTCTCAGTCCGGTGCCTTCTCTATCTTGTGCAGTCACCGTCCTCCTTCCCAGGCCCATGTGGCTGACGTGTCCTACGTCATCCACACAGAGGCCGCCATTGCGCTTCTGTATATGCACACTGCCTTCAATTGGTCCAAAAGTTCAATGTAATACCTTGCCTTGATAGCGCAACCCTTTTGAAGGTAGTCCACTAGCAGCACACCCTCCTTATCCCAGAACACAGATGCCATCACCTCAGTGGCTGATTTTTGCATCCTGAACTTTGGATGAGGAGAACCACTGTGCCTCCACTCTTTTGACTGCTCCTTGTTTTCAGGGTCATACAAATAAATCCAGGTCTCATCCATAGTGACCAGTCAATCCAGGAAGTTCTTGTCAGTCCGGAAACGCTGACAAATGGACTGGGAAGTTTTCGCTCGCATGCTTCTCTGATCTGTTGTCAAACATTTGTGGAACCACTTTGCAGATCGCTTCCTCATGTCCAAATGTTCATGGATAATGACACAAAAACATTCACGGGAAATCCCCATGATGTCTGCTATTGCCTTAGCTGAAATTCGTGGATTCTCCAGTATGAGGTTGGGCATAGCACCGACGATCTCCGGAACAACAACCACTCTTGGTCGTCCAGAACGTTTAATTTGGCAACCCAGTTGTTAACTGTGGAATATTAAGGGCATTGATCCCCCAATGTCTGCGACATATCACCATGAATATCCTATGTGGACTTTCCTTGCAGAAACAAGAATTTTATCACGCCTCTGCTCTCAGTTGCTGTGAATATCGTATTAGACTCTGCCATTTTCTTTTCCAGCGTGCGTAGAACACTGCTGCCGTAAGCAACAAACACAAAATTTTGAAAACATATATTAGACACATAAGGCTTTCATGTGATGTAGCATACGTTACCATAGAAACAAAAAAAGATCACAAAGCCAAAGACCTATCAGCAGCCCCTCATATATGTGCATACAATCCACTCATGACTGTATCAAGAAAGTCTTTTCAAGGCTAAAAATCAGAAAAGAATAAAAAACAAAGCAGCTTTAGTTAAAACATGACTTAACAAAAAGAGAAAACCCTACAGTGTCGAAAATACGATAAAATTAACTGTAAAAATACAAAACTCAATGAAAAAATACAACCTAGTTTAGCTAATAGGTGCAGAAATTCTGCAGCATCAGAAACTGACCTAACACTCATCGTGGGACTGTAGCCTCACACATTTATGTTTTACAGAGGAATAGAAAGTAATGTAGGTTTATGGAAACTAACAGCATAAACTGACCAAGGAAAACACAGTTTATGTATTCTGTTTCAAATTTAGCTATTCTCTCCGAGCAAACATCTGACCCCACGGCCAAGAACGTGATTGCGCTATGGAGAAAGGGAGGAAGCCGTCACCAGACACCTCTGATGGCAGCTCATCTCCCAGTCAACAAACTGATTGTGCAGTTGAATTATATCTAGAGATGACCAGACTCGTGGAAGTTCGGTTCGGCGGGTTCAGCCGGACTTTAGATACAGCGCAGTTCGGGACCAGGACTTGACCTAAACCACAATGTAAGTAACTGATTGGGCAGTTTGTTTCTCTACCCACATACAGTTAGCCATAAACAGAGCACTTCCAGGAGAGGGAGGGCAGGATTTTTTGTTTTTTGATGTACACACAATATCGGATAATGCTGATTTGCCCCCCAGTGAAAGCCATTCAGACACTACTAGTGTCGCGGACGGCGGGGTGCTGCGCTCGCTAACGCTCGGGTCCGGCGCTGCTGCTGCTCGGTGGCTCGAGCGGTAGGCCGGATCCGGGGACTCGAGCGGCGCTCCTCGCCCGTGAGTGAAAAGGGAGGTGGTTTGTTTGGGGATTTAGTCCGTGACGCCACCCACGGGTTGTGGTGAAGATGGGCACCACCGCTGCTGATGACGGGGATCCTGGGAGCGATGGTAGGGAGCAGCTGGGATGTTGTTTTCCCCCTCCGTGGGTAGGGGTTGGGGTCCCGGGGCCCGGTGGTATGACGGGGAGGCAGGGTTGGTGAGGTGCAGGGTTGCAGGGAAAGCTCGGCGCGGTGCCGGATGGCACGGGTGTACTCACTCAGCAATAGATGCACAAAGTCTCCGGTAAACCAAACGGCTGGATGGACGGGTCCCGCAGCCGGCTGCAGTGTCTCTCCCCGGACAGGTGATGGCGGCTGTCTCTCCCTGCACCTTTTTGTACTGTGTTGACTCCAATGGCGGTGGCTGTATGTCCTCACGGTGTGAGCGGTTGCCTTCAATCGGGACTTGGTTGTTAGGGAACCCGGGGGTTCCTGTCACATTCGGATTTGACTATTGACAGTGGCTCCAAGCCTGGTCGGGGTCCGATGGCCCTGCCTGTGTGTGCTTAGCTTCACTCTGTTCCCCGGTTCGGTACCGGTGGGCCACCGCCCAGCCCCGGTCCTTACGGCTCTGCGGAGTTCCACCAACTCCTGCAGACGGCCACCACTGTCTGCCAACCTTGCTCTCAGTGCCTGGGCTCCAACCCAGACACTTGCAGTACGTGACCTCTCACTTTCACCTCCTGACTCTCACTCCTCCAAACTCTAACTAACTGCTTTTCCCGCCTCCAGGCCTGTGAACTCCTTGGTGGGTGGGGCCAACCGCCTGGCTCCGCCCCACCTGGTGTGGACATCAGACCCTGGAGGAAGGCAACAAGGGTTTTGTGTCTGACTAATGTAACTGTCCGGGGGTGTGTGTGTGTGTGTGTTTTGTCTGTGGCTACCTGGCTAGTCCAGGGCGCCACACTAGCGACTCTCCCTGGGCCTACCCGAACACACTCGATAGAGAGGTCAGCATATGTGAAATGCCCGAACTTTAATCTGGAATGACGGGAGGCGGCCCCAGGCCGCACGGGCATCACACTCCTTCACCAAAGAGTCTCCATGTGCGAACATGGCTTCAGGAAGGGTGGATGATACTTACTTTCTGCTATGGGACAGTTTCCATCACCCCTGCTGCCAGTCATTGACACCATCGGATAGTGAGACACGCAGCATCAGAGTTTGCTTGGTCAACCAAATTTGGTTGCTCTATTCTTCACACCATTATGACAAACATGGCCTTCCTTTCTGATTCTGTGAGGTACTCTTCTTCTTTCTTTCCCCTGCTATGTCAGACCTCGTCCACAGTACTTCAGGGTGTGCGCTTCTTCACCCCTTATTCCGCACATCTTTGTCTGTTTCTTGGCCCTAGCGTCTTCTCTAGCTGGACGACTCTTTAAGCCCGCTGGGATGAGCCATAGTCTCCTGATGTTCAGAGGTTACTTCAGGGTTTCCTGACAGGCCCTAGCACTGAGGTCCCAGCCTCTCACTTTTGAACCCACTTCTGGACTGCCGTTTCTCTGGAGTTCTCTCTCTTAGCCATCCGCCCTGCCACCTGTCACTCCTCTTTTATCTACCTTAGCCCTATCATATCTAAAACTCACCCTATTGCTGACATAACCAGACTGTTTGATGGTAGATTTTGTCAACCTTGTATACAATCCTAACTCTACTACTATAGAACTTGTTCTTCTCTAAAAAAAAACACTTATATACTAATACATGCATTTATCTCACTCAACAATTTTGAGCCAAAAACTAATTCCATGGAGGTGTGTGTGTGATTTGCTCCTCTTGCACCTGTGATGCCTCAACTTAGTGGGGGTTTAGCTGTATCCTGATAGAGTATTAGTTTTTTGCCTGGGCGATGTACACACTGCAGCCCATCTTTGCTGTAAGTAATACTTCATTTTTGGAGGATATTTATTCCTCTTTTTGTTGCTATTTTTATATGCAGTTGTTAAAAATGGATGAAGAATGCAAGACATACCATAATTTCCGGTTTGTAAGACGCACTTTTTTCCCCCCAAAACTAGGGGGAAAATGGAGGTGCGTCTTCCAAACCGCATATGGTTTATCGGGGTGGCAGTAGTGGTGTATCGTGGTCAATGATACGGAGGGCTTGGAGGGGGTGTCACTGCAGTGGAGCAGCTCAGTAGGGTCAGTGTGTGGCAATGGAGGGTTGGCGATACTGCGGACTTGTGGGTTGTCACGGCGGCGGACACAATTGATTTGCTGGCAGGTTTGGAAGAGGGGGTGTTGTGGCTCAAGAGGGTCAGTGTGTGGCAGCGGAGGGTCAGCGATACTGCGGGCTCGGGTGGTGTCATGGCAGTGAGCACCATTAATCTGCCGGTGGACTCGGAGGAGGGGGTGTAGCAGCTCAAGAGTGTCATTGTGCGGCAGCAGAGGGTCGTTGATACTGCGGGCTCATGGTTTATTGAGGCGGGTGCCATTGATCTGCGGGCTGCTTTTAATTGCCAGTGGTTGACGTGATGGAGTTCAAGAAAATAAATGCGGAGGCCAATCTGCACACGAGCCGCCTCCATTGCCATTTTCTTGAAGTCCATCGTGTCAACGGCCGGCGATTCAATGGAGCTCGCAGTCCGCAGACAGATCAATGGCGCTCACTGCTGTGATACCCCATGAGTCTGTAATATTGCCGACCCTCCACTGCCGCACACTGACCCTCTTGAGCCGTGACACCCCCTTCTCCGAGCCCTCCGGCAGATCAACGGCGAGTGCTGCTGTGACACCCCATGAGCCTGCAGTATCGCCGACCCTCCGCACAATGACCTTCTTGAGCCGCGACACCCCATCCTCTGAGCTCGCAGCATCGCCAACCCTCATGATCCGTGACACCCCCTCCTCCAAACCCGCATCATAACCTACCATGCCTCCTGTGACCTTCCTGAGCTGCTCCACCACCACCGCTCTCCTGTGCAGTAGGATTATAAGACGGGCCCTCCTTTTTACAGTAAAAATTATTTTTTTTTCCTATTTTCCTCCTTCCAATTTGGGGTGCGTCTTATAATCCAGTGTGTCTTATAAAACGAAAAATACGATACTTTGTACTTCAGTATTACATCTATGTTTTCTCCTTTTTTAGTTGATCGAGTGCTATGAGTCAATGGATAAAAAATAAAGTTCAGTCGGTCTACCTCCTTCAGTTTTTAAAGACTGTTTAGAAACAAATGGGATGCAAAACCAAATACAAAATTAATGAAAAACAAATGACACACTGACAAAAAATAGCCCGACATTTTGCTTCCATTCATTTCTTGACCACATACTCCTGCTTCATGATTGTTAATATTTCTTCCATAGTACAAGTAAAAGGAGAAAATAATGACTTTTCAAGATAATTAAAAGACAAGAGATGAAAGTATTTTCTGAATTTAAGTTGATCAAAACAATCTGTTGTATAACATCTAAAGTGATAAGAGTCAAATCCAAGTCATTCAGTTTAATGGAAAAATGCTAAGTGACCAAATTATCATGTCCAAAAAACATAACGTTCTAACTCTGGTAAAATAGGAAATTATATTCAGGGATCAGACAAAGGTTTATTACGGAAGAGAACACAGCGTGTCACCTCAATTACCACATTTCCTGTCTAAAAGTAAAATAGAATAATGTAAGTCCAAAAATGAAAGGTTTAATGAGATGTTTGATTTAGATGTTCAAAAACTCTTTTTGGAGAAGTTGGAGTAAAAATAGGAGGCACAGTGCCTGAATGATCAGGATTCTTCTGTTAATTACTTCTCTTTATGGCCAATTTCTTTCTTTTTTCTTCGCCTTCTTCTAAAGGCCGCTTTACATGCAACGACATCGCTAACGAGATAGCGCTGGGGTCACGGAATTCGTGATGCACATCCGGCCTCGTTAGCGACGTTGTTGCGTGTGAAATGTACGAGCGACCACTAACGATCAAAAATACTTACCAAATCATTGATCGTTGACACGTCGTTCATTTCCAAAATATCGTTGCTCATTTTGGATGCAGATTGTTCGTCGTTCCTGAGGCAGCACACATCGCTACATGTGACAGCCCAGGAACGACAAACAACAACGTACCTCCGTCTTCTGGCAACGAGGTGAGAGTGACGATGCAGTGCCTCCTCTCCACCCCTCCGCTGCTATTGGTGTGTTGCGTCCTGGACTAGCCAGGTAGTCACAAACATAACATCACACACACACACCCCTCCCCTGAATAGTCTATATCAGTCAAACAAAACTCTTGTTGCCTCCTTCCAGGGTCTGATGTCCACACCAGGTGGGGTGGAGCCAGGTGGTTGGCCCCACCCACAGAGGAGTTCACAGGCCTGGAGGCGGGAAAAAGCAGTTAGTTAAGTTTGGAGTTCAGTGGAAGTGGAGTGAGGAGTAGAGTTTGGAGTGGAGAAACTGCTAGTGTCTGGGTAGGAGCCCAGGCACTGTCAGCAAGGTCGGCAGACGGTGGTGGCCATCTGCAGGAGGTGGTGCAAGTCAGCAAAACCGTAGGACCGGGGACGGGCGGTGGCCCGCCGGTACCTAGCCGGGGAGCAGATTTGCATCAAGCACAAAGGCAGGGCCATCGGACTCCGACTAGGCTTGGAGCCGCCGACAACGGTCAAATCCGAGAGTGACCGGAACCCCAGAGGTTTCCTAACACCCAAGACCCGACAGAAGGCAACAGTCCACACCGTGAGGATACACAGCCACCACCATAGGCTAGAGATCCAGGGGCCAGCGCCTGCAGGCAAAACGGGCTCCTCTGGTACATACCCGCCGGGGAGCGGACTACCGTTGGGAAACCATCGGAGTCAATACATTCTACACAGGTGCAGGGAAAGACAGCCACCATCAACCTGTCCGGGGAAAGCAAAGCCACTGCAGCCGGCTGCGGGACCCGTCCATCCAGCTGTTTGGTTTACCAGAGACTCTGTGAATTTGTGCCTGAGTGAGTACTACAGTGCCATCCGGCACCGCGCCACGCTGCCCCTGCAACCCTGCACCCCAGTCATCCTGCCTCCCCGTACCGCCACCAGGCCCTGGGATCACCACCCCTACCCACGGAGGGGACAACATCCTAGCTGCTCCCTACTATCGCTCCCTGGATCCCCGTCACCAGCAGCGGTGGTGCCCTTTATCACCATGACCCGTGGGTGGCGTCACGGACTATCTCCCAAAACAAACCACCCCCTTTTCACTCGTGGGCGAGGAGCGCTGCTCGAGTCCCCGGGTCCGGCCCACCGCTCGAGCCACCGAGCAGCAGCAGCCGCGGACCCGAGCGTAGCGAGCGCGGCCCCTCCGCCCGCGACAACTTGGCGTCACGAACAGGATAGAACCAATCTATCTACCGGTAGAAGTGCGCCTTGCAGTTTCCGCCGACTGCATCCGGACGAAAAATTTGAAGTTCCGCCATCTTTGGCGCGAAGATTTCCCGCTCGAGCGTCTTCCCCGAGCAGGGAAGGCGCAAAAGTGAAGCCCCGCCCCCAGAAGAAGATAGTGCTAGAAAGAACCAAGGGGGGACAGGAAAAAGATGTCTGCACCCGACGGAGCTGTTGGAGGAGTGGCGGTCGCAGCCAAAACGGCGCCCGCAGATTGAAATGGGGCAGCCCTTGCTCCGGCCGCAAGAGCGGGGGAGGCCACGGGTCCAGCGGTCGCCCAGGTAATGCCGATCTCCCTGCCCTATGTGCCTGGTGCTGCCTGGCTACCGCAATACGATGGGAAGCCTGATGCTTTGCAGGCGTTCCCTAAAAAGATTAGCCCGGTCCTCGATTTGTATGCCCTAACTGGCAGACAACGGGCGGCGGTAGTATTAGGGCAGCTAACCGGCACGGCTGAGCAGGAGGCGGAGACCTGGACCGACGCGGACCGGGCCTCAGTGACTACCATTCTTGAGAAACTCCAGACCGCTTTTGAGACCCGCACGGAAGCGGAATTGCGGATGCAGTTTTATCAGTACCGACAGCGGCCTGCGGACAATATAAGAGACTATGCCTTGCGCTTGCAAACAGCCCTCCGTGCGCTGAAGCGGGTGGACACTATTAACGATGTGGACAGCAATAAGATTCTAGTAGAACAATTCCTGCAAGGCCTGGGGTCCACGGAAGACCGCAAGCAGCAACGGCTGTGGGCCCTGGAACATCCCGACCTGGACTTTGCAGTATTGAAAGAGCGGGCCATTAAGGCCCTGCAAGCCCCAACACCAGACGTTCCTGAGGCGGCCCCATGGCCGGCTGAAACCGCTCCCATCACGGTGGCACCTCCTCTCCCGGCTCTACCGGCCCCTGCAGCGCCCATCGGGATGATGGAGGAGCTGGCTGCCCAGGTCCGCCGCATGGATGGAGACCTAGCCAAGATCCTCGCCGCACTCCAGATTCCGACGAGAGTCAAGCCCCCAGGGAGGATCCAACTCGCCGACAGTCTAGAGGACGTCCCCTGGATGCAGCGGAGAAGGACCAATGACTCGTGGTATGGGCCTCCTATTTGTTACAGGTGCAACAAGCCTGGCCACTACTCCAGGCGATGTCGGTTAAACGAGAAACCCCTGGGGCCAAGGGCCAATCTTCAGGAGTAGATTCCAATGGCCCCCCTGATTGGCGAGGCCGGTACGTTGGAACTCGCCCCATCATTCCTCTGGCAGTGGACGGCATCCCGCTCATGACCCTATTGGACACTGGATGACAGGTAACCACTATGCCCTATACATTGTACCAGCAGTATTGGGGTAATGGTGAACTTGTCCCCCTTGATGATAGCCTGACCCTTGTCACGGCCAATGGACTCCCTCTGACCCAGGTGGGTTATAAACAAGTGGCCCTGACGGTGGGACGTGTGGCGCTAAAACACCAATGAATGATTGTGGTGCTGAATGAACCCAGTGACCAAAGTAATTCTAGGGACTAATGTGATGGAGTATTGTATGAGTGAGGTGCTGAGTTTGTTGCAGCAGTTGGCCGCCACTGCAGGAGGAGGCCGACAGAGGGCAGTGCAGCGTGAGATCCGGGCCCTCCTACATCGGCAACAAGTGAATTCGACGGGTGAAGATATTGGTCGAGTAAGGGTGATGGATGTGGCCCCCTTGGTGGTGCCAGAAGGCCCCTCTATGACCAATCATTACCCATCAACCGCTGGAGTTGGTCGCCCTGGACCACGTCAAGCTCACACCTAGCCGAAGTGGGCACACCTATGCCTTGACCATTGTGGACCACTACTCAAGATTCATGGTGGTTGTTCCGGTCAAAGATCTGACCGGCCGTACTGCAGCTAGGGCATTCCAAGCCTACTTTTGTCGACCGCACGGATACCCAGAAAGGGTGCTTACAGACCAGGGTCTGGCCTTCGAAGCAGAGGTGTTTCAAGAGTTTTGCCAATTATACGGTTGTAAGAAGATCAGGACCACGCCATACCATGCCCAGACTAATGGGATGTGTGAGAAGATGAACCATCTGTATCTGGATCTCCTCAAGATTTTACCGTTAGAAGAGCGGAACCTGTGGCCGGAGAAGCTGCCTGACCTGATAGACATGTACAATAACATCCCCTGTGGTTCTTCCAAATGCACCCCGGCATATCTGATGACAGCCCGACCGGGCCGGCTGCCGGTGGACCTGGAAATGGACCTGTAAGTTCCAGAGGCCATCCCTTTGACTACAGACTGGGATACCCGGCGGCAAGCGCAGTACCGATGGATCCAAGAATATGTGGAAAAGAATCTGCGTCAGAGCCGAGAAAAACAAGAACAGTGGTTCAACAGGCGGGCTCCAGCCGTTCCCTTTGAGCCTGGAGATGTAGTGCTGAAACGGAAGAGAAGAACCCACAAGCTTGATGATCAGTGGGAAAAGACCCCATACGTCATACAGCCCACCAAATGGGAGAACGAGAAGACTTATCTAATTAGCCGCGACCAGGGGAAGACCTCTTCTACAGTTTCCAGGGACCACCTGAAGAGGTGCCCACCCCCATTGAGATTGGCAAACGAAGTTCCGGTTCCCATACCGAACGGGGAGAAAGAAAAAGAGATGATCCACACAATGATGGGTGACTTTCCAGCAGACTGGCCTATGCAGAACGGCGCTGTGATTGTTCCGGTGATAATGTTCCCACAACCCGTGGAAGAAATGGAAACGGAAATAACCGCCAGTGAACCGCTTGAACCAGTGCCCAGGGATGCATGCACCTATACCAAGCCCCCGTAGGTCTCCAACTGCCATACCTGCCATACGGGAGGAGGAACCGATGGTCTCCCCTATCCCGTCGCCCGCTACTAGCAACATTGTTCCCCGAAGGTCCACACGCCCCAACCTAGGTAGACCCCCGCTTAGGTATAGGGAAACTACCATCTAGGGGTGCAGCATGTTGATTGTGTAAATAGCTGAATAAATGAGCACCAATGATCCGAATGACTTACCTGATTTATACCGTCCGTAAAAGGAGAAAGTTGTCCCCGTTGGGACCATCAGTATGTTTATTCTTTGTCTGCCGTACAACTACCTCCAAACAGCCCACATGAGAAACTACTCATGAACAAGGCCGAGAACTTGCAGGCCAACCACGAACTTGTGGTCTTGTAAATAATTTGTGGGCTGTATTCCGTTGCCGCCTCCGGAGAGGCAGATTGGAGGAAGGACCCGCAGCAGAGCAGGCTGGGGTCCGGCCACCACCAGGACCGGTGGCCATCCTCCGGGGGTCAGGGGTCCCCCTGGATGTGGGGTCCCCTGAAATGACAGCCGGGTGCAAGATACCGTACCCGTTCCCGCTCAGGTAACCTGGACCAGGACTGGGGCAAAGGGGTGCTGCCCGTTTCTTAGGGGCAGCATCAAGGTGTAGGTTGCTTGGGTGGGAGAGCGGAAGAACATGAACCCGTCCATTATTATTAAAAATGTTTTTATGCCGTTAAGTAACGTTAAAGTGACATGCCTCCCGTAAGGGAAGAATGAAAAATATGCTTATGTCCTATGTTTTCTATGTTAAATTTCTATTTTTCAGAAATAAAACCGGTGATGGATGGGCAGCCCGCGGACGGTCTGCATTTCACCAAGGGGGAATGTGGCGCCCTGGACTAGCCAGGTAGTCACAAACATAACATCACACACACACCCTCCCCTGGATAGTCTACATCAGTCAAACAAAACCCTTGTTGCCTCCCTCCAGGGTCTGATGTCCACACCAGGTGGGGCGAAGCCAGGCGGTTGTCCTCACCCACCGAGGAGTTCACAGGCCTGGAGGCGGGAAAAAGCAGTTAGTTAAGTTTGGAGTTCAGTGGAAATGGAGTGAGCAGTAGAGTTTGGAGTGGAGAATTTGCTAGTGTCTGGGTAGGAGCCCAGGCACTGTCAGCAAGGTCGGCAGACGGTCGTGGCCGTCTGCAGGAGGTGGTGCAAGTCAGCAAAACTGTAGGACCGGCGGTGGCCTGCCGGTACCGAGCCGGGGAGCAGATTTGCATCAAGCACAAAGGCAGGGCCATCGGACCCCGACTAGGCTTGGAGCCGCCGACAACGATCAAATCCGAGAGTGACCGGAACCCCAGGGGTTTCCTAACACCCAAGACCCGACAGAAGGCAACAGTCCACACCGTGAGGATACACAGCCACCGCCATAGGCTAGAGATCCAAGGGCCAGCGCCTGCGGGCAAAACGGGCTCCTCTGGTACATACCCGCCGGGGAGCGGACTCCCGTTGGGAAACCATCGGAGTCAATACATTCTACACAGGTGAAGGGAAAGACAGCCACCATCAACCTGTCCGGGGAGAGCAAAGACACTGCAGCCGGCTGCGGGGGCCCGTCCATCCAACCGTTTGGTTTACCAGAGACTCTGTGAATTTGTGTCTGAGTGAGCACCACAATGCCATCCGGCACCGCGCTGCGCTGCCCCTGCACCCCAGTCATCCTGCCTCCCCATACCGCAACCATGCCCTTGGATCACCAACCCCTACCCACGGAGGGGACATCATCCTAGCTGCTCCCTACCATCGCTCCCCGGATCCCCGTCACCAGCAGCGGTGGTGCCCTTTATCACCACGACCCGTGGGTGGCGTCACGGACTATCTCCCAAAACAAACCACCCCCTTTTTACTCGTGGGCGAGGAGCGCTGCTCGAGTCTCTGGGTCCGGCCCACCGCTTGAGCCACCGAGCAGCAGGAGCAGCCGCGGACCCGAGCGTAGCGAGAGCGGCCCCTCCGCCCGCGACAGGTGTCCTGCATGGTGACGTCGCTGTGATGCCAAACGAACCACCCCCTAAAAAAGAGTTTTTTTGGCGGCCACAGCGACGTCGTTACAAAGGTATGTTCGACTGACACATACCAGCGATATTGTGCGCTACGGGCAGCGATTTGCCCGTGACACATAAGCGACAGGGGCGGGTGCTTTCACTAGCGACATCACTAGCAATGTCGCTATATGTAAAGCGGCCTTTAGAGTCATAACTCAGGACGAGTTGTAGCTTTGAATTACACCATTAATTTTACCATACATGGTTCTGCAAAGAGGGGAAGAAAAATCCAAGTGTGGTGAGATAGTGTAAAAAGACAGAATTCCCCATATTTTGGGTTTTGTTTTTAAAGATTACCTTGCAACATGATTCTCCACATGGTACGATTCCATGGTTCTGTTTTTTTCTGTCTAAAGGGTGAATAAATTGACATACTGTATCTAGCGAAGACACACCGCAATTCAGTTTACGCTGGTGAGAAAAGAAGCACAGTGTGCATGGGATTTCTATAAATCCCATCCACTGTGCTTGTACCGCACAACGCAGCGGTTTGGATGCAATGAAAACATGCTGAGTTCAAAACGCTACTATTCCTGATTGTGGGTACGTACCCTTACACGTAATCCCAGTGCAAGCGCTCAGCGTGGAGGGCAGGATAAATATGAGCTGTGCTGTACTGCGATCTTTAAGAGGCAGAATGAACAAATTAATAGCGCTTGAAGAATTGGCTTTATTTATTTTTTCACCTGCGGTATAAGTGATTAGGTGGCTTTATTCTTCCAATCAGTACGATTACAACGATACCAGGTTTATATCATTTTTTTAGATTTGGCGACTATTAAACTAAAAACGCTTTTTACAAAAAAAGGTTTTTTGAAGGCTATAGATTTGTTTTATTTTTCTGCCAACATAGTCATATGAGGGCTTGTTTTTTGTGGGCTGTTTGGAGTTTTTATTGGTACCATTTTTGGCCACATAATTTTTGATCCTTTTCTATTCCACTTTTTGTGAAGCAGAATAAAAAAGAAACAACAACTCACAAATATATATATATTTTTTTACGCAGTGCATCATGCTGTAAAAGTGATGAGATAGTTGTTACGGGGGGACTGGCAGGTTAGGATAAGGTGGTATATCCCAATCGCCAGTCAGGGCCCACCGTGCTCCAGATGACAATGGAGCTGCTGGCAACCCGAAGGTTAGGCGGAGAATATAGAGCTAGGTGGCTCTGAAATAATAGGGGCCTGATCAAAGTTAAATAGCACTTGGATCAATAGACTGTGAATCCTGTTAGCGTCACAGGGTCCACTCATCCAACCCAGGAATTCCCTGTTAATGCCACAGGGGTCCTGTTGTACGCTGCCCGTGCACGTAGGGAGCGCAACTGGACAGGTGGCACAGCAGCCGCAGCCCAGTTCAGTCCACTGGGCTGCACTAGCAGGACTGGACGATACGAGGTGGAAGCCCGGCGCCTGACCCTAATATTCTGAGCCACGGGTGTCTTAGCGTGACAAGCACTGGACGCCTAGCCCTGCCTACCACTTCCAAAGGCTTATGCCACAATGAGGCTCTAACATGGACGTGTGCTCTGTCTGAGCAAAGGTGAAGACTGCGCACCTCCATGTTGTCTCCAGCCCCTTTTATAACCTAGGTCCACCCCAAACCCAGGGTGGACCCCAATGGCACCTCCAGGAGCCAGTAGTAGAGTGCCATGTCATCAGTGACATCACCAGCGGCCTATCCAGAACTGCCACGTCACAGATGACCTCATGGCAGCCACGCCCCAAACACCTCACCACTCATCATCTGATGACCAATGATGAGGTGCCAAGTCATAGGGGCGGGCCTCTGCGAGCCAGTATGGTTTGTAGACACATCATCAAGACACCTGATGCGTGCCGGCCTGTCAGGGCCTGCCACCTCACGGACATGCCCAGTGAGGTCCTTACTGGACCTAGCCTCTCATGCACTAAGTGCCTGAGCATGCTCAGTATCCTGAACAATTGTCTCAGAAATCAGACTATCAGCCTGAGCATGCTCAGTAGGCACAACACAGGACTTCCTGTGCACGATGTCCAAGTACCTGTGCAAAGAGGCTTTTCGCACTGTGTGGGAGCATGCTCAGAAGCCCGAACTGAGGACTTAGCCTCAGAAATGACACAATTAGGCTGAGCATGCTCACTAGGCGAATCACTGGACTTAGGCTCTGGCTGGGGTAAATCAGTGCGCGCATGCGCACTAACCACCTCTCCACGCTTAGACATGGAGGAGGAAGCAGCCAGCTGGACGACCCGAGGCATGGCCAAAAATGGCAGCCGGCACCTGGAACCACAGCAGGCTGCTTGCGGCTATGGCGGTGCCGATTCATAACAGTACCCCCCGTCTAGCGGCCCCCCCACTCGGATGGTCTGTAGTTGCCACAGGTACTACTGTGCGACAGGCAGGAGGTGTAGTAAAGCAGTGAGAGCTACAAAACTCGCCCCACTACACAATCTCCCCAGACGACTACCTGATATGTGGGGAATGTCGCTTCAGCTAAGGCATGTATCGCGGGCAGAGGAGGGGACGCTGCGCTCTCCCACTGCTCGGGTCCGGCTGCCGCTGCTGCTGCGGCCTACTGCTGCTTGGTGGCTCGAGCGATGGGCCGGATCCCGGGGACTCGAGCGGCGCTCCTCGTCCATGAGTGAAAGGGGTTTGGTTGTTGGGATAGTTTATTGTCCGTGACGCCACCCACGGCTGTGGTGATTGTGTGGGCACCACCGCTGCTCTGTCTGGGGATCCCAGGAGTGGTGATATGGAGCAGCTAGATGTTGGTTTACCCCTCCGTGGGTAGGGGTTTTGGTAATCCCAGGGCCCGATGACGGGAAGGTCAGGATGGTGGACAGGCGGGTTATGGGACCTGTGGAGGTGCAGGGACGCAGGGGCAGCGCTGTGCCGCACGGCACGAAGGTACTCACTCAGCCAAGGATGACGACAGTTCACGGTAAACAAACGGCTGGTTGGACGGGTCCCTCGGACGGCTACGGTGCTGATGTTCCCTGCAGTTAGCGGTGACGGTCACTTCTCTGCACCTAAGTACGGTTCTTTGGTAGCGATGGATTCCCACCGGTAACCCACTCCCCAGCTTGGATATGAGCCGGAGGAGCCCCTCTCTTGCCCGCAGGCGCTGGCCCTGGGAAACTGGTGCCTTGGCGGTGGCGGTGTCTCCCCTTCACGGTCGGACTGTTGCCTTCAATCGGGACTTTGCTGCTGGGAGACCCGAAGGTCCCCTTCACTGACGGATTTGGCAAATTTTGGCGACTCCTAGCCTTGCCGGGATCCAAAAGGCCCCTGCCAATGGTGCTGGCTTCTCTTTGTATACCGCTCCGGTACCGCCGGGCCACCACCCGTCTACGGTCCTTTCGGCAACCTCCGATCAGCCTCTCCTGCAGACGGTCACCGCCGTCTGTCAACCTTGCTGTCTCAGTCCGGGGCACACACCCGGACCAACTTCAGGCTTTCAAACTGTCACTTTTCTTCTACTCTCTCCTCAACTCCATTGTTTTCTCCTTCACTTTCCTAGCTTAACTCCACTCTAGCCCTCGGCTAAAACTGATCTCTCTGGTTTTCCCGCCTCCAGGGCTGTGTACTCCTCGGTGGGCGGAGCCAACCGCCTGGCCCACCCCCTGGTGTGAACATCAGCCCCTGGAGGAAGGCAACAAGGATTTGTGTTCTGACCTTGGTGTTCCTGCAGGGAATATGGGGTGCGTGTGGTGTTGTGACCTGTGACCCCTGGCTTGCCCAGGGCGTCACATTCCCCCTTAGCAAAACGCAGACCATCCTCGGGCTGCCCGTCCAACACCGGTTTTATTTTCCTTTTTCTTTTTTAAAAGAGATAAAAACGGTAACACATACAGGTATACTAACATCATCCCACAACGGGAGGCACTTTGCTTAAACGTTACTAATGGTTTTAAACGGTTGCTGCTGCCGCTCTCTCCCACCCAAGTAACCTGGCCCTGATGCTGCCCCTAAGAAACAGGCAGCACCACTTGACCCCAGTCCTGAACCAAGTTACCCGAGCGGGATCTGTCCTTCCCCTCCAGAGGGTAGCCACCGGTTCCTGTGGTGGCTGGGCCCCAGCCTGCTCCACTGCGGGTCCTCCCTCCAACCTGCCTCTCCGGAGGCGGTAACGGTGCTGCAACAAAACATCATTTTTTATTTACATGCCACTAACGTTTGTGGTTGCCCTGCAAGTTCACGGGCTTGTCCATAGGAGTTCCTATGCCAAACAACTTCAATCGGTCCCCACGGGGACAACGGTGCCGGCAACGACCGGTTTTCCAAATCACAGGTTAATCAGGTGACTTTTCGGTTATCACTCATTTTCATTTTTCATCTTTTAAACAAACACTGGTGGTCCCAACGGGGACAACTGCAGCGGGCCTCCGCTGACCTTGAGGCGGCTACCACCGCAGGGGGTCTGCCCACTCAGGGACCGAACGGTACATGGGGTTCTCCCTCCATTGGCAGTTCAACCCCGAACCACTGACAGTCGTTAGGAACGGTGGCGGAGGCGGCACACTTGGGACCTTTTCTTCCATCAACGGCAGCCGCGGCGCTGATGTCCGTCTCCCACTCAATCAGGGCTGGTTCTGGGGTTTGGGTGGACTGATTACGACGCAGCATGGCCGCAGCGGCCCCTTGCTCACGGGCCCCCACTACGGCAACCATTCTGCGCATCTCCGCCTTCCAATCCATCAACTGCTGCAGGCTCTGCACCCTCAGCTTCAAGCAGAACCGACCCAATTCCCGCTCCAGCCACTCAGCGGTCCCGGCGGGGAGCTCACCCGGGCCGCAGTCTTCAAAGGCTACTCTGTTACATCTCGTGGCTCTCCTGAGGCAAGGACTGAGGCAGTCTCCCATTCCTTGCCTGCCACGAGCATTCCTGCTCAGCAGCGCTGAAGGTCTGCCAGACTGCGCAGTGTGCAGGAGATACCTTCTCAGAGAGGCAGCAGAAGGGTGACACCTAGTGGTTCTCCTGTTACAAGGAGTGAAGCGGTCTCCCATTCCTGGCCTGCCGCAGACTCTCCTGCTCAGCGGCCCCGAAGGTCTGCGAGGCTGCGCAATGTGCAGAGGTTTACTGCTCAGGGAAGCAGTGAGATTCCCGTTATCTCTGCACATTGTGAGACCGAGGATCCCGCCTCTATTTCCCAGAGGCAGGAGGGTGAGCATGTGCAATGCGTGGTGGGTCCTGATTCGCTCACTGACGTCACACGGCTTGATGACAAGGCTGGTGACGTGGTGAATCCTGACTGGCCAGGCTGGGACGTCATGGACCCTGATTGGGTCAAGTCCGTCATCTCCGCCTCGCGCCCGCCCTCGGGTGGAGCTGCACCTCCTTAAAAGCTCCCCCTGCCATCATGGCGGCGCGCGACTGTCCTTCTATGTTTGGATGTCTGGCAGCGTGCTGCCACGCCACTGCTCAGGCATTACTGTCTCTTGTGGGCTTGGCCCTTGCTGCTCCGGCAGTACCTCGTTTGCAGGCCGTGTTCCTGCCTTGCTGCTCCGGCAGTACCCCCGTCAACAGGCCGTGTTCCTGTCCCAGGTGAGCTCCTCAAGTCTCCTTTGGACTCACCTGGTTATTGAAAGCACACGTGCGTGGGCACCTCTGTGCTACCCTCGTGCCATATTCTCGTGACTTCCACTGGCACACGTGCGTGGGCACCTCTGTGCTTCCCCGTGCAACAGGTACACCGAGCCGTGAGATCTGTGCCATACAACCCTCACGGGTTAGGGCAGATTGGTGTACATAGATCGTCTGTGACATTCCAGACGATCGCTAGCAGCAACCCGCTCACTCTTCACCCACCATAGCGGCGGTCCCTTACACCGCACAGTGGACTTTGACCGGCGGAAGCAGTCCATTTCCCATCTTGGCACGCTTCCCCGGGTCCCCCTCGTAACATTACGGTCGCGCCAAAGGTCTGGCTATGGCTGAAGAGCAGCAGCAGTTGCTGCGTTATGTGCAGCAGTTGGAGTCACGATTGGCAGCAGTGGAGCAGTCTTCCTCCGATAAGACTACTCTGACGACAGTCGCCACCCAGGCGGCTACCCAGGCTGTGCTATTGGGCGGAAGGTCTCCTCGCCTTGCGCTTCCAGAGCGCTTTAGCGGCAACAGCTCTGAGTGCCGTGGTTTTATAAACCAGGTTACCTCCTACTTAGAGCTGTCCGCGACTCTTTACGCTACCGAGAAGGCGAAGGTAGCCTTCGTCCAGTCCCTGCTCACAGGGAGAGCGCTGAAGTGGTCCACGCCGTTGTGGGAGCGCGGAGATCGTGTGGTGAATAACTTAGCAGCTTATCTTGGGGCCATGAGAATGGTGTTCCTCGGGCCTCAAGTCACCCACGATTCCGCGCTGCGCCTCCTACGACTTCGGCAAGGGTCTGCTTCAGTCGGGGACTTTGCTGTACATTTTAGGACACTGGCCGCAGAGCTGGACTGGCCGGATAAGGTCCTTGTCCCTGTGTTTTGGGAGGGCCTGGCAGGGTTTGTCAAAGACGCACTGGCCACACGTGAGGTGCCTGCCACTTTAGAGTCCTTGATTCAGGTTGCCTCTCGCATAGACATCCGCCAGGCGGAGCGAAGGCTCGAGGTCTCTTCAGCACCCACGTCTTCTCGGCCTAAAAAGCGCCTGACTCCCGTCTTCCATCAGACAGGTCCCCCAGCCAGTCCTATAGGCGACTCCGTGGAGTCAATGGAGGTGTCCAAGGTGGTCTCCTCTGCCCCAGGTTCTCGGTCTTGTGTCATCTGCTTTTCCTGTGGGCAGAGGGGACACATAGCTACCCGATGTCCCAAACCGTCGGGAAAAGACAGCGTCTAGTTTCTATCAGAGGGGGGACTCTAGACGCTACTTCTCCCTCTAGGTTGACTATCAGCGCCCAGTTGCAGTTCGGCACTACTCTCTTCTCTGCCCTGGCTTGCTTGGACTCAGGCGCTGAAGGCAATTTCATCTCGACCTCCCTGGCAACCCGATACTCAGTTCCCCTGGTTCTGTTGCCCAAGCCACTCAGGGTCCGGGTAGTCGACGGGTCCATACTACTCGATCCTATCACCCAGATCACCATCCCTCTCAGGATGGATGTACCACCGGGACACCATGAGCAGGTGTCCTTCCTGGTGCTTCCAGGGGGGACGGATGAGATCCTACTGGGTCTTCCCTGGTTGAGACAGCATGCTCCTATACTCAACTGGGCAACAGGGGAGATCTCATCCTGGGCAGGATCCTGTAGAGAGCACCTCGTGACTACCGAACCACCCGCTACCATTAGGTCGGTTGGGTCCTCAGGGAATACTGAGGGGCCGGGTTTACCGACACCTTATGAGGCCTACAGGGATGTCTTTTCCAAAAGGGCCGCAGATACTCTTCCTCCCCACCGGCCATATGATTGCCGAATAGACCTGAAGCCAGGCTCCGAGCCCCCCAGGGGCAGAGTGTATCCACTCTCTGCTCCAGAGATGGAGGCTATGTCCAAATATATTCAGGACAGCCTGGCGAAGGGGTTCATTCGCAAGTCTATTTCACCGGCTGGTGCAGGGTTCTTTTTTGTGCAGAAGAAGGAAGGGGATCTGCGCCCCTGTATCGATTACAGGGGATTAAATGCAATCACAATCAAGAACAAATACCCTTTGCCCCTCATTACTGAGCTATTTGATCGATTCCGCGGGGGCAAAAGTCTTCACAAAGCTGGATCTACGCGGGGCGTATAATCTAGTGCAAGTCCGAAAGGGCGATGAGTGGAAGACCGCCTTTAACACCAGGGACGGTCACTACGAGTATCTAGTAATGCCCTTCGGACTCTGCAATGCCCCCGCCGTATTTCAAGACTTTGTGAATGACATTTTCTGGGATTTGTATCTTTCCGTGGTTGCATACCTGGATGACATTCTTATCTTCTCCCCCGATCTTACCACCCATCGGAGGGATGTCATCCGAGTACTTAAGAGGCTCCGCACCCATTCGTTATATGCTAAGCTGGAAAAGTGCGTTTTTGAACAGGAATCCTTGCCGTTCCTGGGGTACATAGTGTCCAGTCAGGGGTTAGCAATGGATCCGGGGAAGTTGGAGACAGTGATGAACTGGCCTGAGCCCCGCTCGCTGAAGGCGATACAGCGATTCTTGGGGTTTATCAATTATTATCGCCAGTTCATTCCCAACTTCTCGACGGTGGCAGCACCCATCATTGCCCTTACCCGCAAGGGCGCTAATCCCAAAGCATGGACACGGGAAACGGTAGAGGCATTTCACACTCTCAAAACTCACTTCTCCAGAGCTCCCATCCTTCATCGTCCAGACATCTCCAAACCCTTCCTACTGGAGGTAGACGCCTCTTCGGTCGGTGCAGGTGCAGTCCTGTGCCAGAAAAACGAACGAGGAAGGAAACATCCGTGTTTCTTTTTCTCCAAGACCTTTTCTCCGGCCGAGAGGAACTACTCCATAGGGGATAGGGAGTTACTGGCGATGAAACTAGCATTCCAGGGAATGGCGGCATCTCCTGGAGGGTGCGAAGCATCCATTTGAGGTTTTTTCTGACCACAAAAAACCTCACATACCCTCCAGACAGCACAACGCCTGAACCCAAGGCAGGCCCGTTGGTCTTTATTCTTCTCCCCGGTTTCCGCTTTTTTTATCCGCCACCTGGCCGGTGAGAAGAACGTACGGGCCGATGCCTTGTCACGTTGTATGGTTGTGTTGGGAGGAGGACGAGGAGGAGCCTCGTCTTATACTACCCCCCGGACAGCTTGAGGATGGTCACTCCCCACTTCTTTGGACCAGGTGCCACCTGGCAAAACCCTCGTTCCCCCTGAACTACGGAACGAGGTGCTATCGTGGGCCCATGCCTCCAAGGTCGGGGTGTCACTTCGGGGTCAAAAGGACCAGAGACCTGGTGACCAGGCATTTATTGGTGGCCGAGACTACCCCAGGACATACAGGAATATGTGGGAGCCTGTATGTCGTGTGCTCGGGAATAAGCCGTCCCGGCAGAGACCGGCAGGTCTTCTTCACCCCACTGCCAGTGCCCGGATCGTCCCTGGGAAGTGGTAGGGATGGACTTCCTGGGAGATCTGCCCAAGTCAGCAGGGCACAGGGTCGTATGGGGTCATCACGGACCACTTCTCTAAAATGGTCCACTTGGTGCCTCTCCCCACCACTCCCGACGTCACGTGCTCTCGCCACCTTGTTCATTCGGCATGTATTTAGGTTGCATGGCATGCCTGACAAGGTGGTGAGCGACCGGGGTCCCCAGTTCGCGTCTCGCTTCTGGAGAGAGCTCTGTAAGCTCCTGCAGATACAGATAGAGCTGAACATCTCCTCCGCATACCATCCCGAGACCAATGGACTAGTGGAGAGGACTAATCAGACCTTGGTAACTTACCTCCACCATTTTATATCCGCGCACCACGACAACTGGGCTAACCTCCTTCCTTGGGCCGAATTTTGCCATTAACAATTCGGTCCATGAATCCTCTGGCCAGACTCCGTTCCTACTCAATAACGGACAACATCCCAGAATCCCGGTTCCGATGCCCATTACGTCACCCGATACTAGAGTGGAGGATTGGGCGACCAAGGCCCGGGAGATCTGGGATGACACCCAAGAGGCTCTTAAAAGGGCTAAAGACCGGATGGTGACAACGGCTGATGTTCGCCGCCGCCCTGCACCATCCTTCGCCCCTGGTGACCTAGTATGGCTGTCCTCTAAAAATGTTAACCTACGGGTACAGGCAGCCAAATTTGCCTCTAGTATCTGGGTCCGTTTAAAGTACTACAGCAGGTAAACCCAGTGGCATATCGACTCCAGCTCCCTCCACGCTGGGCTATAGCCAACACCTTTCACGTGTCCCTCCTGAAACCCGTACGACTTAATAAATTCTCGGGGTCCCTGCCGGCTCAAACCGACTCCCCGTCCGACGACCCTGAGGTGCAAAACTTGTGGAGACAAAAGTCATACAGGGCAAGAGGTACTACCTCGTGGAGTGGGCCGGCCGTGGTCCGGAGCATAGATCCTGGGAGTTGGAGGATCATATCCGCGCCCGGGTTTGATAGCGGCCTTCGAGCACGGACAGGGGGGGGGGGCCTAGACGGGGGGGTAATGTTACATCTCGTGGCTCTCCTGAGGCAGTCTCCCATTCCTTGCCTGCCACGAGCATTCCTGCTCAGCAGCGCCAAAGGTCTGCCAGACTGCGCAGTGTGCAGGAGATACCTTCTCAGAGAGGCAGCAGAAGGGTGACACCTAGTGGTTCTCCTGTTACAAGGAGTGAAGCGGTCTCCCATTCCTGGCCTGCCGCAGACTCTCCTGCTCAGCGGCCCCGAAGGTCTGCGAGGCTGCGCAATGTGCAGAGGTTTACTGCTCAGGGAAGCAGTGAGATTCCCGTTATCTCTGCACATTGTGAGACCGAGGATCCCGCCTCTATTTCCCAGAGGCAGGAGGGTGAGCATGTGCAATGCGTGGTGGGTCCTGATTCGCTCACTGACGTCACACGGCTTGATGACAAGGCTGGTGACGTGGTGAATCCTGACTGGCCAGGCTGGGACGTCGTGGACCCTGATTGGGTCAAGTCCGTCATCTCCGCCTCGCGCCCGCCCTCGGGTGGAGCTGCACCTCCTTAAAAGCTCCCCCTGCCATCATGGCGGCGCGCGACCGTCCTTCTATGTTTGGATGTCTGGCAGCGTGCTGCCACGCCACTGCTCAGGCATTACTGTCTCTTGTGGGCTTGGCCCTTGCTGCTCCGGCAGTACCTCGTTTGCAGGCCGTGTTCCTGCCTTGCTGCTCCGGCAGTACCCCCGTCAACAGGCCGTGTTCCTGTCCCAGGTGAGCTCATCAAGTCTCCTTTGAACTCACCTGGTTATTGAAAGCACACGTGCGTGGGCACCTCTGTGCTACCCTCGTGCCATATTCTCGTGACTTCCACTGGCACACGTGCATGGGCACCTCTGTGCTTCCCCGTGCAACAGGTACACCGAGCCGTGAGATCTGTGCCATACAACCCTCACGGGTTAGGGCAGATTGGTGTACATAGATCGTCTGTGACATTCCAGACGATCGCTAGCAGCAACCCACTCACTCTTCACCCACCATAGCGGCGGTCCCTTACACCGCACAGTGGACCTTGACCGGCGGAAGCAGTCCATTTCCCATCTTGGCACGCTTCCCCGGGTCCCCCTCGTAACACTACTCCTCCTCTTTTTCCCCAGAGCTTGGATGCCCCGGTAGCGGGTATTCCCGTGCTCCAATTCGAGGATGCCGCCATTCCTTCATCTGTGTCCCCCTTAGCCTCTTTCCAGCTCCTCCTCTATCGGGGCGGGATTTTGGCCTTCGCGCCTCCACTACTCGAGAAGACGCTCGAGCGGGGACTTTTCGCGCCAAAGATGGCGGCTTCTGAAATTTTCTGGCCGGACACCTCCGGCGGTAACAAGGCGCACCTCTACCAGACGGCAGAGCGGTAAGATCCTGTTCGTGACGCCAAGTTGTCGCGGGCGGAGGAGGGGACGCTGCGCTCTCCCACTTCTCGGGTCCGGCTGCCGCTGCGGCCTGCTGCTGCTCAGTGGCTCGAGCGATGGGCCGGATCCCGGGGACTCGAGCGGCGCTCCTCGCCCATGAGTGAAAGGGGTTTGGTTGTTGGGATAGTTTATTGTCCGTGACACCACCCACGGCTGTGGTGATTGTGTGGGCACCACCGCTGCTCTGTCTGGGGATCCCGGGAGTGGTGATATGGAGCAGCTAGATGTTGGTTTACCCCTCCGTGGGTAGGGGTTTTGGTAATCCCGGCGCCCGATGACGGGAAGGTCAGGATGGTGGACAGGCGGGTTATGGGGCCTGTGGAGGTGCAGGGACGCAGGGGCAGCGCTGTGCCGCACGGTACGAAGGTACTTACTCAGCCAAGGATGATGACACAGTTCACGGTAAACAAACGGCTGGTTGGACGGGTCCCTCGGACGGCTACGGTGCTGATGTTCCCTGCAGTTAGCGGTGACGGTTACTTCTCTGCACCTAAGTACGGTTCTTTGGTAGCGATGGATTCCCACCGGTAACCCGCTCCCCAGCTTGGATATGAGCCGGAGGAGCCCCTCTCTTGCCCGCAGGCGCTGGCCCTGGGAAACTGGTGCCTTGGCGGTGGCGGTGTCTCCCCTTCACGGTCGGACTGTTGCCTTCAATCGGGACTTTGCTGCTGGGAGACCCGAAGGTCCCCTTCACTGACGGATTTGGCAAATTATGGCGACTCCTAGCTTTGCCGGGATCCGAAAGGCCCCTGCCAATGGTGCTGGCTTCTCTTTGTATACCGCTCCGGTACCGCCGGGCCACCACCCGTCTACGGTCCTTTCGGCAACCTCCGATCAGCCTCTCCTGCAGACGGTCACCGCCGTCTGTCAACCTTGCTGTCTCAGTCCGGGGCACACACCCGGACCAACTTCAGGCTTTCAAACTGTCACTTTTCTTCTACTCTCTCCTCAACTCCACTGTTTTCTCCTTCACTTTCCTAGCTTAACTCCACTCTAGCCCTCGGCTAAAACTGATCTCTCTGGTTTTCCCGCCTCCAGGGCTGTGTACTCCTCGGTGGGTGGAGCCAACCGCCTGGTCCACCCCCTGGTGTGAACATCAGCCCCTGGAGGAAGGCAACAAGGATTTGTGTTCTGACCTTGGTGTTCCTGCAGGGAATGTGGGGTGCGTGTGGTGTTGTGACCTGTGACCCCTGGCTTGCCCAGGGCGTCACACATGCCCAGCAGAATATCATCTGCACCCTTAGGGAGAAATGGTCTCCCTATGCCCAGATGACATGGCAAGGCTAATGGGCACTGTCCGGTGGTGAATTACCTTGGGCAAAAAAAGACCCATCCACCACACGGATTCTCACTGGCCTTGGCATTTGCACCAGCGGGATGGCATGCCGCTGGGCAAAACAGGAGGAGATAAAATTATCTCAAGCCCGTGTCCACACGTGCCCTTGTGGACCAGGTTGACCCCTTCAAGGATATGGACACAGGAAACGTCACCCTAATGGATGACGCCTGGTCCAGTCTGCCACCAGCTATGGTCACCGATCGTTTAACCTGACATTTTGGGCAACAGTTGGCATAATGACCGTACTACCCACAAGCGAAACAGGAAGTGCCCTTGCGACTCGATGACCTAGCAGCACCAACCTGAGAGATGTACGTAGGGACAGTGACATCCTCTAAGGGAGGTGCAGTGGGAGAGACCACTGTGACGCCCTGGCAAAACCAGGTAGTCACACACAAATAGGCCCCCGCATAACACCATCCCACACAGGATCCCATACAGCTGACCTGAAATCCTAGTCACCCCCCAGGGTAGGAAAGGCACACCAGTGGGCAGGACCGGGCGGATGAAGAACGCCCACCGAGGGGTCTGGAGAACCTGGGGCGGGAAAAGCAGTAGTCTAAGTCAGAGAGTCGAAGTCTGAAGTTCAGGAGGAGAGGAGTGGAGTAGTGAGGAGGTGAAGCTCAAGTTCAGAAAGGAAAGGTGTCGGGGTTGGAGCCCCGGCCTACTGGCTAACTGGCAGACGGTGGTCCGTGTCTGACAGGAGATGGGAAGACGGCAGCCGGAGATCCGAGGTGGACCGGGGCAGGGTTGGAGCCCGCCAGTACCGACACCGGAGAACCGACTCGGAAACCGTGCACTGAGGGGGTACTTGTACCCTGAAGCCAGGACCGGAACCAACGGCCTAGCTAATTAACCAATTGAGGGAAGGATTATAGGTGCTGTCCCAACCAAAGTCCCAAAAGCTGACAACAGTCCACGGTGGGGGATAGGGCATCTGCCAGGGCCCGATAGATCCCATGGGCCAGCTTCAGCGGGCACGGCTCCCAACAAAAGGGCCGGGAGCGGACCCCTGTGTTTCACACCGGGAAGTCCACCACACAAAACACAGAGTGCAGAGGAAAGTGACACAGACCATCAGTCCGGGAGCAGATACACCCGACCACGGCGGCTGGCCACCAGCACCTTGGTTTACCATTGGACTTGTGTGATTCATTTAATCGTGAGTAAACAAACATCCTCCAGTCTGACCGGGCGCGCCAGCCCCTGCAGTCACCATCCTCGGCATAGAAACACTGGGCCCCGGGGTTTCCATCCCTACCCACGGAGGGGTTAAAATCCAGCTGCCATCCCATCGCCCCCGAGTGCCCCACAACAGTAGCGGTGGTGCCACACTTCACCACACACCGTGGGTGGTGTCACAGACAGTTTACGGCAAATCCCGTACAAATACGTCCTCTTTTATTTGAAGTGTCTGCGCGACCCCCGGGTCCGGTAGAGCCACACTGTGGATCCAGATCAGAGCAGCCTGGCTGCTGGCACGGGGGCGGCACACCACTATAGTAGCTGAACGACCTTCTGACATGCGCTCCAGCTGACGTTCGGAGGTCCACAGGTCAATGCGGGTAGTCAGAGTCATGAGGCCCTCAAGGGTAGTTGGTACCTCACGCGACGCTAACGCATCCTTCACATGCGAGGCCAACCCCTTCCAAAAAAGTAAAAAAGTGGAATGAGGGTCCTCTCTGGCCACCCCAGTTCTGCAGCAAGTGTCCTGAACCTCACAGCATACTGACTCGAGGAGGTACGCACCTGCTCCAAAGTCAGTAGCTATAGGGCCGAGTCGTGAGTGACCTGAGGCCCATGGAACACTTGCCGCATGGACTCCAAGAACTCATCGGAGTCCTGAACTAAGGGGTCGTTCCTCTCCCATAATGGTGGGGCCCACTCCAGTGCTCTATCAGAGAGCAAGGAGAAGATAAAACCCACTTTCGACCTCTTTGTAGGAAACAGTGCAGCCAGCAGCTGCAGATGGACTGAGCACTGGTTCACAAATCCCCTATATGCCTTGCTGTCCCCAGAAAACTTGTTGGGCAGCGAGAGGTGAGGTGAAGTGGGCTTAGTGGCAGACACCATTGCGGCCGCTTGAGCCACCACAGCCATATCAGCAGCGAGAGCTGACTGCTCAAGAGTCCTAACTCTGGTCTCTAGCTGCTATATGTACTGACGGAGCTGCTGTATTTCCACCATGCCAGTGAGACCCTGGCGCAGTCTGTCACAAATATATATATTTTTTTTTTGACGCAGTGCACCATGCTGTAAAAGTGATGAGATAATTGTTACGGGGGGACTGGCAGATTAGGATAAGGTGATATATATCCCAATCGCCAGTCGGTGCCCACCGTGCTCCAGATGACAATGGAGCTGCTGGCAACCCGAAGGTTAGGCGGAGAATACAGAGTTGGTTGGCTCTGAAGTAATAGGGGCCTGATCAAAGTTAAGTAGCACTTGGATCAAGAGACTGTGAACCCTGTTATTGTCACAGGGTCCACTCATCCAGCCCAGGAATTCCCTGTTAACGCCACAGGGGTCCTGTTGTACGCTGTCCGTGTGCGTAGGTGTCACGCTCACCGGGTCTCCTGCCCTGCTCCCCGGCTCACCTGCCACGCTCCCCGGCTTCCCTGCTTCACTCCCCGGCTCCTCTGTTAGGCGTCCCCCGCTCCACAGCCTCCAGCCCCCATCACCTGCGGTCCCCAGGCGGCCCGGTCCCCGCTCCCGGCGCCCGTCGGCAGCTCTGCTCCAGGCCGGCTCCCCTGCTTCCTATTCACCGCTCCCTGCCCTGGCTTCTGGCACCCGGGCCTCGCGCATGCGCATTAGGGCGCGCGCGCGGTCATTGACCCTCTCTTAAAGGGCCAGCGTCCACTGACAGGATATTGAACACACAGGTACAGGGTATAAAGGGGTTTAATGTCCAAGTGGGCGGGGCCTGTTCTTCGTGTTTCCTAAGCTAGGAGTCAGGTCTCCTTGCGTCTGCTGGTATACTTACCTATCTCTCTTCTAGAGCCGCTCCTGCCTCGCCATCCGGTCCTGACGATTCCCGAACCCCGAACGCTGACTGTCTGCCATCCCGTCAGTACGTACCATCTCTGATCCCTGTGGTGATCCGTCCTCTCGCTCCATTGGTTCCGGACTCTGCCTGACAACATCTCGGCCACCGAACCTGAGCTCCGTCACCCGGACTACCATCAGTGACTCCGTGGTCCCAGGGACTTCTCCACTCCACTCTTTTGAACGGACTGTCCTGCTACCTGTAGTGCTCCGGCTACCGGACCCCTTGCCTTCAGTAAGGTGTTCGGCCCAGTGGATCCACCTCCTGGGTCTGCCCATCCACCTGGCCCTAACAGTAAGAACAGGCCATGGATCCCGACGAAGCACTAGCGGCCTTGCAGCAGGAACTCACACGCCAGCGTGAGACCCAGACCCGCATGCTGAACTTCATGTCTTCTGTGGATACCCGCCTGAACGCGCTACAAGCAGCGGCCACATCCTCGGCATCTCGGGTTTCCACTGTACAATCCACGGCCACTGCTCCCGTGGCAGCCTCCTCGGATGCCTCCAGTCTTCGTTTGTCCTTACCACCCCGGTACGCCGGAGATCCCAAGACCTGCAGGGGATTCATCAATCAATGCTCTCTCCATTTCAAGCTGCTGCCGCACTTGTTTGCCTCTGACCAAGCCAAGGTCGCGTTCATGATGTCCCATCTGGAGGGAGAGGCACTGGCCTGGATGAACCCCTTGTGGGAGAAGGAGTATCCGGTGACCACCAACATCCAGGAATTCCTGCAGGCATTTCGTGGCACCTTTGACGAGCCCGGACGCGCCTCCGCGTCTGCCTCATCTGTCCTCCGGCTACGTCAGGGGACTCTGACGGTGGGCCAATATGCCATCCGTTTTCGCACCTTGGCTTCGGAACTCGGGTGGAACAACGAGGCTCTAACCGCCGCCTTCTGGGAAGGACTCTCGGGTCGAATTAAAGATGAGCTGGCTGGTCGTGACGTGCCGTCCACCCTGGATGCCCTGATTGCCTTAGCGACTCGAGTGGATCTTCGCTTCCAGGAACGATCCAAAGAGGTGTCCCGTGAGAGACATCCGATACGGCATTCCTCTCCTCCGCAGAAGCCCGCCGTACTTCAGTCAACGTCGTCTGCTGTCTCCGTCCACGAGCCCATGCAGATCGACCGTTTGCGGCAGTCTGAACAACGCCGAGCAGAACGGCTCGCCAAGGGTCTCTGCTTCTACTGCGGAGAGGGTACACACCTTCTACGCTCCTGTCCTGAGAGGCCGGGAAACTCCAAAGCCTAGGGTTGGTAGGAGAGGCCACCCTAGGTGCTGGGACTCTCTCAGACCCGGTTACGTGGACTGTTCAAGTGACAACGGGAGAGACGCGGTTCACGGCCGAGGCGTACCTCGATTCTGGGGCAGCAGGCAATTTCATCCAGCAGGCCACGGTGGACAAGTACCAGGTGCCTGTTACTCTACTCGACAAACCCCTCGTGATTGCCTCAGTAGATGGGAGACCCCTCTCTGACACCATCTCGTGGATCACCAAGCCGGTAGAACTGCGTATCGGTGCCCTGCACACCGAGAACATCGCTCTCTACGTCCTCCCACACATGTCTCATCAAATCCTGCTGGGACTCCCCTGGTTACGGACACACGAACCGTCAGTCAGCTGGGGGTACTGGTGAAATCACCCGATGGGGCTCCTCTTGCCACGAGAAGTGTCTGAAGACTATACAACCCATCCGACGACCTCCGGTTCCAGAGTCCCTACCGGGACTGCCCTCGGCCTATTGGTCCTTCGCGGACGTCTTTGATAAAAAGGAGTCAGAGGTACTGCCGCCACATCGTCCTTACGATTGTGCCATCGACCTGCTCCCGGGAACTACACCACCTCGAGGACGGATATATCCGCTGTCTCCTGCCGAAACAAGGGCCATGTCTACCTACATCACAGAGAACCTGGCAAGGGGATTCATTCGGAGATCCTCCTCTCCTGCTGGAGCAGGCTTCTTCTTCATTAAGAAGAAAGAGGGCGACCTACGCCCATGCATTGACTACCGGGGATTGAACCAAATCACCGTGAAAAATAAATACCCCCTGCCGCTCATCCCCGAATTGTTTGATCGGCTTAGAGGACCTCGTGTGTTCACCAAGTTGGATCTTCGGGGTGCCTACAACCTGGTCCGCATCCGCTCTGGGGACGAATGGAAGACCGTGTTCAATACTCGCGATGGGCACTATGAATACTGTGTGATGCCCTTCGGCCTGTGTAACGCACCAGCAGTCTTTCAGGAATTGGTGAACAACGTGTTCCGGGACCTCCTCTACGTCTGTGTGGTGGTGTATCTTGATGATATCCTGGTCTTTTCTCCGGACCTCCAGACCCACAGAGAGAACGTGCAGCTGGTACTACAAAGACTGAGGGAGAATCGTCTGTACGCCAAGTACGAGAAGTGTGTCTTCGAGCAGTCTTCTCTTCCCTTTCTGGGTTACGTAATCTCCGATACCGGCCTGCAGATGGATCCGGAGAAGGTCTCTTCCATTCTCAACTGGCCCCCTCCTTCTGGACTGAAGGCAATCCAACGCTTTCTGGGATTCGCAAACTATTACCGTCAGTTCATCCCTCACTTCTCTGCTCTGACTGCACCTCTCTCCGCCTTGACCAAGAAGGGGGCTAATCCAAAGGACTGGTCACCTGCGGCCGACGCCGCGTTTGGCTCCCTGAAGCGGGCATTTGCTTCCTCCCCTGTGCTCCACCGTCCGGAGTTAAACCGACAGTTCACCTTGGAGGTGGATGCCTCCTCCTCGGGAGCCGGAGCAGTGCTCATGCAGAAGTCCTCCTCCGGGAAGATGGTTACTTGCAGTTTCTTCTCCAAGAGCTTCTCAGCGCCTGAACGCAACTACACCATCGGTGACCGAGAGCTATTGGCAGTCAAACTGGCTCTGGAGGAATGGCGCTACCTCCTGGAGGGAGCAGTGTACCCCGTGATCATTTGCACGGACCACAAGAACCTGGAATACCTGCGGTCCGCTCAGCGACTGAACCCACGGCAAGCCAGGTGGTCCTTGTTCTTTGCCAGGTTCGATTTCCAGCTCCATTTCCGACCCGCGGACAAGAATGTATGCGCAGATGCCTTGTCCAGGTCATTCATGCCCATGGAGGAGGAGACATCCCAGCCCATCATCTGCCCTAGTAAAATCATTCCGGTGGCCCCTGTCACCCTGGCCCAGATACTGCCCGGGAAGACTTATGTCTCTGAGACTGACAGACTAAAAGTGTTGCACTGGGGCCATGCCTCGAAAACAGCCGGCCATGCTGGTCACAAGAGAACATGGAGTACGATTGTACGTCACTACTGGTGGCCATCCCTTCGCACGGACATCACTTCTTTTGTCTCAGCCTGCTCCTCTTGTGCCAGGAACAAGACGCCCAAACATCTGCCATATGGCCGTCTTCTGCCTCTGCCTATACCCTCTGTTCCGTGGCAACACATTGCAATGGACTTTATTACGGACTTGCCCCTGTCCTCCGGACACAGTCATATGGGTCGTGGTGTATCGGTTCTCCAAAATGGCTCATTTCGTCCCTATGGCTGGACTGCCCTCAGCCCAGGAACTCGCTGACGCTTACATACAGCACTTCTTCCGGTTACATGGCTTTCCATCACACATTGTGTCCGACAGAGGAACTCAGTTTACCTCCCGCTTCTGGAGGGCTCTCTGCAAACATCTGGGAGTGACTCTGGACTTTTCTTCAGCCTACGATCCTCAGTCAAATGGCCAAGTGGAACGAGTCAATCAGATCTTGACCTCCTTCTTACGTCACTACGTCAACGCCCATCACGACGACTGGTCCACGCTTCTTCCTTGGGCTGAATTCTCCCATAACCACCACGTCAGTGAGTCCTCCTCCAGCTCTCCCTTTCATGTCGTTTACGGACTTCAGCCTTCCGTCCCATTACCTGTATCCTCTTCCTCGGATGTCCCTGCTGCTGATGCTGTAGCCCGTGACTTTGCAACAATTTGGGACTCTGTCAAGGCGTCCCTTGGACGTGCTTCCCTGCAGATGAAGAGACACGCAGACAAGAGGCGTCTGGATCCTCCGTGTTTCTCTCCAGGAGATCTGGTCTGGCTTGCTTCCAAGTACGTCCGATTGAAGCTACCATCCTACAAGCTGGGTCCTCGCTACATCGGGCCGTTTAAAGCCCTCAGCAAAATAAATGAGGTCTCCTACAAGCTGCAGCTCCCGGCCACGATGAGGATACCCAACTCCTTCCACGTCTCCCTGCTCAAGCCGGTGTTCCTTGGTCCCTTCTCCGCTGCTGCCAGTTCGGCTCCTCCTCCTATTGCTGATGATGACATCTATGCGGTAAGGGATATCGTGGCCATGAAAACCGTACGGGGCCGGCAGTTCTTCTTGGTGGACTGGGCAGGGTATGGTCCTGAGGATAGGTCCTGGGAACCCCGGGAGAATGTGGGTACTCCTCTGACACGTGCCTTCCTGTCCCGGTTGCGGGGAGGGGGGTGTGGGGGGGGGTACTGTCACGCTCCCCGGGTCTCCTGCCCTGCTCCGAGGCTCTCCTGCCACGCTCCCCGGCTTCCCTGCTTCGCTCCCCGGCTCCTCTGTTAGGCGTCCCCCGCTCCACAGCCTCCAGCCCCCATCACCTGCGGTCCCCAGGCGGCCCGGTCCCCGCTCCCGGCGCCTGTCGGCAGCTCTGCTCCAGGCCGGCTCCCCTGCTTCCTATTCACCGCTCCCTGCCCTGGCTTCTGGCACCCGGGCCTCGCGCATGCGCATTAGGGCGCGCGGTCATTGACCCTCTCTTAAAGGGCCAGCGTCCACTGACAGGATATTGAACACACAGGTACAGGGTATAAAGGGGTTTAATGTCCAAGTGGGCGGGGCCTGTTCTTCGTGTTTCCTAAGCTAGGAGTCAGGTCTCCTTGCGTCTGCTGGTATACTTACCTATCTCTCTTCTAGAGCCGCTCCTGCCTCGCCATCCGGTCCTGACGATTCCCGAACCCCGAACGCTGACTGTCTGCCATCCCGTCAGTATGTACCATCTCTGATCCCTGTGGTGATCCGTCCTCTCGCTCCATCGGTTCCGGACTCTGCCTGACAACATCTCGGCCTCCGAACCTGAGCTCCGTCACCCGGACTACCATCAGTGACTCCGTGGTCCCAGGGACTTCTCCACTCCACTCTTTTGAACGGACTGTCCTGCTACCTGTAGTGCTCCGGCTACCGGACCCCTTGCCTTCAGTAAGGTGTTCGGCCCAGTGGATCCACCTCCTGGGTCTGCCCGTCCACCTGGCCCTAACAGTAGGGGGCACAACCGGACAGGTGGCGCAGCAGCTGCAGCCCAGTTGAGTCCACTGGGCTGCACTAGCAGGACTCGACGGTACGAGGTGCAAGCACCGGATGCCTAACCCTGCCTACAGCTTCCAATCTAAAGGCTTATGCCACAATGAGGCTCTAACATGGAGGTGTGCTCTGTCTGAGCATAGGTGAAGACTGCGTACCTCCATGTTGTCTCTAGCCCCTTTTATAACCTAGGTCTGCCCCAAACCCAGGGTGGACCCCAATGGCACCTCCAGGAGCTAATAGCAGAGTGCCATGTCATCAGTGACATCACCAGCGGCCTATCTGGAACCGCCACGTCATTGATGACCTCATGGCAGCAACGCCCCAAACACCTCACCAGTCATCATCTGACGACCAATGATGAGGTACCAAGTCATAGGGGTGGGCCTCTGCGAGTCAGTCTGGAGTGGACAAATCATCAGGACACCTGATGCGTGCCGGTCTATCAGGGCCTGTATGACGGGGTCTTTATCCCATATAACACAATCAACAGAGCGAGAGATGGCTGTACAATCCAATAAGCATTTATTCCAAGCAAATCAAACGGTCCATGAGATAATCCACCATACAGAGAGTAAAATTAGTCCAGAAATATGAATATAATCCAATAAGCGATAAATCTCCAGGTCTCTTTGCGGAGCCGCAGCTTTTCCCTCAGAGGTTCAATCTTCCTACTTCACTCTTCAAGTTCTCAAACAGACTGCTCAATCTCCAGATAAGCAAAGAGGTTAGGTGGTTCCAGGCCCACCTCCCCCCACACCTAGGGACAAACACTACAGGGAGTGATTACTTACAGACAATACAATGTACACACAAGCAATACAAATTATGGACAGTGAACCAAGTGTAAATTATGAACCTACACAACATGATACACAGTACACCATATCCCACCATCACAGCCTGCCTCCTCACGGACATGCCCAGTGAGGTCCTTACTGGACCTAGCCTCTCATGCACTAAGTTCCTGAGCATGCTCAGTATCCTGAACAACTGTCTCAAAATCAGACTATCAGCCTAAGCATGCTCAGTAGGCAGAACACAGGACTTAGACACGGCACGAAGTCCAAGTACCTGTGCAAAGAGGCTTTTCGCACTAAGTGTGGGAGCATGCTCAGAAGCCCGAACTGAGTACTTAGCCTCAGAAATGACACAATTAGGCTGAGCATGCTCACTAGGCGAAACACTGGACTTAGGCTCTGGCTGGGGTAAATCGGCCCGTGCATGCACACTAGCCGCCTCTCCACTCTTAGACATGGAGGAGGAAGCAGCCACCTGGACGACCCGAGGCATGGCCAAAAACGGCAGCCGGCGCCTGGGCGCAAATGGAACCACAGCAGGCTGCTTGCAGCTATGGCAGCGCCGATTCATAACAATAGTTTTATTTTTCAGGTCAGTAGAATTACAGCGATACCCAATTTATGTAGTTTTTTTGTCTTGCCGCTTTTACACCATAAAAACTTTTTTATAGAAAAGAAACAGTTTTTGTTTTGCTGTATTTTGAGAGCTATAGTTTTTTTTTATTTTTTGGCTGATAGAGCTGTATGGTGGCTTGTTTTTTGCGGAACAAGTTGTTGTTTTCAGTGGTACCATTTTTATTTATATATGACTTTTTAATCTCGTTTTATTCCACTTTTATTGTCAGCTGTATGATGAAAAGACAATTTTTGGTAATTTTTTTATTTTTACAGTGTTCACTGAAGGGGTTAACTAGCATGACAGTTTTATAGCTTGGGTTGTTACGGATCTAGCAATACCAAAGATGTGTACTTTTTTTATTTAATTTTTTTTTTGCACAAATATAAGTATTTATTTGAATATTTTTTTTAAGTTTTTTGTTCTTTATTTTCTGATTTTTTAAAATATTTTTACTTTTTTTTTAATCTTTTTTAACTTTTTCACTTAGTCCCTTTATAGCACAGCACCCCAGAGTGCTCTGATCCCAGCTGCAATGTTCTGCAGTGCTCTATCATTGCAGAATATCGAAGCTGTCAGAGCTGCACTGAGAGAGTATGTGTGATCGTGCTTAAAGGGAACCTGTCACCAGATTTTTCCCTATTAAACCAAAAATATCACCTTCTGCAGCTCCTGGGCTGCATTCTATGAAGGTGCACCTTGTTGCTGGCCCGCTTTTCAGACCTCCAAAGCAACTTTTTAAAAGGTTACTTTTTCGTATGCAAATTAGTTTGGTTGGCCAGATGGGCGGACTCTATTTCACCTTCTTTCCCCCCTCCTGCCGCTGTTCGCCGTCGCCCAGTCTTTATTTGCATGGATGACGACGGTCCACTCATCCTCTACGCTGATGCCGAAGTCTCGCTCAGGTGCAGTTAGCAGAGGCCACTATCGCGGGCCTGAGCAGAAACTATCCCTCTCGCGCGCCGGTGATGTATTTAAACAGGCTCAAGATTATGGGCGGGTACTAGGATGACGCTGGTGAGGACATACACAGCCCTGCCCATAATCTCGTGCCTGCGCAAATACATCACCGGCGCGCGAGAGGGATAGTTTCGGCTCAGGCCCGCTATAGTGGCCTCTGCTACATTCACCTGCGCGAGACTTCGGCATCAGCGTGGAGGATGACGGGGCCGTCGTCATCCATGCAAATCAAGACTGGGGGACGGTGAACAGCGGCAGGAGGGGGGATGGAAGGCGAAATAGAGTTCGCCCATCTGGCCAACCAAACTAATTTGCATACGAAAGGGTAATATTTTAGAAAGTTATTTTGGAGGTCTGAAAAGGGGGCCAGCAACAAGGTGCACCTTCATAGAATACAGCCCAGGAGCTGCAGAAGGTGATATTTTTGGTTTAATAGGGAAAAATCTGGTGACAGGTTCCCTTTAAGGGATGATCACACAGGATCGCTGTAGTCTGGTGACCTGGAGGTCACCATGACAACACTCGGGCCCTCACGATTACATTGTGGGGGTCCCGATCAGAGGTAGGAGATTGGGAGAAAGATCGCGCTAAGTGCCAAGATCACTATTGATTGCGGCAAGTAGGGGGTTAAACAGCCAGGGACGTCTCAGGCACTGTTCCTGGCTGCGAGGGCAGAGGCTCGGCTGTGAGGTAAGCCGAGTCCCTGGCCGCGTTCGCGTTGGCACAGCCCCTTGTGATTGTTAGGACGTACTGGTACATTCCTGGTCATTAAGTCACGAAAAAATAGGACGTACCAGTACGTCCTTGGTAGTGATGAGCGAGTATGCTTGTTACTACTCGGTACTCGCACGAGTATCACTGTACTCGGGCTACTCGGCGGGTACCGAGTAATTTTGCGATACTCGTGCTGTACTCGTGGTCTTCATCCCTGCATGTTGGCGCTCTTTTGAGAGCCAGCCCTCATGCAGGGATTGGCTGGCAGACCACTGCAATGCCACAGCCCTGTTAGTTGTGGAATTGCAGTGATTGGCCGGCCTGCACAGCGTGACCGAGCCTTTATACCGGCGGGCGTGCTGTGCTCTGCACACAGCCATCTCATATTCCCTGCTTTCCCCGCCCACAGGCGCCTATGATTGGTTGCAGTGAGACACGCCCCCACACTGAGTGACAGGTGTCTCACTGTACCCAATCACAGCAGCCGGTGGGCGTGTATATACTGTGCAGTAAAATAAATAAATAAATAATTAAAAAAAACCTGCGTGCGGTCCCCCCAATTTTAATACCAGCCAGATAAAGCCATACGGCTGAAGGCTGGTATTCTCAGGATGGGGAGCTCCACGTTATGGGGAGCCCCCCAGCCTAACAATATCAGTCAGCAGCCGCCCAGAATTGCCGCATACATTATATGCGACAGTTCTGGGACTGTACCCGGCTCTTCCCGATTTACCCTAGTGCGTTGGCAAATCGGGGTAATAAGGAGTTAATGGCAGCCCATAGCTGCCACTAAATCCTAGATTAATCATGTCAGGCGTCTCCCCGAGATTCCTTCCATGATTAATCTGTAAATTACAGCTAAAAAACACACACACCCGAAAAATCCTTTATTAGAAATAAAAAACAATAACAAAGTCCCTCATCACCAATTTATTAACCCCGACAAAGCCCTCCATGTCCGGCGTAAGCCACGGACCTCCAGCGTCGCGTCCAGCTCTGCTGCATGGAGGTGACAGGAGCAGCAGAATACACCGCCGCTCCGGTCAGCTTCACACAGCAACTGAGGTGAGTAGCGCGATCAGCTGCTGTCAGTCAGGTAACTCACGGCCACCGCTGGATCCAGCGGTGGCCGCGATTAACCTCAGTGACAGCTCAGCTGATCGCTATACTCACCTCAGTTGCTGCGTGGAGCTGACAGGAGCGGCGGTGAGTAGCGCGATCAGCTGAGCTGTCACTGAGGTTACCCGCGGCCACCGCTGCATCCACCGCTGGATCCAGGTAACCTCAGTGACAGCTCAGCTGATCGCGCGGCTGTCTTCAGTTGCTGTGTGAAGCTGACCGGAGCGGCGGTGTATTCTGCAGCTCCTGTCACCTTCATGCAGCACAGCTGGATGCGACGCTGGAGGACTGTGGAGTACGCCGGACATGGAGGGTTTGTCAGGGTTAATAAATTGGTGATGAGGGACTTTGTTAGTGTTTTTTATTTCTAATAAAGGATTTTTCGGGTGTGTGTGTGACGCCCTGGGCAAGCCAGGGGTCACAGGTCATAACACCACCACATCCTACACCCCAGTTAGGAACACCAAGGCTAACCTAAAATCCTTGTTGCCTTCCTCCAGGGGCTGATGTTCACACCAGGGGGTGGGCCAGGCAGTTGGCTCCGCCCACCGAGGAGTACACAGCCCTTGAGGCGTGAAGAACCAGGCAGAACAGAGTTGAGCTCAGGCAGAGCTTGAGTGAGGAACAGAGTGAAGTTTAGGAAGTGAAAGCAGAAGGAAGTGAAGTGGTAGAGGAGCTGGAGAAAAAGAGTAAAAAGTGACAGTTAAGGAAGCCTGAAGTTGGTCCGGGTGTGTGCCCCGGACAGTGACAGCAAGGTCAGCAGACGGCGGTGATAGTCTGCAGGGGGACTGCTCGGAGGTTGCTGGAAGGACCGCGGACGGGTGGTGACCCGGCGGTCAGGAGCAGTATACGAAGAACAGTCAGCACCAGGGCAGGGGCCTTTCGGATCCCGGCAAGGCTAGGAGTCGCCATAATTTGCCAAATCCGTCAGTGAAGGGGACGTCTGTCTCCTAACAACCAAGTCCCGATTGAAGGCAACAGTCCAACCGAAGCAGAGAGACACCGCCAACGCCAGGGCACCAGTTTCTCAGGGCCAGCGCCTGCGGGCAAAGTATGGCTCCTCCGGCCCATATCCAAGCCGGGGAGCGGGTAACCGGTGGGAACCCATCGCAACCATCATCATCTTAGGTGCAGGAAAAAGGGACCGTCACCATCACCTACTGGGGAAAGCAAGTGCAGCCGTCCGTGGGAACCATCTTTCCAGCCGTGTGTTTTACCGAGAACTGTGTCATCGTCTCAGGCTGAGTGAGTACCACAGTGCCGCAAGGCACAGCGCTGCCTCCGCGTCCCTGCGCCCACCAAGCCCTGCATCTCCCACCTCATCACTGTGCCCCAGGAGCACCACAACCCCTACCCACGGAGGGCACATCAACAACTGGCTGCTCCATACCATCACTCCCCATACAGAGCAGCGGTGGTGTCAACAAATCACCACAACCGTGGGTGGCGTCACGGACAATAAACAATCCCCACACCCAAAAACCCCCTTTCACTCACGGGCGAGGAGCGCCGCTAGAGTCCCCGGGATCCGGCCCATCGCTCGAGCCACCGAGCAGCGGCAGCAGCAGGCCGCAGCAGCCGGACCCGAGCAGTGGGAGGGCGCGGCGTCCCCTCCTCCGCCCGCGACATGTGTGTTTTTTAACTGTAATTTACAGATTAATCATGGAAGGAATCTCGGGGTGACGCCAGACATGATTAATCTAGGATTTAGTGGCAGCTATGGGCTGCCATTAACTCCTTATTACCCCGATTTGCCAACGCACTAGGGTAAATCGGGAAGAGCCGGGTACAGTCCCAGAACTGTCGCATATAATGTATGCGGCAATTCTGGGCGGCTGCTGACTGATATTGTTAGGCTGGGGAGCTCCCCATAACGTGGAGCTCCCCATCCTGAGAATACCAGCCTTCAGCCGTATGGCTTTATCTGGCTGGTATTAAAATTGGGGGACCGCACGCCGTTTTTTTAAATTATTTAATTATTTATTTCACTGCACAGTATACACACACCCACCGGCTGCTGTGTTTGGGTGCAGTGAGACACCTGTCACTCAGCGTGGGGGCGTGTCTCACTGCAACCAATCATAGGCACCCAAAAGCAGGAAAGCAGGGAATACGAGATTGTTTAATGAGCGGCCGGCTTTTTCAAAAGAGGAAAAACCGCGGGAGTTTAGTGAACAGCTGTGCAGCGCAGTGGCAGTGATCGGGGAACGGTAAGTAAGAGAGAGGGGGGAGACTGACCGACAGACTGTGAGAGGGGGACAGACAAGACAGAGAGAGACAGACAGAGCGAGACCGACCGACGGGAGATAGAATGAAAAAAAAAATGACCGACATCGCTAGTAAAAAGCACAAAACGTGCGTTTTGGACATCGGAGTGCCACACAATGTTTTACGTAAAATCTTTCATGTATTAATCTCAAAAAGTAACATACACCAGCTCTATCTCACTATTGGGTATGTGCCCTTAACATTTCCGCCATGAAAATTCATTTTGGTGTCATTTTGGAAGGTTTTCTGGTGAGTCCGTAAAAATGGCGTAAAACTCGGACCAAATTGTTCACAGCTGTGACTTTTGAGTGATAAATGCTTCAAGGGGTCTTCCCCATGCTGTTGCCATGTCATTTGAGCACTCTTCTGAGACTTTTGTGACATTTTTAGGGTTTCTACATGCTGCCGGGGGTCATTTCAGAAAAATACTCCGGTCTCCCATAGGATAACATTGGGCTCGGTGCTCGGGCCGAGTACACGAGTATCTTGGGATGCTCGGCCCGAGCCTCAAGCACCCGAGCTTTTTAGTACTCGCTCATCACTAGTCCTTGGTCAGAAAGGGATTAAAGGTAATCTGTTGGCAGGATTTGACATTTCTTAGTCTATAGTACACTTTGTGTGCCAATATCTTCATGACATTTACAGGAGGGATTTTCCGGTCGTTGATTCCTATATTATTCCAAATTACCATTACCCGGTATCAATAATACACGGACACTGCTTGCGACTTGGTAAAAAATGGCCACAGCAGCCCTTTATTGCCTATTGTTTACACACTAACACAAGGGGGCGCCGTCCAACGGGCGTCCCCAACATTTAACAATAGGTAATACCATAATAATAATAATACAGTACGTAATACAATACGTAACCCTGGGTAGGCCCGGTCCAGAAACCACCTGCCACCACCAAAACATGATCCCTGGCCGCAACACACACCGGGCCGGAGATGAGGTATGAATCACCTACGGATCAATACCCCCCACCTTGCAGGACCCATGCCTGCAAGATCCTTGTAACCAGAGCCACTATATCCTACAAGTGACTCTCCAATCAAATAACATTATCCGTTAAACCGCCTCTGGACCAGACCTACCCCCGCCATAAGTCCGGTCCAGAAGCCATACTCCACCACCAGAACACAATCCCTGGCCGCAACACACCGACCCAGAGGTACGAGGCATTAATCACCTACGGATCAATTCCCCAACCTTGCAGGACCCCATGCCTGCAAGATCCCTGTAACCAAAGCCTCTGTATTCCGCAAGTGACTCTTCAATCCCACAAACCGTCAGAAAAACACGATCCCTGGCCGCAACACACCGACCCAGAGATACGAGGCATTAATCACCTACGGATCAATACCCCAACCTTGCAGGACACCATGCCTGCAAGATCCCTGTAACCAAAGCCACTATATCCTACAAGTGACCCTTCAATCACACAACCGTCAGAAACACGATCCCTGGCCGCAACACGCCGACCCAGAGATGGGGGCATTAATCACCTACGGATTAAAACCCCCCCAAGAAGCATCAAGTATCAACCGTGTCTCAAAACCTTACATTCTTCTTTACCTCCAACTCAATATTATCCCCGGCTGCAACCTCCAGCCCAGAGATATGAGGCATCAATCACCTACGGATCAATCCCCCATGTGCATAACAGTAACTGTGACCTCAAAAACCTTAAAGCCCGTTAGCGACTTTAATCCAACAACATCCCCAAGCTGCAACCAGCCCAGAGATAAGAGGTATTAATCACCTACGGATCAAAACCCCTATGCCTTGCAGAATCACGTGCTTGCACTGCACTTGGATCCAGAACCATGACCCCAACCAGTGACTCCTCCTCCGATTACCATTTCACCAAAATGGATCACTGACCATAACAATGGTCCCATATTTAAATGAGGTAAAAGTCACCAAAGGAGTAATACCCTTACCCAAACCAAAAACACCCGTACTTTCAATTACCTATCACCTGGGGCACTATAGCCACCTGTGACTCCCTGGCAACCATCAACTCCTTAATATATAATCCTTGGCAACAACCCTGACCCATATATAAGGCATTGATCACCAACGGAGCAATACCTCCTTCCTGCAGACAACCTTGTACCTGCAGGTCACCAGTAACCGGAGCCACTGTACCTTCCCCAGTGGCTCTCCATCCAAACACCAGTAACAATTAGAGCTCCTCTGGACCAGACCTACCCCCGCTGCTGTGACAAAGGACATAATCCCCATTATTTATGCTGATCATACACATATACATCATACACATCATATACATATACATATATTCCCACATTACCCCCATCTTATTCACCCACTTACAAGAATCCCAAATGACAATATACATCACAATCCACATAGAAATCTCTTTTCTTTCGGTTTTTTTTTATTATTATTTTATACACGACACTTTCTCCAATCCTTTCTTTTCTCACTTTTTTTTTTTTTTTGTTGTAATGGCTCTTAAAATTGAATAATTATACATCCATATAAACACCAATAATAACAATACACAATAGAAGGGAGGGTGGGTGGGAAGCTGTCATCCAGGAAGTGCAAGAGGAGGTAATTGACTCCCACCTCCTATTATATACACCATGAAGCTCCCTCCTTTCCTACCACCACACTCCACCCCCTAACCAATCACCTTCTTTTCCTCATTGCTAAACGAACCAACACTGTTTAACCCCATCAACTCCCTACCCTCTGGGCTGTCATGTCGCCCCTACACCCTATGGGTTCCATGGCTTTCTCATCTGATATGATCCTAGTTTATGTAATTTAGCTACTGAGTTTTATGTAGATAGTCTTTATTCTGAAATATTTGATAGTTTAATATTAAAGATGCTACATTTCCAAAGTTTATATATTATGCATGTATATTCCATACATCTTCACTATCAGGACATTATCAGACTTCTGTGTCATATATACTATGTGGAATTAAATCCTATAGTATTGGAAATTGGAAAACAAATTCCTACATTTATCTTGTGAATGACATAACGTGATTCTCAGAATGTGATTACTGCTATTCTGGTCACTCAGCTTTAGCAGTTGTGGTTTGCCTAAGTATATTCATAAAGGGAGAGTTCAAGGTTATGGTACTGTTTTTCTGTGGGAGTGTAAGTAGGAGTCAGGAATGCAACACACAAAACAGGAAACTCAGTGATAGTAGAGAACAGTGAGATAGAATAGGGACAGGCAGTAGGTGATACAGAGATTGAAATCAGAAAAATCAAATCACAGATCTCAATGTATACCATATGTAGGAGGTGGTCAACTTACTTTAAGTGCACCAATCATCAGGATTTTCCTATATAACCTAAAGCCAGTGCTATACTGGCACTATTATGCTGATTTTATACATACCTTTAGTTGTCAGCTAGGATGTATAGGTTTTGAAACACAACCAAGTAAAGTTTGTAAAATGAGAAGCTTTTGGATTGGGAGCAGCTGCCGATCAGCTGATAGTTGGGGTGGGTTTTCATAGTGATTCCCGCCCCCTGCCTGTTCGTCCTCCCCTTATCTGTTATTTATGCTAATTCTATTATAGAAGCATTTTACTAAGTGGCTAGAAGGACCTTTGCTGATGTCATGCCCATGTGATCAGAAGGGGTGGGGCCTCAGCCAACATAGCTGATACCAGTAAAGATGTTCGGATTCGCAATAAAACAGGACTGGCGGGTACCTGCTCATTTTTAAAAAAAATCCGGTTCTGGTCCAGAATCCAGTACCCATATGAGTCTATGGGAATCAGAATCCGGGGTACTAAAAATTTTGGTGGGATAGGGGCATAGGAGCGCTCGCGGTGTACTCATCGAAGCTCCATATCATGGTGGTAAGCTGCTTCCAGGTTACACACTCACTTTCAGAGCTACGTGCATCTAGATCGTGTATTAAAGTAAAGGTAGATGCTAGAATGTAGAGGCTCCATCCAGGTATGACGTAATTTTTCACGTGATATGGGGGCATGTTCAAAATGCAGCCCGGTTTTGAAAAAACATTCTTTTTCTAAGTCCACGTGGGCATGGAGTTGTTTATAATAGAAGCAGGGGTCTGGGGGTAAGACCCCTAGATGGGGGGAGAGGTATGAGCCGAACTCTGTGCCCACGATGTGTCCTCCTCTGCGTAGCCTGTGAAGCCTGCTTCAAGAGCTGGCCGTGATGTGTCCTCTGCTTAGCTTGAGCGGCCTGCTTCTTGATTCAGCAACGCCTGGGATTAGTTCCAGGCAGATGCTCTCACACAGGCTGGGGGCACGTCAGACTGGAACCAACAACACAGGCCCGGCCGGTGGGAGGGGAAAGCAGGGAAATCAGTGCACATGTATGAGCAATCATGAATGGAAGCTGCAGGAGCAGTGGGATAGCTGTACGGGAGCAGTGTACAGGTGCGACGGAGACTTGGTATAAGTATGAAGTGCTCGCTTCATTCTTGTTTTCTTTATTTTTTTTAATTTCTCGAGTGACGGCTCTGGATCAAACACCCAGCATCCCGGGCCTGGGCCCGGCACCCAGGCAACTTTTACAGTCCGGGTCCCCACATCACTAGATACCAGGAAGCAATATTATTTTTCTGTTGGCTGAGACCATGCCCCTTCTGATCAAATGGTCATGACATCAGCACAGGTCCTTCTAGCCACTTAGTAAAACGCTTCTATAATAGAATTAACATAAATAACAGATAGGGGGAGGACGGACAGGCAGGAGGGCGGAAATTGAATATGAAAACCCACCCCAGCTACTGCCAATCAAAAAGCTGTACATTTCAAAAATTTTACTTGCTTGTGTTTCAAAACCTATACATCCTAGCTGACAACTACAGGAATGTATAGAATCAGCATGGTAGTGCCAGTATAGCACTGGCTTTAGGAAATATAGGAAAATACTGGTAATTGGTGCGCTTTAAATATATGGGTCCCTGTCTGGTATGCAGATGGAAGAGATGGATGATGAACTTGAAATGATGTGTATACTGCCTGATATTTCTGGCCGAGGATGGCCAGATTTAAGAAGGGAGACATGTAGGAGGTGGTCAATTTACTACCACTCCCATGAGGTTTACATAATGTCTAAATGTTACTGCTGCTGGACAATATGGACTGGCAATGTAGCAGAAGCCGGAGCAGTGCAGCGGTCAGCGAAATCTGCCAACCAAGGATTTAATGTGCTTTATCATATACTGTATTTTACTGCTTATTATTTATTTTATAGTAATGAGGATTGTGTAATGTATATTAACTATGTGTATGGTAATGTATAGTGTCGCGGGCAAAGGGGTGGGAACGCCGCTCGCCTGGGAATCACTGGCTCGGGTCCGGTGCTTCTGCTCCTTGGTGGCTCGAGCACGGGGCCAGACCCGGGGCTCGAGCAGCGCCTCCTTGCCCACGAGAGAAAAGAGGAGGTTTGTGGTGGGTATTTGGGGATATCGGTCGTGACGCCACCCACGGGTTGTGATGATGGTGGGCACCACCGCTGCTGGTGACGGGGAATACCGGGAGCGATGGCGGAGAGCAGCTAAGGTATTGACCCCTCCGTGGGTAGGGGCTGTTGGTCCCGGGGCCCCGGTTGGGGAGTAGGGAGGAGGAATAGGTGCAGGTGCGGGGAGGCAGCGTGGGCGCGGGTGCAATGTTGCGGTGCAGCGCGGTGCTGGATGGCACTGTTGTACTCACTCAGACACAGAAGGACAGAGTCTCTGGTAAACCAAACGGCTGGATGGACGGGGTCCACAGCCGGCTGCGGTGTTCTCACTCTCCCCGGACGGGTTGATGGTGGCTGTCGTTTTCCTGCACCTGTGTATGTGTATTTGACTCCTATGGCTTCCCACAGATAGTCCGCTCCCCGGCGTGAACGTGTCGGGAGAGCCCGTTTGCCCGCAGGCTCTGGCCCTTGGATCTCTGGCCCTTGGCGGTGGCACCTATCCGGACGGGTTAGGCTGTTGCCTTCTGACGGGACTTGGGTGGGAATGAACCCCTGTGGTCCAGACCGCAATCAGAGAATTTGACCTTTTCGGTGGCTCCTAGCCTAGTCGGGGTCTGAGTACCCTGCCTTGGGGCTTGGCTTCAATCTGCTCCCCAGTTTGGTATCAGCGGGCCACCGCCCGACCCCGGTCCTACGGTTTCGCTGACCTCCACCAACTCCTGCAGACGGCCACCACCTTCTGCCGACCTTGCTGATTGTGCCTGGGCTCCAACCCAGACACCACAGTTTTTACTCCTCTCACTTCCACTCTCAACTCCTGAGCTCAACTAACTACTTTTTCCCGCCTCCAGGCCTGTGAACTCCTCGGTGAGTGGGGTCAACCGCCTGGCTCCGCCCCACCTGGTGTGGACATCAAGCCTGGAGGGTGGCAACAAGGATTTTGTTTGACTGGTGTCACCTACCCAGGGGAAGGGTGTGTGTGGTGTTACTGTACTGTTACCCCTGGGGGTCCAGGGCGTCACATATAGTGTAATCTGTTATGTGTTATAAATGTGTTAGCAATATGTGTTATAGTGTATTAGGCATATAAGCTTTAGGATAGAACATAGGATATAGTGTAAAGGTAAAGTAGAGGAATGTTAGCTAAATACTTATTAGACTAAGTAAAAGTTTTAGTATGTACAGTCTGGCAGGTACTTCCTGGTTGTCAAAGGAACTGAAAGCAAAAGTGGGAAGAGTAACAGAGAGCCAGAGGGTTGGCTGGTGAGACAGGCCTGAGAGAGATTAGTTCTGCAGAGAAGTTCCTGGAGTATGGACGGTACACTGTAACTTGGGCCATCAGGGAATCCAAAGGTATCCTTCAAGTATCTGGCGCCTAAGGCTCACCTCGGGATGGGCTTAGAAGAGTCCAGGGACTAGACAGATGTGCTCGAGAGAGAGTTCCTTCGGGATGGGCCTAGTGAAGTCGAGGGGCTGAAGTGAGTGGACATGGGTAGCTGAGGAGAGAAGAGCAAGAGGGAAGCAGAGGCATACGTCCATCAGGTGGTGGAAGAAGCCCCAGGCAGTGGGATAGGCCAGACGAAGAACCCCAGTATACAGCAGCAGCAGAACCGGATGTTATTGGCCATTTCTGTTGTGAAGGTGAAAGGCTTAAAACAAAAGTTCAAAGTTGTTTTGCCCAGAGCTCTCCAGTCTTCTGTGTTTTTATGAACCATTCGAGATGGCGATAGGCTGCAGGGTGATGAACACTACCCTAAAGACTACTGCAAGTGTCGCGCACCCCTCCCGAAGTGGTCTAAAAGCACCATCTCTCTCTGGCAAAGGCGTGCGGAGCCCCAGTGGCCTGGTGTCCACACTTTTCTTCATATACAGTATCAATCACTGTAAAGATTATAAATAGGGATGATCGAATACCTCAAATATTTGGCTTTGCAAATTTCCGACGAATAGGTCGCCGCTATGCGAATATTCAATGCGCAATGTTAGTCTATGGGAAGCCAGAATAATTCCAAATAGTTGTTATTCGGGTTTCCCAAAGACATGCATTGCGCATCGAATATTCGCGAATAGTCGAATAGTGGTGACCTATTCAGCAAATATTCGCGAAGCCAAATATTTGAGGTATTCGATCATCCCTAATTATAAACAATCACTTAAGATTCTGATGAACAAATTCCACTAGCAATAAACCAGCCCCAGTCCTTTAGTCTGGGTAGTGTCAGTGTCGCGCTACTTGTAGTCACAATATTAGAATATGTTAGAGAATGAAAGTACTATATAAGATTATCTATTCTAACAGCACTCTAAATTTGGTGCAGTAGGAGTGCAACTCACTATATCGACAGGTTAACTCTGATAATTTAGTACCATACATCAAGCAATGAAGTAATGACTTGGTTCACTCCAGGCACTGCACTGGAGCAAATGTTTATTTCTCGGTCTCCGATTCTTGCTGCTTGACCATGTAGTCTGCTCCTCCTCTGGAGACGGTGCTCAGTGTTCTGTCTTTGCTGCTTGACCATGTAGTCTGGTCCTCCCTCTGGCAACAGTATTTAGTATTTGGTCTTCAGGTTCCTCCTATGACAGTATTTGGTCTTCGGGTTCCTTTGGCCATCATATTTGGTCTACAAGTTCGTCTGGTGACGATAGGGCTCAAGTCCTCATTAGACTCAGTGCACTTCCAGATGCTTCCACTACAGACAACAGAGCTCTGCTGCACTATGCACACTTCCACTCCCCTGTTAGGATAAGTTCACACACTGCGTTTTTCGCGGTGTTTTTGCACGTTTTTCGGGTGCGTTTTTGCTCAGAAAACTGCATGACTTTGCTTCCCCAGCAAAGTCTATGAGTTTTCATTTTTGCTGTCTACACACAGCGGATTTTTTTAGCTGCGTTTTTGTGGTGCCCATAAAAACACAGCATGTAAATTATTTTTGCATTTTTCATTGCGTTTTACACCCATTGAGTTCAATGAGATGTTCAAAAACACAATGAAAAACGCAAATTGCAAATATAGCTGCGTTTTAGTGCGTTTCTATGACTAAAAACTCAGCTATAAACGCAAGGGACGGGTAGTAAAGTGACCTGTACAGGAAGAGGATTCCTTCTGATGGTAAACACAGAAGCGTGAATCCTCCCGGTACCGCCACCGCTGCTTCCACCTCCCTTCCAGCGCCATGTCCGCTCCTGTGCGGCGCCATGTCCGGACGGGAGGTGGAAGCAGCTGCGAAATCAAATGTGAACAGTAGAAAAAAAATCTCATACTCACCTGTCTGCAGACTCCCGGTGCCATGTCCGCTACCAGCTCCTCTTCCCGCTACCACCACCCCGCTCTGGCTCTGTGCAGATTCACGGGCACGTACGATAGCTGCAGGACCTGGCGGTGGATCACCTGATGCGGCACCTGACGCGGCACCTGATGCATATGCTAATCGTAAGTCTCGCGGTGACGCCGGCTTTTTACAGTCCGGCCAGCTTAAACTATCAGCTGATGCCGTCAGGAGATTTCATCAGCTGATTACCGGCAGCTCCTGCAGCACAGACGTGTGTATTTTTTTTTTTGCACTGATGCATTAGCTGATTGTATAAACGGCGTTTATACAATCCGCTGATGTGTGATGTGATTCAGGCCCTTGAACCTGACACATCATCTGATCGCTTTGCCTTAAAGCAAACCGATCAGATGATATTGGATCTGGATTGGACGGCGGGGGACCCTTGACCCAGGATTACTGTGGGTGGGGGGTGTTCTTTATTTCAATAAAGATGGAGTCACTAATTGTGTTGTGTTTTATTTCTAATAAAAATATTTTTCTGTGTGTTGTCTTTTTTTATCTTTACTAGAAATTCATGGTGGCCATGTCTAATATTGGCGTGACACCATGAATTTCGGGCTTAGGACCAGCTGATAATATACAGCTAGCCCTAACCCCATCATTACCCAGCGAGCCACCCAGCATCAGGGCAGCTGGAAGAGTTGGATACAGTGCCAGAAGATCGTGCTTCTATGAAAGCGCCATTTTCTGGGGCGGCTGCGGGCTGCAATTTGCAGCGGGGGTGCCCAGAAAGCTTGGCCACTCTGTACTGCGGATTCCAAATCCCAGCTGCCTAGTTGTACCTGGCTGGAATAAAAAATTGGGCGAAGCCCACGTCATTTTTTTAAAAAATATTTCATGAAATTCATGAAATGATTAAAAAAAGGGCTTCCCTATATTTTTGGTTCCCAGCCGGGTACAAATAGGCAGCTGGGGGTTGGGGGCAGCCTGTAGCTGCCTGCTGTACCTGGCTAGCATACAAAAATATGGCGAAACCCACGTCATGTTTTTGGGGGGCAAAAAACTCCTGCACACAGTCCTGGATGGAGGATGCTGAGCCTTGTAGTTCTGCAGCTGCTGTCTGCTCTCTTGCATACACTATTGGATGGAGTATGCTGAGTCTTGTAGTTCTGCTCCCCCTGCCTCTCTCTCCAGCATACAGTCCTGGATGGAGTATGCTGAGCCTTGTAGTTCTGCAGCTGTCTGCTCTCCTGCATACACTAGTGGAGAATGAAGAACTTATTGAAGAAGGAAATGACATCAGACCTTTTTTTTTCAATAATCTTTAATGGCATTGTTCACTGATAAAAAACGCATAAAAACGAAGTGAGCAAAAATGCAGCAAAACGCAGCAAAAACAACGCAGCAAAACGCGGTAAAAACGCATGCGTTTTTTGCCGCGTTTTTTTAGCCGCAAAAAACGCACAAAAACGCAGCGTCAAAAAAACGCAGTGTGTGAACTTAGCCTTAGTCGTGGCACCAACTCCGCATCCTTGCTGCTGACCCGGCCTTTTACATTTTGCAACTGTGCTACAGTTGTAACCATAACCTTAATTAAACTTAGTGTAGTTCCATGCTTCTCTCTGAACCGCCATTCTTAGACTGTCTCTCTCTGGTAGCATATTCTCGCTCTCTACTTAGGCTACCTGACTTCTCCAGTTCTCGCCCCAAACTATTCTCCCTCTCTTTCTCCTCTTCCCGCACTTTTGGACAGGGTAAATCCAACTGCATAGTTCACAGAAGCGCACCGACTCTGCCGGCAAGTCAACAAAACATAAAACATTGGGGAGCACTGTCTCTTAAAGTCATAGTGTACCTTTCCGTTCTTAGGGGCAACACTCCTGTATTAACCAAGTATTTGGCCTCATGCTAACAGTAGCTCAGCCATAAAACCTAAAATCATGTGACAAATATGATGGATAATTTAGTATATGGGTAGGACAGAGCCCCTTTAATGCTGTCAGTGTTTTATTATTTAGTGAATGATAGATCACTCACCAGTAGCCATGACACCGAGCTAAATGAATTGCAGGAAATTATGTTGCTTGATCGGTGTCACAGTGATCCTGTTATATCCCATTAAGCTTAAGCATTAATAAGGGATTTCTTGTTTAGAAGGGTTATTTAATGGAACAATTCTCCTGTGGTGTTTCAAGATGACTTTTCAAGTCTAGTAATTAAAATATAAAATGTTGGTAAACTAATGCACAATCCTGCCAACCAGGGCGAACAGTTCTGTTGCATAAACATTTTGCCTGCTCGCTCCATCCATCCATCCAACCATCCAACCATCCATCCAAGCATCCATCCATCCATCCAACCATCCATCCATCCAACCATCCATCCATCCATCCATCCAACCATCCATCCATCCAACCATCCATCCATCCATCCATCCAACCATCCATCCATCCAACCATCCATCCATCCATCCAACCATCCATCCAACCATCCATCCAAGCATCCATCCATCCATCCAACCATCCATCCATCCAACCATCCATCCATCCATCCATCCAACCACCCATCCGTCCAACCATCCATCCATGCATCCATCCATCCATCCAACCATCCATCCATCCAACCATCCATCCATCCAACCATCAATCCAACCATCCATCCAACCATCCTATATGGAGAAAAATATGGGAACAAGCGAGGTGACTGGATCTTTTGAAAAATTCACTGACTGCAGATTTTTCCCCAAAAATGTGAATTGTGGCAAACAAATTTGTGCAAATCTCCATCCTGGAAAGTTTGTAATTGCACGGAAAAATCCCCATGGGAGACGGAAGAGAGGGAGAAAGCAACCCATTGATCATAAGGGCTTAAGCCTGCTTTACATGGGACGACCGATTGTGCGATTTCACAATCGATCGTACCCGCCCCCGTCGTTTTTGCGTCATGGGCAAATCGCTGCCCATGGCGCACAAACTCGTTTAACCCCCGTCACACGTACTTACTTTCTGGACGACCTCGCTGTGGGCAACGAACGTCCACTTCCTGAAGTGGGAGGGACGTTCGGCGTCACAGCGACGTCACTCAGCCACCAGCCAATAGAAGCGGAGGTGCGGAGATGAGCGGGACGTAAACATCCCGCCCACCTCCTTCCTTCCGCATAGCCGGCGGGTGCCGCGGGACGGAAGTAAGCGGCTGTTCATCGTTCCCGGGGTGTCACACGGAGCGGCGTGTGCTTCCCCGGGAACGATGAGCAACCGCCGCCATTTTAATTAAACGAGATTATAAAACCGAGCGACGAGTACACGACTCACGATTTGTGAGCGATACTGCGTCGCTCGGAGGTGTCACACAGCTCGACGTCGCAAGCAATGCCGGATGTGCGTCACAAAAAACGTGAACCCGACGATCTATCGCAAGATAAATCGTCTTGTGTAAAGCACCCTTTACACTCTACAAAATAAAGAGACTTTGGAGATGAAAAACGACTCTGCTGTACAAACTGTGCTCCACTAGGAACTTCTGATCTGTGATAGTCCAGGTACTGACCACTGCATAATAAATCATAATCCACTAGATGTCATAGATACAGCGCATTATGGAGAGGCCAATATGGCCACGAAAAAAGACATTAGTTCACTCTCTGATGCTTCAGCAGTATGAAAAATGAGGCCAGGCAAGTTTTTTCCAATGTGGATTGCAAATCGAATATTAAAGTTTATAATTTGCGTGAAACAGCATGTTTAAAGGAACCTGTCAGGTGCAATATGCACCCAGGACCACGAGCAGTTATGGGTGCATATTGCTAATCCCTGCCTAATCATCCCAGCATCTAGTAGCATACTGTAGATAATGAGATCTTTAATGAAAGTATTTCTAAAGATCTTTTATCATATTCTAATGAGCGCAGGGACTAGTCCCAAGGGCGTTACTTCCTGCACTCATTCCACCCTTTTAGCATTACAGCACGCCCACAGGGAGGTTCCAACATGCTAGTCAATGCAGCATCACCAGCAGTGACGTGCGTACCTCGGTCTGATGTGACCGCTGATCAGATGTATCAGCACTTCCAGTCATGCACAGTAGACCTCTCTGAAGCCGGGACGCACACACCCAGCTTCATACTGCGCATGACCGGAAGTGTAGGGCATTCTGATCAGCGGTCACAGCGGACAGAGGTACACACATAACCTCTAGTGATGCTGCATTGAATAGCATGTTAGCACACCCCTGTGGGCGTGTTAACATGCTAGGAGGGCGGAATGAGCGCAGAAACTAATGTCCTTGCGACTAGTCCCATGCCTCATTAGCATATGATAAAAGATCTTTAGAAATACTATATATAAAGATCTCTTTATCTATGCTAGTGTACACAGGGACGATTAGGAAGGGATTAGCAATATGCACCCAGAACTGCTAGTGGTTCTGGGTGCATAGTGCACCTGACAGGTTCTCTTTAAAGGGAATGAGTCAGCCTTTTGAGATTATTGAGTTATTAATATTATATGGGTATATATGTGATGCCCTGGCAAAACTAGGTAGTCACAGTTAGGCCCCCGCATTACACCTTCCCTCATTAGGAAACACACAGCCAACCAGAAAACCCTAGTCACCCCCCTTAGGGAAAGATAGACAGACCAGTGGGTGTGACCAGGCAGTTGGGACACACCCACCCAGGGGTCTAGACAGCCCAGGGCGGGAAAGGCTGCAGATCAGTTTAGGAAAGCTGAAGTTCAGTTTGGAGAGGAGTGTGTGCTGGAGCTAAGTGTAGCTCCAGCAGGAGAGTTCAAGTTGAACGGTACCAGGGTAGGAGCCCTGGTGACCCTCCGGGGACCCTCGAGCCACCACCCCTGAAGGCCCGGATCCGAGCAGCGCCGGCTGCTGGCATGGGGACGGCACATATAGGTTGTATACAGCTGACATTAGATGATGGTTTGTTCAGTAAAAATCATCTTTTATAGCGTTGATCTTCCATACTATGAGGCGTGTGCTGCCCAGAAGATAAAACTGCCTCTAGTCTTCATTATACAAGATTTCACCTCCCCTTCACTTCAGTGTGCCAATGACGTCAGGTGCACTGCCAGAAATCCTGCGCCTGCTGCCCACCATGCATGCACCATGCACTGTTCCCTTCTATATTTTCTAACTTTGGCGCCTGCGCTTATCAAAATTGAAGACGGTGATCACAGAAGGGCGGACACTGCTACCATCTTGGTACTCCTGTGAAGCTTAGTCATAGGCTCCATTGAACACCATGATTTACAGCAATGCTCCCCATCTCCAATCATCCAAAGCCACCATCCGGATGTTTTCAGGATTTACAACACTTGTGCAAGTAATTAAATTATCATCTGTGCAATACTATGGAAATCCTGAAAACTTGCATTGTTGGTGGCTCTTGGGGACTGGAGTTGGGGAACACTGATTTACAGTATATACTGCAATATTGTGATATTGCATCATATAGTATAATCAAATCACCCCATACTTTTCCCATTAAAAATAAAGAAATGTAAAAAATAAAAACATATTTGGCATCGCAGCGTCTGTAAAAATATGGTCTATCAAAGCATAAAATTAGCCACTACAGTAAATAAAGAGAAAAAAAAAATTGTAAAGCCAGAATTGTGTTTTTTTATCGGGCACTACACTTTCCTAAAAAAAAATCTAAGAAACAACAAAAAAAAAAGTTATAGGAAGAAAATAAGTGTAAAATCACCCGGTTAAAAATCAGTCTTCCCTTTAAGACTTCTACCGTGAAGCCACTGAGGGAGGATGCAGTGTATATACAGTATTAATGATGGTATTAAGTGAGATGCTAGTGGTGGGGGAGGATAAAAGTGTTTCTCTGACATTACAGTTAACTACCCCCCATGAACTTTTACATTAGTAGATCATAAAGTGATGCCTTTACGTTGTCTTCTTTGCAGTTAAAAGCTTTTCGGCGTACGTTCTAAATAAAAGGAGCTTTAATGAATTCTGCGTAATTGGTGTAAATGTGCACTTTAGCCTTGCAGTTTCATTAATTGTAATAAGTGACACATGAAGAGGTCATACTTCTAAATGTTAGGGCACAATAAACATTACTAATTCTTGCTGGGAGGAGTGCAGGGCTGGCCGCCGAGGCCAGAAGGTCTAATTGTTTTTTAGGCTTCACATAGAAGAACCCACAAGAAAGTGAATGTGGTTGCTGATGGAGGTTGCAAATGTGGAAAGACAGGTCCAGGATGGGAGGCATCCGTGCCTGTGTCCTGGACAGGGGATTGCCCAGCACGTAGCACAGGGGAAGAGGCAGTGGGGTCACCCACAGACACTGTGGACTCAGGCTTTCAGTCTACTTAGTGCTTGGATGACATATGCCTGTGTACCGCCCCACGGGCTCGGCTGCGACCGCCTAGCCGCTCGGATTTGTGCTCGTATGGTGGGTGGTGGCTCGAACGTCTCCCGGACCCAGGGGTCACGTCACTCTGCAAGGGAATTGGCGCTACAAGCAGTGACTTGACGGGGAGTTCCACGGCCGGGGCCGCGGTGGTTTGGTTTGGGATGTAAGTTCGTGACGCCACCCATGGGTTGTGAATAGATGGACACCACCGCTGCCATTAACTAGGCCTCCCTTGGATGGTGTTGCGCAGATTGATGTTGACCCCTCCGTGGGTAGGGAAGTGATGGTCCCGGGGGCCCGGGGGAGGTGCGGAGGGGTGGGAGCGGGTGCGGGCGTCTGCTGGTGCTGTGCGCGCCCCGATGGCACTGGTGTACTCACTATGACACCAAACGGGATGATGAACGGGGCCCGCAGCTGGCTGCAGCTTCTCCCTGACCGGGGTGGTGGTTTCCGCCTTTCTCCTGCACCTTGTTATATAAATGTTTGACTCCTATGCCTAAGCAACGGTAGTCCGCTCCCCGGCTGGCTGATTGTCGGAAGAGCCCTGGTTGCCCGCAGACGCTGGCCCTTTGGGTCTCTATGCCTTGGCGGTGGCTTTACCCTGTATGGTTGGGCTGTTGTCTTCTAACGGGTCTTGTGTGGGATAGGTCCTTAAGTCCAGTCCTCAATCAGTTGATTTGACTTGGCCCTGTCAGTTCAGGGCTTTGTACTGGGTCTGAGTACCCCTCCTGGTGCTCCGGTTTCCAATCGGTTCCCCGGTTTGGTACCGGTGGGCCACTGCCCGACCCCGGTCCCTACAGTTCCACCGGCTGTAATCCCAGCTCCTGCAGGCGGCCACCACTGTCTGCCTCCTTGCCAAAGGTGACTGGGCTCCGACCCAGCCACCTGAGTAGACTTTTGGCAGGCCTGGTCACAGGTCTGCCCTTGAACTCGACCTCCCTCCTTCACTGTAAAAGCTACTCTTTACACTGCTCTAGAACTTGTGTTTTTTTCCCGCCTCCAGGCCTGTGAACTCCTCGGTGGGCAGAGCCAACCACTTGGCTCCGCCCCCCTGGTGTGGACATCAAACCTGGAAGGTGGTGACAAGGGCTTCTTGGTTGGCTGCTGTCACCTACTCGGGGAGGGGTGTGTGTGTGTGTGTGTGACTACCTGGGACGACCTGACTAGTCCAGGGCGTCACATCTGAGCATACTGGTGGTTGTCAGTCTGGTAGTGTTCAGGCCCCTGCTGATCTTGGTATGACACAGATTGCAAATCATTGTTTTCTTGTCATCATCATGTGGCGCCCTGGCCTAGTCAGGTCGTCACAGATAACATACAAACACCCCCACCCCCAATAGACAGGGACACCAGCCAAACAAAAACCCTTGATGCCTCCTTCCAGTGTCTGATGTCCACACCAGGTGGGGCGGAGCTAAGTGGTTGGCCCCACCCACCGAGGAGTTCACAGGCCTGGAGGCGGGAAAAGTGACAGTTAGAATTTGGAGTTTGAAGTGAGAGGAACAAGCACTTGGGTGTCTGAGTGGTGGAGCAACGCAGAACCGTAGGACCGGGGTCGGGCGACGGCCCGCCGGTACCGACCGGGGAGCAAAGTGAAGCCAGCACACACAGGCAGGGCCATCGGACCCCAACCAGGCTTGGAGCCGCCGACAATAGTCAGATCCGAATGTGACTGGAACCCCAGGGGTTTCACAACAGCAAAAGTCCCAATTGAAGGCAACCGCCCACACCGTGAGGGTATACAGCTACCGCCTAAGGCTAGAGACCCAAGGGTCAGAGCCTGCGGGCAAACGGGCTCCTCCGGTACCCATACACCGGGGAGCGGACTACCGTTGGGAATCCATAGTAGTCAGAAGGAGAACATCAAGGTGCAGGGAAAGACAGCCGCCATCACCTTTCTTGCTGAGTGAGTACACCCGTGCCATCCGGCAACGCGCTGTCCCTGCAACCCTGCACCTCACCGACCCTGCCTCCCCGTCACATCATCGGGCCCCGGGACCACCGACCCCTACCCACGGAGGGGGAAAACAACATCCCAGCTGCTCCCTACCATCGCTCCCGGGATCCTCATCACTAGCAGCGGTGGTGCCCATCTTCACCACGACCCGTGGGTGGCGTCACGGACTAAATCCCCCAAACCAACCACCCCTTTCACTCACGGGCGAGGAGCGCCGCTCGAGTCCCCGGATCCGGCCCACCGCTCGAGCCATCAAGCACCCATCGCAGCAGCGCCGGACCTGAGCGTTAGCGAGCGCAGCGCAGCAGCGTCCTCCCCGCCCACGACAACTACTTTCTGTAAATAAGTGCCGGACTGGGAAACACCTAACCATTAGCCTGGGATCTGGCATTGGTTTCAATGTTCTGGGGAACAGTGGCCCGTTTTCTGCCTCTGGCAACCCCACTGCCCCTTCCTGCCTTTTGCGGTGGTGCTGATCCCTCACCCTCTGTGCTGCTGTGCTCGCTCTGAATGCCACCTTGACAGGTTGGGTCAGTGACTTCATTGTCCACCACCTTGTCTTCCAGTTCCTCACTTTGGTTCTCTTCCTGACTTTTTGACTTAACAACATGACTTTTTGGCAGCTGTCATCATTATCCACCTCTTGCTTTTCCACAACATTGTCTTCTTGGGACCATGGCTTTTCAAATATTTGGGCATCACCACACATGATCTCCTCATGTCTCTCTGCATGGTGAGAGGGCAGAAGAATCTGTAGCCTACCCATGGGGCAAGGGGTTAACTGTACTCATCAACGGGCTCGGTGATGTCGGGTCTGGGGTATGTCACGGATGGCCCTTGATCTGTTTTGTGGCCCTGAGGTGTACAATACAGAAGGGGATAGGGTGATGATGGTGGAGGATTTGTCTCGCGATGCCACCTGCGGTACGCGGCCAGGGATTAGCCGCCGCTGCTGTCGCTGTCCTCTGGTTTAGCAGCAAAGGTGGTTCTGCTCCTCACAGGTGGAGCGGCCCCTGAGAGGATAATAGGGTGGTAGTCTATGGTGTTGTACACTGGGTAGCAGGGCTGAGAACGCCGACAGTAACTGGATGACACAGGTCGGTAGTTTCCTTTACCTTTGACTGGTCAGTTGTTATAGTCTCTGGTTACAGTGGTCTGTTCAGCCTGGGAGCAGTGAGAAGTCCCTTCTCTGCCAGGTACGTTGGAGGCTTTCCTTAATGCTCTCTCAATGTGGGTTGCTGTGGCCTGGAGCAGCACAGTGTCCTTCTTCCTAAGTCAAATTTGACTTGTCCCTTTGTGGCGGGCAGCGCAACCCGATTGTTGGGCCCGCCGGTACTTTTGCGGACATGGGCTTTATTATGCTGCTGCGCTTTGGGAATCTCTGTTGGGCCATGCAGCGTGGAACCTCCTGCCCTCTGGGTTTACTGCTGGGCCGTTACTACCCGACAGTCGAGGACCTGAGTTCTCCCTTCCTGTTTCACTTTCTCTAACCTCTCCCCAGCCCAGAATGCACAGGGAAGCTCGCCCCAAACAGGACTTGAGCTCCCCCTTCTGGCCTCGATTAGGGAGTGTTGTGTGTGTGATTGTACCTGGCATAGAGGTCTCCCCGCTGCCTCCAGGTATAGCATTGCCCTTCGGTGAGGAGAACAACGTCACTGTGGCCTCCAAGACCACTGGGGTGCCACAAATCCAGAAATGGAAAGGTTAAGAGTTCCTTGGAGTGTTCAAATGCGGGGTCACTTGTGTGCGTAGGAATGTCACAATCAATTTCCCTGCTAGGTATTTACGAAATACTGTGCCTTCAAATACATTTTTCAAATCACATATAGAATGAATCTATATACTGTAAATGGTGAGTAGCTTTATAAATTCATTGCTTACCATACATAGTCTGTGTTACTTACACAGCTGCAATTACAGTTTTCCAAACTACAGAGCTGTTTGTATCTTTAAAAAGTAATCATAATAAAAAGGTACTGTACAAAGTATACTCTCCAAAAAAAACCAATTTGTCTCCAGATTCAGTGCAACACTATTAATCCCACTATTTTAGTCCAGATCAAAAGTTCTATCTGTCAGCAAGCTTACTGACAGTTTCTAATAATAACCAGAAGAAGATTTTCCAGTGAAAACAAGTTATTTCCTTTCCACAGAATATATAACTTACTGATTGGAATAGGATTTTCACCAATCCGCAAAAAGCACACTTATATTCCTATTAGAATGGAGCGGCAGTGCGCATAATTCCGCGCTCCATTTGCTCAATATGGCACTACCATGCGCTGTGCTTGGCTTAGTCCAGCAGTTTCAGAGATTGAATGGAGTGGTGGTTGAGCATGCACATTGCTATTGACATGAGGATAAAAGTGCTCCGATCTACTCATCTGTGCAGGTACCATCAGTCAGAATCACATTGATCAGTAAGTTATCACAAGACAACTGGTGTATTATAGAAGCTCAGCTAAACTGCTACAGATGTATCTGTCAACAGTTTGTTGACTGTTTTCAATAATAACCCGCTGAATTATGAATTCAGGTCTGGAGTATAACATAGGCTGTAACATAGTACAAGGAAATTAATGCACATGGGGAAGTGAATTAAACGAAACATGTCATCCTAATTTGTGCGCAGGTGTTATTTGACATCTCTTTGGTTGACAGGTCTTTCCCCATGTACACACATAGGGAAAGTCCTATCAATCAACTGGAGCGATTGTTCTGAGGTGTATAGAATAAAAACTGAACTACCATGCATCCAAATGAGTATTTCCCAATTTAATATATATATATATATATATATATATATATACTAGCTGTACTACCCAGCTTCGCCTTGGTTAATAACTGTTGTTAACAAAATAGAATGTATTAACATTCCCGGGATAGAATGTGTAAATAGAATGTATTAATGCCCGGGATAGTAACTGTCTCTCTGTTTCTCTCCCATTCTCTGTCTGTCTCCCCCTCTGTATATATATCTCTGTCTCTCTCTCTCTTTGTCTGTATGTCTCTTTCCCTGTCTGTCTCTGACTGTCTCTGTCTCTTTCTCCTTCTGTCTCAATCTCTTTCCCTGTCTGTCTATCTATCACTTTCCCTGTCTGTCTCTTTCCCTGTCTGTTTCTTTCCCTCTCTTTCCCTGTCTGTCTCTTTCCCTCTTTCCCTCTGTCTCTTTCCCTGTGTCTGTCTCTTTGTCTGTCTCTTTACCTGTCTTTGTCTGTCTCTTACCCTGTCTGTCTCTTTCCCTGTCTTTCCCTTTCTGTCTGTTTCCCTGTGTCTGTCTCTTTGTCTGTGTCTGTCTCTTTACCTGTCTGTGTCTGTCTCTTAACCTGTCTCTCTCTTTCCCTGTCTGTCTCTTTCCCTGTCAGTCTGTCTCTTTCTCTGGCTGCATTGTGACACGCCAACATTCCATTTAAGGGCGTGGCTGCGCATTCTTCTGAAGTTCTGGCTGCACTGTGGCTCCCAGCTCCATTTGCTTTAATGGAGGCAGGATTTTTGGTGAATAACTGTAAAGCGCGGGGTTAAAATTTCCCCTCAAAACATAGCCTATGACGCTCTCGGGGTCTAGAAGTGTGAGTGTGCAAAATTTTGTGGCTGTAGCTGCGACGGTGCGGATGCCAACCCCGGACATACACACACAGACATTCAGCTTTATATATTAGATATATATATATATATATATATTTATTTTTATATATATATATGTTACACGTCGTGGCTCTCTTATTGCAAGGAATGAGGTGGTCCCCCATTCCTTGTCTGCCACGAGCCCTCCTGCTCAGCAGTGCCAAAGGTCTGGGAGACTGCAGGAGTTGCCTTCTCAGAGCCACAGCAGAAGGGTGACACCTAGTGGTTCTCCCCTTGCAAGGAATGGAGCGGTCTCCCATCCCTTGCCTGCCACGAGCTCTCCTGCTCAGCATCACGGAGGCTCTGGGAGGTTGTGCAGTGTGCAAAGAATAGATGCTCAGGGAAGCAGCAAGACTTCCCATGTCTCTGCACATTGTGAAACCGGGGATCCCGCCTTTATGACCCAGAGGCAGGAAGATGAGCATGTGCTCCACGTGACGTCTTCTGATTCGCTCACTGATATCACACGGCCCGATGACGAGGCTGGTGATGTGCTGAATCCTGACTGGCTGGGCCAGGACCTCACGAATCCTGATTGGGTCACGCCCGTCTCGCGCCCGCCCTTGGGTGGAGCTACACCTCCTTAAAAGCTCCCCCTGCCATCATGGCGGCGCGCGACCGTCCTTCTATGTTTGGATGTCTGGCAGTGTGCTGCCACGCCACTGCTCAGGCACGATTGTCTTTTGTGGGCTTTGCCCTTGCTGCTCAGGCAGCACCTAGTTTGCAGGTCTTGCCCCTGCCTTGCTGCTCCGGCAGTATCCCGTTTAGCAGGCTGTGTTCCTGTCCCAGGTGAGCTCCTCGAGTCTCTGTCGGACTCACTTGGTTTCTGAAGCACACGTGCGTGGGCACCTCTGTGCTACCCCCGTGCCATATTCCTGTGACTCCCGCTGGCACACGTGTGTAGGCACCTCTGTGCGTCCCCGTGCAACAGGTACACCGTACGAGAAGCCCCGAGCCATACAACCCTCACGGTTGGCTTAGCAGCACACATACAGTCAGGGCCAGAAATATTTGGACAGTGACACAAGTTTTGTTATTTTAGCTGTTTACAAAAACATGTTCAGAAATACAATTATATATATAATATGGGCTGAAAGTGCACACTCCGAGCTGCAATATGAGAGTTTTCACATCCAAATTGGAGAAAGGGTTTAGGAATCATAGCTCTGTAATGCATAGCCTCCTCTTTTTCAAGGGACCAAAAGTAATTGGACAAGGGACTCTAAGGGCTGCAATTAACTCTGAAGGCGTCTCCCTCGTTAACCTGTAATCAATGAAGTAGTTAAAAGGTCTGGGGTTGATTACAGGTGTGTGGTTTTGCATTTGGAAGCTGTTGCTGTGACCAGACAACATGCGGTCTAAGGAACTCTCAATTGAGGTGAAGCAGAACATCCTGAGGCTGAAAAAAAAGAAAAAATCCATCAGAGAGATAGCAGACATGCTTGGAGTAGCAAAATCAACAGTCGGGTACATTCTGAGAAAAAAGTAATTGACTGGTGAGCTTGGGAACTCAAAAAGGCCTGGGCGTCCACGGATGACAACAGTGGTGGATGATCACCGCATACTTTCTTTGGTGAAGAAGAACCCGTTCACAACATCAACTGAAGTCCAGAACACTCTCAGTGAAGTAGGTGTATCTGTCTCTAAGTCAACAGTAAAGAGAAGACTCCATGAAAGTAAATACAAAGGGTTCACATCTAGATGCAAACCATTCATCAATTCCAAAAATAGACAGGCCAGAGTTAAATTTGCTGAAAAACACCTCATGAAGCCAGCTCAGTTCTGGAAAAGTATTCTATGGACAGATGAGACAAAGATCAACCTGTACCAGAATGATGGGAAGAAAAAAGTTTGGAGAAGAAAGGGAACGGCACATGATCCAAGGCACACCACATCCTCTGTAACATGGTGGAGGCAACGTGATGGCATGGGCATGCATGGCTTTCAATGGCACTGGGTCACTTGTGTTTATTGATGACATAACAGCAGACAAGAGTAGCCGGATGAATTCTGAAGAGTACCGGGATATACTTTCAGCCCAGATTCAGCCAAATGTCGCAAAGTTGATCGGACGGCGCTTCATAGTACAGATGGACAATGACCCCAAGCATACAGCCAAAGCTACCCAGGAGTTCGAGTGCAAAAAAGTGGAATATTCTGCAATGGCCAAGTCAATCACCAGATCTTAACCCAATTGAGCATGCATTTCAATTGCTCAAATCCAGACTTAAGACGGAAAGACCCACAAACAAGCAAGACCTGAAGGCTGCGGCTGTAAAGGCCTGGCAAAGCATTAAGAAGGAGGAAACCCAGCGTTTGGTGATGTCCATGGGTTCCAGACTTAAGGCAGTGATTGCCTCCAAAGGATTCGCAACAAAATATTGAAAATAAAAAATTTTTTTTTGGGTTTGGTTTATTTGTCCAATTACTTTTGACCTCCTAAAATGTGGAGTGTTTGTAAAGAAATGTGTACAATTCCTACAATTTCTATCAGATATTTTTGTTCAAACCTTCAAATTAAACGTTACAATCTGCACTTGAATTCTGTTGTAGAGGTTTCATTTCAAATCCAATGTGGTGGCATGCAGAGCCCAACTCGCGAAAATTGTGTCACTGTCCAAATATTTCTGGACCTAACTGTGTGTGTGTATATATGTGTATATATGTGTATATATATATATATATATATATATATATATATATATATGAAGGTCACTATGTTTTCCCCAGAATGTGTTTGGAGATGTGGTGAGATCTGCTGGAGTGCGTTGTATTTGTCGCGGGCGGGGAGGACGCCTCCACTGCTGCGCGCTCGCTAACGCTCGGGTCCGGCGCTGCTGCGGCTGCTGCTGGTCGGTGGCTCGAGCGGTGGGCCGGATCCGGGGACTCGAGCGGCGCTCGCCCGTGAGTGAAAGGGGTGGTTGGTTTGGGGGATTTAGTCTGTGACGCCACCCACGGGTCGTGGTGAAGATGGGCACCACCGCTGCTGGTGATGGGGATCCCAGGAGCGATGGTAGGGAGCAGCTGGGATGTTGTTTTCCTCCTCCGTGGGTAGGGGTCGGTGGTCCCGGGGCCCGATGATGTGACGGGGAGGCAGGGTTGGTGAGGTGCAGGGTTGCAGGGACAACACAGCGTGGTGCCGGATGGCACGGGTGTACTCACTCAGCAAGAAAGGTACAAAGTCCTCGGTAAACCAAACGGCTGGATGGATGGGTCCCGCAGCTGTCTTCAGTGTCTCTCCCTGGACAGGTGATGGCGGCTGTCTTTCCCTGCACCTTGATGTTCTCGTTTGACTACTATGGATCCCCAACGGTAGTCCGCTCCCCGGTTGGTCTGGGGGTTGGAACTTCAGCTGCCACCTTCAACGGTGATGGGCACCTCTTCACGACTAATCTGGTAGGCTTTCTCATCCTCCCATTCAGTGGGTTGTATGACATACGGGGTCTTTTCCCACTGGTCATCAAGCTTATGGTTTCTTCGTTTTCGTTTCAGCACTACATCTCCAGGTTTAAAGGGGCCAGCTGGAGCCCGCCTGTTGAAGTACTGTTCCTGCTGTTCCCGCCTCCGACACAGGTTCCTCTCTACGTACTCCTGGACCTGTCGGTACTGTGCTCTCCGCCGAGTGTCCCATCCAGCAGTCAAAGGGAGGGCTTCTGGAGCTTCCAAGCCCATTTCTAGGTCCACCGGCAACCGGCCTGGCCAAGCTCTCATCAAATACACTGGTGTACATTTGGTAGAGCTGGAAGGGATGTTATTGTACATATCGACCAGGTCAGGCAGCTTTTCTGGCCACAGGTTCTGCTCTTCCAGCGGGAACATCTTGAGGAGACCCAGGACCAGATGGTTCATCTTTTCACACATGCCATTAGTCTGGGCATGGTAAGGCGTGGTCCGAATCTTCTTGCAGCCGTACAACTGGCAGAATTCTTGAAACTCCTCCGCTTCAAAAGCCGGGCCCCGTTCCGTAAGCACCCTCTCCGGGTACCCGTGCGGTCGGCAGAAATAGGCCTGGAATGCTCTAGCGGTGGTATGGCCGGTCAGGTCCTTGACTGGGACAACCACCATGAATCTCGAATAGTGGTCTACAATGGTCAGAGCGTAGGTGTACCCACTTCGGCTAGGGGTGAGTTTAACGTGGTCGAGGGCGACCAACTCCAGCGGCTGATGAGTGATGATTGGGCATAGAGGGGCCTTCTGGCTGGCCTCGTCCCTTCTTCTCAGTGCACAGGGACCACACTCTCGGCACCAGGCCTCTACAGACTCCCGCATCCCACTCCAATAGAACCGCTCTCTCAACAGCATCTCCAGCTTTTTCCACCCAAAGTGCCCGGCACCGTCATGGTAAGCCCGTTGGACTGTGGGCACACTAGCCTGTGGAACTGTCGCGGGTGGAGGAGGGGACGCTGCGCTCACCCACTGCTCGGGTCCGGCTGCTGCTGCGGCTTGGTGGTGGCTCGAGCGGTGGGCCGGATCCCGGGGACTCGAGCGGCGTTCCTCGCCCGTGAGTGAAAGGGGGGTTGGTGTGTGGTTTGGGGAATATTGTCCGTAACGCCACCCACGGTTGTGGTGAAGTTGTGACACCACCGCTGCTCTGGACGGGGATCCCGGGAGCGATGACAGGGAGCAGCTTGGATGTTGGTTCTCCCCTCCGTGGGTAGGGTGTTGGTTGTCCCGGGGCCCCGGTGAGGGTTTGGGGATGACAGGCGGGTTACGGGGCCTGGTGAGGTGCAGGGTCGCGGGGGCAGCGCTGTGCCGCACGGCACGATGGTACTCACTCAGCCAGTAATTCACACGGAGTCTCTGGTCAAACAAACGGCTGGATGGACGGGTCCCGCAGGCGGCTGCGGTTGTTATCCTTCCGGTAGGTTGATGGTGACTGCCTTTCCCTGCACCTGTGTTGTGTTTACGGTTCCAATGGCTTCCCACCGGTAACCCGCTCCCCAGCTTGGATGGATGCTGAGGGAGCTCCTTTTGCCCGCAGGCTCTGGCCCTGGGAACTGTAGCCTTGGCGGTGACTGTGTTTCCCTTCACGGTGTGAGCTGTTGCCTTCAATCGGGTCTTGACTGCTGGGAAACCCCGGAGGTTCCCTTCGCTAACGGATTTGACCGGTTTTACGGCGACTCCAAGCCTGGTCGGGGTCCCTAGGCCCTGCCGAATGGTGCTGGCTTCTCTTCACTCCCCGATCCGGTACCGGCGGGCTACCGCCCGTCCCCGGTCAGTACGGTTCACTCCAATCAGCCTCTCCTGCAGACGGTCACCACCGTCTGCCAACCTTGTTGTATGTGCCCGGTCCACGCACCTGGATACGGTCAGTCTCCTCTCCTACCACTTCACTCTCCAAACTCATCTGACTCCTTTTCCCGCCTCCAGGACTGTGAACTCCTTGGTGGGCGGGACCAACCGCCTGGCCCACCCCCTGGTGTGGACATCAGCCCCTGGAGGAAAGCAACAAGGATTTGTGTTTGACCTAGATGTGCCTAGCCGGGGTGTGGGGTGTGTTGGTGTAGTACCTGTGACGACCTGGCTTGTCCAGGGCACCACAGAACCACCAGTTGACGAACCTTCTCATGGGTCTTCGGGTTGATCAATTCCCGATACAGTTTCCCCTGGACCAGATTCAGCCAGGCTCGTTCTTTCCACAGCCGTTGGGCCTCAGGTGGGGCAGCAGGGTCCAGTCTAGTGGAACCTTGTTCAGTCATGGTCTTGACCACTTGGACGGCAGGCGCTTGGTCTTGGGCCTCTTGCCATCCCTGACTGGGCAGCGGGTCCAGGTTTGCCTGCTGCTTGACATGCAACTGCTTGACTGGTGGCCGGTGAAATGCAGGCAGCTCGATTTCTTCGAGATCATCGCCCTCCGGCCCCTCATCCGATAGGTGGGGCATCCGGAATAGCGCGTCTGCGTTGGTGTTCTTGCGGCCGGCTCGGTACTTGATCGTGAAGTCATAATTAGACAGCCTGGCCACTCACCGCTGCTCCAACGCGCCCAGCTTGGCCGTGTCCAGATGGGTTAACGGATTATTGTCCGTATAGGCGGTGAACTTAGCGGCTGCGAAGTAATGGCGGAATCGCTCAGTAATGGCCCACACCAGGGCTAGGAACTCAAGCTTGAAGGAGCTGTAATTCTCAGGGTTCCTCTACGTGGGCCGAATTTTCTGCTGGCATAGGTGATCACTTTTTCCTTTCCGTTCTGGACCTGGGACAGGACAGCTCCCAAGCCTACATTACTGGCATTGGTGTAGAAGATGAACGGGAGATTATAGTCGGGATACGCCAGGATTTCTTCCCCTGTCAAGGCCGTCTTCAGCTGGCAGAAGGACTCTTCTTGCTTTGCTTCCCATGCCAACGGGGTTCCAGAGGGCCTGCCACCCTTGGTCTGTCCCACGAGGAGGTCTTGCATGGGGGCGGCCATCTTCGTATGCCCCTTAATGAAGCGACGATAGTAGCCCACCAGGCCCAGGAACTGTCTCACCTCTCTCACCGTGGTCGGTCTCGGCCAGTCCTGAATGGCAGTGATCTTCTTGGGCTCTGGGGCGACGCCTTCTGCGCTCACCACGTGTCCGAGGTACTGCACCCTGGGTTTCAGTAGGTGGCACTTAGAGGGCTTCAATTTCATCCCATATTTGGCTAGGGACGCGAACACTTCAGCCAGATGTTCCAGATGGGCCTCGTACATTTGGGAGTACACGATTACATCGTCCAGGTACAGTAGGACCGTTTCGAAGTTGAGATGTCCCAAGCAGCACTCCATTAGCCGTTGGAAGGTTCCGGGGGCATTGCACAGCCTGAACGGCATGCTGTTAAACTCACAGAGTCCCATGGGAGTGGCGAATGCTGTCTTCTCACGGTCCTCTGGCGCGACCGCCACCTGCCAGTACCTGCTAGTGAGGTCGAGGGTAGAGAAGAAGTTAGCAGTTCTCAGTGCAGCCAGTGACTCTTCGATACGGGGGAGAGGATAGGCATCTTTATGCGTGATCTGGTTGATCTTCCGGTAATCCACACACATTCTCATGGTGCCGTCCTTCTTCTTTACCAGCACCAGTGGGGCTGCCCAGGGACTACAACTATCCCCAATGACCCCCGCCTCCTTCATGTTCCTCAACATGTCTTTAGCGCATTGATAGTGTGCTGGCGGAATGGGCCTATACCTCTCTTTGATGGGTGGGTGTAGGCCTGTAGGGATATGGTGTTGAATCCCCTTAATCCTCCCGAAATCTAATGGGTGCTTGCTGAAAACCTGCTCATACTCTTGCACTACCCGGTATACCCCCTCTTTGTGATGCGTGGGTGTGGTTTCGGTACCTACATGTAGTTCCTGGCACCACCCCTCTAACTTTGCAGAGGGTGTATGGTTACTGGCAGGGGATGCCGAGGTAGGAGGGACAGCTTCGTGAATGGTGTGAGGGTCTAAGCTGAGCAACTTGGCGAGGGTAGCATAAAGGGGGAGCCTGACTTCCTCCTCTCCACAATTCAGCACTCTTACAGGCACTCTCCCCTTTTTAACGTCAACCACCCCTCTGGCCGCCATCACCGTGGGCCAGTGTTCAGAAGGCGTGGGTACCACCATCGCCGGGTAGTCGCGCCCCTGGGTGCCTACTGCTGCCCTGCACCAGATCCTCATTTCACTTCGGGCTGGCACTACCAAGGCGGCCACATCCATCACCCTCACTCCACCAATCTCTCCGCCAGTCGAGCTCACTTGCTGCCGATACAGAAGGGCCCGGATCTCACGCTGCACAGCCCTCTGTCGGCCTCCTCTTGCTGTGGCGGCCAACTGCTGCAACAGATTCAGCACCTCACTCATACAATGTTCCATCACGTTGGTCCCCAAGATTACTTTCGGGGTGTGATCACTGGGTTCATTGATTACTACAATCATCCCTTGATTCTTTAACTCCGCACGTCCCACAGTCAGAGTCACTTGCTTGTAGCCCACCTGGGTTAGCGGGAGTCCATTAGCTGCGATAAGGGTCAGGCTATCATCAGAGGGGGCAAGTTCGTCAGTGCCCCAATACTGCTGGTACAGTGTATATGGGATAGTGGTTACCTGTGATCCTGTGTCCAAGAGGCCCATGGCGGGACGCCGTCCACTGTCAGGGGGATGATGGGGTGAGCTCCGAGCAACCGGTCTCGCCAATCAGGGGGGCCGTTGGTGTCTACTCCTGAGGATTGGCCCTTGGCCGCAGGGGTTGCTCGTTTAACGGGCACCGCCTAGAGTAGTGGCCAGGCTTGCTGCACCTGTAACAGATAGGAGGCCCATACCGCGAGTCATTGGTCCTTCTCCGCTGCATCCAGGGGACGTCCTCCGGGCTGTCGGCGAGCTGGATCCCTCCTGGGGGCTTGGTTCTCGTCGGAAGCTGGAGTGCGGCGAGGATCTTGGCTAGGTCTCCATCCATGCGGCGGACCTGGGCTGCTAGTTCCTCCATCTTACCGATGGGTGCTGCAGGAGCCGGTAGAGCTGTGGGTAGAGGCACCACCGTAATAGGAGCGGTCTCAGCCGGCCACGGGGCCGCCTCAGGAGCGTCTGACGCTGGGGCCTGCAGGGCCTTGATGGCCCGCTCTTTCAGTACTGCAAAGTCCAGATTGGGTTGTTCCAAGGCCCACAGCCGCAGCTGCTTGCGGTCTTCCACGGACCCCAGCCCCTGCAGGAATTGCTCTACTAGCATCTTATTACTGTCCACATCATTGATAGTGTCCACCCGCTTCAGCGTATGGAGGGCCGTTTGCAGGCGCAGGGCACAGTGTCTTACATTGTCCGCAGGCCGTTGTCGGCACTGATAAAACTGCATCCTCAGCTCCGCTTTGGTGCGGGTCTCAAAAGCGATTTGTAGTTTTTCGAAAATGGCAGTCACTGAGGCCCGGTCCGCGTCGGTCCAGGTCTCCACCTCCTGCTCAGCCGCGCCGGTTAGCTGCCCTAGCACTACCGCTGCCCGTTGTCTATCAGCCAAGGGATATAAATCGAGGATCGGGCTAATCTTTTTCCGGAACACCTGCAGAGCATCAGGCTTCCCATCGTACTACGGTAGCCAGGTAGCGCCGGGCACATAGGGCAGGGAGAATGGCATCACCTGGGCGACCGCGGGGCCCGCGCCCCCCACCCCGCTCCTGCGACCGGAGCAGGGGCTATCCCATTTCCAACTACGGGTGCGGCGGGAGCCTCAACCGCCACTCCTCCAATAGCTCCGTCGGGCGCAGACATCTTTTTCCCGTCCCCCCTTGGTTCTCTTCAGCACTTCCGTTTGTTGGGGGCGGGGCTTCGCTTTCGCGCCTTCCCTGCTCGGAGAAGACGCTCGAGCGGGAGATTTTCGCGCCAAGATGGCGGCGCTTCAAAATTTTCGGCCGGACACCGCCGGCGGAGATCACAAGGCGCACTTCTACTGGTAAGTAGAGGGGTTCAATCCTGTTCATGATGCCAAGTTGTCGCGGGCGGGGAGGACACCGCCGCTGCTGCGCGCTCGCTAACGCTCGGGTCCGGCGCTGGTGAGGCTGCTGCTGCTCGGTGGCTCGAGCGGTGGGCCGGATCTGCGGACTCGAGCGGCGCTCCTCGCCCTTGAGTGAAAGGGGTGGTTGGTTTGGGGGATTTAGTCCGTGACACCACCCACGAGTCGTGGTGAAGATGGGCACCACTGCTGCTGGTGACGGGGATCCCGGGAGCGATGGTAGGGAGCAGCTGGGATGTTGTTTTCCCCCTCCGTGGGTAGGGGTCGGTGGTCCCGGGGCCTGATGAGGTGCAGGGTTGCAGGGACAGCGCGGCGCGGTGCCGGATGGCACGGGCGTACTCACTCAGTAAGAGATGCACAAAGTCCTCGGTAAACCAAACGGCTGGATGGACGGGTCCCGCAGCTGTCTGCAGTGTCTCTCTCCGGACAGGTGATGGCGGCTGTCTTTCCCTGCACCTTGATGTTCTCGTTTGACTACTATGGATCCCCAACGGTAGTCCGCTCCCCGGTGTATGGATGCTGGAGGAGCCCGTTTGCCCACAGGTGCTGGCACTGGGTCTCTAGCCTTAGGCGGTAACTGTATACCCTCACGGTGTGGGCGGTTGCCTTCTATCGGGTCTTTGGTTGTTAGGAAACTCCTGGGGTTCCGGTCACATTCGGATTTGACTATTGTCAACGGCTCCAAGCCTGGTCGGGGTCTGATGGCCCTGCCTGTGTGTGCTGGCTTCACTTCGCTCCCCGGTCGGTACCGGCGGGCCAACGCCCGAGCCCGATCCTACGGTTCCATGTTTCTTCACCACTCCTGCAGACGGCCACCACCGTCTGCCAACCTTGCTGTCAGTGCCTGGGCCACAAACCCAGACATCCAAGTGTTTACTCCTCTCACTTCCACCTCCTGGACTAAACTCTTCAAACTCCTAAACTGTTCTGACACTTTTCCCGCCTCCAGGCCTGTGAACTCCTCGGTGGGTGGGGCCAACCGCTTGGCTCCGCCCCACCTGGTGTGGACATAAGACACTGGAGGGAGGCAACAAGGGTTTTGTGTTTGGCTGGTGTCCCTGTCTAATGGGGGTGGGGGTGTTTTGTGTGTTATCTGTGACGACCTGGCTAGTCCAGGGCGCCACATATTCACAGCTACCGCTGTGAGTGCAACACAAAATAAAAGAATGTGAACTTGGTCAAGCTATTTAACCAAGTATTTTGTTTAAATAAACCTGTTAGGGCTTTTATTTTTGGAGAGTTCTGTAGGTTTGACAGAAGGACAGGTCTCTACCTCCAGTCCAGGTCTTGCAACAGGCTCATGTCCAGGGAATTGCATTTAATTTGCAGTGCACAGCAAGGTGTGTCTCAATTGGGATCCAGGCTGCTGGAGCAACTGGGTGCTGTATGGAGTAACACAAGCCAGTACTAGAAGACTTGGACACTGTAAGCAGACCCTTGCACCTGAGATTCCCACAGTGGTGCAGGAGTCGATTGGGACATTTGTAGGACAGAATACAGAATGCACATGAACCAACTGCACTTTCGGTTTCCAGGTCTGTAACATTGTGAGGTGGGAATAAAAGACTGTTTGGTGTAAACAAGGTCCTGGGTCACTGCCTCACTTACCTGGCTATAGATTAGCCACTGCCTCGCTATATATACATATATATATATATATATATATATATATATATATATATATATATATATATGTATATATATATATATATATGTATATATATATATGTATTGAAGGCATCAAAACTATGAATTAACACATGTGGAATGAAATACTTAACAAAAAAGTGTGAAACAACTGAAAATATGTCTCATGGTCTAGGTTCTTCAAAGTAGCCACCTTTTGCTTTTATTACTGCTCTGCACACTCTTGGCATTCTCTTAATGAGCTTCAAGAGGTAGTCACCGGAAATGGTCTTCCAACAGTCTCGAAGGAGTTCCCAGAGATGCTTAGCACTTGTTGGCCCTTTTGCCTTCACTCTGTGCTCCAGCTCACCCCAAACCATCTTGATTGGGTTCAGGTCTGGTAACTGTGGAGGCCAGGTCATCTGGCGTAGCACCCCATCACTCTCCTTCTTAGTCAAATAGCCCTTACACAGCCTGGAGATGTGTTTGGGGTCATTGTCATGTTGAAAAATAAATGATGGTCCAACTAAACGCAAACCGGATGGAATAGCATGCCGCTGCAAGATGCTGTGGTAGCCATGCTGGTTCAGTATGCCTTCAATTTTGAATAAATCCCCAACAGTGTCACCAGCAAAGCACCCCCACACCATCACACCTCCTCCAAGCTTCATGGTGGGAACCAGGCATGTAGAGTCCATCCATTCACCTTTTCTGCATCGCACAAAGACAAGGTGGTTGGATCCAAAGATCTCAAATTTGGACTCAGATCAAAGCACAGATTTCCACTGGTCTAATGTCCATTCCTTGTATTCTTTAGCCCAAACAAGTCTCTTCTGCTTGTTGCCTGTCCTTCCTTTCCTGGGGCGGTCCTCATGTGAGTCAGTTTCTTTGTCGCGTTTGATGGTTTTTGCCACTGCACTTGGACTTTTAAAGTTTTCCCAATTTTTCGGACTGACTGACCTTCATTTCTTAAAGTAATAATGGCCACTTGTTTTTCTTTACTTAGCTGCTTTTTTCTTGCCATAATACAAATTCTAACAGTCTCTATTCAGTAGGACTATCAGCTGTTTATCCACCAGACTTCTGTACATCACAACTGATGGTCCTAACTCCATTTATAAGGCATGAAATCCCACCTATTAAACCTGACAGGGCACACCTGTGAAGTGAAAACCATTTCCGGTGACTACCTCTTGAAGCTCGTCAAGAGAATGCCAAGAGTGCGCAAAGCAGTAATCAAAGCAAAAGGGGTCTACTTTGAAGAGCCTAGAATATAAGACTTATTTTCAGTTGTTTCATGAAAATAAAGAAAACTCTTTGAATGAGGTGTGTCCATACTTTTGGTCTGTACTATATATATATATATGTATATATATATATATATATATATATATGTGAGACTCATGTGGGATTAGTGGATGAGGGCAGGTATATCTCACCCCGGTATCGGTCCTATGTGACTTAGCCTGGTCAGGATCACCTGGCTGCTAATGGATTAATGGGAGGTGAAGGACTGATGTAAAAGGAATCTGGGAAGTTGGGGGAGGGTCTCCATCTGGGCAACACAGTAAGCCTGTCTGTGTAGGAGACACTTGTGCGTTGGAACAGTGCTTGATGTCTGTATGGTTTAGCTGGAAGGGAGAAGCCCGAGCGTCTTATCACAATATATATATATATATATATATATATATATATATAATATAATAAATGAATATGTAAAACTCAGAGGTGTGCTAATGTAAGACTGGAATATGGGGGATGAGGGGTGAATATTCATTTGCCATTAACACACGTTCCAATCACTGACACTGGTACAAAGAGGTGAGCGGGGGAAGGAGTGAGTATTCATTTTCCATTAAATAACCGGCATGTGACTATAAACTTCTGGGGCTTACAGCATCACAACGGGACAATGTACACCAGTAAAAGTTACATATCCTGAAAGGCCAGCCCAAGCCTGATTTCAGGACAATATTATAGTATAGCACGCAACTTGGGTTTATTTTTAGATTGGGGCTTATATTATTAGCATACTCTGAAAAAGGCGGAAAAATTCTGCTGGGCTTATTTTCCAGGTAAGTCATATTTTCGGGGAAACATGTTAATTCACATACTGTTTTCCGGAGTGCAGAATGGGTGATAAGACCCCTTTTTCCAGATGTCTGAGGCAACAGAGATGTCTACTGTCATGATCCATACCTGGTATCTTATCTCAGGGGTACAGGTCATGGGAGGGGTTAATTCCATTCTGCCTTGTTCCAGAGGACAGGCCGCTATATCCTGGCACTGCTCCTCCAGAACAGCGCCAGTAATAGTTCCTGCTCTGCTGCGTGCGTGCCTGGCTCCCGTAAGTTAACCTGATCTGTCCTGCCTCCCTGCTACCTAGTCCTGACCTGCGCTCTCCTCTGCTTGTCCGACCCTCGTTTCCTGACTTCCCATTCTTGTCTGTAGTTGTTGTCCCAATCCTATCTATCTGACCCCGGTCCCGACATGTGTATCCTCCACCCCTGTACGCTACTTTGACTCTCTGGCCTCTGACCTGTATCCTCGTTCCTGACCTTGGCTCTGTCTCTCCCTTCTGCTGTATATGTGACATCCCGGCTCCTGACCCCTAGCCATCACCTTGGAGATCTTTCTCCAATCTGTCTCAGTGCCTCTAGAAGCGAGTGTGACATCTACACAATGCACCATTACTACTTTACACCCTCGGCTGGTTGCTCTTACTTGGTGGGGTTCCTAATATTAGAAACCCCCAGTGATCAGATATTAATCACTGATACTGCAACCTCCTGCTCTCTGGCCTCCCTTCCAACACTCTTGCACCCCTCTAATCTATCCTAAACTCTGCGGCCCGCTTAATCCACTTCTCCCCTCGCTACTCCCCAGCCTCGCCACTCTGCCAATCCCTTCACTGGCTTCCCATCACCCAACGACTCCAGTTCAAAACACTAACCATGACACACAAAGCCATGCACAACCTGTCTCCTCCCTACATCTGTGACCTAGTCTCCCGGTACCTACCTGCACGCAACCTCAGATCCTCACAAGATCTCCTTCTCTGCTCCTCCCTTATCTCTTCTTCTCACAATCGCGTACAAGATTTCTCCCGTGCATCCCCCATACTCGGGAATGCTCTACCTCAGCACATCAGACTCTCCCCTACCGTGGAAAGCTTCAAGAGGAACCTCAAGACCCACCTCTTCCAACAAGCCTACAACCTACAATAGCCCTCAGTCCAGTAGACCACTGCACAACCAGCTCTGTCCTCACCTATCGTAGCATCACCCATTCCCTGTAGACTGTGAGCCCTCGCGGGCAGGGTCCTCTCTCCTCCTGTACCAGTCTGTTATGTACTGTTAATGATTGTTGTACGTATACCCTTTCACTTGTAAAGCGCCATGGAATAAATGGCGCTATAATAATAATAATAATAATAATACTGTGAATAAGGGATAAATGCCATATATAAGAACACCACTTTCAGGAACAGTGAGAAGTCTGAGATTCGTCATTAAAAGGTTAACTTCCCGACTCTCCATCTTTTATACCCTACTGTAGTACATATCCTCTTCAGATTTCTCGTCTTGAGAATTTTGAAGCATTAAGTACAATTTACTTTGGACTTTAGAGAAAAAAAAAACAGAGTCTCGACTGCAGACAATGACAGTAAACAGATGCATGGTACAATGCTCAGCCACTTGTCAGCGCTAATCCTCCTTAGCTCAGCAGCCTGTAACCCTGGAGGCAACTTCCACCGACAGCTCAGAGTGAAAGCAGTGATACTAATTGGGTACAAACATAACGGCAGTCACATCTCTTCTCTAAATTCACTAATTTGATGCCAGAAAGAACAGGAGATGAATTCTACCGTCTCCGAATCCAGAAACTATATGACTGAGCTTTACAACGCTTGGAAACATATGTCTGCCTCCGCCGTCTACTGCTCTGGTCTTCACCTGTAGAATAAAAAAAGCGCTCAAGACAGGAGCTGATCAATACCTTGCTTGAAAACACATAAAGTATTCTCAGAAGGCAAGAGCCCCCATAAGATTAAGGCTCCCGATAAACATTAGATAGCTGTCGGCCAAGTGATTGCCCTATATGAAGGAACGCTTGCTCAACAAATTCATGATGAGATGTGACATTCCTTGAAGAGGACCAAGCAGTAGGATTTTGCTATATGAAGTAAAGGCAGTGCCATACAGGTATTAAGATGTTGAATCCAGGCATATCTGTTGTAGAAAGATCCGATGCTTGGTTGATGAAATATCTTTAAGATTTAGTTGCCAAATTGCACTGCACTTTGACTGATGCAACCTGGGCCTTTGTGGGTTGGGTCCTCAGTGTTTATTCCTCCTCTGGTGTCCTCCTGGTTTGCTCCCTTTTCTTTATTTGAATTTCGCGCCGCACCGCTATTGCTGCTGTTGGCAGAACATGCACATTGCCACAGTACACAGGTCTTCATTAAAATGGCACCGGAGTCCGCGCATGCGCGTACCGTGGTCTCCAGAGCCATTTTATTGAACACATTGCGGTGAAGACTATGAGAAGCATTGGTGTGTGGCAGATTTTGTTCTTTTATATCTGCATATGCGATGATGCTTCTCATAGTCTTCCCCTCAGCGTGTTCAATAAAATGGCGCCGGAGATCGCCATGCTACACCCTACATTATAGCACTCTCAGATGTGGAAGCAAAAACCGTGTGACAGATTTCCTTTAACCCTTTCCTGACATGGCTAATTTCCATTTTTGCATTTTAATTCTTTCCGACCCGTCGCTCAAGAGTCAAGAGCTATAGCTTTTTATGTTCCTGTCTCCACAGATGTCTGGGGGCTTGTTTTAGGTGGGACAAGATGTACTTTTGAATGGGGTCATGCGACTGTGATGCGATCTTGCGATCGGATCACAGGTGCGGAGAAGAGGGAGGGAGCACTTTCCCCCATCTCCTCCCCGGTCTGTCTCTGCATACATTGCACTGCGGTCGGATGACATGTGAGTGCAGTGCGATGTTTCACACTGTCCCATAGACTTGTATGGGGGTGTGTGAGTCGAGCATGCTGCGATTCATTGTTCAGAGCGATATGGCATGAGAAATCAATCGCAGATGGACACTGCCCCATAGTTTGGCACTTGTGCGAGTGCAGTCCAATGTTTTATCAGATTGCACTCGTGTGTGCAAAATGCAAGTGAAACCGTACCATAACACACAGCCATAATCTGCCAAGTATGGGGCAGGCTCATCTCATGAGCCTGCTCCATACACCCACTTCTAACATGCACTCTACATGTCCATATGGAGTTAAGGGTATGGATTGAGGAATAATGATTCATTCTTGGATTGATAAGGCAGTGTTTCTTAAGGCTGCTTTACACCTTACAATTTCTCGTGCGATCACATTTGTGATCGCACCTGCCCCCATTGTTTGTGCGGCACGGGCAATTTCTTGCCCGTGTCGCACAATGTTGTAATCCCCCGTCACACGTACTTACCTTCCAAACGACCTCGCTGTGGGCGGCGAACATCCACTTCCTGAAGGGGGAGGGACGTTCGGCGTCACAGCGACGTCACACAGCGGCCAGCCAATAGAAGTGGAGGGGCAGAGATGAGCGGGACGTAAACATCCCGCCCACCTCCTTCCTTCAGCATTGCCGGCGGACGCAGGTAAGCTGTGTTCATCGTTCCCGGGGTGTCACACGGAGTGATGTGTCCTGCCACGGGAACGATGAACAACAGGACGTTCGATTTTTAGAAAATGAGCGACGTGTCAACGATGAACGAGAAGGTGAGTATTTCTGCTCGTTCATAGCTGTCACACGCTACGATATCACTAATGATGCCGGATGTGCGTCACTTACGATGTGACCCCACCGACATCTCGTTATATATATCGTAGCATGTAAAGTCCGCTTAGGTCTGGCCATTTTTAAAGGATTTCCTATAAGAAAACCTCTGTAGTAATAAATTATGCACAATGTAATCACGTATATGATATTAACTCTTGAAGCTACATGCCGGAGGGTGGATCTAACAGAATTCCTGTTAAAATTTTTCCGACATGAATACTACACTGCAGAGGCCTCAAAATATTACTTAGCAAGTGTTTTATTCCCCTGCCGCGCCACTACAGTTATAATGTAGCATTACAAAGTGCTTGTGTTGTGCAAATGTGTAGGATGTCTGGGTGTCTAGTATGTGCACACAGATTTCTGATGTGGAATTTTATGGTTGAAAATCCAAATAAAAAATGCTTGAAGACTTGAAATTTTTTTTGTTTTTTTTAGTAAAAAAGATACTTCAAAAAGCATGTTTTGCTGCGTTTTTGCTGTTTTTTTGTTGCGTTTTTGCCTGTGTTTTTGGTTTGTCATTTGTCTGCAGTACATGTGTGGTACCCCTGAGGCTTCAGTCGCCACAGGGTAACAGAGGCTTCAGTCGCCACAGGGCACCAGAGGTGCAGTATTCATCCTGAGTAAGGAGGAGGTCATTGCCGAAAAACCACCACAATCCACCACAACACACAGTTAGATGCCCTCTCACTGGGACTGGGCTTCGGTAGAGACATTAGAGGGTGGCCATCCCTAATGTAGTGGACCCTCTGCTCACTGGTTCAGGAACACAGGGGGGAGGATCTTGACACAGGGGAGCAAGGCGACACACACACACTAAGACAGATAGAGACTGACACCGGATGGTGACAGACACGGAAAGAAGTGAAACGGAGGACACGGTCGCTGAGTGGAGAGTTGCGCCATAGTTCCCTCGGGATCGAGCGCACACTTCAGGGTGCGGAGCCCTAGGCTGGTGGGCACTGCAAGACCTGCCAGCAGAATCTGCCGGGCAGAGGATTTCAAGTCTTCTGACCCACACACAGTGCCCGGGGCACAATAGCATATAGAGCCAGGGGTTGTGACCATAGGGCGACCCCATCTACGGACTTGCGCTGCCTGCTATACGGGACGGGAAAGAAACGATTCCCAGGACTCGGGTCCCAGCGTAGTTTCAAGCCTCAGGGACTCACACAACATGGCGCAGGGAGGAAGGACTCACTGACCTCCGTACTATCCGGGATTGTCTGGAGGCCATGACAGCGGAGCCCGGCACTCCAGAGGCGGTGACATCTCAGTGAATAAAGAACTTAAACTGCAAACAGTGTATCATTTAATCCTTCCCGCGGCCCGCGCTCCTTCATTAGAGTGGACTACTACTCCCCTCATCCTCCCCGAGGCCTGAGCTCTGCCTATGAAGAGCTATACAATCTAAGCTGCGTTATCATCTGCCCCAGAAAAGACCTCCCACAGCAGAGGCTCCTATCTTAGTCGCATACCACACGTGGCGTCACGAATAACTACTCTCATCATCCCCATCTCCCTATCTTTATTGACACCTACAGAGTCACGGAACCGGTCCAGGCCGCTGTGACATCCCAAACCCAAACCAGCACGGGGACGAGTAACCCTCCCCAAAGACCCCGCGGGCGCGTCACATGTTTGATAAGGTTAATTTTATTCACCATAAAAGCAGCAAAACTGTAGCGGTTGCAATTGTGCTTTTTCTCATTGCTTTCAAATGCGAATAAACGTTGCAAAAACGCTGACAAATCGCCATGCTGCTTCTTTAAAAAAATGCAGTAGTTTTTGCATTTCAGTCAGGAAAACAAAAAGCAATCGTGTGCATGAGATTTCTGAAATCTCAGCTGTTACTAGTACTATAAAAAGCAGCTTTTAATTTGCATAAAACTGATGAAAAAAACGTAATGTGTGAACATAACCTTGGGGTGTTTTTGACTCATTTTTACATATGGAGCTATATTTTTTCCTGCTTCTATTGATTCAGTAGACAAATTTGGACAGTTTTACTTTTTTTCCAAGCTTAAAAAAGAACAGCAGCATGGAGTGTTTTCCATCATCAATCAATCAAATTCAGAGTTCAGCCATGTGCACACAATGCGTTTTTGGTGCATTTTTAGGCCATAATATGCAAATTTGGTGCAGAAAATTTCTGCACCAAATACTCAGCATGCGCACATAGCCTTAAAAAGTAAACTTAGGTGTTTATGGAAAAACAAAAGACATTTCTCATGTTTTACCTATTCAGTCAACAAAGAGTAAGCATTTCAAGTGCCTGTATATCTTCTTCATCCTTAAAGGGAATCTGTCACCCCCTTTGACTGTCTTAAGCTATTACTATGGGCATACAGGTAATAGATGGTGAAAGTAGTCTTACCTGTATGCCTCATAGCAGATGCCTTGTTCCACAAATATTACTTTAGATCGCTGTATGCAAATTAGCCTACCAGGCTACTGGGCGTTGTGCTTCGGCTACTGGGCGATTTCTTCCCTATACGAAATCTCCCCTCCATGCTGCATTATCCTTCCTGTCATCTCCTTTCAGCGTCACAGTCACAGTGGCACAGCTGGCAAATCCTGCGAGTGTGCAGTAAAGTGTTCTTCAGCCTGCATTCATTCACCTCCTATTGAATCTACTGTGCATGCGCTGGTGAGTCAGCTCCACTTCTGCTATTGGTGCGCTGTTCTAAGTTGTCCTCCTGACTTCCTGCCTGCAAAACCGCCCAGGTATGTGTATCTGTGTGCTTGCTCGTACACCCGCCTGCCGCCAGGCAGGCAGGTAGTTGGGAAGACAACTTAGAACAGCGCACCGATAACGGAAGTGGAGCTTACTCACCAGCACATGCACAGTAGATTCAATGCACATGTGGGATTTGACAGCTGTGACTGTGATGCTGAGAGGAGGTGACAGAAAGGATAATGCAGCACGGAGGTGGGGATTTCTTACAGGGAAGCAACTGCCCAGTAGTTGAAGCATATCGCCCAGTAGCCTGGTAGGCTAATTTGCATATAGCGATCTAAAGTAATATTTGTGGATCAAGGCATCTACTATGACTACTATGCCTATTTTCACCATCACCATGCCCATAGTATTAGCTTAAAACGGTCAAAGGTGATGACAGGTTCCCTTTAATTCCTTGAGTTATAAGAAATTGGGCCGATTTAGTTACCGCTGGCAGTGATGGCGTTTCGGGGACAAATACGTTATTCTTTTGGTAACTCATTGCAATGAATCCATTCTACTGGGATCATATTGTTACTTTACATGAGAATTTTGGTTCGGCATTGTTCCAATATCGATAGATGTTCCTGTAAATTAGACACTAATTAAACTTGGCAACCTCTGTTACCTTTCCCATGAGATATGGAGACTCAGTAGCAGAAGGTAAGCGCCTCCAAATGGGAATCTGCAATATTCCTGATGTATTTAATCGGTGCATTAGTTTTTGTAGAACTGTAATTCATGGTGTCAATAAATTTTGTATGATTTCTATGATATATATGTGTTTTGGAGGTTTTTTTTTAAAGAAACTTGTACTTTTTTATTCTGGGATTTAAAGGAGTTGTCCGACATAAACTCCAAAAATGTTTTAAGCTAATCTGTGCTGTATTGTCATATAAAACACCCCTACATTATTTATTTTTTTCTGACTTTTGTTCCTCTTGAATTATCCCTTTATTCTCTGCAGACACTTTATTTACCTGTAGCTCAACCAAACTTGACTTTTTTGTTTCCTTGGTTGCCAAACCTCATAGTCAGAGCTGGCACCGCCCGGCCTCACTCACTGGCTGTCAGTATTCTGCACAGACCTCTAGGAGAGCACAATATGGGCACATATAATGTAGTAATGTGCCCATCCTTGTCCTCATCGTATAGTAATGCCCCCAACCTGTAATGTGCCCCATCCTTGTGTCCATCCTATAGTAATATGCCCATCCTGCTCATGCATTAATGTATTTTTAATTGTTCAAGACCAATGAAATACAAGGTAAAGCAGATGACAAATGTAACAGAGATGCTCATGGGCAATAGTTACTAGCCGGAAGGGGGACAATATTTGTGTTTAAAAAGTGAAAAATGTCAGAAACAGCGGAGTAGATGTGGCGAAGGAACGAAAAGAACAAAGATGGGAATTATGTAGCTGTGTGCTATGATGCCAAGCTCAGACATAGCACCAGCTAGGTATTATAAAGCAGAGCCGAACAGTGTACCATGGAACCCAAGACTTGGATGAGATGAAACACTTACTAGAAAGCTGCAGAGCCTTCTCTCTGACTCTCTTACTTGGCTCCGCTCTCTTCTGGACAGACTTCAGTAGGCAGCTGTATTCTGACCTCTCTGTATGCCCTCAGTCCAAAATCTGACCCTTAAGGGGGTGTTACACGCAGCGATATCGCTAGCGATGTCACTCGTGAAAGCACCCGCCCCCATCGTTTGTGCGTCACGGGCAAATCTCTGCCCGTGGCGCACAATATCGCTAGGACCCGTTACACGTACTTACCTTCCTAGAGACGTCGCTGTGGTCGGCGAACAGCCTCTTTTCTAAGGGGGCGGTTCGTGCAGCGTCACAGCAACGTCACACGGCAGGCGTCCAATAGAAGCGGAGGGACGGAGAGCAGCTGCATGAAAGTCACGCCCACCTCGTTGCTGGAGGACGCAAGTACGGTGTTGTTCGCCGTTCCTGGGGTGTCACACGTAGCGATGTGTGCTGCCTCAGGAATGACGAACAACCTGCGTCCAAAAGCAGCGATGATATTTTGGAAATGGACGACGTGTCAATGATCAACGATTTGGTAAGTATTTTGCATCGTTAGTGGTCGCTCATACGTGTCACACGCAACGACGTCGCTAACGAGGCCGGATGTGCGTCACGAATTCCGTGACCCCACCGACATCTCGTTAGCGATGTTGTTGCGTGTAACGGAGCCTTTAATTGACTGGTTTTCATAGTGAATGTTGAAATCAGGAGACAGAAGGAGATGAAAAAGTGGCTCATAAGTGGAGAAAGAAGCAGGGTTATCTGATGAGATATGTTACAAAGTTTCTTAAGTTTCCTTGTGCTATTGATTTGTGCAAAGTTTGTTAAAAAGAGGACGACCTTCTAATTGTGTTTTAAAATAAATCCAATTCCTAAAGGGGTTTTGCAGCCTTTGTTGACATATGCAGAAAACTTGCAAAATGACATTGGTCCGTGTCTGTAGCTGCAAATGAGCATCACCTCTATACATTAAAGGGTTGAAGCCATATGATGTGTGTTCAAACATTAGATTATCTGGGACACCCAAAATCACTGGACGCACAGACAACTAAGCCTGTGCTTGGTTTGAACAGTCATTCTGTGCTGACAGAGTCCCTTTGAGCCATCTAAACATATTTACAGACATTGTATTCTTTCTTAATAATTGTGTTGTAAGAGGGTGGTGAATGAAGATGCACTCCATAAACATCTTGAAATATATCGCCATCTGATGGTTGAAAATGGCAAGCAGGAACTGAAGAATAGAGTGTTTCCTTGAAGGAAGAGTTCAGTTGAAATGTGCCGCCCAGTGCCCCGTTACCTTCAGGTCGTCTCAGGGTCTTCAGGGACGGCACGTCCTGGGTCCTTCTGGTTACAGGTAGGTTGACTTCTATGGGATTCGTGACGCCACTCTCGGTATTGCGGTCAGGGTGACTACCACTGCAGCTTAGGGGACGCCTGGGGCTGATGTTGGATGCAGTTAGATGTAGAGGCCTCCCGAGAGTGAGGCTGGCCCCAGGGCCCAGTGTGGGTGTGTGGAACCACAGGTCGCAGAATGACTCACACGCACAGCAAGAATGTCTTTCAGGGTTTTTACTCACTTCAGGTGGCAGGGGTGAGTAACCCGGGCGATGCTGTGATGTTCCAAGAGGGGAACCAGGCTCCTTCAGGCTGACTTGTGAGGGTGGCTACTGACTCGCCTTCCTAGCCCTTGTGTTTTTGTGGTGACTTGTAGTCCTACGGTAGCATTTCGGGCTCCGGGCCCCCCTGAACCATACAAGGTGCTGCGTCCTCCTCCGATGGTCCTGGGGTCGGCTCCTCAGCCTCCAGGCCTCCCCTCCCCCTTAGTGCTTCCGAGCACTCCTCAGGTGACTCCGGCAGCGGTGCTGGGAATGGACGGTCATCGGAGGGCCAGAGTGGTGGGCTCATCTTAGCCAGGGCTGCTGCTGGGACCACTCCGTGTCTGAGTAACTGCTTGGGGATGACGTATCGGTCCACCAGCTTCTTGGGGTAGCGGGCACTCAGCTCCTCCTTCAGCTTCAGGAAAACTGGGTCTTCTCCCTGCGGGGGCGCAGAACCTGATTCCCTGGGCGGTGGCTGAGGTGCGATCACTATTTCTGCCTTGCAGGCTGGGGTAGATGGCCTTGCGGCCTGGTCTTGGCAGGCCGAGCCGGGCGTGGCTGCGGCCTGCTCTTGGCGGGCTGAGCCTAGCGTGGCGGCGGCCTGGTTTTGGCGGGCCGAGCTGGGCGTCACTGCTGCGGCTTGGTCTTGGCGAGCCGAGCCTAGCGTGGCGGCAGCCTGGTCTTGGCGGGCCGAGCTGGGCGTCGCTGCTGCGGCTTCGTCTTGGTGGGCCGGGCCGAGCGTCATTGCTCCAGGTGTCTCTGCAGGGACTGCGGGCTTTACAGCGTGGGCCGTGGCGGGCATCGCCTCCGGGGTCGCAGCAGGGATCTTCATGGGCGTGGCAGCGTGGCGCGCCGCGGGCAGCGCAGCGGCCTCACGGTGGAACAGCACCGGCGGGGTCGGTGCTCTCACGAGGGCAGGGGCAACAGTGGACTCACCCATAGGCAGCATTATCGGAGTCTGGGTGGTCGCCGCCCGCTGTGGCACTTGTTGCGCGGTCCACCTCTCGTAGGCCCAAACCGCTGTAGCCATCTCCCGGAGCTCAGTGCGTCCTTCCCTGATCTGCCACACGATCCTGGCCTCCAGCCGGTCGCAGAACTGGGCAAGCTCCCAGTCCCACCAGGCAGCGAAGCCTGGCTCTGGATCTCTGTGTTCAGAAGCCATCTTCCCTTCTCTCTCTGCACAACCTTCCAACTTCACTTCCTGCTGCAGACTCGTGACTTCTTCTTCCTGCCGTCTCTGGACAACTCCGCTTCCATCACTTGCGAGGTCAGGATGCTGCAGGGGTTCTCTGGGTAGCCACACCTCTTCGTGTGTGGCTACTTCTTCTAGCGCGGGCTGCTGTTGTTTCTTGGCGCGCTTTTCATGGTGACAATATGGTGGCGCTTCAGATTTTCCAAGCGAACCGCCAAGGCACATGGTCACCTGTCTTAACAGGTCTAGTCCATATCCTGTTCGCGACGCCAGAGTTGTGCCGCCCAGTGCCCCGTTACCTTCAGGTCGTCTCAGGGTCTTCAGGGACGGCGCGTCCTGGGTCCTTCTGGTCACAGGTAGGTTGACTTCTATGGGATTTGTGATGCCACTCTCGGTATTGCAGTCAGGGTGACCGCCACTGCAACTTAGGGGACGCCTGGGACTGATATTGGATGCAGTTAGATGTAGTGGCCTCCCGAGAGTGAGGCTGGCCCCAGGGCCCGGTGTGGGTGTGTGGAAGCACAGGTCGCAGAATGACTCACACGCACAGCAAGAATGTCTTTCAGGGTATTTACTCACTGCAGGTGGCAGGGGTGAGTAACCCGGGCGATGCTGTGATGTTCCAAGAGGGGAACCAGGCTCCTTCAGGCTGACTTGTGAGGGTGGCTACTGACTCTCCATCCTAGCCCTTGTGTTTTTGTGGTGACCCAGGTTTGTAGTCCTATGGGGTCACCCAGGAAAAGTTGCTTCTGCCTGTTCTCCCCTCTTTTTGGCCCGTCTGCTTGTAGCCTGGACCAGGTCACTCCGGCTGCTTGCCTCTTGTGAACTATGGGGCCTCTCGTTGCTATGTGGCTCTGGACTCTGTGGTGTTATGGTGGAGGGTATGAAGTATCCCCACCTACAGGTTTGGCAGGCCAACTGAATGGGACCCTGCGCTGGGGACCTGTAACCCGTGTGGCCTGGTCCTCTCCTGGCAGTCCCCGTACTCAGCCACCCCTTTGCACTCCAGCCTTGGGTGGATTTCGGGCGGCACTCCCAGGTGACCGTTCTCCTCCGTCAGTAACCACTGCGCCTGCGGTGTCTGACTAGTAACAGCCTCCAGGTCTCCTCATTGCGACTACTCTCCCTGAGCTTCACTTCAGACTGGCTCACTACTTCCTCCCCTCTGTGTCTGCCTACGCAACTTAGCAACCAGGCTCTCTACAACACCCCTTGAGTAGAGATGGAGGCGACACCCCCTCCTGGATTCTCCAGGGGTCCCTTCAAAGGTCAATATGGGAGACCTGGTTACTATGCGCCTGTGTAACCACACCCAGGTCAGCCTTCTGGATTACCTGTGTTGTACTGCCCCCAGCATGAGTGCAGTACTCAGTGGTGCCTGACCAGGTCAGGGGCGCCACAGAAATGCTGGGTCATGTGATACGTGTAGTGCAGTTGTAAGGGGGTGTAAGGCTCAGTTGCCCCAGACCTGCAAATCCACTGTGTATGAAATGCAACTTTAAAGTTTGTTATGGTGTAATGTGTTTAAACGGCCACTAGGTTGCCACAATGTGTAAGCTGCTTCCTTGGTTCTCCTGGCTAGAGGGAGTTACTAAAGGGGAAGGGCTTAGTTTGAGAAATAGCGGTTAAGAAGTCAGTTAATGTGAGGAAAGACCCTGCGGGAGAGGAGCAGACGGCATCTGTGAGAAACGTGGTGGAGGAAAACCCCAATAACTTTTATTTGGCATGATCTTCTGGCTTGAATCCGGGTGCTGGACTTGCAGTGAGGCCCGGGTGGTGGCCATTCCTTAGCGGATATCTAACGAACCCCTCGATCAGCGGAAGGTCACTGTGCTTCTAAGAGAAGAGTAGGTCCTGACTGACTGGAAAGACTGTTATTCCTGGGGTGAACAATGAAGATGAAGGCAAGGCTGAACATGCTTAGGGACCCCAACGGGAGCCCACGTACCAGCGAAGCAGTCGGCTGGCAAAATGTATGAATTATCGGTTGATAATGGTAACCCCTTCGGGGAACAAGAATGTGCCTGTGTGACGCCCTGGACAAGCCAGGGGTCACAGGTAATGACATCACCACACCTACACCCCGGTTAGGCACATCTAAGCTAGACCAGAAATCCTTGTTGCCTTCCTCCAGGGGCTGATGTCCACACCAGGGGGTGGGCCAGGTGGTTGGTCCCGCCTACCGAGGAGTTCACAGTCCTAGAGGCGGGAAAACCAGGCAGATGAGTTGGAGTTTAGAGTTGGAGAGGAGAGAGAGTAGTTGTGAGGTGAAAGTGGAAGGAGGCAAAGTGACAGTTTGAGAGCCTGAAGTTAGTCCGGGTGTGTGCCCCGGACAGAGAAAGCAAGGTTAGCAGACGGCGGTGACCGTCTACAGGAGTGGCCTATCGGAGTTACCGTGAGGACCGTGGACGGGTGGTGGCCCGGCGGTACCGGATCGGTACACAAGGAGAAGCCAGCACCATTGGCAGGGGCCTTTCGGATCCCGGCAAGGCTAGGAGTCGCCGTGAATTTGCCAAATCCGTCAGTGGAGGGGACCTCCGGGTCTCCAAACAGCTAAGTCCCGATTGAAGGCAACAGTCCAACCGTATGAGAGAGACACCGCCACCGCCAGGGCACCAGTTTCTCAGGGCCAGCGCCTGCGGGCAAAGAGGGGCTCCTCCGGCCCATATCCAAGTCGGGGAGCGGGTTACCGGTGGGAATCCATCGCTACCAACATTGAACATAGGTGCAGGGAAAGAGACAGTCACCGTTAACTACCGGGGAAAAGCAACAGCAGCCGTCCGTGGAAACCGCCTTTCCAGCCGTGTGTTTTACCGAGAACTGTGTCATCGTCTCAGGCTGAGTGAGTACCACCGTGCCGTGAGGCACCGCGCTGTCCCCGCGACCCTGCATCTCACCAAGCCCTGCACCGGCCCCGCTATCCCTCATCCTCCACCTCATCACTGGGCCCCGGGACAACCACCCCCTACCCACGGAGGGGAGAACAAACAACTTTGCTGCTCCCTGTCACCGCTCCCGGGATCCCCATACAGAGCAGCGGTGGTGTTACCAAAAATCATCACAACCGTGGGTGGCGTCACAGACAATATCCCTAAAACCAAACCACCCCTTTTCACTCACGGGCGAGGAGCGCCGCTCGAGTCACCGAGCAGCAGCAGCCGCAGCCGGACCCGAGTAGTGGGAGAGCGCAGCGTCCCCTCCTCCGCCCGCGACACCTGCCTAAGGCGAGGTAAAAAACTGTTTTTGAAGTTGACAAGTAAAGCAGTTTGGTTGCAAGAACCTGTGATAGTGTCAGGGCTTGTGACACATGAAGAAAAAGTATGCTTATTACTGTTTTGCACTAAAGCGGCGATTGGGGTGCAGAGGAAGAACACCGGGTTGTGCCGCAGCCAAACAGCAGACTCTGCCACGACTATGAAGGCCCCCGACCGTCCCTTTAACACAGTTTTTTAATATAAACGCCCGGGTCAGCTAAGGAGGTGAACAGTTGACTGATTAAAGGAGACTTTACACACTGAAGTATCGGTAACGATTTATCGTCGGGTTCACGTCGGTAGTGACGCACATCCGGCGCCGTTAGCGACATCGCAGCGTGTAACACAAATAAGCGACGATCAACGAGCAAAAAAACGTGAAAAATTGTTGCTCGTTGACACGTCGCTCATTTCCTTAATATCGCTGCTGCTGCCGGTATGATGTTGTTCGTCGGTCCTGTGGCAGCACACATCGCTGTGTGTGACGCCGCAGGAACGACGAACATCTCCTTACTTGCCTCCACCGGCAATGCGGAAGGAAGGAGGTGGGCGGGATGTTACGTCCTGCTCATCTCCGCCCCTCCGCTTCTATTGGCCGGCCGCTTAGTGACGTCGCAGTGATGTCGCTGTGACACCGAACGCACCTCCCCCTTGAGGGAGGGATTGTTTGGCCGACACAGTGACGTCGCTGCACAGGTATGTGCGTGTGACACTGCCTTAGCGATAATGTTCGCTACAGCAGCGATCACCACATATTGTTACAACGACGGGGGCGGGTGCAATCGCATGCGACATCGCTAGCAATCGCTAGCGATGTCGCAGCATGTAAAGCCCGCTTAAGACTTGGGAGGAAGCAGACATTTGAGCAGCAGAGCGGCCCTACAGTCCCTGACAGAAGTTCTGTCACTTATCCATGTTATGTAAATAAAAGATTATAACCTGACTTTAAATTCATCCATTGGTTTTATAAATTACTCTTTTGAAAGCTGAAACCCTCCCAAATTTGGTTTAGATTATGAAAATAAAGTTGCTGCAGAGCTGCAATATTGATCATTTAATGAACACAGAAAGGTCAGATTTTGGCAAGACAAAAGTTTGGTCGCCCACAGAACGTAATGTGAAATTCAAACAAATAATTAACTTCTAATACAAAGATATGTTGCATAACATTGGTGAATGAAGTTGTGGTGCTATTAGAGCCATATTTAGTATTTTGTGTGACTTCCATGAGCTTGAAGGACTGCATCCATGCGGTTCAATAATGAATGATTCATACAATTTATTGATGAAGTCATCAGGAATAGCAAAGAATGCAGTCTTACATGTCTCCCAGAGTTCATCTAGATTCTTTGGTTTTGTCTTCCAAGTTTTATCTTTCATCCTACCCCAAACATGCTCAATGATGTTCATGTCTGGTGACTGGGCTGGCCAGTCCTTGAGCACCTTGATCTTCTTTACCAGGATGAACTTTGTTGTAGAGATGGATGTATGAGATGGAGCACCATCCTGCTGCAGAATTTTACCCCTTTTTTGATTGTAAATGTAAGAGGTAGCTAATACTTCTTGATATTTTAGGCTATTGATATTGCCTTCCACCTTGCAAATGTTTCACACACCCCCATACTGAATGTAACCCCAGATCATAATCTTTCCACCACCAAACTTTACTGTTTTGTGGATCCATATGCGCTCCAGTAGGTCTCCTGCAGTATTTTCGGTGGCTGTGGTGTAATTCAACTGAAGATTCATCAGAGAAATCCACCTTCTGCCACTTTTCTAGCATCCATCTATTTAGCAGGCTGTGGGACTTGGCAAATGCCACACAGTTTTTTAATTGCCTTTTGTTTAGTGCTGGCTTCTGGGCACTGATTCGACCATGGAGGCCATTTTGAGACAGAATCCTACAAACTGTTCTAGTTGACACAGGGACTTGAGGTGACCAGGCCTGTTGGAGCTCTGCTGCAGTGGAAGAGGGGCTGGCTTTGGATTTTCTAACCAACAAACGTTCCTCATGAGCAGTTTTCTTGCGGGGTCTGCTGGACCTGGGCTTGTCAAAACATCTCTAGTCTCTTAAAATCTTTTTTTAATTCTTTGTATTTGATGTTGAGACACATTAAAGGTGCCAGCCACCTCTGCAGTGGACCTGTCTTCAGCCTCTTGATAATCAAGATTTTGGTCGCAGGGTGGATTTTTGGCATGTTGTCAGAGGTCAAGTTGCAGTTCAAGTGAAGGTCTGGGGTGCTTGGTTTCTTTTTATACACATCCACTAAATAACCTATCATTTAGTGAGCACAGGTGAGGATGTAAACTAGGATTGGGTGCATTATATGACAAGGCGAAAAAACTTTTGTCTTGCTAAAATCTGACCTTTCTGTGTTCATTAAATGATCAATATTTCAGCTTTGCAGCAACTTTATTGTCATAACCTAAACCAAATTTGGGAGGGTTTCAGCTTTCAAAAGAGTAATTTATGAAACCAATGGATGAATTTAAAGTCAGGTTTTAAGCTTTTATTTACATAACATGGATAAGCGACAGAACTTCTGTCAAGGACTGTAGAACAACCATTACCATGAATGTACCTGTGAGAGACTCGACCTTGAAGAAGACCTGAGTAACATCGACTCCAAAATGAACCCAAAGACCAAATACCGAAGACCGAACACCAACCACCAACACCAGAAGGAAGCCTAAGATTAATAACCAAACACTGAAGACCGAACACTGAAGACCAAACATCGTTTCTAGAAGAAGTTCCAAGTGAGCTGGGCCGTTGCTTCCTGTTTATACTTACGGTACTCGGTGAGGGAAGTTACCCACTAAAATTGAACTTGCGACTTAACGGGTTGTACTATAGCCCCGTTAGATCCTGTGTGCTGATAGAAACCTACAAAAACCATAAGTGTATAAGCCATTTGACTAAAAATATATCTTTATTCAAACAATCTATATTAAAAACATACATATAAAACACAAGATCACTAGCAGGTATCCTCAGGTTGTCAGAATTTTTTTTTAATTAAGTACAAAATGCAACCAAAAAGTGGTGTGTGTGAATATACGCTAAAGCGGGCTTTACATGCAGCGACATCGCTAGCGATGTCGCTGCCGATCGCACCCGCCCCCATTGGTTGTGGGTCACGGGCGACATCGCTTACACCCGTCACACATACTTACCTTCCTAGCGACGTCGCTGTTGCCGGCGAACCGCCTCTTTTCTAAGGGGGCGGTTCGTTCAGTGTCACAGCGACATCACTAAGAGGCCGCCCAATAGAAGCGGAGGGGAGGAGATGAACGGCCGTAATAACCCGCCCACCTCCTTCCTTCCTCATTGCCGGCGGCCGCAGGTACAAGGTTGTTTCTCGTTCCTGCGGTGGCACACATAGCGATGTGTGCTACCGCAGGAACGACGAACGACATCGTACCTGCAGCAGCAACGATATTTGAGATTTGAACGACGTGTCAACGATCAACGATATGGTGAGTATTTTTGATCGTTAACGGTCATTCCTGCGTTTCACACGCAACGATGTCGCTAACGAGACCGGGTGTGCGTCATGAATTCCGTGACGCCAACGACATCTCGTTAGCGATGTCGTTGCGTGTAAAGTGGCCTTAAGTAGCAAGATTCCTGAAAACGGGGGCTGAAGAGAATCCTCATGGATAGAGGGATATAAGTTTAATATAGGAGAGATAATAGCTGCTCAGAAATGACACATATATTGTGTAGGATGGTATAAGCAAACAAAGGATATATAAGTAAAAGGGGGATGAGCTAATAGATAACCCTCAAAGGTGGAAATAACAATTCCCAAAAGCAAGGTTTTGTTAGATTCCTAGTGGTAAAAATGGAAAAAGCAATGCTATTGTGCCACCCCAGCAGCGGAACGAACCGCTCGGATCCGGGATAGTGTTCATTCGTGGCTCGAGGGTCTCCGGACCCGGGGGCTTATCGGCCACACTCTAAAGTAAAAGGGGGAATATTTACAGGGGAGTTATCGTTCGTGACGCTACCCGTGGTGTGCGGTAATTGGGAGTACCGCCGCTGCCGTTAGGAGTACCTGGGGTGATGAAGTGGGGGAGCAAGGTGTCGTTGCCCTCCACGGGTAGGGGTAGGCCCCGGGACTCTGGATGGTGATACTCGGTGCCGTGAAGGGGGAAAATCACTCAGGTACTCACTCAGCAAATAAGCAGACGCTGCCACTACTCCCAGCTTCCTGTGAGCTCCTCTCAGCTCGAGGGCTACCTCACTTCACTCTCCACTTCACTTCACTTCTCTTCTACACTACTACACTCCTCACCTCCCCTTCCTGACCCCTAGGTGGGTGACCCTATTCCGCTTAAGCCGTCCACTGGTGTGCCTGGTGGGTGTGGTGCAGGGTGTATCTAGGATTTGATTTGCTGTTGGAGGCAACACTGCAAGATGGGGACACAGAACCATGAGGGATTTGAATACTGCACGGAAGGGCAGTTTGTGCAGTACCCTGTGACGACCTGAATAGTCCAGGGGTGCCACTCTATGAATGGAAATTAAGCATGAATAAGAATACCCATTAAGTCAGAAGACAGCCCTCCCAATACTAGGATTAACACAGAGGAGCCATAAAGGAAAAATCGGGCGCACAGGAGAATGGAAAGACAACACACAACCGAAAAGAAAAAACAACCTGAGGTTGAGAGGAAGTACGGATCAGACAGTCTTCTTTCCACATCTGTATTAAAAACTATGAGATTGAGAATTTTGCATATAAAAAAACCCCGGAGGGTCTGTGTGCTCGATCTCCTGTCTGGTGTGGTGACTAACACGTCTTACTTACAGAATATATTTTTAAACTGATAGGAAATGTGACCATGTAGAAAGTTATTTTCAGAACGTTTTTCTTCCTATTTACTATCTGGATCCAATCCCACGAGTCTACCCTTTACTGATGCCTCTATTGCAAAGACTGGATGCAGTGTTAACATGGAAAATGCATTTGCAGCTAGAGAACAGGGGTCAGTGTCGAAGTATTGATTATTTTTTGTTATACATTCCGAGGTGAACATATAAAACACACATAAATATACACATTTAACCTGAAATGTATCGTTATCTGTAAATATTTTATGACATGAAATGTTTATGTCCTGAGAATATAATCGTGCTGAATTAAAGGATTTTTAAGCAGGGCCAGGTTACAGTTAGGGCAGAGCAAGCAATATCCCTGGGGCCCATACCACCAAAATCTTCCAGTCTTTTCTCAAAGACGCTTTTTAACCCCTTAATAATGGAGTCAACTTATGTTTTTGGTTTTATCTTTCTTCTTTTTCTAAAATCCCTATCTTCTTTTTATTTTTCTGTCATTATAGACTTTTGACAGCTTATTTTGGCAGGGAAAGTTGTAGTTTAAAATTAAACCTTTTATTTCATTTGATAAGATACTGAAAAATGGGGGGAAAAAATCCATGTAGGTGAAATGGTAAAGAAACAGGCAATTCCAATATTGTTTTTTTTTTCCTTTTAAGGGCTCTTTCACATGCCAGTCAACAACACACACGTTTTTCACTGACATGTTAAAGATGCATTTGGCCCTCCGTGTACCGTGATTTTGGCATATGTGTCTTCTCCGTGTGTTATCCATGATAGCACATGGAGATCAGTAACTCCTATAGGGTCATTCCGTGTCAAGTGGACCAGTGGTCCCCACTCGACGTTCTCCGATTTTGCTGAAAATTTATAAGGATGTACATGTATGTTTGAAAAGAGGTTCTGTAAATTTTTAGGGCCAGATCTCAAATATATTGGGCACTGTTGACCTTTCACTGGAGGCCCCCCCCAAGGCTGCGGCTTCAGCTAAGAGGATTTTGCAAACTTTGGCACATAGCCATTAGAGTTCTATACTGGCTATGATGCTGAAATTTGGCATACTAGCTCAACTTTTGCTGCTAAACGCGATAAAATTATTACCGGCTATGACAAAACAATATTTCGGCCGCAATTTTGTGTCAAAGTAGCTTGCAAAACGCCTCGCATAAAATTTATGCCAAACTTTGCCCATATATAACTCAAGACCAAAAACCAATAGGAACTGGTGCTTTGCCCTGTAAACCAAACATCTACATGACTTTGCATTGCTGCAATATCACGGTCAAAGCATATGTATTTGTGGAAATATTCACACCCACATATGATGAAAAACTTAAAAAAAACGAATTTTACCTATTTTTAGGTCAAATTTCCCAAAAAGGGTACCCCTAAAATATATTAATTCTGTTATCATTTGAAAGAGCACATTTTTCTCTACAAGGATCATTGGGGTTTTTTTGGAGTCTCTCCATTTAAGAAAAGAAAAATGCCACTGAACATGGTGTTATGTATGCACGTAATGCATTGATTTTGTGTTTGATTTTCAGATTCTTATCACGTTACAGAGTTGTATTGTTGCTAGCAATGTCTATTATAATCAAAAACCTATAAACCTATTGACTATTGTTACATTTTAATGCATATATTATTTATTTTTTAGTGATGGAGAATGAAATTGCTGACAATAAGATTCGCATTTCAAGGGTGTCAAATGACCCTTCATCTTTCATTGCCCATGTAGATGGATCTGTCAGATCAGAAATGCCTTTTGTGCCAATTGCAAACCTCCAGCCAGGGCAATACATTGCCTGCATTTACCATAGGAACTGGTGGATTGGAAATATTTCTGAAATTTCAGTCGACGACCATGATGCATTAATACATTTTATGCATCCTCATGGACCAGCTAGCTTCTTTCACTGGCCTGTGAGAAATGATACATGCTGGATTCCCGAGCAGTCGATCATTGCAATAATTCCAGCACAAGCTGCAACAGCAATGGGCCGACAATACAGCTTCTCTGAACCCATTATGTTGCAAATTCAGCAACAATTCCAGACCACTTACTTAGACTGAACATTATGGCTCGGGAACCAACAAAAGATACCCAATATTAGGCTTGGGATCCTAGGCAAAGACACCCACCCTCAGGCTTTGGAACCTGCGATAAAGAGACCACCCGCGACTTGCCTTGCACGGCTATCGGCCATGGCTCCTAGGCGATGGGGCTGCCAATTCTCGAAAGACAGCATTATTACAATTCTTAATAGGATTATAATACCAATTCTTAGGGAATTGGTTGTGGTATAACCACCATGGACCAATGCAAGGGTTTGAATAGTGCAGTTAGCATTCATTGCGTATTAATAAATAACACCATGTTCAGTGGCATTTTTCTTTTCTTAAATGGAGAGACTCCAAAAAACCCCCAATTATCCTTGTAGAGAAAAATGTGCTCTTTCAAATGATAACAGAATTAATATATTTTAGGGGTACCCTTTTTGGGAAATTTGACCTAAAAATAGGTAAAATTCGGTTTTTTTAAGTTTTTCATCATATGTGGGTGTGAATATTTCCACAAATACATATGCTTTTGTCGCGGGCGGGGAGGAGGGTGTCAGCACTGCGCTCACCCCTCTGCTCGGGTCCGGCGGCTGCTGCTCAGTGGTGGCTCGAGCGGTGGGCCGGATCCCGGGGGTTCTCGAGCGGCGCTCCTCGCCCGTGAGTGAAAGGGGATTGGGTTTTTGGGATATAGTCTATTGTCCGTGACGCCACCCATGGTTGTGGTGATTTGTTAGCACCACCGCTGCTCGGTGTGGGGATCCCGGGAGTGATGGTGTGAAGCAGCAAGCTGTTGTGTTGCCCCTCCGTGGGTAGGGGTTGGTGATCCCGGGGCCCAGTGGTGATTTGGGGAGATGCAGGGCCTGGTGGGCGCAGGGACGCGGGGGCAGCGCTGTGCCTTGCGGCACTGTGGTACTCACTCAGCCTGAGACGTTGACACAGTTGTCGGTAAAACACACGGCTGGAAAGACGGTTCCCACGGACGGCTGCACTTGCTTTCCCCAGTAGGTGACGGTGATGTCCCTTTTCCTGCACCTAATGTTGTTGATGGTCTCGATGGGTTCCCACCGGTAACCCGCTCCCCGGCTTCAAGCTGGACCGGAGGAGCTCTACTCTTTGCCCGCAGGCGCTGGCCCTTAGAAACTGGTGCCCTGGTGGTGGCAGTGTCTCTACTGTAATGGTTGGGCTGTTGCCTTCAATCGGGACTTGGTTGTTGGGAGATCGACGTCCCCTTCACTGACGGATTTGGCAAATTATGGCGACTCCTAGCCTTGCCGGGGTCCGAGAGGCCCCTGCCCTGGTGCTGACTGTCCTTTGTACACTGCTCCAGACCGCCGGGCCACCACCCGTCCGCGGTCCTTCCAGGAACTTCCAAACGGTCACCCCTCCAGACAATCACCACCGTTGCTGACCTTGCTGACTCTGTCCTGCACACAGCTGGACCAACTTCAGGCTTTACTTCTGTCACCTTTCACTTTACTTCAGCTCCTCTTACTTCCCTCCTTTACCACTTCACTTTCCTAGCTGGACTCCTTGTTTACTCCTCACTCCAGCTCTCCCTGAGCTAAACTTTTACTCCTTTCACTTCCTCCTCCAAACTCTATCTGCCTGGTTCTTCCCGCCTCCAGGGCTGTGAACTCCTCGGTGGGCGGAGCCAACCGCCTGGCCCACCCCCTGGTGTGAACATCAGCACCTGGAGGAAGGCAACAAGGATTTTGGGTTAGCTTTGATGTTCCTAACTGGGGTGTAGGGTGTGGTAGTGTGATGACCTGTGACCCCTGGCTTGCCCAGGGCGTCACACTTTGACCGTGATATTGCAGCAATGCAAAGTCATGAAGATGTTTGTTGTACAGGGTAAAGCACCAGTTCCTATTGGTTTTTGGTCTTGAGTTATATATGGGCAAAGTTTGGCATAAATTTTATGCGAGGCGTTTTGCAAGCTACTTTGACACAAAATTGCGGCCGAAATATTGTTTTGTCATAGCCGGTAATAATTTTATCGCGTTTAGCAGCAAAAGTTGAGCTAGTATGCCAAATTTCAGCATCATAGCCAGTATAGAACTCTAATAGCTATGTGCCAAAGTTTGCAAAATCCTCTTAGCTGAAGCCGCAGCCTTGGGGGGGGCTCCAGTGAAAGGTCAACAGTGCCCAATATATTTGAGATCTGGCCCTAAAAATTTACAGAACCTCTTTTCAAACATACATGTACATCCTTATAAATTTTCAGCAAAATCGGAGAACGTCGAGTGGGGACGATTTTTTAAACTGGTCCACTTTACACGGAATGACCCTATACTCACCTGTCCCCGACGCTGCTCTCTGTGGTGCTGATGTCTCCAGCTCTGCTGCCTCTGGCCACCACTATTTCCCCTCTGCTGTTACTTCCAGGTCACCGTGCAGTGAATATTCATGAGCATAATTAGCCAGCCTAGAAGCAGTAGACAGCAGCGGCCGGAGACAGCATTGCTGGAGACAGGTGAGTATAAAAATCATTTTATTTCAAAGATACGTGTTTTCTCTGGTACATGTCACACTGATGACACCACTGTGTGGTCCATGTGACATCAGTGATGCCAGAGAAAATCGGACTTGTCTCCGTTTGGAGCACATGGACACGAGTGTGTGTCGCACGGAAACACCGTCAGTGAGAAATCACTGATGTGTGCACAGACCCATAGAGTCTGCATATGTCCCTTGACTAGTCGGCCCTCTTAGCATGTAAGCACGCCTCTGTGGGCGTACTAACATGCTAATGAATGTGCAGGGTCAGCAGAATGATCACTCTCACCTCATCTACCACCGCTGGTTTTCGGCTCAGTGTGCAAGATCAGAACGTACCCGGACCTCCGGTCATGCACACTACACCAGTTTGAAGCCGAGACGCTAATGTAGCACCCCTGAAGCCATCAGGGAGCTACAAGGTTCTGTATCCCCACCTGGATGCATGGCCTACCCCCTAGGGCCCTGGAAGACCAGTGCCGGTCACACACAAAAACTCCAGGTAATCCCAGTTTTGCCAACAATCCCCCATACAATGGTGTAAGGCTAGGGTCGGACCAATGGATGGCAACCTAGAGGTGGAGCTAGTCTAGTACACTAGTTGACCAGGTGGGAGGGGCAGACAGTGAACAGTCAGTCAGAGTCAGTCAGACGAGTCTGAGGGTGGAGGAGTGAAGGTGGACGTGAGATGCACCGATAAGGAGTTTAGAGTAACCTGGTGTCCAGGAGTGCAGTTGTCGGTGGAGTACTCCCGGAACTATGCACCAACAGGGTACAGGATCCTAGGTCAGTTCCAGGCAGGCCTGATAACACCTGCACTGAGAGGGGACCATCAAGGACCTCGCTGAGCCTAAAAATTCAAGACTCAGTAGCAAAGGGAGAACCGGGGACAAGACCAGAGACTCCAACCCCACAGGGTTCACGCTACCATCATACGGACAGCAGGGGAAAACTACCACCGGACGGGGACCCCCAGTTGCTCTATGCCACGGGGACCCACTAACCAGAGACAGATGCAGGGGAAAAAGGCACCAGATTACTACACTGGCACTGGAACAAAGGGGACCTTAAGTTGAAACCAGCCGGCCTCGGGTAACCAGTTACCACCAGAAAGTGAGTAAAGAAACAGTTGCACGGAACCATTTGTGTGGACTACCTTCTTCCGACACCCGTCATTACATCTACCCTCTGTGGCCCAGCCCTGCTTGCGGAGGGTCTAAAATCCAGGCTGCCATTACCACCAGAACAAGTAGTGGACATTTTGCAGTGGCGGCTCCCTCTACATAGACGCAACACCGCAAGTGGCGTCACGTGTGAACACTATTCGAATCCCCTATTCTAATCCCATGTAAATATTCCCCTTTACAAAAAGGGCTCAGGACACGGAACTCGGCAACTGCCACCAAAGTGACTTTCCCCAGATATTCACTGCCCGGGACCAAGTACCCCATATCCCTGGGCGTCACAATTACTGTACACCCAGCTTCATGGTACACATGACTGGAAGTCATGTGCACTGAGCCAAAAACCAGAGGTGGCAGCCAAGAGGTGAGTGCGACCATGCCTCTGACACTGTGCATTTGTACCGCCCCGCTCTCAGCAGCCGAGCTGCTCGGATCCGGACTTCTGTGGGTGGCTCGAGGGTCTCCGGACCCGCGGGTATCGCGGTCACGCCGATCAAAAAGGAGGGTTATAGTGGTGGATATAGGACGTATATGTACGGGCTGAGCCGTATTAAGTTCGTGACGCCACCCACGGTATGTGGTGAGGTTGGACACCACCGCTGCAGTTGCTGGGCACCCGGGGGAGATGTTATGCAGCAAGTTGTTAACCCCTCCGTGGACAGGGATGGTGGCCCCGGGACCCGTTGGGGTTTTGGTGCAGGGAGATGGGCAACCGCAGGGTGCTGGTGTACTCACTATTAAAGGAAACACACGAGTCTCTGGTAAACCAAGGTGATGGTGGTTGGTGCCTGCCGCCGGCTGCATTCTGGTCCCCCACCCGGCTGGTGGTCTCTGTCTTTCTCCTGCACCTTTGTAAGATGGTGGACTGCCTGTGCTTGCAAATTCAGGAGTCCGCTCCCGGCTGGATGTGGCCTAAGGAGCCATTGCCCGCAGACGCTGGCCCGTGGGATCTCTGAGCCCTGGCGGTGGCCTTCTATCCCCCTCGGTGGACTGTTGTCTTCTAATAGGGACCCTGGGTGGGACCTGACCCCCAGTCGTGGCCTCAATGGGTAAATTAACCGGTTCCAGTCGCTTCTGGTCCCAGATTCAGGGTCTGAGTACCCCCCTGTGTGCTCCGGTTTCCGAGTTGGTTCCCCGGGTCGGCACCGGCAGGTCACCACCCTGTCCCAGTCCACCTCGGTTCCACCGAGCCGTCTTCCCGGCTCCTGCAGACGGAGACCACCGTCTGCCTCCTAGCCACTGGCACCAGGGCTCCTACCCTGGCGCCGTTCAATTTGGGGTATTCGCCTCTGATGGAGCTGCACCCAGCTCCAGCCCACAGTCATCTCCAACTTGAACTCCGAACTGAACTGAACTCTTTCCCCGCCCTGGGCTGTTTAAACTCCTTGGTGGGCGTCTTCCAACCACCTGGTTCCGCCCCCTGGTGTGTCTATCCAGCCCAAAAGGGAGGTGACTAGGGTTTTAAAGGTTGGCTGATGTCACCTGTGAGGGAAAGGTGTAGTGCAGGGGCCTGTCTGTGACTACCTGGCCTGGCCAGGGCGTCACACATTCATTAGCATGTTAATGCTAAGGGGGCTGACTAATCAGGGGAAGTAACACCCTTGCGACTAGTCCCTGGCCTCATTAGCAAATGATAAAAGATTTTTAGAAATACTTTTTCTAAAGATCCCTTTATCTATGCTACTATTACTTAGGACGGTTAGGCAGGGATTAGCAATATGCACCCATATCTGCTCGTCGTTATGGGTGCATATTGTACCTGACAGGTTCCCTTTAAGATCTGAAACGTTCAGTTTACATATGGGAACTTTCTGCAAAGTGTACATAAGAAGAGTTCAAATATCTGTTTAGTTTGCTGGTATATCAAAAAGCTCTTTACCTGCAATAAATTTCATGAAGAAAAACAAGAAAAATATATTTGGGCATTGACTCTGAATTTTTCCTAGTTCCACTTTCCTCACCCGAATCTGTTGGTGGTGGACAGGTTTAGATGATTTTTCCCTCATGATTCTAATAAAGCTAATGCTGTTTATTAAGAAAAACAAGCCCTTTGACGTAAAACAGGTGGTGGCTGGCAGAAAGAAATATTAAGGAAATCAATCATGCAGACATTTGGGTGTAACACGTAAATCTTGAGAAAAATTAATGATGTTTACATGGCTGTTTCTTACTTGCTTGTTTCATTACTCTTTGTAATTGAAGCAGCTGTTTATCCATAGTAGACCTAAAATACCACAGAATTACCATAGTTTGCTCCATGCAACGATCCATACTGGAATATTACCAGAGATTTACAAAGAAGATGCACCAAATCATGAAACACATGGAGTGCTCCAACTTTGTTATGGCCTGTCAGGTCGTTTCTGCTGACATTTTGGTCCTGCTATGAGTCTACGCTTGGGCAGCTGCAGTTAGAGACAAGTCCTGGTCATATATGTAATATTTGCAATATATGCCTGCCTAATTTAAGTAAATGCTTCAGCCTAAATCATGTTTTTTGTAGATTTAGACAGAAATAATTCTGTTCACCTAATGAGATTGATCCTCCAAGCCCCGAGTCTCGGTGGACACACAGAAAACGGCTTTCGGTGCAGCAGTGTGTTGGAGGGCACGGGGCAGGCAGTGGTAGTAGTCGTGGTTGCAGGGGACAATAGGTCACAGCACAGCCTGTCGTTAACCCCTCACCTCCCCATCGCCGCACCATACACAGGAGAACTCTGTAACAGTCCAGGCAACACCATATTCACTTTCTCAGGAAATAAAGTCCAGTCAAAGTTTCTTTTCTCAAACAACCAAACTTTATTTTCCAATATCTTCCACATCACCTCGGTCCGCGCTTCGCCGGTAACAGTACACTTCCCATATGGGTTCCTTCTGTTCTTCCTTCCCTTACATAATTTAGCAGCAGTCCAAATCCCTGGCACCAAGGTACCTTCTGTCACCTCTAGGCCTCTCCTTCCCTCACTACACTTCACTACACTACACCAACCGGGTCATGAAGTCCGTTGAGTCATTTCACCCCACCCACAGGGGACGCTAACACGTAAAAAGGACTGCAACCGATAGGGCTCTCCCCTCTCTGCCCAAGCCATTCAGCCATACCCTTCTACTTGAGGGTGCACTGATCTTCAGCAAGTGAGGAATTCATTTAGTATCAGCAGCCAGGTGATACAAATGACAGACCCCAAATGTCAGACTAATCCCTCTTCTCAGAGACGCAGTTCAACAATCCAGACAGATCCAGCATGTCACAGCCACAGGGGTGACCCTTAGGGTCAGAATTAGCAAATTGGGGTTATTATCAGCAAATCTCCTCAGGGACTCTCCTATTCCCTTCCCATTGTCTCTCCCTTTATATATCCTCTACTACCCACCCAGGTGCCAGGACAACCGTGCTGCTACATTTCCAACAAATGGCGATTCTACACAAGGCATTTACACTTTACAATGGGTATACAGACCTTAAATGTGCCGGGCACAAATGCAGGGGTGGGCCTAACCCTAAACCCACCTACATTAGGCTCATGCACATGCAGGACACTTAGGACCAGCAGTACTGGTGCAGTGGGACAAAGCAAAGGTGAATGTAAAAATTCTAAAAATGAGGTTTAACCTGCTGAGCTGACGGAATGCAGGATTGGAGTTGGAGCACAAACAGTGGAGCACACCAAAGACTAGATACTAGAGCAGGGGTGGGGAACCTCTAGCCCTCGGGCCGCATGTGGCGCCCCCCATGACCTTTTCTGCGACCCCCGGGCAGATTCCCGAGGCGGCAGTGCTCCAGTCGCCACTGCAATCTTACCGGTCGCCGGCCCTTTAAATCTCCACATGTGCTGCTTGCGCGCACCAATGAGCTCTTTCGCTGGCAGGTGCCAGAGTGCTCATGACTTACTTTGTGGGCGGGATTAGCTTGTGTGCCACCCGCTCTCCGGCGCTTGTGTGCCGCCCGCTCCCCGGCGCTTGTGTGCTGCCCGCTCCCCGGCGCTGTGTACCACCTGCTCCCCGACTCTGTGTGCTGCCTGCTCTACGCCCCTTCTCCGGTGCAGCGTGTCCCCTCCAGTGCTGTGTGTAGCTCCCAGTGCTGTGTGCAGCCTCCCCAGTGATGTGTATCACCCCTCGTGTTGTGTTGTCTTCAATGCTGTGTACCACCCCAAGTGCTATGTACCCCCTAGTAATGTCTGTGCTCTGCAAGAGCTGTCTGTGCCCCCCAGTCTCCTCCTAGTGATTGTGTGCCCCACCTTAGTGATGTCTGTGCCCCCTTAGTGATGTCTGTGCCCCCTTAGTGATGTCTGTGCCCCCCCTTAGTGATGTCTGTGTGCCTCCCCCTTAGTGATATCTGTGTGCCCCCCAGTAGTGATGTCTGTGTGCCCCCTAGTGATGCCTGTTCCCCCCCTAGTGCTCTTTGTACCGCCTTAGTGATGTCTATGCCCCCCAGTGCCATCTGCGCCCCACAGCAATGCTTATGCCTCCCAGTGACCTCATAATGTCTGTTTCCCAGCCCCTCTTGTCATGTATATGCCCCCAGCATCTCCTGTCATGTATATGCTCCCAGCCCCTCCTGTTATAGATATGCCCCAGTGTCTCCTGTTATGTGTATGCCCCCAGTGTCTCCTGTGATGTGTATGCCCCAACCCCTCCTGTGATATATATATATTACATTAGAGATACCAGGGACATATACATCACAAGACTGTATGGAGCATATACATCACAGTGGAGACGTTGGGACATATACATCACACGCTGGGGCATACACATCACATTGGAGATGCTGGGGCCATACATATCACAGAAGCGGCTGGGGGCATATACATCACAGGAAGGGCTCGGGGATATACATCACAGGAGGGGCTGGAGAATATACATCACAGGAGGGGCTGGGAGCATATGTATCACAGGAGGGGCTGGGCGCATATACCTCACAGGAGGGGCTGGGCGCATATACCTCACAGGAGGGGGCTGGGGGCATATACATCTCCCCAGCCCCTTGTGTGATGTATGTGCCCCCAGTGTCTCCTGTGATGTAGGTGTCTCCTGTGATGTATATACAGCAGTCCCAGCATCTCCTATGTGATGTATATGCCACCACCCCCTTCAGTCATGTATGTGTCTCCAGTGATTTATATACACCAGTCCCTGTGTCTGTTGTGTGATGTATATGGTCTACCAATCTTACTATCATGAAGAGATGACTGCGCTCCAGACCGTGACAAACCTGGAAAAGCAGTTGTGAGAAGAAACATGATTAGTATCACCGAACATCACAGCCGCACAAAAGAAAAACAGCTACGGCCACCACAGTAGGGGTGAGTTAATTAACTGTTTCAACAAATATAGCTGGTTCATTTTCACATTGATAATTTAGTGCGGCCCTCGAAGGTTGGCAGAAATTTCCAAATGACCCCGGCAATAAAAAGGTTCCCCACCCCTGTACTAGAATCTTGAAACTAAAGCACTGGTGTGTGTCTTAGTCGGCCTTAAAAGGAGTATGGAGATGTGTCACACACACTGGGAAATCTGCATATCCCGACATAGAGCACAACACAGTTCAGTGGACCAGGGTGACGGGAGCAGAGCCTGGACCCAGAACAGGTGTGTAACAGTACCCTCCCTCTTAGGCTGGAGCCACACGGGGCACTAGTGCGATGCTCGCATGACACTCGGATCGCGCTGGCAGCACAGCAGGAGCCGATTGTCATGCTAGTATCCCTGCGTCTGCGTCCGACTGTGCGAGCGGACCTCAACTGCGGGGGGGGCCCGGCTCTCAGGAGGGGCGGGCCAACGCTGCGGAGGGGAGGGCTGGTACGGAGGAGGGGAGGGAGGGATTTATCTCCCTCTCTCCTCCTTAGCCGGCTATTGCGATTCTCGCTCTGCACTAGAGATGAGCGAACCGGTCCCGGTTCGGTTCGAGGTCGGTTCGCCGAACGGGGGTCCCGTTCGAGTTCGGTTCGTCGAACGTTCGACGAACCAAACTCGAACGTATAGTCTATAATGGGAGGCAATCAAAAACACATAAAAATGCATTATAAATGTACACAAACAGTTAATAAACATTGCCATAACACATACCGGTCCTCGCGATCCCTTCTGCACTCTGTCTCCTGCCGCTATTCCATCCGATGATCGCTGAATCCTCCCGGTGACCTGCACTGCCAGCAGAGATGCAGGACCTATCGTGACGTCAAAATAGCCATGTGACCAGTCACGTGGCTATTATCTCATTGGCTACAGACTGGTCACATGACTATGACACGTCATGTAGGACCTGCGAGTGCATCTCTCCGATACACGGTGCACATATGTGTATCGCCGTGTACCGGCGACATGCTCTAGCACACGGTCGACTCCCCGTTCCGTTAGGGACCGGCTGACACAGCCGGTCATTAACGGAGATCACCGTTGCCATAGCAACGCAGTTAGCGGTGACGTCACCGCTAACCGCGGCTCCGAGAGCACCGTTGCTATGGTAACGCGTCTCTCAGCGTTACCGCTGTTACCGCTGACAGCCAGCACTGATCACTCACGGAGTGAAGGCTGCACGCTGCTTCCCGATTGTAGTGAGGATTGTACTGAGGATGAGGTTCCCCAGCCCATGATGGGCTGGTGCACCTCATCCTCACTACAATCGTCACTACTACTACACTAGTGAGGATTGTAGTGAGGATGAGATGCCCCAGCCCATGATGGGCTGGGGCATCTCATCCTCACTACAATCGTCACTACTACTACACTAGAAAGAAAGAAGACAGAAGAGCAGGATCGTGGAGGGCTGACAGAGGGTAATAAAGATGGAGTCTCTAATGTGTCTGTGTATTTATTTCTATTAAAGTATTTTTTCTCTGTGTGGTGTTTTTTTTAACCCCTTATTGGAGATTCTTAATGGCCGGGTCAAACGTGCCTGACATTAAGAATCTCTGGCTTAATACTGGCTAGTAAAACAAAGCCAGTATTAACTCATGATTACCCAACAAGCTACCCGGCTCCAGGGCTGTTGGAAGAGTTGGATACAGCGCCAGATGATGGCGCTTCTATGAGAGCGCCATTTTCTGGGGAGGCTGCGGACTGAAATCCGCAGCAGAGGTGCCCAGAAACCTCGGGCTAACCTGTGCTGCATATTCCAATCCCCAGCTGCCTAGTTGTACCCGGCTGGACACAAAAATGGGGCGAAGCCCACGTCATTTGTTTTTTAATTATTTCATGAAATAAGTGAAATAATTAAAAAAAACGGGCTTCCCTATATTTTTGGTTCCCAGCCGGGTACAAATAGGCAACTGGGGGTTGGAGGCAGCCCGTGGCTGCCTGCTGTACCTGGCTAGCATACAAAAATATGGCGAAGCCCACGTCATTTTTTTGGTGGGCAAAAAAATTCTGCATACAGTCCTGGATGGATGCTGAGCCTTGTAGTTCTGCAGCTGCTGTCTGCTCTTCTCCATACAGATAGACAGCAGCTGCAGAACTACAAGGCTCAGCATACTCCATCCAGGACTGTATGCAGAAGTTTTTTGCCCCCTGAAAAAATTATGTGGACTTCGCCATATTTTTGTATGCTAGCCAGGTACAGCAGGCAGGTACGGCTGCCCCCAACCCCCAGTTGCCTATTTATACCCGGCTGGGAACCAAAAATAAAGGGAAGCCCTTTTTTTATTATTTCATGAATTTCATGAAATAATTAGAAAACAAATGACGTAGGCTTCGCCCCATTTTTGTGTCCAGCCAGGTACAAGTAGGCAGCTGGGGATTGGAATCCGCAGCACAGGTTGGCCTGAGCTTTCTGGGCCCCACTGCTGCGAATTGCAGTCTGCAGCCGCCTCAGAAAATGGCATTTTCATAGAAGCGCCATATTCTGGCGCTGTATCCAACTCTTCCAGCACCTGCCTGCTATACCTGGCTAGCATACAAAAATATGGCGAAGCTCACGTCCTTTTTTTGTAGTTTTTTGGCAAAAAAAATAAAAAATGCTTCCCTGGATTTTCCATTGCCAGTGAAGGTAACACCAAGCAGTGGGGGTTAGCAGCCAGTAGCTGCTTGGATTACCCTTAGCTAGCAATACAAAAAATGCAGCGGGAGCCCATATATATTTTTTTTAATTATTTATTTAAATAACTAAAAATAAAATGGGCTTCCCTGTATTTTGATTGCTGGACATCACAGTGCTGTAAAAATAAATCTTTAAAAAAATGACGTAGCGCTCCGCGGTATTTTTGATTCTCAGCGCAGATAAAGCAGACAGCTATGGGTTGCCACCACCATCTGCCTGCCGTTACCTTGGTTGGCAATCAAAATACAGGGAAGCCCATTAATTTTTTCTATTTAAAAAATAGTTAAAAAAAAAAAAATGACGTTGGGTCCCCCCATTTTTGATAGCCAGCTAGGGTAAAGCAGACGGCTGTAGCCTGAAAACCACAGCTGGCAGCTTTACCGTGGTTGGGGATCCAATGTGGAGGTCCCCTCAGGCTCTTTTTTATAATTATTTTATAAATATTAATAATTACACAATAAAAGTAGGGTCCCCCCCAAATTGGATCACCAGCCAAGGTAAAGCGGACAGCTGTGGTCTGGTATTCTCAGGGTGGGAAGGTCCATAGTTATTGGGCCTTCACAGCCTAAAAATAGCAGGCCGCAGGCACCCCAGACGTGGCGCATACACTAGATGCGCCAATCCTGGCGCTTCACCCCAGCTCATCCCGTGCCCTGGTGCAGTGGCAAACGGGGTAATAAATCGGGTTGATACTAGCTGTAAAGTCACCTGAGATCAAGCCCAGCAGTTTGTGATGTCATGGCGTCTATTAGATACCCAACATCATAAACTGTCAGTACTAACAAAAAAAAAAAAAAAATCGACAAAAGAAATTTATTTGAAAAAACAGTCCCCAAAACATTTCCTCTTTCACCAATTTATTGTAAGAAAATAAATAAAGGGGTCCCACGACGACTCTGGACCGTCTAGAATATGGGGGGGAGACACTCAGGGAACGTATCCCCCATTTTCTAGGAGTACGGACCCCTCATGTGAGGAGTGTGGGTGCAATGAATCTGCACTCACTCTTCTCGGGTCCACAGCAGCAGAGTCCATGTCGTAATGGTTGCTACCAAAGCTGCAATGCCCTGCTCATGAGGTAAGGGCATGCCTAATCAGGAGAACTACTGTAGCGGAAGCTCTGCTCACTGGTATATAGGTGCTCAGAGGTAATAATAGATAAAATTAGTGAGTAACCTCGGCACTCTAAATCTCCCAGACTAAGTCAGTAAGTCACAACGGATAGTAATGCAAAATCACTCTTTATTGGTCCGTATTAAGAAAAAAAAAATGTTTCATAAGCATATATGTTTTTGTCCAAAACAAGTTACAAATGACGTTTCGGCCTGAGCCTTCGTCAGATTGGACTTATCTGCATGTAATCATGAAAAATGACAATAATCAGTATCACATAAGAGTGAGAGAACAATAACATAAACTCGAACAATGTAGAGGTACAATTGGGATGCAGCAAAAAAATTGCAACACAGCAAGAAATGAAACACATGATACAAATGTCATAATACAGTACAAGGACAATATAGTAATGACAAATATGGGGTCAGAGTAGGCTTAGATAGCTCTGGTACGAAAGAGATGTCAATCATAAAGTAACATGTGCAGTAGGTGTAGAGCTACAGTATGCATGGCAGAGCTAATGGGTAGACCGACCATAGAAAAAGAATGGAGAAAAAGTGGAGAAAAAGTGGAGAAAAAGTGGAGAAAAAGTGGAGAAAAAGTGGAGAAAAAGTGGAGAAAAAATGGAGAAAAAGTGGAGAAAAAGTGGAGAAAAAATGGAGAAAAAAGTGGAGAAAAAGTGGAGAAAAAGTGGAGAAAAAGTGGAGAAAAAATGGAGAAAAAGTGGAGAAAAAGTGAAGCACCCTTTGGTGCCTTTCATGTGGCACTAAGGGGTGCTTAGCTTTGTATTTAGCCAAAAAAATGAAAAAAAAAATGACGTAGTGTTCCCCCTAGTTTTGTAGCCAGCTAGGGTAAAGCAGACGGCTGCAGCCTGCAGACCACAGTTGGCAACCTCACCTTGGCTGGTAATCCAAAACTGAGGGCACCCCACGCTGTTATTTTAAATTAAATAAATAATTTTAAAAAAAAAAAAACACGTAGGGGTCCCCCAAAATTGGATCACCAGCCAAGGTAAAGCAGACAGCTGGGGCCTGATATTCTCAGACTAGGGAGGTCCATGGTTATTGGACTCTCCCCAGCCTAAAAATAACAGGCCGCAGCTGCCCCAGAAGTGGCGCATCCATTAGATGCGCCAATCCTGGTGCTTCGCCCCAGCTCATCCCGCGCCCTGGTGCGGTGGCAAACAGGGTAATATATGGGGTTAATACCAGATGTGTAATGTCACCTGGCATCAAGCCCTGGGGTTGGTGAGGTCAGGCGTCTATCAGATACCCGACATCACCAACCCAGTCAGTAATAAAAAAAAATAGACGACAAACACATTTTTATTTGAAAAAACACTCCCCAAAACATTCCCTCTTTAACCAATTTATTAGAATGAAAAACAAATCCAGGTCTGGTGTAATCCAAGGGGTTGCCATGACGATCCACACTGTCCCAGTCAATGAAGAGCAGGATGTTCCCCATTGGCTGGGAGAGCAGTGCAGTGACCTGAGCTAACATCAATGGGTCAGCCCAGGTCACTGCAGGGGATGACAAGTGCTGCTGTCAGCGAGGTACATTACCTGCGCTGATCTCCAGCACACTGACAGCCCCTGTCACTGAGTTCAATGACCGGCGCCTTCACACCAAGTATCGCGAGAGGTCCGTGACGTCACCGCTAGTCAGTCTTGGGTCGGAAGCGAGAGGTGATGTGACAAGTGGCGGCCATGGAGGACAGTGACAGCGCTGAGGTCGGGATGGCGGGACTTCATCACCGCAGGTAAGCCGAGCGGGACCGTGTGTGTGTGTATGTATGTGTACATGCCGCGGGCAGGAGGGGGCGGAGTGAGCTGAGCGGGAAAGTGTGGGCTTCCTGCACGTAACGAAGATAAACATCGGGTTACTAACCAAAGCGCTTTGCTTGGATACCCGATGTTTATCTTGGTTACCAGCTTCTGGCAGGCTGCCAGCGATGGCTCCTGCACACTGTAGCTGTAAAAAGCCCTGCTTTTTGCTGCTAGAACCGTTCTCTAACGTATCTAGATCTATCGAGCTTTTGCAAAAAGCTCGAGTTCTAGTTCGATCTCGAACAGCCCCCAAAATCACTCGAGCCTAGAACTGGAGAACCACGAACCGCGCTCAACTCTACTCTGCACGCACGGTACACCGGAGTACCGCGAGTGCAGTGCGATTTTTCTCTCGCCCCATTCACTTGAATGGGTGCAAGAGAAAAGAGTCTCGCATTACAGTAGCAGCATGCTGCGATTGTTTTCTCGGTCCGATTAGGGCTGAGAAAATAATCGCTCATGTGCGCTGACAGAGTGGAATGCAATGTTTTATCGCACTCCACTCGCACCAATTTTTTCGCCGTGTGGCTTAGGCCTTAGGGTCCTTACCAGATAGTAGCCAAAACAATATGCTTAGCATTAATTTTTTTTAACCAGCTTGGAGCATTAAAGGCAATCTGTCAGGTGCAATATGCACCTAGAACCATGAGCAGTTCTGGGTGCATATTGCTAATCTCTGCATAACTGTTCCTGTATACACTAGCATAAATAAAGGGATCTTTAGAAAAAGTATTTCTAAAGATCTTTTATCTTATGCTAATGAGCAAGGGGATTAGTCCCAAGAGCGTTATATCCCCCCCCCCGACTAGTCCGCCCTCTAAAGCCCACTTTACACGCTTCAATATATCTCACAATCCGTCGTTGGGGTCAAGTTGTAAGTGACGCACATCCGGCATCGTTTGTGAGGTATCTGCGTGTGACATCTACGTGCGATCAGGATTGAACGCAAAACCGTTGATCGCAAACACATCGTATCATTCTCTAGAATTGAGCGTTTTGTTGCACGAACCTAGTCAATTGTAACGTGTGACATCCCTCATACGATTTTGGTGGCTGATGCTATGTGCGCAGGTGTGCGCTCTGCACCGCAGCTTAAAAAAGGTCCGCTTCAGAGCGCAGCTGAAAAGCTGAAGCGCCTCACAATGTCTGTCATTCACTAATCTCTGTCAGTCAGTCACTATCTCTGTCCCTCACTCTCTGTCCATGTCAGTCTATCCCCCTCTCTCATATACTCACCGATCCCCGATCCCCGGCGCTGCACGGCATTCACACTGCTCCGGCGGCTTTTACTGTTTTGAAAAAGCCGGCCGCCCATTAAACAATTTCGTATTCCCTGCTTTCCCCGCCCACCGGCGCCTATGATTGGTTACAGTGAGACACGCCCCCACTCTGAGTGACAAGTGTCACACTGCACCCAATCACAGCAGCCGGTGGGCGTGTCTATACTGTGTAGTGAAATAAATAATTAAATAATTAAAAAAAACGGCGTGCAGTTCCCCCCATTTTTAAAACCAGCCAGATAAAGCCATACGGCTGAAGGCTGGTATTCTCAGGATGGGGAGCTCCACGGTATTGGGAGCCCCCCACCCTAACAATATCAGCCAACAGCCGCCCAGAATTGCTGCATACATTATATGCGACAGTTCTGGGACTGTACCCGGCTCTTCCCGATTTGCCCTGGTGCGTTGGCAAATCGGGGTAATAAGGAGTTATTGGCAGCCCATAGCTGCCAATAAGTCCTAGATTAATCATGTCAGGCGTCTATGAGACACCTTCCATGATTAATCTGTAAATTACAGTAAATAAACACACACACACCCGAAAAAATCCTTTATTAGAAATAAAAACACACACATATACCCTGGTTCACCACTTTAATCAGCCCCAAAAAGCCCTCCATGTCCGGCGTTATCCAGGATGGTCCAGCGTCGCATCCAGCGCTGCTGCATGGAGGTGACCGGAGCTGCAGAAGACACAGCCGCTCCGGTCACCTCCACACAGCAAATGAAGACAGCCGCGCGATCAGCTGAGCTGTCAGTGAGGTTACCCGCTGTTACTGGATCCAGCGGTGGCCGCGGGTAACCTCAGTGACAGCAGTTGATCGCGCGGCTGTCTTCATTTGCTGTGTGGAGGTGACCGGAGCGGCTGTGTCTGCTGCAGCTCCGGTCACCTCCATGCAGCAGCGCTGGAAGCGACGCTGGAGCATCCTGGATAACGCCGGACATGGAGGGCTTTTTGGGGCTGATAAAAGTGGTGAACCAGGGTATATGTGTGTGTTTTTATTTCTAATAAAGGATTTTTTCGCGTGTGTGTGTGTTTATTTACTGTAATTTACAGATTAATCATGGAAGGTGTCTCATAGACGCCTGACATGATTAATCTAGGACTTATTGGCAGCTATGGGCTGCCAATAACTCCTTATTACCCCGATTTGCCAATGCACCAGGGCAAATCGGGAAGAGCCGGGTACAGTCCCAGAACTGTCGCATATAATGTATGCGGCAATTCTGGGCGGCTGTTGGCTGATATTGTTAGGGTGGGGGGCTCCCCATACCGTGGAGCTCCCCATCCTGAAAATACCAGCCTTCAGCCGTATGGCTTTATCTGGCTGGTTTTAAAAATGGGGGGGAACCGCACGCCGTTTTTTTTAATTATTTAATTATTTATTTCACTACACAGTATAGACACGCCCACCGGCTGCTGTGATTGGGTGCAGTGTGACACCTGTCACTCAGAGTGGGGGCGTGTCTCACTGTAACCAATCATAGGCGCCGGTGGGCGGGGAAAGCAGGGAATACGAAATTGTTTAATGGGCGGCCGGCTTTTTCAAAACAGTAAAAGCCGCCGGAGCAGTGTGAATGCCGTGCAGCGCCGGGGATCGGTGAGTATCAGAGAGGGGGGACACTTCAGTCACTCGGGGGATTAGCGGTCACCGGTGAGTCCTTCACAGGTGACCGCTAATCAGGACGCGACACAGACAGAGCCGCAGCATGACAATGAAGTCGGGTGAGGTTCCCCCGAGTTCATTCTGACAGTGCGGCTCTGTCTGTGTCTGCTGTCATCTGCCATTCAGCTCTGCTACATGGCTGTCTATGTCTGCTGTCAGCGGCCATGTAGCAGAGCTGAACGGCAGATGACATAGTAAAAACGCATCCCTACACATTACACACGCTTGTCAAGTCAATAAATAAAAAAAAAAAAAAGGTGCCCAATGCATACGTCACGGAACACATGATCTAAAGGATCGCACACAAAATTGACCAATTTAACATAGACTACTAACGCACGTGTGACAGCAAATGAACGACCAACGTGCAATCTCATAAGATCCCGTATGCAACCTGGGCGTGTCACATCGCAAATGCAATTGTACAACTAATTGCAACGTGTAAAGTGGGCTTTAGCATGATAGCATGCCCACAGGGGTGTACACCGAACCGTCTTCCCGGCTCCTGCAGACGGAGACCGCCATCTGCCTCTTAGCCCCTACCCTGGCTCCGTTCAATTTGGGGTATTCGCCTCTGCTGGAGCTGCACCCAGCTCCAGCCCACACTCCTCTCCAGCTTGAACTCTAACACTGCCCTGTTTACTTTCCCCGCCCCGGGCTGTCTAGACTCCTTGGTGGGCGTCTTCCAACCGCCTGGTTCCGCCCCCTGGTGTGTCCATCTAGCCCTGAGGGGGGTGACTAGGGTTTTGAAGGTTGGCTGATGTCACCTGTGAGGGAAAGGTGTAGTGCAGGAGCCTATTCGTGACTACCTGGCCCGGCCAGGGTGTCATACTCCCCCTTGGTTAAACACAGACCGTCCGCGAGCTGTCCGACCACCACCAGTTTATTTTGTAACTGCAAAAGGGGATAAAACATTTACAAGCATAATAACATATTTACATTCATGAATACTTTGGTTTCTTCCCTTAACGGGAGGCATTTTACTTTAACGTTGCATAAAACATTTTTATTAACCGGGACAGGACGGGACCATGTCCTTTTCACTTTAGCCCACCCAAACAAACCTAGCCCTGGTGCCACCGCTAAGCACTGGTGCACACCCCTTTTCCCCAGTCCAGGAAACGGGTTCGGGTCCGGGTGGTTCCCATACGGGCCGGGTAATAAGTTCCTTACCCGGCAGCCTCTCCCAGGAGCCCCACGTCCAGGGGACCCCTGACCCGGAGTGTAGTCACCGGTTTCCGTGGTGACGGGACCTCGGCCTACTCTGCCACAGGGCCTTCCTCCAACCAGCATCCCCGGAGACTGCGGCATAATGAAAAGGGTGGTCTGGGGCTATATACAAGACCCGATAGTGTATGGGTTGGCCTGCAAGTTCTCACCTGTGTCATTTTATAAATGAATTAAATAGGAAACATCAAAGGGTCCCAACGGGGAACTGAACTTGTTGGTAGCCGGGAACCACTACCTTAATACTCATAAATGCGGGCATGCACATCCGCTTTACCCTCCTGCTCAGGAGCCAACTTCCTGGGGAACCCTCGGCGCCGGATACGACCGGCCTCACATACTGCCGTGGGACCCCATGCTTAACAGCCTGCGCCTCCTTTCCATGAGCACCTTGCTGCTGGTCTTCAGCCGGGACGAGGTACCTGGGAGCAGCGGGTGCTGCCTCCGTTGCGGCTGGGCAGACTGCCGAAGCCGACATCATCACTGGTGTGGCCGGGTGGACTGCCGGGGCCGGATGGGATATCGTCAGCGGTGCCGGAGCGATGGTGACGCTAAGACCTGAGGGCCAAGCAGATGGGTCCTCCCCCGTAGATGGTACGGGCTTCGCTGCCACGGACTGGGGCAGTGGGTCGGTCGGGGCGTTGGCTGCGGGCATGGGTGACGAGGGAAACGGCGTGGCGGACGGGAGCAGGCCGGGTCCCTCAGCCGGGATGGCCGGTTCCTGGGGAACATAGGGGCGTGGGTCACTGCTTACCCGCTCCTCCGAGATCATCTCCACTTCGCGCTCCCGGACAGCTGCAGCCATGCCCTTCATCTCCGACGCCCACTTCGCCAGCATGAAGTGGGCTTGGGCCTGGATACTCTGACAGATCCTGCTGCGTTGGTGTCCAGGAACAGGTTTCTGCAGAGTCCTGGTATCCCTGCACTTCACAGCGCTAGTTACATGCTGCTCCGTCCTCCCCCTTGGTCTTTCTCTGGCACTCCTCTTTTAGGCCGGTAAGTTTCGTTTTGCGACTTCTGGCCTTGCTTTCCGGCCGTGTTCCCAGGGGGCGGGGCTTTGGCTTTCGCGCCCTTTTCTTGGGGAAGAAGGCTCTGGGTGGGAATCTTGGCGCCAAAAAATGGCGGCAAGATGGCGCCTTCTGGAATTTCTGCAACGGATCACCGCTGACTTCAACACAAGGCGCACTTCCACAAGGTAAGTGGATGGGTATCTATCCTGTTCGTGACGCCAGAAATCGAGGTGTACCCGGGGGAGATGTTATGCAGCAAGTTGTTAACCCCTCCGTGGGCAGAGATGGTGGCCCCGGGACCCGTTGGGGTTTTGGTGCAGGGAGATGGGCGACCGCAGGGTGCTGGTGTACTCACTACTGAAAGAAACACACAAGTCTCTGGTAAACCAAGATAATGGTGGTCAGTGCCCGCAGCCGGCTGCGTTCTGGTCCCCCACCTGGCTGGTGGTCTCTGTCTTTCTCCTGCACCTTTGTAAAATGGTGGACTGCCTGTGCTTGCAACTTCAGGAGTCTGCTCCTGGCTGGATGTGGCCTAACGAGCCCTTGCTCGCAGACGCTGGCCCGTGGGATCTCTGAGCCCTGGCTGTGGCCTTCTATCCCCCTTGGTGGGCTGTTGTCTTCTAATAGGGACTTTGGGTGGGACAGGACCTCTAGTCCTGGCCTCAATCGGTAAATTAGCCAGTTCCAGTCGCTCATGATCCCGGCTTCAGGGTCCGAGTACCCCCCTGTGTGCTCCGGTTTCCGAGTCTGTTCCCCGGGTCGGTACCGGCGGGCCACTTCCCTGTCCTGGTCCACTTCGGTTCCACCGAGACGTCTTCCTGGCTCCTGCAGATGGAGACCGCTGTCTGCCTCCTAGCCACTGGCACCAGGGCTCCTACCCTGGCGCCATTCAATTTGGGGTATTCGCCTCTGATGGAGCTGCACCCACCTCCAGCCCACACTCCTCTCCAACTTGAAGCACTGCACTGTTTACTTTCCCTGCCCCGGGCTGTCTAGACTCCTTGGTGGGTGCCTTCCTACCGCCTGGTTCCGCCCCTTGTGTGTCCATCTAGCCCTGAGGGGGGTGACTAGGGTTTTGAAGGTTGGCTGATGTCACCTGTGAGGGAAAGGTGTAGTGCAGGGGCCTATTTATGACTACCTGGCCCGGCAAGGGTGTCACATTTGCGTCATACGTACTTACCTTCCTAGCGACGTCGCTGTGGCCGGCGAACAACTTCTTTTTTAAGGGGGCGGTTCGTGTGGTGTCACAGCAACGTCAACCAGTGGGCCACCAATAGAAGCAGAGGGACGGAGAGCAGCCGCATTCACGTCACTCCCACCTCGTTGCCGGAGGACGCAAGAATTCTGTTGTTCGTCGTTCCTGGGATGTCACATGTAGCGATGTGTGCTGCCTCAGGAACGACGAACAACCCACGTCCAGCACGAGCAACGATATTTTGAAAATGAACAACGTGTTAACGATCAGCGATTTGGTGAGTATTTCTGATCGTTAGCGGTTGCTCGTACGTGTCACATGCAACAACGTCGCTAATGAGGCCGGATGTGCGTCACGAATTCCGTGACCCCAGCGATATCTCGTTAGCGATGTCGTTGCATGTAAAGCGGCCTTTAGACTTGAATGGGCAAGTCTGACCTGACACACAGAAGAAAAAAGTGCATGCTGGGAATTTTTTTTGTCGCATGCAAGTTTGGTCAGTGGAAAAAAAATGGATCATCTGCAGGACCCCACTGAATTATATTGCTCTGTGTGCTGTCAGTGTGAGGTCTGCTTTATCACATACAGCACTCAGCCTAAAATACACTGGTGTGAACCCGGCCGAATGAAGGGCTCAGTCATACGTCAGTGAATCTTCACATACACAAATAACAGTCCTTGTGTCATCAGTTCGGTCAGCAACAATTTTTGTTTTCAGTTATGTCTGAGTTTCATCAGTTTTTCTCGGATAAAAAAAAAAAAACGTTAGGAGGTTTCTCCTATCAAATAATCATTAAAGAACGGACAGAAGACAGCCGGCATCTGAGCGCTTCCGATTTCTTCATGGATCCATACACTTGTAGTATTTGGATCAGAATCTGACAAGCGTCTGTGATTTGTGTGAACCACTTAGGTTATGTGCCCACGATCAGGACTCACTGCGTCATGACATGCGGGGCCGGGAGTCTCCTCCCCAGGAGACCGCAGCTGCTCGTACCCACTATCAGGGTTCAGTGCGCTGTCTCCTGTTTGTGTTCTCACTACAGAGGACGCATGCAAATCCGCAGTAAACAATTTGCGTGCTGCCGCACTGCAGGTCAGTGTTTGCTGCGGAAAAAACAAGCACAGTGGGCACGGGATTTCTAGAAATCCCATCCACTATGCTTGTATGATGCCCTGGCCTATCAGGTCGTCACAAGGTATTGTGCAAATCTGCCCTTCTGTGCAATGTCCATCTCCTCCTTGGTTAGGTGTCCCCAACTAATGGTGTTGCCAACAGCAGCTAATTAAAATCCTAGAAGTACTCTGCACCACACCCACCAGACACACCAGTGGACGGCCTGAGTAAAATAGGGTCGCCACTTGGGGGGGTTGGTTAAGGGGAGGTCAAGAGTGTCAGGAGTTAGTTAGAGAGCGTGTAAGTCAGGAAGTGAAGGACAGAGGAGGTCAGGAGCTGGGCTCCATGGAAGTACTAGGTAGCAGACGGTGGTCTGGGTCTAGTAGGAACTGGACCCCGGTCGCAGGGGATCGTGACAAGGGGCACGGTACTGTCAAGGAGGACAGACGGCGGCCTTGTACCATCACCGGGCTAGGACCAGGGCACGACGGGGTACGTGGACCCTAGGTCAGGGAGTAGCTTCAGGCAACATAACCATTGACCCAACGAGAATGGAGCTTTCAAGATCCGCTCTCCACCCGCTTCAAAATCAGGGTAATAGCGCAACGAGGGGATAGGACTTTCCACTAAAACAGTCCAAGAAATCCCAAGACTGAACCCTGAGAGCAAGCTCCCTCAGTTAGCCAGACTGGGGAGCGGGACCCGACTAATTTCAGGCTATAGGGGCCAACTAAGAAGAGAACAGTGTGCCAAGGGAAATGTCACAGATCATCAGGCAACACCAGCGGGAACGAGATCCAGACGTGCTTCCCTCAGCGGCATTGGTGTCCAGAACTTTGGTTTACCAAGTTGTCGGTGTCAGCTTTTGGACTGAGTGAGTACACAAGTGACCCTTACCTCCCAAACGGCACGTTCCCGTCACCATCACCGAGTCCCGGGGCATCCCTCCTACTCGTGGAGGGGTTAAACACCTAGCTGCCCACTCCATCGCCACCGGGTACTCCCCATCTGCAGCGGTGGTACTCCACCTTACCACACACTACGGGTGGCGTCACGAACTTTAACCCTACAGGCCCATGTAAATACCCCCTTTTTATTTTGAGTGGTGCGGGGTGGCACACCTCTACTGTACAACACTACACCATTGTACAAAAATGCACTACAGCCAAAATGCTGCAAATACTGATCGTGGGCACATAGCCTAAAGTGGGCTTTACACGCTATGATATATCTAACGAGATGTCGGCGGGGTCATGTCGTAAGTGACACACATCCGGCATCGCTAGTGCTATCGTAGCGTGTGACAGCTACGTGCGATGGTGAACGAGCAGAAATACTCACCTTTTCGTTCATCGTTGACACATCGCTCATTTTCAAAAAAACGACCGTCCGGTTGTTCATTGTTCCCGAGGCAGCACACATCGCTCCGTGTGACACCCCGGGAACGATGAACTGCAGCTTACCTGCGTCCCGCCGGCAATGCGGAAGGAAGGAGGTGGGCGGGATGTTTACGTCCCGCTCATCTCCGCCCCTCCGCTTCTATTGGCCGGCCGCTGTGTGACGTCGCTGTGACGCCGAACGTCCCTCCCCCTTCAAGAAGTGGATGTTCGCCAACCACAGCGAGGTCGTTTGGAAGGTAAGTACGTGTGATGGGGGGTTCCAGAATTGTGCGACACGGGCAAAAAATTGCCCATGCCGCACAAACGATGGGGACGGGTGCGATCACAAATGCGATCGCACGAGAAATCGACACATGTAAAGCAGCCTTAAGTCGTTGCAAATACACAAACATGTGATCAGCCCCATAGTCTCTCATAGGTATGGGCCCTATCTGTGAGAAACACGGATAAAACTTGTATGAGAAAAACAGACATCAGAATGAGGTCGCAGAGAGACGTCAGTGAGCACAAGAGCCGGGTCTGTACAGTGAGGATCTGTGTAATGTCTCATACTGTCCCCACTTATTACGCTGCACACCCAGTGGATTCCCTGCTGTAGTGCCCCCATACCCCATAGAGACCACCATCCACATGATGAAATCTAATAACACATGGATAAACCTGCAAGGGTAAATTTACATCCGAGGTACAGACTGGGAAACAACTGATGAGTCTGGTATTGACCATTTCACTGATATCACAATGACAGTGCAGCAGCCAATCAGTGAGCTCAGCAGCTCTGAACGGGGCGTTCGGTTTACACCGGGAGAGCTGCAGAGCTCACTGATTGGCTGCTGCACTGTCATCGTGATGTCAGTGAAATGGTCAATGCCAGACACCAGCAGTAGAGACTGGCCAGTAGACCCAGAGATGGTGAGGACAGCACGGTTTGTATTTTTTTTTTTTTACACTGAAGTGCGCTTTTGGATGAAGATTAAGCAAAAGTGAAAAAACCCTTTTAAGGGTGTCATGGGGTCACTATGACTGGTGGCATTGTTCTACGGTTACAGTTCAGTACAGTGTCAGGACAGGAGCACCGTGCAGCAGGTATCTGTAAACAGTGTCAGGACAGGAGCACCATGCAGCAAGTGTCGCGGGCGGAGGAGGGGACGCTGCGCTCTCCCACCGCTCGGGTCCGGCCACCGCTGCTGCTGCGGCTGCCGCTGCTCGGTGGTGGCTCGAGCGGTGGGCCGGATCCCGGGGACTCGAGCGGCGTTCCTCGCCCGTGAGTGAAAAGGGGATTTGATTGTGGGGATTTGGTTATTGTCCATGACTACACCCACGGTTGTGGTGATATTGGTGACACCACCGCTGCTCTGGACGGGGATCCCGGGAGCGGTGACAGGGAGCAGCTTTGATGTTAGTTCTCCCTTCCGTGGGTAGGGGGTTGGTTGTCGCGGGGCCCGGTGATGGGGTAGGAGTGGATAGCAGGCGGGTTACAGGGCCTGGTGAGGTGCAGGGTCGCGGGGGCAGCGCTGTGCCGCACGGCACGGTGGTACTCACTCAGCCAATGATGAAGACACAGTTCTCGGTAAAACACACGGCTGGATGGACGGGTCCCACAGACGGCTGCGGTGTTGTTTCTCCCGGCAGGTTGATGGTGACTGCCTTTCCCTGCACCTATATACTGTAAACGGTTCCAATGGGTTCCCACCGGTAACCCGCTCCCCAGCTTGGATATGGGCTGGAGGAGCCCCTTTTGCCCGCAGGCTCTGGCCCTGGGAACGGTAGCCTTGGCGGTGGCTGTGTTTCCCTCTCACGGTTGGACTGTTGCCTTCTGTCGGGACTTGGCTGCTGGGAAACCCAGGAGGTTCCCTTCGCTGACGGATTTGGCAAATTCACGGTGACTCCTAGCCTTGCCGGGGTCCGAAAGCCCCTGCCAGATGGTGCTGACTTCTCTTTGTGTACCAGTCCAGTACCGCCGGGCCACCCTCCGTCCACGGTCCTTACGGTAAACTCCGATAGGCCACTTCTGCAGACGGTACCTTGCTGTACCGCCCGGGCCACACACCCGGATGCTGTCAGTTAGTTGCTCCACTACCACTTTCCTTCCTTCCACTTTCACCTCCAAAACTGAACTGCCTGGGTTTCCCGCCTCCAGGACTGTGAACTCCTCGGTGGGCGGGGCCAACCGCCTGGCCCACCCCCCTGGTGTGAACATCAGCCCCTGGAGGAAGGCAACAAGGGTTTGTGTCTGACTTCGGTGTGCCTGACCGGGAGTGTGGGGTGTGTAGGTGTTGTTCTCTGTGGCCCCTGGCTTATCCAGGGCGCCACACAAGTATCTGTATACAGTGTCAGGACAGGAGCACTGTACAGCAGGTATCTCTATACAGTGTCAGGACAGGAGCACCGTGCAGCAGGTATCTGTATACAGTGTCAGGACAGGAGCATTGTACAGCAGGTATCTGTATACAGTGTGAGGCCAAAAACACACTTCCGCATAAAAAACGTACGTGTCTCACGTTCCGTTTTTCGGGTCCGTGTTCCGTTTTTTATGGGCGTTTCTCCGGTACGTATGACATCCGTGTGATGGCGTATGCTTGCCGTGTGTACGTGTGGAATGTCTGTATTGGCATAAAATACGTACGTGTGCTGTACGTGTGACTTCCGTTTTTTCAGATCCACATTCATACCCAAATTACGTTGTTAATCCTTCATCATGAGATCCTGGTGTTGTTAATTGGTCAATTTCCGTCCCTCATCGGTGTATAAGAGTTAAACACATTTCAAATCATTGTTTTCTGGCTCTACCACTCATTATACAGACACCAAAATATCTCTCTCCAATGAAGCAACGATGTATTTGCTATGGTTGATATTTTGGAGATTTGGTGTTAGGCGACGAATGCTTGATTATGAACCATCTGTTGGAAAAAGGATGTGGATCCACCCCCTTGTCAAGCTCAGGAAAACGCATGGACATTTTAACATTCTTTATGGTGAAATGCATAAATTTCCTGCAAAATTTCAAGCATACTGCCATATAACCATAACGTCCTTTGACAACAGCCTTGGCCTTGTGCATCACCAATTGAAACATCAGGACATTTGACAATTGACCTGATAGATTGGAAACAAGTGTTGCTGATGTTTGGATTAAAAACGCACACGGACGATATGTGCTGAACACGGACATGCTACGTGTGCCGTCCGTGCATAGACTTTAGCGGGTCCGTGCCTGCGTGTTGATAGCCAAAAACGGACATGTCGTCCGTGCAGGAAAACACACACACGCACTTACCACACGGACACACATTCCGTGTGATTTTACGTGTGTGTGCCATCACCCATAGGGTAACATTGGTCAACGTGTCTCCGTGTCTCCGGTACGTGCAAAAACGTACCAAACACGTACCGGAGGCACGGATGTGTGTTGCGGGCCTGAGAGGGGAGCACCGTGCAGCAGGCGTCAGTATACAGGGTCAGGACAGGAGCACCGTGCAGCAGTTCTGTATACAGTGTCAGGACAGGAGCACCGTGCAGCAGTTCTGTATACAGTGTCAGGACAGGAGCACCGTGCAGCAGGCGTCAGTGTACAGTGGCAGGGCAGAGTGACAGGCTGAAGTAATGGGCAGAGAGGCAGGGCAGTGTCACAGACCTGCACATCCCTGAAATCCCCCTCCCTCACCGTCAGGTGCAGACATATGTCGGGGTCACACAATTCCTGACTCTCGGGACCCTGAAGTCCTTTACACTGCACAAGAAGGGAGGAAGGGGGGATTCTATCAGATATGAAATAGGGAACAGGACAGAAGTTCTCCAGTCCTCACATGATACAATCACCTCCAGAGAAGTGATGAGTGTCCGGCCTCTCCTCCACTCACCAGACCAGAAGCACAGCCGCAGTGTGTACAGAGCTGCCATCCTCACACTCTTCTGTCTGGCAGCCGTACACGCAGATGGTGAGTGTAGATGCAGAGCTTCCTACTCTTCAGCGCTGCCTCATGCTCCTGTCAGATTCCTGAGTGAGAGCTACCTGCATTTTGATTGGTGGAGCCTCCCACAGCAGTCCCCTGCTGACTGCTGTTTCTCCAATCAGCACTTTCCTTTCATTTTCTCTTGTTCTCACAGCAACCAGATCTCTGTGCCCTCGCATCACCCCGCCCCCTCCAGCAAATGCCGATTTATTTACTACTTTACCCTGCTTTACTCCTGCAGAGTTAAGAGTAGCTGAAGCTACATGTGGGCCCCTGTGAGCACGGGGCCCAGGGCAACCGCCCCCTCTGCCCCCCTGCTAGCTACGCTACTGGCTGCCGTATTTCCTTTGTTGGCGATGCTGGAGATAGGGGAAGAATCAGTGCCAGTAACTCTGGTGAACGCAGGCTCTGCCCCTCCACTCAGCTGGGTTTCCTTGGGACCTGCAGTACCACTGGCTGACGGTGGTGGTGTGTGTCTTCCAGCTGAAGTTACCACCTTTCAGCTACAGCCAATGGGAAGGCACCACACCCTTCTTATTCCTCCTCCAGTCTGCTGGGCGCTGCCAGATATAGCCTTGTAGGTTTTATCCTGCTTGTCTCTGATTCTCGCCCTGCTCTGTATACTGATCCCTGTGTTTTGACCCCTGCCTGCTCTTTGACTCTCCTGCCTGCCGTTTTTGTACCTCGCTGCCATCTCCGTTTTTTGTCCTTAGCCTGATCCCTGACTACGCTCTTGCCTACTTGATTTTGTCACTTCTCTGTATCTCCTCGTTTGACCCTGCCTGACTACTACTTTTCTTGGGATTGCAGCCTTCCACAGGTAGTGATCTCCGGGGCCCTGTAGTAATTCCAAATTCCTGTATAGGGGTTAAAGGGTTTCGAGGTTCTCGGGATCCTGCTTTGTGAGCGTCTCTCCTCTAGCCTGTCTGTGACAGTCGTCCTGAGACCATGGTTCCAGGCAGACGTCACATTTGCATTGACACACGATCTGTGTAAAAACATGGACATATGAGTAGCCCCATAGGTTATAATCGGTAAGTGTGGTATCCATGAAAAAAAACGGATACCACACACATTAGAAACATGGACATGTGAAGGAAGCCTATGTCTGCTCAATGACGCACTAATATGATCTGCACTGGTATCATAGAAACAAATGAGGACCATACATCACCAGACACCTCATACAGATATGGTTACTTAACACATCTTCCATTTTTATTGCAGCGGTGAGTCACACAATTTGGCACAGTGTATGAGAAATCTGCACCCCATCTGTTAACTAAAAATGGCACATATTGCCGCAAAGCTGGTGTGAAATGAACAGCTTACAAGAATGTAAGATTTCATCCATGTAGCGAATGAATGACAAGAAAACACTAAATTAACCTTCATACACAGTTAACTTTTTTTTTTCATTTTTATTCCATAGTTGAAAAAATCCATGAGCTTAGTACTGTTTGAGACAGAAATAAAATTACCGTATTTTTCGCTTTATAAGATGCACTTTTCCTCCCAAAAATTTGGGAGGAAAATGGGGGCTGCGTCTTATAAAGTGGTACCTGGGGGGGGGGGGGTCCTGTCTGAGGCGATCGGGCGGCCGAGTGCCTGTGGCTGCATGCAAGCGGCCGGGTACCTGTGCTTGCATGCGGTGGCAGCCGGGTACCCGTGGCTGTGTGCGGGCGGCAGCCGGGTGCTGTGTGGGGTCGGCAGCCGGATACCTGTGCTTGCATGCGGTGGCAGCCGGGTACCCATGGCTGTGTGCGGGCGGCAGACGGGTGCTGTGTGCGAGCGGCAGTCGGGTGCCCTTGCGGGCGGCAGCCGGCTGCCGCCCTCACACAGGCACCCAGGTACCGCCCGCACACAGCACCCGGCTGCCGCCCGCACACATCCATGGGTACCCGGCTGCCACCGCACGCAAGCACAGGTACCCGGCGGCTTGTACGCAGGGTGGGCGGGCAGCCTGCTGGCTGCCACTCTGTGCATGCGGGGCGGGCGGCTGTGCAGCATGTTACCAGTTGTCCGCGGTCCCACTTTCAAATGATGGCGCCGGTGGAGTTCTTGGATGAGAGCTCCATCTGCGCACGCGCTGCTCCGGGAGTCAGCGCATGCGCAGATGGAGCCCTTGGATGAGAGCTCCATCTGCGCATGCGTCGCTCCGAGCGCCATTACTTGAATCGGGACCGCGGACACACTGGGAAAACACCGCATCCGTCTGCTCCACCACTGAGCAGTCCCTGCCGCTGCCACCACTGAGCAGTCCCCGCCGCTGCCACCACTGAGCAGTCCCCGCCGCTGCCACCACTGAACCGGGACCGTGGACACTCCCTGCACCGGCCTGCTGCACGGCTCACCCGCCACGGATGCTGCCGCCACCACGGACCCCACGGCTCCTGCAACCACAGACGCCACGGCACCTGCAACCACGGACCCCGCTGCCACTGACCCGCCGCGCCTGCCAGCACAACCTGTGCCTCCTGTGACCCCGCTTCACCACCACTGCTGCCCCCCTCCGGTAAGAGAACACCGGAGTATAAGACGGACCCCATTTTTCTTTTTTTTACCTTTTTTTTATGTCTAAGTTTGGGGTGCATCTTATATTCTGGTGCATCTTATAAAGCGAAAAATACGGTATGTCAGTCTTACTAGAGACATAAAATGTAGCTCCTGAAACCCATGCAAAATCTATACCAGACCCCGTTCTGTGACACATTTATAGGTTTCTGGTGTCCTCATAAGGGCAGAGGGATCATTGAGCCTCCTTGGCCCTCTGGACATTCCAAACATCCAAATCAACTTGGAAATATGAAATCTTAAGCTCTCCATAATAATTCATTTTTATAAAAACCTCAAATATCTAAAACAATATATTTTTGTAGATCAGAAAAAAATATTGCTGGGTAACATTAAAAATCTAGTAAAAGATTGATCTGTGATGAGATTTTTGAATGGGTAAATAAGATGATAACTGGATTTAAATATTTATTCAGCCTTTAATTGGGGTGGTACATTTTAATCAATAGATCTTGGAATAATAATTTCCACAATTGGATTTGTTAAAAATATGTCCCTGTACTGAGATAATCTTGTAAATGAGTGTTTTTTTTTTTATTATCATTAGATAGTAATATTATGATAATAAAACCCGCACTTTTTATTGAATGTCCTGGAATTTTCCAGTGGATCTCTATAAGTAGCGCAGAGGTAACCTCTTAATCTCTCCCTTTGGAATCTAAGGTTTTCCAACTCATGGGTTTTCAGCTGCTGATTACTGTCACCAAAGTGACAGGAAAGGGGGGTGACTGGAAGGGAGCCCCTGCCCTGGCCCTCAGACTAATCATACCTAAGATATCCCACAACCCAGACTTGGACTTGGACTAAGAGCAATTTGCTCGAAACGCGTTCCATCTACATGACGGGTCCGAGAGGATTTTTATGTCTTGGGATGTAATGTACATCACCCCATGTTTTTTAATGGATTCTGAATAAAAATTGACCTTTTATTTACTTGGACGTGGATGCTGGACATTTTTTTTTCTAAGATATCCCACAACCCAGAGGTATGCTTAAAAGGTAGCAAGGTCTGGGCCCCCAGTGTCTCCCTATCTCCTGTCCTTGACCGTGATGGTAAGACCCTCACCATAAAGGGGGAGTGCAAGGACAGAAGTCAAGACCCCACCGATATGACTGACAGACAGGGGTAAAAACAAAACAATGAGGGACAACAAAAGGTGTACAGGGAGGGGTAACACGGAAAAGAGAAAGTAACCAAAATAGGCACTCAGACCTATTACCAACAATAGGGGACAACAAAAGGTGTACGAGGAGGGTAATACGGACAGGGAAAGTTACCAAAACAGGCTATCTTCACAAATACGCACACCTAAACAGACAGCAGCAACAGAAAGTACCTCCTCACAGCTCCAGGCCTAGCTCCAGACTGAACTGAATAGCCAACAACATCTGATGGGAGCAGAGCGTTTTTATCCAGGCCGGAAGTGATCATCAGAGAAGTCACCTAGGCAGAGTTAATGAGCTTGCTGCTGGCAAAGGGAACTGACTTTAACTCTGCGACTGGCAAAAGAAAAACATATCTTTAATATTTAAGGCCTCAGATGATTAAAGAGACCCTGAGCCTGTCACTAATCTCACAAAGAGATGACCGTGACAATTACTTCCAAACTCTTTATAATGTTGCACACAACACAACTGTACCAGGTGAGCGAGTTTTTATACTATTTCTGCTCACCATGAGGTAAGACCATATTGCCCTTTTCTTGCTCCTCAGACCTCTTTTTACTTGTGGAGGAATATGATCAGCACATAGCACAGTTCTGTACTTCTGTAGAACATAGCGCATGTGTACTTCCTTTCCTATAGAGCCATAGAAGTAAAAGTAGCGGTGGTGACACATTCAAATTGAACACGGGATCACTACTTTCAAGATCATTCAGTTGGAAGAATTCACTTTCCGTATATTTATCCTAAGTGATACATTTTGTTTGTGTAATAATTCCTTTAAAGCCATCCTACACCCTAGGATTGAAAAGTGACCAGGATCATACTGGCCATCGGGCAAATCTTGCAAATGCTCAGGACACAAGTACTGGTAACAGCTGTGGAGGAAGACAGTGTCAGCAAAACCTCTATGCTCCGTCACTTACTACATCAGGACGCAGGTTAACTTGCCGTGCAGGGAAGGTCATTTGGTATGACGTCACTGTATTGTGCTGCCTAGTTCCACAGTGAGACCGAATAGAAGAGGAGACAGAGGCTGCAGTGATGGGGAGCATAGATAAGATTAGTATAACTCTATTTTTTGTTTTGTACGCTTTAGTAACCATCATACTGTGTGGAGGTTATTGAGGCATCAATCATGCTATGTGATGTGCGGCTCGGGAACCAATTATGCTGTTTGATGGGCTGTTGTGGAACCGATCATGCTGTGGCAGACCAATCATAGTATATGAGGGGCTGAGAGGGACCATCATACAGTATGGAGACTGGACGGGATCTTTATCCTGATACTGTGAGGACAACTGCGGGGGACCAATAATACTACACTGGTGAACAAACGGGTATCAATGTTTTGAGCTTTTGTCTTTCAGCCTCCATATCTCACCATCTACTACAGCTTTGAGTGTGAGACTACCTTCATTTTATAGACAATCATCTATCATCTTGGCTATCTCATACATAAATTTGACAACTTTCATGGCCGAAAGACCACTATCAATGAGCTGGGTGATGCTGTTTCTTTATTCTTGGGAAATCTTTATGGTTGCTCCTTAATTCAAACCAGTGACCTTTCACTTGGCAAACAACATAACAACAGACTGAGCTATTAGTAAATGTGAGAACAGGATGTAATTTTTAGTATCCAGCTCACTTTCCACATTTGACCCAGTCACAGAGGAAGAAGTCTCCAGGCTCTTCTCTTCTTCTCGTGCCACCACTTGCCTACTGATCCCTTCCCCTCACACCTACTCCAGTCCCTCTCTCCAGTCGTCACTTCTTACCTAACTAAAATCTTCAATCTCTCTCTCTCTCTGGTATCTTCCCCTCCTCCCTCAAACACCCTATCATTACTCCATTATTAAAAAAACCTCTGTTGACCCATCCTTCACAAACAACTACAGACCCGTCTCCAATCTCCCCTTCACTTCCAAACTCTTGGAGCGCCTGGTCTATTCTCGCCTCACCCGCTACCTCTCCACTCACTCTCTTCTAGATCCTTTACAGTCTGGCTTCAGCCCCCTGCACTCAACTGCCCTAATCAAAGTGACCAATGACCTTCTGACAGCAAAACGTAATGGTGACCACTCTAAACTTATTCTTCTTGACCTCTCTGCAGGCTTTGGCACGGTTCTCTCTACGCTCCAATCAATCGGCCTAAAGGACACTGTGCTCTCCTGGTTCTCTTCCTATCTTTCTGGCTGCTCATTCAGCATATAATTTGCTGGCTCCACATTTTTTCCTCTTCCTCTGTTGGGGTCCCTCAAGGTTCAGTCTTTGGCCCTCTTCTTTTCTCCCTCTACACTGCCCTAATTGGACAGACCATCAGTAGATTTGGCTTCTAGTGCCATCTTTATGCTGATGACATACAACTATACACCTCATCCCCTGAGCTCACCCCCGCTGTACTGCAGAACACCAGTGACTGTGTGGCTGCAGTAACTTTGCAACATCATGTCTGCTCTCTATCTGAAACTTAACCTTTCCAAAACTGAACTTCTATTCCGTCCGTCTTCTAAACTTCCTAAACCTGGCATTTCTCTCTCTGTGTGCAGCGCTATGATAGGCAGCAGGCTCGCTGTCTGGGGATTATGCTTGACACCGATCTCTTCTTCACCTCCTATATACAATCTCTTGCCTGATGCTGTTTCTTGCACCTCAAGAACATCTCTAGAATCCACTCCTTTCTCACCACGAAAATTAAAAAAAACCTCACCATTGCCCTGATCCACTCCCGCCTTGACTACTGCAATTCTCTATTATCTGATCTCCCCCTAACTAGACTCTCTCCTTTACAGTCCATCCTTAATGCTGCATCCAGGGTCACCTATCTGGTTAACCGTTACTCGGATGCTTCTACTCTGTGCCAGTCATTGCACTGGCTGCCCATATATCACAGGATCCAATTCAAACTGCTTGTTCTCACCCACAAATCTCTCCACAGTGCAGCACCCCCTACATCGCCACCCTCATCTCTGTCTATCACCCTACCCGTTCTCTACACTATGCAAATGATGTACGACTAACATCCACACTAAAGGGTATTTTACACGCTGCGATATCAGTACCAATATCGCTAGCAAGCGTACCCGCCCCTGTCGGTTGTGCATCACGGGCAAATCGCTGCCTGTGGCGCACAACATCGCTAACATCCGTCACACGGACTTACCTTCCCTGCGACGTCGCTCTGGCCGGCGAACCGCCTCCTTTCTAAGGGGGCAGTACGTGCAATGTCACAGCGACGTCACATGGTAGCCGTCCAATAGAAGCGGAGGGGCGGAGATGAGCGGGACGAACATCCCGCCCACCTCCTTCCTTCCTCATTGCGGCCGGCCGCAGGTACGAGGTTGTTGCTCGTTCCTGTGGTGTCACGCCGCAGGTACGACAAACAACCTTGCTACTGAATAGGCAACGATTTTTGGTAAGTGAACGACGTCTCACATACCAATGATTTTTGTCTGTTTTGCGATCATTTAAGGTCGCTCATACGTGTTACACTCTGCGACGCCAGATGTGCATCACAAACACCGTGACCCCGACAATATATCGTTAGCGATGTCGCAGCGTGTAAATGGCCCTTAATACGAACCTCCCACTGCCGGATCCAAGACTTCTCTCGAGCTGCACCAATCCCCTGGAATGCTTTTCACCAAGAAGCTAGGATGAATCACAACTTACTCAGCTTCAGACGTTCCCTAAAAACACATCTGTTTAGGGAGGCCTATCACACTCCCTAGCCAAATTAAATTCACATAGTCCCTCCACAACTTTTCAGAAGATAACTCCCAGTTAAACTCCACCGCACCCAAAAGCATCTCGAAGTTTTGGCTGACAAGTTCAGGCAGCCCTTATCTATCCCACATTTCCTTGAGTTGGCTGGATTGTAATTTTAAATAAGCACTTGCATACACATAGACCCCAACTAACACATAACACTTAATGATTATTTTAAAATGGTCTGAACCACAATACAAAATAGCAAATCAGTGCACAGGAAGGAGGAGGAAATTATTCGCTACAATGTCCACTCCCTCCTGTGTCCTACCTAGGCATAGAGGTTGGCACCCTAGATGTACGATATGGTGTCCCCACTCCTCGACGGCTTTCCCTGTCCTCCTAACCCTGTAAACCCCTACAACAAAAGATAAAGTGCAGTTGTCAAATTAAAGTGATTCAAGTGCAATAGCTGGGTTCACAAAAACTCCCCGGGATACCCAGGATGTCACAAAGGTTCTCTATGAGAACAAAAATTTAATCAGGGAAAGCCTAAAATATAACTTATCTTAATAACACCTCATGCCTCGACGCGTTTCCTCAGCTCTCTGGTTCATCAGGAGGCCGATAGTTACCAAATGTGGCTAGATAAAGCAACAAACAGCACCATGCTGCTGGATATGAATGATACCTTAGTATCATTCATATCCAGCAGCATGGTGCTGTTTGTTGGTTTATCTAGCCACATTTGGTAGTGTCATTCATATCCAGCAGCATGGTGATGTTTGTTGGTTTATCTATCCACATTTGGTAACTATCGGCCTCCTGATGAACCAGGGAGCTGGGGAAACGCGTCAAGGCATGAGGCGTTATTTAGATAAGTATGTATATGTGTTTAACTACCCGTTAACTAGTATTCTGTAAACAAGCACTTGTACCTTGTCTTTTCCCCCCACCCCATTGTAGATTGTAAGCTCTCACGAGCAGGGTATTCTTTTTTGCTCTAATTATTGAATTCTCTATTACTGTTACTTGTTTGTATATGGACCTCTGTATTGTAAAGCGCTGTGGAATATGTTGGTGCTATAGAAATACAGATTTGTATTATTATTATTATGATTATTATTATTATTATTATTATTATTGTATACAGGAAAAAAAGATTTTTCAAATGTGAGGAGCAAAACAGTAACAATGTAGTGACATGACAATAATCTGCATAACTAATCAAATGCTAAATAATTGCAAGTGAAATGTATGTATGAGCCAAGATGATTGTCTATAAAATGCTGGAAGTCTTATGTTTGGAGCTGTAGTGAGTTGAGAGATATGAAGCCTGAAAGTCAAAATTTCAAAACATTGTTACCCTTTTGCAGATAAGTGTATAGGGAGGGAGGCAACTGTGTGGGGCCATTATACTGTATAGAAGGCTGTGGAGGACCAATCATGCTATGGTAGACATCATGATATTGGGGACCATCATACTGTATAGGGAGTTGTGGCGGATTAATGCTGTAGGTGACATCATGCTATGGTGTATCAACCATACTCTATGAGGAGCTGTGGCGACTATAATACTGTATGTGGGATTGTGGGGGACAATTATACTATGTGGAGTTCTGTGGTGGGCCAATTATACTATATAAGGGGACTGTGAGTGACCATACTTTATGGGAAGATGTTGAGGACTATTATAATGTTATACTGTATGGAGGGCTCTGAGGCACCATCAAATTTTATGCGGAGGTTTGGGGGGGCCATTATTCTGTTTCGAGGGTTGTGACTGACCAATCATGTTATATGGGGGATGTGGGGGACCATCATATTGTATGGAGGGCTGTCAGGGACTATCAATCTTTAAGATGGACTGTGGGGGACTAATCATATAATGTGTAGTGGCTATCGTGTACATCATGTTGTGTGGTGGGCTCTGAGGGACCAATTATACTATATGGGTCTGTGAAGGACCACCATACTGTTTAGGGGACCATCAAACTATATGCATCGCTATGGGGAACCATTATTCTGTTTAGAGTTTGGAGTGTTGTAGGGGACCAATATTACTATATGGGGGTTGCAGTGGACCATCATAATCTATGGAGGGCTGTGAGGGACCATCAAGCTTTAAGGAGGGGTGTCGGTGGACTAACCATATTGTTTGGAGTGGCTTTGGTGGACATCTTGTTGTGTTGGAGACTGTGGGGGACCAATTATAGAATATGGGGAGCTGTGATTGACTATCATATTATATGGGGGCTATAGAGGACAATCATACTGTATGGAGGGTCTGTGAGGGACCATCATACTGTGTGGGGGCTTGGTGACAATCATACTGTACGTGGGGATGTGAGGGATCATCATACTGTATGGGGGTTCAGTCATACTGTGTGTGGCTGTGGGTGACCATCAAAATGTATGGAGGGGCTGTGAGGGATGAGTCATGGATCAAAAAAACATCATAGTAGGGAAAATTAATTACTATGATCAGCGAGAACATCATAGGTGAGAACCTGTACAGTACACACATATGGTCTGCAGAGCACTCATTGAGAACTGATATTACCATTATATGATCACTGTATGTACATAATGACTCTCCTGCCTTTCCTGTCCCACAGCACAAGAAATGCAGGGAAGAAGTGGTGTAGACTAACTATTGCACTCCCCATGCCACTGTGGTGGAATCTTGGAAGCAGGAGGAAAGGAACACTGATATGAGTAGAGGAGGCAGCTGGAGGTAAAAGCAGGGCACCAGGTAGGGTGATTATAAATAAGAAAAATATAGTCACTTTTCAGTCCCAGGGTGGAGGGTCGCTTAATGGGGAGGTAAGACCAGATACTGATATTACAGATTCTATCAGATTAGACATTCAGAAAAACTTCCTGACAGTGAGGGCAGTCAGAGAGTGGAACAGGTGACCACGGGAGGTAGTGATCTCTCCATCAATGGAAATCTTCAAGCAGAAACTGGACAAACATATAGCTGGGAAGAAAACCTGCAATCACAGGGAGTTGGACCCGATGGCCCATGAGGTCCCTTCAAACTCTACCATTCTATGATTCTATGCTTCTCTCAGTTTCAAAATTGCTATAAAGCTGGATTGTGTGATCACTTAATGCATATTCTTACATCCTGCCTAAATCTTAAGATGCAAATAAACATCTGATCATACTATTGTTAAATTTATGAAACAATTCAGAAAATTATACCAGGTTTCAAATGTTCAAGCACCACTACTGTATATAATCACACTACTCAGTCATAATGATAAAATATGTGAGCAACTCATGCTGCAGTGTAGCGAATATAGCAAACCGCCTACTGTAATCATCAAATTTTCTTTAAAGGCAAAACGTCCATAATAGTCGCACCCAAAGAACAATACAAAACCTTGCAATGTACTAATTTTATGAGCTTTACCCACCATCCCTCATTAGTCTCCATTTGCCGGTATTGTGTTTGTATAAAAAAAATAAAGTCCGTTATGACGTCCTATCGATGACATATTAAGGCAGCACCATATTAGTGGTGGGCTATCATTGGCCACACTTGGCTTTCTTATCGCAGCCTTACTCTCTCCATATTGATCTTTCTTTTCCTTCTGCTATAAAACACAATATCACACACGTAAGGGCATACAGCCCACTGGTGTGGCGCCAACTGACCCTTCTCCTCACAGTATCAATGCCACTCCAGCTCTTTGCCGGAAAAACTATCTCCTTTAGGGTTTGCTCACACTGGTGAATTAATCAAACAAGTATTATCTGATGTTTTATCTGATGGCATTTGCTCCAATGTTATATTATGGGGCAGTGTTGGCCAGAGCTTTTTTTTCTCATGCAATTTCTCCATGAGAAAAAAACTCCACGTGCTGCAATTTTACGTATATCAGACGGCACGCACCCAACATCGGACTACACTCTGATGACATCCGAGTACAGTACGATATACACCAATACAGTTAGTAATATGGAGAAGATAAGTTCTCCATCTTCTCCTCATCTATGATCCAATTCTTGTATGAGAGAATCAGAGCACATTGAATGACATTGAGCTCACAATTGGAGCCTTGTTTGAGCCGCGTGTTCGTGCAGAATTGGCCAGATTTTCTTACATTCTCTTACATGACTGTGGAAGCGAACCCTTATAGTGAGAGTTGTTCCATAACATTATTTATTACTTATCTACATGATAGATGGTAAATGTATGATCACTGGGGATTTACCTTTTGAAACCCTCATCAATCATGAGATCAGAAGTCTCAAAATCCCCTGTGTGAATAGAGAAGTTGTGAGCATGTGCAACCACATCTGTAGACAATGAATGGAGGGGTGGTCGCACATGCTCACTACTTCTTCATTCACAAGGGGGACTTTGTAACTCCCATTTTCATTATATAAGTGATAAATGTCATTTATAGCACAACCACTTCAGCTCCACCCAGTTCACTGCAGCTCATTATCAGCACCACTAACTAATGTGAGAGAGTCACATTTTTTAAAGAAGCAGTATATAAGAAAAATAATTCCTGTTGGTACTTAGACATAGAATGTGATTAACATATTTCCTTGGACTATTATAGCAAGGTTATGTGAATAGCATACAAACTATAATTTTGCATTACATTTTAGATAATGAAAACAGAATAAAGTTCCAAATAGTGTGTGGGCTGAGACGAGCCACAGGCAAAATATCTTGAGTTCTCCCAACATCTCTAAGGATCCATCACTATCATGGTGGAAAATACACAGCTAAGAGATGCTGACTTTTCTTCCAACAAACTCCGTCAAAAGATAGCTCAAGGCTGTGTAATATTAATGCCTGTACTCAGTGTGGATGTGGAAATCTGATAAACAAGAAGTGAATCAAGCTCGGATCTTTACTTAGAAGACTCCAAAATCCAAATAAACCTGCTTTGTTAAAGGGTTATTCCTATCTCCAAAATCTCATTTCAATATGTAGTAGGTGGAATAATAATAATATTAGCAAATACCTTCAATTAGAAATGTAGTATAGTTTTCCTGATTAGCTATGTCAGTTGCTCATGTGCAGGGCATTGAAGTAGCTTAAGTAGCCATGGTTACGACCACAACAACTAACTGTTATTTTATGAGGGCTGTAACCATGGATACCTAAGTTGCAATGCCCTGGCCCATGTCGTAAGAGACATGGCTACAGTTAGGTCCAGAAATATTTGGACAATAACTCAAGTTTTGGCATTTTAGCTGTTTACCTAAACATATTCAAAATACAGTTATATAATCAATATGGATTTAAAGTGTGGAGTCTTAGCTTTAATTTCAGGATATTAGCATCCAAATTGGAGTAAGTGTTTAGGAAATACAGCTCCTTAACATGTTGGTACCTTTTTTTTTTTTTTTTTTTCAAAAGACCAAAAGTAATTGGAAAATTATCTCAAAATCTGTTTAATGCACTGCATGGGCTATTCACTCATTAATACATCATCACTTAAGCAGGTAAAAGGTCTAGAGCTGATTCCAGGTGTGGCATTTGTATTTGGAAGCTTTTGCTTTGAAGCTACAAAATGAGGTCAAAGGAGCTCTCAGTGGAAGATAAACATTACACTGAAAAAAAGAAATCTATCAGAGAGATAGCAGAAAATGTTAGTGATGGCCAAAACAACAGTTTCGTATATTTTGCAAAAATAGAGCACACTGTTTAGCTTGGGAACTCAAAAAGTCTTGCACATCCACAGAAAACCACAGGGGTGGTTGATTGCAGAATCCTTTCCATGGTGAAGAAAAACCCCTTCACAACATCCACACAAGTGAAGAACACTCTCCAGGAACTAAGTGTTTCAGTATCTAAGTCTACCATAAAGAGAAAACTTCATGAGAGCAAATACAGAGGGTTCACTACAAGGTGTAAACCATTAATCAGCCTTAAAAATAGAAAGGTCAGATTACACATTGCCAAAAAATATCTAAAGAAGCCAGGCCAGATCTGGAAAAGCATTCTTTGAATAGATGAAACTAAGATCAACCTGTACCAGGATGATGAGAAGAAGAAAGTATGGAGAAGGTTTAGAATTGCTCATGATCCAAAGAACACCACATCCTCTGTAATACATGGTGGAGGTAGTGTGATGGCCGAACATTCATGACTTCCAATGTCACTGGGTCACTAGTGTTTATTGATGATGTGACTGAAGACCGAAGCACTTGGATGAATTCTGAAGTGTACAGGGTGATACTTTCTGCTCAGAGTAAACAAAATGCAGCAAGGTTGATTAGCATCATAGTAGAGAAGGACAATGACAGAAAACATACTGCAAAAGCAACACAGGAGGTTTTTTTTTAAGGTAAAGAAGTGAAATATTCTGCAATGGTCGAGTCATCACCAGGTCTTAACCCCATCAAACATGCAATTGACATTCTCAAGAGAAAGCTTAAGGCACAAAGACCAACAAACAAGCATCAAAAACGTCACCTGCAGTGCAGGCCGGCAACGCATCACAAAAGAGAAAATCTAGAAATAGGTGACGCCCATAGCTTTCAAACTTCATGCAGTCATTGCCTGCCAAGAATTTTGTACAAAGTATTAAAAATGAACTTTTTATTTATGGTAAAGTTACTTTGTCCAATTACTTTTGAGCTGCTGAAATGAGGAGACTTTGTAGAAAAAAGACACCAAAAAACTGAGCTGTAACAATGTTCAATAAACATGCAACATTACAAGCATGTGAATTGCAGCCTCAAGACTAGAGTTGAGCGCGGTTCTAGGTTCGTGGTTCTCCAGTTCGCGGCTCGAGTGATTTTGGGGGCTGTTCTAGATCGAACTAGAACTCGAGCTTTTTTGCAAAAGCTCGATAGTTCTAGATACGTTCGAGAACGGTTCTAGCAGCAAAAAAAACAGCTAATTCCTAGCTGGCTTTCCGCTGTAATAGTGTAAGTCACTCTGTGACTCACACTATTATGAAATTTCAGTGTATAGTGTGCGGGAACAGCGCATTCAGATCACTGCTGTATGGATAATGGCAAACGCCATTTTTTTTTTTTTTCCTTGTCTTCCTTCCCTAAGCGCGCGCGTCTTGTGGGGCGGGCCAGCATGTCAGCCAATCCCAGACACACACACAGCTAAGTGGACTTTTAGCCGGAGAAGCAACGGCATGTGTGATAGGATGTCCATGTCACATGTCCCTGCATTATAAAACCGGACATTTTCCTCCAGCATGCCATTATCTGCCTTCTGCGTCCTTGGTGTCAGACATCACTGGCGCAGCTCCGTCCTGAGTCCTATCGCCGATACTGCTGTATGCGCTCCATACACAGCGCTGGACAGCATAGGGATAGCACTTTCTATCAGTCCTTTTAAGGGCTCATACTGGCAGGGTCAGAGCCATAGGTGACAGGTCCTGAAAACAGAGTTTAACAGCTACACAAGATGACAGCGTCTGTGTAGCTAAGGTCAGGGATTTCCTCGCTGCATTTCCCCATTAGGAGGGAATAGAAAGGCAGGCTTCCATTCCTCCTCCCAGAGACCCACAACCCTGCCACTGTACCCTCCTGTCCTCTGCACACTCCAACTCATTATAACTAAGCCATTATACTAGCAAACAATGAGTGTACCTAGTGTCATCCTAAACGTGGCTATTGGACTTCTGTATAGTCCCAGTAGTGCACAGATATTTGCAGCACCTCTGCCTGCATTGCACACTCCAACTCATTATAACTAAGCCATTATACTAGCAAACACTGAGTGTACCTAGTGGCATCCTAAACGTGGCTATTGGACTTCTGTATAGTCCCAGTAGTGCACAGATATTTGCAGCACGTCTGCCTGCATTGCACACTCAAACTCATTGTTACTAAGCCATTATACTAGCAAACACTCAGTGTACCTAGTGTCATCCTAAACGTGGCTATTGGACTTCTGTATAGTCCCAGTAGTGCACAGATATTTGCAGCACGTCAGCCTGCATTGCACACTCAAACTCATTATAACTAAGCCATTATACTAGCAAACACTCAGTGTACCTAGTGGCATCCTGTCACGCTCCCCGGGTCCTCTGCTCCGCTTCCCGGCTCACCTGCCACGCTCCCCGCTCTCCAGCCTCCATCGCCCGCGCTTCCCAGGCCTCCTGGTCCCCGCTCCCGGCGCCCGTCGGCTTCCCAGCCCCAGCCCGGCTCTGCTGCGTCCTCCTCTCAGCTTCCTGCCCTGGCTTCTGGCACCCGGGCCGCGCGCATGCGCATTAGGGCGCGCGCGCGGTCACTGACCCTTTCTTAAAGGGCCAGTGTCCACTGACAGGAAATGAAGCACACAGGTACGGGGTATAAAGGGGTGCAATGTCCAAGGGGGCGGGGCCTGATCTTCGTGTTTCCCAAGCTAGGAGTCAGGTCTCCTTGTGTCTCTTTGCCATACTCACGTATCTCTCTTCTAGAGCCGATCCTGCCTCGCCATCCGGTCCTGCCGCATCCCGCACCCCGAACGCTGCCTATCTGCCATCCTGACAGTCCGTACCATCTCTGACCCCTGTGGTGACCCGTCATCTCGCTCCAACGGTTCCGGACTCCGCCTGACATCATCTCGGCTTCCGAACCTGAGCTCCGTCACCCGGACTACCATCAGTGACTCCGTGGTCCCAGGGACTTCTCTATTATACTCTTGTGCACGGACTGCCCTGCTACCTGTAGTGCTCCAGCTACCGGACCCCTTACCATCATCAAGGAGTTCGGCCCAGTGGATCCACCTCCTGGGTCTGCCCTTCCACCTGGCCCTAACAGTAAGATCAGGCCATGGATCCCGCTGAAGCACTAGCGGCCTTGCAGGAGGAACTCCAACGCCAGCGTGAGACTCAGACCCGCATGCTGAACTTCATGACTTCGGTGGACGCCCGCCTGAACACGCTACAAGCGTCAATTACATCTTCAGCATCTCGGGCTTCCACTGGCCAATCCACGGCTCAAGCCCCCGTGGCAGCCTCTTCGGATGCTTCCAGACTTCGTTTGGCTTCACCACCCCGGTACGCCGGAGATCCCAAGACCTGCAGGGGTTTCATAAACCAATGCTCCCTCCATTTCACGCAGCTGCCGCATTTGTTTGCCTCCGACCAAGCCAAGGTCGCCTTCATCATGTCCCATCTAGAGGGTGAGGCACTGGCGTGGATGAACCCCTTGTGGGAGAAGGAGGATCCTGTGACCACGAACATCCAGGAGTTCCTGCAGGCATTCCGTGGCACCTTTGACGAGCCCGGACGTGCCTCCGCGTCTGCCTCATCTCTTCTCCGGTTACGTCAGGGGACTCTGACGGTGGGTCAATACGCAATCCGTTTTCGCACCTTGGCTTCGGAAATTGGCTGGAATAACGAGGCCCTAACTGCCGCCTTCTGGGAAGGACTCTCGGGTCGAATTAAAGATGAGCTGGCTGGTCGTGACGTACCATCCACCCTGGATGCCCTGATTACCTTAGCCACTCGAGTGGACATCCGCTTTCAGGAGCGATCTAAAGAGGTGTCCCGTGAGAGACGTCCGGTACGGCATTCCTCTCCTCCGCAGAAGTCCGCCGTACTACAGTCAACGGCATCTGGTGTCTCCGTCCACGAGCCCATGCAGATCGACCGTGTGCGGCAGTCTGAACAACGCAGAGCAGAGCGGCTCGCCAAGGGCCTCTGCTTCTACTGCGGAGAGGGCACACACCTGCTACGCTCCTGTCCAGAGAGGCCGGAAAACTCCAAAGCCTAGGGTTGGTAGGAGAGGCCACCCTAGGTGCTGGGACTCTCTCAGACCCGGTTATGTGGACTGTACAAGTGACAACGGGAGAGACGCGGTTCACGGCCGAGGCGTACCTCGATTCTGGGGCAGCAGGCAATTTCATCCAGCAAGCCACGGTGGACAAGTACCAGGTGCCTGTCACTCCACTCGACAAACCCCTCGTGATTGCCTCTGTGGATGGGAGACCCCTCTCTGACACCATCTCCTGGATCACCAGGCCGGTCGAACTGCGTATCGGTGCCCTGCACACCGAGAACATCGCTCTCTACGTCCTCCCACACATGTCCCATCAAATCCTGCTGGGACTTCCCTGGTTACGGACACACGAGCCATCAGTCACCTGGGGCACTGGTGAAATCACCCGATGGGGCTCTTCGTGCCATGAAAAGTGTCTGAAGACCATACAACCCATCCGACGACCTCCGGTTCCAGAGAACCTACCGGGACTGCCCTCGGCCTATTGGTCCTTCGCGAACGTCTTTGATAAAAAGGAATCTGAGGTACTTCCGCCACATCGTCCGTACGATTGTGCCATCGACCTGCTCCCGGGAACAACACCACCTCGAGGACGGATATATCCATTGTCTCCAGCCGAAACAAGGGCCATGTCTACTTACATCACAGAGAGCCTGGCAAGGGGATTCATTCGGAGATCCTCCTCTCCTGCTGGAGCAGGCTTCTTCTTCGTTAAGAAGAAAGAGGGCGACCTACGCCCATGTATAGACTACCGGGGATTGAACCAAATCACCGTAAAAAACAAGTACCCTCTGCCGCTCATCCCCGAATTGTTTGACTGGCTTAGAGGAGCTCGTGTGTTCACCAAATTGGACCTTCGAGGTGCCTACAACCTGGTCCGCATCTGCTCTGGGGACGAATGGAAGACCGCGTTCAATACTCGCGATGGCCACTATGAATACTGCGTGATGCCCTTCGGCCTGTGTAACGCACCAGCAGTCTTTCAGGAATTGGTGAACGACGTTTTCCGGGACCTTCTCTACGTCTGTGTGGTGGTGTATCTGGATGATATCCTTGTCTTCTCTCCGGATCTCCAGACCCACAGAGAGAACGTGCAGCTAGTTCTACAAAGACTGAGAGAGAATCGTCTGTACGCTAAGTATGAGAAGTGTGTCTTTGAGCAGTCTTCTCTCCCCTTCCTGGGTTACATCATCTCTGATACCGGACTGCAGATGGATCCAAAGAAGGTCTCCTCCATTCTCAACTGGCCTCCTCCTTCTGGACTGAAGGCAATCCAACGCTTTCTGGGATTCGCCAACTACTACCGCCAGTTCATTCCTCACTTCTCTGCTCTGACCGCTCCTCTCTCCGCCTTGACCAAGAAGGAGGCTAATCCAAAGGACTGGTCACCTGCGGCCGACGCCGCGTTTGGCTCCCTGAAGCGGGCATTTGCCTCCTCTCCTGTGCTCCACCGTCCGGAGTTAAACCGCCAGTTCACCTTGGAGGTGGATGCCTCCTCCTCGGGAGCCGGAGCAGTGCTCATGCAGAAGTCCTCCTCCGGGAAGATGGTGACTTGCGGTTTCTTCTCCAAGAGCTTCTCAGCGCCTGAACGCAACTACACCATCGGTGACCGAGAGCTATTGGCAGTAAAACTGGCTCTGGAGGAATGGCGCTACCTTCTGGAAGGAGCAGTGTACCCCGTAATCATTTACATGGACCACAAGAACCTGGAATACCTGCGGTCCGCTCAGCGACTGAACCCACGGCAAGCCAGGTGGTCCTTGTTCTTTGCCAGGTTCGATTTCCAGCTCCATTTCCGACCCGCGGACAAGAATGTACGCGCTGATGCCTTGTCCAGGTCTTTCATGCCCATGGAGCAGGAGGTGGAGACATCACAGCCCATCATCTGTCCTAGTAAAATCATTCCAGTGGCTCCTGTCACCCTGGCCCAGATACCGCCCGGGAAGACCTTTGTCTCTGAGACTGATAGGCAAAAAGTGTTACACTGGGGCCAAGCCTCGAAAACAGCCGGTCATGCTGGTCAAAAGAGAACATGGAGTGCGATTGTACGTCATTACTGGTGGCCATCCCTTCGCACGGACGTCGCTGCTTTTGTCTCTGCCTGCTCCTCTTGTGCCAGGAACAAGACGCCCAAACACCTGCCATATGGCCGTCTTCTGCCTCTGCCTATACCCTCAGTTCCCTGGCAACATATTGCAATGGACTTTATTACGGACTTGCCATTGTCCTCCGGACACACAGTCATATGGGTCGTGGTGGACCGGTTCTCTAAAATGGCTCATTTCGTCCCTATGGCAGGACTGCCCTCTGCTCAGGAACTCGCGGACGCCTATATACATCACATCTTCCGCTTGCATGGCTTTCCATCACACATTGTGTCCGACAGAGGAACTCAGTTCACCTCCCGCTTCTGGAGGGCTCTCTGCAAACATCTGGGAGTGACTCTGGACTTTTCTTCTGCCTACCATCCTCAGTCTAATGGCCAAGTGGAAAGGGTCAACCAAATCTTGACCTCCTTCTTACGACACTACGTCAACGCCCATCACGACGACTGGTCCACGCTTCTTCCTTGGGCTGAATTCTCCCATAACCACCACGTCAGTGAGTCCTCCTCCAGCTCTCCCTTTCATGTCGTTTACGGACTGCAGCCCTCCGTCCCATTGCCTGTATCTCCTTCTTCGGATGTCCCTGCTGCTGATGCTGTAGCCCGTGACTTTGCAACCATTTGGGACTCTGTCAAGGCGTCCCTTGGGCGTGCTTCCCTGCGGATGAAGAGACACGCAGACAAGAGGCGTCTGGACCCTCCGTGTTTCTCTCCTGGAGATCTAGTCTGGCTTGCTTCCAAGTACGTCCGATTGAAGATACCATCTTACAAGCTGGGTCCTCGCTATATCGGGCCGTTTAAAGTCCTCCGCAAGATCAATGAGGTCTCCTACAAGCTACAGCTCCCGGCCACGATGAGGATACCCAACTCCTTCCACGTCTCCCTGCTCAAGCCGGTTGTCCTTGGTCCCTTCTCCGCTGCTGCCAGTTCGGCTCCTCCTCCTATTGCCGACGACGACATCTATGCGATAAGGGATATCGTGGCCATGAAAACTGTACGGGGCCGACAGTTCTTCCGGGTGGACTGGGCTGGCTATGGTCCTGAGGATAGGTCCTGGGAACCCCGGGAGAATGTGGGTACTCCTTTGATCCGTGCCTTCCTGTCCCGGTTGCGGGGAGGGGGGCGTGGGGGGGGTACTGTCACGCTCCCCGGGTCCTCTGCTCCGCTTCCCGGCTCACCTGCCACGCTCCCCGCTCTCCAGCCTCCATCGCCCGCGCTTCCCAGGCCTCCTGGTCCCCGCTCCCGGCGCCCGTCGGCTTCCCAGCCCCAGCCCGGCTCTGCTGCGTCCTCCTCTCAGCTTCCTGTCCTGGCTTCTGGCACCCGGGCCGCGCGCATGCGCATTAGGGCGCGCGCGCGGTCACTGACCCTTTCTTAAAGGGCCAGTGTCCACTGACAGGAAATGAAGCACACAGGTACGGGGTATAAAGGGGTGCAATGTCCAAGGGGGCGGGGCCTGATCTTCGTGTTTCCCAAGCTAGGAGTCAGGTCTCCTTGTGTCTCTTTGCCATACTCACGTATCTCTCTTCTAGAGCCGATCCTGCCTCGCCATCCGGTCCTGCCGCATCCCGCACCCCGAACGCTGCCTATCTGCCATCCTGACAGTCCGTACCATCTCTGACCCCTGTGGTGACCCGTCATCTCACTCCAACGGTTCCGGACTCCGCCTGACATCATCTCGGCTTCCGAACCTGAGCTCCGTCACCCGGACTACCATCAGTGACTCCGTGGTCCCAGGGACTTCTCTATTATACTCTTGTGCACGGACTGCCCTGCTACCTGTAGTGCTCCAGCTACCGGACCCCTTACCATCATCAAGGAGTTCGGCCCAGTGGATCCACCTCCTGGGTCTGCCCTTCCACCTGGCCCTAACACATCCTAAACGTGGCTATTGGACTTCTGTATAGTCCCAGTAGTGCACAGATATTTGCAGCACGTCTGCCTGCATTGCACACTCCAACTCATTATAACTAAGCCATTATACTAGCAAACACTGAGTGTACCTAGTGGCATCCTAAACGTGGCTATTGGACTTCTGTATAGTCCCAGTAGTGCACAGATATTTGCAGCACCTCTGCCTGCATTGCACACTCAAACTCATTATAACTAAGCCATTATACTAGCAAACACTCAGTGAACCTAGTGTCATCCTAAACGTGGCTGTTGGACTTCTGTATCGTCCCACTAGTGCAAAGATATTTGCAGCACGTCTGCCTGCATTGCACACTCAAACTCATTATAACTAAGCCATTATACTAGCAAACACTGAGTTTACCTAGTGTCATCCTAAACGTGGCTATTGGACTTCTGTATAGTCCCAGTAGTGCACAGATATTTGCAGCACCTCTGCCTGCATTGCACACTCAAACTCATTGTTACTAAGCCATTATACTAGCAAACACTCAGTGAACCTAGTGGCATCCTAAACGTGGCTATTGGACTTCTGTATAGTCCCAGTAGTGCACAGATATTTGCGCACGTCTGCCTGCATTACACACTCAAACTCATTATAACTAAGCCATTATACTAGCAAACACTCAGTGTACATAGTGGCATCCTAAACGTGGCTATTGGACTTCTGTATAGTCCCAGTAGTGCACAGATATTTGCAGCACGTCTGCATGCATTGCACACTCCAACTCATTATAACTAAGCCATTATACTAGCAAACACTGAGTGTACCTAGTGGCATCTTAAACGTGGCTATTGGACTTCTGTATAGTCCCAGTAGTGCACAGATATTTGCAGCACGTCTGCCTGCATTACACACTCAAACTCATTATAACTAAGCCATTATACTAGCAAACACTCAGTGAACCTAGTGGCATCCTAAACGTGGCTGTTGGACTTCTGTATAGTCCCAGTAGTGCACAGATATTTGCAGCACGTCTGCCTGCATTGCACACTCAAACTCATTATAACTAAGCCACTATACTAGCAAACACTGAGTGTACCTAGTGTCATCCTAAACGTGGCTGTTGGACTTCTGTATAGTCCCAGTAGTGCACAGATATTTGCAGCACGTCTGCCTGCATTGCACACTCAAATTCATTATAACTAAGCCATTATACTAGCAAACACTGAGTGTACCTTGTGTCATCCTAAACGTGGCTATTGGACTTCTGTATAGTACCACTAGTGCAAAGATATTTGCAGCACGTCTGCCTGCATTGCACACTCAAACTCATTGTTACTAAACCATTATACTAGCAAACACTGAGTGAACTTAGTGGCATCCTAAACGTGGCTGTTGGACTTCTGTATCGTCCCACAAGTGCAAAGATATTTGCAGCACGTCTGCCTGCATTGCACACTCAAACTCATTATAACTAAGCCATTATACTAGCAAACACTGAGTGTACCTAGTGGCATCCTTAACGTGGCTATTGGACTTTGCTATAGTCCCAGTAGTGCACAGATATTTGCAGCACCTCTGCCTGCATTGCACACTCCAACTCATTATAACTAAGCCATTATACTAGCAAACACTGAGTGTACCTAGTGTCATCCTAAACGTGGCTGTTGGACTTCTGTATCGTCCCACAAGTGCAAAGATATTTGCAGCACGTCTGCCTGCATTGCAGACTCAAACTCATTATACCTAAGCCATTATACTAGCAAACACTGAGTGTACCTAGTGTCATCCTAAACGTGGCTATTGGACTTCTGTATAGTCCCAGTAGTGCACAGATATTTGCAGCACGTCTACCTGCATTGCACACTCAAACTCATTGTTACTAAGCCATTATACTAGCAAACACTGAGTGTACCTAGTGGCATCCTAAACGTGGCTATTGGACTTCTGTATAGTCCCAGTAGTGCACAGATATTTGCAGCACGTCTGCCTGCATTGCACACTCAAACTCATTATAACTAAGCCATTATACTAGCAAACACTGAGTGTACCTAGTGACATCCTAAACGTGGCTATTGGACTTCTGTATAGTCCCAGTAGTGCACAGATATTTGCAGCACCTCTGCCTGCATTGCACACTCAAACTCATTATAACTAAGCCATTATACTAGCAAACACTGAGTGTACCTAATGGCATCCTAAACGTGGCTATTGGACTTCTGTATAGTCCCAGTAGTGCACAGATATTTGCAGCACGTCTGCCTGCATTGCACACTCAAACTCATTATAACTAAGCCATTATACTAGCAAACACTGAGTGTACCTAGTGGCATCCTAAACGTGGCTATTGGACTTCTGTATAGTTCCAGTAGTGCACAGATATTTGCAGCACGTCTGCCTGCATTGCACACTCAAACTCATTGTTACTAAGCCATTATACTAGCAAACACTCAGTGTACCTAGTGGCATCCTAAACGTGGCTATTGGACTTCTGTATAGTCCCAGTAGTGCACAGATATTTGCAGCACGTCTGCCTGCATTGCACACTCCAACTCATTATAACTAAGCCATTATACTAGCAAACACTCAGTGTACCTAGTGGCATCCTAAACATGGCTATTGGACTTCTGTATAGTCCCAGTAGTGCACAGATATTTGCAGCACGTCTGCCTGCATTGCACACTCAAATTCATTATAACTAAGCCATTATACTAGCAAACACTGAGTGAACTTAGTGGCATCCTAAACGTGGCTGTTGGACTTCTGTATAGTCCCACTAGTGCACAGATATTTGCAGCACGTCTGCCTGCATTGCACACTCAAACTCATTGTTACTAAGCCATTATACTAGCAAACACTCAGTGAACCTAGTGGCATCCTAAACGTGGCTGTTGGACTTCTGTATAGTCCCAGTAGTGCACAGATATTTGCAGCACGTCTGCCTGCATTGCACACTCAAACTCATTGTTACTAAGCCATTATACTAGCAAACACTCAGTGAACCTAGTGGCATCCTAAACGTGGCTATTGGACTTCTGTATAGTCCCAGTAGTGTACAGATATTTGCAGCACGTCTGCCTGCATTGCACACTCAAACTCATTATAACTAAGCCATTATACTAGCAAACACTGAGTGTACCTAGTGGCATCCTAAACGTGGCTATTGTACTTCTGTATAGTCCCAGTAGTGCACAGATATTTGCAGCACCTCTGCCTGCATTGCACACTCAAACTCATTGTTACTAAGCCATTATACTAGCAAACACTGAGTGAACTTAGTGGCATCCTAAACGTGGCTGTTGGACTTCTGTATAGTCCCACTAGTGCAAAGATATTTGCAGCACGTCTGCCTGCATTGCACACTCAAACTCATTATACCTAAGCCATTATACTAGCAAACACTGAGTGTACCTAGTGTCATCCTAAACGTGGCTATTGGACTTCTGTATAGTCCCACTAGTGCAAAGACATTTGCAGCACGTCTGCCTGCATTGCACACTCAAACTCATTATAACTAAGCCATTATACTAGCAAACACTGAGTGAACTTAGTGGCATCCTAAACGTGGCTGTTGGACTTCTGTATATTCCCACTAGTGCAAAGATATTTGCAGCACGTCTGCCTGCATTGCACACTCAAACTCATTGTTACTAAGCCATTATACTAGCAAACACTCAGTGAACCTAGTGGCATCCTAAACGTGGCTATTGGACTTCTGTATAGTCCCAGTAGTGCACAGATATTTGCAGCACGTCTACCTGCATTGCACACTCAAACTCATTGTTACTAAGCCATTATACTAGCAAACACTCAGTGTACCTAGTGGCATCCTAAACGTGGCTATTGGACTTCTGTATAGTCCCAGTAGTGCACAGATATTTGCAGCACGTCTGCCTGCATTACACACTCAAACTCATTATAACTAAGCCATTATACTAGCAAACATTGAGTGTACCTAGTGGCATCCTAAACGTGGCTATTGGACTTCTGTATAGTCCCAGTAGTGCACAGATATTTGCAGCACGTCTGCATGCATTGCACACTCAAACTCATTATAACTAAGCCATTATACTAGCAAACAATGAGGGAACTTAGTGGCATCCTAAACGTGGCTGTTGGACTTCTGTATCGTCCCACTAGTGCAAAGATATTTGCAGCACGTTCTGCCTGCATTGCACACTCAAACTCATTGTTACTAAGCCATTATACTAGCAAACACTCAGTGAACCTAGTGTCATCCTAAACGTGGCTATTGGACTTCTGTATAGTCCCTGTAGTGCACAGATATTTGCAGCACGTCTGCCTGCATTGCACACTCAAACTCATTGTTACTAAGCCATTATACTAGCAAACACTCAGTGAACCTAGTGGCATCCTAAACGTGGCTGTTGGACTTCTGTATCGTCCCACAAGTGCAAAGATATTTGCAGCACCTCTGCCTGCATTGCACACTCAAACTCATTGTTACTTACTAAGACATTATAATACCAAAAATTGAGTAAACTTAGTGGCATACAAGAAGTGGCTGTTGTACTCCATTAGTGCCCCACTGGTGCAAATCTATGTGCAGCACCTCTGCATGACACCCTCCTGCTCTGTTTTTAATAAGCTATAATGATAGCAAAAAATACTGCCATTTAGTGGCATCATAGAACTGGCTGTTGTACTCCTTTATTGTGCCACCTGTGCCAAGCAATCTCAAGCACCTCTGCATTCTACCCTCATGCACATTTAGCTATACTAATTTTATAGCAAACTCAGGGAATTCCTTGCTGCATTTGATCATTAGGAGGGATAGAAAGTGAGGCTTCTTTTACTGTCCTGGTACCCACAGAACACGGCCCCGTGTACCCATCTGTCCACTTTTGCCACGCTATTTAATTTGCCCAAAGAGCTGACTCTTTTTCTGCCATCCTAAAATTGTCTGGAATACTAAGTTAGTGTTCCTTTGCTGCCAAGCAAGGTACAACACATGTGCATTCTACACTCCTTTCCGTTTCTGGAATGCAATTATTAACTGCAGGTAGTCCAGACAATCTGTGACGAAGGTGCAGGCGTGGATATAATGTAGCCTGCATCCAATGATGGTTCTCTCGATGTCTGACAGCTCAACAATACCATCTGTTTCCACTTCCAAAACAAGTGATGACCTGCCAATCACACTCCCTGTTGCGGGTAAAGGAGTGGAAGTTCAGTGTGAAAAACCATGTGTGACTGCTGTCCCCACAGTCACAGAGGATGAAGAGCACGCAGATGCACTTGATGGAGCAGGCGGTGGTTGCACAGGCATGCTAGGCCGCATTGTAGCACAGTGAAATTCACATTGCGACTTATGCTTCATTTTAAGTCGTGTACAGGGTGGGCTCCCCAGTATGTAGCAAAACCAGGCAACAGGAAAAGGACTCAAGGCAGTTGGGTTGATAAATGATTGTTTAACTTTACCAAAACAAACAATAAGAACCATGCATACAATTTAAATAATTGAACAATCTATTCTGTTGCCTACTACCTGCTAATCCCTCTGTGTAGCAGTAATTGTGTGTTTGTGCGTGTGTGTGTGTGTGTGTGTGTGTGTGCGAACACGACTTACCAGTGGCGCATCACAAGAGCTTCTAAGTTACCTACCTAAACATAGACAAAACACATTACCCCCCCTGAATACCCTTGTTAGCTGAAGCCTCACAGATAATGCAGATGATAACAGTGTGAATGCAAACCACACAGCTCTGCAACACAGTCATGGAAATCTTGAAAAGCAACAGTCAATGCAAACATGTGTTGCTGTCCCTCTATGATTTAAACTGTACGTGACAATTTGACAGTGCAGAGGCAGCAAGTCTTATTGTCTATAAATAGTCGGCCTACCCAGAACAGATATGTGTTTTGCTAATAAAACAAAGTGTTGCGTGCCCGCATTATTGTCTGGGCACAGCCTACCGTACCCGGGTACTCTGATGTCCAGTTGCCAGAAATACAGACTTTACGCTCCTCTCACGGTAAACAGTATAGACAGCACTGTAAGAATGTTGGTCTGTGGCACAGGATGCTGCTCACTGGCATTACGGGGCTCATCATCAAAGTACAATATGGCTCCCCTCACAATTGAACGAAGTGTTTCCGCGGTGGCTCCTTGCTGTAACACACACCTTTAGCTTTTCCTTCTGTTCATAGACAGCATCTCCAACTACTTAAAGGTGTGAGTTTTTGCCTTCTATTTACAGATTGTTGACAAATCTTACAGATTCCATGACTTGGGTGATCCTTTGCGATGTCCAAAAATTCACAGGCTAGGCAAGGCTTACAGCCCATGCGACCTGCATAGCCAACACGACTTCTGCTCAGAGTCAAAGTTGTGGTCCAGGATTCAGTTGTTGACGTGCTTCCAGTACTTTGTCTCTGGCCAGGAAGACGCAACGTAACCTCGTCGTCAGTAGCATCCTCCTCCACCTCCTCTGCTGACCTCATCGACTGGCTGACTTTGGTTTGACAGTAAGTGTGGTCTCCAACCTCATCAATAACCCTGTGTGTTTTCATTCCCCTCGTCCTGAGTCCTCCGAGACAACCTCTTCCTGCCCTGACCGAATAGTAAAGTTGTCATTCCAATCAGGTATCTGTGCTCCTCCTCATGTTCCCCATTGTCTCCACCAGGAGGATTTACTTTTTGGAAATGAGGGTGTAAATTAGGCTCAGCACCTTCTTCATCGGGGCCTGGATCCCACTCACAAAGCTTCTGGCCATCTGCGCAGATCATTTCCTCTGTCTCATGGAACTCGCTACCTCAACACGTCAGATTATCTGCTACACCCGCAAGCTTCAAACTGAATCTGAAAACTCATCTGTTCAGAAATGACTATAACCTTCAATGACACCACCACCATACGTACTTGACGCTCAACCTAAACCACTCCTACTGTCTCCTCCCAAAAATCCTTTAGAATGTAATCCCGCAAGGGCAGGGCCCTCTTCCCTCTGTACCAGTCTGTCTATAGTTACTTGTATATGTATTCTGTATGTAACCCCCTTCTCATGTACAGCACCATGGAATCAATGGTGCTCTATAAATCAATAATAATAAAAATAATAATAACTTCCTTGTCTGTACTCATTGCAGCTTTGGAGCAGACCTCTGATTCCCAGGCTATAGTGCGACTGAACAGCTATGCAAACTCAACCATCTCTGTTACCCCATACTCAGCAGGGCTGGTGGAAACTTGAGAGCTGTTAGGAAGCAAGTGCGATTGGATTGACACCACAGAGGAATGGAGTATTTGGGATCTTGAAATTGGGGTGGAGGAGAGGCCACTTTATGGAGCACTTGAGATCCATTGAAGCAGCTGCTGTTTTGGCCTCATCTACATTTGTTAGCGAGTGTTGTGTCCGTGAAAAAAAGGATCATATCAGATTATCTATGGGAAGAAGTACACCTGTTCTTTTGGATGGTATTTGTTGTTACAAAACCTGTAACCTGAAGCCTGCTGCGGTTTCATTTGAGCCCAGGCGTCAGCTGCCATTTAGGGCTGTGCCTTGGGTTGTCCAGCTGGCTACTTTCTCCTCCACGTCTAAGTGTGGAGAGGCAGCTAGTGCGCATGCGTGTGCCGATTTACCCCAGCCGCAGCCTAACTACAGTGTTTCGCCTAGTGAGTATGCTCTGCCTGACTGTGCCATTGCTGAGACTAAGTCTTCATTTCGGGATACAGCGCATGCTCCCACACTTAGTGCGAAAAGCCTCTTTGCACAGGTACTTGCATTCCGTGCCGGGTCTAAGTCCTGTTTTGTGCCTAGACACTATGCTAAAGCTGATAGTCTTTTTTCAGAGACTGTATTTCATGCTACTGAGCATGCTCAGGCACTCACTGCATCAGAGACTAGGTCCGGTAATGAACTCTTTGGCCCTGCCCCTGATGTGGGGGGCCCATATAGACCACAGGGCATCAGGTGTCCTGACGATGTGGCCAGGCCACTCCCAAATGGCTTGCAGAGGCCCGCCCCTATGACTTGTCACCGCATTATTGATGGTCAGATGATGACTGGTGAGGTGTTTGGGTCATGGCAGCCATGAGGTCATCATTGAAGTTGCGGTTCCAAATAGGACGCTAGTTATGCCACTCATGACGTGTCACTCTGCTTTTGTCTCCAGGAGGTGCATTGTGGTTCACCCTGGTTTGGGGCGGACCCAGGTTATAAAAGGGGCTGAGCCAACAAGGAAGTGCGCAGTCTTCTATTATGCTCCGAAAGAGCACACCTCCATGTGTTGAACCCATTGCGGCTTTAGGCCAGAGGTAGGCAGGGATAGGGTGTCGATGCAGGCCACCACCACAGTTGGTAACGCAGAACGGTTAAGACCAGCTCCTGTCCTACCAGTCCTGCTTGTGCAGCCCAGTGGCATTAACAGGCCTGCTGCTGCTGATGCGCCTGCTGTCCACAGGTGTGGCCCCTACGCACACGGTCAGCGTACTCAATGGCCCCTGTGTTGTTAATAGGGAGTTCCTGGGCTGGGTGGGCATGTGGACCCTGTGACGCTAACAGGGCTCCCAGTCTCCAGATCCGAATGGCGTCTAACTCGGTTCAGGCTACTATTAGTTTCATAGCCACACAGCTCTGTATCCTCCACGAAACCTTCCAGTTGCCAACCTCTCCTTTTCCATCTGGGAGCACGGTGGACACTGACTGCTGATGGGGATATATACCTTTCTCTTTCTTTTCTTATTAATTTTCGTTATATAGCGGTAACATAGTATATACTACCTTATCCAAATCTGCCAGTCCCACTGTAACAGATGGTGTTTCTTCAGCAAATGTTACTGTTGCTTAACCACCAAATCCACGGACCAAAACTTTTTTCCCCTTTCCAACACACCTGTTCCCCTTTCCACCAGCATCTGTCCTTTTTCAACTCATTTTGGTATATGACCAAAAGTGCAACTCTGCAGGGACACCGTACTCAACGCCATCTCAGCACAGCAGCCAGCCCTCGGTCCCTCAGATGTGGACAAGTAAAAGACCATTTCCTCGTATCCATGACAAAGCGTTGAGATTCACTCTGTGCAGCACTGGTGTTTAGTGGAAAAGCAGATCTAAGATTGCGTACCACCTTCTGCAGATACTCCTGTATACGTGCGTCCATTTCTATGGCAGGAATTATTTCGCCAAATTTTGTCTTGTACCGGGGATCTAACAGTGTGGCAACCCAGTAGTCAGGATTACTTCGAATTCGTACAATCCGAGGGTCATGTTGTAGGTAGTGCAGCAAGAAGGCACTCATGTGTCTTGTGCATCCAGGTGGACCAAGTCCTTGGTGTGTTGGTGGCAGAGAGGTGAGAATCGTGCCTCCTTCCTCTGCCCTCTCCCCACAACCTCGCACAACCGAAATGTGAGCAAGCTCTCACTCATCTGCTGAGTCTTCCATGCCCATCGCCAGTTCGTCCTCCATTTCTTCATGGGCTCCTGCACCTTCCTCAACACTTTTTGCTGATACTATGCGCCCTTGTTAATCCCTCTCCTTCACCATGACTGCCGCCTAGGTGCCACTGACCATCTGGACCTCGTAGATCTTGTTATCCCTTCCGCATATGACTCCTCCTGTACTTCCTCCCCTTCCTCTTGTCCCAACACCTGACTCCGAATAATAATTACAGTGTGCTCCATCATGTAGATGACCAGAATTGTCATGCTGAGAATGGCATTGCCAGTGCTAAACATCTTCGTCGACATTTGTAAACTGTGTAGAAGGGTGCATAGGTCCTTGATCTGACACCACTCCAGCAGCGTGATCTGCACCACCTCTGGATCAAGGTATCCCAGGCTATATGTCATAACGTATTGCAGCAGGGTTCGGCGGTGCTGCCACAAACGCTGCAACATGTGCAGATTCAAATTCCTGCGTGTCGGCACATCGCATTTCAGGCGTTTAACCACCAGACCTAAAGACTTCTGTAGCAACGAAAGTTGTTGAGCTGCTGTGTGCGCATGATGGAAGTGAGCACATAGCGAGCGTGCCCGCTGCACAAGGCCATGTAGGCCGGGATGGTGTTTTAAAAATTGCTGGAGAATTCGGTTCAACACGTGAGCCATACAAGGCACGTGTGTCACATTGCCCTGACGATGGCCCGCAGCCAGGTTTGCATCATTACCGCACACGGCTGTTAAGTCACCAACGGAGTCCGCTCCGTCAATTTGTACTCCGGTCGACAGGTGACAACGTGTTCCTTTCATGCATAGTGCTGATGATGGGAGAGGAGTCGATGCCAGCGGCGCAGGTGGATGCAGGTTATGCTCACCCACTGGGCTGCATTACCTTGACAGATGCAGAATCTCTGGCTGAATGTAGCTGGTGGGTATCTCACAGATGAAGTACCATCATTCAGCTACAACCAATGGGAAGACACCACACCCTTTTTTATGCCCATCCTGTCTGCAGACCACTGCCAGACATAGCTATGAACCTCTGGTTGCTTTTACCCCCAGTTCAGTTTTATGATTTTGTGTGCTTGTTACCTGACTACTTTTCCTGCTTGCTGTTTATGTACCTTGTTGGCCGATCCGCATTTCACCTCTGCTTGTTTTCTGATTAAGTCCTGGCCGTCCCATTCTGTTCCTGTTCCTCAATTAATGTTTTGACCCTGCCTGACTACTATTCTCTGGAACTGCAGCCTTACACAGGTATTGATCACCTTGGGCCCTGTGTAATTCCTAATCCCTGTATAGGGGTTAAAGGGTTTCAGGATTCTAGGGGTCCTGCTTGGTGAGTGGCTTCCCTCTCGCCTATCATTTACAGCCCATCTGAGTGTGTGGATCAAGGAAGGCGTTACACCGTGCTCTTTGCAGAAGGCCATGTGGGCCAGGATAGTGCTTTAAAAATTGCTGGACAACCAGGTTCAACACGTGAGCCACACAAGGCACGTGTGTCACATTGTCACAGCGAAGGGCCGCACCCATGTTTGCATCATTGTCGCACCCGGCCTTCCCTGGCTGCTGGTTCAGTGGAGACAACCATTGATGAAACTCGGTCTCCAGAGCTAACCGTCCACAACTTCTCAGCGGTGTGACTCACATTTCCCATACATTTCAAAGTAAACTTTTGACCGCCTGATGGCATTGAGCTCTGCTGCCAGCATAGTAAGGAGGTGTGTGGTATTCCTTGTGCGCAGTTACAAGGAAGGGTGGCCTGACCACACAGGGTTTGGGCCAAGGTGGAGGACCCACACGAGGTTGAAGAGGCAGAAGCAGTGTATTAACTTCTACATACAGAAGAAGGATTGACACAACTCGTGGGGACGGCAAGACTTGTACAGCAGACCCTTCTCCATCTCTCCCCACAGTAACCCATTGCCCAGTCAGCGACATGTAACGCCCCTGTCCATGCTTACTGGGCCAATTATCTGTGGTGAAATGCACCCTGTCACACAGAGTTTTTCAAGGAATCAGTGATGTTTAGTGCGACATGCTGGTGTAGCGCGTGCACGCCTTTGTTGGAGAAGGAGTGGCGCCTGGGCATCGGCTCTTGGGGCACTGCGATGGGCATAAGGTCTCGAAAATCCTCGGTTAAAAAGGTTGGAAAGGCAGCATTTTGGTAGCCAACAGTTTGCAGATGCTGAAAGTCAACCTCCAAGCCATGTCATGCCCTTCTAAAAGCATGTAAAACACAGCGAGGGGACTCCAACCACAGTCTCCCTCGTTTCCACTAACTAGGCCACACACACCCCACTTGACTGGCATCAGTTGACCCCCCTTTTGAAAAAGAAAAAGATGCTTTGCATGAAGCACTCTCAAAAATACGCGTGCCTTTCCCGTCCCCTGGCTGACCCAGGGGAAGAAAAGTCCTCTGAGAGCCATGACTTGTTCATCTTGGTTCTTTTAGAAACACAGCGAGGGGACTCCAACCACAGTCTCCCTCGTTGCCACTAATTGGGCCACACACACCCCACTTGACTGGCATCAGTTGACCCAATTTTCAAGATGAAAAAGATGCTTTGCATGAAGCACTCTCAAAAATGCGCGTGCCTTTCCCGTCCCCTGGCTGACCCAGGGGAAGAAAAGTCCTCTGAGAGCCATGACTTGTTCATCTTGGTTCTTTTAGAAACACAGCGAGGGGACTCTAACCACAGTCTCCCTCGTTGCCACTAATTGGGCCACACACACCCCACTTGACTGGCATCAGTTGACCCAATTTTCAAGATGAAAAAGATGCTTTGCATGAAGCACTCTCAAAAATATGCATGCCTTTCCCGTCCCCTGGCTGACCCAGGGGAAGAAAAGTCCTCTGAGAGCCATGACTTGTTCATCTTGGTTCTTTTAGAAACACAGCGAGGGGACTCCAACCACAGTCTCCCTCGTTGCCACTAATTGGGCCACACACACCCCACTTGACTGGCATCAGTTGACCCAATTTTCAAGATGAAAAAGATGCTTTGCATGAAGCACTCTCAAAAATACGCGTGCCTTTCCCGTCCCCTGGCTGACCCAGGGGAAGAAAAGTCCTCTGAGAGCCATGTCCACATTGTCAGTGGACAGACGCGTGTGCTTATCTGCCAGCAGACCCCCAGCAGAACTGAAGACAGGTTCTGAGAGAACGCTGGCTGCAGGACACGACAAGATCCCCAAGGCGTACGTGGCAAGCTCAGGCAATTTATCCAGATTGGAAGCCTAAAATGAGCAGGGCTCAAGTTGCACAATAATGGAATCGATGTTTCCTTGCATATACTCATATATCTGTGTGTCCTCCTCTTTTTCCTTGTCCAGCTCTTTTGTTTTCGCATGAGTATATGTCCTTGTCACTTTCCCATGTGTTTGTGTTGTGTTGTGAGTTGTTTATCACCTTTTGGACACCTTTGAGGGTGTTTTCTAGGTGTTTTTATGTGTTTGTGATTGCCTGCCATTGTTTCCTATGCAGTTCGAGTTCGGTTCGTCGAACATTCGACGAACCGAACTCGAGCCGAACCGCGACCGGTTCGCTCATCTCTACTCAAGACTAGAAAAAAGAAAAAAGGTTGCATTTCCTAAACATTTCACAGAATATTTTTGTTCAACCCCTTTAATTAAACCTGAAAGCCTCCACTTCAATTTGATCTCAGTTGTTTCATTTTAAACAAAAAATAGTGGCATCTAGAACCCAAATCATGAAGATTTGGTCACTATCCAAATATTTTTGGACCTAACTGTAACAGCTATACTCGCCTCCAGTGCCGGCGCCATTACAGAGGTGTTGGCACTGGCTCTCTGCTGGAACTTTTAAATGAAAGGAAGTGTGACCCATGTAATGACTGACAGTCTGCTCTCCTGATCTACAACTCTCATACTGGTAATATAGCACCCCACGGGGCAGGTGTTTTAACCTACTCGTTGCCGGGTCGGGGGTGCAGATCCTCTGCGTTGTCATGGGGTGGCCTGGCCAGGTTCCGTTGCCCCGATGCGTACAGGATGAAAGATTGGAGGGTGACAGGGAGGATGGAGGTAGTAGTCGGAGGTTAGGAAAGTCTTTTAAGGTGATCTTGACGACACCTGTGGTACACGGCCAGGGATGGGGGCCGCTGCTGCAGGGTATCTCGCCAGTGCAGATGTTAAGTGCAGCCGGGATGGTGTCGCTCCCCACAGGTGGCGCTGGTAAAGGAGAGGCAAAGGCAGGGGCTGTGGTTCCAAGTGCTTTTACTGACAAGTCTTTCAGATGCTGCCCGAGGTACTGTCCTCTGCCATGATGGGCTCCAGCCGATCCCGGATCTGTCGGCAGTCACCACCGGTACCAGTGAAGGTTTTTAGTGAAGTGTTGCTATCCAGAACCCGGGCAGGGCTTCCTGCTCCAAGCCACGAGCCCACGAAGAGAGAGAAACACTAACTCCAGTTGTCAGTGCTAGGTGTTATCCCAAGATGTGCCCAGGAAGGTTCTGTCTAAAGTGTGTTGGTTGCTCCTACTTCTACCCCATGTGGTGCCCGCCCCCGTTGGTTGTCCTAGCGACTAGGGAAGTCCCATGCTTCATGATGGCTGCCTCCCCTGTCTGCTCTAGTACAACCCCCTGTGAGTAAGCACCTGCTGTTGTTTGTGTGTGTTTTGTGAAGGCACCGGCAGGTTAACCCCCTCCTGACCTGGGATAGATATTACCCCTGAAAAGTGGTGCAATACCCTGTGGCACCTGAAGCCCAAGGGTGCTTTCATTACCTGAATTTCTCTGGAATAAGACATTAGATTGCACATATGAAGGTATTATTTGATTCCATTTTCTATGACCTGCATGTCCATGAAGATGCCATAGAAGGGTTGATCAAACTGACAGATTCCAAGTGTGATAATACTTCAAGTAGCTTTTATTTACACGTATCAGTTTACTACCAAACCCTTTCTCAAAACTGAACTACATATCAAGAATTTTGATATTTTGAAAAAGGGCTCGGTATTGTGACGCCCTGGACTAGCCAGGTAGTCACATACATACCAACATACACCCCCCCACCCTAAACAGTTACAACAGTCAGACAAAAACCCTTGTTGCCTCCTTCCAGGGTCTGATGTCCACACCAGGTGGGGTGGAGCCAGGCGGTTGGCCCCACCCACCGAGGAGTTCACAGGCCTGGAGGCGGGAAAAGCAGACAGAGTTTGGAGGTGAAAGCGAGAGGACAGAAACTGCAAGTGTCTGGGTCGGAGCCCAGGCACTGACAGCAAGGTTGTCAGACGGTGGTGGCCGTCTACAGGAGTTAGCGGAACTCTGCAGAGCCGTAGGACCGGGGTCGGGCGACGGCCCGCCGGTACCGAACTGGGGAGCGGAGTGAAGTTAAGCACACAGGCAGGGCCATCGGACCCCGACCAGGCTTGGAGCCGCTGACAATAGTCAAATCCGAGTGTGACAGGAACCCCAGGGGTTTCCCAACAACCAAGACCCGACAGAAGGCAACAGTCCACACCGTGAGGATATACAGCCACTGCCACAGGCTAGATATCCAAGGGCCAGCACCTGCGGGCAAAACAGGCTAGATATCCAAGGGCCAGCGCCTGCGGGCAAAACGGGCTCCTACGGCACCTATACGCCGGGGAGCGGACTACCGGTGGGCAACTACAGGAGTCAGAACATTCTAACAGGTGCAGGGAAAGACAGCCACCATCAGCCGTCCGGGGAGAGCAGAACAACACTGCAGCTGGCTGCGGGACCCGTCCATCCGGCCGTTTGGTTTACCAGAGACTCTGTCATTGATTGTCTGAGTGAGTACACCAGTGCCGTCCGGCACCGCGCTGCGCTGCCCCTGTAACCCAGCACCCCAGCCATCCAGCCTCCCCGTTACACCATCAGGTCCCGGGATCACCAACCCCTACCCACGGAGGGGACAACATCCTAGCTGCTCCCTACCATCTCTTCCGGGATCCCCGTCATCAGCAGTGGTGGTGCCATCATCACCGCATCCCGTGGGTGGCGTCACGAACTCTCTCCCAAAACAAACCATCCCTTTTCACTCATGGGTGAGGAGTGCTGCTCGAGTCCCCGGGTCCGGCCCACCGCTTGAGCCACCGAGCAGCAGCCGCAGAAGCCCCGGACCCGAGCGTGGTGAGCGCGTCCCCTCCGCCCGTGACAACTTGGCGTCACGAACAGGATAGAACCGATCTACCTACCAGTAGAAGTGCACCTTGCAGTCCCCGCCGGCGGCGTCCGGCCGAAAAATTGAAAGTTCCGCCATCTTTTGGCGCAAAGATTTCCCGCTCGAGCGTCTTCCCAAGCAGGGAAGGCGCGAAGGTGAGGCTCCCCCCCCCAAAGAGGAAGTGCTAGAAAGAACCAAGGGGGGGTGGGAAAAAGATGTCTGCACGCGACGGAGCCGTTGGAGGAGCGCTGGCCGCAGGAGCGGCGGTGCTTAACGACCGCATGTAATTAGCGCTACAGAGTGCAGGGACGCCAGGACTCTGCTGGAACACGTTCCCGGATCCAGCAGCAAGATGTGCCAGGAACTCCAGGCCAAGGTCCACTCCATGATGGCGGAGTGGATGTCGGAGAAGAAATGCCTGGTCGCAACCGTGCGGGCATCTGGAGTAGAGGTGGTCTCAGAAGAGCGGGTAAGCGACCCACGCCCCTATGTCCCCGAGGGAACGGCTGCTGTGTCTGAGGAGCCCGGCCTGCTGCCATCCACTACGCCACCTTCCTCACTGCCCACGCCCGCGGTCACCGCCCCGACCGACCCGTTACCCCTGTCACCGGTAGTGGAGCCCGCAGCATCTGTGGGAGAAGGCACGGACCCTACCATTGTCACCGCCCTGGCACCCGTCCCGGCTTTCATCCTGGCCGCAACGGAGGCGATCCTCGATCAGACGCCAGCACCGCAAGTCACGCTGACCACTCCCAGATACCCAGCCTCGGCCGAGGCACCGCTGGGATGTAGCTGCCAAGCGGCAGAGCAGGCCATGTCACAGCGGGGCCCCTCCCTACTGAAGGTGCCGGTCGTAGCCGGCACGGAGGGACTCCGGCTGGGCCCATCCCCCACACCGACTGACCCGGAGCGGCAGCTACAGCAGCTGTGCCATAAGACTGCTGCTTGGAGAAAAAGGATGCTGTTGTGGTAGTGGTTCCCGGCTACCTTGCTGTCGGTCCCCGTGGGGACCCTGTTGATGTTCCAGTTGGCCCTCAAGATTAAAGAGTCCGGTCGGAGGAGCAGTCGTACCTGCACCGCCGGCGGCTGAAAATGGAGTCCTGTGGGACAGTGTCACCCCTGAGTGAGGGTGTCATTAGGGGCTCGTGCTGTCCGGTGGTGGACTGTGGGAAAGCTGCAGGAGGAAGCTGTACCGGAGTCAGGTGTTGTGGATAGCCCCTGGATCCAACTTACAGTCCCCGTTGGGACCCTACAGCAAGTCTCCGTTGGGACCCTACAGTTTTCTTTGTGGTAGTCCGTTGGCTATGAAGAGCCCCATCCCCTTTGGGACCACTGTTGCCCCGTTCCCTGTTGCGTGAGTGACCGCTCAGAGACATCGCCGAGAACTTGCAGGCCACCCACGAACTTGTGGGCTTGTAAATAGTTTGTGGGTCGTTTTCCGTTCCGTGCCACCTCCGGAGAGGCAGGTTGGAGGAGGGACCCGCAGCGGCCGTTTGGTTTACCAGAGACTCTGTCATTGATTGTCTGAGTGAGTACACCAGTGCCGTCCGGCACCGCGCCGTGCTGCCCCTGCAACCCTGCACCCCAGCCATCCAGCCTCCCCGTTACACCATCGGGCCCCGGGATCACCAACCCCTACCCACGGAGGGGACAACATCCTAGCTGCTCCCTACCATCTCTTCCGGGATCCTCGTCACCAGCAGCGGTGGTGCCATCATCACCACGTCCCGTGGGTGGCGTCACGAACTCTCTCCCCAAACAAACCATCCCTTTTCACTCACGGGTGAGGAGCACTGCTTGAGTCCCTGGGTCCGGCCCACCGCTCGAGCCACCGAGCAGGAGCAGCAGAAGCCCCTTACCCGAGCGTGGCAAGCGCGTCCCCTCCGCCCGCGACAGTATGAATCTGAAACGCGTAAATAAAAGCTACTTGAAGTATTACCACACGTGGACCTACTCTTCCTTCACAGCAGCACGGTCTACAAGAACGTCCATCTCCCACTTCTCCTTTATCTAATTACAGAGGAAGATCTTCTTTTATCTACAATCGTGATTGCAACAACTGAATAACCTATGGGCATTTATTGGAGTTGGGACATACACAACCCAATCAGGTGAGCAAACCCTTCACCCCAATTTCTATTTCTATAATTTCTATCACACTATGTGCGCTTGACTCTCCCTTTTTTCTATGTTCCAATAGCTTTTTCCATCTCCACAACATACGAAAACTTACTTATGCATGTGATTAGTGCAGCTATTACCGCTGGATTCAGACTCTGGGTGGTTCATATTAACATCTACTCTACATATTTTAATGACCTGACATTATATCGCTGTTTCATTAGACTGAGCTACTGACTAGACAAACGCAGACAGGTCAAGGAATAAGTTGACATTTGCTGCTCTCCAATATCCTCACTACACATGAATTTTCACAGAGAATATTAGCAAGATTCATCCATTTCCCTTGTGCAGTGAGGGATTTGATGTAATACCGTGCAATGCTAAGCTAAGCAACCTCAGATAATCCCCAGGATATGTGCCAGGGCATAGAAAACACGGATAAACCACAATAAACAGATATACCTGGGCAAGGCATTAGCCCAACATGAAAGATCACACGAGAAATCACATCGCAAAGTAAATCTTTATATAAAGTTTAGAATGAGGTTAATGATATTGCGGTAATGGTATATATATATATATATATATATATATAAAAATATATATCTTACACAAAATACATAGTACCTGCCTAAATCTTATACCATGTGCCAGCCGTAGATGCCCAAAACGTACACATTCTCTGCCATAAAGAGCACCATAGGGCCCCCCCATAATTTTCCTAGTCTTTTCGAAACTTTGGTCAAATATTTAGTTTGTTGTCTAAGTCCTAAAATATGCCCTGTCTAGGTTTATAGGGAGCTTCATAAAAATACCATTTCTGGAGTCCACTGTATTTCTGCAGCAACATTGGCATACCCCAAACCCAATGCCTGTTTACTAGGCCATTTTAGTCCCCCTAACAATGAGCATTTTCTAAATATTTTCTGATGTAGCTCCATGCTTCTCTTCTAGATTGCAAACCGTAGTTGTTTTCAAGAACCTAATTTGCCCTTCTCTTTCCCATCAATTGCTTTGCCATATAGCTTTGGACAGAATGATCTTTTTGCCTCCTTTCCACATACACAATCCTTTTAAGGACTTTCAAAGAATCTTCCCCAGCTTATACTCGGTAATGGGAAGTAGACCTTGGCTCTCCCCTCTCAGAAGAGGAATGGCAAAAATTATTCCTCCAGACCCACAAAAAGTATAAAATCTCATGTAGATGGTACAGGTGCCCACGCATTCATATCATATATCCAACAGTTCCAGATGCATGGCGGCACTGCAATGTAGGAGTTTGGACAATGCAAGGGTTGCGCCTCCATCAAAATCTCAATGGCCAATTTCACACTACACACTCTTATGAAAGGGGGCTCTAGTATTGTGTACAATCGGTTGCCCAAAAATATGTTTGCAGACATAAGTTCACAGTTGCAAGGCATCAGGAAGTCTGAAGATTACCAAAAGATTTTGGGTCGCAATGCAGTGCCCAGTGTGAAAAAGCTGGATTTGCGTCCTAGGTCATGGATCTTACAGCAGGACAATGACCTCAAACACAAACTTCAAGAAGCTCCCAGAAATGAATAGGAACAAAGCACTGGAGAGATCTGAAGTGGAAGCAATGAGTCCGGATCTAAATCCCATTGACACCTGTTGAGAGATCGTAAATTGCTGTTGGGAGAAGACGCCTTCAAATATGAAAGACCTGAACCAGTTTACAAAAGAAGAGTGGTCCAATATTGACAGGTGTAAGAAGCTTGTCGATGGTTATGGGAAGCGATTGATTGCAGTTATTTATTCCAAAGGGTGTGCAACAAAATATTAAACTGAGGGTGCCAACAATTTTCTTTGGCCCATTTTTGGAGTTTTGTTTGAAATTATGTATAATGTGCCTTTTTTCTGTTTTTTTTTTTAAGGAATTAAACATGTCTATGACAAAATATGTGTAATTGCAATAATTTTCTGGGAGAAATACTTCAATTTCTGGAACAATTTCAAAAATGCCAACACTTTGAGCCATAACTGTATATCATTTTTTAAGTGATAGGAAAATTATCAAATTGCACTTTTTTATGATTTCTTCGAATTACTATGCCAACTGTAAAGCAGTAAAATACTCAGGTGCTCGGTACTCGAATCAAATGAGCGGCAGTAATTAGAATCTCCCAGAATCCAGGACTTGATACACAGGGCAGTCTATCAAGGAGGAAACCGCTTATGAAGATGGTAAAGGAGTAGTAAGCGACTGTTCCAGCATCCTCCGTGAATCCTTTGTACATCTATTGGGTGTCCAAGCTGGACACGTGACGTGAACTGTTCCTCTACACCTTGGAGGTGTAACCTGCCCTGTCACTAGTGTTTTGTCAGAGCAGATTTCCAGTGCCGCCGGGGGCATAATAACTGATCAACTGAAAATGCTGACAGGCTGATTGTTCTCAAAATGAACAAGACCTGGATTTGCCACAATTTCTCAACCCCAGTGGATGACAGCAGCCAATCATAAAGCCAAATCAAATGTTTTTTTTTTTCTGGTGTATTTCCATGCATACCGTCCCATCCCACAAAGAGTATGCGATTCATCACTTATCATTTTTCTTGTCTTCCTCCTACACCATGTCAACAGGGCTATCAGGCGTCACTCGCTCCAAATTTTTTGAGGGCCATCAGCAAACCCTCAGTCATAAATTTTGGAATGGCCATCAGGCGACCCTCAGTCATAAATTTTGGAGGGCCAGCTGGCGGACCGCATTCATAATTTTTTGGAGGGCCACTGGCCCTCAAAAAAAATTATTTTTTCAGGACTACATTTTTTATTTTTAAAAATAAAACCATACACTTTGTAGGGGAGAGCACAACAAACATGGTCATACACGAAACATAGCTTCCTGTCCCCCTTTGCAGGAAGGCGCGGGACAACACTCTTGAAGGCAGAACAGTGCAAAAAGATGGCAGATAATGCTTCCAGTCTGTTTCCCAGCACCACCCTGTCTTCCACATGGTCCAGTCAAAGTAGCCAAAAGTCTGGACCAAATAATCCTCCATCTAATCTTTTTTCCTCCCACCATGATGAGTCCCAGGAGACAAGTGACTTTACGGCACAAATTATGAGTTTTAATGCATTTTTAGTGTGTTTTTTTTTATACTTTTTGGTGCATTTTTTTAGTGCTAAACTATTTTGATTGTGGGAAAACCAGCAGGAAAAATAAATTGACATGGTGCATTTTTTAAAAAAAAGTAACACACCACAGATCAAAAAGAACAATAAAAATGGAGTCTGAATAAGATTTTTTAAGAAATTGCTATACAAAGCTACTTGTATTCTCCATGAAAAAAAACACAGGGAAAAAAAAGTGCATAAAGAATGCTACATGCGAACTAGTGAAATCTTTTTAACTTTGATATCACGGAAATCCTACTCATGTCAAAGGTTTACACTTGTTTTCTCCACCTAGTAGATAAATACTTAAATATTAAAGGGGTGGTTCACCCATATTTTTTATTGTCTAGTTCGATATTATATTGAGAAACAATGTTTCTCTCAAATAACTTGTGTTGGCAATAGTGCCTGTGAGAGGCGCTATTACAGACCGCTGTTCCCCGCTCCAGTGACGTCACGTCAATTGCCGCACACTTCACATCCGTGTGGCTGGCTGCAATATTCCTGACTCACTGAGCTGTGAGCGGTGTTTCACCGCTGTCACAGCCCATCTGCTCCCTGCTCCCTCCTCCCTCACAGCAGAACACTGCAAGCAGGAGAAACGCCGCCCACAGCCCAGTGAGTCAGGAAGACTGCAGCCGGCTGCAGGGATGTGACGTGTGCGGCACATGACGTGACGTCACCAGAGGGGGGGACAGCGGTCTGCAATAGCGCCTCTCACTATGGCACTATTGCCAACACAAGGTATTTGAGAGAAACATTGTTTCTCAATATAATATCAAACTAGACAATAAAAAGTATGGGCGAACCACCCTTTTAATGTACCCTCCTTATTAGGTAACTATGATAAATGGATTCACAATGAAACTCTGTTTTCTTGTTTTTCTTATATTGATCATTTTCATTTCTTCCTAGCAGAAGAGGATGCACTTGGCATAATCTCTATGTTTATTCTCCAGTACTCGAGGTCTAAACCGCAGGTGTTAATCTCATTACTTCCAATTATCACAGAACCTATTGGGACATCGCAAATATCATCTGCAACCAAAGAAAAGATCTACACAAACATCTGAGGGTATGAATAGTTTGCACATCTGATTCTATGAAATAGGCAACAGCTGCCCAATGTGTATCTAATATTATACCGCAGGTGCTGCCTACAGCCCTGATAATCACTGAGATCATATATTATAAGTATATACACTGCACTGCATTACATTAAGGGGACTAAAATCACTGACTGATCACGGATCAGCCATAACATTAATTCCACTTACAACTGAAGTGACCCCAAATGACCACTCGCTGCAATTACTTTAGGAACATTCAACTCAATGATTCTAGTGATGGCACACAATGAATGAATGATCTATGATGAACATATTTATGTACACTTCACTTGACTCAGGGAAGTCTGATTGAAGGCCTTACCTTACCGTACCGATCACAACCCAAAAAAAACATTTCCCGGCTTCTTAACATAAAATTAAGACAAAAAGACTGTGTGATATTGGATGTAAAAGGCCAGAGCAGCCCCGTTTATTAACTAACAACAAACAATCAATAACATTTCATACATAAATACAGTAATAACCGAATAATAACATAACCACCAGAAAAGGAGTGGTGGTAAGGGAAGGTTCCTGTTGGATTTGATTGCGACACCAGCTCCACCACCTGCCCTCAGCCGCACCACACTGGCTCGAGGACATCTAGCCAAGTGCTGCCCAACCAATGTCCCACTGGGTCCCAGTCCAGCAGGGACCAACATTAACCAACCATACCATTGCACCACCAGGGGTAACCCATTCTTGCACTGGCTTCCCCCCCACTCTTTGTGCAATCCACAAACTTCGAATACTCCCCTCCTTTCTACCACAGCGAGCATGTATGACACCTTATACGTGCCAGTCCCTCCACAGAAAGACAAACCATGGCCTTCTAGATGGCCTCCATTAATGCCAATGTCTAGATATCAATACCAATCAGGTTCAAATGAACCCCAGTCAGGCCCGAAGTGTTGCACCATCAATCCCCCAGATGCACAACCACACAGTCAAAACCTCTCACAGCACCTTAAAACCGTGCTCTGTTTACTCCTGTCTACCATTCAGGCATGCTTCCAGGGCAAGCGAATCATGATATCCGACCACATGAGCACCAAACCCAGGCGGGAAGACCAGAGCTCAAGGCAGTCACACTCGATATCACGTATCAAGTTCCTGGAGGCCTTAGCGCCCAAATCATTCCCTCCCGTGTGCAGTACCAAAACATCCAGTGGTCCGTCCATCCCTTCGTGATAGCACCACTCCAAAAAATCCCATTTCCCAGCCACTACCAAGCCCAAAGCCATCGAACTGCCTTTACCTCCCTGGTGACACCCAACTGACGTCTGTCAAGTCTAGCACCGGCCCGAAGAGAGCCCTATAAATTTATAAGTGTCCCAAGCACCCCTTGCACCAAAAGGCATCCAGAAATACATAAAGTGAAATAGACACACAGCCGACTTCCTCTCATTATCCAAACAAACCATATAACATATAGGGTCTAACATAAGATCAAAACCTAGCCCAATCCCAAGGACCAATTCTGCATTCCACAAGTGCGCCCCAAATCGCCAATGAGCAGCCACCACCGCTGTCCCACTCCTATATGACTATAATGCAAACTCCTCGCCGTTACCGCCACTATGCCATAGATACCGCTGAAATGGTCACAAACTGAATGTGAGACAATGCTGACTCATCCTGATGTACCAAAGGAACCCAGACACACCCCTCACTCTTCCAGAACTGATGACACCATTACGCCGAACATTCCGCCAAACACTGCACACCCCAAATAAGGTGCCCAACACCAACCTCTTCCCTGCAACTTGGTCTTTGAACACTGCAAGTAATATTGGACCACATCTGCCTCGCTGACCACATCCACAAACAGCAGCACCCTTTTGGCACTTACTAATCCCACTTACCAAATCCTGAAAAAGCGCCCAGAGAAGGCTAACACAAATGCTGCACCAACCGCATTCGCAGTCTGATCTGCCCCCTGCAAACTTACCCACCAAAATCCTCAAAATTGCGACCAACACCAGTCGTCTCCAAACCTTCCTTACGCCTCTCTTCGATAACCTTTCAGTGCATGCCGCACCCGATCATCTTTCATAGCCTCTCTCAATCCCAGCCACTTGAAGAAAATGTCTATATGTGCTAACTGCTCAAACCACCACTAACGACATGACTTCCTCCAGAGCCCACATGGCTATGCAATGCGATGGATATACTCTTTCATCGTCCAGAAGATTACCAACCATCACATCCACGAGGTCCTACCAGAAATCAAAGGCTAATTTGTAACTCTGTTAACTTCGCCAAAACACAAAACGATCCCACTGGAAGCGAGACAAAGTGTCAGTCCTCGAGTTCGACATACCCACCACATGGACACCAAAACCAAACGTCAAAATTCAAGCCTATCAACCCAGGTGCCGTAACAAACCCAGTCCAAAATTATCAACGCACAGAACCACCCCTAAGTTGTCGCATGTCCAACGCACCTATTTATTTTTCACTTCTCAGCCCCAAACATTCAGAGCAATTATAATGGGAGAAAAATCCAACCAGGCCAAATGTCAGGCCCGCAGACTTCCACAAATCCAACCATAACCTTACACATCCAAGACCTCCAAAGGACACCCCAAAACTCTTACCCCACAGCAACTGTAGAACCAGATCCTCATGGAAATGACCTCTTACAGCCACAGTGACTGCACATTAACACAGAAACTAGGACCACACTATCCACTTCGCCTTATTCTCTGCCCGCAATGTACTAAATGCAATGGTGGAATCACACTTGCTGTCGCGTGTGCCAAATGATGAGAAAATCTTCCCCTAGGCAGAACCCTACAAGCAGCATAAGCTTATCCCCCGAAGGAACTGCAGATCATGCAGTTGGAGCTATTCAGCTTACCAAGCACCCCATGATCAACATACCAAATCTTCCAACTTAACCACAAGAAACCCTCCATCTACCGGAATCTAATTTAATACCCAAAACCTTCAACATAGACACCGGTCCCTCGGATTAGTCTGGCACGGCGAAATGACGAAACACCGCGCAATCTACTTGATCGCCCTGATCATTAAGGAACACATTTGAGCAGCCTGTTTGGCCCATGGACCAAAAACAGTCAACAAATCCCATATTAAGTTCAGACCATCCTCCACTTTTCCACCCATCCCAAAACAACCAAACTACTCAAAATACAGACAAGAAATTGACCAACCCATAAGCAAACCAGAATCCGCATGATACCTATTTACTTACCAACAACCCTTCAAGTCAAAACTCTCAAGACGCACCGGCAACCGGCAAAAGACAGCCTCAATATCCATCTTAGCCAGAAGAGATACCTCATCCAGCTTATGCAAAAAACACCACCACTCCATCAAAATGGGCAACTAACACAGGCACCAACTCTGGGTAAATGTCCTCATTCACCGAATGAACTTGAAGGTGCGACACGTGATAGATCAACCCAAACCTATTTGCGTTCCTGGCTCGGAATGACCCCAGGGTAAATATTTTCAACCACAGCAAGGGCCGGAATCAAACTCCCACCGTTCGACCAGACTCGACCTACTCCCGCAGATTGTCTGCAACAACCCTGCCGTACACACTGGTAGACCTGAAACCACCAAACCCTCATGTAACCAATCAGCCACCTTTTTCAGGGGCACCTAGTCAGGAAGCGACATCCAATCCACCCTCTCTGGGGTCCCACTTTTTTGAGGGGGAATTTCAGTTGCCTTCCACTTTCCTTTCTTAAAGCGCCTAAAGTAACTGTGGAATCCCCCCAAACTGTAGCATTCTCACTTAACCTGACAGGATGCCCCAAAACAGCACTCCATGTTGGTGAACTGCCAGCATAGTCCTTTCCCAATCTGATTAGGGGTGTTGACACTCCACCAGAACACCCAGGGCTCCCAGGAAAGGACTGCAAAGCCGCCTTAGGTGCAACAATCAGACGCATTCACAACTAACCTCCTAAGGATCCATCTCAATCTCGGCCTCACAGCCTTCCTCTGCCTAAGCTACTCAATGAAGTGCAGCTAAACAATACACCAGACATCAGACATCCAAAACTTCTCCCCTATGGGGTCTAGTACAGAACCGTGCCAAACAAATATAAGATGCCTCCTCCCCCTACAACCATAGCCACTATTGTTAAAACCCGCAACCACATGTGAAATGTACAGAGAGTGGGACGATAACGCCTGCAATCCCATCGAGTCACTGTCCCCTCCACCTGAAATGCCCTCCCGCAGCTCTAAGGCCCGCCACAGGACAAACAATCTCCTAACCAGCTGTACACCGCTCCAAGACCAACTACTAGAAATCCCCCCACTGCCACCCTAGTGCAGACCAGAAGCGCAATGCTTACCAAAACCTCACCACCTACCACAACAGAAGCATTCATACGAGGCGCAAGTGAATCATAAGTTTTACCTGGCTGACTAGAAGGTGCCAAAGGAACAGCTGTCACGTCCTCCGCATCAAGCATCGCCGTCATCCTTGCTACCCAATGCAAGCTATCCTCCTCTTTGGCAGAAAACCCAGGCACCAAAACCTTACCAGCAACAAACAGAGCAACCTGCTTCCCAAGCTGAAAGACGCTTCCCGAGATAGTCGCTGGCCCGGAGCAGTAGCTGGGGGCTCCGGCCACACATCTGCAGACTGAAATCTGTGGCGTGCTCCAGAAGAGGTGGGGAGGCTGGTGACGCCACTAACCCCAATGCTACCGCTCACTCTGCTGCTTGACTTCCACCCGGGTCCTGCGATGCTGACCCCGCCCTGGTTCCCAATGATGACACCGGAAAGGTCCTGCTGGAGCTCCGGATCCTGCACCTGGCTCAGGGCACCATGTCTGAGCTCTGCTTCAGTGAGGGTTTAGATCTCCTTGACTGCTTCAAGGCACTAGGTCACACTAGTCCCAACCTCTTCTCCATCTGCTGTCCGCAGCTGGTCCTGGAGCCAACGCAGATCACACTGCACCACCATGCTCCCCGACTCCTGCCTCAGAGCTTCCTTCTTTGGCTGATTCTGGACATGTACCAGGTACTGAATGACTACCCCACCCCATAGCCTTGCCCAATATACTACCCTATAACTGCCCTCCCCCTGACCAATCACAGAGACCCACAAACCAACAACCCCTATAACACCACCCTCCAATTTCCCTGCACAAAGTGCATTCTCAACTTAACCCCTTGCTATACCCTCAAACCTAGCATACCTCCTTAGTCATGCTGCCCTCCCTTAAGCCCCATTGGATGCGGGCAGTCCAGGCTGTACTGTCTACACTACTCAACATTGAAATTGCAGCACAGTCATAGTCAAAATTTCAAGTGTCAGCACCCTTGAAATTGTTCCATAAAATGAAATATTTCTCCCCAAATATTGCTGTAGTTACACGTTTTGTTTCACGCGTTTATTTCCTTTCTGTATATTACAACAACACAAAAAATAAAAACAGAGGACAAAAAGGCAAATTGGACATAATTTCACTCAAAACTCCAAAAATGGGCTAGACAAAATTGTTGTCACCATTCCAAAATTGTGAGTAAACAACTTTGTTTACAGTGGCAACTAAAAGGTGTGAGTAATATGAAAATCACACCTGACTGAGTTGACTAAGCATTGTGTGGTCTGTGTGTGCCACACGAAGGGGTACTTTGCACATTGCGACATCGCTATTGCGATATCGTTTGGGTCAAATTGAAAGTGACGCACATCCGGCGCCGGTAACGACGTCTCAACGTGTAAAGCCTAGATGCGCCGATAAACGATCGCAAAAGCGTCGTAAGTCAGTGATCTGTGTACTGTCGGACATTTTCATAATGTCGCACCAATAGGAGATACGATGTTGTTCCTCGTTCCTGCGGCAGCACACATCGCTGTGTGTGAAGCCGCAAGAGCGAGGAACTTCTCCTTACCTGCCTCCACCGGCTATGCGGAAGGAAGGAGGTGGGCGGGATGTTTACGTCCCGCTCATCTCCGCCCCTCCGCTTCTGTTGGCCGCCTGCCATGTGACGTCGCTGTGACGCCGCACGAAACGCCCCCTTAGGAAGGAGGCGGGTCGCCGGCCAGAGCGACGTCGCAGGGCGGGTAAGTGCGTGTGAAACTGCCGTAGCGATAATGTTCGCTACGGCAGCTATCACAGGATATCACCTATGCGACGGGGTCGGGTACTATCGCGCTCGGAATCGCTAGCCAATGCTAGTGATGTTGCAGCGTGCAAAGTACCCCTAAGTATGGATAACATAAAGAGAAGAGAACTGTCTGATGACTTGAGAACTAAAAATTGTTGAAAAATATCAACAATCTCAAGGTTACAAGTCCATCTCCAGAGATCTTAATGTTCTTTTGTTCATGTGTGCAAAGTAATTAAGAAGTTTACAACATTTGGCGCAGTAGCTAATCTCCATGGACCTGGAAAGCAGAGAAAAATTGATGAACGGTTGCAATGCAGGATAGTCTGGATGGTGGATAAGCAGCACCAATTAAGTTCCAAAGAAATTTAAGCTGTCCTCCAGGCTCAGGGTGGATCAGTGTCAGTGCAAGCTATCTATCCACATATGAATGAAAGGAAATGCTATGGCAGGAGACCCAGGAGGACCCCACTGATTACACAGAGACATAAAAAAGCTAAACTGCACTGTACTTGAGTAAGTAAAAATCCTTCTGGAAAAGTGTCTTGTGGGCAGATGAGACCAAGACAGAGCTTTTTGGTAAAGCACATTATTCTACTGTTTACTGAAAACGGAATGAGGTCTACAAAGAAAATAACACAGTACCTACAGTTACATATGGTGGAGGTTCAAAGATGTTTTGGGGTTGTTTTGCTGCCTCTGCTATTAGGTGCCTTGACTGTGTGCAATGCATCAGGAAATCTGAAGATTACCAAAGGATTTTGGGTCACAATATAGAGCCCAGTGTCAGAAAGCTGGGTTTGCGTCCTAGGTCATGGGTCTTCCAGTAGGACAATGACCCAAAGATACTCAAGAAGCCCCCAGAAATAGATGGAAACAAAGCGCGGGAGAGTTCTGAAGTGGTAGCAATGAATAAGGATCTAAATCCTATTGAACAACTTTGGAGAGATCTTAACATTGCTATAGGGAGAAGGCACCTTCAAATATGAGACCTGAGAGCAGTTTACAAAAAAAAAAGGTTGATAAAATGATAAAAAAAAGACAAAATTTTCAAAACATCTTGATTTATTCAGTGTCAAGTATGAGCATTACATGTAGTAATCCCTGCACCTACAGCCTTGGCTGCTATCAGTGGTGAAATTAATGGTTGTCTTATCACTCTTAATGCACGTGGGCAAAGCATCAAAATCCACTGCTGGCAGCTTCCTTTGTAAATGCCAACCAATTATGTCCAAGAAGTGCTCGATGGGAGACAAGTCCGGAGATGCTGCAGGCCATGGTAGCACATTTAGGCCACAGAGGCTACTCACAATTGTGATGCCCTGGCAAAACCAGGTAGTCACAAAAAGAGTTAATCCTCCTTGGCACCAACACAGTCCCCACACAGATATACACCAGCCAATCAGGCCCTACTCACCCCCTCCCCAGGAAAATGGGAGGGATCGAGAGGAGCTTAGGAAGTGCAGAGAGGAGTTAAGTTGCAGTTTGTGCTGTAGTCAGTGGAGAGCTGAAAAGAGAGAGTTGGAGATCCCTGGAGAGGTTGGTAGTCAGGGTTGGAGCCCTGGACTACCGGACTAGGTGGCAGTGAGGGCCACAGGCACGGAGATCTGGTCATGGGGAACCTGAAGCCGACCGGGGCAGGGTTGTAGCCCGCCGGTGCTGAGAGAGGCGACCCAATCCAGAGGCCGTTCAAGCGGACTAGTCCAGACAAGAAAGAGACAGACAGAGAATGTGTAAGAAAGGGCCCTGGCTGTATATCTGGGTGTGGGACCCGAGCACACCCCTCCAAAAGGCTCTCGACATTCTCTCTGTGTTTACTGACCATCCACATGAGTACAGCCTCATCCAGCACCACGACAACCGAACTGTAAGTTTCTTGCTCCCTGCAATACCTCTCATATTACGCTGGGCCCCGGGACTACACCTCCCCTACCCGTGGAGGGGATCCCACCTTGCTGCCCCGCTCCATCAGCCCCGGGCGCCCCATCACCAGGAAGCGGCAGTGTCACCATCCATCACCGCAACCCACGGGTGGCGTCAGTGACAAAGACTCTATCCCCTGTAAATAACTCCTTTTCACTCGTGGGCGACGGACGGCTGCTCGAGCCCTGGATCCGGCTGCCACTCAAGCCCCAGACACGATCCCGGACCCCACCGTCACTCGAGCAGCCCACCAGTTGCGCTCTGTCCCCTGCCCGCTACACAATCATACAAGCAAAATTCGACCTGATAATGTCATGTTTAAAAGAGTCTCCTGGGACACTTAGGAGAAATAACAGTACCACTGGTTTCTCGACTAGGGATGATCGAATACCTGAAATATTCAGCTTTGCGAATATTTGCCGAATAGTTTGCCGCTATTTGACTATCCGCGAATATTCGATGCGCAATGTAAGTCTATGGGAAATCCGAATAACAACTATTCGGAACTATTCAGGCTTCCCATAAACTTACATTGCGCATCAAATATTCGCATAGTGGCGAGTTATTCGTCGAATATTCGCAAAGCCGAATATTTGAGGTATTCGATCATCCCCATTCAGAACCAAATAAATGTAGCACCAAGCTGTTAATGGACCTGGATGAAAGATACTGTATATAATCATAATATGTCATAACACCACAATTACATACAATTCCACAAAGAACAATAATTGCACATAATGATATTAGAAGATAAGTAGACATAATAGATAAATTGCTACAATTTTATAATTATGTATAGAGACATCAAAATAAAAGACAATTGAAATATATCTCCATAGCCATGGCAATGGCAATGCGTAATGGTGTATAAGCAAGGAGACTAGCGAATTGTAAATCAAGATGAATGAACATCTGCATCAAATAAAGAAGTGTAAAAACTAAATATATAACAAGTTGAGTATGAAAATGTATTTTTTATTTTTATATATGTTTACTATAATCATAAGCATTTCATATAAAATGTAAAAAGTAGTGGATTTCAGGCATACACATCATACACACCTGAAATCCAAACAAGCCATAGAATGAACCATTATAGCATGGCATATATGAAATACAATTAAGGAATAAATATAGATAAAAATACAAAACTCATACACTGTAACTATATGCACATGTACAGTTTAATGATACCTATCAACGTGTGCATCTTAGAATGTGTGATGCATATCAAACACATGACCATGCATCCATTAGCTTTTGTGCGGTGTTCGGCGTTGTACTCGCTTGGTGTCATGGCGGTGGGAGACTCTGTTCACACTGCAGAGTCCAACAAGCAGCCTGAAATCCCTTAGTCTGTCTTGGGCATTGGCTGGTTCTGGCGTCACTGCTCTCCAGTACAGCAGAAGTTAATTCATGCTCATGTGGTGCCCCTGACTTGGTCAGGCACCACTGAGTACTGCACTCAGTCTGAGTGAGTACAAAACAGGTAATCCTAAAGGCTGACTAGGGTGTGGACACACAGACACTTAGTAACCAAGAACACACTGTGATATAATCACTGGTACTGTGCTGAGAGGGTTAAGGTGTGTTACCTGGGCCGGCTCTGTTGTGGACAGCTAATGAGATAGGTGGGACGGCTGTTCACCATATCTCCACCTCGGGGTGTGGTCCCATGAATGAAAGTCAGGCCTCTGGACACACCCATGGCCCTGCACTGAAGTTCCTGTGCTGGAGGAAGTAGCTGGGTGTATTGATGGGTGGAGGTAAGGAAACAGCATCTGAGAAGGCTCTGCAGGGACTTGTGGACTGAACATAACCTGAAGGGCTGAGGTTTGGGAATGTACCTGTTTTCCTGCCTGTACATGCCATGTGATGTCCGTACCAGCGCGGCGCTTTATGAAGTGGAATAAAGCAGGCTGTGATCTTAAGAAACTGTGCCTCCTGTGTCTACCTGAAGCCCTCATGCTGAGCGAGTAATCCCCTATGTTGCAAGGTGCAACGTCACATATGGTGTCTCGAATGCGGGCATGCGGTCTGGTTGCTAGGGGCAACGCAGCCTGGTTGCTAGGGGCAACGGCCTAGAACATATTCCTGTGGATACGGACTGCTTGCGGTGGATCGGCGGGTCCACGAAAATTTTTTGACGCGGTTTGCGGTGGATCGGCAGGTCCACGAACAGGGACAGCGCTCTCAAGCACCTGGTGGTGATTCAGCAGGTCGTTGGGGACCCGTGCTGCAGTGGCGAGAGTCCAGCGACTGGAGGTTCCAGGCCAGCCGGAATTGCAAGGCCCTGCTTGGTGAGCAGTGATACACCACAGGCTGGAGATCCTGGTTGTACGGGCAGTACAACCCGGAAAGGTTAGTGGTTCTCTAACCCCCCCCCCTGTCTTTGACCACCGGGTATTACCCATTGGAGCGCCCCTCCTGTTCCTCTTTTCGTTGCAGCATGGAGGAGCTCCTGAACCAGCTGCTGCAGAGCCAGCAGCACCAACAGCATGTGCCTGGAGGTCCAGTGACAGCAGTGGGGGCTAAAAGCCAAAAAGAGGGAATGGTCCCTGCAGACGTTGTGGAGGAGCTGTACCAGTTCCTGGTGCAGGGACAGCAGGAGCTGTCAGTGTGCAGCGATGTGGCAGCCATGGACCAGTTTGAGCGTTCCCTTCGGGGGCCGGTATGGACACTGGGTGCCCAGGGAGATAAGGGCGAACGGTGTGAACTGGGGGCTAAGGACGTTGCATGGAAACCCCAAAAGGGGGCGGAGTCCCAAAAAGGGGTGGTTGCCCAAAAGGGGGCGGAGTCCCAAAAAGGGGTGGTTGCCCAAAAGGGGGCGGAGTCCCAAAAAGGGGTGGTTGCCCAAAAGGGGGCGGAGTCCCAAAAGGGGTGGTTGCCCAAAAGGGGGCGGAGTCCCAGAACGAGGTGGTGGCCCAAAAGGGGGTGGAGTCCCAAAAAGGGGTGGTTGCCCAAAAGGGGGCGGAGTCCCAAAAAGGGGTGGTTTCCCAAAAGGGGGCGGAGTCCCGGAACGGGGTAGTTACCCAACAGGGGGCGGAGCCTCAGAAAGCGATGGTGACCCAGAAGGGGGTGGAGCATTTACAAGCCAAACAGGTAGACTATAGCAAGGGGCAATGGGGTTCGCCTTACATATGTCCTACCTGCGGTATAGGCTATCCATCCAGTATGAGGCCACAGAAGTGCTCCGTGGACTTGAATGGGCTACGTGTGTCTGGTCTGTTAGACCCGGGGAGCCGGTTGACCTTAGTTAGACCCATGCCTGATCTCCATGTGATGGTGGGTAGGACGATAGAAGGAAGTTGTGTGCATGGGACCACTAAAGTATATCCTCTGGCCAGGGTGATGATTCAAACGGCCAAACGTTTGGGACGCCCTGATGTGGGTGTAGCGCCAGATCTGTTATATCCAGTTATCATAGGACGGGACTTTGAGCTCTTTCAGGATTTATGGAAGACAGAGGCCGGGACCGATTGCACAGGAATGAGTCGGCCCTCGCCTAAGAAAGCCTCTTTTCCGTATGAGGTTATACAGATTCCCTGTGGGATAGTGGGGTGCAATGAGGAGATGGTACCTCCACATAAGGACTGTCAAGAGTTAGGGGTGACCATGACGTCTCCAAAAGGAAGTGACAGTGTGACCACTACAGTTATAGTAGCTCCAGAAAAGGGGGCCGACATCTGGTTAAGTGGGGACGTGTTAGTCCAGGACACCAGGGGGAGTGACGATGACTCCAGTAAAGACACTGACTCCAGAAAGGTGACAAGCAGGTACAGTAAGGTACAGAAGTGTGAGAAGGGGAAAACTTCCTCCCGACGCCGAAGACGTAATAAGCGCCGAGAGGTGGCACAGTGTATGTCGCCTGAGGGTGCAGAGAAAGTGAAATACCTGGGTAATGAAAACACGTTGCCAGTAGCAACTGCTACGGTAGAGTCTGACAGTGATATCCTACAAAAGAAAGAGGAATCAAAGACTGAACTGACACATTGTCACGACAAAAATCAGCAGGGTGAAATTGCAGGGAAGGAACCGACCAAAGAAGTAATGGCGGTGTCTCCTATAATTTCCATGCATGAAGCTGGAGGTCTGTTGGATGATAGCGCTGTACGAGATGACATCCTACAGAATAATATAGGAGAAGGAATCCAGGGCAGTGTTGGTGGAGTACAAATCCCCAAAGGTCATGGTGAGCAGACCGGTAAGCTACCCAGTGGTGAAGTGATGAATGTTGAAAATGGGGCCAAGGTTCTAAGAAGAACAGAGTGCAGTGCTGAAGGGCGTAACACCCTGGTAGAAGGCGATGCTGTAAACTCCCAAGAGAAGGCAGAGGGTGACACTGCAGAGACCCAAGGGGAAGGTGGAGGGAATGCAGTGAAGTCCCAAGACACAGCAGGTGCTGTAAAAGCGGAAAGAGCCTCTGAGGAAGAGGTGAAGTCTGGACGTGAGGTCTCATCAGAAGCTGAGAGCCTGACTGACTCAGTGGGTAAGACCAAGATCGCAGACAAGAAGATTGGCTCAGCTAAGAGCCTGAAACCCGAAGGCTCTGAGGCCGGGACGGAACATGAGGCGTGTGTAACTCAACAGGTGAAGCCTTTGGCGGAGAATATGGAGGAAGGCAAGAGACCTGAGAAACAGTCTAGTGTCCTTGACACTGAAGGAAGCAGACCAGTCTTCAAGTACCGGATAGACGTGCCGGAAGACTTAAGAGAAGCCTGTGCCAGTGAGAAGGTGCATGAGAGATTCCAGAAGGCAGTAGGGGCCTGTAAAGTGTACTTTGCCGCAGAGACTAATCAGTTGGTGGTGTGCTCTTTCAGTGATGCCACAAAGAAGCGAGTGGCAATCCTGAGTGACATGCACCTACGGTGTCTTCGTACGAAGTGGCTCATCACTGCAAAGAAGGATGAAGACACCAGACGCTTGGCGCAGCTGACCGCAGGCTTTCAAGAAGTGGTGGTTGTGAAGAAAGCATTAATTGGACTGGCATTGAGAGCACTAAGAAATAATATTAAGCAAGCCAGGAAGGTTCCAGGTGTCACAGCTGTGCATTTAGATAAAGACAGTGGAACATTTCGTATCTATGGGACAACTGCAGAAGCGGTGAAGACAGCTCGCCGGTTATTGGAGTTTGTGGAAGAGATCATTCAAGTGCCCAAAGAGATGGTTATGAGGCTTATTGGACGACATGGAAGAGCCATGCAGGAGATGGTTGATAAGACCGGTGTGACGACATTAAGAATTGATATTCATAACGAAGCCAGGAGGCTCTGTGAAGTCGGTATGGTTCCATGTACCATTGTGGGCACAACTGGATGTGTTGAAGATCTACGAGCCCTCCTAGAATACCGTTTGGGATACCTGGAAGAGTTAAAACAATTGAATCAAGAAAGACGGAAGATTGCAAACCAACTTCGCCAAGTTGGTGTAGTTTGGCGACCATATAGGGGCTATGGCCCCGAAGAGAAAGGTGGCCCGCTCGATGAACGTGTTGCTTCAGAGGGCAAAAGCAAGTCCAATGGTAAAAGGAGCCAGGGTCATAGAGGACCCAGGTATTCATCGGGCTATAGCACAGACTCTGAACGGTCTCAGTCCTGTGAGACACAATCCAAAGGACTGAATGAAAGTGGCGATGGGTCGTTAGCCAATGTCGTTGACAAGAGAGTGCACAATCCGAGAAACAGACGACGATGCCCGGGTGGAAGAGCCCACGATAGATTTATACACAGACCCTGCGGAGGGCCTGGTTATGGCGCCTCTTCTGGCAGTTCACCGCTGATGCCCCTCGATAGTGACCCCTCTAGTGGTCGGGATAGCTCAGGGTTAGACGGAACGGTAGTATCGACTGGGAGAGAGACTCTCTCCTACACTGACCGTGGGTGGCAGCCTTGGAGAGCTGGGACTGACCAGGGGGCGTATGAGAGAGTTCGCTGGGGAGGGTCCGGTGACTGTGACGGACGGTACGTCAATGGCTGTAGTCCGGGGCGGACGGCGCGGGTGCTCTTGTCCGCTATGTCTAGGTGCCAAAACCCTCCGGCTTTGGGCAGAGGGGGAGGATATGTGATATAATCACTGGTACTATGCTGAGAGGGTTAAGGTGTGTTACCTGGGCCGGCTCTGTTGTGGACAGCTAATGAGATAGGTGGGACGGCTGTTCACCATATCTCCACCTCGGGGTGTGGTCCCAGGAATGAAAGTCAGGCCTCTGGACACACTCAGGGCCCTGCACTGAAGTTCCTGTGCTGGAGGAAGTAGCTGGGTGTATTGATGGGTGGAGGTAAGGAAACAGCATCTGAGAAGGCTCTGCAGCGACTTGTGGACTGAACATAACCTGAAGGGCTGAGGTTTGGGAATGTACCTGTTTTCCTGCCTGTACATGCCATGTGATGTCCGTACCAGCGCGGCGCTTTATGAAGTGGAATAAAGCAGGCTGTGATCTTAAGAAACTGTGCCTCCTGTGTCTACCTGAAGCCCTCATGCTGAGCGAGTAATCCCCTATGTTGCAAGGTGCAACGTCACAACACACACAGCTTATAGGGGACCCCTGGGCAGACCCAGGGAGGGGGCGTAGCCCTCGCATCCCAGCTAGTGGTGGGTAGTGGGACTGGAGACAGAGAGTTGTGCAGTGGCAATCAGAGGTTTAGGAGTGGAGCAGCCGCATCTGAGGTGTAGAGCAGGAGACTGTCAGACCATGCACCTGTAGTGGCTGCTGGCGAGGGAGAGTGGCTACCCAGTGGTGCTGCCTGAAAACTACCTAGTGAAGAGGCGGCTGAGTAAGGAGACTACCGGTAGACCAGGCCCGCACGGAGAAACAGGTTCCCAGAGCAGGAACCCATCTACTCGGCCTGATAAACCTGCTGGTGAAGGTACTGAATGTACCTCACCGAACAACACAGAACCCGCAGCATCAACAGCAACGAGGGGGCCCATAAGGAGGATCGAGCCTGGAGCCATCTTATCCTTAATCCACACTGTCAGCAAACAGGTCAGAAAGGGGAGAACGACAGTTGCGACTTCCCTTGGTGATTCCCGCAGTACTACAAGTCAGGGGTCACCCCAAACAAGAAGGGCTAGGAAGGCGAGTCAGTAGTCACCCCTATATCAGCCGGAGGGATACCTGATTCCACCTGGTTCATCATAGCATCGCTCGGGTTGTCTCACTCTACCAGCAAAAAGTGAGTAAAAACCCTGAAAGACATTGCTGCCTGTGTGTGAGTTCTTCTGCAACCTGTGGTACTACTGTGTAGCCCCGCAAACGCTGTGTCGGTGCATTACCTTCAGGGACTCCACACAGCTGTCAGTCTGGATCTTGTCACAGGTAGGAAACCTTCTTTCTTGATTGTCGTGACGCCACTCTCAGATTTGCGGTCAGTGGGGACCGCCACTGCAGGTTAAGGGATGCCTGGGGCTGATGGTGGGTGCAGTCAGTTGTGATAGCCTCCTGAGAGTGAGGCAAGCCCCAGGGCCCTGTGTAGGTGTGAAGAACTACAAGGCGCAGAATGACTCCACACAAGCAGGATGTCTTTCAGGGTTTTTACTCACAGTTGATGGCAGGGTGAGTGACCCGGGCATAGCTGGGATGAACCAAGTGGGAACCAGGTATCCTTCAGGCTGACTTCTGATGGTGACTACCAACTCGCCTTCCTTAGCCCTTGGTGGTTTGGGGTAACCCCGACTTTTAGTCCCTATGGGGGTCACCCAGGGAAGATGCTGCAGCCTCTCTCCCCTTCGTTTGCCGTTTGCTTGTCGCCTGGACCAGGCCACTCCAGCTACTTGCCTCCTGTGACCTATGGGCCCTATCTGTGGCTGCGGCTTTTGTGGTGTTGTGGCGTGGGCTTTGAGAGCCCCACACCGGCAGGTTTAGCAAAAGAAAGCTGGATCTATCTCCGCTTCGGGATCTGCCGCCCGTTTGGGCCTGGTACTCCCTAGCAGTCTCCTTACTTCCCACTCCGTGCTCTCTCTCTAGCTGAGATGGGTTTCGGGTAGCACTCCTAGTCGACCGTTCTCCCCCGTCGGTAGCCACTGCGCGGACGCTGTCAGACTACAGCAGCCCACGGGATCTGCTCCTCTCTCGAGCTCCCTGGACTCTGCACTGAACTGGCTCACTGCCCCTCCTCTCCTGTTCTTGCCTACGCCACCTAGCAACCAGACTCTCTTACCACACCCCTTGAGTGGAGATGGAGGCTTTTGGCCCCCTCCACTATTCCAGTGGAGGTCAAGGCTTTGCCCCCTCCTGGGATCCCCAGGGGTCCTCTCAAAGGTACATGTGTGAGACCTGATCACTATGCGCCTGTGTAGTCACACCTCGGTCAGCCTTCTGGATTACCTGTGTTGTACTGTCCCCAGCATGGGTGCAGTACTCAGTGGTGCCTGACCAGGTCAGGGGCGCCACATTCCCCCTTAGTTATCACCAGCACGTCCTCGGGCTGCAAGACAACATTTTAAAATGCATAAAACAGTAAAACATGGTAAAACATTTTAAAACCACCAGGTACCATACATCACCACCCTCCACCCACAAGTCCGTTAACCCACCCAAACCCTCTCACGTTGGCCGCGCCTTCAGCCACTTCTGGCAGGATGTAGAGGCGGCTTTCGTGGTCTGGTGGTTTCAGGGTATACCTGGCCTGGTGGAACCGCGCCTTCAGCCTCTTCTGGCAGGATGTAGAGGCGGCCTCCACAGTTGGTGCTGACCAGGTACCCTCTTTGTGGTGGAGAGCCAGGCCCCATAAACAGGCATGCTCTCTGGTTGCAGGTGAGCCAAGGCCCCATAAACGGACGTGCTCCCTGGTTGCAGACGAGCCAAGCCCCTAAACAGGCTGGCTCTGGTGGTGGTACCCTCTGGTGTAACTATTTACACTGCGAGAGTTTGTGGCTATAGCCAGTTCATAGCCTTAAGGTTCATTTCTCACATTAGTTTATGTGGGCACATACTTAAACATTTAACGTTGCAAAACTTTTCAAACTGGTAACTTGCTGTATTTCTTATGTTATTTACATGGATTCCTCCTCACCAGGGCTTGGGCCTGTAGGGCTGCGGCACCTGTTGGTTTCTCCATCTTGGTCATCAATGGGTTCCTTTTCTTTTCTTTCCTCTGTATCTTCTGTATCTGTTTCTTTCTCTGTATCTGTTTCTTTTTCTGTAGGACATGGTGTTACGTCTAGCGCATACCACCCTCTTTCTCCTTGATGCATGGTAAACTGTACGGAGTCTCCTGTACGCAGGTTCCTTCCAGGATGTCCTCTGGGCAAATTAGCTCTGACGTCTCTCCTATTGACAAAAATGCCTTCTTTGATACCAGGTGCAACGATGAACCCGTATCCTGACTTCAGGCTAAAGTCTTCCACAATTCCTCTACAAAGGGGTCCTCTGACCTGTGCTTTGGCTCTTCTCAGGAACCGTTTCTCCTTCAAGTCTCTGGCCGTTATTTCATCTTTCTGCTCTGGGGATGGCGGTGCAGGAGACAACTGGGTTCTGCTACGGCGCCGTGTCTTGCGGGCTTGATTCTGCTGGGCTGTTACTTCAATGCCTGCAGGCCCCCAGGTGAGGTTTCTGGTCAGATCTTCGTCAGCAGACGGTGTCAGGTCTTCTTCATCCCAGCGGGAATATGGCAGCATCTCCGGCTCTGGGCATGGGTCCACAGCTGGTGGCTCCTGAGTCAACTCCTCAACTTCCTGGCCTCCTCTCCCCCTTAGTTCTTCTTGGCACTCCTTTGGTGGCGGTGCTGGGGATGGACTTCCTTCAGCAGGCCCAGGCGGGGGACTCTTTGGCGTGATTGCTGCAGGGGTTGCCGGAATCCTCTTGGGGGTGTGCGGAGGGAGTATGTACTGGTCCACCAACCATTGTGGAAACTTGGCCTCCATGTCAGCCTTCAGCTGCCAGTATGCGGGGTCCTCCCCCAGCGTGGGCTTTCCAGCAGGGACCTCTTTGGACTGTGGAGCGGTGTCTGCTCTGGCCTTGCAGGCCGGGGTTAATGATGATGCAATCTTATCTTGGCGGGCCGCGCCTGGCATGGCGGCGGCCTGGTCTTGGCGGGCCGCGCCCTGCATGGCGGCGGCCTGGGTCGGCGTCGCTGTTGCAGTGGGCTCTGTGCAGGCTGAGCTGGCCGTCGCTGCAGCAGTCTGGGCTTGGCGGGCCGCGCCTGGCGTGGCTGCGGCCTGGTTCAGCACCTCACTTGCGGCACGGACGAGCGTTGCTGCGGCGGTGGGGTCTTGGCGGGCCGGGCCTAGCAGGGCGGCGGCCTGGGTCAGCGTTACGCCTGCGGCGCGGATGAGGGTCGCGGTGGCAGCCGGTTCTTTGCGGGCCGGGCAGGGCATCGCTGCAGGGACCGGGTCTTGGTGGGCCGAGCAGGGCATCGCTGCAGGGACCGGGTCTTGGTGGGCCGAGCAGGGCATCGCTGCGGCGGCCTGGGCTTGGCGGGCCGCACCTGGCGTGGCTGCGGCCTGGCTCAGCGTCGCCGCGCCGGGCGCCTCTTCAGGGACCGCGGGCGTGGCAGCAGGGGTCGGGGCATCCGGGCCGGCAGGGGTAATACTGGACTCACCCATCGGTGGCAGCATCGGGGTCTGAGTCGTTGCCACTCGGTCTGGCGCTCGGCGCGCGGCTCTCCCTTCATAGGCCTGAACCGCGGCAGCCATCTCCAGAAGTTCCATGCGTTCTTCTCTGATCTGCTCCACGACCCGGGTCTCCAGTCGGTCGCAGAACTGGGCCAGCTCCCGATACCACCAGGCAGCGGAGCCCGGTTCTGGGTTTCTGCGGTCAGACGCCATTTCTTCTGCGCCCTCTTCTGCACGATTTCCCAGCAGTGGACTCGTCGTTGCCTCTAGTAGCAAGCTGTTCAGTTTCCGCTCTGCCTCTTTCAGCAGCTCCTCTCCCAGCAGCAGGCTTCTGGCTCCCTTTCTGTCCCGACGTCTCTGGACGCTTCCGCTCTCTTTACAAGCGAGGTCAGAACTCTGCAGGGGATCTCTGGGTAGCCACACCTCTTCGTGGGCGGTAACTTCTCCCAGCGCGGGCTGCTGTTGTTTTTCAGCGCGCTTTTCATGGTGGCAATATGGCGGCGTTTCCAATTTTTCAAGCGGACCGCCCAGGCACATGGTCACCTGTCTGAACAGGTCTAGTCCTTATCCTGTTCGTGACGCCAGATGTCGAGCCCCGGGTACGCTGTGTCGGTGCATTACCTTCAGGGACTCCACACAGCTGTCAGTCTGGATCTTGTCACAGGTAGGAAACCTTCTTTCTTGATTGTCGTGACGCCACTCTCAGATTTGCGGTCAGTGGGGACCGCCACTGCAGGTTAAGGGATGCCTGGGGCTGATGGTGGGTGCAGTCAGTTGTGATAGCCTCCTGAGAGTGAGGCAAGCCCCAGGGCCCTGTGTAGGTGTGTAGAACTACAAGGCGCAGAATGACTCCACACAAGCAGGATGTCTTTCAGGGTTTTTACTCACAGTTGATGGCAGGGTGAGTGACCCGGGCATAGCTGGGATGAACCAAGTGGGAACCAGGTATCCTTCAGGCTGACTTCTGATGGTGACTACCAACTCGCCTTCCTTAGCCCTTGGTGGTTTGGGGTAACCCCGACTTTTAGTCCCTATGGGGGTCACCCAGGGAAGATGCTGCAGCCTCTCTCCCCTTCGTTTGCCGTTTGCTTGTCGCCTGGACCAGGCCACTCCAGCTACTTGCCTCCTGTGACCTATGGGCCCTATCTGTGGCTACGTGGCTGCGGCTTTTGTGGTGTTGTGGCGTGGGCTTTGAGAGCCCCACACCGGCAGGTTTAGCAAAAGAAAGCTGGATCTATCTCCGCTTCGGGATCTGCCGCCCGTTTGGGCCTGGTACTCCCTAGCAGTCTCCTTACTTCCCACTCCGTGCTCTCTCTCTAGCTGAGATGGGTTTCGGGTAGCACTCCTAGTCGACCGTTCTCCCCCGTCGGTAGCCACTGCGCGGACGCTGTCAGACTACAGCAGCCCACGGGATCTGCTCCTCTCTCGAGCTCCCTGGACTCTGCACTGAACTGGCTCACTGCCCCTCCTCTCCTGTTCTTGCCTACGCCACCTAGCAACCAGACTCTCTTACCACACCCCTTGAGTGGAGATGGAGGCTTTTGGCCCCCTCCACTATTCCAGTGGAGGTCAAGGCTTTGCCCCCTCCTGGGATCCCCAGGGGTCCTCTCAAAGGTACATGTGTGAGACCTGATCACTATGCGCCTGTGTAGTCACACCTCGGTCAGCCTTCTGGATTACCTGTGTTGTACTGTCCCCAGCATGGGTGCAGTACTCAGTGGTGCCTGACCAGGTCAGGGGCGCCACACTACACACTTACACTGGGCCCTGGGGCCAGCCTCACTCTCGGGAGGCCACAACAACTGACTGCATCTACCATCAGCCCCAGTCGCTCCCTAAACTGCAGTGGCGGTCACCCACTGACCGCAAATACCGAGAGTGGCATCACGATTCCCATTGAAGTTAACCTGACCTGCCTGTTGTCAGAAGAATCCCAGCACGTGAAGTCCCTGAAGACCCTGAGGCGACCTGAAGGTAATGGGGCTACACACTGACTTATGATCATCTCCCTTTATAAAGCTCCGGTCCCTGGGGCTGAGTGCCGAATATAGCTTCTGCTTCCTCAGTTCCCATGGTTTTCCAAATCTATGGATATATGGATATCAACAAGTTGCGGTTCTGCGTGGTGTGTGTGTTCTCCAGTTGTGTATTTATTTCCTACGCCTTTTGCTTTACTCCTCAGTTCATTTATTGTCTCTCCTTTGTGTTTGAGTGCAGTGTGCACGAGTTTTTGTTTATCCTTGTCTGTGCTTATTTGTGGGGTTTTCCCTGTTTCTTTACTTGTTTCTGTCTCTTTCCCTGTCTCTTTCCCTGTCTCTTTCCTTGTCTCTGTCCCTTTCCTTGTCTCTTTCCTTGTCTCTGTTTCTTTCCTTGTCTCTGTCTCTTTCCCCTCTGTCTCTGTCTCTTTCCCTGTCTCTTTACTTGTCTCTGTATCTTTTCCTGTCTCTTTCCTTGTTTCTGTCTCTTTCCCTTTCTCTTTCCCTGTCTGTCTCTGTCTGTCTCTTTTCCTGTCTGCCTTTCTCTTAGGGTAAGTTCACACAGTGCGTTTTATGCGGCGTTTTTGCGCTTTTTTCGGGTGCGTTTTTGGCCTCAAAACTGCATGACTTTGCTTCCCCAGCAAAGTCTATGAGTTTTCATTTTTGCTGTCCGCACACAACTTTTTTTTAAGCTGCGTTTTTGAGCTTAAAAAAAATGGACATGTCAATTCTTTACTGCGTTTTTCTGCGTTTTTCCCCCATGCAATACATTGGAAAAACGCAGAAAACTGCAGAGATCAAAACCGCAGCAAAACGCAGCCAAAAACGCACTAAATCGCGGCAAAAACGCATGCGTTTTTGCCGCGTTTTTTTGCCGCAGGTGCGTTTTTTGTGCGTTTTTAGCGGCCAAAAACGCACAAAAACGCAGCTTCAAAAAAACGCAGCGTGTGCACATAGCCTTACCCTGTCTGTCTCTGTCTGTCTCTCTGTCTGTGTCTTTCCCTGTCTGTCTGTATCTGTCTCTTTCCCTGTCTGTCTCTTTGACTGTATCTCTCTCTGTCTGTCTCTTTCTGTCTCTCTCTATCCATCTCCCCACCGACATCTTATTGCCTCACACATAAGCTTCTTATACTAACAATTTATTTTGTTCCTATACCAACCAATTACAGCTCCTATTAATAACCTGTGTCTGTGCAAAATTTCGTGATTGTAAATGTGACGCTGCGGATTCCTTTAGCGGACATACACACACACACACACACACACACACACACACACACACACACACACACGTACACTCAGATTTATATATTCGATACACAGGCAAAATACCTGCTTAGGTATATTTGTAGGTAGATGGTCTGGGATGGGTGCTCCCACTTCCCAGTGCGTGTTTTATCCTGCTTCCTCAGGGGTAGTGTCTGTGGATGCGGTAGGGAAGGCATGTGGTCTTAAATATAGATGGTGAACCAATGGGCTATGTAAATAGAGTGGGGATAATAATAGCAGGTGATAGATATAGCGTGCGTGTAGGAAGCCCACATGCATGATGCATAGTGAATTGGCAGCCCCAAGATTATGTAATATCCTCTTTTGTGGAATGTACACCATGAGCTAGAGCTAAAGCCCCGGAAATTAAGTGTCTTGGTATGTGGACCCCAGCGTATACCCCTCAGGCTGTAGTGCCTCCCTGAAGGCTCCCTCAGCTAGGGTATGCACTACAACAACTGCGTTCCAGACCAATGGGCCGTCTTCCTTAATAAAGTTTACCCAGTCTCCCCAGGTAAAAGCGGGACCCTCGCAGACCCATCCGGCGTTAATGCCAGTCCCTTTCTCTTGGATAACCCGTACCTCCACTCGTAGTACAGGTGACAGATGACCCAATGGGTGATGCAGCCGCCGACTGCTCTGCCACCTGGAAACGCCAACTGAGCTGGGTCCCGGGCCTCCTGCCATTTCTTACATTCGATAACCTGGGCCACCCACTTAACGTCTGCTGGGTGTGGGGCTGGGGGCTTCTCGGTCACATAGCTCTGCTCCAAAGGAAGGTTTTACTGGCCGTAGCCCCACTTATGGTCAACACAGTCTGTGGTGATCGAGGCGTTAGGGCTACCTCTTGGCCTGGAATCTCCCTTCCGGCTCCTGACTCCCTTGCAGCCAGTGATGCCTGCAGCTGCCGGATCCTCTCTCCAGGGCTGCAGGGCTGCAAGGGCTTAATGGGGATTGTCACTATGACTATTTGGATTTGTTGCAAGGCTCGATCTTTTATGGCCGCTGGCTGATATCACTGCTACAGACCTCCTGGCCACCCCTTCTTCACCTTTGCAGTCATCTGGGTGACCCTATCTTGCCATCTGCACCAACCATGGCCAGTGTGGCGGCGTAGCCCATACCAGCGGCCGTCTCTGACCAAGAAAGTCTCCATCTCTCCCTCTTGGTTCATACTGGTCAGCTTCATCTTCAGAAATAGCATCAATCTGTACTGTTGGGGTAGTCACCATCTTCCGGGCCGCACCCTTTAGCGTGGGGCCTCTACCAGTTTCTTTAGAGCAGCCACACATTCCCCATCAGTTTCCTGTGAAGGGTGGGCTCTTATTTTTCTGTACACCCACTGGAGACGTTTTTTAGTCCCTAGCTCCTGAGCAAATGGGGTTTGTCTTTGCGGTCTTTTTCCCTTGTACCACCCACGATGAGTGGGTCTCTTCTCCTGTCCAAGGCTATGTCAGGCCATCTTTATTTTCACAGCCATTAGTAGTTCCTTAAAGGGGTTATCCGGCTTCTTTGACATTTTTTTTTTTATTTCCCTATTGGGCTACATTGGGGCAGGTAAGTAGATAGAGACCACTTACCTGCCCTGCTATCAGCCCCTCTCCCCCGGCTCAGAGCGGTCATGTGACCGCTCCTGCCGTGATTTTGCTGCTTCCGGTCATTTCATGTCAACATGGGCAGGGCCATGTTGACATGCAAATGTGGAAACAGCAAGTCGCCTCCCTGCTGGGCTGTACAGTGTGATGAGCCCCGCCCCCTTCCCTGCACCCTCCCACACATTCCCCCGCACCACTTACTCTCCAGTAACCTCCACTTGCACTGCTGTCCGTGCCCTGGGGGAGGGGGCCTGGCGGCGGCTGCCGTGGTGTCAGCGCCAGCCCCGGGCCCCCTGCTCAGGATCACACATTCAAATGTACCGGCATCACAGATCACCGATGCCGGTACATTTGAAAGTGCTGATGAGAAGCAGCGCAGCGCTGCTTCTCATCACTGTCCCTCCGGCTGTCTGTGCTCTCTTCAGCACAGCGGTGACGTCACTACTGTGCTGATATGTCCAGAGCACAGACAGCGGGCGAACGTGCAGAAGCGGCGGGGACCGAGGACGGGTGAATATGTATTCCACATGTGTTCCCGATGGGGATGGGGATGGGGATGGGGGGGTGTTGCAGAGCCATTATGTGTGCGTGTGCAGAGCCATATGTGTGCGTGTGCGGTGCAGAGTCATATGTGTGCGTGTGCAGAGCCATGTGTGTGCGTGTGCGGTGCAGAGCCATATGTGTGCGTGTGCAGAGCCATATGTGTGTGTGTGCGGTGCAGAGCCATATGTGTGCGGTGCAGAGCCATGCGTGTGCGTGTGCAGAGCCATATGTGTGCGTGTGCGGTGCAGAGCCATATGTGTGCGTGTGCGGTACAGAGCCATATGTGTGCGTGTGCGGTACAGAGCCATATGTGTGCGTGTGCGTTGCAGAGCCATATGTGTGCGTGTGCGGTGCAGAGCCATATGTGTGCGTGTGCAGAGCCATATGTGGGCGTGTGCAGTGCAGAGCCATATGTGAGCGTGTGCGGTACAGAGCCATATGTGTGCGTGTGCGGTGCAGAGCCATATGTGTGCGTGTGCAGAGCCATATGTGTGCGTGTGTGGTGCAGAGCCATATGTGTGCGTGTGCAGAGCCATATGTGTACGTGTGCGGTGCAGAGCCATATGTGTGCGTGTGCGGTGCAGAGCCATATGTGTGCGTGTGCGGTGCAGAGCCATATGTGTGCGGTGCAGAGCCATATGTGTGCGTGTGCGGTGCAGAGCCGTATGTGTGCGGTGCAGAGCCATATGTGTGCGTGTGAGGTGCAGAGCCATATGTGTGCCTGTGCGGTGCAGAGCCCGATGTGGGGCTGTTATTTGCAATGCTGTAGTGATACCAGGTCAGGTGCTGGGGAAGAATACTGACAGGGAATGTGTGTGCAGGGGGCGGGCAGGGGGTGGGGCTGGACACTGGGGTGGGGCTGGACACTGAGGCTGGGTGCTGACAGCTCTGACTGGGAGGTTTTGCACAGGAAGTGGTCAGTTTGCTGGATCTGAATGTAAACAAGAAGCTGCAGAGAATAAAGGGATAATTCAAGAGGAACAAAAGTTAGATAACAAAAAATAACAATGTAGGTGTGATTTATATGACAATACAGCACAGATAAACTCAAAATTTTTTGTTAAGCTAATGTCAGACAACCCCTTTAAGCCTTTTTTCTCAGGTTGTGAGGAGAACAACCTTGCTCACAGTGCAACTTGAAGGAAAGGGCCAGCTCCGATCCGCACGAGTGCCGATCTCCTTTGCCAAGGATACTTAGTTTATGGACATGGCTTCCGGTGCAATGCATGACACTTACTTACTGCTTCAAGCTGGTGCTCAGCAGCCCTGTTGCTAGTCGTCAATGCTGTTAGGTAGTAAAGGGTGCTTTACACACTGCGACATCGCTAGCACCCGCCCCCGTCGTTGGTGCGACATTTGGTGCTCGCTGCCGTAGCGAACATTATCTCTACGGCAGCGTCACATGCACATACTTCCGCCGAACAATCCCTCCAACAAGGGGGAGGTGCGTTCGGCGTCATAGCGACGTCACTGTGGCGTCACTAAGCGGCCGGCCAATAGAAGCGGAGGGGCGGAGATGAGCGGGACGTAACATCCCGCCCACCTCCTTCCTTCCAGATTGCCGGTGGACGCAGGAAAGGAGATGTTCGTCATTCCTGCGGTGTCACACATAGCGATGTGTGATGCCACAGGAACGACGAACAACATTGTACCTGTGGCAGCAGCGATATTAAGGAAAGGAGCGACGTGTCAACGATCACCGTTTTTGAACGATTTTGTGATCGTTGATCGTCGCTCCTTGGTGTCACACGCTGCGATGTCGCTACCAGCGCCGGATGTGCTTCACTAATGACGTGACCCCGACGATATATCGATAGCGATGTCGCAGCATGTAAAGTACCCTTAAGACACTCAACACTAGAGTTCACTTGGCCAACCAATTTTTGTTTACTTTTATTCTTCACATCGTTATGACAGACATGGCCTTTCTTTCTGTCTCTGTGGGGTACAACTCTTCATTTCTCCAGGATCTGCACCTCTTCCCTGAATACCACACACCTTCGTCCGCTTCTGGGCCCCTGATGAGTTCTGTAGCCAGATGACTTTCTAAGCCAATCGAGCTGAGCCGTAGGCTGCGGACCTCCAGAGGTTACCTTGGGGTTCCCTGACTGTCATTAGCACTAAGGCCAGATCCTCTCGCCTTGAACCCACATCTCGACTGCCTCTCCTCTGGAGCTCCATCTCCTAACTATATGCCTTGCTACCTGTCACTCCTCCCTTTCACTACATTAACCCTATCTTATCTAACATCTCTTCTAAAGCTTGCTCTACTGCTGGCCAACCCAACCACTAGATAGCAGCATTTAATAACCTAACAGACAGTCCTAACTCTGCTGCATCCGGAACTTGTTCTTCTCTAAAAACACTTAGATATCAACACATGCATTTAGAATATTCAATAGTAAACACATAAGACATAGCACAGTTACATCATGGGGGCACTGCCCGTCTATTACATAAGCATTGACTTGGCTATAATAACGCAGCTGAACCCTAATTCGGCAATCAGGCAAAACAGAGCAAAATGACTGGTTCTTTTCAATTATGTTTTAGCTTGTGATGGCCAATTAACAATCAGCTGATCACACAGAGTATTCCTCATGTGACCCCCTGCAATAATCTATAGGGAAACCTGGTGTGACGCCCTGGCACAGCCAGGTTGTCACAGAAAGAGTTAATCCTCCTTGGTAATCTGATCTCACACGGTGCAGCATGACAAAGCACAGCCCCCAGTGTAAGGGAAAAGCAGAGGAGAGGGGAGGGGCTGGAGCAGACAGTGTGTGGAGAGCAGACAGGACGGAGGTCTGAAGTAGTAGCTCCCAGGTGGGGAGTGAGGCATCTCTGAGAGGGCCGGGACAGGCCGTAGTGAGGAAGGGGCCAGAACAGGTAGCCGGAGCAGGGCGGTGGCCCCTCGGTACCTGGGTACCCGGATCACTACAGGGGAGTGATTCCCCGTTCCCGGCTGAGGAGAAAGAGGAAGAGAGAGAGAGGAGAGAAAGGCACTTGGCTGCAGGGAAGGAACAACCAGGGCTGCTGCACCGTGTGTGGGACACTAACACCCCCGTACCAGAGGCCTCGGACACCGGCAATTCTTAGTTCACCAGTGACTCCGTGTGACTTTCTTGTGAGTACACCCGTGCCCTCGGGCACCACACTGCAGCACTGCGCCCTGCCCCCTGCTTACCCCATCACCGGGCCCCGGGACAACCAACCTCCCTACCCACGGAGGGGACATAACAACTACGCTGCTCCCTGTCATCGCTCCCGGGATCCCCTTCCAGAGCAGCGGTGGTGTTCCACCATCACCACAACCGTGGGTGGCGTCACGGACAATCTCCCCTAACAAAACCCCTTTTACTGTGGAGCCTGGGATCACAGACCGGGTCACGCCATCGTGATACCCACAGAAGTGACTCTGTGGCCCGGATCTGAGTACCCCTGGTCCCCGGGCGAAACATTTGGCGTCACGAACAGGATCGAACCCATCCAGTTACCTGGAGGAAGTGCGCCTTATTCTGGACTGTCAGCGGTGATCCGCTGCAAAAATCTTAAAGTCACCATCTTTGCCGCCATTTTGGGCGCGAAAATCTCCCGCCCAGCACCTTCTTCCCCAAGCGTTGGGCGCGAAAAAGAGGCTCCGCCCCCCCGAGAACGCGGGCGGAAGTGAAGCTCCGGAGGACCAGAAGCGAAAGGGAAACTTTAAAAGTTGCTGGAGGGACTGCTCCCGAGTACCAAGGGGGAGCAGAAAGAAGGAACTGCAGCTTATGTAACAAAGACTGTGGAAGCAGGGACGCCAGGACTCTGCCAGCATTTGGTTCCTGGAAGAGGCCGCCGCAGCGATGCACCGAGCCGTTACCCCTGTTACCGGTAGCGGAGCCCGCAGCGCCTGTTGGGGAGGACCCAGACCTGGGGTCCCCAGGCCTCACCTTTGTCACCACCCTGCCACCTGAAATTCTCTATTAACTCAGAATTGTATAAAATGGGTTTTCTGAGCTAGACAACATTGTAAACATTCCAACTTCATAAGGATCTCAACAAAGAGTCACGATGACTCCTTCCCTCCATGTACCAAAAAAAATTAAGGGGTTAAGTCATTCAGAAAAAAAAAAATATTAGTACGTTGTTAGATATACAACATTCTATGGTTAATCAATACACCACAAATACAATAAGAGCAGGGACAGATCTTATTATCGAAACACTACAAATTTCGTGAATCATATGATAAGTTACCACTGTTCACTACTCCAATATCTAGTCAATAAATGACAGCCCCTTCTCACATTATTAATATCCTAACCATAAAGAAGTCCAATACCAGGACACCTAAGAAGGTGCCGGCTGTCACTATATATAACAATAATATAATTAGGTACAAAGTGGAAAAGTCCAGCAGAATACCATAGTACAAAACTACTACATTGTATAGCAATGCGCCTAATGTTAGTAAGAAGAATCAATAAAAGGATGTACAGTAACTTTAATTAAGGTGCATTAACATTGTAGGATTATGGTGCATGAGGATTCATATGAATGCTTGTTTCACAATAATCTTTCAGTATAAACAGGCTGTAGCGATAAGCGCTTGTTCATCAGGTAAAACGATCTTTTGTTTTTCACAAATGATTATTGTTCTCAGCAGCACATTGTCCTGTGTAAATAAGACTGCAGAGGACAATGGCATCCTAGGTGCACTAGACACTATATATTGCGCAGTGCATATTGGTAAGTCCAGTCTGCCTGTGTAAACAAGCTATTGAAGGGAACCTGTCAGTAGGATTAAGGGGTACTTCTCACATAGTGAGATCGCTGCTGAGTTACAGGTTTTGTGATGTACCAGTGACCTCATCAGCGATCTCGCTGTGTGTGACACTGTGACGCCTTGGCAAAACCAGGTAGTCACAGATAGGCCCAGGCATAACACCTTCCCTCACCTAGGTTACACACAGCCGGCCTGAAACCCTAGTCACCCCCCCTTAGGGCAAGACAGGCACACCAGTGGGCGGGACCAGGCGGTTAGGGAACGCCCACCTAGGGGTCTAGACAGCCCGGGGCGGGAAAACAAGCAGTTAAGCTTCAGTTCAGTTTTGTAGTTCAAGTGGAGACGAGTGTGGGCTGGAGCTAGGTGTAGCTCCAGCAGAGGAAGTTCAAGTTGAACGGTGCCAGGGTTGGAGCCCTGGTGCCTTGGCTAGGTGGCAGACGGTGGTCTCTGTCAGCAGGAGACGGGAAGACGGCTCGGCAGATCCGAGGTGGACCGGAGAAGGGTTGGAGCCCACCTGTACGGACACCGGAGGACCCTGAAGCCAGGACCGAAACCAGAGGCCTAGCTAATTAACCGTTTGAGGGCAGGATTATAGGTCCTGTCCCACCCAAAGTCCCAAAAGAAGACAACCACCCACAGAGGGGGGTAGGGCAAACGCCAGTACCCATAGATCCCATGGGTTAGTGTCTGCGGGCACGGCTCCTTACGCACACAGCAAGCCAGGAGCGAACTCCTGAGTTCCAAACCAGGCAGCCCACAATACACAAAAACAGAGCAGAGGAAAGGACAGCGATCACCAGCCCGGGTGGGTGACTCGCCCACCCCAGGGCTGTGGGACACCCGGTGCCGGGCTGGACTAGTCCGGTGGTAGTCAGTGGTGGCTGGGCCCGGCTCCGTGGCCCTGGTGGGTGTCAGTTGAATATGTGGCTGATGACTTTAAGTTTGTGTTCGTGACGCCACCTGTGGTCTGCGGCTATTAAGCCGCCGCTGCTGTGTGAGGCCACCGGGATGATGTTATAGCAGCAATGGTGGTACTGCTCCCCACAGGTGGAGCAATGCCCGGGGCACAGTTGGTGCTTGTGGAAGTCTATGGTGTTGTGTGACTAACACGGTGCAGGGCCGACAAGCAATGAAAGAAACAGGCACAAACAGTAGTCTCTTTACCTTCTCCTCTTTTACTCGGCAGAAACTTAGTCCAGGGAGACCGTCACAGATGGTAAAGATGGTCCGGCCGGCCTGGAAGTGCCTGGGGTGATCTTTGGCCAGTTGAGTATGAGGCCTACTCCTTAATCTTTCTCTGCTGTTTTAGGACACTGCACTTTGGGTTTGCAATTGCCCTCTTGCTGCTGGGACTTGTTGTTCGTCCCCTTTTCTGTGTGGTAGACTGCGCAGGCCCTCTCTGGTGCTTCTCTGCTGAAGTCCACACCGGGCCCTTGGAATGCAGCTGTACCTTCAGATTACTTCTGGGCCAGGGGCTTGCAGCTCTCCTGCCCTCCGGATTCAGCTACCAGGGATGGATTTTATGCCCTGGCAACTACAGACTCCGATGTCCGAGTCTCTGCTGTGCCTCACTGCTCCCCTTGCTTCACTGGGCCAAGCTATCCCAGCTCTAGGCCCCAGTTTCACAAGGCAGCACTACTCTGCGTCTGCACTCTTTCACTCCTGTGTCCAGACTAACCACTACTTCCTCCCTTCAGCCAGACTTAAGGAATGCTCCCTGAAGTTCCAGGTTCAGAGCTCCCTCTGCTGGCCGGAGGGAGAACTGTGTTGGGTGTTAACTTACTGGCCAATAGATCTCCCAATTACCTCCAGGCTCAGCATTAACCCTTTGGGAGGGCAATGCTGTTGTGGCGACCAGGTCCTGGGGCGCCACACTCCCCCTTAGTTAAATTCAGTACTCCCGGACTGTAGAAACAAACATGACATGTTAGAACATTTCATCCCATTATGGGAGGCGCAAATACTTTAACGTTACAACCTTAAACATTACTATAAGAGTCCAGTGTGGCTCCCTGCCGGGTGTCCATTACACTGCTCCATGGGGGACCCGCCGCGATCAAACCCCCAACGTAGGCTCTGGGCGTGCGTCAGAGCATTGATGACCCCACTCTATGCACGCCGGACGGGTTTTCCTTCAGGGGTGTTGAGCACACTGGTGCTAACTATGAACAATTTAGGTGTTGGCCACCCATAGTCCAGTGGCCCAATTGTCCATTTTCACAATCAAAGAAAAAGAAAAACATTTTGTACACAACCTTACAGACATTTTGCATAACTATGTACATTCTAATAAATACTCCTTCTTTTTCCCTTATACAGTTGACTCTCTATACCTTGGAGGGGGTTGTCCCCGAGTGCTGCGTTGGGACCTGCGTAGCTCTGATGTTTGCCCCTGACTACTTGGTGTGTCTTCTACCTCAGCACTACAGGTGGGCCTAACCCCGATAGGTAAGCGTGATGGTTGCCTATGTGGTCTAAGAGTCGCCAAGGGTATGACAGGTTCACCACTGACAGGGGGTTGATCCTCCTGTTCCACTGCTGGCGTGTCATCTCGTGCTGGAGCGGACGGTTCTTTAGGTGGATCCGGAACCTTTTCTGTTTCTGGCTCGACCAACTGCGGAAACGTCAAAACTGGTACCACTATGGCATTGTTTATTCGGGTCCAAGTTTTGGGGAATTTTCCAAGGATGGTTTGAATCATCTCCCCTTCTTTCTCTTTACTTTGGGGACTTCCTTGTACTTCTTCCATTTCTCTTTGGATTCTGCACCGTTCAGGGCACGCTTTCAGGCGGTCTCGAGAAATTGCTTGATAGGTCTTGCCTTCATCCTTGCTTATGAGGCATACCTTACTATTGTCAAAGTTGGAGGGGATAATGGTGTAGGGCTCGTGTTCCCACTGATCATCCAATTTATGCGTCCTGCGCTTCTTCTTGAGGACTTGTTCTCCAGGTGCTAAGGGAGTTGCTGGGGCTGTTTGATTGTAATGCTGCTCTTGTCTCGTTCTTGCTTGAGACAGGCTCCTCTCTACGCACTCCTGGACCTTACGGTACCGCTGCTGCCGTTCTGTATCCCAATCCTCTATTTCTTGAACCGCCTCAGGCGACACAGTCCCCATCTCAAAGTCTACAGGCAACTTGCCAGGTCTGGCTCGCATCAGGTAAGCGGGGCTGCAGTTGGTCGAATTTACTGGGATATGGTTGTACAGGTCTACCAGATCTGGCAACTTCTCTGGCCATTGGTTCCTTTCTTCCAGCGGTAGGGTCTTCAGCAGATCAATAACCACATGGTTCATTTTCTCGCACAGTCCATTGGTTTGGGGGTGGTACGGTGTGGTTCGGATTTTCTTACAGCCGTACATGTTACAGAACTCTTGGAACACTTCGGCCTCGAATGCAGGACCTTGATCAGTCAGTACCCTTTCCGGATAACCGTGAGGTCGACAAAAGGATGCCTGGAACGCTCTAGCTGCTGTTCTGGCTGTCTGGTCCTTCACAGGCACTACTACCAGGAAACGAGAGTAATGGTCCACAATGGTGAGGGCGTACACATAGCCTGACCGGCTTGGTGTTAACTTCACGTGGTCCAGGGCCACCAACTCCAGGGGCTGCTTCGTGACAATTGGCTGTAGGGGAGACCTTTGGCTGGCATCATCCTTCCGCCTCAGGTTACACGGGCCACAGTCTCGGCACCACTTCTCGATCATCTTTCTCATGTGCACCCAATAGAACCGATCACGGAGTAGGGCCTCCAACTTCTTCCACCCGAAGTGTCCTGCGTTATCATGATACGCTGCTAGGACCATTGGAGCATCCCTCTGCGGAACCACTATCTGCCAGACAAGTTCATTTGTTCGCCAGTTGACATATCTCTTGCAGAGCTTGCCTTGGTAGGTGAACAGTCGTCCCCTCTCCTTCCACAGCTGCTGGGCTTCCTCTGGAGCGTCTGGGCCAAGATGGGTCTCAGCTTGCGCTAGCTTCTCTTTGACCAATCGCACGGCCGGGTCACCGTTCTGTGTCTCTTCCCAATTATGGTGGAGTAATGGGTTGACCGAGACCTCGTGCTGGCTTGAGCGCTTCACTCCCACAGCATGCTCACACTGGGAAACACCTTGGTGATGGAAAGCCGGTAACTCTATCTCTTCGAGTTCATCCAGGTCTTCTCCAGACTCGGGTAAGTGAGGCATTCTGGACAGCGCATCAGCATTGTTATTCTTCTTGCCAGCCCGATACTTGATGGTAAAGTCAAAGTTAGACAGCCGGGCCATCCATCGCTGTTCCATCGCACCTAACTTGGCTGTTGCCAGGTGTGTCAACGGATTGTTGTCCGTGAAGATGGTGAACTTGGCCGATGCCAGATAGTGCTTGAAGCGTTCAGTCACTGCCCAAACAATAGCGAGGAACTCCAGCTTGAAGGAACTGTAGTTTTCTGGATTCCTTTCTGTGGGCCGAAGCTTCCTACTGGCGTACGCTATCACCCTCTCTCTGCCTCCCTGTACCTGGGACAGAACTGCTCCCAGTCCCACGTTGCTGGCGTCTGTATACAGTACAAACGGTTGGCTGTAGTCAGGGTAGGCCAGAATTTCTTCTCCCGTGAGAGCCCCTTTCAGCCGGACAAAGGATGTTTCTAGTTGGCTGCTCCATTCAAATGGAGGGCTCTGCTTCTTAGCCTGCTTTGGCTGGCCCACCAGGAGATCTTGAAGGGGCGCTGCTATCTGGGTGAAACCATTAATGAACCTTCGGTAGTAGCCCACCAGTCCAAGGAACTGCCGCACCTCCTTCACTGTGGTGGGTCTTGGCCAGTCCTTGATTACAGTGACTTTCTCCGGATCAGGTGCCACACCTTCTGCGCTGACCACATGACCCAGGTACTGTACCTTTGGCTTCAAGAGGTGACATTTGGACGGCTTGATCTTCAGGCCATATTTCGACAAGGACTCAAACACTTCTGCTAAGTGCTTCAGGTGGTCCTCATAAGTCTTGGAGTAGACTATGACGTCATCCAGGTACAACAGCACGGTTTCAAAGTTGTGGTGGCCCAAGCAGCACTCCATCAACCTTTGGAATGTCCCTGGGGCGTTGCAGAGCCCGAATGGCATACAATTGAACTCACAGAGGCCCATTGGTGTCGTGAATGCAGTCTTCTCCTTGTCCGCCTCTGCCACGGGAACCTGCCAATACCCACTGGTGAGATCCAAGGTGGAGAAATAGTTAGCTGACTTTAAGGCTGTTAGTGACTCCTCTATTCTGGGCAGTGGATAAGCATCTTTATGTGTAATGCGGTTAATTTGCCTGTAATCTACACACATTCTCATTGTACCATCTTTTTTCTTTGCGAGCACTAGTGGAGCTGCCCAGGGGCTACAACTATCTCTGATAACCCCAGCCTCCTTCATTTCTCGTAACATTTCCTTGGCACACTGATACTGTGCGGGGGGTACAGGGCGGTATCTCTCTTTAATGGGATGATGATCACCCGTGGGGATTTGATGTTTAACCCCTTTCACCTGCCCAAAATCTAGGGGGTGTTTGCTGAAGACCCGCTCGTACTCCTGTACCACCCGGTAAACCCCATGCTTTTGGTGCGAGGGGGTGGAGTCGGTGCCTACATGTAATTTTTGGCACCAGTCTTCCAGCTGCCCCTTGGAGCCATTGTCTTCCGCCTGGTCGGACGGGATCAAGGGTTCCACGGCTTTAATGGTATTGTTGCTGACAGTGTACAGTTTTGCTACAGTGGCGTACCGGGGCAATTTGGCCTCCTCCTCCCCACAATTCAAGACACGGACGGGCACTCTCCCCTTGCGGACGTCCGCTACCCCTCTGGCTATCAGGACTCCAGGCCTACTGTCTGAATACACCGGTTCTACCAAGGCATGGTAATCCTGACCCTTGAGGCCTATTGCTGCCCGACACCATATCAACATTTCACTTCTTGGGGGTATTGCAATGGGGAGGGGGTCACTTACCCTCACACTGCCAATTTCTCCTCCGGCCAGCTCTACCTGCTGCCTCCTCATCAGGGCTCTGATCTCCCTCTGTAGGGCACGCTGCTGCCCGGAGCTGGCAGTTTCAGACGCCTGTTGCAACAAAATTATCACTTCGGCAATACAATTTTCTATCACATTTGTACCAATGGTTAGCAGTGGGTCAGATTCTTTGCGATCAATATCTACAATTATCATCCCCTGACATGGCAATTCCACCCGCCCCACTTTAATGGTTACTTCTTTGTACCCAATTTGAGGTAAGGGCTGACCATTACTGGCCACAATTGTTAAATCATCATCTGGGCCATGGTCAATGTCTGAATCAGCCCAATATCTTTTGTACAGTTTGTGGGGGATGGTTGTTACCAGGGACCCCGTATCCAGGAGGGCATTCAAAGGGATCCCATCCAGCACAATGGGAAGGACCGGGCGTCCTCCCACATACTTGCTGCGGCTGGGGTTTGAGCCGGGCTTCCTTACACCTGGGGGTTGGCTCCTGGCCCCAGGCTCAGCCCATTTAAAGGACAGTGTCGTGCAATGTGGCCCGCCTGACTGCAGCGGCGGCAGATCGGTTGTCCTGTTGAATCATACCGGTCTGTGTCTCTGCCTCGGGTCGGCGGAATCCTCCTCTGTCGCATCCATGGGACGTCATCTGGGCTGGAGGCCAACTCGATTTTTGCAGGCGAGGGGGTCATTTGTAGAGACTGCACGGTCTTGGCAAGGGCAGCCACAGTCTTGGTCAGCTCCTGGACCTGCTGTCTGAGCTCTGCAGTGGGATCCTTATCCAGGGACTGCGCCTCAGCCCCTGCAGTGGCTCGTGTTGCAGGCACCACCCCGGGGTACGTGATAGCAAGAGGCCGGAGGGGTACTGGGTCATTCGGTGTAGATTCTCTCAGTACCCTGATGGCCTGGTCTTTAAACTTTGCAAAGTCCAGAGCAGGGTTCTGCAGGACCAGGATACGCAGCTGGGTCCTGTGGGCATCTGACAGGAGCCCCTCTATGAACTGCTCAGTTAGGAGTTTGTCTTCTTCACGTACACTCTCTGGGTCCACCTGTTTAACTGCTTTCAGGGCCTCTTGCAGGTTTAAGGCATAGTCCCTTATGCTGTCTGTGGCCCGCTGCTTGCACCCAAAGAATCTCATCTTTATCTCTGCTGCGGTGCGGGTGTCAAAAGTACTCTTTAGCTTGGCCAGTATCTGGGCTGCTGTCCCTTTATCTGTATCAGGCCAGGACTTCGCTTCACGCTGGGCTGCGCCGGCTAGCTGTCCCATTAATATGCCCACCTTCTGGCTCTCAGTCAGCGGATACACCCGGAATAAGCTGTGCAGGCTTTCTCTGAAGTCACTCAAGGTATGGGACTCCCCGGAGTACTGCGGCAGCCATTCTGCTCCCGGTATGTACGGCATGGTGATCGGCATTACCGGCGCTACAGTGGGGGCTGGGGCGACGGCGACTGGGACTGCTTCGGCCGGTGCTGCGGCGCCTTGGGCGATGGCAGCCACCTGCTCTCCCTCTGAGTCGGACATCTTCCTCCCCCTTAGTGAACCTTACCAGGCTCCATTCACTTTTCAAATTTTCTTCTGGGTCGCGCGGGGTTAACAGCGCTCTGCTCTGATGGCGCGCTCCCTTCGCGCTCTTTGTCAGGCACGCCCCCCTTCTTCCTGCGCTCGGCGAGGCTAATGGCGGCGGTTTACAGACAGTACACAGTCTTTTAAGCACAATTCCTGCAGGCGCACAGTACCCGGTGTGACCGGGCACGAAATCCTGTTCGTGACGCCAAAGTTGACTCGCCCACCCCAGGGCTGTGGGACACCCGGTGCCGGGCTGGACTAGTCCGGTGGTAGTCAGTGGTGGCTGGGCCCGGCTCCGTGGCCCTGGTGGGTGTCAGTTGAATATGTGGCTGATGACTTTAAGTTTGTGTTCATGACGCCACCTGTGGTCTGCGGCTATTAAGCCGCCGCTGCTGTGTGAGGCCACCGGGATGATGTTATAGCAGCAATGGTGGTACTGCTCCCCACAGGTGGAGCAATGCCCGGGGCACAGTTGGTGCTTGTGGAAGTCTATGGTGTTGTGTGACTAACACGGTGCAGGGCCGACAAGCAATGAAAGAAACAGGCACAAACAGTAGTCTCTTTACCTTCTCCTCTTTTACTCGGCAGAAACTTAGTCCAGGGAGACCGTCACAGATGGTAAAGATGGTCCGGCCGGCCTGGAAGTGCCTGGGGTGATCTTTGGCCAGTTGAGTATGAGGCCTACTCCTTAATCTTTCTCTGCTGTTTTAGGACACTGCACTTTGGGTTTGCAATTGCCCTCTTGCTGCTGGGACTTGTTGTTCGTCCCCTTTTCTGTGTGGTAGACTGCGCAGGCCCTCTCTGGTGCTTCTCTGCTGAAGTCCACACCGGGCCCTTGGAATGCAGCTGTACCTTCAGATTACTTCTGGGCCAGGGGCTTGCAGCTCTCCTGCCCTCCGGATTCAGCTACCAGGGATGGATTTTATGCCCTGGCAACTACAGACTCCGATGTCCGAGTCTCTGCTGTGCCTCACTGCTCCCCTTGCTTCACTGGGCCAAGCTATCCCAGCTCTAGGCCCCAGTTTCACAAGGCAGCACTACTCTGCGTCTGCACTCTTTCACTCCTGTGTCCAGACTAACCACTACTTCCTCCCTTCAGCCAGACTTAAGGAATGCTCCCTGAAGTTCCAGGTTCAGAGCTCCCTCTGCTGGCCGGAGGGAGAACTGTGTTGGGTGTTAACTTACTGGCCAATAGATCTCCCAATTACCTCCAGGCTCAGCATTAACCCTTTGGGAGGGCAATGCTGTTGTGGCGACCAGGTCCTGGGGCGCCACATGGGGGACCAGAGTACAACCGGCCGCGGCGGCCGGCCACCAGCACCTTGGTTTACCAAAAGACTCGTGTGATTCATTCAATAGTGAGAAACCAACTATCCCCTGGTCTATCTGGGCGTGCGGACCCCTGCCGTCGCCATAACCTGCACAAAGAACACTGGACCCCGGGGCAACCATCCCTACCCACGGAGGGGTTAACATCTGGCTGCCATTACATCTCCCCCGGGTATCCCACAACAGCAGCAGTGGTGGTGGGTGGTGTAGTGCATAATGAAACTGCCCCAGACTGTGCAGCAAGGGGTTAACCCCAATGCTGTTTTTGTCCAGCCCCCTCTCCCGTCCAGGCCCTGCTCTTCCTTTGTTTGGGAGGGGACACCGTCCTGGCCCCTCCCGATTTCCCAATCCCACCTATAGGGTGTAATTTCTACCTATATATTTTATTACGATTCTTTACTTCCCATGGGATGCTTTATGTCATTCCATTATTTTGAACTCTTCAGTTCATTTCTTCAATGGGTGCGGTGGTGTGAGACGGTCTCAAAATTTGGCACTCACTTCTTGATGATTTTCTTTAATTGCTCTAGTGACTTCGATGAATGCAAACAATTTTTGACATTTTTTCAGTTGATATTGAGTTTGTTGTCCCTTTGCCCCCAAACAAACGTAGGGCACGAAAGACCCTGTTTCAATTGAGTGTGGGTTTTGTTTTGTACGGGGCAGTCTTAAAGGGATTTTCTACATACCAGGAAAATACATTCACTTTGTCTGGTTGGTAATTCTGTTGGACAATTTTGTTGCTTATGTGATGTCATATTACTGAACGGCAGCATTAGAGAGGTCAGAATTACAGCCCGAGCTAATTAGAATTACTGGCATAGTATAGTTATAAGTATTTGTGTCTTTACAGGAAAGTTACATTGCGCCAAATGCAGTTCACCGCCTCTTATTGTCCACTAGGGGCGCTTCACCCTGACCACAGGATTCATAAGTCCACCAGAAGGGCGCTTCACCCTGACCACAGGATGACGTATTAATTCTGACTTACTGATTTGGTCTCAATTCCTTTTCACCTTTAATGAGTGTATGTACAACATGTGTTCTGTGGTGTCTAACCAGGTTTTATTTTTGCTCACCAATGCGTCTTTTTTCTGATGGTTTTTTGGCAATCAGTGGTGCCGGGGCACCTGGCCCTCACCTTGTTAACTTTTTGTTTGACTGCTAATTTTTCCCTTTCAGAATCGTTCCCTATTGTCATTGCTGTGGAGTTATGGCACAAGTCACTAGCCAACTGTAATATTTTGTTTGCTGTTACGCTGCATACAATACACATTTGGATCCGAGCATGGGCTACGGGTTCTCAGAGTAATGCTCCATATTGATTGTCTCATTTCTGTTTGCAGGATTTTTCAGCTGGTACCCAATGCCAGCCCGGTGGGTTGCCATTGCCACACTGCTGCGAGATCTTGTCGGGACCAACTCCTGACAGAGATTAGGACTTCAGATCCCCCTTCAAAGTGGCAACTTTATGGATAGGCATGAAACAGTGGTTAGGTATAGGTATGCTGGTAGCTGGTCCCTCGGTTCTGATAACTTTACCTGTTCGGAGGTTACCCTCCAATATTTGATGCACCTTTATAACTTTGTTTTTTTCGCCTCTGTAGCCCAGAAGCATTTATTTGTATTTTGTTTCAATTTTTGATGGGATGTTCTACGTTACTAAATCTTTTGTTATTTGCAAATCCCTTTAATGGCTGGTTTAAGCCCACCAATCCGTAGATAAGAGGCATCCCAATTTTTTACCTGATGCTTCTTCAGTTAATTGACTATGCAGGCGGTTTGTTCAATCCCACGGGAGATATCCCTGTTGTCCACAACCTTTAACTTGGCCTTTCTGGGCCCTCAGAGTCAGCAAACTCACGACACCGTCCAACAATAGTTTTGTTGCCTTCAATTGTGTGCCATACTACTTATTGATCCTTCATGCGTATCCGCATTCAGGAGCCCAAACTGACCAAGTGGCCAGAGATTCTGGGATTAGACTGTTCCTCCCCCTGGCCCTACCTGCCCTTTGCATTTGACGGAATTTTTGTTTGTCGGTCTACTGGTACCTCACTGTTAGTTTATTAGGATGGTTCCCCCCTTACTAGGTACCAGTTTACCGCTCCTTTTTTCGGTGCTGCCTCACCGCTTGCCATTTTTTTCACCCCCTGATCACTTTGGGACTCATTCCTTTTCATTGTGGCAGCCACTGAGGCTGCCAGGGCGGGTTTTATCAGACTCTGATAAACAGTGCATATTGGTAGATTGCGCTCTGCTTTTTTTGTCAGATACGCATCGCCCGATTTATTGCAGGAAGTAAGCAATTTTATAGCACATTTACTTTTGTTAATTTCTTTAAAGGTTCGCATTGGTATAAAAAAAAAAAAAAAAAAAAAAAAAAAAAAGGTTTTTGGATTGTTGGCCATTTCTACGTGTTTTGGGCTGTTCAGAGAGCTGGTAACAGTCGCAATCTTGGATTCTACTCTGTCGAACTGCTTAGTGGTTGGGTTCAAGGCCTGAGATGGCTCAGGTCTTGTTGGAGGTGGTTGCCATCAGCAGGCAGTTGTCTGCTCCGATGATTTTAGTTGGAAGGTGACAACCGAAGGTTAATGCTTCAAGATGGTGTGCTCTTGGCAGATATCGGTCTGGACACAATTTTATCTATGATTCAGGGTAGCCTGGAGCAAGCCTTTTTTCCAAATGGTGGGGGTCGGAGTTCAGTTTGAGACTGGTCTCCTCCTTGGCATGTGTCAACAGCATTCTGGTGAGAGAGCGGAAGTCCTTGGTCCTGTGGTAGAGTGTCCCTTCTCACCTGGAGTCAAGTTATGTTTTACAAGTTCTAAAGAGTTTGGAAAAAGTTTATAAAATATGTTTTACAAGTTTTAATGAGTTTGGAAAAGTTTGTAAAATAATAATATATCAGTAAAGCTGTGACCGATATCTGCCAACAAAATGGTGTCTGTCTTTATTTCATTAGGACGGGCCTTTATTTGGATGCAATGGTTCTTTGTTTTTGTCTGTGCAGTCTGGTGGGCGGTGTAGTGCATAATGAAACTGCCCCAGACTGTGCAGCAAGGGGTTAACCTCAATGCTGTTTTTGTCCAGCCCCCTCTCCCGTCCAGGCCCTGCTCTTCCTTTGTTTGGGAGGGGACACCGTCCTGGCCCCTCCCGATTTCCCAATCCCACCTATAGGGTGTAATTTCTACCTATATATTGGGGTCTGGGCCGGTGTCCGGCCTCTTCCCCTGGTATCCCAGGATCCGGCAGCAGCTCTCCCTCCCTCCCTCCCTCCCTATTGTTAATGCTTGTTTTTTTTACTTGTTTTTCTTTTTGGTAACAGTTTCTAAATGTTTGTACAGTGAAGTCACAGCAGCATGTGTCAACAGCATTCTGGTGAGAGAGCGGAAGTCCTTGGTCCTGTGGTAGAGTGTCCCTTCTCACCTGGAGTCAAGTTATGTTTTACAAGTTCTAAAGAGTTTGAAAAAAGTTTATAAAATATGTTTACAAGTTTTCATGAGTTTGGAAAAGTTTGTAAAATAATAATATATCAGTAAAGCTGTGACCGATATCTGCCAACAAAATGGTGTCTGTCTTTATTTCATTAGGACGGGCCTTTATTTGGATGCAATGGTTCTTTGTTTTTGTCTGTGCAGTCTGTCCCACCTCACACACACCGTGGGTGGCGTCACAGACATTCTACAATCAACTCCGTACAAATACGTCCCCCTTTTATTTGGAGTGACCGCGAGACCCCCGGGTCCGGGGAACGCCTCGAGCCGTACCGTAGGCCCCGGATCCGAGCAGCACTGGCTGCTGGCACGGGGGCGGCACAACACTAAGCAGCGACCTGGCCCCTGCTGTGAAATCGCTGATCATTACACACTGTTCTGGTTCATTTTTTGCTCGTTGGTCTCCCGCTGTGCAGCACACATCGGCGTGTTTGACGGCGGGAGACCAACGAGCACCGACTCTGTGTAAGAAGAGCGCTTTGCACAAAGCGCTTTGCTTGGTTACCCGATATTTACCCTGGTTACAAGCGTACACCACTTAGCGCTGGCTCCCTGCACACGTAGCCAGGGTAAATATCGGGTAACTAAGTGTGACCCGGTCAGGCACCACTGAGTATTGCACCTATGCTGGGACAGTACTTCCAGGTAAACCTAAGGGCCAGAACGAGGTGTGCACGCACAGACACATAGCAACCAGTTCCCCCACACCATTAGATAGGACCCTTGGGCAGTCTCCGGAGGGGGCTGGTCTTCAAATCTTGTCAAGGGGTGAAGCGGAGGGGCTGGGGGCTAGAGTGCAGAGGTTGTCAGGAAAAGAGGGAGAGAACCAGTCTGGTGGTGGTGAGCGGCGGTCGCGAGGTAGATACGCGCGCTCCCACTAGTCAGACCCTGCACGGGGTAGTAGCAGTTAGCGGGGGAGAACGGTCACCTGGCCAGTCAGTACGGAGTTGCCGGTGACTAGTCACGTACAGGGTACAGGTCCCTAGAGCAGACTCCAGTTTAACGATCTGCTAAATCTGCCGGTGAGGGGAACTACAAGTACCTCACCAACCTCACGGAGTCCGAGCCTCAGCAGCAACGCGGGGACCCATATGGGGACAAAGCCTGGAGCCATCTCACTTGGTCCATGCTGCCGGTAAACGGGCCAAACACAGGAGAGAAAAGGCAGCAGCGACTCCCTGGATAGATCCCCATGGTACTTCACATCAGGGGGTTATCCGAACACAGAGTGCTAGGAAGGCGAGCTAACAGGTTACCCTCAGACTGGCCCGAAGGAGCTCCTGGTTCTACGTGGTTCATCGTAGCAACGCTCGGGTCAGCTCACCGCAACATCTCAGTGAGTAAAAACCAGTTGAAAGACTTTTGGACTCAGCCTGTGTTATTCCGGGACCCGCTCCCTGCTGACCAAACCCCTGGGGCCTACCTCACTCACGGGAGGCTACATCACCTGGCTGCAGACCCCGTCAGCCCCAGACGCTTGTAAAACCTACAGCGGTGGTCATCCACATCGCTGACCGCAAGCCGTGAGTGGCGTCACGACATATAAAATAAAAACTGACATTACCTGTTTGCCATATTGAACGGGCCTGTGGCGTCTCTGAACAGGATCATCATCCCTGGGGCATCACATCTCCAAAGCGCTTTGCTTAGTAACCCGATGTACCTATACCTACGTATACAGGGAGCCAGCGCTAAGCGGTGTACGCTGGTAACCAGGGTAAATATCGGGTAACTAAGCAAAGCGCTTTGCTTAGTTACCCAATATTTACCCTGGTTACCAAGCGCAGCATCGTTACACGAGTCGCTGGTGGCTGGTCGCTGGTCACTGGTGAGATCTGCCTGATTGACAGCTCACCAGTGACCATGTAGCTACGCACCAGCGATCCTGACCAGGTCGTATCGTGGTCGGAATCACTGGTACGTCATTTAGTGAGACGGTTCCCTAACCCTCCTAAGCCGTCTATATGGACATGCAGGTTATAGCAAGCTGAATAAAATGATACCTTGATATCTGTGATCTGATGTCTTATTCCAGAGAAATCCATGTTTTTCTTATACTATATGTAAATGAGCTGTTCAAGGCTATGGCCCAGACACTGATCTGCATGAGATTCTGCCTCCAGGGATTATTTTTACTAAAAGGTAGAGTTATTAATGTGTTGTGTGATGGCTGCTCTCTACTATCCTGATCTCATTGCAGAGCTGTGTGTGATTATAACTAACACATCTGCAGGTTCCTCTCAGATTCAGCTCATAGCAGAGCTGTGAGAGCTGCAGCTGCTAATGTGTTATGAGACACAGCTCTACTGTCCGGTAATAGTTACATGTCTCACACTTGTAATGGGATCAACAAGTCCGACTGCATCATTTCTGTAGAAATGGATTTGAATACTGTTCCAGCAATTGCCCACAAGGGGGCAGCGTCAGACTGTGCAATCACAAACACAGAGCTGGGAAATTCCCCACAGCAGCTAGTGTGTGAGAACCAGGAAGAAAAACGCGGGAGGGTTGTTCAGCTCCAGAGCTCAGCGAGGAGAGACCTGCGTGTGGTCTCCCTGAACAGAGGGCTCGTTTTGCCACCGAAGTCCGGAAGAAATCACCCGGTGGAAGTGGTTTCTGTCACTCCCGGTCTGCAGGACTTTGTTTTCACCAAGGATCTAACCGGACTGCAGAGCATCGCAACCAGAGTGTAATTGCAGGGGCTGTGACCTTCCTTCTTCTGCTCGGCGTGCCCCGGGACTAAAAGACTGCTTAGAATCCGTTACCAGCGGGGGAAGATCAAAAGGAAAAGACCGAGGAGCTGCATCTCTTCAGCGCTGCACCGGGACCCATCATCGCGAGACCCCAGGCCTGCGACGTGGGAGCGACATCTTCTTCCGGGATAGACTGGTACGTGTTTGTAGGGAAAGTTAGGGAAAGTTGCCGCCATTTCTTTGTTGTTGTTTTTTTTTCTTTCTTCTCGCTGCGTACCCGGAAGGAGTGAAAATCCAGGGACTCCACTATACACATGTGTGCAGATAGTTCAGTTGATTGTATTATAAATATGTTTCCTAGTAAAGAAATGTTACTACCGGTAAAATCTGAGTATGGGGATTTTGTTGGAATAGAGCATACACACACACCCGCGGCCCTACCACCGGTCGCTTCATGTGGCGTAGTCGGCAGGATGTGTGACCAACAAAATCATCCCCCGGTAGTAACTTATAACCGGACAGCTCCCCCGCCGTCTATTGTCAATCAGGTGAGGAAGTTTGACGGACGGAACTATCCTGTAACTGAATGGACTGAACAACTTAAGATAGTGGGGGAAATGTATAACACTGATCCTAAGACCTTAGCAGAAATGGCCATGCTAACATTAGAAGGGGAAGCGTGGACGACAGTCAGGCTGGAGACGGTTAGGGGCCAGCGTACGTTGGATGACTTAGTGCGGGTGCTGGAGAACACCTATGGGCCGACCACATATGCGGGAACATTGCGCTATATGTTCTTCCGGCGTACTCAACTCGAGTCGGAGGACATCCCTCAATATGCCAATGCCCTTCAAGTGCTACTGGAACAAGTCGGTAGAAACGAAGAACAGATAGCTAGTACGGGTACCCGTGACCTGGTGTTGAGAGATCAGTTTGTGATCGGATTGAGAGACCCGTACCTTAACCGCTCATTGCAAGATCTACTCCGGATAAATCCGGCCTTTACGTTCGCTGAGGCCAAACAAGAAGCTATAGAACGTTCAAGGGGGCCTGTCGTGGAGACACAGACATATACCGCGGCTTGCAGGTCCATATCTGGTATCGGGACTCCGAACAGCAACACGGAAGAACTGAAACAGATGGTGGCAGAGTTGCAGAAACAGGTGTTACAGCTCACCTTAGACCAACAGGCGGGCCGGCAAGCGAGACAACAACCCAGCCGGCCGATGGGAAGATGCTGGACATGCGGCGATCCCCGCCATAGAGCCAACCGTTGCCCCCAGAACTTTCAAGCTCCTCCACAGTCCGATCTACCAGAACCAGCAAGTCATGTCCCACAACAGAGGCCGCCTTTAAACTAGACGCCCCTGTCAAAGAGGCTCACTCGGCAGGGGATGCCAAAGAGAGGGGTGTAGGAAAACAGAGCCAGCCACGGAACAAACTTGCATCAAATAGCCCCACCCTGGAAGTATTACTGGAAGGGATCGCCGTACAAGGGTTAATGGATACTGGGTCTCAGGTATCCACCATCTCCGAGCAGTTCTACGAAGAATGTCTAAAGCCGCGGGTTGCCTATGACCCTGATACCGCCATCAAGATCAAAGCAGCCAATAATCTACCCATTCCGGTGTCGGGAGTTGCCTGGATGAACACCGAAATCTGTGGCCAAGATCTCGGGAAGAGAGGGATAATCGTGGTCAGGGAAGGCTTTGGATCAGAAACGCCCATGATTATTGGGATGAACATCTTGAAAGACCTGAATCTGGTGTTGTTTACCAAGAAGGGGCCCAAGTACTGGCAAGGAGTGACCGCACATAGGGCCACCCGCCGTGCCTTTCAGCAAGTGGTCCGGACCTGCAACCTCCAGCGAATGACCGAAGAACAACTGCCGCTGGCCACGGTCACCGTACCCCGCCATACTAGGATCACCTTACCAGCTGGGAAAGAGACAGTTATCTCACTACCCCTTGGCACCATGAGACAGTTTGAAGGCGTGGAGGTGCTGATTGAGCCGCGCTCCCCGAGGGAGGGGAAGCTGAATCCACTAGTCGCTCGAACTCTAGCAGTAGTGAGAAAGGGAAGAATTCCTGTCAGGCTGGGCAACACGGCTAATGTGAGCGTTGACCTAGAAGCCGGGACACAGCTCGGCCGAGTCTACGCTCTAACCGAAGAGGTGAATCCTATGAGCCCCCTCCAGTTTGTACCGTCTACAGAGGGAGATTGGACAGTGACGGTCTCTACCATGGCCGCTGTCGCGGGTGACACCAACGTGGGGCGAGAACTTCGAGAGAAGTGTCAGTTGGACGTATCCCAATACTCCAAACGGGAGGTGTCCCAGGTGGAAGAGCTACTCCAAGAGCATCAGGCGTCCTTTGCCCGGCACGACACCGACTTTGGGTGCACCACCAGTATCAAGCACGAAATCCCCACCGGTGACACTGCTCCTATCCGTGAAAGGTACCGCCAAATTCCTCCCCAGCAATACCAAGAAGTGAAAAGTCTCCTGAATTCCATGTTACACGCGGGAGTGGTACGGGAAAGCCAGAGCCCCTGGGCGGCACCGGTAGTGTTAGTCAAGAAGAAGGACGGATCCCTGAGATTCTGTGTGGACTACCGCCGTTTGAATGCTTGCACCATCCGGGACTCGTACCCTCTGCCAAGGATCGAAGAATCCCTGACAGCCCTGAAGAAAGCCAAATACTTCTCCTCGTTGGATATGGCCAGCGGATATTGGCAGGTACCTATGCATGAGAAAGATAGAGAGAAGACTGCTTTCATCTTACCCATGGGCCTGTACGAGTTCGACCGGATGCCCTTTGGTCTGAACAACGCGCCGGGGACTTTCCAGCGGCTGATGGAGCGCTGCTTGGGAGACTTCAACTTCGACTTCACCCTCATCTACCTGGACGACATTGTAGTCTATTCGGCCACATTTGAAGAACACCTGCAGCAGCTGGGCCGTGTGTTCAGTAGGTTGAGGGAACATGGCCTGAAGTTGAAACCCAACAAGTGCCGTCTTCTGCAGCCCGAGATCAATTACCTGGGCCACCGGATCTCAGCCGAAGGTGTCCAGCCATCTTCAGAGAAGATAGCCGCCGTACGGGATTGGCCGCAGCCCACAAACGTCAAAGAGGTCAGGGCTTTCCTGGGGTTGGCCGGCTACTACCGCCGGTTCGTCAAAAACTTCGCCCGGCTTGCTGCACCCTTGCATGATCTGCTTCGAGGGACCACCAACAGCCCCAGAGGACGACCCATCAGCTGGGGACCCAGCCAGGAAGACTCCTTCCAAGCCCTAAAGGGTGCCTTAACGTCTCCCCCCATCCTGGCATATGCGGACTACAACCTGCCCTTCCAACTACACACCGATGCCAGTTTACAGGGTCTAGGGGCAGTACTTTCACAGGTCCAAGAAGGCAAGGAACGGGTCATAGCCTATGCCAGTCGGTCCCTACATGAGGGCGAGAAGAACCCCACCAATCATAGCTCGTTCCGGCTGGAGCTGTTGGCCCTAACGTGGGCTATGGCGGAGAAATTTGCAGGGTACCTCACGGGGACCGAAGTACTAGTCCTGACCGATAACAACCCGTTGGCCCATTTAGAAAATGCGAAGCTCGGAGTCATGGAGCAGCGTTGGATGGCTCGGCTCTCCAAGTTCAATTACAAGATCAAATATAGGGCTGGAGCTGAGAATCAAAATGCGGACAGCCTGTCTAGAGTGTCATACCCCTTACTCAACCGAGACCGGGATGAAGAATTAGAAGGGGACGAGACGCCTGACTTTGCAAAGCTCGCCCAACAGATGGTGGATTACCGCCAGTTCGTTGTGGGCGAAGCTGGAACTCCGGTGGGAGTCGCCTTGCCACCCCAGGAGTGGTGCAGGATCCAGGACCAGAACCCTGATTGGGCTCTACTCAAACAATGGGTGAAGCGGCAGCAGAAGCCTCCCGCCGATATACGGGCACGACTGTCTACCGGGACCTTGACCCTGCTCAGCCAGTGGGACCGGCTGATTCTGAGAGAAGGAGTGCTATACCGGAAGGTTCTCTTGTCGCACATGCTGGAGGAATGCACACAAGTTGTAGTGCCTGAACAATTGGCCCGTGAGATGGTGGCCCAAGCCCACAAAAGGAATGGACACTTCGGAATAGACAAGACCTTTCGGTGGATTCAACAGTCCATCTATTGTCCGGGGCTCCGCAAGCTGGTTGAAGACGTCTGCCAGACCTGTCGCACCTGCGAACTACACAAGTCCCCTGAGCAGCGTGCACCTGTTCAGACAATTAAAACATCCAGACCCCTTGAGCTGTTGATGGTGGATTATCTGCTGATTGGGACGGCGAGCAGTGGCTATCAGTACTGTCTAGTCATGGTGGATCACTTCACAAAATTCGCTGTCGCTGTCGCTACCAAAGACCAGACGGCTGAATCGGCTGCTCGGGCCATCTGTCGACAGTTCATCCATGTCTACGGGTGCCCGGAGAGGTTGCACTCCGACCAGGGGGCTTGTTTCGAGGGCCGAGTCATCGAAGAGCTGCACCAGATGTATGGGATCCAGAAGTCGAGGACCACTCCTTACCACCCACAAGGGAACGGTGCATGTGAACGCTTCAACCGGACCCTACTCCAGCTGATCCGCACCTTGGCCGATGATAAGAAAGACCAATGGCCCCAATTCCTTCCTGATCTAGTATGGGCCTACAACAACCAGGTCCACTCTGTGACTGGCTACACCCCACACACCCTTCTCTTTGGCCGCCCCGGAAAAGGGGTCCATGACCTGAACCTATTTCGCCCTGGAGATGACGTCTGCCATAACTACCCCTCCTGGCTAAATGCTCACCGACAGAAGATGGAGACTGTACACCGACTGGTGAGCAAACAAATCCGGGGCCAGATACATGCTGATCCACTCCCCGTGCAAGAGCAACCCTTGAAGTTGGGACAGCTAGTCCTGCTCCGTATCAAGAAGCCCCAAGGGAAACTTCGAGCCAAGTGGGAGACTGAGGTCTACCGGGTAATCGAACGCCCCTACCCCAACGGGCATGTATACCGAGTGCGGGGTGAAGACAATCACAGCATCCGCACTGTGCACCGAAATATGTTGCGGCCCTGCCGATCCCAGCCTGACTCCCCTACCACAGTACCCGGAGGGGGTGACACTACCAACACGACTGACGTCACGGACGTTTCCCAGCATAGTGATCACATTGACTCTGAGATCAGTGACCCACCTACACAACCCAGTTCTTCCCCCGGAGTGCTGACTGGAGTGGGGCGTAAAGACAGTGACAGGGAGGGGAACAACCGACCCTTGAGACGCACTGACCGCACCACTGCTGGGATCCCGCCCGGGCGGTCTTACAGGGACCAGTATGTATGGCCCACTTCTCAACCAACCCCTGTAACATCTGCAGTCATCGCTGCCTGGGAACCGACGGTAGTTGACAGGGACTGCCAACCTTTAAGTGGGGGGGTATGTAATGGGATCAACAAGTCCGACTGCATCATTTCTGTAGAAATGGATTTGAATACTGTTCCAGCAATTGCCCACAAGGGGGCAGCGTCAGACTGTGCAATCACAAACACAGAGCTGGGAAATTCCCCACAGCAGCTAGTGTGTGAGAACCAGGAAGAAAAACGCGGGAGGGTTGTTCAGCTCCAGAGCTCAGCGAGGAGAGACCTGCGTGTGGTCTCCCTGAACAGAGGGCTCGTTTTGCCACCGAAGTCCGGAAGAAATCACCCGGTGGAAGTGGTTTCTGTCACTCCCGGTCTGCAGGACTTTGTTTTCACCAAGGATCTAACCGGACTGCAGAGCATCGCAACCAGAGTGTAATTGCAGGGGCTGTGACCTTCCTTCTTCTGCTCGGCGTGCCCCGGGACTAAAAGACTGCTTAGAATCCGTTACCAGCGGGGGAAGATCAAAAGGAAAAGACCGAGGAGCTGCATCTCTTCAGCGCTGCACTGGGACCCATCATCGCGAGACCCCAGGCCTGCGACGTGGGAGCGACATCTTCTTCCGGGATTGACTGGTACGTGTTTGTAGGGAAAGTTAGGGAAAGTTGCCGCCATTTCTTTGTTGTTGTTTTTTTTTCTTTCTTCTCGCTGCGTACCCGGAAGGAGTGAAAATCCAGGGACTCCACTATACACATGTGTGCAGATAGTTCAGTTGATTGTATTATAAATATGTTTCCTAGTAAAGAAATGTTACTACCGGTAAAATCTGAGTATGGGGATTTTGTTGGAATAGAGCATACACACACACCCGCGGCCCTACCACCGGTCGCTTCACACTAGTAACACTTCTTTTTATTTAAAATAAGCTCTGGAGGCTGACTTTCTTGCAGATGAGTGTCCGGCTAACAGCCTGGAACAGGTATTTTATATATAAGAAACATATGGATCTCTCAGGAATAAGACATCGGATCACAGATCTCAAGGTATCATTTTATTCAGCTTCCTATGACCTACATGTCCATATAGACGGTGGGTTGATCCTACTGACAGATTCCCTTTAAAGAACCACCGATTGTTCAATATTTATTGTTTAGTGGTAGTTTAATGCAGTAAAATTAAGTAATGTAAACCCATTTTTATCCATTGTCAGCATGAGGACAGTGTCTGGGGAGCAAAAAAAACCTTAAATGCTCAACCTTCATCTTTATTTAAACAATATTGTCCTTTAAAGGGTTGTTCTATACCTGGACATGCCGTTTTTGAAATGAAGAACTCTCCCTTTTAAAAAAAATGGCTCTGTTCCAGAAATGTCATTGCAGGGTCTACTGGGGCCTGATGTTTTGCTACATGAGCCCTACAGCCAATCACAAGGGACAGGGCCAGCACCCGGCAAACCTGGTCAAATGCCGGGGCCCTAAGCTACCAGGGGGCCCACTCGCGGTCGCAGGAGTGGCGCACGGTCGCACCACTACTCGGGGGCCCAGTGGCTGTGCTGTCACCGCCCCCCTCCCCCCGCCGAGGATCGCGCTTTCAATTGTATCGGCATCGCAGGTGCCGATACAATTGAGAGCAATGATGAGAGAGTGAGCAGCGCGCTGCCTCTCTCATCATTCTCCCCGCTGTAACTGTCAGCGCTCTGACAGCTCTGCAGCAGAGCGCAGTGACTTCATCACTGTGCGCCTGCTGAGAGGTCAGAGCGAGCGACAGCAACGGACGCACCGAGGAGACCGGATCAGCGATCAGCGGGGGAACAAGGAGAAGTGAGTATTAATCACTGTATACTACATGAGGGTGCCTACTCCTATCTGGCTCTGCAGTGTGCTATATACAGGCTGTGCTATATACAAGCTGTATGCTACATGAGGGTGCCTACTGCTATTTATTAAGGAATATGGTGACAAAAGACTTGTAAAAGTTGGTATAAGAGGTTAAAAAATCCAGACCAATCCGGGTGCTACATGCACATAAGACATTGGACCCAAAATGTAAGGAGAACAATCATTTTAGTATACAAAATCAGAAAATCTCTGTTATGGAATATCTCTATCATATATACAACAATGATAACAGAGTGTACACATAGTGGGGCATGTATAAGCCCAAAGAGGCAGAGAGAACACTGATTAGTTTGGGTACAAAGCAAATATATGGGCCAGTCGGTTTAACACAGGGTATACAATCAAATTATGATACTGTGATACTGCAATTCATGGCAAGTCCAAGATTTTTTCACTCGTAGTATAAGGATCCTGCCAAGGCAGGAATCATACCCTTTAGTGCCAACAAGATATTCAATTGGCAGAGTGCTGAAGTGAGAGGTTGGTCCAGGAAGGTGTCCCCAAGACTGCCTGATGTACGTTTCGATGGAAGTATTAAATCTTCTTCAGGGAGTTGGATGCCATTCTCCCCGCTGTAACTGTCGGCGCTCTGACGGCTCTGCAGCAGAGCGCGGTGACGTCATCACTGTGCGCCTGCTGAGAGGTCAGAGCGAGCGACAGCAATGGACGCGCCGAGGAGACGGGATCAGCGAGGGAACAAGGAGAAGTGAGTATTAATCACTGTATACTACATGAGGGTGCCTACTGCTATTTGGCTTTTCAGTGTGCTATATACAGGCTGTGCTATATACAAGCTGTATGCTACATGAGGGTGCCTACTGCTATCTGGCTCTGCACTGTGCTATATACAGGCTGTGATATATACAAGCTGTATACTACATGAGGATGCCTAATGCTATCTGGGTCTGCATTGTGCTATATGCGGGCTGTGTACTACATGAAGGTGCCTAATGCTATATGGGTCTGCATTGTGCTATATGGGGGCTGCATAGTGCATATGGGGGCTACATAATACTATATGGAGGACAATGGGGGCTTCATAACACAATATGGGGGCTGCATACTACTATACCCCCAGAGTTGTATGTCCCCTCCACCCAGGTGCTGTATACCCCCTCAGAGCTGTATGTTCCCTCCACCCAGGTGCTGTATACCCCCTCAAAGTTGTATGTCCCCCCACCCCAGTGCTGTATACCCCCCAGAGCTGTATGTCCCCTGTCGCGGGCGGGGAGGACGCCGCCGCTGCGCTCGCTCGCTAACGCTCGGGTCCGGTGCTGCTGCGGCTGCTGCTGCTCGGTGGCTCGAGCGGTGGGCCAGATCCGGGGACTCGAGCGGTGCTCCTCGCCCGTGAGTGAAAGGGGGTGGTTGGTTTGGGGGATTAAGTCCATGACGCCACCCACAGGTTGTGGTGCAGATGGGCACGACCGCTGCTGGTGACGGGGATCCCGGGAGCGATGGTGGGGAGCAGCTGGGATGTTGTTTTCCCCCTCCGTGGGGAGGGGGTCGGTGGTCCCGGGGCCCGGTGGTGTGACGGGGAGGCAGGGTTGGTGAGGTGCAGGGTTGCAGGGAAAGCGCGGCACGGTGCCGGATGGCACGGGTGTACTCACTCAGTAAGAGATGCACAAAGTCCTCGGTAAACCAAACGGCTGGATGGACGGGTCCCGCAGCCGGCTGCAGTGTCTATCCCGGACAGGTGATGGCGGCTATCTTTCCCTGCACCTTTGTGTACTTGTTTGACTACGATGGATCCCCAACGGTAGTCTGCTCCCCAGTGTATGGATGCCGGAGGAGCCCGTTTGCCCGCAGACGCTGGCGCTTGGGTCTCTAGCCTTAGGCGGTAGCTGTATACCCTCACGGTGTGGGCGGTTGCCTTCTATCGGGTCTTTGGCTGTTAGGAAACCCCTGGGGTTCCGGTCACACTCGGATTTGACTATTGTCGGCGGCTCCAAGTCTGGTCGGGGTCCGATGGCCCTGCCTGTGTGTGCTGGCTTCACTTCGCTCCCCGGTCGGTACCGGCGGGCCAACGACCGACCCCGCTCCTACGGTTCCGCATTGCTTCACCACTCCTGCAGCGATCAACACATATCGGCAGTACGACGGGGGCGGGTGCTATCTCGCTCGGCATTGCTAGCATCGGCTAGCGCTGTCGCAGCGTGTAGAACCTGCTTTAAGGGTGCTTTACACGCTGCAACATCGCTAACAATATATCGTTGGGGTCACATCGTTAGTGACGCACATCCGATGCCGTTAGTGATATCGCAGCGTGTGACACCAAGGAGCAACGATCAACGAACGCAAAAACGTGAAAAATCGTTGCTCATTGACACGTCGCTCCTTTCCCAAATATCGTTGCTGCTGCAGGTACGATGTTGTTTGTCGTTCCTGCGGCAGCACACATTGCTATGTGTGACACCGCAGGAACAACGAACATCTCCTTACCTGCGTCCACCGGCAATGAGGAAGGAAGGAGGTGGGCGGCATGTTCCGGCCGCTCATCTCCGCCCCTCCTCTGCTATTGGACGGCTGCCGTGTGACATCGCTGTAATGACGCACGAACCGCCCCCTTAGAAAGGAGGTGGATCGCCGGCCAGAGCGACGTCGCAGGGAAGGTAAGTCCGTGTGACGGGTGTTAGCGATGTTGTGCGCCACGGGCAGCAATTTGCCTGTGCCGCACAACCGACGGGAGCGGGTACGCTCGCTAGGGATATCGGTACCGATATTGCAGCGTGTAAAGTACCCTTTAGTGAGAGGCTTGCTGGAGTATGATGCGCCAAATTCATTGAAAGGCACATGCAACTTAATGAATGTGGCACACCATATTATTATTTATTATTATAGTGCCATTAATTCCATGGCGCTTTACATATGAAAAGGGGTATACATAATAGGGACAAGTACAACAATCATGAACAATAGAAGGCACAGACTTGTACAGGAGGAGAGAAGATCCTGCCCATGAGGGCTCACAGTCTACAAGGGATGGGTGAGGGTACAGTAGTTGAGGATAGAGATGGTTGTGCTGCGCCACAGTGGACTGAGGGTTACTGCAGGTTGTAGGCTTGTCAGAAGAGTTGGGTCTTCAGGTTCCTATTGAGGCTTTCCAAGGTGGGCAAGAGTCTGATATGTTGGGGTAGAGCGTTCCAGAGTATGGGGGATGAATGGGAGAAATCTTGTATGCGATTGTGGGAAGAGAAGATATGAAAAAAGTAAAGAAGGAGATATTGTGAGGATCGGAGGTTACGTGGAGGTAAGTACCGGGAGACTAGGTCACAGATGTATGGAGGAGACAGGTTGCGGGTGGCATTGTATGTCATGGTTACGGTTTTGAACTAGAGTCGTTGGGCAATGGGAAGCCAGTGAAGGGATTGGCAGAGAGGAGAGGTCGGGGAGCAGCGAGGGGACAGGAGATTAGTCGGACAGCATAGTTTAGAATAGATTGTACGGGTATGTGCCATGTGTGGATCCATCCATCGCCTCACCAGAAAATGCTACTCAAGCCTACTCTGCGTTGTGCAAAAAATGTTGTGACCTTTCAAAGTGTTTTATGACAGTATTCTGGTGTACAAGCTTTGATGAATCGTCCCCTTAAAATTTAGCACTTGGATTTGGCCTTTATCGTAGTTAATTATCTTCATTGTTAAAAGCCTCTTTTTGGGCCGGTTTTGCACAAGAGACTATTAAAAATCCCTTACCCCATGTGGCTTTTTAGTTGCTCGCTATCTCATCTGATGTCCTTTACAACCACTACTGCAGAAAATACATGAAAGGATCCAAGCATATTAAATGAATCCAATTATGTAACATTTTCCCTAAGTAGTAACATAGATACATTTCATTATGATAGATGGAAAATTCTCTCTCCTTGCCGGGGTATAGACGGCTATTTTTATCGCCCCGGGCTCCTCCGCTGGTGTCACTGTCATTGTGTGGTATAATCATGGAGGGCATTGCAGTGTCACAGCTACTCAGTTATCTCTTGTCATCTTTCAGCCTGAAAAGTATTGTCAGCGGGTTTTGTATACAGTGAACCTACCGGGATCGCACTCAAATTACTTTCAGTATATCAAGTGAACTCGGCACGAAGACCAGCGTATAGATAAGAAACTAATATTTAGTCTCAATAATAAGAGATGCTCTAGATATCTGTCTTCAAAATGTATCACATTCTCATCAAACAAGATGATTCTATTGTTTGTTGTTTTCCTACTGTCAAAAATCCTAAATTCTGTTAAATAAAATACAATAAAATGAACAATAAAATAGGGCAAAAAAACCCACTCATGAATATATAAAGCTAAGCCATTTGGGGAAGGGTCTCTGCAAATATCAACGGAACAGGATTTCATCACAGATTGAAGAAAGTTTCCTCAAGAAACCAATTGGGATGATCATGTAGCGCCCCTGAGACCCTCAAGGCACTATAGGGAACTGCATCCTCTAGGGGATGCAGGACCTACCCCCTGGGACCTGGAGTACCATTGCCGATTCCATTAAAACATGACAAAAATCCTAGTTCTCCTCTCCACACTGGGCATAGAGGGTTAACCATGTAAGGGGATGGTCGCCATGGGAATGAATCCCTGGGTGTAGCCAGCCTGGTGGGAGGGGTAAGTCAGTCGGTGGTGAGTAGTGAGTCAAGTAGCACACACAGGAGAGGTGTGCGGACATGCCTGAGCTGGATCCATCTAACGGTGACCCGGGGGCACAGGAGAGAGGTCACCAGGACGGGTACCGGAGATACCGCTGGGACCAGAGCACGTACGGGGACCCGGGCCCTAGGTCAAGGGTCAGTTTCAAATGGTTTGATAAATACCTGCCCGGTGAGGACACCTTCACAGACTTCACCGAACCAAATAATCTGGGGGCATCAGCAGTAAACTAAGATCGGGGTTCGGACACTTACCTCCCCGCAGGGTCCGCACTGCCCGCCGTATGGAAAAGGAGACTGTACCCCAAAGGGACAGTTGGGGCCCCAAAATGCTCCACACTACAGGGACCCAATCAACTGAGAGTGCCGGGGACAGAGCAACCTGGGTCACTACATTGGCACTGGTCCTCCAAGGGACCTGAACCAGCAACCCCTGGGTCCACAGTGAGTAGAGACTGTTAAAGACAACCTGGTGTGGTCTCCGTTATTGTCCCCGTTACATCTCCCAGGTACAGCCCTACCTGCAGAGGGCCCACTATCACAGCTGCTACTACCACCAGCCCTGGGAGTACCCACATTCAGCAGCAGCAAATCTCCGCCCTTAACCGCAACCCGCAGGTGGTGTTACATGACAAAAAGTCTCAACTCCCCTGTAAATAACCCCCATTACAAAAGGGACCCAGGGCATGGAACTGGGCAACAGCCACCAGAGTGACATTCCCATTTGTTACTGCCGGGATCGAGTACCCCATATTTCTGGGTGCTACAATCATAACAGAACCATTATAATTTACACCAGTGGCTGAAGTTATAGATATGGTCTGTCTTAAATGGAATCTGTCACCAGGTTTTTGCTCCGTTATCTGAGAGCAGCATGATGTAGGGGCAGAGATCCTGATTCCAGTGATGTACTACTTACTGGGTTGATTGTTGTAGATAAAAGTATGATTTTTATCTGCTGTAGATCTACAAATTCTCTAAATGCTGATCTATGTATAACACCACCCACACCACTGATTGGCAGCTTTCTGTATGTACTGTGCATACTCCAAAAACTGCCAATCAGTGGTGGGGGCGGGGTTATACAGAACTCATGACTATGGAGGACTGCATGATAGCAGGCTTACTAGTCCTCTATTGATAATCTCCTACTAATAAAATATTGATTTTATTAAAACTACAGCAAACAGCCAAGTAAGTGAAGCATCACAGGAATCAGGGTTCTTGGCTGTATAGTATGCTGCTTTAAGATTAGGGGGCAAAATCCTGGTGACAGATTCCCTTTAAGGCCCCCATACACAATAAATAGTGTCTGCTGCCACTATCACTCCAAAATAAGTTACATACCTCCCAACTTTTAAAGAAGGAAAAGAGGGACAAAGTTTGCGGCGCGCGTAGCGCGCCGCGGCAAATTTTTAGGCCACGCCCCCTAACCACACCCATTTCACAGTCACGCCCATATCCACTCCCCATCCACACCCATTCAGCACAAACACGCAGGCAGCCGGCGGGCCTCCAGCACGGACACGCAGGCAGCCAGCGGGCCTCCAGCACGGACACGCAGGCAGCCGGCGGGCCTCCAGCACGGACACGCAGGCAGCCGGCGGGCCTCCAGCACGGACACGCAGGCAGCCGGCGGGCCTCCAGCACGGACACGCAGGCAGCCGGCGGGCCTCCAGCACGGACACGCAGGCAGCCGGCGGGCCTCCAGCACGGACACGCAGGCAGCCGGCGGGCCTCCAGCACGGACACGCAGGCAGCCGGCGGGCCTCCAGCACGGACACGCAGGCAGCCGGCGGGCCTCCACCACGGACACGCAGGCAGCCGGCGGGCCTCCAGCACGGACACGCAGGCAGCCGGCGGGCCTCCAGCACGGACACGCAGGCAGCCGGCGGGCCTCCAGCACGGACACGCAGGCAGCCGGCGGGCCTCCAGCACGGACACGCAGGCAGCCGGCGGGCCTCCAGCACGGACACGCAGGCAGCCGGCGGGCCTCCAGCACGGACACGCAGGCAGCCGGCGGGCCTCCACCACGGACACGCAGGCAGCCGGCGGGCCTCCAGCACGGACACGCAGGCAGCCGGCGGGCCTCCAGCACGGACACGCAGGCAGCCGGCGGGCCTCCAGCACGGACACGCAGGCAGCCGGCGGGCCTCCAGCACGGACACGCAGGCAGCCGGCGGGCCTCCAGCACGGACACGCAGGCAGCCGGCGGGCCTCCAGCACGGACACGCAGGCAGCCGGCGGGCCTCCAGCACGGACACGCAGGCAGCCGGCGGGCCTCCAGCACGGACACGCAGGCAGCCGGCGGGCCTCCAGCACGGACACGCAGGCAGCCGGCGGGCCTCCAGCACGGACACGCAGGCAGCCGGCGGGCCTCCAGCACGGACACGCAGGCAGCCGGCGGGCCTCCAGCACGGACACGCAGGCAGCCGGCGGGCCTCCAGCACGGACACGCAGGCAGCCGGCGGGCCTCCAGCACGGACACGCAGGCAGCCGGCGGGCCTCCAGCACGGACACGCAGGCAGCCGGCGGGCCTCCAGCACGGACACGCAGGCAGCCGGCGGGCCTCCAGCACGGACACGCAGGCAGCCGGCGGGCCTCCAGCACGGACACGCAGGCAGCCGGCGGGCCTCCAGCACGGACACGCAGGCAGCCGGCGGGCCTCCAGCACGGACACGCAGGCAGCCGGCGGGCCTCCAGCACGGACACGCAGGCAGCCGGCGGGCCTCCAGCACGGACACGCAGGCAGCCGGCGGGCCTCCAGCACGGACACGCAGGCAGCCGGCGGGCCTCCAGCACGGACACGCAGGCAGCCGGCGGGCCTCCAGCACGGACACGCAGGCAGCCGGCGGGCCTCCAGCACGGACACGCAGGCAGCCGGCGGGCCTCCAGCACGGACACGCAGGCAGCCGGCGGGCCTCCAGCACGGACACGCAGGCAGCCGGCGGGCCTCCAGCACGGACACGCAGGCAGCCGGCGGGCCTCCAGCACGGACACGCAGGCAGCCAACGGGCCTCCAGCACGGACACGCAGGCAGCCGGCGGGCCTCCAGCACGGACACGCAGGCAGCCGGCGGGCCTCCAGCACGGACACGCAGGCAGCCGGCGGGCCTCCACCACGGACACGCAGGCAGCCGGCGGGCCTCCAGCACGGACACGCAGGCAGCCGGCGGGCCTCCAGCACGGACACGCAGGCAGCCGGCGGGCCTCCAGCACGGACACGCAGGCAGCCGGCGGGCCTCCAGCACGGACACGCAGGCAGCCGGCGGGCCTCCAGCACGGACACGCAGGCAGCCGGCGGGCCTCCACCACGGACACGCAGGCAGCCGGCGGGCCTCCAGCACGGACACGCAGGCAGCCGGCGGGCCTCCAGCACGGACACGCAGGCAGCCGGCGGGCCTCCAGCACGGACACGCAGGCAGCCGGCGGGCCTCCAGCACGGACACGCAGGCAGCCGGCGGGCCTCCACCACGGACACGCAGGCAGCCGGCGGGCCTCCAGCACGGACACGCAGGCAGCCGGCGGGCCTCCAGCACGGACACGCAGGCAGCCGGCGGGCCTCCACCACGGACACGCAGGCAGCCGGCGGGCCTCCAGCACGGACACGCAGGCAGCCGGCGGGCCTCCAGCACGGACACGCAGGCAGCCGGCGGGCCTCCAGCACGGACACGCAGGCAGCCGGCGGGCCTCCAGCACGGACACGCAGGCAGCCGGCGGGCCTCCAGCACGGACACGCAGGCAGCCGGCGGGCCTCCAGCACGGACACGCAGGCAGCCGGCGGGCCTCCAGCACGGACACGCAGGCAGCCGGCGGGCCTCCACCACGGACACGCAGGCAGCCGGCGGGCCTCCAGCACGGACACGCAGGCAGCCGGCGGGCCTCCACCACGGACACGCAGGCAGCCGGCGGGCCTCCAGCACGGACACGCAGGCAGCCGGCGGGCCTCCAGCACGGACACGCAGGCAGCCGGCGGGCCTCCAGCACGGACACGCAGGCAGCCGGCGGGCCTCCAGCACGGACACGCAGGCAGCCGGCGGGCCTCCAGCACGGACACGCAGGCAGCCGGCGGGCCTCCAGCACGGACACGCAGGCAGCCGGCGGGCCTCCAGCACGGACACGCAGGCAGCCGGCGGGCCTCCAGCACGGACACGCAGGCAGCCGGCGGGCCTCCAGCACGGACACGCAGGCAGCCGGCGGGCCTCCAGCACGGACACGCAGGCAGCCGGCGGGCCTCCACCACGGACACGCAGGCAGCCGGCGGGCCTCCAGCACGGACACGCAGGCAGCCGGCGGGCCTCCAGCACGGACACGCAGGCAGCCGGCGGGCCTCCACCACGGACACGCAGGCAGCCGGCGGGCCTCCAGCACGGACACGCAGGCAGCCGGCGGGCCTCCAGCACGGACACGCAGGCAGCCAGCGGGCCTCCAGCACGGACACGCAGGCAGCCGGCGGGCCTCCAGCACGGACACGCAGGCAGCCGGCGGGCCTCCAGCACGGACACGCAGGCAGCCACAGTGAGGCGGCCGGTCGCCTTCACAGACAGGCGGCCGGCCGCCTTCACAGACAGGCGGCGGGCCGCCCGCACAGAGAGGCGGCCAGCCGCCCGCAGAGAGAGGCGGCCGCCCGCACAATGAGGCGGCGGGCCGCCCGCACAGACAGGCGGCGGGGGGGCGCCCGCACAGACAGGCGGCAGGGGGGCGCCCGCACAGACAGGCGGCAGGGGGGCGCCCGCACAGACAGGCGGCAGGGGGGCGCCCGCACAGACAGGCGGCAGGGGGGCGCCCGCTCAGACAGGCGGCAGGGGGGCGCCCGCACAGACAGGCGGCGGGGGGCGCCCGCACAGACAGGCGGCAGGGGGGCGCCCGCACAGACAGGCGGCAGGGGGGCGCCCGCACAGACAGGCGGCAGGGGGGCGCCCGCACAGACAGGCGGCAGGGGGGCGCCCGCACAGACAGGCGGCAGGGGGGCGCCCGCACAGACAGGCGGCGGGGGGCGCCCGCACAGACAGGCGGCGGGGGGGCGCCCGCACAGACAGGTGGCGGGCCGACCGCACAGACAGGCTCCGGCCGGGGGTGAGGGGGGAGGGAGGGAAATCAGCGCTGGGGAGATTAGTTTACTGTACCAGCAGCAGCACAGGCAGCGCTCCTCTCTATGCCACGTCTACTAGGATGGTAGGAGGGAAAAGCAGGGAGGCGGAGAGTGGGTGGGCGGAGCCCGGGAGCCGGCCGTCCCGCCCGTGGCAACGGGACAAACAACGTAAAGCGTGAAAGTCCCGCTGTATCCGGGACGGTTGGGAGGTATGCAGCATGTTAGAATGTGTACATAAGATCCCGCTGGTGGTGGCCGCAGCTTATAGGCCCCAAATCTGGTGACAGGTTCCCTTTAAAGTGAACCTGTCAGGTGCAATATGCACTCAGAGCCAGGAGCAGTTCTGGGTGTATATTGCTAATCCCTGCCTAACCGTCCCTGTATACACTAGCATAGATAAAGAGATCAGGAACAAATATTTTTAAAGATCTTATATCTTATGCTAATGAGCGCGGGGACTAGTCACAAGGGCGTTACTTCACTTGGCTAGTCGGCTCGCATAGCATGTTAGCATGTTATTACGCCCCTGTGTGAGTACTAACACGCTATATGAGCCGACTAGCCAAGTGAAGTAACGCCCTTGGGACTAGTCCCCGCGCTAATTAGCATAAGATATAAGCTCTTTAAAAATACTTTTTCTATAGCTGCCTTTATCTATGCTAGTGTATACAGGGACAGTTAGGGAGGGATTAGCAATATACACCCAGAACTGCTCCTGGCTCTGAGTGCAGATTGCACCTGACAGGTTCCCTTTAAAGGGAACCTGTCACCAGAAATTTAGCAAAAAAAATAAAAGATTCCCCTCTGCAGCTCCTGGGATGAATTCTGGAAAGGTTCCTGTTGCTATTGTGCCCCCTTTGAGACCTAAAATAATACTTTATGAAGTCTTACCTTTTTGTATGCAAATCTGTTTTTATGGTCACGGGGGCGGGCTGCCTGGCGTCCGTTATTCCCCCTCCTGCCGTTGTACGCCGTCCCCCATTGCTCATTTCCATACATGAGGACACCTTCCTCATGTAACTGTCCTCCTGAAGTTTTGTGCATGCCCAGTGCCACTCTCGCGGGAGTAAGCACTGTGCAAAGTGTGAACGCTTTTGAGGTGATTGCGCAGGCGCGAGATTATGGGCGGCGCTGTGATTGTCATCAGCAGCGTCATCCAAGTACCTTCCCATAATCTCGTGCCCGCGCTTCTCACTCTGCCTCCACCGTTATGCGCAAGCACTGGCCATATGAACCACGTTACCTATTACCATGGGCGCGAGATTATGGGCGGCGCTGTGATTGTCATCAGCAGCGTCATCCAAGTACCTGCCCATAATCTCGTGCCCGCGCTTCTCACTCTGCCTCCACCGTTATGCGCAAGCACTGGCCATATGAACCATGTTACCTATTACCATGGGCGCGAGATTATGGGCGGCGCTGTGATTGTCATCAGCAAAGTCATCCAAGTACCCGCCCATAATCTCGCGCAAGCAGTAATAGGTAACATGGTTCATATGGCCAGCACTTGCGCATAACGGTGGAGTCAGAGGGAAAAGTGCGGGCACGAGATTATGGGCGGGTACTTGGTTAACGCTGCTGATGACAATCACAGCGCCGCCCATAATCTCGTGCCTGCGCAATCACCTGAAAAAGCGTTCACATGCGCAAAACTTCGGGAGGACAGTTACATGAGGAAGGCGTCCTTGTGTATGTAAATGAGCAATGGGGGACTGCGTAAAGCGGCAGGAGGGGGAATAACGGACGCCAGACAGCCCGCCCCCGTGACCATAAAAACACATTTGCATACAAAAAGGTAAGACTTCATAAAGTATTTTTGTAGGTCTCAAAGGGGGCACAATAACAACAGGAACCTTTCTAGAAGCAGCCCAGGAGCTGCAGAGGGGAATCTTTTATTTTTATTGTGAAATTTCTGCTGACATGTTCCCTTTAACTGGTAGGGCAGCCAGGATAAAGCAGAGCTGAAGCTGTTGGGAAGCTAGGACCCAGCAGCTCTGCTCCACAGGCAGGAGACCACTGATCGGTAAGCTAATAGAAGCCTGCAGATGCCACTCTGCATAGGTTATTGCCACTGCTATCTGCAGGAGAGAGAAGTGCTGATTGCACGGTCTCCTCAGCTTCCTGACTCCCCGCGTGTCTGCAGCAGTGAGAAGCCACACACGGGGAATCAGAGAACAGCTGCAGAGAAACGCAGGCTCCGGGACTGGGGGGGGTCGGCTCTGGTGCAGGGGGGGGGGGGGGGGGGGGCTCTGCTGCAGGGGGGGGGTCGCTCTGCTGCAGGGGGGTCGCTCTGCTGCAGGGGGTGATTCATACCTCAGCAGCAGTCACAGGAGTAGGTGCGCGCTCGGCTCTGTAATGAATAGTAGAAGGGAGAAACAGCGAGGCGGGGCTACAGTGGGTGGGTGGAGCCGGGACAAACAGCCTCACGGGCGGGACCCGGGATCAAAGGCTCAGAAGAGGGACTGTCCCGCTGTATCCGGGACGGTTGGGAGGTATGAGGTTATACAGAGGAATGTGAGACAGACAATGTCAGCATAATCTGGCAGGGGCTTATATTTGCACGAAATTAAAACTCTTTTTTTCCCATGACTTCATCGTTTGAAGAATAGTCTGATCGTCCCCTTATACAGTAGACTGTCTTTAGACTACCGTGTATGGAGACCTTGAGGGTTGTATCACTCATCCTTGCTGCTGAAGCCACCACAGATGATCTGTCAGCTAACACTTGTGACCACCACAGTTCTTAGCACGAATTGTATAGCCGTATTATTTTGAGATAATATAGAATTATTTGGTCATTGACATGTATTTTAGTAACGTTTGTATATTGGTGGCATTGTGTAAGGTGGGGCAAATAGAAGATCCTGCTTAGGGCATCATCAAAGGAAGGGCAAGCCCTGAGAGCAGGAATAGCAGTCACAAGCAGGCCCGTACAATTCATAGTCTATTTAAGCAGTATTAAGGTCCCCATACACATTAGGTAACTGACGGCCCAACAATCGCTCAGACATTAGTTGTCACTCGCGACTCTACACACAGGAACTTTTGGCTTGGTTGATGGCTCTAGTCATCTCTATGAGAGAGCTGCTGCCATAATTATCTGGTAACAGTTTGATAATCTTAATAAACTAAACAATCGGTGAATGAAATGCAACGTGATGGATCTTTCTCTGCCCAACAGATTATTGAGATTCAGGAGCCCTATATATTCACTAGACATTGATCTAATGTGCATGGAGGCCATTATAATGTATGTACTAATGCATGTATATAAGGTACAGGTAAAATATATACTTGTACCGTGTTAGCCAGTAGAGATAAAAAATTGTTTAAAAGAACTGAAGTCCTCAGTAGTTGATACCTTTTAATGGCTAACTAAAAAGATGGAAATAATAGCAGCTTTCGAGACTACTCAGGTCTCTTCATCAGGCATGGTATAACACAAAATCTGAAGAGTCACATATTTATACACAACAGGGCATAGAATGGAGCAGTAAAGATGAAAAGTTATGTGAAGCAGAACTATCACTATGGCAAGATGACAAACTGTTGTGGCCATAAATATTGCTGCAGTTCATAGATAAGCAGTGTGAAAGTTTTATTGTCCTCTGATTGGGGTCTGTTCCGGGCTGTGATGCCCCCAGATGGTCTGAAGAGAACATTTCTTAATTGATGTAAAAAGACATGAATCCATGAGACACATTCATTCCTACTCTGAATGTGTCAAAGGTCATCATAAGTTTGTACTCCCAGACTCTCCTGTCTCTCTGGGACTTGAAATTCCCTTTCAATACCAGCAATTTCATGCCCATGATGCTGTGGTCTGGGTTACAAAAATGTTTGGCCACAGGTAGATCTATTCTTTTTTCCTTAATTGTGTGGCAGTGAGAATTCATCCTTGTCCTGAGCTGTTGTCCTGTCTCCCCTACATACAGACCCCCAGTTGGACATTTGGTACATATAATTAAGTACACCACATTGGTTGTGGTGCATCTGAAGGTACCTGGGATCTTGTAGTCCTGATGTGATCTGGGAATCTTTATCTTGTCCGTTGTCAATATAAATGGACAGGTCTTACATTTTTTCTGGTTGCAGGGAAATGTTCCTGTTGTTGTTGGAGAGGATAGGGAGCTTCTGACAATGATGCTTCTTAAGGGGGCTTTACACGGTAGCGATATCGCTAGCAATTTGTAGCGATAGCGAGCGTGTAAGTACCCGCCCCCGTCGCGCATGCGATTGTTTGTGATCGCTGCCATAGCGAACATTATCGCTACGGCAGCGTCACACATACTTACCTGGTCGGCGGCATCGCTGTGACTGTCGAACAATCCCTCCTTCAAGGGGGAGGGACGTTCGGCATCACAGCGACGTCACCGCAACGTCACTAAGCGGCCGGCCAATCAAAGCGGAGGGGCGGAGATGAGCAGGACGTAACATCCCGCCCACCTCCTTCCTTCCGCATTGTGGCCGGCGGCAGGTAAGGAGACGGTCCTCGCTCCTGCGGTATCACACATAGCGATGTATGCTGCCGCATGAGCGATGAACCACCTGGTTAAACAACAATACCGATTTTTGAGTTTGGGACTACCTCTCCATGGTGAACGATTTTCACCATTTTTGAGGTCGCTTAAGGTCGCTGGTCAGTGTCACACGCTGCGATATCTTTAATGACGCCGGATGTGCGTCACTAACAACTTGACCCCGACGACAAAACATTAACGATATCGTAGCGTGTAAAGCCCCCTTTAGATTCGGGGGCTGCCTAAAACACAGAAGTGGGGGGTCTGGAAAAATAGATTTTAACCGGGCATCTTTTTGCAGTAATGGTTGTAGTTTCCGTGCAGCTCCTCTTAACACCTCCAGGTGTGGATTGTAGGTGATTACAAGAGGTACCCGGTTGTTTTCTTCTTTAGTTTTATAATGTAGGAGATGGTTTCTTGATATTCTGGTGGCTCTTGTAATTTGGTTTTCAATTGTTCTTGGGTGGTAGCCTTGATTTAAAAAGGTCTTTCTGAGGCCCCATCAACAGAGCAGAGCGGAAGAGAAGAAACTGTTCAGAAGCAGGGAAATTACTAGCAGTCAATGACTTTGGTAGTGATGCCCCTACAACAGAGCCGACCAGAAGAGAAAAAGCTGCTCTGTGGACGTGAGGTCAACTTAAGCTTGATATCCACCACATGAGCCTGGAGGAATTGTCACCGGGGAGTTCTTATTACCATACAAAAAAAATAGGCGTAGTCCTCAATGATTATAAATCCAAAAAAGGAAATAGGGATCCATTGTCAATTTGCCATTAGCAATGCAAAACTCACCAAACTTTACTTATTAAACCCATATTAAGTTTGCATGATCTTTCAATCATAAATAAAATAAGAAAATATAAAAATATAATATAGAAAATTATTTATAATTTATTTACATAATTTACAAAATTTTACATGATTTAATTAAAGTTGGGACACACAAAAAGTTACAAGTATAAAATTCAAACCCCTTAAAAACACACAGAAAAAACTGGTACAGTGTGGTTAATAGTAGAGAATTGAGTGGAAGTGGTCATATAATCAATTATTATCATCAATTCTATATCCTAAAACCCATAATAGTAAAACATTGATATAGAACCCCCCCAGTCTCACCCAGTAACGCTGCCACCAAAAGTGACAGTGCATACAATTCTATAATGATGATGATATCATAAGCAGTTCTCAGCACAATTGAACTTGAAAAAATGTTTTAATCAATCAATTTAAAGTGACAGTGCTTGTTAAAGTGCTTGTGCATTCACAGCAACATTATAGTGGATCACAATCAATGACACAATGATGTTTCTACAAAATTATCAAATTCACTCCAAGGTAAGGTACAACCTTAAATGCAGTGAAACCTTAAATGCCATTGCATGTGAATATAATTGAATAGTAATATAAACAATTCAACTGCACAAATTATAAACCTATCTGCTCATGGAGTCAAGGCATAGCCTCTGTATTAGTACTCAGGACTGCCATGACTGTCATAGAAAGCTGCAAACATAGTGAAGTGAGACTGGGTATATACCAGGTAATACTGACCACAACCTGTGGAACCACACTGCCCAGCACCTCGACGTGCGTTTCACACTTGCTTTGTCAGGAGTAATCAATGATTCCTTTAACTTCAAATTTACCACTTTGTATACCATGATGTAAGAAATGTTTACTTAAGTATCTAATTGCATAGCCTTATGTAGCACACTTTTACTTGCTATGAACACTTGACATTTAAAGGGATTGTACTAAGTTTTTAGGTTATCACTATCAATAGGATTGATAGAGATAACTTGTTGGTCACTTGAGGTGTGACTGCTTGGGCCACCTTGGGATCCTCAGAAATGGACTTTGTAGAGCACAATGTGAATGGAGCAACTATGCATCTCTGCTCCATTTTTTTTCTCTATGGGACTACTGAAGGTAACTGAGAACAGTGCTCAGTTGTCGCAATACACCACAATGCTTAATTTAGACAGAGCCCTGTTCTCAGGATCTCTGGAGGTCTCTGCGGTCAGACTCCATGAGTATGCCCATACCCCACATATGTACAGTAGGAAACCTACTGTTTGGGTGCACGGCAGGGCACAGAACAAAAAGAGTACAATTTTACTTTTGGAGCCCAAAATTGATCAGAAAGGTATTCACTATGCTTTCGATCGCGGATTATTAAAAACCCTTTAACCCTTCACATGGCTTAAAGTTGTAAAGTTAAAAGTGTTAAAGAGAACTAATCACCAGGATTTTCGTATATAAGCTAAAGCCAGTGCTATACTGGCACTATAAGGCTGATTCTATACATACCTGTAGTGGTCAGCTCGGATGTTTAGGTTTTAAAATCCAAGAAAGTGAAGTTTGTAAAATGAGCAGCTTCTTGAGTGACAGTTGCACTGGAGCAGATCATATATTCATAGTTATTCCCTCCCCCTGTTAGAATTAGCATGAGTATTATACAAACGACTCGCTTTGTCTAGCAGGACCTGTGCTGAGGTCATACCCATGTGACCAGAAGGGGCGAGGCCTCAGCCACCAAAGCTGGATACCAGGTCACATACCTCACACAGGTCCTTCCACAGACACAGTCGTTTATATAATACTTATGCTAATTCTAACAGGGGGAGGAGATAACTATGAATATATAATCTGCTCCAGTGCAACTGCCACTCAAGAAGCAGCTAATATTATAAACTTCACTTTCTTGGAATTCAAAACCTAAACATCCGAGCTGACCACTACAGGTATGTATAGAATCAGCCTGATAGTGCCAGTATAGCACTGCCTTTAGTTTATATGCGAAAATCCTGGCGATTGGTTCTCTTTAAGTTAAAGTTTGTAACATCTATATATTTCGTTAATGAAAGTAATCTTAGATGCTTGAGACATTCCCTTTAAATTTTGTGTGTGGCTTTTGATAAAACAACTGTCTCTTCACCTAAGATCTTGTTAGGCATCCATTATTAGCAAGCAATCCCAAAACACTGATGTTTTCATCCAGTGACATGACCAGAGCTCTGTGTGATTATTGTGCGGAGCCACCAGATACACTTTCCAAAAGATCACGTTACCGAGCAAGAACAAAAATAGTTTAGTATTGAATAAAGTGTTGTATATCCTTCTTTCACTTGTATTCAGCGTCCAAGTGGCTCGTTTTACCAGCACAATACACAAGAATAAACCGACCTTGTGTTTCAAGGTTCAGGACCTGGGAGTTCAAGGCCAGAACAGACTTGCCTTTCAGATACAGCAATGGGCTACCATAACTCCATAGCTTATCTGCTTTCAGTGAATATGGCTTGTATACTGCTCCTTGTTGGGCTCTTTACTGTAGGTGTTCTGGCTTTTTGACAATCTCTATTTACCCCTTCCTCACAAATTTTTTGCTGACCAGGCCAATTTTTTCCATTTTGACCAGTGTCACTTTATATAGTACTATCTCTGGAACGCTTCAACGAATCCCAGTTATTCTGAGACTGTTTTTTCAAGACATATTGTACTTCATGTTAGTAGTAAGGTTTTCTCAATATTTGATTTGTATTTATTTATAAAAATATTGAAAATTTTAAAACAAAAATTGAAAATGTAGCAATTTTCAAACTTTGAATATTTATTCCCTTTAATGAGATAGTTATTTCACACAAAATAGTTAATAAATAACATTTATCACACATCTACACTACAAAAGCACCAATTTTTAAACTTTTTATTATTTCGAAGTTAGAAGGGTTCAAAGTTTATAAGCAATTTCTCATTAAAGTGCTTTAGAATTAATAGCTTTGTTTAAATGAATAAATAATATTATTATGATTATCATTATTGTTATTATTATTTTTCCCCAAAAATTTACAAATATTTTTTTTTAGGAATCGCATCACATTTGAAGTGACTTTAACCCATTACTTGCCAAATTAGAAATTTTCATTTTTTTTTTTATTAAATGACAGCTTTTTAATGGAAAAAAATAAAAATTAAAAATGAAAATGGAATTTAAGCAAAATTAATTAATGTAATGTATAAATTAAATAAATTAATGATTAATTAATTTAATTTAATGAATTTTAAAAAAGATTAGGCGTCCCAAAAAAAGGACATTGGTAGATAATAGGTTAAGGCCTATGTGACAGGAAATACACAAAATTTAGACCATTTTAACAATTGCTCCCCTAAAAATGGTCAAAACCACATTCAAGAAATTTATTAACCTTTTAGGTGTTTCACAGCAATTATAAGGGGAAAACATTTCTTCTTGCGGAGACTGGCTTCTGATACAACCAGATCAGATCTCATACTTTGCACTGACGAGTGGCAATCACCCCGAAACACCATGTCTGCAAATTGAGGTTCTGATCTGGCATAAATCCTAAGTCAAATGACAAGGCTCATTAAAGGGTCACTTGTGACTTTTAGGATTACTACTTTCAATAGGTGGAACTAGAGTACGTCTCCTTCGTCCCTGAAGAGACAATTTGAATATTTCCCAGAGGAGCATTGAAGCTATAAGACTCCTCACCGATGGCCGGATTGGTTTGTCAGTCTCCACAAGGAGAAAAATTTCCCCTTAGACCCTAGTATAGCTTCTCATACAGCCAGATAAGATCTCATACTTTGCACTGATGCAATCACATCGAAAAACACCATGTCTGCAAATTAAGGTTCTGATCTGACATAAATCCTAAGTCATATGACAAGGCTCATTAAATGGTCACTTGTGACTTTTAGGATTGCTACTTCCAAGAGGTGGCGCTAGAGTTCATCTCCTTCTTCCCTGAAGAGACAATTTGAACAGCAATTTTAGAAATGTGGAACTAAAAAGTGAAAATGTTACTTTTTCTACAGAAACATTGCTTTAGTCCCAAATGTTCCATTTTCACAAGAGTTAATAGGAGAAACTGTACCACACAATTTCTTGTCCAACTTTCTCCCGAGTACACTGATACCCCATATGTGGTGGAAATCAGCGTGGAATTTGAAGCAAAAAATGTGGTTACGATGCAACGTCATAGGGGGGGGGGGATCTGCTGCTGACACTGTTATGGGGGGTAATGTACCCCTTTTATGTATTAATGTCCCCAATCCTGGGCCCCTTCCAGGTATATTATATGTCCCCCATAATGGCGTATACCGTATGTTCTACATTCTTGTCCTGGTAAACAGTTGAAAGCAGCAGTTTACATCCAGTATCTAAAAAGACAGATCTGCATGTTTTTCTCACTGTCTGACATGAAATCAGAATAAACCTTTCCCATGTAGGTCAATTAGGAACCAAAATAATTTATATTTGCCAAATGTCAGAATAATGAGAAAGAGAGAATGTTTTAACACATTTTTATTACTTTCTCTAAAGTGAAATGTTTGTATACACTAAATGGCACTTTACACGCTGCGATATCGGTATCGATATCGCTAGCGAGCGTACCCGCCCCCATCGGTTGTGCAACACGGGCAAATCGCTGCCCGTGGCGCGCAACATCGCTTACACCCGTCACACTACTTACCAGCCTAGCGACATCGCTCTGACCGGTGAACCGCCTCCTTTCTAAGGGGGCGGTTCGTTTGGCATAATAGCGACGTCACTAAGTGGCCGCCCCAATAGCAGAGGAGGGGTGGAGATGAGCGGGCCAAACATCCCGCCCACCTCCTTCCTTCCTCATTGCCGGCGGGACGCAGGTACGGTGAGTTTACTTGTTCCTGTGGTGTCACACATAGCGATGTGTGCTGTCGCAGGAACGACAAACAACCTCGCTACTCACCTGTCAACGATTTTTGGTGTTGGAGCGACCTCTCAGATACCAACAATTTTTACCTCTTTTGCGATCGTTTTAGGTCGCTCAGAGGTGTCACATGCTGCGATGTCGCTAACGACGCCGGATGTGCGTTACAAACACCGTGACCCCGGCGATATATCATTAGCGATGTCGCTGCGTGTAAAGCACCCTTAAGAGTATGTGCCATTAAACAATATGGGACAGCCCATATGATGATGTCATGTCTTTGGAAGCTTCTGATAGGTTTAATGGCAACATCTGAGTTAATTAGGGACACACATGTGGATGTATGTTAATGCACACCTGATACACACTCCATCTTTGTGTTGAATCATGGAAAAGACAAAAGAAATCAGCCAAGGTCTCATGAAGAGAATTGGTTCATCCTTGGGTGCAATTTCCAGATGCCTGATGGTACCTCCTTCATCTGTGCAAACAATTATACACAAGCACAAACAAGATGGGAATGTCCAGCCATTATACCACTCAGGAAGGAGATGGGTTCTGTGTACTAGAGATGAACATGCTTTGGTCAGACATGTGCATATCAATCCCAGAACAAAAGCAAAAGACTTTGTGAAGATGCTGGCGGAAGTTGGTAAGATTGTGTCACTATCCGCAGTGAAATGAGTACTGTATCAACATGGGCTGAAAGACCACTCTGCCAGGAAGAAGCCATCACTACAAAAAAAATGTAAAAAAGCCAAATTAATGTTTGCAAATGCACAGAGTAACAATAGACCTTAATTTTTAGAGACATGTCCTGTGGTCTGATGAAACTAAAATTGAATTGTTTGGCCATAATGACCATCGTTACATTTGGAGGAAAAATGGAGATGATTAGAAGCCTAAAAACACCATCCCAACTGTGAAACACAGGGTGGCAGGTTGATGTTGTGGGCTTGTTTTGCTGCAGGAGGGACTGTTGCACTTCACAAAATTGAGGACATCATGAGGAGAGAAGATCGTGCAGCAATACTGAGGGAACTTCTCAAGACAACAGCCAGGAACTTAAAGCTTAACACTTAAACTTAAAATGGGTCTTCCAAATAAACAATGACCCAAGGCATAATGCCAAACTGGTTACAGAGTGGCTTAAGGATAACAAAGTCAATGTTTTGGAGTGACCATCACAATGCCTAATCTCAATCCTATTGAAAATTTATGGGCAAAGCTGAAAAGGCCGGTGCAAGCAAGGCGACCTACAAACATGGCTCAGTTACACCTGTTCTGCCAGGAGAAATCAGCCCAAATCCCTATCCACTATTGTGAGAAGCTTGTGAAAAGATATCCAAAATGTTTGCCCCAAGTCATGCAGTTTAAGGGCAATTACATTATCATATGGGCTGTCCCATATTGTTTAAAGGCAAAACACACTTAGTGTATGTAAACTTTTGACTTTGTAGAAAGTAATAAAAATGCCTTAAAACATTCTCTCTCTCATTATTCTGGCCTTTGGCAAATATAAATAATTTTGGTTCCTAATTTACTTAAAAAAGTTTATTCTGATTTCATGTCAGATAGTGTGAAAAACCTGCAGATGTGTCTTTATAGATGGTGTATGTAAACTTGTGGTTTCAACTGTATACAGTGTGAAGCTTTGTGTGGGGTCTATCATACTGTGTGGAGTTCTGGGTGTGGTCCATTATACTATTTAGAGGGATATTAGGGGCCATTATACTGTGTATAAGCCCATTATACTGCATGGAGGGAAGTGTGGGGGTCACCGTTGGGGATCTTACTATGTCGGGGTCCTCATTCATTGCCGGGAAGTTGAAGGGGGGTACATTAGGCTCATCATACTGTGCATGTAGAGGAATTCACTATGGGAGTATCATACTGTGCTAGTGGGGCACTTTTGTTGGCTGCACTGAAAGGGGAATCTAGAGGCTTCAATAGAAGGAAAATCACTTTGTACAGGCTGCAAAGTTGCAAAGTTGTCTAATATGCTCTTCTGTGATCAAGCCGAATATATTTTTATATATATATATATATATATATATATATATATATATATATATATATATATATATATATAATTTTATTTTTTTTGGGGGGGAGGAGAGGCCACAATTAGAAATTCTGCTATGGGTACCCATGATTTCTATGTATGTCCCTGCCTGACGTATTACAACAATATGCCCAAATATACATCAGTGGTGAATATTCTTTTAATATTTACGATAGATGTTATAAAATGTAATATCAGGAATCTGACTTGTCTGTGAAATTGCTCACCCTTCACAACAAACTACTCTACGCCAATCTGAATCATTGCCATCAGCAAAGCAATTACCGCGGGTAGGTCATTCGTAATTAAAAAGTAGAAAAAAAAATACAAAGACAGACAACTTCTTGCGGAGTAAATGAACCGCTGTAATATTTGCCATTTACTTTCCTTCCAAATGTCAGCTCCCTATCATTTACAAACATTTATGGCTGCGAACACGGTGATGGGTGCAAACATCTAAAACACAAAACGGAGATCATCGGAATGACAGAGGACAGAAACTCTGAAAAGCAAAAACAAAGGATTATTTTTTACCGCTGACTAGTATAGATGGAACCGATCTAAATTAATAAGCGACTAGTGATGAGCGAGTACTAAAAAGCTCGGGTGCTCGAAGCTCGGGCCGAGCCTCCCAAGATACTCGTGTACTCGGCCCGAGCAACGAGCCCAATGTTATCCTATGGGAGACCCGAGTATTTTTGTGAAATGACCCCCGGCAGCATGTAGAAACCCTAAAAATGTCACAAAAGTCTCAGAAGAGTGCTCAAATGACATGGCAACAGCATGGGGAAGACCCCTTGAAGCATTTATCACTCAAAAGTCACAGCTCTGAACAATTTTGTCCGAGTTTTACGCCATTTTTACGGACTCACCTGAAAACCTTCCAAAATGACACCAAAATGAATTTTCATGGCGGAAATGTTAAGGGCACATACCCAAGACACGCCCCCCACACTGAGTGACAGGTGTCACACTGCACCCAATCACAGCAGCCGGTGGGCGTGTCTATACTGTGCAGTGAAATAAATAATTAAATAATTAAAAAAAACGGCGTGTGGTCCCCCCAATTTTAATACCAGCCAGATAAAGCCATACGGCTGAAGGCTGGTATTCTCAGGATGGGGAGCTCCACGTTATGGGGAGCCCCCCACCCTAACAATATCAGTCAGCAGCCGCCCAGAATTGCCGCATACATTATATGCGACAGTTCTGGGGCTGTACCCGGCTCTTCCCGATTTACCCTAGTGCGTTGGCAAATCGGGGTAATAAGGAGTTAATGGCAGCCCATAGCTGCCAATAAGTCCTAGATTAATCATGTCAGGCGTCTCCCCGAGATTCCTTCCATGATTAATCTGTAAATTACAGTTAAAAAACACACACACACCCGAAAAATCCTTTATTAGAAATAAAAAACACTAACAAAGTCCCTCATTACCAATTTATTAACCCCGACAAACCCTCCATGTCCGGCGTACTCCACAGTCCTCCAGCGTCGCGTCCAGCTCTGCTGCATGGAAGTGACAGGAGCTGCAGAATACACCGCCGCTCCGGTCACCTCCACGCAGCTAATGAGATGAGTATAGCGATCAGCTGCTGTCAGTCAGGTAACTCCCGGCCACCGCTGGATCCAGCGGTGGCCGCGATTAACCTCAGTGACAGCAGCTGATCGCGCTACTCACCGCCGCTCCGGTCAGCTCCATGCACCAACTGAGGTGAGTAGCGCGATCAGCTGCTGTCACTGAGGTTAATCGCGGCCACCGCTGGATCCAGCGGTGGCCGGGAGTTACCTGACTGACAGCAGCTGATCGCTATACTCATCTCATTAGCTGCGTGGAGGTGACCGGAGCGGCGGTGTATTCTGCAGCTCCTGTCACTTCCATGCAGCAGAGCTGGACGCGACGCTGGAGGACTGTGGAGTACGCCGGACATGGAGGGTTTGTAGGGGTTAATAAATTGGTAATGAGGGACTTTGTTAGTGTTTTTTATTTCTAATAAAGGATTTTTCGGGTGTGTGTGTTTTTTAACTGTAATTTACAGATTAATCATGGAAGGTATCTCGGGGAGACGCCTGACATGATTAATCTAGGATTTAGTGGCAGCTATGGGCTGCCATTAACTCCTTATTACCCCGATTTGCCAACGCACTAGGGTAAATCGGGAAGAGCCGGGTACAGCCCCAGAACTGTCGCATATAATGTATGCGGCAATTCTGGGCAGCTGCTGACTGATATTGTTAGGGTGGGGGGCTCCCCATAACGTGGGGCTCCCCATCCTGAGAATACCAGCCTTCAGCTGTATGGCTTTATCTGGCTGGTATTAAAATTGGGGGGACCGCACGCCGGTTTTTTTAATTATTTATTTATTTATTTTACTGCACAGTATAGACACGCCCACCGGCTGCTGTGATTGGGTGCAGTGTGACACCTGTCACTCAGAGTGGGGGCGTGTCTCACTGCAACCAATCATAGGCGCCTGTGGGCGTGGAAAGCAGGGAATATGAGATGGCTGTGTGCAGAGCACAGCGCGGCGGCCGGTATAAAGGCTCGGTCACGCTGTGCAGGCCGGCCAATCACTGCAATTCCACAACTAACAGGGCTGTGGCATTGCAGTGGTCTGCCAGCCAATCCCTGCATGAGGGCTGGCTCTCAAAAGAGCGCCAACATGCAGAAATCAAGACCACGAGTAAAGCACGAGTATTGCAAAATTACTCGGTACCCGCCGAGTAGCCCGAGTACAGTGATACTCGTGCGAGTACCGAGTAGTAACAAGCATACTCGCTCATCACTATAAGCGACGTGTAAATATTTACTGAAAGATTGATACATTAAGAAACAGAATTAAAAAATAAAATTAAATTAAAAATAGTACAATCAAAACATTACAATTAATCAAGATATAATGTAAAATAAACTTAGAAGGCCTCAACAGATTTATCACGTTCAGAATGTAATTGTAAAAGTCTGTAGCTTCTGGTGAAGAAGGTTGGTGTATATGGTGAATAACATTATTTCTGCCATTATATGATTTGTATTCGGCATTTTCAACTATTTTCCTCCCTGCAGACTCGGGCTCTGATTTTCAGTATTCTTTGAGCTAGTGCTGGAGACTAGCTGCTATGATTGGGCGGCATAGTGGCTCAGTGGTTAGCACTGCAGTCTTGCAGCACTGGGGTCCTGGGTTGAAATCCCACCAGGGACATCATCTGCAAGGAGTTTGTATGTTCTCCCCGTGTTTGCGTGGGTTTCCTCCCACACTCCAAAGACATACAGATAGGGACTCTAGATTGTGAGCCCCAATAGGGACAGTGTTGCAAATGTATTTAAAGTGCTGTGGAATTAATAGCACTATATAAATGAATATATATAATTATTATTATACTAGAAGGTGGCCCGATTCTACGCATCGGGTATTCTAGAATTTACGTATTGTGTAGTTCATGTATGATTTTTGTTATATATATATATATAGAGAGAGATGTTGTTGTCTGTAGTTACCAAGTGTTTGTGTAGGCGCTGTACATGTTCTGGGTGTTGTCTGGGTGTGACGGGGGGTGAGAGCGGTGTTGTATGTGTGATGCGTGTGTTGCGTTGTTTGTGGAGCGCTGTGTGTCTGTAGCGTTGTGTGTGTGTGTCTGTAGCGTTGTGTGTGTGTGTGTTGCGCGGTTTGTGTGTGTGTGGTGTGTTTTGGGGGGAGGTATGTTTTGTGCAATGTGTGTGTTGTGCGGTATGTGCGTATATTTGTGTGTGCCGCGGTGTTTGTGTGTTGGGTGTTGTGTGTGTGCAGCGTTGTCTGTGTGTGTGGGTCTCTGTGTAGGGCAGTTGTTTGTGGTTCCCAGTGTGTGTGTGTGTGTGTGGTGTGTTGTGCAGTGCGCGCGCGTGTGTGTGTGTGTGTGTGTGTGTGTGTGCATCAGCCTCTCTTCTCTCAGCCTACCTCTCCCAGCCTCCCTCCTCCCAGCCTCCCTCAGCATCAGCCTCCCTCTCCCAGCCTCCCCAGCATCAGCCTCCGCCAGCATCAGCCTCTCTCCTTCCAGCCTCCCCCAGCATCAGCCTCCCCTTCCCAGCCTTCCCCAGGATCAGCCTCTCTCCTCCCAGCCTCCTTCCTCCCAGCCTCCCTCTCCCAGCCTCCCTCAGCATCAGCCTTCCGCTCCCAGTCTCCCCCAGCATCAGCCTCCCCAAGCATCAGCCTCCACCAGCATCAGCCTCTCTCCTTCCAGCCTCCCCCAGCATCAGCCTCTCTCCTTCCAGCCTCCCTCAGCATCAGCCTCCCGTTCCCAGCCTTCCCCAGGATCAGCCTCTCTCCTCCCAGCCTCCTTCCTCCCAGCCTCCCTCAGCATCAGCCTTCCCCTCCCAGTCTCCCCCAGCATCAGCCTCCCCAAGCATCAGCCTCCACCAGCATTAGCCTCTCTCCTTCCAGCCTCCCCCAGCATCAGCCTTCCCAAGCATCAGCCTCCACCAGCATCAGCCTCCCTCGTCCCAGCCTCCCCTTCCCAGCCTCCCCCAGCATCAGCCTCTCTCCTCCCAGCCTTCCCCATGATCAGCCTCTCTGCTCCCAGCCTCCTCCAGCACGCCGTGCTCCTCTGCCGACACTCACACACCCGATCGCACCCACTCACACACACCCGATCGCATCCACTCACACACACCCGATCGCATCCACTCACACACACCCGATCGCATCCACTCACACACACCCGATCGCATACACTCACACACACAGACACTGACGATATCGCACATACGCGCTTATACTCACAACATCCGGGGATATCACATGCTTCTGGCCATGTGATCCTCCGGCAGGTCCTGGAAGATCACAACAGCACAGTATCGCCGCCGAGAAGCAAGCGATATCCCAGGATGTTGTGAGTATGTGGATGCGATGTGATGTGTGTGTGTGAGTGAGTGTGATCTGATGTGTGTGCTGTTATGTGTGTGCTGTTATGTGTCTGTATTTTCCGCCGCTGCAGGACCTTGATGTGTGGATGCGATGTGATGTGTGTGTGAGGTGTGTATGAGAGTGAGTGTGAGCCGGTGTACACTGGTAACTATGATACACATCGGGTAACTAAGGGACCTTAGTTACCCGATGTGTATAATGGTTACCAGCTTTCACGGCCTCCATGAAGATCCCAGCATCGCAAGGTTATGTGTGGCGCTGCTGGGATCCTGACGGAGCCGGTGTAGAAGCAAGCGATATCCCAGCATGTTGTGATGTGTGAGGTGTGTGTGAGATTGAGTGTGAGAGTGAGTGTGATCTGATGTGTGTGTGTGTACTCACGTGGGAATCGGGCCTCCGTGTCAGTTGGGCCAGAGCGAGCGTGCATTGCGTGAGGGGGGCGGGGCCTGCAGAGAGCCGGGGCGAGAGGCCAATCCGTGTGGGGGGGCGGGGCCATGGCGAGCCCAGCGGCCAATCAGCTTTGTGTCACCGTAAGGACACAATTTCGGAGCATGACAGACAGACAGATAGACAGACAGATAGACAGACAGACAGACAGACAGAATAAGGCAATTATATATATAGATGCCTCATACTGTAAATACATTATATGCCTCTTCTGTATCTGTCTAGAATATATTCAGAAGTAAAAGCAACATGGAGAACATTATATAACGGTACTGAGCAATTGTAGTCATGAGTCTAAAGGCCCCGTCACACGCTACGATATATCGGGCGATATGTCGTCGGGATCTTGGATTCCGTGACGCACATCCGGCATCGTTAGAGATATTGTAGGGTGTGACGTCTCCAAACGACTCGTTGACACGTCGTTCATTTACAGAATGTCGTTCCTCCTTCTGTGCGCCGGTTGTTCATCGTTCCCGAGGCAGCACACATCGCTACATGTGACACCCCGGGAACGACGAACACAGCTTACCTGCGTCCTCCGGCAATGCGGAAGGAAGGAGGTGGGTGGGATGTTACGGCCCGCTCATCTCCGCCCCACCGCTTCTATTGGCCGGCCGCTGTGACGCCGAATGTCCCTCCCCTTTCAGGAAGAGGATGTTCGCCACCCACAGCGACGTCGTTAGAGAGGTAAGTACGTGGGACGGGGGTTAACGACATTGTGCGCCACGGACAACTAATTGCCCGTGACGCACAAACGACGGGGGCGGGTGCAACCGCACAATATATCGTACCGTGTGACGCCGTCTTATCCCTGAGATGAGATAAAACACTTACTAAAAATTATGTATGTGTGTCTTTCTGCATCTTATTCTGCTTATTCTACTCTCTGAAAACCCTTCAATAGGTAGCTCTATTCTGATCCTTCACCCCCAGGCGATTTTCCGTTTTTGTTTTTTGCTCCCCTTCTTCCGAGAGTCATATTGTTTTTATTTTTCTGCTAATCTTGCCACATGAGGGCTTATTTTTTTGCGGGCCGAGTTGTACTTTTGAATGAAACCATTAGTGTTACCATACAGTGTACTGGAAAACAGGAAAAATAATCCAAATTCGATGAAATTGCAAAAAAAAGTGCAATTGCACAATTGGTTTTGGGATATTTTATAGACCGTGTAAAACTAACATGTTAGTATGATGCCTCAGTTCACTACGAGTTCGTAGATACCAAACATGTATACATTTACTTTTATCTAAGAGGTTAAAAAAATTCAGAAATTTGTCCAAAAAAAGAATTGCACTTTTAGCGCCATTTTCTGCGACCCGTAACATTCTCATTTTTCCAGACCTGGGGTTCAGTGACGGCTTATTTTTTGCATCTTGAGCTGACGTTTTTAATGATACCATTTTTGTGCAGATTCTACATTTGGATCGTCTGTTGTTGCATGCGTTGTCGTAAGTTTGGAGTTTGTAATTTATTTCTCGCTACGCCGTGTACCGATCAGATTAATTGATATTATATTTTGATAGACTGGGCATTTCTAAACACGGCAATACCAAATATGTGCACACTTTCAATGGGGCAAATGGATTGGCTAATTTGAACTTTTATTTTTTTTTTATTCTGTTCATATTTTTAAAAACTTCGCTTGTGCATTTCTGTTAATCACAGCAGCAGAGCTCTGATCAGCAGAACTTGGATGGGTGTGCTAACATGCTAAGAGGGTGGACTAGTCAGGGAAAATCATGCCCTTACAACAAACTTAATTTTTATAATAAGTACAGTTTGGAATTTTTAGTGCTGTAGTGCACATTTAGTGCTGGCTTTTTGTTTTTTCTTCATTGAATTGGTCAGTGGCTGACCCCCACCTTGCTATGCACCCCAATTTGGGATGTATTCCACCTGTCTAGATTTTGGCGGTTGGTGACTGTTCACATTCAGTCATCAGACCTTGTCCACAGGCTATTTACTTCATGCAGCATTTGCTTGGACCTGTCCCGCCCACAGCCATGACTCAGTCATGGGTACGGGATTGAAATAGACCAGGTGAGTGCTGCTAAGAGCAGTTCTCCTATTCATATGTGAGGCCGTATGGCACATTTTATAAAAATATTTTAGTGTAGGACTGCCTCAAATGAGATTTGCCGTGACGTGGCGAGGCAGCTCAAGAAATTGCAATTTTTTGCCAAAAATCTCAAACTTTTTATAATAGGTACAGTTTGGAATTTTTAGTGCTGAAGTGCACATTTAGTGCTGGCTTTTTGTTTTTTCCTTACAACAAACCCCTGCACTCATTAGCATATCATAAACAATCTTTATACATACTTTTTCTAAAGATCTCTTTATCTATGCTAGTGTATACAGGGACGGTTAGGCACGGATTAGCAATATGCGCCTAGAACTGCTCGTGGTTCTTGGTCCATATTGGACCTGACAGGTTCCCTTTAACCCTAGATCTGCAGGTTAATAGCCTTTGTGAATATGACAAATTCCCATTGAATTTGCTAGCTGAATCCACCCTCCATGATTATATGCAGAAAATAGAATGGTAAAATCTCTAATTAGAAAATTAAACAAAATTGAAAAAGTAATATTTTTTACTATTCAGCTTTATTTTGTAAATATAATGTTACTAGATGGTGGCTCGATTCTAGCGCATCAGGTATTCTAGAATATGTATGTAGTTTATTTATGAAGATTTAAGAATAATGTAATGAATATACAGGATAAAATACTGTATATACATTATTATTAAATGTTACTGGTCATAGAACTTAATACAAATGAAAGAAATTATTAAACAGATCATCAAAATATATAAACTATTACATGAATATCTAACTGTATTTAAATAAATACTATAATATATTAATTAAAGGAGTTATCCGACATACACTCCAAAAAAAAATGTAAGCTAATCTGTGCTGTATTGTCATATAAATCACCCCTACATTGTTATTTTTTGTTTTCTAACTTTTGTTCCTCTTGAATTCACCCTTTATTCTCTGCAGCTCCTTGTTTACATTCAGCTCTAGCAAACATGACAATTTCCTGTATTCTGGGTTGCCAAACCTCAGTCAGAGCTGGCACCGCCCACCTCAGTGTCCAGAAACGCCCCCTGCCCTCCCTCTGCACACTCATTGGCTGTCAGTATTCTGCCCAGCATCTGACCTCTCAGCATGTGACAGAGCAGAGATCCAGCTTCTCTCATCTGTGACACAGCAAATAAATAAACACATACACCAAGAAAAAACAGTTATTTGTAATTAAATAAATCACCCTCATAAGCCTCTTGATTAGGCTACATTTACAGGACTGCCCCGTTTTTGCGGTCAGCAAAAAATGGTCATGTTTTTTCACGAATGCAACTGTGTGGCATCCGTTCCGTTCCGTATATGGTCCGTGTGTCATCTGCGTACCTTCCTACTTTTTTTCATACTGCAAAAAAACGGAAGCAGCTAGATAGATAGAGGGATAGATAGAGACAGATAGCTAGAGGGATAAATAGAGGGATGGATGAATGAATGAAGGGATAGATAGAGGGATAGATAATAGATGAGAAAGACCAATATAATGTCCTAACCCCCTGTATATTCTAAGTTGGCACCCTTTAGTGCCTTTCATGTGGCACTAAAGGGTGCTTAGCCTTGTATTTAGCCAATAAATAAATAAATAATTAAAAAAAAAACGACGTGAGGTTCCCCCTATCTTTTGTAGCCAGCTAGGGTAAAGCAGACGGCTGCAGCCTGCAGACCACATCTGGCAGCTTCACCTTGGCTGGTAATCCAAAACAGAGGGCAACCCACGCTGTTATTTAAAATTAAATAAATAATTTAAAACAAAAAACGTGGGGTCCCCCCCAAATTGCATCACCAGCCAAGGTAAAGCGGACAGCTGTGGTCTGGTATTCTCAGACTAGGGAGGTCCACCGTTATTGGACACTCCCCAGCCTAAAAATAGCAGGCTACAGCTGCCCCAGAAGTGGCGCATCCATTGGATGTGCCAATCCTGGCGCTTTGCCCCAACTCATCCCATTGCCCTGGTGCGGTGGCAACTGGGGTAATATATGGGGTTGATGCTAGATGAGTAATGTCACCTGGCATCAAGCCCTGGGGTTAGTGATGTCACGCGTCTATCAGATACCCGACATCACCAACCCAGTCAGTAAGAAATAAAAAATAGACAACAAAAAAAGTTTTATTTGAAAAAACACTCCCCACATTCCCTCTTTCACCAATTTATTGACAAGAACAATCAAATCCGGGTCCAGCGTAATCCAATAAGGGGATCGCACGGCGATCCATACCATAGTCAATGAGACTCCCAGTCAATGAAGAACAAAATGTTCCCCATTGGCTGGGAGAGCAATGCAGTGACCTGAGCTAACATCAATAGGTCAGCCCAGGTCACTGCAGGGGATGCCGAGCTCTGCCGTCAGGAGGTTAGATGAGATCATAACCTGCAGTAACGATCTCCTGCACTGCTGACGTCAGCGCTGTCACTGACTTCTATGCCCGCCGCGTTCTACGCAGTATCGCGAGAGCTCGTGACGTCACTACTAGTGACAGTCTCGGGCTGCCCGCGAGACGGGCATAGACAGCAGTGACCGCGGTGACGTCAGGAGGCAGGAGATCGTCACAGCAGGTAATTATTTCATCTACCCTCAGCAGCAGTGTCCCGCTCCCTGCCAGCCCCGCGGCGTGAGAAGCTGCTGATACTGAGGGCAGACACTGACATTGCAGTGCGGGCAGCTGCGGGGCTGGCAGGGAGCGGGACACAGACTGCACGGGCAGTGATGACAAGCAGCGCTCGTCATCCACGCGGATGCCAGCACTGCAGGGTGAGAAGCTGCTGATACTGCAGAGGGGGGCAAACACTGACACGCTGCAGTGCGGGCATCCACGGGGCTGGCGCGGGACTGATGCACAGACACAGATGACCCATGATGACACAGACAGTGCGCACGGGGGAGGAGACAGTTCCCAGGGCGTCAGGCAGTAAACATGATAAAGCGCTGGGGACACAGCGCTGACAGTGTATCTGACAGCAAGTGGGCAACTTTCTTGTTCCTTGCCTTACTGAACTGGACACTGAATCGGCTGGAATTGAGGGCGCACGTAGCTGGGCACAGGAGGCGGGGGAGGGAGACTACGGAGTGTGTGGGAGGTTGTGGGCAGAGTACGGGGTGCGGGGGAATCTGTGGGAGGGTGCAGGGAAGGGGGGCGGTTACTCCACGCACTGTACAGCCCAGCAGGGAGGCGACATGCTCTTCCAGATTTGCATGTCAACATGGCCCTGCCCAGGTAGACATGAAATGATCGGAAGCAGCAAAATCGCGGCAGGAGCGGTCACATGACCACTCTGAGCCGGGGGAGAGGGGCTTACAGCAGGGCAGGTAAGTGGTCTCTATCTACTTACCTGCCCCAATGTAGCCCAATAGGGTAATAATGAAAAAATGTCAAAAGAAGCCGGATAACCCCTTTAACAATATCAACCTAAAATATTTTTGTACACCACATTTCTTGTGAATACCTTTTGACTATCTGTAAGCAACTTTCCTTGTAAAGGGGGATCAAAAACTTCAACCTTGACATTGGATCTCATTTTAACTCTTGAAAATGCAACGTAGAGTTGTCCATGACCAAAAATGGGCTCTGGTAGATATATACCAACACGGTGAAGGCCGCAGTTGGGTATCTAAGGGGCCTGCCCGCACCACTCCCTCAGCAACACCCACATCCAATCCGGAGGCAGCTGAGCAGAGAGGTGGGCCAGACATGCTGAGGAGGAAATAGGAAGCAGCCGGGTCTCCCAGCCTGCAGGGCCAGCGAGGGGAGGGAGAAAGTACTACAGAGTATGAAAAAAGAAGAAAGCGCAGGTGAGTATAATTGTTTTGTTTTTTTACTGTGTGATGGAGACTGCTGCTGGGGTGTATATAGAGGCTTTGGCTTGTGGGGTGTATATAAAGGCTGCTGGAGTGTATATAGAGGCTGCTGGGGTGTATATAGAGGCTTCTGTGTGTGGCGGTGTCTGAGTGTGGCAGTGTCTGTGTGCGACGAATCAGCGAAGCGTGGCACAAATCCGGCGCCAATTCGCGGCCAGACTGCACCTGTCGCTGATTGGTCGTGCCAGACGCCCGCGACCCATCAGCGACGCGGGATTTCCGTTACAGACAGACAGAATTAGACAATTACATATATAGATGCCTTCCCTATAGGACTGCAGCGATTTTTTGAATTCCAAAAACAATATCTTTCTTTTTCTATTACTGTGCTGCAGCCATATGACGGCTTCCTCCTTCTCCTTGTCTATTTTTTGCACATTCGTGGTGCTTTTGCTTATCTGACTGCTGTATGTGTACATTTTATATGTAATCACCCCGTACTATTCTTCAGCGGTCTGGAAGTATAATAATCATGGAAGGCAGATACTTTATAGAGACCATCTGCAGCCGCCATGATTGCCCTAAATACTTCATCATAGAGTTTTCTGAAGGGAGATAAATCATTCTGTATAACTGAATATAGTCTGATGCCAACATTATGTTCCCCTCCAAGGCAGAAAAATTAAAGCTACTTCATAACCATTTCCTTAATATACTGAATATGATTACAACCGCGCTTCTACACTTGGCATCTTTTTTGACTGGACAAGTGCCAAGTAACATCTCTCCTTTAGCAGCCTGAACAATAGTGGTAGATATTATGAGTTCATATAAAGCCAATGGCTAAACACGAAGACTAAAGGGGGCTTTACACGCTACGATATCGTTAATGTTTTATCATCGGGGTCACGCCGTTAGTGACGCACATCCGGCATCATTAACGATATCGCAGCGTGGACACTTATGTGCGACCTAAAACGATCGCAAAAGCGGCCAAAATCGTTTGCCGTGGAGAGGTCGTCCTAAAACCAAAAATCGTTTACCTCTCATTAGCGATGTTGTTCCTTGTTCCTGCGGCAGCACACATCGCTGTAAGTGACACCGCAGGAGCGAGGAACATCTCCTTACCTGCGTCTACCGGCTAGGCGGAAGGAAGAAGGTGGGCAGGATGTTTACATCCCGCTCGTCTCCGCCCCTCCACTTCTATTGGCCGCCTGCCGTGTGATGTTGCTGTGACACCACACGACCCGCCCCCTTAGAAAGGAGGCGGATCGCCGGCCAGAGCGACGTCGCAGAGGAGGTAGGTCTGTGTGACGGGGGTGCGCCATTTTTTTGCGCGACGGGCAGTGATATGCCCGTGCCGCACAAAAGATGGGGGCGGGTACGCACGCTAGCGATATCGGCAATGATATCGTAGCATGTAAAGCCCTCTTAATGCCTGAAATACAGATATTATAGAGTGAAAGACTACCAATTTCTTGCACATTAATATATGTTATGCAGGTTTTGCGGCATCCGGGGCAAGAATTCAGCTTGACCCCTCCAAGCAGTTTGAGTAGTCATCGTGTGGTCAAACATTCTTATGCTATTTGTGCTATTTGCACACTTATAGTCAAGTGCTGACGAGCTGTTCTTCCTAATTCTCTCAATGTTAAGGCTGCTTTACACGGTACGACCGATTGTGCAATTTCACAATCGATCGTACCCGCCCCCGTCCTTTTTGCGTCACGGGCAAATCGCTGCCCGTGTCGCACAAAGTCAGTAACCCCCATCACACGTACTTACCTCTCATGCGACCATGCTGTGGGCGGCGAACGTTCACTTCCTGGAGTGGGAGGGACGTTCGGCATCACAGCAACGTCACACGGCCGCCAGCCAATGGAAGCGGAGGGGCGGAGATGAGCGGCACGTAAACATCCCACCCACCTCTTTCCTTCACATAGCCGGCGGCGGCCGCGTGACGCAGGTGAGCTGCTGTTCATCGTTCCCAGGGTGTCACACGGAGCGGCGTGTGCTACCACGGAAACGATGAACAACTAAATTAAACGATATTATGGAACCTAGCGACCAGTACACGACTCACGATTTGTGAGCGATACTGCGTCGCTAGGAGGTGTCACACACACGGATGTGCGTCACAAAAACCGTGACCCCGACGATCTATCGCACGATAGATTGGTGTAAAGCAGCCTTTAGTTAAAAACTGAGACAAGCAGGAAGAGAAGTCAGTTGTCTCATGAGTCATGACAGTAAGTATGAAAATTGCACATGAATGGAATGGCCATGTGATAACTGCTGGAACTAGCAAGCAGAGCTGAATCCTGACAGTGAGTATACACGTTGTTAAAATTAAGCACTGCAGCATTCCCAATTCTATCATTAAATGGCTAGTCCAGGTTTGAGATGAAAGTCTGCATTCATTCTAGGTGAGTGCAGGCTTCTAAATTCTCACAGCACATTGTAACATTAGGTATGGGGGAATATCAGACAAACAACGAGAAGGGAGGGGAAGAAAGAGGGTAAGGCGGGCTTTAAACGCTGCGACATCGCTAGCATTTGCAGGCAATGTCGAGCGCGATAGTACCCGCCCCCATCACACGGCCGATATGTGGTGATCGTTGCCGTAGCGAACATTATCGCTACGGCAGCATCACACGCACATACCTGCTCTGCGACATCGCTGTGACTGGCGAACCCCCTCCTTCCTAAGGGGGCGGTTCGTTCAGCGTCACAGCGACGTCACAGCAGTGTCACTGAACTGCCGCCCAATAGAAAAGGAGGGGAGGAGATGACCGGTCAGAACATGCCGCCCACCTCCTTCCTTCCTCCTTTTTCAGTAGACGCAGGTAAGGAGATGTTTGTCGTTCCAGCGGTGTCACACATAGTGATGTGTGCTGCCACAGGAACGACAAACAACATCGTACCTGGAGCAGCACCGATATTATGGAAATGAACAACGTGTCAACGAGCAACGATTTTGCATGTTTTTGCGCTCGTTGATCGTCGCTCATTTGTTTCACAAGCTGCGATGTCGCTACCGGCGCCGGATGTGCGTCACTAACAACGTGACCTCGGCAATATATCAGCAGCAATGTCGCAGCGTGTAAAGCACCCCTAACTCTGTCTCCAGGGAAGGAGAAGACTGTAAAACCTGATAAAACCTTCCACTGGCCCCTGCCTCCCCTGACATCCCTAGATAGGTTCAGCACCTATGCGCCGAGCAGGATACTTAGGCCCTGGCTGACCCTGAATAGAGAATAGATTGTAGGCAGTGACTGAATGGGATGAGCACTAGTCAACTCCACTGAGTGCTATAGAATACAGGGGAACAAAGAGGGGAATAAAAGTGGACAACTTATCTCCAGGATGACTTTGGAAGAAGTACAGCCGCATGCAAAAACATGTCTCCACAGGTGATTCCAAGCCAACTGCTTGCAATCTTGACAGCATAGGACGGAGTAACTCTATTACCGGCAATAAGCCAAGGGGAAATGCAGGAATATATGGACACGGGGAGTGGGGATAAGAATTAGCAGCTGAATTGCCAAGGTGTCCGCAGAGTCTTAAAGGGGAAAGAGTTAAGGGTACTTTTACACGCTGCAATATCGGCACCGATATCACTAGTCAGCGTACCCGCCCCCGTCGGTTGTGCGGCACTGGCAAATCGCTGCCCGTGGCGCACAACATCGCTAACACCCGTCACACTAGTTACAAGCCTAGTGTCGTCGCTGTGACCGTAAAACCGCCTCCTTTCTAAGAGGGCGGTTCGTTCAGCGTCATAGCGACGTCACTAAGCAGCCCAATAGCAGAGGAAGGGCGGAGTTGAGCGGCCGGAACATGCCGCCCACCTCCTTCCTGTCTCATTGCTGGTGGACGGAGGTAAGGAGATGTTCGTCGCTCCTGCGGTGTCACACATAGCGATGTGTGCTGCCGCAGGTACGCCGAACAATATCGCTTGTGCCCAAACAACGATATTTGGTGTTAGAACGACCTCTCCAAAACCAACGATTTTTACCACTTTTGGGATCGTTGAAGGTCGCTCGTACACATGCTGCGATGTCGCTAACGGCGCTGGATGTACGTCACAAATACCGTGACCGTGATGATATATTTTTAGCGATGTCGCAGCGTGTAAAGCCCCCTTTAATCCTGACAGAGAAGATATATGGAACTCAATTCACACCAGAGAAGAAGGAATGAAATATCAAGGAGCAATTTGTGCAGCCAAATGCAGAGACCGTCTACAGCCGTACACCAATGGGTTGTATATCAACCGTGACACACACCCTACACACTTTCAAGATTTTCCCTTGCCAGTGGCAAGAGTGGATGGTCATGTGAGATTTGTATACTTCTGGCTACATTCTGACTAGATTTGTCCAGCCTCCCTCAAATAATTTTCATTGAGTGAGGCCACGCATATCTAGTTGTCAAGCAACTGCATTTATGCAAATTGCATATTTGCGGTTTTGTGACCTCCCACTCTCGGCACCAGAGAATTCTGACAGCGTGCAGTGTACACACTGTGAGAATTCAAAAGTCTACAGTCACATAGAGTGACCCATAAAGTGACTGCAGACTTTCATCACAAACTTTGGACATTTGGACAAACCCTTTAATGTTCCTAATATAAATAAAAACATAGTAACCCTTAACTTGTTAGATGGAACAATACTATATTAATATAGGCTTGTATCATGTAAACTTATAAGTTATGAATTGTTACATGTACATGATCAGAAATAATAACAGCACAGAAATTCATCACCAGACACCATAGGTAAAGAAACACATAACTAGAAATACCATTAATACAGAAATACATCACCAGACCCACGAGCAGTACACAAATTTATCATAGGAACCCACTATTATTTAGCCGAAACGTCGGAGGTGTTTATGTGACGCCCTAGCCTATCAGGCTGTCACAGAGTATTGTGCAATCTGTGCAATCTGCCCTTCTGTGCAATATCCACCTCCTCCTTGGTTACGGGTCCCCAACTTGTGGTGTTGCCAAAACCAAGTAATCAAAATCCTAGGAACACTCTGCACCACACCCACCAGACACACTAGTGGACGGCCTGAGTGGAATAGGGTCGCCCACTTGGGGGGTTGGTAAGGGGAGGTCAGGAGTGTCAGGAGTAGGCCAGTGTAGTGTTGGAGGTGAAGGAGAGAGGAGGTCAGGAGCCGGGCTCCTTGGAAGTAACTAGGTGGCAGACGGGGGTCTGGGCCTAGTAGGAGCTGGACTCCCGATCGCAGGGGATCGTGACAAGGGGCACGGAACTATTGAGGAGGACAGCCGTTGGCCTTGTACCATCACCGGGCTGGTACTAGGGCACGACGGGGTACATGGACCCTAGGTCAGGGAGCACCTTCAGGCAACCTGACAATTCACCCGACGAGAATGGAGCCTTCAAGATCCGCTCGCCACCCGCTCCAAAATCGGGGTACTAGCGCAACAAGGGGGATAGGACTTTCCACAAAAACGGTCCAGAAAATCCCAAACATGAACCCTGAGAGCAAGCTCCCACAGTTAGCCACACTGAGGAGCGGGACCTGATTAATTTTACGCTACCGGGGCCAACTAAGAAGTAAACTAAGTGCAAGGGAGAAGGTCACAGATCATCAGGCCACACCATCGGTGACGGGACCCAAACTAGTTTCCCTCGGCGGCAGCGGTGTCCAGAACTTTGGTTTACCAAGTTGTCGGTGTCAGTTTTATGGACTGAGTGAGTACACAACTGACCCTTTCACTCCCAATGGCACTTCCCAACTCCATCACCGAGTCCCGAGGCATTCCTCCCTACCCGTGGAGGGTTGCAACACCTGCCTGCCCCCGTCATCATTCCGGGTACTCCCCAACGGCATCGGTGGTACTCTACCTTACCACATACCACGAGTGGTGTCACGAACTTTAAATATACCATCCCCTGTAAATACCCCCTTTACTTGAGTGGCCGCACGACCCCCGGCTCCGGACGTTCCTCAAGCCACCGCGGATCCGGATCCGAGCAGCCCGGCTGCTGACATGGGGGCGGCACATATACACGGTTTGTGTATATATTGAATCCTTTTGTGTGTATCATTTTCTACAAATTCTGTTATTAAAAGTGGACATTTACTCTTTTGTGCAAAAAATCTATTTTTGTGCCGGAGTTTATTTTCTAACGTTTTGTCAGTACACGGGGCAGTCCTAATTAGTGCTTGATGGCTATTACTGCATAAGTGAGCATATGTTCACTGCATTCCTAATTCAGAAAGATCAGAGATTTCAATGAATAAATTACAACTTATAATTACAAGCCCCCTCTGATGTATAACATACTGCTTACAGATCTTTCAATGGGACAGGTCCCCTTTTAATGTGGTTTTGTTTACTCCCTAAGTTATGACTTGGTGCAACCAAATCTGTGCAGATCACTTTTGAAAAGAATTGGTACAAATCAATTTGCCACTCCTAATACATCAGTGAAGACAGTGGTCTGGGTCGTCTTGATGGGAGCATGAAAAGCGCTCCCTTAGCTTTTGGCATTTGCTGTTCTACTTTTGATTAGTTGGCCTGGTATGAAGTCCTGTGTGTGCGTGCCAGGATGGCTAATCAAAAGAACAGTTGCATATTTATTCAAGGAAGAGGTTGTTCTCGCGGGTTCCGTCCGGTGGCTGCTAATTACTGTCATTGCCGATAGACAAGGATGTGAAAATCGATTCGCACTGACTCTACTATTAAGAGGTGGAATTTGTCTTCTTTGTCCTCATTAGTAACATAGTCTTTACAGTTTATAATTTAGACAATATTATATTACCATTCAGTGATGTCATTCTCATGAAAAATAAAGGAACTGAAATAAAAATGTCTTTCTTTATCTTTTATAGATTTTTTTCTATTGTGTATAAATTGGCTTGTTTTACCATTCCTGTTACATCCGCTATATATACTGTACATACTGCTGTGAGGTAACTGCCCCGGCTCACACTGAAGAAACTCCTGATTATTTCCCGAGGTCTAAAGATAGATTTAATCAAGACATTTGATTTCTGCCACATGGCGCCTACAGGACGAGCTCAATCTATATGAAGTCTGCTGGGGTGTTAGCTGAGCTGATTTCATCAGCCATTCTCTGTATTCTCAGTAGGATCCTTTATCATTTCATGTTTATTTCCTTCATGCATTCAGCAAATAGATTGGACCATAATCAACATATTATGCAGTAGTGAACAGAATCGATAAGGTCGAGTAGGTTATTTTTGAGTTAACTCTTAAACGAAAAGGTAAGAGATTGGCTTTAAAAGTGATTTTCTACTGGATGTTTTGGGGTCATGTTGCATAAGGAGACAATTAACATGTCAGTGCCATGGGCCTCACCAGACAATCCTTTGGCATTTTGGTGGGTCACTCCAAACAAGCTTTCAAGCATGGACAGACACCTACTTGTTGACACAAGATCTTACCGGAGAAGTGGATCTTCTATATCACAACAAATTCCAGATCACAAGAGTCACCTCCAATAGACAAATGAAACCAGTTCATAGTACCAAGATAGTCAGTTGAGTTTATAGTAAAAAAGAATGAAGGTCAGACCTAGCAGAGTTATTACAATGCCGTTACCAATGGATCAAGACATTAGATCAGGGATTCTCAACCTTTCCGATCTTGTGAGCCACATTCAGCTTGAGAGAGGTCACAAGCCACATTCAGTTCCCACCCCTTCACAGTAGTGACACCCAGAGCCTCCATTAAATCCATTAAAGGATTTTTTGGTGTTTGTGTTTATTTCTTTTCACTTACAGATTAGTAATAGGGGGGGTCTCATAAATGCCTCCCATTACTAATTTAGGGCATATTGGTAGCTGTGTGCGGTCATTAAGCCCTTATTATCCCGATTGCCACAGCACCAGGGCAATCGGGAGGAGTCGGGTAATGTGATGGGATTGTCGCATCTAATGAATGCGACAATCCAGGGTTTGGGCGTGTCTGACTGCAACCAATCAGATATGTGGGGACTGCCAATGGCTGGGAGAAAAAGGGCATATGAATGAAGGATAATGAGCGGCCCTGGAAGTAGTATGAGCGGTCCGGAAGCAGTGTACAGCAGTTCAAGAGACTCTGTAAGTATAACACGTCTACTTTCCCCTTTTTTTCTTTATTTTTCCTTTATTTATTTATTTTTTTAGTTACCCAAGTTGCAGGACCCAGATCGTTACCTGGAGTTCCCTAGAACTTCGGTGCTCAATGTACTTTTGAACTAGCACGGATCCAGACTTTTACAGTCTGGGTCCACCCATCACTACGTATCATAAGTTATTGTGGATATGGTCACCATGTAATTGCACTGCACATGTGTGATTGCTTACTGACATAGTGCTAACAGAAATCAATACAATTTCATTTATTTCAGTAGAAGCATGTTGCCTTCTCGCAAACTCAAATTTGCTTACCTATTAATTAACTAAAGATGCCCATACACCTTAAATACCGGTCAGATGAATACTTCTTCAGTCAATTGCAATCTTTTTCTACTCAACCAAGTGCATATGTTTTCAAAGGGAAGGAGACAAACCCACTAACAGACAAATCTGGCACTGGCGTATCTCCCCTGAGAACTAAAAGACCTGGAATTAAGATTCATACTTTATTATTGATCAACTACAGAATGGTGGCCTTGGTTAACAGCAGCACTCCTGCACTAATGACAGGCTTTGGGGAAAAAAACTAGAATGCCGGAAATACCAGATCATTATTCCCTCTAAGCTCTGCAATCGATATTGATTGCAATACAGAAAAAAAGTCTCCTGTTTTGCTTCTATCAACTACAGCATTCTGATTGCCAAGGCTGACAGCTTTAGCCTGACTAGTAGTACAATGAACCAGGTACTGTATAATACAATTAATGTTATATAGTGATGAGCGAGCGCTAAAAAGGTTTGGTGCTCGGTACTCAAATCAAACAAATCAGACTGCTTGGGTGCTCGTCTCTAATAATGAATGTGACGACATGGACTCTGTGAGTGCCTAGCATGAGTTAAGTTTCTTAACATTCAGTCGGACATGAAGATATTTTGTTTATAGACTGGGAATAAGCCCTCACTGTTTCTGACTCAGGAGTCTATTGTTAAAGTTTTTGTTGACTCCTGTAATTACCTTGGCCAGAGAGGATCAGATACCCAGACAAATCAATTGTGTGAACCTCCATTGTATTGCTATGTGTATTTGGATGTGATGTGGCTTGGCTGTTTCTCTCTCATCTCTGTCAGAGACCATTACTGCTGGGGATGTTTTGCATACGGCTTGAGATCTAGCCAATAAGAGCCCAGTCTAATCCATTATCGTGGAAACCCTGGTGGTCTGAATGGAGAGCTCAGGGGTATAAGAAGGAGGACTGTCCATTGCCCGGGTAGGCTCTTGCTACATGCTACCAATATAAGACCTGCGGATCCGATTGGCAAGCCATAACCGAACCTGGTTTATTATACTATATGGACATCAGCATTGAATGCAAGGGTTCGGCGGAGATATCAAGGACTACCTAAGGAAGGAATCCAGCTTGGGACAATCCAGTCACCTGACTACAGGCTTTGTGGTCCTCAGACACCTTCCTAAATCTGGCGTTATTCCATTCTCGATGGGTGGCCGCTGAAAGCGGGGTGCTGCTGGTTTGGAGTAAGTATCCCTGGAAGCTCTGATGCACAGACATTTTAATCCCTGGTGAGCCAGCAGAAGGGTGAGAAACTGTTGGCGGTTGCATTTTATGGTTTTGCTGGTTATGTGCCATATGCCGTTAATTGTTTGGGGATCCAATAAAGTCTTAATATTGTGATTCCCTCACCCTGTGTTGTCTGAGTAGTATTCCGCCCACAGTTAAAGAGGTCGAGCGTTCAGCTGGGATGAGCCCTGGGCCATGCTGTCTTTCTAAAGGCGGCCGGGCCAGCGGACGAGAGCACCCACTGACCCCCATGTCTTCACAATGAGTATAATGGAAGTCAATAGGAAACTCAGGCATTTTTTTCCAGCAGACCACCAGTGAAGTCTGGGGGTAGCAAAATTGACGAAATGGATAAAACAAGTGCTCAAATGGAATGGGACAGAATGGAGAATAGAATGGGGAAGTCACCTGGACAAATCTGACTCACAGGTTGCTACTGGGAAGAATGTGGCCAGAGAATTACTCCACTGACAATAAAACATACCAAACTGAAGATAAAATGGTTTATACAGGAAAAAATGTTAGTAAACATTCTTTCCTATGTAATGGCTTGTATGTAAGGCACATTTAAAAAGAGAGGATAAACACCTCCCCCACCCGTTAGGCTATCTTTGAATGCAGCATTTTTGCACTTTCTCATTGCATTCAATGCTGAAAAAACACTGCAAAAATGCTGAAAGCATTAACTTGCTCATTCTTTCAAAAATGCAGCAGTTATCCATTTCAGTTAGAAAAAAAAGGAATCGTGTATGAGATTTCTTTCATTTGTTCCCATTTGTAAGGAAAGGAGTGTGACTCCTAGATTTCCTGGGGAAAGAACACCACAAGTCATTTGTCCAATTATTCACATAGAAGGTGCATTTGAGCCTTTCTCTGAGGCCCCCTTCACACGTCCGTGAAAAAACACGCACGTGTGTTACGTCCGTTTTTCAGGTCCGTTTTCCGTTTTTGTGTCCGTTTTTATGGTCCGTGTGGCATCTGTGTGAACTGCGTATGCTAGCCGTGTGTGCGTGTGGAATGGCCGTGTGTGCACGTGAAACTTAACTGACGTGTGTGTGTGTTGTCCGTGTGAAATGTCCGTGTGTGATGTAAAATGTCGTTGATACATGCCGGCTGACAGCAGACAGAGTCGCGCGCTGAGAATGAACTGGGGTGAACTTCACCCGACTTCATCCTCATACCGCGGCTCTGTCTGTGCCGCGTCCTGATTAGCGGTCACCCGTGACGGACTCACCGGTGACCGCTAATCCCCTGAGTGACTGAATAGAGTACCCCTCTCTCATACTCACCGTTCCCCGATCTCCGGCGCGGCACTGCACGGCTGTTCTCTAAACTCCGGCGGTTTTTCCTCTTTTGAAAAAGCCAGCCGCTCATTAAACAATCTCGTATTTCCTGCTTTCCCCGCCCACCGGCAAATATGATTGGTTGCAGTGAGACACGCCCACACGCTGAGTGACAGCTGTCTAACTGCAACCAATCACAGCCGCCGGTGGGCGTGTCACTATGGAGCAGAGAAATAAATAAATAAATAATTTAAAAAAACGGCGTGCGGTCCCCCCAATTTTAATACCAGCCAGATAAAGCCATACGGCTGAAGGCTGGTATTCTCAGGATGGGGAGCTCCATGTTATGGGGAGCCCCCCAGCCTAACAATATCAGTCAGCAGCTGCCCAGAATGGCCGCATACATTAGATGCGACAGTTCTGGAACTGTACCCGGCTCTTCCCGATTTGCCCTGGTGCGTTGGCAAATCGGGGTAATAAGGAGTTATTGGCAGCCCATAGCTGCCAATAAGTCCTAGATTAATCATGTCAGGCGTCTCCACGAGAAACCTCCGGTTTTTGCTATGCGGCACAATCCGGCACTTTGCAGGAAAAACGCAACCATTTTTTTTGCTGCCGGTTGCGTTTTTCCTGCATAGACTTTAATTTAGTGCCTTGCGTTCGGTCCGGTTTTTGCCGCATGCGGCAGATTTAGCCAATGTGGCGGCCGGATGGAACGTTGCCTGGCACGTTTTTTTGTGCGGCAAAAAAAAAACGCATCGCGTCGCATCCGGCCGATACGGCGCTTTTCTCAATGCATCCCTATGGATGCCGGATGCGGCATGTGTTTTCACCGCATCCGTTGCATAGGTTTCACAGCCGGATTGAGCCGCACGGCTCAAACCGGATGTGTGAAAGCAGCCTTATTTGGAATGCAAACATAAATACCCAGCCACCCACAACAGGCCCAAACACTAGATAGGCCCATTTCCAGACTGCTTGACCTGGAAATGTTGCCTTTTAGGGTTGTGGACATTGAGGCTTTCTGTAACTTCTTGGTGATGGCCTCCCCTCAGTACTTGTTCCCCATCCGCCACTATTTTTTCCTGTGTGCCATCCCCACCTTACACCAGCACTTGTCCGATAACATCACCTATGCAATCGCCAATGCAGTTACTGGCGAGATCCACTTTACAACTGACACGTGGACAAATATTTGTGGCCACAGTTGCTACATTTGCCTAATTGCACACTGGGTGAATATTGTGGAGACCGGGATAGAGTCAGACCCTTGGAAGGCACGCGTGCTATAGATGTCGATGATTGCTGTCCCTAGTTCCATCGGGGTTTCCCCTACTTCTTACACCAGTTGTTGCACTCATTCCTCCACCTCCTCCATCTCCCAATTGTCAACTCTGAGCACGTCGCCGTCCATATCAGTCGCAAGCTGTAAGCACTGCCTCAGTGACGTGACAACATGCTCTGGTGAAACTAATTTCTTTAGGTGACAACAGCACACCGCTGCAGTGTTGCTGAAAGGTATAACAGACCAGACAAAACTGACTCTTGCAGATTAATCTACAACCAGGCATGGTCGTGTGTGATAACAGTGTGACGCCCTGGACTAGCCAGGTTGTCACAGGTAGTCCCATGCACACACAACAACCCCCCTTAGAAAGGTGACAGCAGCCAAACTACAAAACCCTTGTCACCTCCCTCCAGGTTTGATGTTCACACCAGGGGGGTGGAGCCAGGTGGTTGGCTCCACCCACCGAGGAGTTCACAGGCTGGAGGCAGGAAAGACAGTAGATGAAGTTTAGCTTTGACAGTGGAGTGAAGTGGAGTCAAGTTCAGGGGTAGACCTGTGTCCAGGCCTGCCATAGTCTACACCAGGTGTCTGGGTTGGAGCCCAGTCACCTCTGGCAAGGAGGCAGATGGTGGTGGATGCCTGCAGGAGCTGGGATTACAGCTGGTGGAACCGTAGGGACCGGGGATGGGCGGTGGCCTGCTGGTACCCAACCAGGGAACCGATTGGAACAACCGGGCTGAGTCAAATCAACTGATTGAGGACTGGACTTAAGGACCTATCCCACCTAAGACCCGACTGAAGACAACAGCCCAACCATTAGGGTAACGACACCGCCCAGGCAGAGAGACCCAAGAGGCCAGCGTCTGCGGGCAAAAAGGGCTCTCCTGGCACATACCAAGCCGAGGAGCGGACTACCATTGCTCAGGCATAAGAGTCGTGATTTCTACATAGTGAGGTGCAGGAGAAAGGCGGAAACCACCAACCTGCTAAGGGGAAACCTGCAGCGGGCTGCGGGCACCGTTCACCATCTTGTTTGGTTTACCAGAGACTCCAGAGTATTTGTCATAGTGAGTACGACAGTGCCTTCGGGCCGCGCACCGCGCCGCACCGCACCGACCCCAGCACACATCCATCCCCTCGCCTCAGCACCTCCCTCGGGCCCCTGGGACCATCACTTCCATAACTAAATGGAAGAGGAAACAAAACATAAGGCAGATACCACAGCAGAAACCAAAAGAGAGCTGAACCCAGCTAAGAAAAACCTAAGGCTGATGCACAGCAGTAACTAAAGAGGAAGCTGAATCCAGCTATAACCAAAGATAAAGCTGTACCCTATAGCAGGAGAAGCATTAGGAAAACCTCAGAGCACCAGCATAAGCAAACCAACCAAACCACCCCACATAACTAAATTAATCAGCAACTAAGAAAGCCAGATGCAGGTTTTAATCTACCTCCTAGTGTAATGCTGTGTCAGTGCATGCCCTGTCTTCCTGCAGGGACGCTCTGACTCACTGCCGCGGTCAGGTGCCTGGTGTCTCTGCCTCTCCTCCACAAGGTTTCTCCTCATCCGCCGCCCAGAGACTGTGCGTGTGTCACAGCATCCTAAGGAGTCTCTTAAAGGGCCAGAGACCACTCACAGGAATTGCCTCCCAGCCTATTGCTGAGAGCACTGGGTATTTAGGGCAAGTCCCCACTAGGGGAGTTGCCTGATCAACGCTCCAGCTTAGCTAGTCAGTTCCAGTACTCCAGCTAGATAGTTGTCAGGTCTCCAGTCCCATCCTAGTCTGTCCTGTTCCAGCCTTTCCCATCTGGTACCGTCGAGTCTGGACCTGTATACAGTCATGTCCGGCCCGTACCTGGTTCCTAGCTTGTCCAGCTTGTTGGCTCCTGGGTCCAGCCTGCCTTGTTCCGTACCTGGTTCCCAGCCCATTCAGCCTGTTGGCTCCTGGGGCTAGCTTGTCCTGCCCGTACCTGACTACCAGCCCATCCTTCCTGTTGGTGTACCGCCTCGCGGGCTCGGCTGCGACCGCCAAGCCGCTCGGATCCGTGCTCGTACGGTGGGTGGCTCGAGCTCCTCATGGACCCGGGGGTCACGTCGCTCTGCAAGGGGGTTGGCGCTACACGCAGGGACTTCGGTGGAGAGTTCCACGGCCGGGGCCGCGGTGGTTTGTAAGGGATGTAAGTTCGTGACACAACCCACGGGTTGTGGTGAATGGATGGACACCACCGCTGCCATTGACTAGGCCTCCCGGGGATGGTGTTGTGCAGCTTGGTGTTGACCCCTCCGTGGTTAGGGGAGTGATGGTCCCGGGGGCCCGAGGGAGGTGCTGAGGCGTGGGGACGGGTGCGTGCTGGGTGCTGATGCTGTGCGGCGCGGTGCGCGGCCCGAAGGCACTGGTGTAGTCACTATGACACAATACACTGGAGTCTCTGGTAAACCAAACGGGATGATGAACGGGGCCCGCAGCCCGCTGCAGCTTCTCCCTGAACAGGTTGGTGGTTTCCGCCTTTCTCCTGCACCTCTTTGTGTGAATGTTTGACTCCTATGCCTAAGCAACGGTAGTCCGCTCCCCGACTTGCTGGTTGTCGGTGGAGCCCTGTTTGCCCGCAGACACTGGCCCTTTGGGTCTCTATGCCTTGGCGGTGGCTTTACCCTGTACTGTTGGGCTGTTGTCTTCTAACTAATTGTCTTTTGTGGGAAAGGTCCTTAAGTCCTGTCCTCAATCAGTTGATTTGACTCGGCCCTGTTGGTTCGGGGCTTCGTACTGGGTCTGAGTACCCCTCCTGGTACTCCGGTTTCCAATCGGTTCCTCGGTTCGGTACCGGCGGGCCACCGCCCGACCCCGGTCCCTACAGTTCTACCCAGCTTCTGCAGGCGGCCACCACCGTCTGCCTCCTTGCCAGAGGTGACTGGGTTCCAACCCAGGCACCTGAGTAGACTATTGGCAGGCCTGGTCACAGGTCTGCCCTTGAACTCAACCTCTCTCCTTCACTGTCAAGACTCATCTACTTCTGCACTAGAACTTGTGTCTTTTCCCGGCTCCAGGCCTGTGAACTCCTTGGTGGGTGGAGCTAACCTCCTGGCTCCACCCCCTGGTATGGACATCAAACCTGGAGGGTGGTGACAAGGTTTTTAAGTTTGGCTGCTGTCACCTTTTTATGGAGGGGGGGTGTGTGCATGGGACTACCTGGGATGACCTGACTAGTCCAGGGCGTCACATTGGCACCTGGTACCAGTACCATCCTGCCCATACTTGGACTCTGCTTGCCCTGTTGGTGCTGTTGGCTTCTATCCTGCCCAGCTGTACCTCCATCCTCAGCTATCTGGACTCAAAAGCATTTCCGCTGGATGTCATTCCTCCTTTCCACTAAATATCCTCCAAGAGCAATTTCTACCAACGATCAAGGAGCAATGTAGTGATGAACAATGCTTTTTCAGCATGATGGAGCACCATCAAGGCAAAATTGATAACTAAGCGGCTTGGTTAACAAATGATTGACATTTTTGGTCAATGGCCAGGAAACTTGTCAGATCCACAAAAAGTAGGTTTTCAAACAAAACAGAAAATCCAACTATTGTTGAGACAAGAATGGGATGTCATCAGTCAGGATTTGTCCCAGAAGCTGCCAAGCTTAAAAGACAGAAATCTTGAAAAATACTGTGTCAGCACTGTAAACATTGAGTTTTTGCACAAACATGATGTATTTATCAAAGGTTTAAGAGCTTAAATGCTTATATAAATAAAATATTAACAATTGTATTTCTACAACCACAGAAACATTTGACTGTAAGATTGATCTTTGTGAAACCCAACATTTGTGTAAAGCGGGCTTTACATGCTGCGACATCGCTAGCATTTGCTGGCGATGTCGAGCGCGATAGCACCCGCCTCCGTCGTACGGCCGATATGTGGTGATCGCTGCCGTAGTGAACATTATCGCTACGGCAGTGTCACACGCACATACCTGCTCTGCAACGTCGCTCTGGCCGGCAAACCGCCTCCTTTCTAAGGGGGCGGTTCGTGCGGCGTCAAAGCGACATCACACGGCAGGCGTCCAATAGAAGCGGATGGGCGGAGATGAGCGGGACGTAAAATCCCGCCCACCTCCTCCCTTCCGCATTGCCGGTGGAGGCAGGTAAGGAGATGTTCGTCGCTCCTGCGGTGTCACACACAGCGATGTGTGGTGCAGCAGGAACAAGGAACAACATCGTTAATAAGCAAAAAACGATTTTTTGTTTCAGGACGACCTCTCCGCTGCAAATGATTTTGACCACTTTTGCAATCGTTTAAGGTCGCTCATAAGTGTCACACACTGCGATCTCGTTAATGAAGCCGGATGTGCGTCACCAACACCGTGACCCCGACGATAATTCATTAACGATATCGTAGCGTGTAAAGCCCGCTTAAGTCTTAAAACTTTAACCCTTGACTGTACAGATAGAAAAACACAACAGACTGCTGGTACAACATTATGGAAATGTTTTCTCTGGTAACAAAGTCAGCAAGACAATAGAATTCATTGCTGCAGCTTATAGTCATTGAGGAAATATTGGAAAAAAGCAGAAGGATTAAATTAAATGTCTTCCTTATAAGTGAATTAGTAATACTGAAATATATGATGTAAAAAAAATTAGCACTTCGCTAATTAAAACTTCTGTTTTGTAAGATTGCGTTTAATCATTCCTTAAGCTATTCTCCCTCAAAGTATTCTGGTCAATGTACTGGTCAAAAGGTTTTAGCAAGTGCATTGTCTATGTTATTAAAGTGATTTTTCAATCTATTTTTGTGACAAAGAGCATTATTATTTTACTATTTTTTTTTCTTGAACGAGAAGTTGCTTTTTTAGCAAAATTAGTAGAAATAAGTGGAATGTTTGAAACTCCCACAGTGGCTTGTAAAAATTTGGGCACCTCTGGTCAAAATTACTTTTATTGTGAATAGTTAAGCAATTTGAAGATGAAATGATCTCTTAAATGTATAAAAGTTAAAGAGAACACATTTCCTTTGTGTTTTAAGCACAAAAAAAAGTCATCTTTTAGATTTGAAAAATTCCAAAACGGAATAATGGGCCAAAGCAAAAGTTTCGGCAAACTTGAAGATTTGCTCAGATAACTTTAACCAAGGTTTCAGACCTAAAAAAGACTGTGAGGGTTATTGCTTGTTCACAATCATCGTTAGAAAAGGCCAAGTAATGCAAATTTCACAGGTTTATAAAAACCCAGCCTCTTCTAACCTTGTGCCAAAAAAAAAGCAACCATGCGTTCTTCTAAGCTACTGCCTAGCACTCTGAAAAGGTCCACAAAGCAGGAGAAGGCCATGAGAAGATAGCAAAGTGCACAGAAAAGGGAGAACCTGTGCCGGTCACTCCCTCCTGTGCCCTTCCTATCAGCGGAGGTTGGCGCCCTAGATAGCGTAATGGCGCCCCCTCTCACCATAGGCTCACCCTACCTATCCCTGTATATCTCTGCTGAATAAAGTGCAGTGCCTATAAAGTGCCTAGTGATACATTAAAGTGCACAGTGCCTGATACATTTTTAACTCAATCAGCAGATACAAGATAGATTAGATTTAGGGGGTACTTATGACTTTCCAATTGGATAATCATAGTGGGTAAAAGATCTGGAGCTTTTAAGTCTAGCTAAAATTACAAGGAGGCATTGCTGCACACCCTGGAAGAGACATAGAGGGGCAACTGTGATTCAATTTTGATACAATTGTAAAAACATTCTGACTCCTAAGCTTGGAAAGCCCATGCACTGAGTGCGAGGCCCAGCTAAAATGACAAGGAGGGAGTGCTATATAGTCAGCAGACTCTGATTCAATTCTGGTACAATTAAAAAAAAATTTCTGACTCCCAAACTGGGAAAGGCTATGCATTTGGTGTGAGGCCTATCTAAAATTTCAAGGAGGCTTGCAGTACACCCTGGAAGAGAAGTAGAGGGGTGACTCTGATTTAGTTCTGGTACAACTTTAAAAATATGCTGACTACCAAACTGGGAAACTCTATGCACTTAGTGTATGAACATGCCTGCTTGTAGGTTCAGTGACAAGAGACACAAATCTGTCTGGTCTATTATACTTTGAACAACTCTGCAGCGGTGTGTTTTTTGTCACCTAAAAATGTCAGTTTCAGCAGAGCCTGTTGCCGCTTCACTGAGGCAGTGCTGCAGAGCTTTCAGCTTGAGACTGATAGTGATAACAATTTGGACATGAGAAGGAGATGGGGGTATAGGAACTGGTAAACATTTGCCTGCCTTCTTCCTCTGGCCACCCCACTGCTCTTCCTGCCTACTGTGGTGCTGTGGACACCTCCCCCTCTGTGCTGCTGTGCTCACTCTGCATGCCTTCTTGCCAGGTTGGGTCAGTGACCTCATTGTCCACCACCTCATCTTCTGGTTCCCCATTCTTGTCCTTCTCTTGACTTGTTAACTTAACATGACTTGTTGGCAATTGTGTCTCATCATTACCTACCTCTTGAAACAGAAACTGCTGTTCCCAACAGTCGGCTTCTTCTGACCGTGGCTGCTCAAATAATTTGGCATCCCTACACATGATATCTTCCATCCCTCTTGAAATATGCATGGTGAGGGTCATAAGAAACCATAAATGGGAAGGTAAAGCGCTCCTCCGAGTGTGGAAAGTGTGGGGTCACTTGTCTCCTGGGACATACCTTAGTAAGGAGATGGATAATCAGGGTGAGATTTATGTGGTCCAAACCCTTGCCTTGTGAGACTGGGCCATGTGGAAGACAGGGTAGTGCTGGTAAACAGATAAAAGCATTATCTGCCATCCAACCCACAACCTGCTTGCGTTGTTCTGGCTTCAAAAGTGGTGTCTCGTATGCACTGCAAAGTGGGGCAGCAAGCTAGGTCTAGATGATTCATGTGTTTGGTGTGCTCTCGCAGAAGGTCTAATTTGCCTTGTCCCTTACCACACACCTTGGGCATTTAATATTATCTATGCACCTAGGAGCGGTATTATTAGGGAATTTAAATTAGCCCTGAAAAGGACTGTTTGTTGTTTGTCGCAGCACCAAGGAATGTAATGCAATGAATGCTGCCTAAATGCCTCTATTACATTATCCTTACTCTAGTACAGACCTGGGCAAGGGGCGGCCCGCGGGCCACATCCGGCCCGCCTACTCTCTGTGACCGGCCCGCCCGTCTTCAGCCGGTTCAGTGGAGCCGGGCTGCAGCGTGCCGAGCAGGGAGAGATCCTGTGCAGGTCTGCACAGTAAGTGCAGGCAGCGGAACGCAGGAGTCTTTCCTCTGTTCCCTGCCGGCACTAATTGTCAGTGACACACGCGCGCGCTCTGACGTTGTCAGTACTGCGCTGCGTGTGTCATTTTAAAAGTTGCCGCCCGCCCTGCAGGAGAAGGAGCAGCACAGCAGACGGAATAATTCATGCTGCAGGACCTGCGATGATGTCACGCCCATGTGACTGTGTGGGAGGAGACACGGGATGCCGGGCAGAAAGCAAGGATACTGAATCCTGAAGGAGATGTGGACACATGATAACTGGTAATAAGAAAAGAGGGGACATGAGGGGGAGGGGGGCTGCAGGGTGAGTGGCATATGTGGGAAGATGGAGTTGCAGGGTGAGTGGCATATGAGGGAAGATGGAATTGCAGGGTGAGTGGCATATGAGGGAAGATGGAGTTGCAGGGTGAGTGGCATATGAGGGAAGATGGAGTTGCAGGGTGAGTGGCATATGAGGGAAGATGGAGTTGCAGGGTGAGTGGCATATGTGGGAAGATGGAGTTGCAGGGTGAGTGGCATATGTGGGAAGATGGAGTTGCAGGGTGAGTGGCATATGAGGGAAGATGGAGTTGCAGGGTGAGTGGCATATGTGGGAAGATGGCGTTGCAGGGTGAGTGGCATATGTGGGAAGATGAAGTTGCAGGGTGAGTGGCATATGAGGGAAGATGGAGTTGCAGGGTGAGTGGCATATGTGGGAAGATGGCGTTGCAGGGTGAGTGGCATATGTGGGAAGATGGAGTTGCAGGGTGAGTGGCATATGAGGGAAGATGGAGTTGCAGGGTGAGTGGCATATGAGGGAAGATGGAGTTGCAGGGTGAGTGGCATATGAGGGAAGATGAAGTTGCAGGGTGAGTGGCATATGTGGGAAGATGGAGTTGCAGGGTGAGTGGCATATGAGGGAAGATGAAGTTGCAGGGTGAGTGGCATATGTGGGAAGATGGAGTTGCAGGGTGAGTGGCATATGAGGGAAGATGGAGCTGCAGGGTGAGTGGCATATGAGGGAAGATGGAGCTGCAGGGTGAGTGGCATATGAGGGAAGATGGAGTTGCAGGGTGAGTGGCATATGAGGGAAGATGGAGTTGCAGGGTGAGTGGCATATGTGGGAAGATGGAGTTGCAGGGTGAGTGGCATATGAGGGAAGATGGAGTTGCAGGGTGAGTGCATATGAGGGAAGATGGAGCTGCAGGGTGAGTGGCATATGAGGGAAGATGGAGTTGCAGGATGAGTGGCATATGTGGGAAGATGGAGTTGCAGGGTGAGTGGCATATGAGGGAAGATGGAGCTGCAGGGTGAGTGGCATATGTGGGAAGATGGAGTTGCAGGGTGAGTGGCATATGAGGGAAGATGGAGCTGCAGGGTGAGTGGCATATGAGGGAAGATGGAGTTGCAGGGTGAGTGGCATATGAGGGAAGATGGAGTTGCAGGATGAGTGGCATATGTGGGAAGATGGAGTTGCAGGGTGAGTGGCATATGAGGGAAGATGGAGTTGCAGGGTGAGTGGCATATGTGGGAAGATGGAGTTGCAGGGTGAGTGGCATATGTGGGAAGATGGAGTTGCAGGGTGAGTGGCATATGAGGGAAGATGGAGCTGCAGGGTGAGTGGCATATGAGGGAAGATGGAGTTGCAGGGTGAGTGGCATATGAGGGAAGATGGAGTTGCAGGGTGAGTGGCATATGAGGGAAGATGGAGCTGCAGGGTGAGTGGCATATGAGGGAAGATGGAGTTGCAGGGTGAGTGGCATATGAGGGCTGCAGACTGACAGAAGGATGTGAAGGGGTGCAGAGTGTTTGAGAGGGGTAAGTTGGTGTATAGGCAGGGTGAGATATGTGGGCAGGGTGTGTGACATATCGTGGTGTAGTGTGTGTGATCTGGGTGGTGCAGGCTGTATGGGGAGCAGGGTGTGTGAGATATGGGGGTGCAGGTTGTATGGAGAGCAGGGTGTGTGAGATATGGGGGTGCAGGTTGTATGGGGAGCAGGGTGTGGGACATATGGGGGTGTAGTGTGTGTGATATGGGGGTGCAGGCTGTATGGGGTAAAGTGTGTGTGATATGGGGGTGCAGGCTGTATGGGGAGCAGGGTGTGTGACATATGGGGGTGTAGTATATTACAGGTGTGCTATATGGAGGTGTATATAGTGGTGTAGTATATGGGGGGTATAGTGATGTAGTATATTACAGGTGTGCTATATGGAGGTGTATATTACAGGTGTGCTATATAGGGGTGTAGTGATGTAGTATATTACAGGTGTACTATATGGGGGTGTACTATATTACAGGTGTAGTATATGGGGTGTAGTGATGTAGTATATTACAGGTGTGCTATATGGAGGTGTAGTATATTACAGGTGTACTATATGGAGTTGTAGTATATTACAGGTGTGCTATATGGAGGTGTAGTATATTACAGGTGTACTATATGGAGGTGTAGTATATTACAGGTGTGCTATATGGAGGTGTAGTATATTACAGGTGTACTATATGGGGGTGTACTATATTACAGGTGTACTATATGGGGGTGTACTATATTACAGGTGTAGTATATGGGGTGTAGTGATGAAGTATATTACAGGTGTACTATATGGAGGTGTAGTATATTTCAGGTGTGCTATATGGAGGTGTAGTATATTACAGGTGTACTATATGGAGGTGTACTATATTACAGGTGTAGTATATGGGGTGTAGTGATGTAGTATATTACAGGTGTAGTATATAGGGGTGTAATGATGTAGTATATCGGAGGTGTATTATATAGTGGTGCAGTATAATACAGGTGTATATGGGGGTGTAGTATATTACAGGTATATGGAGGGAGTGTAGTATAATACAGGTATAGTATATAGGGGTGTAGTGGTGTAGTTTATAACAGGTGTAGTATATGGAGGGGGTGTAGTAATGTAGTATATTGGGTAGAACTGAGCTAATTATATTAGTCCGGCCCTCTAAACCAATCCCAATTTCTCATGCAGCCCCATGGGAAAATTAATTGCCCACCCCGGCTCTAATACCTAACCATACACTAACTACAGCTAAGAGCAGTATTATTAGAGAATAAATTCTATTTAAATTAGCCCTGAAAAGGATTGTTGGTTGTACGTTGCAGCATCAAGGACTGTAATGCAATGAATGCTGCCTAAATAGCTCTAATACATTATCCCTACTCCAGAAGTTAACCTTACACTAATTGTGGACTAAAAGAGGTATTATTACAGAATAGAATGTATTTAAACTAGCCCTGAAAAGGAATGTTGGTTATACATGGCAGTATCAAGAATTGTATTGCAATGAACGCTGCCTAAATGCTTCTAGTGCACTATCCCTACTCCAAAAGCTAACCCTACACTAATTACAGCTAAAAGAGATATTATAATAGAGTAAAATCTATTTAAATTAGCCCTGAAAAGTACTGTTGGTTTAATGTTGCACCATCAGGTACTGTGACACCATGAAATACACACTGTCCCTTTTCCATCAGAAACTCTCACTATACTATTTCTGGTTACATTGCACCCACACTCCGGCTGTCATAAACACACGTTAATGCTATGCGGTTGGTCAATCACAGTAATGCCAGTATCCAACATGGCTATGATATTACTGTGATTGGCAGATGATCCCTGCATGTTTAGTGGTTGGTAAAAAAGCAGTGAATCATGCGGGGTGGGGACTCAAGCATCGTGGCCGAGTAGCAGAATACTTGATCGAGTGTCAAGCGTCTAATGCACCCCAATGCTAGACTGAGTACTAAGCAGTGCCGAGCATGCTTGCCCATCACTAAAGGCCGCTTTACACGCAACAATATCGCTAACGAGATATTGCTGGGGTCACGGAATTCGTGACGCACATCCGGCCTCGTTAGCAACATCGTTGCGTGTGACACCTACGAGCGTCCGCTAACGATCTGAAATACTCATCAAATCATTGATCGTTGACACGTCGTTCATTTCCCAAATATTGTTGCTCGTTCTGGACGCAGGTTGTTCGTCGTTCCTGAGGCAGCACACATCGCTACGTGTGACACCCCGGGAACGACGAATAACAGCGTTCCTGCGTCCTCCGGCAACAAGGTAGGCGTGTCATTAATGCGGCTGCTCTCTGCCCCTCCACTTCAATTGGTGGTCCGCTGTGTGACATCGCTGTGACGCCACATGAACCTCCCCCTTAAAAAAGTGATTGTTTGCCGGCCACAGCGACGTCGTTAGGAAGGTAAGTTCGTGTGATGCATACCAGCGATATTGTTCACCACAGGCAGCGATTTGCCCGTGACGCACAAACGACGGGGGCAGGTGCGATCGCTAGCGACATCGCTAGCTATGTCGCAGCGTGTAAAGTGGCCTTAAAGGTTATCAATAAATGGATCACTTCTATTGTGGTTAATATTATATAAAATAATCATTAGTTGATGCATTGATCTCTTGAGCATCTTTGAGGCGGTGTTGTGTTGTCATTATTACAGAAGTCCAATATGTTAAGACCTGGAACTTAGCCAAGAGATGATGAGATTCAGCAGGGTTCTTTTCATCCCAGCTATGTCATTTCCTTCAAAAGTGGTCTGATATCATTGCTATTATGAAATTAGTACTGCACAATTTCAGTTTTAGTAATAGTTAAACCAGGGTTTACAGGAAAATTCTAATTTACATAACAGATCTTAAATTAAACTAACTAAAAAATAGACTCAAAACTTCACGATAACAAAGACAAAACAACACAACTAACAAACTTTAAATATTTTTGTTATTATATTTTATTATAATTAGTGCATTATTGTATAACACGTTGTCAAGAAGTTTTGTTGTACATTTTCTGACTACTCATTAATTGTGATACAAGAAACTAACTAAAGGTTCAGACAATAGGTGCCTGCATTGGCATGAACTGAAACGTTCAAATCAGAAGAGGCTTTTTTTAACACAAGAAGCAAAAAGGGGCTTTATAGCTAATGATGGGCGAATAGTCAAATATTCGGGTTTGGATTATTCGAGCCAAATAATTTCTATTATTCGTGTATTTGTACCAAATAACGAACACAATGAAAGTCAATGGGAAAATCAAATCATTTTCTGGAAGACCTTAGAAATAGGTCTGGGAGGGCTGTAAAAATGTCAAAATGGATGGAAAAGTGCTGAAACCGATTGGGAACAGCATGGAGAAGAAGCCTGGATGCAATTCTGACTCATATTTGGTTTCTGGGAATAATGTTGTCAGAGTATTACATGGATTAAAGCAGGAATATTACACTTACTGAATTTCACCATGGGTGTCACACTGCATCCTGGTCAAATCATTAGATCTCATGCATATTCACTGCTTCCCCCACTCACTCTCTGTGCCAGCATCTATGATTGGCTGTAGTCAGACTGCCATCGGGCTGTCGTTTGTGATTGGCTGAACTCATAGTAGCTGTTTGGGGCAGGACATGGAGTGTACAAATAAATAAATTAGAAAAAATGGCATATTGTACTCTGTATATTGGTAATAAGCACAAATAAAGCCAAGGGTTACAGGCTGCAGGTAGGAGCTGTGCGCGTTATTTTAGCTGTGTATCAAAATACGAGGGACCCCATGTGGCTGTTTTTTTTAAATTATTTAAATAAATAATTAAAAAAAATTGGTGTGTGGTCCCCCCATTTTGATAGCCACCCAAAATAAAGTGGACAGCTGCTAGCTGGTATTCTCAGGCTGGGGAGGCCCATGGTAATTGGGCCCTCCCCAGCCTAAAAGTACCAGCCTTCAGCTGCCTCAGAATTGTCACATCCATTAGATGTGATAATTCCAGCTCTTTACCCTGCTCATCCCAATTGCCCTGGTGCAATGGCAATTAGTGTACTACAGTGGGTATGGAAAGTTTTCAGACCTCTTTAAATTATTCATTCTTTGTTTCATTGCAGCCATTTGGTGAATTCAAAAAGTTCATTTTTTTTCTCATTAATGTACACTCTGCACCCGATCTTGACAGGAAAAAAATAGAAATGTAGAAATTTTGCAAGTTTATTAAACAAGAAAAACTGAAATATCACATGGTCATAAGTATTCAGACCCTTTGCTCAGTATTGAGTAGAAGCACCCTTTTGAACTAGTACAGCCATGAGTCTTCTTGGGAATGATCCAACAAGTTTTTCACACCTGGATTTGGGGATCCTCTGCCATTCTTCCTTGCAGAGCCTCTCCAGTTCCATCAGGTTGGATGGTGAACATTGGTGGACAGCCATTTTCAGGTCTCTCCAGAGATGCTCATTTGAGTTTAGGTCAGGGCTCTGGCTGGACCAGTCAAGAATGGCCACAGAGTTGTCCTGAAGCAACTCCTTTGTTATTTTAGCTGTGTGCTTAGGGTCATTGTCTTGTTGGAAGGTGAACCTTCATAACTAAAACTTAACATTTATTGCTAATCTTAAAAGGTACAAAACCACAAATCATATAGATAAAATGACCCAGTCCACAGAAGAGAGAGGGAAACTCAGTCCCTACAATGTCCACTCCCTCCTGCGCCGTTACTAGCCGTGGAGGTTGGCACCCTAAAGATATGTTGTGGCGCCCCCACTCACCGACGGCTGTCCCTGCTATGACCCTATGGGGAGATAAGGTATGCACCTTTTTTAGGTTTTTGCACCCAGTTCGGACTTAGAATGGTGTTCCAAACGTTATTCCTACCTGCTATGACCCTGTGAACCCCTACACACAAAGATAAAGTGCAGTGCGCATACATAAAGTGCAGTGCATATATATGAAGTGATAATGTGCACAAAATAGGGTTCACAAAAACCTCCTCAAATTTCAGGAGGTCACTATTATTCTCAATGAGAACCTATACCAAAGCAGGGACAAATATAGTACTTAGCTTAATTTCGCCTCATGCCTCAACGCGTTTTCCCAAACCTTGATTCAATCAGGAGGCCGATACCATATTCATGTGGCTAGATACACTAGTGGCTGCCAGCATGCTGCTAGATTTTCATGATGCTAAGGGGGCCAACAGGTGGATAAAACTACCTCATAACCCCACAGGTGTCCTCAGGACCCTGATCCCGTCCAATCACCTTCGTGAATCCTAATTATCTTCCCTCCTCTCAAACTGGTTTGTGCCCACGCTCCTCCATAATCAATAACGGATTCTCGCAGTCACTTCCGCATTCCACACTGGAACACATCCAGCGGACGCTGGTTGTATTCCACTGAGGAACACGGATGTGGCAATGCGTCTGACGTTCTCATGGAGCATGCGCTTGGGCGATATCAGGCCTTACTTTGGGCCGGATATCAATGCGTTCCAGTGTGGAACGCAGAAGTGACTGCGGGAATCCGGTATTGAATATGGAGGAGCGCGGGCATAAACCAGTGTGAGAGGAGGAAAGGTAATTAGGATTCACTAAGGTAAGAGAATTTAATTTTGAGGATACTATCTTCAATGAGGGGAACAAAAGTCTGATCTAGTGTAGAAATTGAGGAAAAAGTGGAGAATGTGCTCCACAAGCAATCAGCTAAAGGTGACTGAGTGCTATTTTCTGCAGAATTCAGTCATGGCAGGAAGAAGTGATAGTGGTCAGTGCCGGATGAAGAGGAAAAGCAAAGATGAATATCTTCAGCTAGAAACATCACTGGTAAGTCAGTGTGTGGCACCCTGGACTAGCCAGGTCGTCACAGGTACTACAACACACACCCCCACCCTGAGACAGGCACATCAACCAGACACAAAATCCTTGTTGCCTCCCTCCAGGGGCTGATGTCCACACCAGGTGGGGTGGAGCCAGGTGGTTGGCCCCACCCAATGAGGAGTTCACAGTCCTGGAGGCGGGAAAAGGAAGTCAGAGCAGTTAGGGAAGTGCAAGGGAAAGGAGTGAAGTAGTAGTGGAGGAGTAAACTGACGGTGTCCGGGTGTGTGGCCCGGGCACTAAGAGCAAGGTTGGCAGACGGTGGTGGCCGTCTGCAGGAGAGGCGAATCAACGCGGAACCGTAGGACCGGGGATGGGCGGCGGCCCGCCGGTAACGAACCGGGGAGCGAAGTGAAGCCAGCACACACAGGCAGGGCCTGGGACCCCAACCAGGCTTGGAGTCGCCATTAGAGGTCAAATCCGTCAGTGACCGGAACCCCAGGGGTTTCCTAACAGCCAAGACCCGATTGAAGGCAACCGTCCGACCAGCAAAAGGAAACACAGCTACTGCCACAGCTAGAGTTCCAAGGGCCAGAGCCTGCGGGCAAAAGGGCTCCTCCGGCACATATACACGCTGGGGAGCGGGTTACCGGTGGGAATCCATCGGGACCGAACATACACAAAGGTGCAGGGAAAGGCAGCCACCACCAACCGTCCGGGAGAAGTCACAGCAGCCGGCTGCGGGACCCGTCCATCCAGCCGTTTGGTTTACCAGAGACTATGTGTACATTTGTGGCTGAGTGAGTACAACCATGCCGTCCGGCACCGCGCTGCGCAGTCCAGGCGACCCTGCACCTTGCCAACCCTGCCTCCCCGTCATCTCACCGGGCCCCGGGACCACCAACCCCTACCCACATAGGGGGGAAACAACATCCCAGCTGCTCCCTACCATCGCTCCCGGGATCCCCGTCACCAGCAGCGGTGGTGTCCAACCCGTGGGTGGCGTCACGGACCAAATCCCCAAACCAAACTACCCCCCTTTCACTCACGGGCGAGGAGCGCTGCTCGAGTCCCCGGATGCGGCCCACCGCTTGAGCCACCGAGCAGCCATCGCAGCAGCGCCGGACCTGAGCGTTAGCGAGCGCAGCGCAGCGGCGTCCTTCCCCGCCCGAGACAACTTGGCGTCACGAACAGGATCTTACCGTTCTGCCGGCTGGTAGAAGTGCGCCTTGTGCCCCGCCGGCGGTGTCTGGCCGAAAAATTTCAGAATCCGCCATCTTGGGCGTGAAGATTTTCCCGCTCGAGCGGCTTCTCAAACAGTGGAGGCAGGAAAGCCGAAGCCCCGCCTCTGAAGAGGAGGTGCCAAGAAAAGACCAAGGGGGGGCGGTAACAAGATATCTGCGCCCGACGGAGCCGCTGGAGGAGCGGCGGTCGCAGCCGCAGCGGCACCCGTGGATGGAAATGGGCCAGCCCGTGCTCCAGTCGCACGAGCAGGGGAGGCCGTGGCCCCCGCCATTGCTCAGGTGATGCCGTTCTCCTTGCCCTATGTGCCCTGAGCTACCTGGCTGCCGCAGTACGACGGGAAACCTGATGCTTTACAGGTCTTCCGGAAGAAGCTTAACCCGGTCCTTGAACTGTATCCTCTGACCGATAAGCAACGTGCAGCGGTAGTGCTGGGGTAGCTAACCGGCGCGGCTGAGCAGGAGACGGAGACCTGGACCAAGGGGGACCAGTCCTCCGTGGCCACTGTCTTTGAAAAGCTTCAGATTGCCTTCGAGACCCGCACCGAAGCCGAGCTGCGGATGCAGTTTTATCAATGTCGACAGCGTCCTGCAGATAGTATTAGAGACTATGCCTTGTGCCTGCAAACTTCCCTCCGTACGCTGAAGCGGGTGGATACCATTAACGATGCGGACAGCAACAAAATGTTAGTCAAGCAGTTCGTGCAGGGGCTGGGATCCCCGGAGGACCGCAAGCAGCTCCGGCTGTGGGCCCTAGAACACCCTAACGTGGACTTTTCCATGCTGAAAGAACGGGCTATCAAAGTTCTGCAGCCCCCAGCATCCAACGTCCCTAAAGCGGCCCCATGGCCAGCTAAGACGGCTCCCATCTTGGTTGCCCCTTCTCTCCCAGCTCCCTCGGCCCCTGCAGCCCCTGGCGGAATGATGGAGGAGCTGGCTGCCCAGGTCCATCACATGGATGGAGACCTCGCCAAGATCCTCACCGCACTCCAGCCTCCGACGAGATCCAAGCCTCCGGGGAGGATGCAGCTCGCCGACAGCCCAGAGGACGTCCCCTGGATGCAGCGGAGAAGGGCCAATGACTCACGGTATGGACCTCCAATTTGTTACAGGTGCAGCAAGCCCGGCCACTACTCCCGACGGTGTCCGTTAAACGAGCAACCCCTGGGGCCAAGGGCCAATCCTCAGGAGTAGAACCCAGTGGCCCCCCAGACTGGCGGGACCGGTACATTGGAGCCCGTCCCATCATCCCTCTGGCAGTAGACAGCATCCCGCTGATGGCACTCCTGGACACTGGATCCCAGGTAACCACGATACCATACACACTGTATCAGCGGTATTGGGGGGATGATGAACTTGCCCCTCCAGACGGTAGCATGACACTGATCGCAGCTGATGGACTCCCCTTGACCCAAGTGGGATACAAACAAGTGGCCATGACCGTGGGACGGGCTGAACTGCAGCACCAGGGAATGATTGTAATAATGAATGAACCCAGTGACCATAACCCGAAGGTAGTGCTAGGGACTAATGTGATGGAGCACTGCATGAGTGAGGTGCTGACCCTCCTGCAGCAGCTGGCAGCCACCGCAGCAGGAGGCCGACAGAGGGCTGTGCAGCGTGAGATCCGGGCCTTCATGTGTCGGCAGCAAGTGAACTCAACAGGATGGGAGATTGGGGGAGTGAGAGTGATGGATGTGGCCCCTTTGATTGTGCCTCCCAGGAGTGAAATGATGATTTTGTGCAGGGCAGCGGTAGGTCCCCAGGGGCGTGATTACCCAGCCATGGTAGAGCCCATGCCCTCCGAACACTGGCCCACAGTAATGGCCGCCCGAGGGGTAGTAGACGTTAAGAAGGGGAGAGTGCCCGTAAGGGTGTTAAACTGTGGGGAGGAGGAGGTCAGGCTTCCCCGATACGCTACCCTTGCCAAGCTGCTTACCCTAGACCCCCACACCATCCAGGACGCCGTTCCCTCGACCTCACTGCCTTCTGCCAGTCACTACACATCTCCTGAGCGGTTAGATGAGTGGTGTCAAGAGTTACATGTAGGCACTAATGTTACCCCCACACATCACAAAGAAGGGGTACACCGGGTGGTACAGGAGTACGAGCAGGTTTTCAGCAAACATTCACTAGATTTTGGGCGGATTAAAGGGGTCCAACACCACATCCCCACCGGCGAGCATCCCCCCATTAAAGAGAGATACAGACCTATCCCACCCGCACACTACCAATGCGCCAAAGACATGTTGAGGAACATGAAGGAGGCGGGGGTTATTCGGGATAGCTGCAGTCCCTGGGCTGCCCCGCTGGTGCTGGTAAAGAAAAAGGATGGCACCATGAGGATGTGTGTGGATTACCGGAAGATTAACCAGATAACGCATAAAGATGCCTATCCTCTGCCCCGTATTGAAGAGTCACTGGCCGCACTGAGAACCGCTAACTACTTTTCCACCCTGAACCTCACCAGTGGGTACTGGCAGGTGGCCGTGGCGCCCGAGGACCGCGAGAAGACTGCCTTTGCTACACCCATGGGACTGTGTGAATTCAACAGCATGCCATTCAGGCTGTGCAACGCCCCTGAGACCTTCCAACGGCTGATGGAATGCTGTCTGGGACATCTGAATTTTGAGACCGTCTTGCTGTACCTGGACAATGTAATTGTATACTCACAGACGTATGAAGCCCACCTGGAGCACCTAGCTGAGGTGTTCACGTCCCTTGCCAAGTACGGGATGAAATTGAAGCCCTCCAAGTGCCATCTATTGAAGCCCAGGGTGCAGTACCTCGGACATGTGGTGGGCGCGGAAGGTGTCGCCCCAGATCCCGAAAAGATCACTGCCATTTAGGACTGGCCGAGGCCGACCACGGTGAGAGAGGTAAGACAGTTCCTGGGTCTGGTGGGCTACTATCGCCGCTTCATTAAGGAGTACACAAAGATGGCCGCCCCCATGCAAGACCTCCTCGTGGGACAGACCAAGGGTGGCAGGTTCCCTGGAACCCCGTTGACGTGGGAAGAAAAGCATGAAGAGTCCTTCCGTCAGCTGAAGACGGCCTTGACCGGGGAAGAAATCCTGGCGTACCCCGACTACAGTCTCCCGTTCATCCTCTATACCGATGCCAGTAATGTAGGTTTGAGAGCAGTCTTATCCCAGGTCCAGGACGGAAGGGAGAAGGTGATCGCTTATGCTAGCCGGAAACTCCAACCTACAGAAAGGAACCCTGAGAACTACAGCTCTTTCAAGCTTGAGCTCTTAGCACTGGTGTGGGCCATCACCGAGCGATTACCTAATGGCAGCCAAGTTCACTGCTTATACGGACAATAACCCGCTAACCCATCTGGATACAGCTAAGCTGGGTGCATTGGAGCAGCGGTGGGTGGCCAGCTTGGCTAACTATGACTTCACCATCAAGTACCGAGCTGGCCGTAAAAATGCTAACACAGACGCACTCTCCCGGATGCCCCACCTGTTGGGAGAGGGGCCGGATGATGATGACCTCGAAGAAATCGATTTGCCTGCGTTCCACCGGCCGCCAGCAGAGAAGTTGCATGTCCAGCAACAACAAGTGAACTTGGATCCGCTGCCCAGCCAAGGGTGGCAAGAAGCCCAGGACCAGGCACCTGCTGTCCGCTTGGTCAAGACCCTGGTGGAACAAGGCTCTGCCGGAATAGACCCTGCCGCCCCCGCCGAGGCCCAACGACTGTGGAGGGAACGAGCCCGGCTGTACCTGCACCAGGGGAAGCTGTATCGGGAATTGATCAACCCGAAGACCTATGAGAAGGTTAGCCAGCTGGTGGTTCCCCAGGCTAACGTGCCCACTGTTCTGCAAGCATACCATGACGGTGCCGGGCACTTTGGGTGGAAGAAGTTGGAGATGCTGTTGAGGGAACGGTTCTATTGGAGTGGGATGCGGGAGTCAGTAGAGGCCTGGTGCCGGGAGTGTGGTCCCTGCACGCTGAGAAGAAGGGACGAAGCTAGCCAGAAGGCCCCCCTACGCCCAATAATTACCCATCAACCACTGGAGCTGGTCGCCCTCGACCACGTGAAGCTCACCCCTAGCCGAAGTGGCTACACCTACGCTCTGACCATTGTAGACCACTATTCGAGATTCATGGTGGTTGTCCCAGTTAAAGATCTGACCGGGCGCACTGCAGCCAGAGCCTTCCAGGCCTACTTTTGTCGACCACGTGGGTACCCGGAGAGGGTGCTGACCGACCAGGGTCCAGCTTTTGAAGCAGAAGTGTTTCAGGAATTCTGCCAGTTATACAGCTGTAAAAAGATCTGGACCACCCCGTACCACGCCCAGACTAACGGCATGTGTGAAAAGATGAACCATCTGGTCTTGGACCTCCTTAAGACCCTGCCGTTGGAAGAGCGGAACTTATGGCCGGAAAAGCTGCCCGATCTGATAGACATGTACAACAATATTCCTAGCAGCTCCACCAAGTGCACGCCCGCGTACCTAATGAGAGCCCGACCAGGCCGGTTGCCGGTAGACCCAGAAATGGATCTGGAGGCTCCAGAGGCCCTTCCTTCCACTGCTGACTGGGGCGCCCGGCGGAGGGCGCAGTACCGACAAGTCCAAGAATACGTAGAAAAGAACTTGTGCCGGAGTCGGGGACAGCAAGAACAGTGCTTCAACAGGAAGGCCCCTGCAGGGCCCTTTCAGCCTGGGGATGTAGTACTGAAGTGAAAGAGAAGAATCCATAAGCTGGATGACCAATGGGAGAAGACCCCGTATGTTATACAACCCACTGAATGGGAGAACGGGAAGGCCTACCAGATCAGTCGTGACCAGGGGAAGACTTCGGCCATAATTTCCAGGGACCACCTGAAGAGGTGCCCACCACCGTTGAGGGTGGCAACTGAAGTTCCGGCCCCCAGACCGGCTGGGGAGAAAGAAAAAGAGGTAATCCACACCATGATGGGCGATTTCCCGGCAGATTGGCCCACACAGAACGGCGCAGTGATTCTTCCCGTGCTACTGTTCCCACAACCTGTGGAGGAAAAAGAGATGGAAGTAGCCACCAATGAACCAGTGCCCAGGGATGCACCTGTACCCAGCTCCCCTGTGTTTCCGCCTGCCCCACACGATAGACGGGAAGAGGAACCAGTTGTTTCCTCCGCCCCACTGCCTGTCCCCACTAACAGTGAGCCCCAAAGGTCCACACGCCCCAACCTAGGCTGACCCCTGCTTAGGTACAGGGAAACTACCATTTAGGGGTGTTATATGTTGAATGTGTAAATGAGTAAATGAATGAATCAAACCGAAGTTTAACCTGATTGGCACCGTGATTGACCCAGCCGTTGCCGGCAAGTTGTCCCCGTAGGGACCCTTTGCTACCGTTGCATGAGGAACTCTTCATGGACATGCCTGGAAACTTGCAGGGCACCCACAAACTTGTGGGATTGTAAATATGTTGGGGCATGTTTCCGTTGCCGCCTCCGGAGAGGCTGATTTGGAGGATGGGCCTGGAGGAAAGAGATGGCCCAGGCCCGACACTACCGCAACCGGTGGCGATCCTCCAGGGGTAAGGGGTCCCCCATGGACGTGGGGTCCTCTGAAGTGACAGCCGGGTGCGAGGCACCGTACCCGTTCTCACTCGGGCAGCCTAGATCTGGACTGGGGTCAAGGGGTGCTGCCCACTTCTTAGGGGCAGCATCAGGGCTAGGTTGCTTGGGTGGGAGAGCAGAAGTCGTCCGTCCGTTGTTATTAAAAATGTGTATACCTATGTTTTGCAACGTTCAAGTGACCTGCCTCCCGTATGGGAAGATTTAAAAATGCACAAACTGTTGATGTTTGTTTTATATTTTTACAGTTTAAAAATAAAAATAAAACTGGTGATGGACGGGCAGCCCGCGGATGGTCTGCATTTAACCAAGGGGGAATGTGGCGCCCTGGACTACCAGGTCGTCACAGGTATTACAACACACACCCCCACCCTGAGACAGGCACATCAGCCAGACACAAAATCCTTGTTGCCTCTCTCCAGGGGCTGATGTCCACACCAGGTGGGGTGGAGCTAGGCGGTTGGCCCCACCCACTGAGGAGTTCACAGTCCTGGAGGCGGGAAAAGGAAGTCAGAGCAGTTAGGGAAGTGCAAGGGAAAGGAGTGAAGTAGTAGTGGAGGAGTAAACTGACGGTGTCCGGGTGTGTGACCCGGGCACTAAGAGCAAGGTTGGCAGACGGTGGTGGCCGTCTGCAGGAGAGGCGAATCAACGCGGAACCGTAGGACCGGGGACGGGCGGCGGCCTGCCGATACCGAACCGGGGAGCGAAGTGAAGCCAGCACACACAGGCAGGGCCTGCGGACCCCGACCAGGCTTGGAGTCGCCATTAGAGGTCAAATCCATCAGTGACCGGAACCCCAGGGGTTTCCTAACAGCCAAGACCCGATTGAAGGCAACCGTCCGACCAGCAAAAGGAAATACAGCTACCGCCACAGCTAGAGTTCCAAAGGCCAGAGCCTGCGGACAAAAGGGCTCCTCCGGCACATATACACGCTGGGGAGCGGGTTACCGGTGGGAATCCATCGGGACCGAACATACACAAAGGTGCAGGGAAAGGCAGCCACCACCAACCGTCCGGGAGAAGTCACAGCAGCCGGCTGCGGGACCCGTCCATCCAGCCGTTTGGTTTACCAGAGACTATGTGTACATTTGTGGCTGAGTGAGTACAACCGTGCCGTCCGGCACCGCGCTGTGCAGTCCAGGCGACCCTGCACCTTGCCAACCCTTCCTCCCCGTCACCTCACCGGGCCCCGGGACCACCAACCCCTACCCATGGAGGGGGGAAACAACATCCCAGCTGCTCCCTACCATCGCTCCCGGGATCCCGTCACCAGCAGCGGTGGTGTCCAACCTCACCACAACCCGTGGGTGGCGTCACAGACCAAATCCCCAAACCAAACTACCCCCCTTTCACTCACGGGCGAGGAGCGCTGCTCGAGTCCCCGGATGCGGCCCACCGCTTGAGCCACCGAGCAGCCATCGCAGCAGCGCCGGACCCGAGCGTTAGCGAGCGCAGCGCATCGACGTCCTTCCCCGCCCGCGACAAGTGTATTACATGTACACACACATTATACACTATATACAGGGCTCATGCGTATAATGTCACTGATGATCACTGTATTACCTGTACACGATACACAATATACAGAGCTCCTGTGTATGTCGTCACTGGTGATCACTTTATTACCTGTATACTATACACTATATACAGAGGTCATGTGTACAATGTCACAAGTGATTACTGTATTACCTATACACTGACACTATATACAGAGCTCCTGTGTAAAATGGCACTTATGGTAATGTTAGTGTTATTAATATTGTGGTTTTTCTCATGATCATTATTTTAGTATTATTCAGTCCCTATGAGGTGGTAATATGTGATCTAGGCATAGAGTGGTGGTATTTCTCTATTGTATGTGGTATTATTTGGTGATTATATGGTCGGGTCATAGTGTTGCAGTATTTTATCCCCATTAAAGTGGTGCTCATGTCCGACTTGACCACTGATCTATTAATTTCCTCAGTGGCTGCCGAGTACTGAACTTGTTTTTATCTGGCCGCTCCAAAGAGGATAAGAGGATAACTAGAGCTGCTGTCACATATCCAATCTGACGCTGCATTTCATAAAGTGGATAAAATTGCCTTGCCAGGAATAAAAGTTTCACATTCTTCCGGTCAGTGCAGTTTCTACTGGTCGGATCCACCAATTAATAAGTTATCACCTAGCTATCCTGTGGATCGGTGATAACTTGTTTTTGCCAAAGAACCCCTTTACTGCAAACAACTGTAATTGTACATCCAAGTTATGATGTGTGCACGGTAGGAGTGCAGGAGTCTTTTGTATTTTATAGTCGATGCTCCACTATAATAGGGATAACGGTTAACAAGTATTTTTAAATAGCTGGATGGTGGACCCCTAGTGTCAATTCCCCCTGTGCATCCCAGACACCCCAGTCCGACTCTGGTCAGACTCCCACCCAAAAATCCAGAAAACCACATTGTATGATTTTTAAATAATTAATTAGCATTTTATTGCATAAAACAAGATTTTGATAAAATATAAAAACAGAACTTAATATTTGGAACAGAAACCTTTTTTTGCAATTACAAAGGTCAGATGTTTCCTGTAGGTCATCATGACCAAGTTTACACAAAGATTTTGGCCCACTCCTCCGTACAGATCTTCTCCAGATCTTTCAGTTTTCGAGGCGGTCGCTGGTAACATTGAGTTTCAGCTACTTCCAAAGATTTTCTATTGGGTTCAGGTCTGGAGACTGGCTAGGTCACTCCAGGATCTTGAAATGCTTCTTACAGAGTCACTCCTTAGTTGCCCTGGCTGTGTATCAGGCTATTGTCATGCTGGAAGACCCAGCCACAACCCATCTTCAATGCCCTTGTCAAGGAGAAAGTCCATAGTTTCGGAAATCACCTTCTTAACAATGAATGTCTGCTGAAATCTCAAATCAAGAGTTACTGAATGCTAGCCAGTAGAAAATTAGACCAAACAAAATGTCACTGGTATAAGCTCCTCATTCAGTAGTATGAGGAAGTGCACACCCGAGTGTTTTATTATCATGTTTTTACAAGCCTCTTTAGAGAACAGGAATGGGTTAATCTTTTAGTAAAAGTCCTAAATATGCCATTGGCTATATTAAAAAATATGCAAAAAGTCTGTGACGAATATCTATTTTGAAACTCCCTCTGCAGCGCCTCCTATTTTCCAACTCTATCTCTGGCACGTAATGTCTCAGCTTTGAATTTGGACTTGCGCAGATAGCCAGTCTTTCTTATCACATCTGCATTCCGTTACTTGGTATCAGTCTGCAGCTGGTGACCTTGGGTATGCATACTTTTTCTGATATGTAGTAATAACCAGAAAACAAACTGAAATATATCAGACATCAGCTGCAGGTTTTAAAACTCCATCTTGCTCCTCATATACAAAAGAAAACTTGGTTATAGAAAGGTATATAGTGGTTATATAAAAACATATAGAGAAACATATGTATATATATATATATATATATATATATATATATATATATATATATATAAAATATATATACACAGTACAGACCAAAAGTTTGGACATACCCTCCTCATTCAAACAGTTTTCTTTATTTTCATGACTCTAAAAATTGTATATTCACATTGAAGGCATCAAAACTATGAATTAAAACATGTGGAATTAAATACTTAAAAAAGTGTGAAACAACTGAAAATATGTCTTCTATTGTAGGTTTCTTTAAAGTAGCCACCTTTTGCTTTGATTACTGCTTTGCACACTCTTGGCATTCTCTTGATGAGCTTCAAGAGGTAGTCACCGGAAATGGTTTTCCAACAGTCTTGAAGGAGTTCCCAGTCCCAGAGATGCTTGGCACTTGTTGGCCCTTTTGCCTTCACTCTGCGGTCCAGCTCACTCCAAACCATCTCGATTGGGTTCAGGTCTGGTGATTGTGGAGACCAGGTCATCTGGCGTAGCACCCCATCACTCTCCTTCTTTGTCAAACAGCCCTTACACAGCCTGGAGGTGTGTTTGGGGTTATTGTCCTGTTGAAAAATAAATTATGGTCCAACTAAATGCAAACCGAGTGGAATAGCACGCCGCTCCAAGCTGCTGTGGCAGCCATGCTGGTTCTGTATGCCTTCAATTTTGAATAAATCCCCAACAGTGTCAGCAGCAAAGAACCCCCACACCATCACACCTCCTCCTCCATGCTTCACGGTGGGAACCAGGCATGTAGAGTCCATCCGTTCACCTTTTCTACAAAGACACGGTGGTTGGATCCAAAGATCTCAAATTTGGACTCATCAGACCAAAGCACAGATTTCCACTGGTCTAATGTCCATTCCTTGTGTTCTTTAACCCAAACAAGTCTCTTCTGCTTGTTGTCTGTCCTTAGCAGTGGTTTCCTAGCAGCTATTTTACCATGAAGGCCTGCTGCACAAAGTCTCCTCTTAACAGTTGTTGTAGAAATGAGAAGGTGTGTCCAAACTTTTGGTCTGTACTGTATACATATATATATATATATATATATATATATATATATATATATATATATAGTACTCTCACAGTAGATAAGCATATAAAAAAAATATTTTGTGTTCTCACACCCTTACTGAGGGAAGGAGGTTGTTGGCCAAAATCTAGTGATACATGATGTTTCCACCTCCATGCTTCACAGTTGGGACAGTGTTCCTGAGGTTGTAATCATCCTTCTTCCTCCAAACATGGCGAGTGGAGTTGATACCAAGATGTTCTATTTTGGTCTCATCTGACCACATGCCTCCTCTGGATCATCCAGATGGTTATTGGCAAACTTCAAATGGGCCTGGATATATTCTGGCGTGGGCAGGGAGACTTGGCGTGCCCTGCAGGATTTTAATCTAGGATGGCGTAGTGTGTTACTTTTCAATATTATTTTTATTATTATAAGAAACAGTTTTAAACCAGCAGAAATATACAACAGATACATTATAGTGTAGGGTTCACTGGATTAAATTATATTAACTTCAATACAGAAAGTCGAGTATTACTTGTAGAAGACAAAAACTATCTATTAAACCAGTATGGATGATGAGAATTCCAACATGTCTTCATATTAGTTAATCCCTACCTAATCTTGTCCTTAACTGCCCTTCGTGAGAAGCTAAGTAATAAATGGGTCTGTTTTTTGCTCCAAAAAGAGGAGTGTGATGAAAGATAAGGGAAGGAAAAGAAAAGTTCAGGAAAGATAGAGTGAAGTCTCTTGACTGGGTGAGAGAGTGTAGAAAGAGTAAAGCAGGGTCCAATACAGTAAAAGTGGTGGTGGGGGGGGAATTGAGAAATTTGCTAGATAAATGAGGATGAGAAGTCTGGGGTCCAAAACCCTATCAAATTTTGTTTGAGTGTGGTATGTCAATGATGTAAGTTCTTCAATATGATACAGTTGGTCTACTCGTAGTAGCCATTGTGAAACCGCTGAGTATCATAGCGGCATCTGACGCTGTTCACACTGCAGTCTGACACTCCGCACTATGCCTTCTTTGGTGATTTTGAGTTACACAGACATGCACGGGCATCAACCAGATGTCTTTCAATTAGTGATTGGGCTTGAAGGAATTAATTCCGGCTGGTTACCTCTTGGATCAGATGCTGTGGGAGACCTATCACAGTCAGTCCCCGCCTTTTTAAGATGGAGGAGCCTGTCTTCACATGCCCACTATAGCTTTTGCTACACCAGTCCGTGTACTGTTGTATCCCAGTCCTGCTGGTTATTAGATTGATTTGTACGTGGAGTTTTGTGGAGTTCTCTCATCATCTTATTGTTTCCTCTCTGCTCTTTTGTCTTCCTTATCACTTGTTGTCTATTACCTCTGTGTGAGCATATTTTGTGATCAAGTTTTGGTTTCCCCTGTTTGTCCTTATCTGTGGTTTCTACCACTGCTGTCACAGCCCTCTTTTGGGGTGAGGGAGAGGGGGTATTAGATCAGAACTGTACAGGAGCAGAGCAAAAAAGGCGGCCCAGACATTGTCACCATTATCCTTATGTCTGGCACGAGGGACAGCTAGGGCCACCTCGCCTGCAGGCCAGGAGACCTAGTTCCCCGGGTTATCTCATCACACCTTGTGATAGTAAGGTTATATAATTAATTATATAACTAAATGAGTGATTGGGGCCGCCAAAACATGGCTCATACATTTTCGAACATATGAGATCATTGGGCCTGATTAAACCCCCATCTATTAACCAGAATACAGTGATGCTAAAATTTGGTGACTTTTTCTCTAGCAGATTAGAGCTGGCCATGTATTACATGGACAGATGAATATCATAATGGCTGCTATGCTATATTACATTTACCACAGCTTCGGGGCTTTCAGTAGTTGCCACACTGGGTGCTCCAGCTACTGCAAGTGTTAAAAGTCAAAATAATAGTACAGATGCAAATCAACAAATGCAAAAAAAAAAAACAAAAAAAAAACCCACATACTTTTCTCCACAGCATTAACACTTGAAAAAAAGATAAAATTATTTGATGTTCTGGTGTGTTGATTCATTTTGGTGACATGTTTTGCACCGCCGTGTCACAGCGGGATGTAGCCTTTGTTTAAATGGAGTGTTATCATCGATGAATATTTGTAATACTTCTCCCACTGTCAGGCTGGAAGGAAAAAGCAATTTTGCAGTTCTTTTTTAAGCACAATGCAATGTAATTGGGGAAATCTGATTGTTTACTGCCTGAGTAACGGATGAATCTGTAGAGGTGGGAATGTGTCAAGTCAATCTCATTTTATTCTGCCTGCGGATAGATGTCTCTGACAATTGAAAATTAAAAATCAGCACGAGGCAGTGTCCTACCAGAGTAACACAGGGCGAGCATCTAATAGAAGGCCAACAATTATCTTTGAATAGATGGATAGATGGATGGATGGATAGATAGATAGATAGATAGATAGATAGATAGATAGATGGATGGATGGATGGATGGATGGATGGATGGATGGATGGATGGATGGATAGATAGATAGATAATTAGATAGATAGATAATTAGATAGATAGATAGAGGGATAGATAGATAGATAGATAAAGGGATAGATAGATAGATAAATAATGATAATCAGCACATAGATACTGACATACCGCAATATCAGTTCAATATTTGACCAATTCTTGATATGTATTGCAGGCGCCATCTGTCTCATGCAGCCAGCATGCGCCGCTATCAGCAGCAATCTGAGCTTGCTTCCAATCATAATGTTAGGGTGAACTCTTAACCAGAGGTCACTTGTTGCCTACTGCCTGGCCTAATTGGTGTGGATCAAGTGCATGTGTAAGGAAATCACGTCAGACACAGTCAGATGTGAAATCTCTTCTTGATCACAGTAAAGATGGCACCGAACATAACAAGTTTGGATATGCCCATTTAGTGGGACACTTCATGGGTTAGCCAATGGGCAGATCTGTGCTGATGCTGATGGGCGGGTCTATGATGTCAGTGGATGGATCCATGGTGTTATCATCTGTGGGTTGGTCCTCTAGGTTGGCCAGTGGGTTTTTCCTTATATGGTGGTCTTCTTACATCTAGACATTCCTTGCATTCCAAGCAAGGTGTGGAGAACAGGAAATGGCAGCCATCTTTAGCTCTGTGTCATATGTATGATCTAAAAACTGAATTATGTAAGGCAAATCGACATATTTACCACAATCCCCTGTCAAGAGGTTAATTAAGTATTTAATGTAAAGGCGCTCCTCAACATTTGTAGTTTAACTTCTTAAATGCCAATGTCAATCTGTGACAGCCGCATGCGATCACGAGCTCTGAAGTCCATATAGGCTTTAGGGTCTATTGTGAGAAACTTGACTTGGCTTTGACAGCATTTGATTTATAATATTTTCCTACTGACCATGGGTATGTACATCTAAGGGCCCATGTTTGTTTATGTGCTTATATATAATGCTTTTTGATTTTTTGCGCACTACTGAATTTATATGGATCATAATTAATTGTGATTATTTGTTCCTGATACTTGTCTATATAGTCATCCTTTGCCCAGTCTCAGTAGTGATATACTTATATACAGTATTACTATACTGCTAATGTTTTAACCAGAGTGTTTGTTTTTATTACCACCTTCTATTCAATAAAATATATTCTTTATTCTCCTGTTTTCTCCTGTTCTCTTTTACTTATTTTGGAACAGTGGCTACACGATAGGTTCCTTTAATTTTAATGGACCAATTTGTGTTTACCCTATAAATAGCTATTTTGGGTATTTACTTACATCTTATGTATTTCTCTTGTGTTTCTCACAATAGACCCTAAAGCCGATATGGACTTCAGAGCCCGTGATCGCACATCGCTCAGACAACTTGATGATGCTTTAAAAGAGGTTAGTGGCTTTTATTGTGAGAATGGTGATGGCCTGACTATTCAGTCAAGTATATCCAAATACAGGGACCTTCTTAAGAAGCGCCTCAAATTGTGGTGGAACCAGGCATTTCTTATTAAATATCTAGAAAAGGACATTATGCCAGAGGGGGCTTCGCCTCTAAAGGCCCAGTCACACTAAACAACTTACCAGTGATCCCAACAACGATACAACCTGATAGGGATCGCTGGTAAGTTGCTAGGAGGTCGCTGGTGAGATGTCACACTAAGCGATGCTCCAGCGATCCCACCAGCAACCTGACCTGGCAGGGATCGCTGGAGCGTCGCTACACGTGGAAGCATGCTGCGCTTGGTAACTAAGGTAAATATCTGGTAACCAACCCGATATTTACCTTGGTTACCAGCGCACACCGCTTAGCGCTGGCTCCCTGCACACCTAACCACAGTACACATCGGGTTAATTACCCGATGTGTACTCTGCTACGTGTGCAGGCAGCAGGAGCCGGCTTCTGTGGACGCTGGTAACCACGGTAAACATCGGGTAACCAAGAAGCCCTTACCTTGGTTACCCGATATTTACCTTCGTTACCGCTCTCACACTGCCAGTGCCGGCTCCCTGTTCCCTGCACTCCTAGCCACAGTACACATCGGGTTAATTACCAGATGTGTACTGTGGCTACGTGTGCAGAGACCAGGGGGCCGGCACTGACAGCGTGAGAGCGGCGGACGCTGGTAACGAAGGTAAATATCGGGTAACCAAGGTAAGGGCGTCTTGGTTACCTGATGTTTACCGTGGTTACCAGCGTCCGTAGAAGCCGGCTTCTGCTGCCTGCACATTTAGTTGTTGCTCTGTCGCTGTCACACACAGCGATGTGTGCTTCACAGCGGGAGAGCAACAACTAAAAAATGGTCCAGGACATTCAGCAACAACCAACAACCTCACAGCAGGGGCCAGGTTGTTGCTGGATGTCACACACAGCAACATTGCTAGCAACATCGCTGCTACGTCACAAAAGTTGTTCCTTAGCAGCGATGTTGCTAGCGATGTTGCTTAGTGTGACGTGGCCTTAAGTCTTCCCCTTATTCCACATTGACAGTGAGGAATTTAAGGATAAATGGGAAAAATTTGTCTCACACTTGTTCAAAAGGCTAATTGGCCCTATTACGGGACTATAAAAGTATGTCTCTGATCTCCTTGGAGTCAGAACTTGAAGGTTTGGAAAAAGTCTTAAAAGATAAGTTGTCTCCCGAGTCCTGATTGAAAAATTTGCATAGGGACACCCTTAATTATACATCAAAATGAGTGTACAAATGGAGAATCACATCCGATAGGGGACGATCTGTGCCACAGGCCTCTGGAGATGGCCCCCACTTCAGTGTCTCGGGCGGGACTAGTGACAGAGGTGACAGTGTGGGAGCCAGGGTAAAAAGAGGATGCACACGTTTTCCCCCGTCCCACAAGCGGACCAAGGGTCACAGTAATCCTGGCAACAACAAATTACAGGTATTGAACCTTTTGTCGCACGTCTTCTTTGAGGTCCAGCTGGAGGTCTTTTTCGCTAGAAAATTGATTCTAAACAAATTGTATCATAAGGATCTGGCTATGGAGGTGGAGAGCCAGATTGAAAGGGAGGCCTTACAAGCTTTGGAGGACCTACTACATGAACAAACATTTGTTTCATCAAGTGAGTTCCCACAGTATCTACTACCTAAGTCTACCAAGTTTCCCCCCTTGTGCCTATGCCTTGCTGTAGAAATCTTCACTTGTTTGGTGGTTGGGGATTTCAACTTATTCCTAAGAGACGCCATTTTGACAACCTCACCAACCAACAGATCAAGGCTATTGCTGAATTACAGAGCTATAGAGACATTGTTATTAAGGCAGCGGACAAGGGGTCTAACATTGGAGAATGGTCTACTGAAAAACATGAACAAGCAGCCTTGAGACAGCTCAAGGATAAAAACACTTACAGTAGACTTCCAGGTAATCCGTTAACCACATACAAAAGTGAGCTTTTTAAAATATTACAACAAGCATGTGATAAAGGTATTATCGATAGTAAAATGCTGGAGGGACTGCTTCTCAAATTCCCTCGGGTGCCCACACTGTACTTTCTTCCTAAAATACGTAAGGATGCCGTTGATCCCTCAGGACGTCCGATTGTGTACGGCATTGAGGGCCTATGTGATTCAATATGTAAACTCATTGACCACTCCTTAAAATCATTGGTTGAAACGTTGCCCTCATTTGTCCGGGACACGACGGATGTCCTAAATAGGATCAATGGCATCTTTATGGAAGACAACATGCTTATAGTCATTACGAATGTGGAGAGCATATATACATGCATTAGGCATGAGGACGGATTAGAAGCTGTCCGCATCATTTCGACAATGGCGGTCAGAGTGGCGAGATGGGCAAACTCATCCTCGAGCTGCTCCACTTTGTCCTTACTCACAACTTCTTTGTTTTTAAGACCATTTTTTATCTGCAGAGGCATGGTACTGCGATGGGCGCGGCCTGCGCGCCTTCATATGCCAACCTCTTTCCTTGGATTTTGGGAGAGGTTGGTTTTCGGTGACGGAGGCGTGTGAGTTAGCACCCATGCACAGTACTGGCTCAGATTCATTGATGATGTGTTAATATTCCGGCAGGGCACAGTGGAGCAGCTTGATACATTCATGTGTCAATTGAACTCCAATACATTTAACATCAAACTTGCGTACAATTATAGCAACTGTAGCATTGATTTTTTGAACATTAACATCACTGTAGATGAAAATAATTTTCTTCAAACTGATGAGTTTCCATGGAAACATCTGTCAATGCTCTGTTGCATGTATCATCTGGCCATAACCTGTCTACCATCAGCGTCATTCCGACCGGCCAATTCTTGAGGATGAGGTGGATCTGCTCATTTGAGGCAGATTTTGATCTCCATTCCGCAGACTTGAGACAACGGTTCTTGGAATGCGGATACAGCAACTGCTTCATTAAGCGTGGGTACCTGAGGTCCAAAAACACCCCAAGGACACAACTCCTGAGATATGTCCCAAAAAATAAGGACCAGATTCTAATATCCAGTTCATATATACATTCAATCATGAGTGGGAGACTATGAGAGATATTTTCAAAAAACATCTTATGACTGATCACACTCTGGCCAAAACTTTAACACACACTCCCCTCATGATAGCTAGGCGTCCTAGAAACCTTAGGGATATTCTAACACAAAGTCCATGTGCCCCTCCAATTTCAAATCCTCTTGGATCAAGAGGTCCTTTCCATGGTTGTTTTCAATGCGGCCATTGCCTAGCCTGCACCAATGTCCTTCACTGTACTACCTTTTATTCCACCAGTGGTAGGACGTTTGATATCACTTTTGGTACTATCTTTGTGATTTTTTTTGCGATGTGCCCCTGTCCACTTACATAAGTGGACCTGACCTCACGTGAACTTCGGATGAGAGTCAGAGAGCACGTCAGGGACATTGGTGCAGCCAGGGCAGTAGACGACATGACTTTACTCAAAACTCCACCAAGTTTAAGGTTTAAATGAGGCGCTTAGCTTTGTCTCTTCTTTGTATTCTCATTACCATTCCCTTTTTCTCTCTGGGTTTTATCTTTATTCTTAATCTTAATATTTTAACATTTTCTTTGGTTCACCATTTTTCGTGATTTGTGTGGTGCCTGTATAAATATGTTTTATATTCCCCTTGAAAGGAAGTTATTCATTTGTATTTGTATATGCGGACATACATACCATGTACATTTTATGTTTTATCTGCAGCTGTCACTGTGCGCATGCGTGCGCTGCGTCTCTCTCTGTGCCGGCGTTCAGCCTGTCTAATAGTGGTCTGCGCATACTCAGGAGCCAGGGTGACACATCCCCGTGCATGTGCGGCGCCGAGTGATGGTCTGGCCGCTCACCCAGTGAGTCACTGCTGCGAACGCATGCACCACTCTAAAGTAACAGGTGGAACCACTTTCCAAACCTCATCAGTTCCTGGGGGACTATTTAAACCTTTGCACGGTGCATGGTGTTTGTACCTCCCCCTAATGAAGCAATGGCCACAGTGGTGAATTGATTTTCTTTTAGCGAAACATACGTAGGGGTTTGTGACTTGGTGTTGACAGCATTTGATTCATAATATTTTTCTACTGACGATGGGTATGTACATCTAAGGGTCCATGTTTTGCTTATGTGCTTATATATGATGCTTTTTTATTTTTTTTTTTGCACTACTGCATTTATATGGATCAAAATTAATTGTGATCATTTGTTCCTGATACTTGTCTATATAGTCATCCTTTGCCCAGTCTCAGTAGTGATACTTATATATTACTATATTGCTGTCACACCTGTCACAATGTTTTAACCTGAGTGTTTGTTTTTATTACCACCTTCCATTCAATAAAATATATTCACTTTTGCACTTTATACTCCTGTTTTCTCTTGTTCTTTTTGACTTATTTTGGAGTAGTGGCTACACAATAGGTTCCTTTAATTTCAATGGGTATTTGTGTCTTATGTCTTTCATTAACAGGTACTGTATGTCTGCTTCTGAACAGAGCTATTGCATCCAGCATCCCACATCTGTTTAGATCCATATTGACACATCTTTGTATTTCTGGTATGTGTTTGTTTACTTTCTTTCCCTGTTTTGTAAACTAGCAAACTGTTTAAATTAAATCCTCTGACTAAAGCTGGTGTTACACACAGCGACAACGACGTCGCTGCTACGTCACCATTTTCTGTGACGTTGCAGCGACGTCCCGTCGCTGTCGCTGTGTGTGACATCCAGCAACGACCTGGCCCCTGCTGTGAGGTCGCCGCTCGTTACTGAATGTCCAGCTTCATTTTTTGGTCGTCACTCTCCCGCTGTGACGCACAGATCGCTGTGTGTGACAGCGAGAGAGCGACGAAATGAAGCGAGCAGGGAGCAGGAGCCGGCGTCTGGCAGCTGCGGTAAGCTGTAACCAGCGTAAACATCGGGTAACCAAGGGAAGACCTTTCCCTGGTTACCCGATATTTACCTTCGTTACCAGCCTCCGCCCTTGCTGCCAGCGCCGGCTCCTGCTATGTGCACATGTGGCTGCAGTACACATCGGGTAATTAACCCGATGTATACTGTAGCAAGGAGAGCAAGGAGCCAGCGCTAAGCAGTGTGCGCGGCTCCCTGCTCTTTGCACTGTGACATGTAGCTGCAGTACACATTGGGTTAATTAACCCGATGTGTACTGTACCTAGGAGAGCAAGGAGCCAGCGCTAAGCGCGGCTCCCTGCTCTCTGCACATGTAGCACAGCGACGTTATGATCGCTGCTGCGTCGCTGTGTTTGACAGCTAAGCAGCGATCATAACAGCGACTTACAAGGTCGCTGTTACGTCACAGAAAATGGTGTAACAGCGACGTCGTTGTCGCTGTCGCTTAGTGTGAACCCAGCTTTAATGCATCCTTCCCTTGGATTGTCTGACCTGTCTACCTGTAGTTCCTTACGTCTTTTCATACGTGGTAACTTTTATGTTTAAATTTGGAGACGATTGTCTATGCGGACTGTGGTTTATGTGTGCAGTTCAATGAAGTGCAAGTTTTAATTGCACAATTGAAATATACCATAATGTACAAGAAGTGAACAGAACGTAAGAGTTAGAACCGATTAATAACTGCCCTGTGGAGCACGATGTAATGTCCAATCCATCTGCAATAAGCTCAATGTAATTCATGACCTCTTCTCTCAATCTATCCTTTCTGGTCCTTACAGAAACTGTCATGGCTCGTCTTTGGGTCTCAATCCGGTGACCTCTGGTTGTGTGGTCAGTTTCCCACTTTGTTTGCTCTTAGTCTGTTTTGCCTCTGTCCTATTCCTAATAGTTCTCTTGTCTTGCCTTTTGCTTTGCTTTCCTTTTTAATTCTGCTCAAGTGTTTTTACTTCCTTGGTTTGTTTACCCAATCACATCTTGGGAGGTGCTGTTTATACTCTCCAAGCACATGACTTTATTGTTGGCTATATTCTAAGATATATGGATGTTTGGACTTGCAGCTCTTGAGTTAAGAATATTCTTGCCGAATTACCTTTATTGTTTTTCCATGCAAATTATTTGTGAGTTTCCCTTCCCAGCATTCTTCCTATTTTGTTATGTTTTGGATTACGGGTGCTTCTACATATACCATAGTCTTTTGAATTTCTTTTGTTTTCCTCCATCTTCCCTTTATGACTGTATAAACAGGTTCTTAGCCCTGTGTCTCACCCACTGCCTGGGTGCACTTATTTTAGAGTTATTGTTTTGTATTACAGTTTGTTTATAGTTAAGGGTACAGTTAAGCATACTCAGGGTCAGCCAACGTTGAGTGGGGGCGCCACTATGTAATCTTAGGGAGCTTTTCTGTCGTCAGGCAGGGACAAATCAGGGCTTCTCCTACTCTGAATAGGGACCTAGGAGGAAAAAATGAAAATGAAAAACATAAAATCGCCTGGGGGTAAGGGGGTTAAGATAACCTCTTTGAAAAAACCTATGCAAATGTCATGGGGTCTGAAGGGATAACCGGGGACTAGGGCACCTAAACTGAACCTCAGGCTAAGGGGGCCCTAGCTGTCCCTGATGCCAGAGATGCATCTGATGTTGACGATGTGTGGGCGGCCTTCCTAGTCCTGCTCCTGTACAGTCCTGATCTAATAACCCCTCTCCCTGACCACATGGGAGGGTTGGGACAAGAGTGGTAGAACCCACAGATATGGACAAACAAGGTAGACCAAAACTTGTTCAGTCAGTATGCTCGCAGAGAGGTATTAGACAACAAGTGATAAATAGGAAAATAAGAACAGGGAGGAAACAATGAGACAACGAGAGACCTCCAAAAGAACTCTACGCACAAAGCAATACATTAACCAGCAGGACTGGGAAACAACACATGGACCGATGCAGCAAAAGCTATTGTCGGCATGGAAAGACAGATTCCTCCATCTTAAAAAGGTGGGTAGTAGCTGCAATAGGTCTTCCCACAACATGTGATGCCAGAGGTAACCATCAGGCCAGTAGAAATTAACTTCTGCCAGCCTGATCACAAATAAAAATAAGGAATAACGTTTGGAACACCATTCTAAGTCTGAACTGGGTGCAAAAACCTAAAAAAACATCACTATGGGGAGATAAGGTATGCACACCAGTGACTATGTAAGGGGAATACAAGGGTATTCCCCTTACATAGTCACTGGTGTGCATACCTTATCTCCCCATAGTGATCACAAATAAACACACAGGTGGTTGATGCACGAACCTGCCTATGTAACTCAAAAGCACGAGAGAAACCACAGTGTGGAGTGTCATGTGGACAGTGTTTGATGCTTTAATGACACTTGGCGAGTTATGAGCCAAATCCCATGTGACAGCAGAGGAGAAAAAGATAAGGAAAAAGTATAGTTGGGACTGGAGCTAAGAAGATGTCTTATTTGGAGGTATTGATAAAAACAATTTTCAAAATGTATCAGCAACCTCTGGAAAAGATAAGAGAAGTGGACCTTTTATAAATATCAGCTAAGCTAGACATCCCATTTAATTCACAATTAACAAGATTTAAATAGGGAACATGGGATTCCAGGGATCTAATAGAAAGTTTCCTAGAAAAGAAAGGACATATTAATAGAGATGAGAGGACCTGTTGAAGTTCAGTTTGGCAGGTTCAGCTGGACTTTAAATAAAGTTTGGTTTGGGATCCCTACGTGACCTGAATAGCAATGGAAGTCACTGATTGGGCCATTTGGGTCTCCGCCCACATTTAGCCAGCCATAAACATATAATTTCCAGAAGAGGGTGGGCAGAGGCTTTCCATCTTTTATGTTTGGTGCACACTACATTGATCATACTGCTACCCTCAGTGAGAGCCGATCAAACACTGCAACTGACTCGCAATGGGCTGAGCACTGAGCGTACCTGAGCACAGCGATGCTCGAATGATTTGTTTTTATACATTAAGCACCCAAACTCCAAAACCCGAACTCTGTTGTTTTTTTTTTAAAGTCTGTGTTTGGTATGAATACCGAAAACCGAACCTTGGGTTTGCTCATCTCTACATATTAACTCTACCCCACCTGTTCCACCAAAACAAAAGAGGACTAGTAGGTAGACAAATACTTGGATTACATGGTTTAATTAGCTCTATTTCAAGAAGAGCTTGGGTGGATCCTCTAGTCACAAAATGGGACTCTATTTGCATCATTCATGTACTTGATTATTTAGCCCCCAGTCTCATGCTGCCTCTAAAATAGCAGCTTTATGATATCCAAATATATTAGGTACTCCCAGCCTTCTTTGAGAACATGAACAAACCTCATAGAGATCTATTGATCTGTAACCTCCGGTGCTCCATAAAACACTGAACTGACGGCAGGTCACAAATCAGAGGATACTGACGCAATGCTTGAAAAAGATGAAGACGGCAGCATGTGAGCATAAGACAGCGGCAGGGGAGTTACATTTAAAGCAACACTCCAGCAGTGAAATAAATAAAAACGCTGAAGTGGTGCTTTAATTGTGCTACCCAATTAAGCCTCCTCTCCCTTCGCTACTCCTCTGCCTCTCCGCTATGTAAATCTCTACATTGGTTTCCAATTTCTCAATGGATACAGTTTAAACTACTAACACTGACCTACAGGGCCATCCATAAATGGTCTCCTCCACATATCTCCAAACTATTATCGCATACATAATCTTTGGTCCCCAAGAGATCTTATTCTCTCCTCCACTCTCATATGTTCCTCACCGAATGACCTTGAAGACTTCTCCTGAGCATTTCTCATACTCTCCCATGTCAAATTGTCTTTAACATTCAAAGCCTTCAGACAGAACAGAAAATCCATTTCTTTAATAAGCTTACAGCTTACAATTACCATGTTGTCACTTCAACACCACCGGAGTTGTTATATAGTTACATAGGTTGAAAAAAAGACCTAGGTCCACCTAGTTCAACCTTCGAAATGACTATCTCCTGGCCTGGCCTATCAGGTTGTCACAGAGTGCCGTGCAATCTGCCCTTCTGCATGGTACCCGCTCCTCCTTGGTTACAGGTCCTGTCAATTTGGTGTTGCTACCAACAGGTGTACACAAATCCTGAGGAACACTCTGCACCACACCCATCAACTACCTATTGGGCAGCCTGAGGGGAATAGGGCCACCCAGATGGAGGGATGTAAGAGGGAGGGCAGAGATGTCAGTTGTAGAGTAGTAGTGGAGAAGTGAGCAGCGGTGACAGGACAGGTCATGCTGTGGAGCTGGGCTCCTGTACCCGTCTCAGGTGCCAGACGTTGGCCTGGCTAGAAGGAGCTGGAACCCCGGTCAAAGGGGGTAGTGACAGGGGGCACGGTGCTGCTACAGAGAGCAGGCCAGCTGCCTTGTGCTACAACCGGGCAGTGACCAGGGCACGGCGGGGTACGCGGACCCTAGGCTGGGAAGAAGCTTCACGCAGCCCAGTAATTTACCCGACGGGAACGGAATCTTCAGGAACCATTCCCCACCCGCTCCAGAATCGGGGTACTAGCACAACGAGAAGGATAGGACTTCCCACAACAGTCCAGAAAATCCCAAGCGTGAATCCTGAGAGCAAGCTCACCCTGCTAGCCACGCAGGTGAGCGGGACCTAAATCACTTCATGTGAGAGGGGTCCACACGTAGAACACACAATGCCAAGGGACAAGGCTTCAGACCAACCTGCAACACCAAAGGGGCACGGACCCAGCGTACTCACCCAGAGAGAGCAGGATACTCAAGAGTTTGGTTTACCTGGTGTCAGCGTCAGTGACTTTGGACTGTGTGAGTACCCGATATCCCTTTTCACCCGACGGGTTCCCCACTCCATCCATCACCGGATCCCGGGACACCACTTCCCCTGCCCACGGAGGGGTTAACATCTCGAGCTGTCACACACCATCGTCCCTGGGCTTCCCCCCAAATGGCAGCTGTTGTCTCTCACGTTACCACACACTGTGGGTGGCATCACAAACATTATCCCATTCACCACCCAAAACAATAACCCCCCTCTTTATTTCCGAGGTACCCGCGCGACCCCGCTTCGGATCCGGAGACCCCTCGAGCCACTGCGGATCCGGGTCCGAGCAGTCCGTCGGCTGTCGCGGAGGCGGCACAGATGGAAAAGGGTAGAGGGATTAGGTATGGGTACATCCACAATGAATTATCCATTCTTCCCCAAAACCGTTACTTTTTCCTCCATGATCCCAGCTATCAAATTAATGGACCAAACATTCCAGAAAAAGCTTGCAATAGTTTAATAAGCATTTATGCTATTTTCTTCTAAAAAAATATGGAACTGCAGCTGTACATTACCTAGGCCAAAAACTACTACTACAGCAGTGTACAAGCATGAGGTTCCCGTGATGAGGGTTGTAGGCTTCCGTCTTATGGCCATAACACAAACTAAAAACCTCATTTTTTTTTTGTACAGGATACAGCCAGGCCCCTTTTTGTTAGGCCTTGCATATTAGAGTTCCTGTCCCTGTGTAGTGCACAGTTAGGGTACGGCTTGGCAGCCCCCCTGATCTAATAGTATGGGCATCGCCAAATAGGCTGCGGGTTTGTGACTGGGTTTGTGAACAGTGCTCTATGCAAGCCATCAGTTTGCAGTTTTACCACCCAGCAATTGCCCCCTCCATGTTTTGGAAGTGTGTGTGTGATTTGCTCCTCCTGCACCTGTGATGCCTCCACCTAGTGGGGGCTTAGCTGTATATTGCTGGAGTAGTAGTTTTTGGCCTAGGTAATGTACAGCTGCAGTTCCATCTTTGCTGTAAGTAATGATATTTATTCCTCTTTTTTTGCTTTTTTATAAAAAAATATGCTAACAAATTAAAAAAAAAAAATCTTCAAAAATATTTTTGGGAAAGCATTACTGGTTCCCACTGTGGCCAGCTGCTGAATTACACTATTCCAACAATCAATAGTTGTTATAGAGCGGGGTGGGGTCCAATGGCAGCCAATCAGAGATGCCGATGGGCAGGGAAAGCAGTGAATATGTATGAGGGATAATTATTGGCCCCAGAAGTAGCGCTGCAGCCGCGGGAGAATCAGTAAGTATGTACTGCTTTAACCATTTTTTATTTTTTTTTATTTTACAGCCCCCCCTGCACTATTTTACAACACCATAAATGTTGCCTACCATTGAATTTAATGGGTTCATCTAGGATCGACGATGGGTTCAGCGATCCTTAACCGATCCGATCCTTGGCAAGATCGCTCATCTCTACTTACAACCAAATTATGCATGTGTGATAGTCAGGAGCTAGGCATTTGGATGACTACTTACTAAAGTGTATGGGCCCCAGTAGCCTGACTAATAGGGGGACCTGATCATTTATAGTGCCAAGGACAGCATGCACTCCAAAATATAGTCCTGGATACAACATGAGTAATGCCTATATTCAGTCCTCATCTCTGTTATAAATAATTGGTTACAATTACAGGCTTTTTTTAATGTAATGGCCATTGTTAATATATAGCTGTAGATAATAATGCCGACAGAATCAAAGGTTCTTACATCAAACATTTCCTAATATGACTCCGTATTAATAGAAAAATAATCAACAGAGGCCTCTGGGATGAGCGGATAAGCGGGGAATATGACAAACCATTATTTTCATCAAGACATTTTATGTTTTCAAAAGAAGCTAATTTTAGTTAATAAGATTCCCTACTCAGACTTACTAAGTCATTAAAAATTATGAAGGCTTTACTATTTAGACTTTATTAGAATATTGTTACATTAGAGCAATCCTTATAAACTGATTTACATAGAATTATAGATTCTTAAGGTTTGTAGGAAATAGATAATTATAGGCTAAAGAAGATACTTTATTCCATAGTGGACTTTGAAATATGAAAACGAGTATAGGTCATTAATAGTGATGAGTGAGCACTAAAATGCTTGAGTGCTCAGTACTCAAATCGAGCAGGTTGGTGTCATGCGGTTTTCTGCCCCTCACTCACTAGGTGTAATGGTGACTGCAGACTCTGTTCACATTGCAGAGTCTCGCAGGCAACTTGATGCTAGTTAGTTGCTCAGCCAGAGCCGGGCGTCGACTGGTGCTCTCTGGTTCTCTGTTTAGCAGGAGTTAATTCCTGCTGGCTGGGGAATTGCTGCTGGAGTCACAGGTTGCTGACGTCCTATCACAGCCGCCTCCGACTTACAAAAAATGGTGGAGCCTAGCCTCACATGCCGAAGATAGCTCTAGCTTTGCTGCATCATAATCGTTCTTTTTGCGTGGTGAACCTGTTGTTGGTGAACTGTTGTATGCAATTTGGTGTGCTGTGGTAATATGCTTACTTCCTCCCTGTACTTTATTTCTCCCTGAGCACGTATGGTCTCTTCCCCTGTGTGTGCTTGCAGTGAGTTTGAGCCTTGGTTTTCCCCGGAATTTGTAGGGTCTTTTACTCCTGTCCCAGCCCTCACCAGGGGTGGGGTAGAAGGGGTGTTAGATAGGGCTGCTCAGGAGTTAGGGCTACGCTGAAGGTCCAGACCTGGCTACTATCAAGCCTACCTCTGGAACAAGGGACACTTTAGAGTCCCTAGTCTGAGGGCCAGTCTACGTGCGCTCACTCTGGTTTACCACATCATACCTGTGACAGTTGGATGCTCGGACGGGATCGATTTGATTAACAAGTATAATGGAAGCCAAAGGAAATTTCAAATATTTTTTGGGGAGACCCTAACAGGAGGGCAGATGAGGCTTGTAAAATTGCTGAAATTGATGGAAACCATGCTCAAATTGAATGGAAACAGCATGGGGAAGGTGCCTGAATGCATCTCTGACTCCCAGGTTGCTACTGAGAACAATGTAAAGAAACAATCTTTTGTGTATAACAACTTGTATATAAGGCAAAATAAAAAAAAGGGGGAAAAAAACATCTCCTCCACCCCTTAGGCTATAGTGACGCCCTGGACCAGCCAGGGGTCACAAGTAATGACATCACCACACCCTACACCCCGGTTAGGTACACCTAAGCTAAACCAGAAATCCTTGTTGCCTTCCTCCAGGGGCTGATGTCCACACCAGGGGGTGGGCCAGGCGGTTGGCTCTGCCCACCGAGGAGTTCACAGTCCTGGAGGAGGGAAAACTGGCAGATAAGTTTTGGAGGAGGAAGAGAAAGGAGCTAGAGTGAAGCTAGGAAAGTAGTAAAAGAGGAGCCTGAAGTTAGTCCGGGTGTGTGCCCCGGACTGAGACAGCAAGGTTAGCAGACGGCGGTGACCGTCTGCAGGAGTGGCCTATCGGAGTTACCGAAAGGACCGCGGACGGGTGGTGGCCCGGCGGTACCGGACCGGTATACAAGGAGAAGCCAGCACCATTGGCAGGGGCCTTTCGGATCCCGGCAAGGCTTGGAGTCGCCGTGAATTTGCCAAATCCGTCAGTGAAGGGGACCCCCGGGTCTCCAAACAACTAAGTCCCGATTGAAGGCAACAGTCCAACCGTATGAGAGAGACACCGCCACCGCCAAGGCACCAGTTTCTCAGGGCCAGCGCCTGCGGGCAAAGAGGGGCTCCTCCGGCCCATATACAAGTCGGGGAGTGTGTTACCGGTGGGAACCCATCGCTACCAACATTACACAAGGTGCAGGGAAAGAGACAGTCACCGTTAAGTACCGGGGAAAAGCAACAGCAGCCGTCCATGGGAACCGTCTTTCCAGCCGTGTGTTTTACCGAGAACTGTGTCAACGTCTCAGGCTGAGTGAGTACCACCGTGCCGTACGGCACAGCGCTGCCCCCGCGACCCTGCACCTCACCAGGCCCCGCACCCGGCCTGCCATCCATCCCTACCCCATCACTGGGCCCCGGGACAACCAACCCCATACCCACGGAGGGGAGAAATAACAACAAAGCTGCTCCCTGTCACCGCTCCCGGGATCCCCATACAGAGCAGCAGTGGTGTCCACACAATCACCACAACCGTGGGTGGCGTCACGGACAATAAATTCCCAAAACCAATCCCCTTTTCACTCACGGGCGAGGAGCGCCGCTCGAGTCCCCGGGATCCGGCACATCGCTCGAGCCACCGAGCAGCAGAGGCCGCAGCAGCAGCGGCAGCCGGACCCGAGCAGAGGGAGAGCGCAGCGTCCCCTCCTCCGCCCGTGACAACTTGGCGTCACGAACAGGATCTTACCACTCTGCCGTCAGGTAGAGGTGCGCCTTGTTACCGCCGGAGGTGTCCGACTAGAAAATTTCAGAAGCCGCCATCTTTGGCGCGAAAAGTTCCCGCTCGAGTGTCCCCTCGAGTAGTGGAGGCGCGAAGGCCAAAATCCCGCCCCGATAGAGGAGGAGCCGGAAAAAGGCTAAGGGGGACAGAAGCAAGATGTCTGCGCCCGACGGAGCTGCTGGAGGAGCGGCGGTCGCAGCCGCAGTGGCACCCGTGGATGGGAATGGGCCTGCCCAGGTCCCGGCCGCGCTGGCGGGGGGTGCCGCGGTCCCAGCTCTCGCTCAGGTGATGCCGTTCTCCTTGCCCTATGTGCCCGGAGCTACCTGGCTACCGCAGTACGACGGGAAACCTGATGCGTTACAGGTCTTCCGGAAAAAGCTTAACCCGCTCCTGGAATTGTACCCCCTGACTGAAAAGCAACGTGCAGCGGTAGTGCTGGGCCAGCTAATCGGCGCGGCTGAGCAGGAGGCGGAGACCTGGGCCGAGGGGGACCGGTTCTCTGTAGCCACCATCTTTGAGAAACTACAGACTGCCTTTGAGACGCGCACCGAAGCTGAGCTGAGGATGCAGTTTTACCAATGTCGGCAATGGTCTGTGGACAGCATTCGGGACTACGCTTTACATCTGCAAACCGCCCTCCGCACACTGAAGCGGGTGGACACCATCAATGAGGCGGACAGCAACAAAATGTTAGTAGAGCAATTTGTACAGGGGATGAGGTCCTCTGAGGATCGCAAACAACTCCGGCTGTGGGCTCTAGAACACCCTGATGTGGACTTTGCTGTGTTAAAGGAATGGGCCATTAAAGCTCTGCAACCCCCAGCTTCGGAAGTCTTGGAACCAGCCCCGTGGCCAGTTGAGACGGCCCCCATCGTGGTGGCCCCTGCCCTACCAGCCTCTCCAGTACCTACAGCTTCAAGCAGCACGATGGAAGAACTGGCTGCCCAGGTCCGCCGCATGGATGGAGACCTCGCCAAGATTCTCGCCGCACTCCAACCTCTGACCAGATCCCAGCCTCCAACCAAGCTACAGCTCGCCGACAGCCCTGAAGATGTTCCCTGGATGCAGCAGAGAAGTGCTAACAACTCGCGGAACAGACCTCCAACCTGCTACAGGTGCAGCAAGCCTGGCCATTACTTCCGACAGTGCCCGTTAAACGAGCAACCCCTGGGGCCACGGGCCAATCCTCAGGAGTAGAACCCCGTGGCCCCCCAGACTGGCGGGATCGGTATATCAGGGCCCGGCCCATCATCCCCGTGGCTGTGGACGGCATACCGGTGATGGCTCTCTTGGACACTGGATCACGGGTAACCACTATACCATACACATTGTACCAACGGTATTGGGGGACAGACGAGCTGGCCCCCCCAGATACTAGTATAACACTGATTGCTGCTGATGGACTCCCACTGACCCAAGTGGGGTATAAACAAGTGGCCATGACGGTGGGGCGAGCTGAACTGCAACACCAGGGTATGATTGTGATCATGAATGAACCCAGTGATCATAACCCGAAGATAGTGCTGGAAACCAATGTGATGGAGCACTGTATGAGTGAGGTGTTGGCCCTACTGCAGCAGCTGGCCGCCACGGCGGCGGGGAGCCGACAAAGAGCTTGCAGTGTGAGATCCGAGCCTTGATGTACCGCCAGCATGTAAACTCGACGGGAGGGGAGATTGATGGAGTGAGAGTGATGATGTTGCCCCGTTGACTGTGCCCCCTAGGAGTGAGATGATGATTTGGTGTAGGGCAGCAGTAGGGCCTCAGGGGTGTGACTACCCTGCCATGATAGAGCCCATGCCCTCCGAACACTGGCCCACGGTAATGGCTGCCCGAGGGGTGGTAGATGTAAAGAAGGGGAGAGTGCCCGTGAGGGTGCTGAACTGTGGGGAGGAAGAAGTCAGGCTTCCCCGGTATGCTACACTTGCCAAGTTGCTCACCCTAGATCCCCACACCATCCATGAAGCAGCCCCTCCAGTTTCACTACCTACTGCCAGCACTCGCCCGCCCCAAGGGGAGTCAGAGGAGTGGCACCAACAGCTACACGTGGGTACTGACGATACCCCTACACATCACAAAGAAGGGGTATACAAGGTGGTACGGGAATACGAGCAAGTTTTTAGCAAACATCCCCTAGACTTTGGGCAGATTAAAGGGGTCCAACATCATATCCCTACCGGCGAACATCCCCCTATCAAGGAGAGGTACAGGCCCATTCCCCCTGCATACTACCAGTGCGCCAAGGACATGTTGAGGAATATGAGGGAGGCAGGGGTTATCAGGGACAGCTGTAGTCCCTGGGCCGCCCCGTTGGTGCTGGATAAGAAGAAAGACGGCACCATGCGGATGTGCGTGGATTACCGGAAGATTAACCAGATAACACATAAGGATGCCTACCCTCTGCTCCGTATCGAGGAGTCCTTGTCCGCGCTGAGAACCGCCAACCACTTCTCCACCCTTGATCTCACCAGTGGGTACTGGCAGGTGGCCGTGGCGCCCGAAGACCGAGAGAAAACTGCCTTTACCACCCCTATGGGACTCTGTGAATTCAACAGTATGCCGTTCGGGCTGTGCAATGCCCCGGGTACCTTCCAACGGTTGATGGAGTGCTGTTTGGGGCACCTGAATTTTGAGAGACCATCCTGTTGTATCTGGATGACGTAATTGTGTATTCACAGACATATGAAGCCCATCTGGAACACCTAGCCGAGGTGTTCGCGTCCCTTGCCAAGTACGGGATGAAGTTGAAGCCCTCCAAGTGTCATCTGCTGAAACCCAGAGTGCACTACCTGGGGCATGTGGTGGGAGCAGAAGGTGTAGCCCCCGACCCCGAGAAGGTCACTGCCATCCAAGACTGGCCGAGGCCAACCACAGTGAGGGAAGTAAGGCAGTTTCTGGGTCTGGTATGGTACTACCGTCGCTTCATCAAGGGATACACAAAGATGGCTGCCCCCATGCAAGACCTCCTCGTGGGACAGACCAAAGGTGGTAGACCCCTCGGAGCCCCACTGGTGTGGGAAGAGAGGCATGAGGAATCCTTCCATCAGCTGAAAGCGGCCTTGACCGGGGAGTAGATTCTAGCGTATCCTGATTACAGCCACCCGTTCATCCTCTACACCGATGCCAGCAATGTGGGCTTGGGGGCAGTCTTGTCCCAGGTCCAGGATGGGAAGGAAAAAGTGATTGCCTATGCTAGCCGAAAGCTCCGACCAACTGAAAGGAACCCCGAAAATTACAGCTCTTTCAAGCTGGAGCTCCTGGCGCTGGTGTGGGCTATCACCGAGCGGTTCCGCCATTACGCAAAATTCACCGCTTTCACGGATAACAATCCGCTGACCCATCTGGACATGGCCAAGTTGGGTGCGTTGGAACAGCGGTGGGTGGCCAGGCTAGCCAACTACGACTTCACAATTAAATACAGGGCCGGTCGTGCCAACGTTAATGCTGATGCACTCTCTCGGATGCCCCACTTGTCAGAAGAAGGGTGCAAGGATGACGACCTCGAAGAGATCGAGTTGCCTGCATTTCACCAGCCACCAACTGAGAAGGTACATGTCCACCAACAACGGGTGAACCTGGATCCACTGCCCAGCCAGGAGTGGCAGGAAGCTCAAAACCAGGCGCCCGCTGTCCGCCTAGTCAAGACTCTGGTGGAGCAAGGCGCTGCTGGAATAGACCCTGCTGCCCCAGCTGAAGCCCAACGCCTGTGGAAACAACGGACCCGGCTGTATCTACACCAAGGGAAGTTGTACCATGAGCTGATTAACCCAAAGACTCATGAGAAAATCCACCAGTTGGTGATTCCCCAAGCTAATGTGCCCACCATTCTACAAGAGTACCATGATGGTGCCGGACACTTTGGATGGAGGAAATTGGAAATGCTGTTGAGGGAGCGGTTCTATTGGAGTGGGATGCGGGAGTCTGTGGAGGCCTGGTGCCGAGAGTGTGGCCTGTGTACGCTGAGAAGGAAGGACGAGGCCAGCCAGAAGGCACCCCTGCACCCGATCGTTACACATCAACCGCTGGAGCTGGTCGCCCTGGACCATGTGAAGCTCACCCCCAGCCGAAGTGGGTACACTTACGCTCTCACCATAGTGGATCATTATTCAAGGTTCATGGTGGTTGTCCCGGTCAAAGACCTAACCGGCCGTACCGCCGCTAGAACGTTCCAAGCTTACTTCTGTCGACCACATGGATACCCTGAGAAGTTGCTTACTGACCAAGGCCCAGCCTTTGAAGCGGAGGTGTTCCATGAATTCTGTCAGCTGTACGGCTGCAAGAAGATCCGGACCACGCCTTACCATGCCCAAACCAATGGTATGTGTGAGAAGATGAACCATTTGGTCCTTGGCCTCCTCAAGACGTTGCCGCTAGAAGAGCGAAGAAGCTGCCTGACTTGGTCGATATGTACAACAATATCCCGTCCAGCTCAATGAAGTGCACCCCAGCATATCTGATGAGGACTCGCCCCGGCCGACTGCTGGTGGACCTGGAAATGGGACTGGAAGCCCCAGAAACACTCCCCTTGACGGCTGAATGGGACACCCGGCGGAGGGTTCAGTACCGACAGATTCAGGAATATGTGGAGAAGAACTTAAGTTGGAGTCGGGAACAACAGGAGCAGCGCTTCAACCAGAAGGCGTCTGCTGGCCCTTTCCAGCCTGGAGATGTAGTGCTGAAGCGGAAGAGGAGAACCCACAAGCTGGATGATCAATGGGAACAAACTCCATACGTCATACAGCCCACAGGATGGGAAGATGGGAAGGCCTACCAGATCAGTCGTGACCAAGGGGGCACTTTGGCCACGATTTCCCGGGACCATCTGAAAAGGTGCCCACCAGCATTGAGGGCAACGGCTGAAGTACCGGTTCCTCCACCAGCAGAGAATGCAAAAGAGGTAATCCACACCGTGATGGGTGACTTCCCAGCGGACTGGCCTACACAGAACGGCGCGGTGATTCTTCCAGTGATACTATTCCCACAACCTGTGGATGAAGAAATGATGGAGGTGGTCAACCGTGAACCAGAGCCAGTGCCAGTGCCCAGGGATGAACCTGTGCCCAGCTTCCCTATGCCTCCACCTGCCCCACACGATAACAGGGAAGAGGAACTGATTGTTCCCTCTCCCCTGCTGCCTGTCACCACTGACACCGGACCCCGGAGGTCCACTCGTCCCAACCTAGGTAGACCCCCACTTAGGTACAGGGAAACCACTATCTGGGGGGGGGAAACCTTGTGTGTGTTAAAAGTTTGCAAGTTTTGAAATGATAAAAATGAGTAATTGATGAGCAAGTAACCTGATTGTCTGCTACTGTGATTTGAACCGGTCGTTGCCGGCACCGTTGTCCCCGTGGGGACCATTTAAAGTTGCGTAAGGGACTCCTTACGGACAAGCCTGTGAACTTGCAGGGCAACCACAAACTTGTGGAATGTAAATAATGTTGTTGTTGCAGCTTCCACCGTTGCCGCCTCCGGAGAGGCAGATTGGAGGGAGGGCCCGCAGTGGAGCAGGCTGGGGCCCAGCCACCACCTGAACCGGTGGCTACCCTCTGGGGGTTCCAGGGGCTCCCCATGGACGTGGGTCCCCTGGAAAGGACAGATCCCGCTCGGGTAACTTGGTGCAGGACTGGGGTCAAGGGGTGCTGCCTGTTCTCTTAGGGGCAGCATCAGGGCCAGGTTACTTGGGTGGGTGAGAGCGGAAGCCGTAACCGTTTAAAACCGTTTGCAACGTTTAAGTAAGAGTACCTCCCGTTGTGGGATGATGTTAGTATAATTGTATGTGTTACCGTTTTTCTTATTTTTTTGCAGTTTAAAAAGAAAAATAAAACCGGTGTTGGACGGGCAGCCCGCGGACGGTCTGCATTTTGCTAAGGGGGAATGTGATGCCCTGGACCAGCCAGGGGTCACAGGTAATGACATCACCACACCCTACACCCCAGTTAGGTACACCTAAGCTAAACCAGAAATCCTTGTTGCCTTCCTCCAGGGGCTGATGTCCACACCAGGGGGTGGGCCAGGTGGTTGGCTCCGCCCACCGAGGAGTTCACAGTCCTGGAGGAGGGAAAACTGGCAGATAAGTTTTGGAGGAGGAAGAGAAAGGAGCTAGAGTGAAGCTAGGAAAGTAGTAAAAGAGGAGCCTGAAGTTAGTCCGGGTGTGTGCCCCGGACTGAGACAGCAAGGTTAGCAGACGGCGGTGACCGTCTGCAGGAGTGGCCTATCGGAGTTACCGTAAGGACCGCGGACGGGTGGTGGCCCGGCGGTACCGGACCGGTATACAAGGAGAAGCCAGCACCATTGGCAGGGGCCTTTCGGATCCCGGCAAGGCTTGGAGTCGCCGTGAATTTGCCAAATCCGTCAGTGAAGGGGACCCCCGGGTCTCCAAACAACTTAGTCCCGATTGAAGGCAACAGTCCAACCGTATCAGAGAGACACCGCCACCGCCAAGGCACCAGTTTCTCAGGGCCAGCGCCTGCGGGCAAAGAGGGGCTCCTCCGGCCCATATACAAGTCGGGGAGCGGGTTACCGGTGGGAACCCATCGCTACCAACATTACACAAGGTGCAGGGAAAGAGACAGTCACCGTTAACTACCGGGGAAAAACAACAGCAGCTGTCCGTGGGAACCGTCTTTCCAGCCGTGTGTTTTACCGAGAACTGTGTCAACGTCTCAGGCTGAGTGAGTACCACCGTGCCGTACGGCACAGCGCTGCCCCCGCGACCCTGCACCTCACCAGGCCCCGCACCCGGCCTGCCATCCATCCCTACCCCATCACTGGGCCCCGGGACAACCAACCCCATACCCACGGAGGGGAGAAATAACAACAAAGCTGATCCCTGTCACCACTCCCGGGATCCCCATACAGAGCAGCGGTGGTGTCCACACAATCACCACAACCGTGGGTGGCGTCACGGACAATAAATCCCCAAAACCAATCCCCTTTTCACTCACGGGCGAGGAGCGCCGCTCGAGTCCCCGGGATCCGGCACATCGCTCGAGCCACCAAGCACCAGAGGCCGCAGCAGCAGCCGGACCCGAGCAGAGGGAGAGCGCAGTGTCCCCTCCTCCGCCCGCGACACTATGTTTACACTTAGCGTTTTTGCACTTTCTCATTGCTTTCAATGTTGAAAAATGCAGCAAAAACGCTGAAGTAATGGACATTGCAGCAGTTTTAAGTTTCAGTCAGAAAAAAAAAACCAGTTGTGTGCATTAGATTTATGAAATCTTCTAGCATTTGCTTGTACTATAAAAATCAGCTTTTGATTTGCATAAAACACTCATGAAAAAACGCTGCAAAAAAGCGTAGCAAAGCTGTCACGTAAACATAGCCTTAATGTTGTAATGAGTGATTCACTACTAACATTTAAGCAGAGCCTGGATGCCTTTCTTGAAAAATTTAATATAACCAGTTATGTATATTAGATTTTATGACAGGGTATTGATCCAGGGAACTAGTCTGATTGCCGGATGTGGAGTCAGGAAGGAAATTTTTTTCCCCATTGGAACTTGTTTGCCACATTGGGGTTTTTTGCCTTCCTCTGGATCAACATGTTAGGCTACGGGTTGAACTAGATGGACTTAGAGTCTCCCTTCAACCTTAAAACTATGATTAATTTCTGGGCCATCTCTCACCATATTTCCCTGTCTCCTATGACTACAGTAGGTGACATAGTAGAGGGAGAAATAAAACTATACACACTGGTAGTCACCGATAAACGTACTGTTAATGTTTTACTACCATATGTGGGTATGTAATGTTTGAGGCATGGTCAGACACCTCCTGTTTAATTTCTAAGAGTAGAGTCACTCTTGCATATGACTCACAAAGTGCAATGCAAGAAAATCTCGCATTGCACTTGGCCCCATTTAAGACAATGCTGCACCTCAGATCAGTGAGTTTTTCCTCAGCCCTAAACAGACTGGGGAAAAAAATTGCAGCATGCTGCTATTATCTGTGAGAGCCGTGTCACTCATACCCATACAAATCTATGGGTGCGAGAAAAACATCGGACTGCACTTGGATGTTATCCAAGTGCAGTGCAATATACGCACAGGCTGACAATGGAGGAGATAGGGAGATTAGTCCCTCCCTCTCCTCCGCAGCTGTGATCAAATCTCAGGAATGGAGCACAGTCGCATGACACTCGGCTCACACTCTCAGCAGAGCCTGAGACGAGTCTCATTAACATATCGCATCCGATGCTCTAGTATCAGAAGCGATACGCAAGTGTGACTCTGCCCTAAAGGAGAGACTCTGAAACTCACAAAGTCTATGTGGACAATGCAAGAACTTCAAAGAATTAGAAGTAAAAAGGACTCCAATACACCTTGTATTAAACATGAAGAGGACCTCATACACATTCTGTTAAAATTGTTAGGTAGTGGGATACCTACACTCCAAACGTTTATGCAGTAAGTGCAAGGGCTGAGGAAAATTAGTAGGAGGGATTCCAATCCACCCTAGAGAACTTGTAAAGGAGGGCCTCAGAAAATTTGTATTCCCATATTAGGGAATATAGGGACTCCTATACTAGTCAAGAATGTGCACTATGCAAGGGCTGCAAAAAATTACACGGAGGTACTCCTATACACTCTGGAAGACATGTAGAGCAGGGCCACAGGAAACCATTTTTTCCCATTATTAAGAGTGGGACTCCTATACTAGTGAAGCCTGTGCACTATATGCAAAGGCTACCAAAAAATAGAAGGAGGCACTTCTATACACCCTGGATGACATGTAGAGAAGGGCCTCAGAATACCATGTTTTTCCAATTATTAAGGAGTGGCGCTCCTAGACTGGGAGAGCTTTGCCGATTTTCAACAAAAGCATTAGTGAATCCGAGCCCAAGCCAAATGAGCCAAGGCTCGTACCAAATTTGAAATCGGGGAACCTTTTTCGAACAAGTTCACTCATCTCTTCTCGTTAAGAACAGTTGGAATCTCAGATAGTCATGACTCGAGCACCCGAGAACAATGGAGCATTTTTCAGTTAAATCTTCTGTAAAAATGCTTGTGTTCCCCATTGACTTCTATTATACGGATGTGCTTGAGTCACGCTCATCCCAACATCCAACAGCTCTTAATGAGTACCGAGCACTGAAGCTTGGTAATGCTCACTCATCACTAAAAAACAGTGAAAAGTACAAAAAGAATTTTAAAAATGTGAAAAAATTGTAAAAACACCTAAAAGTTCAAATCCCCCCCTGTTTTAACCCATTGAAAATAAAAATAAAAAATAAATAAAAATACATATATGTGGTATTGCCATGTTCAGAAAAGTCCAATCTATCAAAATATAAAAAACTAACACGAACGGTAAGCACAGTAAGCAAAAAAAAAATCAAAAAGATTCAAGGAAATTATGTTTTTTAGTCACTGCAATACCACAAAAAATGATGTAACAAGAGATCAAAACATTATATCTCTCCCAAAATGATATCAATAAAAACATTATCTTGCCCCACACAAAATAAGCCATCACACTGCTCCATCGAATAAAAAATTAAAACATTGTGTCGCCATATTGCAAGACCAACACCCCAAAGTTTTTTGCAAACTTCTAAAAAAAAATAACCACTAGAATAATAAAATTTTTGGACATGTTTGGTATCACCATAATCACACTGATGAGGAGAATCATACTGCATGATCATTTTTAGCACAAAATGTACTCAGGAAAAACAATTCTCAAAAACCCATGTTACAATTTTGTTTTTTTTTTCACAATATCTCCACAGTTGGAATTTTTCCCTAATTTATAGCATGCTATGTGGTAAAATGAATGCTGTCATGCAAATGTAGAGCTACCATGTTTCCCCAAAAATAAATCAGGGCTAATATGAGGGGCTTATGATAAGTCTTTGGATTTGTGATCTTTTTTTTCTTCCTATGGTAATGAATGTTACATCACTTGAAAACCTTATGTTTCTAAGGCCCCTTTTACATTGCGCTTTTACTTACGTTCAGTGGTCCCGTCGGGGCATCCGTCCGAACCACCCTTCCTCCACCCCACAAAACATGTTTCGGACTCATGCGCCGACAGGGACATTGACTATAATGGAGCAGAATCGGTTAGTGTGTGCTCTGTCTTGCACCATTTTTGTACATACAGTGCCTACAAGTAGTCTTCAACCCCCTGCAGATTTAGCAGGTTTGATAAGATGCAAATAAGTTAGAGCCTGCAAACTTCAAACAAGAGCAGGATTTATTAACAGATGCATAAATCTTACAAACCAACAAGTTATGTTGCTCAGTTAAATTTTAATAAATTTTCAACATAAAAGTGTGGGTCAATTATTATTCTAATTTAAACATATAATAATCCCCAATTTTATGTAATTAATTTTTTATTTTTATTCAAATATAAAAACTTAACACCACACCATTTTGTGCATATTGACATTACACTGATCAATTGTCTTAGGCCAACTAAATGGCAACCCCTGATCTTGAATATCAAGAACAGGGTTTACAATGAAATAGAAGACAAATTGATACAATTTAAACATACATAACCAATGCTGGTTCACATAAGGACACAGAATGCATAAGCCAAACTTAACTCGGTAGCTCCCAATATGACTATGCTGGCACTTTAGTGCTGATTCTGGAGTCACAGTCAGATAAATTCATCCAGGAGTATCCACATTTAGATCGTAAGGCGTTGGAAAATTAGTCCTTTAATCAATGTAGTGAACCGCCAACCATTTCATATTAATTAAAGACGTCTCCACCTCGACGCGTTTCCCCACACAGGCATGTGGTTCATCAGGAGGCTGGAAAGGTAAGTATAGTCTATCAGCTTCCAATCGGACATACATAGACAAACAGGCATAAGGATACAACATGTGCACAAAATTCCATCAGACCGGTAACAGAATAAGTAGATAAGTTATCTACTTATTCTGTTACCGGTCTGATGAAATTTTGTGCACATGTCAGTTATCTACTTATTCTGTTACCGGTCTGATGGAATTTTGTGCACATGTTGTATCCTTATGCCTGTTTGTCTATGTATATCCGATTGGAAGCTGATAGACTATACTTACCTTTCCAGCCTCCTGATGAACCACATGCCTGTGTGGGGAAACGCGTCGAGGTGGAGACGTCTTTAATTAATATGAAATGGTTGGCGGTTCACTACATTGATTAAAGGACTAATTTTCCAACGCCTTATGATCTAAATGTGGATACTCCTGGATGAATTTATCTGACTGTGACTCCAGAATCAGCACTAAAGTGCCAGCATAGTCATATTGGGAGCTACCGAGTTAAGTTATATTTGAATAAAAATAAAAATTAATTACATAAAATTGGGGATTATTATATGTTTAAATTAGACTATTATTATCCCCGGGGCCCTAGAGCTAAACAAGTTTGATCAATTATTATTCAACCCCTAGGTTTAATATTTTGTGGAATAACCCTTGTTTGCAATTACAGCTAATAATCGTCTTTATAAAACCTGATCAGGCCGGCACAGGTCTCTGGAGTTATCTTGGCCCACTCCTCCATGTAGATCTTCTACAAGTTATCTAGGTTCTTTGGGTGTCTCATGTGGACTTTAATCTTGAGCTCCTTCCACAAGTTTTCAATTGGGTTAAGGTCAGGAGACTGACTAGGCCACTGCAACACCTTGATTTTTTCCCTCTTGAACCAGGCCTTGGTTTTCTTGGCTGTGTGCTTTGGGTTGTTGTCTTGTTGGAAGATGAAATGACGACCCATCTTAAGATTCTTGATGGAGGAGCGGAGGTTCTTGGCCAAAATATCCAGGTAGGCCGTGCTATCCATCTTCCCATGGATGCGGACCAGATGGCCAGGCCCCTTGGCTGAGAAACAGCCCCACAGCATGATGCTGCCACCACCATGGTTGACTGTAGGGATGGTATTCTTGGGGTCGTTTGCAGTGCCATCCAGTCTCCAAACATCACGTGTGTGGTTGGCACCAAAGATCTCGATCTTGGTCTCATCAGACCAGAGAACCTTGAACCAGTCTGTCTCAGAGTCCTCCAAGTGATCATGAGAAAACTGTAGACGAGCCTTGACATGACCCTTTGAAAGTAAAGGTACCTTACGGGCTCGTCTGGAACGGAGACCATTGCGGTGGAGTACGTTACTTATGGTATTGACTGAAACCAATGTCCCCACTGCCATGAGATCTTCCCGGAGCTCCTTCCTTGTTGTCCTTGGGTTAGCCTTGACTCTTCGGACAAGCCTGGCCTCTGCACGGGTGGAAACTTTCAAAGGCTGTCCAGGCCGTGGAAGGCTAACAGTAGTTCCATAAGCCTTCCACTTCCGGATGATGCTCCCAACAGTGGAGACAGGTAGGCCCAACTCCTTGGAAAAAAGGAGGGGAGCCAGCACTGCTTATGAATGGCATGCAACAATGAAGAAATAAAAAGTGTAATATTCACAAATTCATTCCTACTGTAACAATTCAATGAGATTTTTTGCAAATGATTGATCAATGATTTTAGCCCCCCTGCCCCGTCACGGCAAATCTCTATAGGGGGTTCCCTAACGCTATATTATAAATTATTATGTACCATAAGGTCTCATATAATGAGCAGGACCATATGAAAACACCACTTACCCGAGACATGTCTGAACCGCTCCCATGCTGCCAGGACTGACAACCGCGAATAAAGGCAGCCCAGGTGCCAGTGTGTGTGGCAGAACCACACACACCAGCACAATGTTATATTCGCAGTTGTCAGTCCTTGCAGCATGGGAGCGGTTCTGACATTCCCCAGGTAAGTGGTGTTCTTATATGGTCCTGTTCAAGTCATTATATGAGACCTTATGGTACGATATTAATTTATAACATAGTGTAGGGACCCCCCTATAGAGATTTGCCATGACGGGGCAGGGGGGCTCAAATCATTGATCAATAATTTGCAAAAAATCTCATTGAATTGTTACAGTAGGAATGAATTTGTGAATTTTACACTTTTTATTTTTTCATTGTTGCATGCCATTCATGAGCAGTGCTGGCTCCCCTCTTCTTTGCAACTCCTTGGAAAGGGTTTTCTACCCCTTGCCAGCCTTGTGACCCTCCACGATCTTGTCTCTGATGGTCTTGGAATGCTCCTTTTTGTCTTTCCCATGTTGACCAAGTATGAGTGCTGTTCACAAGTTTGGGCAGGGTCTTAATTAGTCAGAAAAGGCTGGAAAAAGAGATAATTAATCCAAACATGTGAAGCTCATTGTTCTTTGTGCCTGAAATACTTCTTAATACTTTAGGGGAACCAAACAGAATTCTGGTGGTTTGAGGGGTTGAATAATAAATGACCCTCTGAATAAACTTTTCACAATTTAAAAAAAAAAAAAAAAAGAAATAACATTCTTTTTTGCTGCAGTGCATTTCACACTTCCAGGCTGATCTACAGTCCAAATGTCACAATGCCAAGTTAATTCCGAATGTGTAAACCTGCTAAATCTGCAGGGGGTTGAATACTACTTGTAGGCACTGTATATGTTTTCTACAGACGGACACCCGAACGTAGTCGACTACATTCTGGTGTCTGCCTGCAGAAAACGTATATGTGCAAAAATGGTGCAAGACAGAGCACACACTAACGGAGTCTGCTCCATTATAGTCAATGGCCCTGTCGGCGCATGCGTCCGAAACACGTTTTGCAGGGTGGGGCGGTTCGGACAGATGCCCCGACGGGACCACTGAATGTAAGTAAAAGCGCAATGTGAAAGTAGCCTAATATATGATTGTTTATGGCAACAGTATTCAACGCACATGGGAAAAAAAAATGGCAGCGTCTAATGCGATATTCACAGCAACTGAGAGCAGAGGAGTGATGTAATTCTTGTTTCTGCAAGGAAAGTCCGCAAAGGATATTCATGGTGATATGTCGCAGACATTGGGGGATCAATGCCCTTCATATTCCACAGTTAAGAGCTGGGTTGCCATATATAAAATAGGCCACTTCAGCACCAATGATGAGGAACGTCCTGAACGACCGAGAGTGGTTGTTGTTCTGGAGATCGTCGATGCTGTGCACAACCTCATACTGGAGAATCGACAAATTTCAGCTAAAGCAATAGCAGACATCATGGGGATTTCCCGTGAACATGTTTGTGTCATTATCCATGAACATTTGGACATGAGTAAGCTATCTGCAAAGTGGGTCCCCAGATGTTTGAGAACAGATCAGAGAAGCTTGCGAGTGAAAACTTCCCGGTCCATTTGTCAGCGTTTCCGGACTGATAAGAACGTCCTGGATCGACTGATCACTATGAATGAGACTTGGATTATTTGTATGACCCTGAAAACAAGGAGCAGTCAAAAGAATGGAGGCACAGTGGTCCTCCTCTTCCAAAGACGTTCAGGGTGCAAAAATCAGCCACTAAGGTGATGGTGTTTGTGTTCTGGCATAAGGAGGGCATCCTGCTAGTGGACTACCTTCAAAAGGGTTCCACCATCAATGCAAGGTATTACATTGAACTTTTGGACCAATTGAAGGTAGCTCTGAAGGCCATAAGGCTCGGCAAACTGTCAAAAGGAATCTTGTTCCTGCAAGACAACACCTCTGCTCGCACTGCACAAGCGACCATGGCAAAACTGGCAGAGCTGGGCTTCCAGCTGGTTAATCACCCGCCTTATTCACCAGATCTAGCTCTCTCCAGCTATCATCTGTTTCCAAACCTGAAGAAACACCTCAAGGGTACCAATCTCACACCATTTCTGATGCCATGGCTGCTACAGATGCCTGCTTTGAGGCACAACCGAAATGCTTATTTTTGCTAGGCTTACAGAACTTGGAATACCAATGTAAGAAGTGTGTTGATATCAGTGGAGAGTATGCAGAATAAATATAAAGTTTCATCATCCTATCTTGTTTCTTTCTGGGTAAAGTAAAAGACTTATCAGTAGCCCCTCGTATTCTTTTCTGCTTTCAAAAATGTGCCATGACTTATTTTTTGGGAGTGTCTTGTATTTGCCAGCATTATTAGTGCCTGAGGATCGCATCACAATCCTTGGAATCTCTCCTGAGGTAAAAGTGACAGCTGCATAAACATATACGCTGTCACTGTCAGATCAAAAGGCCGCCAGTGATTGCAATGAGCAAGAGCATGGCTAATTAAGAGATTGAATAATCACTCTCCTTTCCCTGCCCACCTGCACTCTGTCTGCTGTATTACCAGTACTGCCAGCCCAAGGATCACATTGCAATTATTGTTGACTCTCCTCAGCTGTCCTCAGCTGAGAGTAACAGTGTGTATGTCTCTGCAGCTCAGGAGAGCCACCGAGGATTGTGATGAGATCCTGGTACAGTGATACAGTAAAGCAGGCATAGAGTGTCGGTGCAGGGTTCAGATAGATGGGTGGGGAAGAGCGTGAATATTCATTCAGAGCAACACAAGAGGATAATAAACATTATATATCCTGAAATAGGGCTGCACAAGCCCTATTTCAGGGTATCGTTAGTTTGAGTATGCAACTAGGGCTTATTTTTAGAGTAGGGCTTCAAATCTACTCCAAAAAGGCTTTAAAATCCTACTAGGGCTTATTTTCATGGAAACATGGTAGTCCCACAAAAAAAACAAGTCCTTATATGTCTATATAAACAGAAAAATAAAAACAATATGGCTCTGGGAAGAAGACGAAGAGCAATCAAGAACGAAAATTGGCCCAGTCTTGAAGGGAGGGGTTAATACAAGAGTATAACCATGCCAAACATGAGTACACCTTGTCGATGTGGGATGGCTTTTACACTTTTTGATCAAACCGTATTAACCAAGCTCCTATGTTAGATCTCTAAATTTCTAATTCTTGTTTGTGCTAGTAATCAAAATGTACAATAATAATATGTAAGAGATACAAAATAAAAAATATATATTTTTTCTTTCCCTGATATTTTTAGAAGAATCTATGAATTCCATAACTTCATCTCATATGTAAAGCTGAGTGTGTATATACGTATGTACAGTGCCTACAAGTAGTATTCAACCCCCTGCAGATTTAGCAAGTTTGATAAGATGCAAATAAGTTAGAGCCTGCAAACTTCAAACAAGAGCAGAATTTATTAACAGATGCATAAATCTTACAAACCAACAAGTTATGTTGCTCAGTTAAATTTTAATACATTTTCAACATAAAAGTGTGGGTCAATTATTATTCAACCCCTAGGTTTAATATTTTGTGGAATAACCCTTGTTTGCAATAATAGCTAATAATCGTCTGATCAGGCCGGCACAGGTCTCTGGAGTTATCTTGGCCCACTCCTCCATGCAGATCTTCTCCAAGTTATCTACGTTCTTTGGGTGTCTCATGTGGACTTTAATCTTGAGCTCCTTCCACAAGTTTTCAATTGGGTTAGGGTCAGGAGACTGACTAGGCCACTGCAACACCTTGATTTTTTCCCTCTTGAATCAGGCCTTGGTTTTCTTGGCTGTGTGCTTTGGGTCATTGTCTTGTTGGAAGATGAAATGACGACCCATCTTAAGATCCTTGATGGAGGAGCGGAGGTGCTTGGCCAAAATCTCCAGGTAGGCCGTGCTATCAATCTTCCCAAGGATGCGGACCAGATGGCCAGGCCCCTTGGCTGAGAAACAGCCCCACAGCATGATTCTGCCACCACCATGCTTGACTGTAGGGATGGTATTCTTGGGGTCGTATGCAGTGCCATCCAGTCTCCAAACGTCACGTGTGTGGTTGGCACCAAAGATCTCGATCTTGGTCTCATCAGACCAGAGAACCTTGAACCAGTCTGTCTCAGAGTCCTCCAAGTGATCATGAGCAAACTGTAGACGAGTCTTGACATGATGCTTCGAAAGTAAAGGTACCTTACGGGCTCGTCTGGAACGGAGACCATTGCGGTGGAGTACGTTACTTATGGTATTGACTGAAACCAATGTCCCCACTGCCATGAGATCTTCCCGGAGCTCCTTCCTTGTTGTCCTTGGGTTAGCCTTGACTCTTCGGACAAGCCTGGCCTCGGCACGGGAGGAAACTTTCAAAGGCTGTCCAGGCCGTGGAAGGCTAACAGTAGTTCCATAAGCCTTCCACTTCTGGATGATGCTCCCAACAGTGGAGACAGGTAGGCCCAACTCCTTGGAAAGGGTTTTGTACCCCTTGCCAGCCTTGTGACCCTCCACGATCTTGTCTCTGATGGCCTTGGAATGCTCCTTTGTCTTTCCCATGTTGACCATGTATGAGTGCTGTTCACAAGTTTGGGGAGGGTCTTAATTAGTCAGAAAAGGCTGGAAAAAGAGATAATTAATCCAAACATGTGAAGCTCATTCTTCTTTGTGCCTGAAATACTTCTTAATACTTTAGGGGAACCAAACAGAATTCTGGTGGTTTGAGGGGTTGAATAATAAATGACCCTCTGAATAAACTTTTCACAATTTAAAAAAAAGAAAAAAGAAATAACATTATTTTTTGCTGCAGTGCATTTCACACTTCCAGGCTGATCTACAGTCCAAATGTCACAATGCCAAGTTAATTCCGAATGTGTAAACCTGCTAAATCTGCAGGGGGTTGAATACTACTTGTAGGCACTGTATGTGACAAAAGACCAAAAGGATATAGTATCAGGGGTATCAACTATTTAACCTAACAAAAACTCCCAATAAAATTGTATACTTTATTTCTATATCAATTAAAAGGTTATATTCATGCAGCCAGAGACACACAATGTGCATATAGTGTTAGATACACCGGATGGAAAGTGTAAGGGTAATTGTATATAGGGGTTGTGCAGATTAATGGTAAATAAACCTAATAGATTTAGATGCTGAACCCTAGGGGATATGACTCACCCTTAATTGGTCTCTGCCTTGCAATGGGGCTTTAAGCACCCAAACTTTCTTGGTGCCCCATTCCACGGCGGCTGCCCCTATTATATCCCTTACTAACTTGGAGATAACCATCACCAAATTACCAGAATAAAGTGCTAAGTGCAAAACCACATATACACATACAACAGACACAGATAAATAGAGCGGTTGCTACCCAAAGGAGTCAACTGCAACCAATATTTTCACTAGGTGACACCTAAAGGTAACCGAGGACTGGTATCACCAGTAATTCACTGGATCCATTGAAATTGAACATGAGATCGAGGCACCCTAGATTGTCACTCATTAAATTCACTAGCAAAGAAAGAGATGCAAAATAACATACAGCTCACTGGTTGAATTACTACAATCCAGGGATTACAGTTCACATATGCAAGATAGAGCACCATACTCCATTATTCCAAGGATAACATGTCCCCAGAGACATCACTAGATAGAAAGAGGCATGAATCAGATCAGGTAACTATAAATAAGTGGGTGGCAAAAAGAAGTAAGCCCATTGGATACTTTACGATTTGTTGGTAGCGCCTCCAGGCCTACTGTTGAGTCATGCATGTCAGCAAAGAATGACAATTCATATGTCAGCAACGCTCAGTTGAGTTTTTGACCTCGCCCTTCTCCCAACACGTTTCCCCCCATTTGTGCCTGGGGTTCATCAGGGGATCAAAACTGACAACAGGGGAGAAAGTCACATCCCCGTCGTCCTTTCCAAGCAGTTCAAGAAATATATACCCGGCATGAATACACCGTGGGGTATAGCATGTAGATCACAGAAGCTCATAGCCAGGTGGGAGAAGGGCGTACTTCTCACCTGGTTGCGGACACACATGCTTGACATCATATGAACCAAATAGGTTTATCTTGGTCCCATCAGAGCAGTACATGGTTCCAGAAATCCATGTCTTTAGTCTTCACCAAACTGTTTGAGACCTCTCTTGTGCATCATCTTTAGAAGTGGCTTCCTTTTGGGACGACAGCAGACCAATTTGATGTAGGGTACGGTGAATGGTCTGAGCACTGACAGGCTGATCCCCCACCTCTGTAACCTCTGCAGCAAAGCTGGCACCACTCATACATCTATTTTGAAAAGACAACCTCTGGATATAATGCTGAGGATGGTCACTCAACTTCTATGGTCGACCATAGCGAGGCCTGTTCTATGTGGAACCTGTCTTGTTAAACTGCTGTATGGCCTAGGCCATCTTGCTGCAGCTCAGTTTCAGGGTGCTGAGAATCTTTTTATTAGCCTCAACCATGTTTATGTAGAGCAAAAATCCTTTTTTTTTACAGATTCTCAGAGAATTATTTGCCATGAGGTGCCATGTTGACCTTCCAGTGACCAGTATGAGAGAGTGTGTGAGGGATAACACCAAATGTAACACACCTGCTCTCCAATCACATCTGAGACTTTGAAACACTAATGAGTCACATGACACTGGGGAGGGAAAATTTCTAATTGGGTAAAATTAGTCCAATTTCACTTAGGTGTGTACTCACTTTTGTTGCCAGCAGTTTAGACAGTAATGACTGTGTGCTGAGTTAATTAGAGGGCACCAAATTTACACTGTTATACAAGATGTACACTGAATACTGTACATTGTATGAAATTGTCATAGCTTCAGTGTTGTCCTATGAAAAGTTATAATAAATTATTTACAAGAATGTGAGGGGTGTATTCATTTTTGTGATATACTCTATAGTATTAAAATTTCATATACAATAACAGCATATGTTATTATTTTTTTACATAATAAGATTAGTAAATGTGAAATAACAAAAAAAAACAAACCTGTTAATACAAAATTTGAAAATTTGCAATATCCTTCTAATCCCTGTACTGGTCTAAGTAAACATTTCCCACCGCAACAGTTTATTTTCTTCAAGACATTTCATTTTCCTGTGTTTATTCTACAACAATACTGAATATATCACTGCTATGTCTGTGCTTATTTTTCATCCTGTCCCATTGCCCAGGATTATTTTTTTATGAGTTTGTGAATTGTGTGTTCTCTCAGCCATCTGCTGCTTTTTTTTATTCAAAATCTAAAATTATTTGCATGTTAATTATAATTCCCTTTGCACAAATCAGAAAACGGCTGATGATAATTCTTATTCAATCCCCGAGAAGACCTCAAGCTTCTGCGCTTTTCTTTTTATAATCAGTTCAAGATACAAAAATAAAAGTTGGTTCATAGAATAAAAAAAGAGGAAACATTCTAAAGCCAGTCTAACGGAAAATGGGTATCAGAATCTTACTTCTATACTTCTTACTTCTTTCTGGTAAGCAGTGGTATGCATATAAGATAATATAACCTTATGACAGAGTATCAACATGGGTTTATGAGGGATCGATCCTGTCAAACTAATTTGATCAGCTTCTATGAAGAGGTAAGTTCAAGCCTGGACCAGGGAAATGCAGTGGATGTTGTGTATATGGACTTTTCAAAAGCTTTTGATACGGTGCCACACAAAAGGTTGGTACATAAAATGAGAATAATGGGGATAGGGGAAAATATGTGTAACTGGGTTAAAAACTGTCTCAGTGATAGGAAACAAAGGGTGGTTATTAATGGTACGTACTCGGACTGGGTCTCAGTTCATAGTGGGGTACCACAGGGGTCAGTATTGGGCCCGCTTCTTTTCAACATATTTATTAATGACCTTGTTGGGGGCATGCGGAGTAGAATTTCAATATTTGCAGATGATACTAAACTCTGCAGGGTAATCAATACACAGGAGGATAATTTTATATTACAGGGAGATTTATGTAAATTAGAGAATTGGGCTGAGAAGTGGCAATTGAAGTTTAATGTAGATAAATGTAAGGTCATGCACTTGGGTAGAGGAAATAAAATTTATAATTATGTACTTAATTGTAGGACACTGGGTAAAACAGACACAGAAAAAGACTTGGGTGTATGGGTGGATGGTAAACTTCACTTTAGTGGACAGTGTCAGGCAGCTGCTGCCAGGGTTAATAAAATAATGGGATGTATTAAAAGAGGTATAAGTGTTCATGAAAAAAATATAGTTCTACCTCTGTACAAGTCACTAGTGCGACCGCACTTAGAATACTGTGTACAATTCTGGTCACCGATATACAAGAAGGACATAGCTGAACTGGAGAGGGTGCAGAGAAGAGCGACCAAGATTATTAGAGGAATGGGTGGGCTGCAATACCAAGACAGGTTATTAAACTTGCGGTTATTTAGTTTGGAAAAACGAAGGCTTAGGGGGGATCTAATCACAATGTATAAATATATGAGGGGACAGTACAGAGACCTTTCCAAAGATCTTTTTACACCTAGGCCTGCGACTGGAACACGGGGGCATCCGCTATGTCTTGAGGAAAGAAGGTTTAATCATAATCACAGACGAGGATTCTTTACTGTACGAGCAGTGAGACTATGGAACTCTCTGCCGCATGATGTTGTAATGAGTGATTCACTGCTAACATTTAAGCAGAGCCTGGAAGCCTTTCTTGAAAAATGTAATATTACCAGTTATGTATATTAGATTTTATGACAGGGTATTGATCCATGGAACTAGTCTGATTGCGGTATGTGGAGTCAGGAAGGAATTTTTTCCCTATCTTGCCACATTGGTTTTTTTTTTGCCTTCCTCTGGATCAACATGTTAGGCTACGGCAGGGGTGGGGAACCTTTTTACTGCCGGGGGCCATTTGGAATTTCCTACTAACCTTTGGGGGCCGCACAAAATTATCAACTTGAAAACTACCCTGTTATATTTGGTCAAACGATTAATTAACTCACCCCTACACCCCTGCTGTGGTGGCAGGAGCTGCTTCTCTTTGGTACGGCTGTGATGTTCGGTGATATTGATCATCTTGGTTCTCACAGCTGCTGTTCCAGGTTTGTCTCGGTATGGAGATGCTGGGGGCATACACATCACAGGAGACGCTGGGGCGCATAAATTACAGGAGACAATGGGAGTACACATCACAGGAGGGGCTGGAGCGTATATACATCACAGGAGGGGTTGGGGCATATTCATCACTAGGGGGGCATGGACAGCCCTGGCGGTGGCACAGACATGACTGGGGACAAGTACAACACTAGGTGGCAGCACAGAGAGCACTGGGTGGCAGCACGGACAGAGCACTGGGTGGCAGCACGGGCAGAGCACTGGGTGGCAGCACAGGCAGAGCACTGGGTGGCAGCACGGAGAGAGCACTGGGTGGCAGCACGGACAGAGCACTGGTTTGCAGTACGGACAGCGCACTGGTTGGCAGCACGAACAGAGCACTGGTTGGTAGCACGGACAGAGCACTGGGTGGCAGCACGGACAGAGCACTGGGTGGCAGCACGGACAGAGCACTGGGTGGCAGCACGGACAGAGCACTGGGTGGCAGCACGGACAGAGCACTGCGTGGTAGCACAGGCAGAGCACTGGGTGGTAGCACAGGCAGAGCACTGGGTGGCAGCACAGGCAGAGCACTGGGTGGCAGCACGGACAGAGCACTGGGTGGCGGCACGGACAGCGCACTGGGTGGCGGCACGGATAGCGCACTGGGTGGCGGCATGGACAGAGCACTGGGTGGCGGCACGGGCAGAGCACTGGGTGGCAGTACAGACAGAGCACTGGGTGGCAGCACAGACAGAGCACTAGGTGGTAGCACAGGCAGAGCACTGGGTGGCGGCACGGACAGGGCACTTTGTGGCAGCACGGACAGAGCACTTTGTGGCAGCACGGACAGAGCACTGGGTGGAAGTACAGACAGAGCACTGGGTGGCAGCACAGACAGAGCACTGGGTGGTAGCACAGGCAGAGCACTGGGTGGCGGCACGGACAGAGCACTTTGTGGCAGCACGGACAGAGCACTTTGTGGCAGCACGGACAGAGCACTGGGTGGCAGCACGGACAGAGCACTGGGTGGCAGCACGGACAGAGCACTGGGTGGCAGCACGGACAGAGCACTCTGTGGCAGCACGGACAGAGCACTCTGTGGCAGCACGGACAGAGCACTCTGTGGCAGCACGGACAGAGCACTCTGTGGCAGCAGGGACAGAGCACTGGGTGGCAGCACGGGCAGAGCACTGGGTGGCGGCACGGGCAGAGCACTGGGTGGCAGCACGGGCAGAGCACTGGGTGGCAGCACGGACAGAGCACTGGGTGGCAGCACGGGCAAAGCACCGGGTGGCAGCACGGGCAAAGCACTGGGTGGCAGCACGGGCAGAGCACTGGGTGGCAGCACGGACAGAGCACTGGGTGGCAGCACGGGCAGAGCACTGGGTGGCAGCACGGTCAGAGCACTGGGTGGCAGCACGGACAGAGCACTGGGTGGCAGCACGGGCAGAGCACTGGGTGGCAGCACGGACAGAGCACTGGGTGGCAGCACGGACAGAGCACTGGGTGGCAGCACGGGCAGAGCACTGGGTGGCAGCACGGGCAGAGCACTGGGTGGCGGCACGGGCAGAGCAATTTGTGGCGGCACGGGCAGAGCACTGGGTGGCCGCACGGGCAGAGCACTGGGTGGCGGGGACTATCGCGTGTGACATCGCAGCATCGGCTTGCGATGTCGCAACGTGCAAAGCCCGCCTTAGAGTTTCCCTTCAACCTTAAAAACTATGATACTATGATAACGGACACCAAAGTAAATTAGCCTCTTTCACCAAGTAAAGTACCAAAACTTCACACCAAGAGTCGAAGGGCCTAGTGTTTGTTTCTCCCTACGTGGCTTAGGGTGGTGGTCATGGGCGAGGTGTTGATTTCTTGGAGTTGTGCTTTGTGAGCAGAAGGCTATGCAGACCACTTGTTGCCAATAGTTTCGGCTGGCCAGGACCAGATGTTAGTGTGCGCCGTAAGCTTCACGGGGCCCTGTTGCTAGAGTTTCATCCTCCAAACCCTTCTGCCAGGGGCTACTCTACAAGAAGATCGTTCTCTAGCCTCAATGTTGTCCTATACTCTGTGCCTCGGTCAGTGCTTCAGAACCACGCTAACCCAGCTCTGGTCCCTTTCTCCTTTGTTTGCCACAAACTACCCACTGCATGTGGCCTTAATGACCGTCAGATTATTGGTCTGCTCTTACCGTACAAAAGGTCTTAACTAATTGAGTTCTCTTTCCCTGAACTAACCCCTCCAATTGTGGGTTACTCCCAACACTTTACTATTTCTCACCCTATAGTTTCATAACCACATACAATCTTTCAATACATTACATAATTCACATATTACATTATTTACAAAGACATAGGACACAATTTACATAACAACAAAGCAAATGATATCTTCATGAAAAGGAATGTGACAGCAACCAGTCCATCTATTTACACATTGACCCTTGGTCTACAACACCAATATGGTGTCCCTGTATGGCATGAATCCTTTGCTTAATTTATCATGCACTAGAATTATAGAATCATAGAATGGTAGAGTTGGAAGGGACCTCAAGAGCCATTGGGTCCAACCCCCTGTGAGTGCAGGGTTTCCTAAATCATCCCAGCTATATGTTTATCCAGCTTCCGCTTCAAGATTTCCATTGATGGAGAGCTCACTACCTCCCGTGGTCGCCTGTTCCACTCCCTGACTGCCCTCACCGTCAGAACGTTTTCCTAATGTCTAATCTGAATCTCTTTCCTTTTAGTTTCATCCCATTGCTTCTTGTACTTCCTTGTGTAAATAAGAATAGGGTAGATCCCTCTGCACTGTGACTGCCTTTCAGATATTTATCTGTTAAATCTCCTCTCAGCCTTTTCTTTTGCATACTAAACATTCCTAGTTCTTTTAGCCGTTCTTCATATGACATGGTTTGCAGACCTTCTACCATCTTGGTTGCTTTTCTCTGGACTTGCTCCAATATATCGATGTCTTTCTTGAATTGGGGTGCCCAGAACTGTACACAGTATTCCAGGTGGGGTCTGACCAGGACAGAGTATAGGGGAGTAATTCTCTCTCTTGATATAGATTCAATACTTGTCTTGATTAGTGATGGGCAGACTCGCATATCACCGAAACCGGTGGATCTAGTCGGATTAAAAAAAATAAAAATGGTTCTGGCCCTGAATTAATCCCGATACCTGACTTGATGCAAACCACATCACAAAATCTGACAGCGTGATTGCTGCAGGGATCACGCTATTCTCCGCTGCCATCGGTGGCCTCGTGATGCAATCATGGGGCACCAATGGGTTGCCAGGGTAGCACGAAGTCAGCTGATGACCCCTGGCGCTTGTATTACATATTTCCTTTTAGAGGTAACAGAGCGCCGGCTCTCACAGGAACGCTGCATTTCTGCTGATCTGATTAAAAAAACCTAAAAGTTCAAAATACCCTCCTTTCACCCCATTGAAAATAAAACAATAAAAAAATACACATATTTGGTAACGCCCGATCTATGAAAATATAAAATCTATTAATCTGATCGGCACATGGTGTGGCAAGAAAAAAAATTATAAACGTCAAAATTACAATTTTTGTCGCCGTAACATTTTTTAAAAAATGCAGTAACAGGCGATCAAAACGTAGCATCTGCACAAAAATGATATGATTAAAAACATCAACTCAAAACACAAAAAAATAAGCAACACTGAGTAGAGTTGAGCACAGTTCGTGGTTCTCCAGTTCGCAGTTCGAGTGATTTTGGGGGCTGTTCTAGATCGAACTAGAACTCGGGCTTTTTGCTAAAGCTCGATAGTTCTAGTTACGTTCGAGAACGGTTCTAGCAGCAAAAAGCCAAGCTAATTACTAGCTGGCTTTCCGCTGTAATAGTGTAAGTCACTCTGTGACTCATACTATTATGAATTTTCAGCGTATAGTGTGCGGGAACAGCGCATTCAGATCACTGCTGCTGGGATAATGGCTGGGATCGCCATTTTTTTTTTCCCTTGTCTTCCTTCCCTAAGCGCGCGCGTGTAGTGGAGCGGGCCAGCATGTCAGCCAATCCCAGACACACACACAGCTAAGTGGACTTTTAGCCAGAGAAGCAACGGCATGTGTGATAGGATGTCCATGTCACATGTCCCTGCATTATAAAAACGGGTATCTGCCCGTCAGGACGCCATTATCTGCCTTCTGCGTCTGGGTGTCAGTCACCGCTGGCGTAGCTCCTGTCTCCGATACTGCTGTGTACGCTCTACACACAGCGCTATACAGAATAGGGATAGAAGTTTCGTTTAGCCCTTGTAAGAGCTAATAACAGCAGGCTCAGAGCCATAGGTGACAGTCAGGTCCGTGGAAACAGATTTTAACAGCTACAGATAAGAACGTCTGTGTAGCTAAGGTCAGGGACTTCCTCGCTTCATTTCCCCATTAGGAGGGATAGAAAGTGAGGCTTCCTTTCCTCTACACAGACCCACAACCCTGCCACTGTACCCTCCTGCCCTTTGCACACTCAAGCTCATTGTTACTAAGCCATTATACTAGCAAACACTGAGGAAACTTAGTGGCATCCTAAAAGTGGCTGTTGGACTCCATTTGTGCCCCACTGGTGCCAAACTATTTGCAGCACCACTGCATTGCACACTCAAACTCATTTTTACTAAGCCATTATACTAGCAAACACTGAGGAAACTTAGTGGCATCCTAAAAGTGGCTGTTGGACTTCATTATTGTCCCACTGGTGCAAAGATATTTGCTGCACCTTTGCATTGCACACTCAAACTCATTTTTACTAAGCCATTATACTAGCAAACACTGAGGAAACTTAGTGGCATCCTAAAAGTGGCTGTTGTACTCCATTTGTGCCCCACTGGTGCCAAGCTATTTGCAGTACCTGTGCATTGCACACTCAAACTCATTTTTACTAAGCCATTATACTAGCAAACACTGAGGAAACTTAGTGGTATCCTAAAAGTGGCTGTTGGACTTCATTAGTGTCCCACTGGTGCAAAGCTATTTGCAGCACCACTGCATTGCACACTCAAACTCATTGTTAATAAGCCATTATACTAGCAAACACTGAGGAAACTTAGTGGCATCCTAAAAGTGGCTGTTGGACTTCATTATTGTCCCACTGGTGCAAATATATTTGCGGCACCTCTGCACTGCACACTGAAACTCATTGTTACTAAGCCATTCTAATAGCAAACTATGCTGCCAGTTTAAGGGCCATAGTTGCATTGTCAGGAATAGTTATTGTTGTTTGTTCTGCTGTTAATAAAGCTAGACCACCGCTGCAATCTACACCACCTCTCAATTTTTACTACCACATTTTAAGTGCACAATCTTGTCGCAATCAAGATGAGTGGCAAAATGACAGATGCTGGTGGAAAGGAGAAGAGGCGTGTTGGAAAAGGAAAAAAAGGGTTTGTCCGTGGCGAAGGTGGCAAAGCTCCATTAGCATCTGCTGAAGATAGACCATCTTCCAGCAAAAGTAAGATGTCTACTACTTACCGTGGACAATCAGATGTGCTCCCTTTTTTGCAGACACGAACAACTGGAACAAAGGTAGATGATGGCCAAAAAAAGAAAATGCTTGAATGGATCTCAAGTGGTCCAACAAGTGCCGTCTCCGCCACCTCAACTACCGCATCCAAAAAACACCAGTCCTCTGAGTTGTCATCCCAATCACACTTGCTTTCTCCCAGCTCTGAAGTCTCCATCCGCCCTGCACAGTATGGTGGAACTGAGATGGCTGAGTCTGCAGAGCTGTTCAGTCACACTATAGCCTGGGAATCAGAGGTCTGCTCCCAAGCTACAGTGAGTACAGACCAGGAAATGGTCTGCAGTGATGCCCAGAACCTTTGTGACTCAGATTCAGGCCGTGATGAACAAGTTTCTGAGCATAATGTTGACCCTTATTCACAAACTGAAACACCTGTTGTAATAGACAATGAGGAACATACTGATGATGATGAGACGCAGATACCAGTTTGGGATGACAACTTAAATATTCGGTCAGGGCAAGAAGAGGCTCAGTCTGAGGGTGAGGGGAGTGAAAACACAACAATTGATGAGGAAGTTCTAGATCCCACCTACTATCAACCCACAGTCAGGCACTCGAGGAGGTCAACAGAGGCGGTGGAGGAGGATGCAACTAATGACAAAGTTACCTTGCGCCTTCCTGGACAGAGTCGGAGTACTGGTAGCATGTCTACAACTGTATCCTCAGCCACCACTCTGCCTGTGAGCACTAGTCGGGGTGGATCAGCAGGTCGCATGCCCTCTAAGCCTTGCCTAGCCTGGTCCTTTTTTGACATAGCAAAAGATCGTCCAAGTCATGTGATATGTAAAATTTGTCGTGATTCTGTTAGTAGAGGGCAAAACCTCAGCAGTTTGACAACTTCTTCCATGAATCGTCACATGAATAAATATCATATGTCCCTGTAGGAAGCTCACCGTGCTGCAATGCGGCCTAGCGAAGCGAACCATCCACCGCCTGCCCCTTCCAGTGCATCCGCACGCTCTTCATTTTCTAGGACTGTGGGGTCAGCTGTCATACCTGGTTTTCCACGCACAACTTCCACCACTGTAACCGCAACAGGCAGTTTGCTTGGTAGGTCGTCAGTTAGTTTGGAAGAGGAAACAAGTGCGTGTGTACAGCTCTCTCAGACATCGATAGCACCAACGTTGGATGAAGGCAACATCATGTCTACGCCTGCACTTTCCTCACAAACCTGCATTTTTCCAGGGACACCCTACTCAACACCGTCTACACACAGCAGCCAGATCTCTGTCCCTCAGATGTGGACAAATAAAAGGCCATTTCCTGCGACCCATGACAAAGCTAAGAGGTTGACTTTATCCCTCTGTAAGCTCCTGGCTACCGAAATGCTGCCTTTCCGCCTGGTGGACACACAGGATTTTAGAGACCTTATTTCTGTCGCTGTGCCCCAGTACCAGATGCCCAGTCGCCACTACTTCTCTAAGAAATGTGTGCCTGCGCTACACCAGCATGTCGCACACAACATCACCGCTTCTTTGAGAAACTCTGTGTGTCAACGGGTGCATTTCACCACCGATACTTGGACCAGTAAGCATGGACAGGGATGTTACATGTCGCTGACTGGGCACTGGGTAACTATGGTGATAGATGGTGAAGGGTCTGCTGCACAAGTCTTGCCGTCCCCTCAACTTGTGTGTCAATCCTCTGTCTGTCCAAGTTCCGCCACTGCTTCTGCCTCCTCCACCTCGTCTGGGTCCTCCACCTCCGCCCCAAGCCTTCCTGGTCAGGCCACCAGCGTTCTAACTGCGCAGAAGGAATCACGCACCCCTCATTACTATGCTGGCAGCAGAGCGCAACGGCATCAGGCGGTCTTTAGCTTGAAATGTCTTGGAAATAAGAGTCACACAGCGGCTGAGTTGTGGGCAGCTCTGGAGACTGAGTTTGGTAAATGGTTGTCTCCACTCAACCTGCAGCCTGGTAAGGCCGTGTGCGACAATGCTGCAAACCTGGGTGCGGCCCTTCGCCTGGGCAAGGTGACACACGTGCCTTGTATGGCTCATGTGTTGAACCTTGTTGTCCAGCAATTTTTAACACATTATCCCAGCCTAGATGGCCTTCTGAACAGGGCACGAAAACTGTCTGCTCACTTCCGCCGTTCAACCACCGCTGCTGAGCGACTTGCATCGCTCCAGAAGTCTTTCGGCCTGCCGGTTCATCGCCTGAAATGCGATGTGCCGACACGCTGGAATTCGACTCTCCACATGTTACAGCGACTGTGGCAGCACAGTTGAGCCCTGGTACAATACGTCATGACATATAGCCTGGGTCAACGAGATGCAGAGGTGGGGCAGATCACCCTGATGGAGTGGTCTCCGATCAAGGACCTATGCACCCTTCTGCACAGTTTCGACATGGCGACGAATATGTTTAGCGCTGACAATGCCATTATCAGCATGACAATTCCAGTCATTTACGTGCTGGAGCACACGCTAAACACTATTCAGAGTCAGGGGGTGGGACAACAGGAAGGGGAGGAACTACAGGAGGATTCATATGCGCAAAACACAACAACATCACCAAGGTCCAGACGTTCATCATCAACGCGGCAGGCATGGGACCATGGGGGACAGGGATCAACAAGGGCGCATGGTAGCAGGCGAAATGTTGAGGAAGGTGCAGGAGAACATGAAGAAATGGAGGACGAACTGTCCATGGACATGGAAGACTCAGTGGATGAGGGAGACCTTGGTCAAATTTCAGTTGAAAGAGGTTGAAGGGAGATGTCAGAGGAAGAAAGAACGGTTAGCACCTCTATGCCACAAACACAGGGTGGACTTGGTCCGCATGGCTGCGCAAGACACATGAGTGCCTTCTTGTTGCACTACCTCCAACATGACCCTCGTATTGTCAAAATTAGAAGTGATGATACCTACTGGCTTGCCACACTATTAGATCCCCGGTACAAGTCCAAATTTTGTGACATAATTCCAGCCATAGAAAGGGACGCACGTATGCAGGAGTATCAGCAGAAGCTGTTACTCGATCTTAACTTCGTTTTTTCCACCAAACCGTGGTGCACGGAGTGAATCTCCCAGTTTTAACCTGACAAACATGGGATGGTCTCGTCATCTTCAACAGTCTACCTGTACCAGTAGCACCGTATCTTGTGCTGGTAACAGCAATTTTATTGAATCTTTTCATAATTTTTTTAGACCATCCTTTGCAAGGCCACCAGAGACAACAAGTCTGACACATAGTCAACGGCTGGAGAGGATGATACAGGAGTATCTCCAAATGAACATCGATTCCATGACTTTGCAAATGGAGCCTTGCTCATTTTGGGCTTCCAATCTTGAAAAATGGCCAGAGCTCTCCAGTTACGCCTTGGAGATTTTGTCGTGTCCAGCTGCCAGCGTTGTCTCTGAACGTGTCTTCAGTGCTGCTGGGTGTGTGCTGACAGATAAGCGCACGCGTCTGTCCAGTAACAATGTGGCCAGACTAACGTTCATCAAAATGAACAAGTCATGGATCCACAAGGAAGTTACTACCCCTGTGTCATCCTGGGGAGAGTAAATGCTTGTGGATTTGGAATGTGCTTGATGCAAATCTACCTGTGAAATGTACAACTGGGGCACAAGTGCTGCCACTGAAGGGGTGGGTGTGTGTGGCCCAATTTTTGGAAAAAAGGGAGACTCCGCTTGGAGTAACCTTGCGGTGTTTTACATGATTTTAGAAGGGCGTGCCATGCCTATATCTGTGTCTCATCCTCTTTTCCTTATAACGCTGTTTTGTTTTCACAGAATTTGTTCTTGTCACTTTCCCATGTGTTTGTGTTGTGTTGTGAGTTGTTTGTCACCTTTTGGACACCTTTGAGGGTGTTTTCTAGGTGTTTTTATGTGTTTGTGATTGCCTCCCATTGTTTCCTATGCGGTTCGAGTGGTTCGCTGAACCGGACTCGAACGAGACCTCCGTTCGGCGAACCGAACTCGAGCCGAACCACAGCCGGTTCGCTCATCTCTAACACTGAGCACCAGATCCCAAAAAATGAGAATGCTGCGGGTCTCAGAAAATGGCACCAAAATTGCAATTCTATTTTTGGACAAACTTCTGAATTTTTTTAACACCTTAGCTAAAAGTAAAAGTATACATGTTTGGTACCGACTTGCACTTGGTACCTGTACCGATCTGGGGCATCATGCTGACTTAATTTTGCCATATAGTGAACAGGGTGAATAAAAGACAGTGAAAACAATTGTGTAAAGGCTACTTTACACGCTGCGATATCGGTACCGATATCGCTAGCATGGGTACCCGCCCCCATCTGTTGTGCGACATGGGCAAATCGCTGCCCGTGCCGCACAACATCGCCCAGACATGTCACATGGACTTACCTGCCCGGCGACGTCGCTGTGACCGGCGAACCGCCTCCTTTGTAAGGGGGCGGTTCGTTCAGTGTCACAGCGACGTCACAGCTGCGTCACTGAACCGCCCAATAGAAGCGGAGGGGCGGAGATGAGCGGGACGAACATCTCGCCCACCTCCTTCCTTCCGCATAGCGGCCGGGAGGCAGGTAAGGAGAGGTTCCTCGTTCCTGCGCTGTCACATGGAGCGATGTGTGCTGCCGCAGGAACGAGGAACAACCTCGTTACTGCTGCAGTAACGATTTTTGAGAATGGACCCCCATGTCACCGATGAGCGATTTTGCAACGATGCAAAATCGCTCATAGGTGTCACACGCAACGGCATCGCTAATGCGGCCGGATGTGCGTCACCAATTCCGTGACCCCAACGAGTTCACATTAGCGATGTCGTAGCGTGTAAAGCCCCCTTAACTGCACTTTTTTTGCAATTTCTCCACACTTGGAACTTTTTCCTGTTGTCCAGTACACTGTTAGGTAAAACTAATGGTTTTATTCAACAGTACAACTCGTCCCACAAAAATCAAGCACTTATATTATATAGCAATATTGACGGAAAAATAAAAAAGTTATGGCTCTTGGAAGAAGCGGAGTAAAAAACAAAAATGAAAAATGAAAGATCGCCGGGGGTGAAGGGGTTAAGCATGAGGGTGGATCAGTTGGGGTTGTGTTGCAGCCAATGGCACGGGGAACATTTCATGGTTAGAGGAAAGAAGGGATTCAATCAAATTTCAACAAATTCTTGAGATAAACATGACACTATCTATAAAAAAGCTGAAGTTGAAAAGAGGATGGCTTCTACAAATGGATACTGATCCTAAATAAACGTCAAAATCCACAATAGAAGCTGAAGGTTTTGCAATGGGAAAATGTAAAGGAAGGCCAGGCGATATGGAAGGGGCAGAGGGGTCACCACCTCACACTCACCTATGTCTGATCCTGGGCTGCCTAGACGGGTCTTTCCGCCAGAGAGCGATCACGTTGGAAACACAACCATGAATTTCTCCAGAGAAATCCTTCACAGATACAGCAAAGAATTAACTATCACTGGCATATGGGAGAGACAGGAGTAAGGTTAAATTATGATAGGGAATGTCATTAAAGTGCAACAGCTAAGATTATGGCTAAATGGAATCAAAAAGGGACCCTTAACGCCAGGCTCGGTCTGGCGTGGCGGAGTACCGGGGAAACCCCCGGTAGGCCCACCCTTGTTTGTAATCTATGCTGTCACCGGCAGCCTGCAGGGCCCCCCGCCGGGTGTATTACAATGCCTGCGGCCGCGGCTCGCCAGATGCCACCGCAGGTGATAATGTTGAATGCAGGGGCGGCAGTCAGATGACAGATGACAGGGGGGGAGGTGCACTCCTGACCTGGAGGCACCCGGAGGTTTGAGCTGCAGCGCGGCAGGGGCAGAGCAGGATCCATCCGAGAGGAAGAAGATGCATTCTAGTGGTGCAGGACCTGCGATGACTCATGCCCATGTGACCATGAGGGAGGAGCCGGGCAGGAGCTGCCGTTCAGGGATGATGTGCCTGAGGAAGAAGTGTCCGGTGAGGGGGGGATGAGTGGGACATGAAGGGGGGGGTGTGCAGGGTGAGTGGCATATGGGGGGTCCAGACTGTGACAGAGGGGTGTTAAGGGATACAGGGTGTGTGGCACATGCGATTTCAGTGTGTTTGAGAGAGGGGCAATATAATAATAATAAACGGAAAAGGGTGTGTGCCGTGTGATTAGGGGGGTGCTGCATGATGTGAGTGAAGTCCACACAGTAGCCATATATCAGTAGTAGGGATTAGGGAAAGAGGGATAGCAGCAGTCACAGCATGGGATGGGATTGGGAAAGCTGGGTGCTGTGCTGAGGGAAAGAGGCTCTTTTCCTCCTAATCATCCATCTTTTCTATGGTCTGATAGATATCCATCTTGTCCTCAGCTTTCAGCTTTCCCATTCTTTGACATCAAGTGTCTTATCCTGTACCCCCCAGTGTCAGTGTCATTACCCTGTACCCCCAGTGTCATTATCCTGTACCCCAGTGTCATTATCCTGTACCCCCCAGTGTCAGTGTCATTACCCTGTACCCCCAGTGTCATTATCCTGTAACCCCATTGTCAGTGCCATTATCATATACACCCAGTGTCAATGTCATTATCCTGTACCCCAGTGTCATTATCCTGTACCCCAGTGTCATTATCCTGTACCCCCCAGTGTCAGTGTCATTACCCTGTACCCCCAGTGTCATTATCCTGTAACCCCATTGTCAGTGCCATTATCATATACACCCAGTGTCAGTGTCATTATCCTGTACCTCCAGTGTCAGTGTCATTATCCTGTACCTCCAGTGTCAGTGTCATTATCCTGTACCCCCCAGTGTCAGTGTCATTACCCTGTACCCCCAGTGTCATTATCCTGTAACCCCATTGTCAGTGCCATTGTGAAGCCCCGCAAGTATTGTGTCGGTGCATTACCTTCAGGGACTCCACGTAGCTGGATCTTGTCAGAGGTAGGAGATCTTCTTTTAGGATTGTCGTGACGCCACTCTCAGAATTGCGGTCAGTGGGGACCGCCACTGCAGGTTAAGGGATGCCTGGGGCTGATGGTGGGTGCAGCCAGTTGTAATAGCCTCCTGAGAGTGAGGCAAGCCCCAGGGCCCTGTGTAGGTGTGTAGAACCACAAGGCGCAGAATAACTCCACACAAGCAGAATGTCTTTCAGGGGTTTTACTCACAGAAGGTGGCAGAGTGAGTAACCCGGGCGTAGCTGGGATGAACCAGGCTGGAACCAGGTGTCCTTCAGGCTGACTGATGAGGGTGGCTACCGACTCGCCTTCCTTAGCCCTTCTGTGGTTTGTGGTAACCCCGACTTTTAGTCCCTATGGGGGTCACCCAGGGAAGTAGCTGCTCCCCTCGTTTGTTTGCCGTTTGCTTGTCGCCTGGACCAGATCACTCCAGCTGCTTGCCTCCTGTGAACTATGGGCCCTAACTGTGGCTACGTGGCTGCGGCCTTTGGGGTGTTGTGGCGTGGGCTTTGAGGGCCCCACACCGGCAGGTTTAGCAAGGAAAGGTGGATCTATCCCCGCACCGGGATCTGCCGCCCGTTTGGGCCTGGTACTCCCTGACAGTCTCCTTACTTTCCAGTACACTGCTCTCTCTCCAGCTGTGTGTGGTGTTCGGGCAGCACTACCAGGTGACCGTTCTCCCCCGTCGGTAGTCACTGCGCGGACGCTGTTAGACTGCAACAGCTCCAGGGTCTGCTTCTGCTCTTCCCGAGCTGCACACTAAACTGGCTCACTCGTGGGACCTGCACTGCTGCTCTGTCTGAGCTCCACTTCCATGCTCCTCACTCCTCCACACTCTGCTTCAGACTGTTTACTCCTCCTTCTCTTTCCCCTTGTGCCTGCCTACGCCACCTAGCAACCAGGCTCTCCACCACACCCCTTGAGTGGAGATAGAGGCTTCGCCCCCTCCACTCCTCAAGTGGAGGTGAAGGCTTTTGCCCCCTCCTGGGATCCCCAGGGGTCCTCTCAAAGGTACATGTGTGAGACCTGATCACTATGCGCCTGTGTAGTCACACCTCGGTCAGCCTTCTGGATTACCTGTATTGTACTGTCCCCAGCATGGGTGCAGTACTCAGTGGTGCCTGACCAGGTCAGGGGCGCCACATTCCCCCTTAGTTATCACCAGCACGTCCTCGGGCTGCAAGACAACATTTTAAAATGCATAAAACAGTAAAACATGGTAAAACATTTTAAAACCACCAGGTACCATACATCACCACCCTCCACCCACAAGTCCGTTAACCCACCCTAAACCCTCTCACGTTGGCCGCGCCTTCAGCCACTTCTGGCAGGATGTAGAGGCGGCTTTCATGGTCTGGTGGTTTCAGGGTATACCTGGCCTGGTGGAGCCGCGCCTTCAGCCTCTTCTGGCAGGATGTAGAGGCGGCCTCCACAGTTGGTGCTGATCAGGTACCCTCTTTGTGGTGGAGAGCCAGGCCCCATAAACAGGCATGCTCTCTAGTTGCAGGCGAGCCAAGGCCCCATAAACGGACGTGCTCCCTGGTTGCAGGCGAGCCAAGCCCCTAAACAGGCTGGCTCTGGTGGTGGTACCTCTGGGGTAACTATTTACACTGCGAGAGTTTGTGGCTATAGCCAGTTCATAGCCTTAAGGTTTATGGGTTTCTCACATTAGTTCATGTGGGCGCATGCTTAAACTTATAAACGTTGCAAACTGGTCAAAACTGTAACTTGCTGTACTTCTTTCTTTACTTTACGCAGATTCCTCCTTACCAGGGCTTGGGCCTGTAGGGCTGCGGCACCTGTTGTTTTCTCCATCTCTGTCTTTTCCTTCTTCTTCTACATCTGTTTCTTGTTCTGTATCTGTTTCTTTTTCTGTTGAGACAGCAGGTTCACTGTAGGGATTTCTGGGACATGGTGTAACATCCAATGCATACCATCCTCTTTCTCCTTGGTGCATGGTGAATTCCACTGTATCTCCCATCCGTAGGTTCCTTCCTGGATGTCCTCTGGGCAAATGGGCTCTAACGTCTCTTCTGTTAACAAAGATGCCTTCCTTCATACCAGGAGCTACTATGAAGCCATATCCACTCTTCAAACTGAAATCCTCCACAACTCCACGACAAAGTGGGCCTCTGACCTGGGATTTGGCCCTTCTCAGGAACCGTTTCTCTTCCAAGTCTCTTGCCATGACTTCGTTTTTCTGCTCTGGAGACTGCGGTGCAGGGGAAAGCTTGGTTCTGCTACGGCGCCGTGTCCTACGGGCTGGATTCTGCTGGGTTGCGGCTTCACTGTTTGCAGGCTCCCAGGTGAGGTTTCTGGACAAATCTTCCTCTTCATCCCAGCGGGAGTATGGCAACATCTCTGGCTCTGGGCATGGATCCACTGCTGATGGCTCCGGGGTCAGCTTCTCAGCTTCCTGGCCTCCTCTCCCCCTTAGTTCTTCTGAGCACTCCTGTTGTGGCAGCGCTGGGGATGGGTGTTCATCAGCAGGCCCGGGCGGGGGACTCTTTGGCGTGGTTGCTGCAGGAGTCGCCTTGGGGGTGTGCGGAGGGAGCAGATACCGGTCCACCATCTCCTGTGGGAACTGGGCCTCTAGACCAGCCTTCAGCTTCCAGTATGCGGGGTCCTCTCCTATCAGGGACGTCCTAGCAGGGACCTCCTTAGACTGGGGAGCGGTGTCTGCTCTGGCCTTGCAGGCCGGGGTAAACAGAGGTACATTCTTGTCTTGGCGGGCCGCGCCTGACATGGCGGCGGCCTGGTCTTGGCGGGCCGCGCCCTGCATGGCGGCGGCCTGGATCAGCGTTTCAGTTGCAATCAGGGTCGCAGCTGGAGTCTTAGCGGGCGTCGCTACTGTGGCCGGTTCTTGGCGGGCCGGGCAGGGCATCGCTGCGGCGGCCTGGATTGGCGTCGCAGCTGCGATGGGATCTGTGCAGGCTGGGCTGGGCGTCGCTGCAGCGATCTGGGCTTGGCGGGCCGCACCTGGCGTGGCTGCGGCCTGGTTCAGCACCTCACTTGCGGCGCGGACGAGCGTCGCTGCTGCGGTGGGGTCTTGGCGGGCCGGGCCTAGCATGGCGGCGGCCTGGGTCAGCGTCACACCCGCGGCATGGATGAGGGTCGCGGCGGCAGCCGGATCTTTGCGGGCCGGGCAAGGCATCTCTGCGGCGGCCTGGACTTGGCGGGCCGCACCTGGCGTGGCTGCGGCCTGGTTCAGCGTCGCCGCGCCGGGCGCCTCTTCAGGGACCGCGGGCGTGGCAGCAGGGATCGGGGCACTCGCGCTGGCAGGGGCAACACTGGACTCACCCATCGGTGGTATCATCGGGGTCTGAGTCGTCGCCGTCCGGTCTGGCACTCGTCGTGCGGTTCCCCTCTCATAGGCCTGAACCGCTGCAGCCATCTCCAGAAGCTCCGTGCGTTCCTCTCTGATCTGCTCTACGACCCGGGTCTCCAGTCGGTCGCAGAACTGGGCAAGCTCCCGATACCACCAGGCAGCGGAGCCTGGTTCTGGGTTTCTGCGTTCAGACGCCATTTCCTCTGCGCCTTCTTCTGCACGATTTCCCAGCAGTGGACTCGTCGCTGCCTCCAGTTGCAGGCTCTTCAGTTTCTGCTCTGCCTCTTCCAGCAGCAGGCTTCTGGCTCCCTTTCTGTCCCAACGTCTCTGAACGCCTCCGCTCTCTTCACTTGCGAGGTCAGGACTCTGCAGGGGATCTCTGGGTAGCCACACCTCTTCGTGGGCGGTAACTTCTCCCAGCGCGGGCTGCTGTTGTTTTTCAGCGCGCTTTTCATGGTGGCAATATGGCGGCGCTTCCAATTTTTCAAGCGGACCGCCCAGGCACATGGTCACCTGTCTGAACAGGTCTAGTCCTTATCCTGTTCGTGACGCCAGATGTGAAGCCCCGCAAGTATTGTGTCGGTGCATTACCTTCAGGGACTCCACGTAGCTGGATCTTGTCAGAGGTAGGAGATCTTCTTTTAGGATTGTCGTGACGCCACTCTCAGAATTGCGGTCAGTGGGGACCGCCACTGCAGGTTAAGGGATGCCTGGGGCTGATGGTGGGTGCAGCCAGTTGTAATAGCCTCCTGAGAGTGAGGCAAGCCCCAGGGCCCTGTGTAGGTGTGTAGAACCACAAGGCGCAGAATAACTCCACACAAGCAGAATGTCTTTCAGGGGTTTTACTCACAGAAGGTGGCAGAGTGAGTAACCCGGGCGTAGCTGGGATGAACCAGGCTGGAACCAGGTGTCCTTCAGGCTGACTGATGAGGGTGGCTACCGACTCGCCTTCCTTAGCCCTTCTGTGGTTTGTGGTAACCCCGACTTTTAGTCCCTATGGGGGTCACCCAGGGAAGTAGCTGCTCCCCTCGTTTGTTTGCTGTTTGCTTGTCGCCTGGACCAGATCACTCCAGCTGCTTGCCTCCTGTGAACTATGGGCCCTAACTGTGGCTACGTGGCTGCGGCCTTTGGGGTGTTGTGGCGTGGGCTTTGAGGGCCCCACACCGGCAGGTTTAGCAAGGAAAGGTGGATCTATCCCCGCACCGGGATCTGCCGCCCGTTTGGGCCTGGTACTCCCTGACAGTCTCCTTACTTTCCAGTACACTGCTCTCTCTCCAGCTGTGTGTGGTGTTTGGGCAGCACTACCAGGTGACCGTTCTCCCCCGTCGGTAGTCACTGCGCGGACGCTGTTAGACTGCAACAGCTCCAGGGTCTGCTTCTGCTCTTCCCGAGCTGCACACTAAACTGGCTCACTCGTGGGACCTGCACTGCTGCTCTGTCTGAGCTCCACTTCCATGCTCCTCACTCCTCCACACTCTGCTTCAGACTGTTTACTCCTCCTTCTCTTTCCCCTTGTGCCTGCCTACGCCACCTAGCAACCAGGCTCTCCACCACACCCCTTGAGTGGAGATGGAGGCTTCGCCCCCTCCACTCCTCAAGTGGAGGTGAAGGCTTTTGCCCCCTCCTGGGATCCCCAGGGGTCCTCTCAAAGGTACATGTGTGAGACCTGATCACTATGCGCCTGTGTAGTCACACCTCGGTCAGCCTTCTGGATTACCTGTATTGTACTGTCCCCAGCATGGGTGCAGTACTCAGTGGTGCCTGACCAGGTCAGGGGCGCCACACCATTATCATATACACCCAGTGTCAGTGTCATTATCCTGTACCCCCAGTGTCAGTGTCATTATCCTGTACCTCCAGTGTCAGTGTCATTATCCTGTACCCCCAGTGTCATTATCCTGTATCCCCAGTGTCAGTGTCATTATCCTGTACCCCCAGTGTCAGTGTCATTATCCTGTACCCCCAGTGTCAGTGTCATTATCCTGTACCCCCAGTGTCAGTGTCATTATCCTGTACCCCCAGCGTCAGTGTCCTGTACCCCCAGTGTCAGTGTCATTATCCTGTGCCCCCAGTGTCAGTGTCATTATCCTGTACCCCCAGTGTCAGTGTCATTATCCTGTACCCCCAGTGTTAGTGTCATTATCCTGTACCCCCAGTGTCAGTGTCATTATCCTGCACCCACAGTGTCAGTGTTATTATCCTGTACCCCCAGTGTCAGTGTCATTATCCTGTACCCTCAGTGTCAGTGTCATTATCCTGCACCCACAGTGTCAGTGTTATTATCCTGTACCCCCAGTGTCAGTGTCATTATCCTGTACCCCCAGTGTCAGTGTCATTATCCTGTACCCCCAGTGTCAGTGTCATTATCCTGTACCCCCAGTGTCAGTGTCATTATCCTGTACCCCCAGTGTAAGTGTCATTATTTTGTACCCCCAGTGTCATTATCTTAGGGTATATGTAATTACTCTTTAGGCGGCTTCTATATGTGATAATAGTACAGGAGGGGCTTCAGTATAAATATTGTATATGTAAAAAAAAATTACATGATCTGCCCATAGAGCAGTGTTGTCAGAATACACAGGACTAATAAAGGGTTTATCCAACATGTAATACTAATTTGGAAACCATATTGTGGCTTTTCTAGGCCTCTGTCCGCACAGAATGACTGGTCACATCCAGTGCAGACACTGGGGCCGATCATTACTGATAATGATGTAATGTGTGAGGGTGGAAAGAGAAGAGAATTCACCAGTCTCTACATGGAAGAGTATTGAGTGGTAATGCCTCACACCTCCATATACTGACTCTATAGGGGAGTTCCCAAGTCAGTTAGGGCAGACCCTGTATGGTGGATAGATGGGGGCAGAGGGGGATTAATTTTAGTAATCTTTCCCATGTGAAGATGCTGGATAACATTTTGTTTCAATTTGAATATTATTTGGCTGATGGATTCGGTGGTTTTCCTAGGACAAGGAACGTCCGTGTGTAAGAAAAACTGCGACTGACTGTAAATAACAGATCCATTATTATCTACAATAAATAAGATGCTACAAGAAATCCTGTGATATCTGCAGGCACAGGACAGGGCTCTTCTACGCTATCTGCAGGCACAGGACAGGGCTCTTCTGCGCTATCTGCAGCCACAGGACAGGGCTCTTCTGCACTATCTGCAGCCACAGGACAGGGCTCTTCTGCACTATCTGCAGGCACAGGACAGGGCTCCTCTGCGCTATCTGCAAGCACAGGATAGGGCTCCTCTGCGCTATCTGCAGGCACAGGATAGGGCTCCTCTGCACTATCTGCAGGCACAGGACAGGGCTCCTCTGCGCTATCTGCAGGCACAGGACAGGGCTCTACTGCACTATCTGCAGGCACAGGACAGGGCTCTTCTGCGCTAACTGCAGGCACAGGACAGGGCTCTACTGCGCTATCTGCAGGCACAGGACAGGGCTCCTCTGCGCTATCTGCAAGCACAGGATAGGGCTCCTCTGCACTATCTGCAGGCACAGGACAGGGCTCTTCTGCGCTATCTGCAGGCACAGGACAGGGCTCTTCTGCGCTATCTGCAGGCACAGGACAGGGCTCTTCTGCGCTATCTGCAGGCACAGGACAGGGCTCTTCTGCGCTATCTGCAGGCACAGGACAGGTCTCCTCTGCGCTATCTGCAGGCACAGGACAGGGCTCTTCTGCGCTATCTGCAGGCACAGGACAGGGCTCTTCTGCGCTATCTGCAGGCACAGGACAGGTCTCTGCGCACTGTAGAGTTTGCAAAGGCGCATGTTATACCGAGAGAAGCCGAAAATGATCAACTAATAAAAACGTTTATGGTAGCCATAGTGTGGGCCCCTAGAGGCAATTTCCCTGGTAGGCCCCTCACACCCCAGTCCGACCCTGCTTAACCCTATCAGTAGCAGCAAATTAAGTTTGCTCATGTTAAAGAGAACCTACGATCTGCAAATTGCCATACTGCAAAGGTCTCAGCCGAACGCAACACACTCATGACACTACCCTCCCTTTTACGAGAGCCCTCCAGACTCTAAGGAACAGGTTTATTTCGATAAGATGCATGGAAGGAATGTACCAAGCTCCTGGTATTTTCTCTCCTCTGAACCATAACCCCTCCAGTGTACAAGATACTGAAGAGAGCTGTGAACAAGACGAGAATCACCAATTCTCACCACCTGAAACTCCAAGTTACCATCAACGAGATGGCAAGGGTGACAGTTCAGAAGATGCAATATATTTTTTAAGCAATGACTTATTAAATATGTTGCGGGCGGGGGCCAGACCGCAGCCAAGGGGGGGCTGCTCGGGGACGCTCAGGTCCGGTGTCTTTGCTGTGGCTCGAGCGGGAGCCGGACCCGGGCTCGAGCAGCGGTCCGCCGCCCACAAGTGAAAAAGGGGATTTTGTTTAGAAAGGGAGATTGTCCGTGACGCCACCAACGGTGTGTGGTGAAGTGGGACACCACTGCTGCCGTTGCGGGACACCCGCGGGGGAGATGTGACGGCAGCCGGATGTTAACCCCTCCGTGGATAGGGATGGTTGCCCCGGGGCCGTGTCTCTGTGCAGGTTATGGCGATGGCCGGGGCTTGCGCGCCGGATGGACCGGGGGATGTTGGGTTACTCACGAGTAAATGAATCACATGAGTCCTTTGGTAAACCAAGGTGCTGGTGGCCGGCCGCCGCGGCCGGTTGTACTCTGGTCCCCCACCCGGGCTGGTGGTCGCCCTCTCTTTCCTCTGCACTGGCTGTGTTTGTGTTTAGACTTCCCGGTATGGAACACGGGAGTCCGCTCCCAGCTTTTTGTGTGCCTGAGGAGCTGTGCCCGCTGACGCTGACCCGTGGGATCTATGGGCCCTGGCGGTTGCCCTATCCCTCTCTGTGGGTGGTTGTCTGCTTTTGGGACTTTGGTTGGGACAGGACCTGTAATCCTGCCCTCAATCAGTTGATTAGCTAGGCCGTTGGTTCCAGTCCTGGCTTCAGGGTCCGAGTACCCCCTCTGTGCACGGTTTCCGGTCGGGTCCCCGGTGTAGGTACCGGCGGGCTCCAACCCTGTCCCGGTCCACCTCGGTTCTGCCGAGCCATCTTCCTGTCTCCTGATGACTGAGACCACCGTCTGCCACCTAGCCAAAGCACCAGGGCTCCGACCCTGGCACCGTTCAACTTGAACTCTCTCCTCTGCTGGAGCTACACCTAGCTCCAGCCCACGCTCCTCTCAACTTGAACTACCAACTTATCTGCTTGTTTTCCCGCCCCGGGCTGTCTAGACCCCTAGGTGGGTGTTCCCTAACCGCCTGGTCCCACCCATTGGTGTGCCTGTCTTGCCCTAAGGGGGGGTGACTAGGGTTTCAGGTCGGCTGTATGTCACCTAGGTGAGGGAAGGTGTTATGTGGGGGCCTATTGTGTAGCTACCTGATTTTCCAGGGCGACACAAATACATTATGGATATTAAGTGCTCGAGGTCACTCAATGCAAAAGGCCACAGGGTTAATGATGGCGATAACTTTATAAGCATCAATGAACCTAGCATCCAGTTTCCAAGAAGGAACTTTTAACCTTATATTTCTGCTAGATATCCACACAGTCATTCACACACAGGTTGGGACATGGAAAACATTTTTCAATCAGCCATGTGTTTCAAAGGTAGGAGAGACCTGGATGGACAAGTGTTCAGAGCTCTAGAGCACGCACAAATATTACAGGTAGACACAAAATCAACCACATCCTGATGCAAGTCTGGCAACCAAAAATGATCAGAAATTGCTTTAAGTGAGTGACCTGCAAGAACAACTTAAGATGTTCACCTAAGGTTTTAAGATGCAAATTTAAAACCACTAGTAATTTCCCTGTAGGACAGGCAATAGGGACATATCCTTGAACTCTGAAGGTAGGGGCGTCCCCTTAAACCTTTTAACTCCTCACCGTCAGGATCTGAGCACACAGTGAACGCAACCAATCCATTTTGCAAAATGAAGACAATGTCATCAGAACGTCCTGCCCCAGCGAAACCCCTGGCTAGACAACACCTGTGATGCAGTGTGTGCCTTTTATCAGGGTCCATATGAAAACCTGAAGACCGCATCCGGTACCCCAAAAATGGCACCTTCTGTATGATGAGTACACATTTTTCAAGTTTAGTATACAGACATGCAATCTGCTGCAAAGCCTGTGACCACAGATCTCTCACTTCCAGATATAAACTCGGCATGTGTTGTGCAAGAGCCATGACTGGATTCATGTTTGAATCCTGGAATAAAACTTGGCCAGTGATAATGTCACACCGGGGTGAAGGAATGCCTGGAGTGCAGCATATAGAAGGGGTAGTAAAGGAAGGACTTGGCGATAGGGAGAGGGGAGAGGAGTTGCCATCTCACACTCACCTGTGTCTGATGCCTGGCATTAAGATGCAGCAGCAGAGATTATAGCTAAATGGAATATCAGCAGAATCAACAAGAAACCTTTAAACCACTTCAAATCCAAATGAAGTTAAATCCACTCATGTTAAAGAGAACCTGCGATCTCCAAATTGCCGTACTGCAAAGATCTCAGCCAAATGCGACACTTAACAGTTGTGCAAAAAATTTTGAAAACCTTGAACAGTTGGACTTGTACATTCAAAAGTTTAGAGAAGATCATATTAAGTTCACTTGAAAAGGTTAGAGGGCATTTTAGGATTATGATCTTCCTGAAATTTCACTCGAAAGCCAAATATTCCAACGTTTTTGTGAGTAGTGTGTGTGTGTATACCGTATTTTTCGGACTATAAGACGCACCTGACCATAAGACGCTCCCTGGTTTTAGAGCAGGAAAATAGGAAAATAAAATTTTAAGCAAAAAAATAGAGTCATGACACACTGTTATGGGGCGAGGATCTGCTGCTGACACTGTTATGGGGATAATGTCCCCAATTCTCTGCTAAGATACCCCATCCTGGTAATGATCCTCATGCCTTGTATATACAGTATATACCCCCAACCTGCTCATATACCTCCATCCTCCTCATATACCCCCATCCTGCTCATATACCCCCATCCTGCTTATATACCCCCAACCTGCTCATATACCCCCATCCTGCTCATATACCCCCATCCTGCTCATATACCCCCATCCTGCTCATATACCCCCATCCTGCTCATAATATACCCCCATTCTGCTCATAATATACCCCCATTCTGCTCATAATATACCCCCATCCTGCTCATAATATACCCCAATCCTGCTCATATACCCCCATCCTGCTCATAATATACCCCCATTCTGATCATAATATACCCACATCCTACTCATAATATACCCCCATCCTGCTCATAATATACCCCAATCCTGCTCATAATATACCCCCATCGTGCTATACACCCCATCCTGCTATACACCCCCATGCTGGTATACGGCCCGCATCCTGTGGCACATAAAAAAAATAAACGTTCATACTCACCTTACCTCAACTCAGTCCCTGCAGCATCGCTCCTCCTCCCGTCTTTGAGCGCCGCTGAGTGGAGCCGTCCCTGTTACGAGGGGGACCCGGGGAAGCGTGCCAAGATGGTATATGGACAGCTTCCGCCGGTCAAGGTCCACTGTGCGGTGTAAGGGGCCGCTGCTATGGTGGGAGAAGAGTGAGCGGGTTGCTGCTAGCGATCGTCTGGAATGTCACAGACGATCTGCGTACACCTGTCCGCCCTAACCCGTGAGGGTTGTATGGCACGGGGCTCACAACTCGGTGTACCTGTTGCACGGGGACGCACAGAGGTGCCTACACACGTGTGCCAGCGGGAGTCACAGGAATATGGCACGAGGGTAGCACAGAGGTGCCCACGCACGTGTGCTTTCAATAACCAGGTGAGTCCGGTGGAGACTCGAGGAGCTCACCTGGAACAGGAACACGGCCTGTCGAAGGAGCTACCGCCGGAGCAGCAAGGCAGGGACACGGCCTGCAAACCAGGTGCTGCCTAAGCAGCAAGGGCCAAGCCCACGGAAGACGATAATGCCTGAGCAGTGGCGTGGCAGCACGCTGCCAGACATCCAAACATAGAAGGACGGTCGCGCGCCGCCATGATGGCAGGAGGGGTTTTTAAGGAGATGTAGCTCCAGCCAAGGGCGGGCGCGAGACGGATGTGACCCAATCATGATCTGTGACGTCCTGGCCCGGCCAGTCAGGATTCAGCACATCACCAGCCTCGTTATCTGGCCGTGTGATACCAGTGAGCGAATCAGAAGACGTCACGTGGGGCACATGCTCAACCTCCTGCCTCTGGGTCATAAAGGCGGGATCTTCGGTTTCACAATGTGCAGAGCTAAGGGAAGTCTTGCTGCTTCCCTGAGCATCTATCCTTTGCACACTGTGCAACCACTCCGACCCTCTGCGATGCCGAGCAGGAGGACACGTGGCAGGCAAGGGATGGGAGACCACTCCATTCCTTACAAGGAGTAAACCACTAGGTGTCACCCTTCTGCTACATCTAGGAGGAGGAAACTCCTGCAGTCTCCCAGGCCTTTGGCGCTGCTGAGCAGGAGGGCTCGCGGCAGACAAGGAATGGGGGACCACCTCATTCCTTGCAAGAGGAGAGCCACGAGATGTAACACGTCCCCTATTCCCTGCAGTACTGCAATCTCCTCCTGGCTGCCGGCGGCCGCTGAGTGGAGCCGTCCCCATTCCCCTACAGCCCCACGATGTCCTCCTGGCTGCCGGCGGCTGAGTGTGGACATGTGCGCACAGCGATGATGTCATCGCTGTGTGCACCGCTAATCTCCACTCAGCGGCCGCCGGCACAGACAGGAGGATATCACGGTGCTACAGGGGAACGGGGACAGCTCCACTCAGCGGCCGCCTGCCGTCAGGAGGAGATCGCGGTACTGCAGGGGAACAATGACATGTGAGTGTACTGATTCACTGCACCAAGCTCTGATGATGATGCACGGGGGGCAGTGAATACAGCCACACATGAACACTCCAGGCTGTAGTTGCCAGGGGTGATCATGTGGGCCGGCTGTTTATTCCCATCATCCCGCCCACCTGTCAGCACTGAGAGATGGGTGGGATGATGGGCGTGCATATTAAATGAGCGGGTCCACGTGGTCACGGCAGGCGCTGCTGCAGCCTGCTCATACCCCCGATGACCCGCTCCACCGCAGCTTCCTCATTCCACGCAGCCCTACATTCAGACCATAAGACGCACCCCCCACTTTCCCCCAACATTTGGGGGAAAAAAGTGCGTCTTATGGTCCGAAAAATACGGTATACAGTGCCCTGCAAAAGTATTCGGCCCCCTTGAGTTTTTCAATCTTTTCCCACATTTCAGGCTTCAAACATAAAGATAAAAATTTTAATGTTATGGTGAAGAATCAACAACAATTGGGACACAATTGTGAAGTTGAACGAAATGTATTGCTTATGTTAAATTTAAAAAAAATAAATAAATGACTGACAAGTGGGGTGTGCAATATTATTCGTCCCCTTTAAGTTAATACTTTGTAGCGCCACCTTTTGCTGCAATTACAGCTGCACATCGCTTGGGGTATGTCTCTATCAGTTTTGCACATCGAGAGACAGAAATTCTTGCCCATTCTTCCATTGCACACTGCTGGAGCTGAGTGAGGTTGGATGGAGAGTGTTTGTGAACAGCAGTTTTCAGCCCTTTCCACAGATTCTCGATTGGATTCAGGTCTGGACTTTGACTTGGCCATTCTAACACCTGGATACGTTTATTTGTGAACCATTCCATTGTAGATTTTGCTTTATGATTGGGATTATTGTCTTGTTGGAAGACAAATCTCCGTCCCAGTCTCAGATCTTTTGCAGACTCCAACAGGTTTTCTTCAAGAATGGTCCTGTATTTGGCTCCATCCATCTTCCCATCAATTTTAACCATATTCCCTGTCCCTGCTGAAGCAAAGCAGGCCCAAACCATGATGCTACCACCACCATGTTTGACAGTGGGAATAGTGTGTTCAGGGTGATGAGCTGTGTTGCTTTTATGCCAAACATATTGTTTGGCATTGTGCCCAAATAGTTCGATTTTGGTTTCATCTGACCAGAGCACCTTCTTCCACATGTTGGTGTGTCTCCCAGGTGGCTTGTAGCAAACTTTAAATAACACTTTTTATGGATATCTTTAAGAAATGGCTTTCTCCTTGCCACTCTTTCATAAAGGCCAGTGTGACACCCCTGACTATATCAGGGTGTCACAGGAAACTGCATCCTCTCCTTTCATGGTGCACGGCCCACCCCCCGTGGTTCCAGGAACCCAGATACAGGTGTCATACGATTTGGACTGCAGACAGTGTAGAGAGAGCTCCTGAAGTGTGAGGAGCTGGAGGGAGTTAGAGCTCCCTGAAGTGACTTGTGTTCGGTCGCAAGCAGTAACCCAGGGCCAGAGGAGATGGTAGCCAGCCTCAGTTAGCGACAACGACGGACTGGTGCCGAGCACAACAGGGTGTCAGGACCCTAGATTGGGGAGAAGCTCTATGCGACCCAAAAATTGACCTGCAGTGGTAGGGAGCCTTCAGGGACCTTCCCCATGAGCCCAAGGGTTGGGGGCGACAGCACACTGAGGGGGACGGGGTCTCCCATACAGACAGCCTGCTAAGGTCCCGCATGCCAGCTCCCAAGGGCAAGGACTTTGCCTAAATAACAGAAGAACTGTTCCTGATAGTTCCAGACTATAGGGACTCCAGACAGAAAAACTTTGCACGGAAGCAGGCACTGGATCACTAATGACACCTGGGGCACGGGACCTGGACGTGTTCCCTAAGAGCAGCAGTAACTCACAGAGACTTGGTTCAGCAGCTTGTGTGCCTCTTTTATTCTACAGTACTGTGGATCCAACAGTGAGTAAAAACCTGCCCCTGTACCCAGCCTGCCATCCCATCCACTCCACCCGAGCACCGGGGTCTCCCTAACTGTGGAGGGACCTGCCATCTAGCTGCTCCACACCATCTCCCCCGGTCCTCCATCCAGCAGCGGCGGTACTCCCCTTTACCGCAACCCGCAGGTGGCATCACAAACTCTCCTTGTAAATATCCCCCCCTTTTTCATCGAAATGGCCGCTGAGCCCCGGGTCCGGGGACCCTCGAGCCACAGCAAAACCCCCGGATCCGAGCAGTCTGACTGCTGCAGGAGCAGCACACCAGATTTGTGCAGTGTACGACTGATTGTTGTCCTATGGACAGACTCTCCCACTTCAGCTGTAGATCTCTGCAGTTCATCCAGAGTGATCATGGGCATCTCTGATCAGTCTTCTCCTTGTTTGAGATGAAAGTTTGGATGGACGGCTGTGTCTTGGTAGATTTGCAGTGGTATGATACTTCTTACATTTCAATATGATTGCTTGCACAGTGCTCCTTGGGATGTTTAAAGTTTTGGAAATCTTTTTGTAACCAAATCCGGCTTTAAACTTCTCCACAACAGTATCACGGACCTGCCTGTTGTGTTCCTTGGTTTTCATGGTGCTATCTGCGCTTTAAACAGAACACTGAGACTATCACAGAGCTGGTGCATTTACACGGAGAGTTGATTACACACAGGTGGATAATATTTATCATCATCAGTCATTTAGGACAACATTGGATCATTCAGAGATCCTCAATGAACTTCTGGAGTGAGTTTTCTGCACTGAAAGTAAAGGGGACGAATAATATTGCACGCCCCAATTTTCAGTTATTTATTTTTTAAAAAAGTTTAAAATAAACAATACATTTTGTTCAACTTCACAATTGTGTCCCACTTGTTGTTGATTCTTCACCATAACATTAAAATTTGTATTTTTATGTTTGAAGCCTGAAATGTGGGAAAAGGTTGAAAAATTGAAGGGGGCCGAATACTTTCGCAAGGCACTTATATACGATATACATTTGAGGGATTTTCAAGTTTGGGTGAATAGTGGAAATCACTTGTCGTAAAGAGCAGCATTTTTCAGGGTTTCACAAGTTAATATATTGACACTAGGAAGGTATAACTTACCAGAGATAGGCGGATAGTAAGGCAGCAACTTATATTGTGCATTACTTGGACAGTTTCTGCGGACCAGATCATAAATTAGTAAAGAGCTTTGATTTGTATAAATCAGTTGAGACTTTAATTCCAGCTGGAGAAAGATGGAAAGAAAAATCAATATATTTTCATCAAATTGCAAGGAAACAAGACAAGGAAAACACAAGACAAATTCTTTTCATTCCAGTAGGTTAGAGATGAAAAGTTGTCACCAAGAAAGTTGTGTTATATCCTCGCAAAGTATTGTACACACCGCTTCTCATATACTGGGTCGCCATTAGGGCAGTACTGCTATTATGGACCCAGCAAGAATCTAAAATAAGTACCCTCCCTGCTGCTGTTGGCCACCTCAATTGGGCTCATATGATTTATCTTTTGCGTAAGGAGCAGGACCACACAATGGGACAATGGGCACTTTCCACCAAAAATAGGTGCAGCCTCATGACCAGCCATCCCATTTCCTTTGCTATCCCCCTAATCTATTTTCCTCCTCTATAGGAGGAAGGTGTGGTGTGGCCGCATGTGAAGGTTGGAGAGGGAGGAGGTGGAGTCATCAGTTATGGCGCTGGGGCTGGAGTTTGGAGACCACTCATCGATATCAGAATGGAGTCACCAGGAGCAGCAACAGTTTTGATGCTATGAGTAAAATGGTCACAATTCCTCTTATATGTCTTGGATGCAATAAGTTACTGTTGTTGCTCTATAGATTCTGGGTGTGCTGAGCTGTTAGTGTGCTGATTGACAGTTCAGTTATCTAATCTGCAGGGGCGTGCTGAGCAGTTGATGTATTCACTGACAGCTCAGAAGTCCTCTCTGAGACTGGGAGGTTCTGGGTTTTTTCAGGTGTGCCTAGTGTGGGTTGATTGTCCAGCTAATTAGCCGAGCAGTCAGTCCCACATCACTGCTAGTCTTAACCTTCTGTTTAGAGGTGCTTGTTGACCTAAGTTATCTGTGCTCTGTGGACTGATTTTTTGCTGCCAGACCTTGCTCTTTGATTGTCCTTTTACCTTGTCCCATTGCCCCCATCCACTAGCCTTCAGGTATTCTGACTCCAGACTGCAAACTGATGACTTCGCCTCTGCCTATCCCCTTAATCTTTGAATCAGTGCTGGAAAAGACCAAAAGGTGCAAATAGTGTCTTATCTTACAGGCCTGAGAAAAAAAAGTGTACCAGTATACACTCACCTCTGGGGGTTGTGAAGGACAGGATAATCTACGTGGGCTGCCGCATACCCAGCAATAGCAATGTAGAACTGGAGAAAGGAAAGGGTTAACCGCGCTGCCGTGGAGAAATGCAGGAGATGAATGCAAGGGTTAATGTTCATGATTTTTATTTTTCAACGCGTTTCAGAGTCTTTATTGACTCCTTCATCAGGAAAAAACACTGATGTACTGAAGCGACACCTTCCTGAGATACAATTGTAGATTGTAAGCTCTTACGAGCAGGGTTGTCACTATTTTTGCTTTAATTATTGTATTTTATTTAACAGTTACTAATGAATCTTTGTTTGTATATGAACCTCTGAATAATAAAGCGCTGCAGAATATATTGGCACTATAGAAATAAAAATTATTATTACAGAAATATAAAATAGCAGAGGCCCCAATTGGGTCCAAATATACTCATAACAAGTACAGTTATTCAATAGTGTACAAAGGTAATATAATATACGGAAGGGAGGTATTTTATACCAAGGGAGTATATTATACCAAGGGGCATACAAGTACAGTTATTTAATAGTGTATAAACATAATATAATATACAAAGGACGGTCATAAATAGAATTTAGCAGAGTGCATCAGAAAAGAAGTGACATATTCATAGAAATATATAATATTTAACTAGAGTTCAAGACAGAAGTAAAAATCGCAGTGTAATTATGCTGTTCCTACTTGTTTTATTTCAAACTGTTATTTAATGTTTTTCATGCTTGTCTTCTGCTGCCATCTACTGGTCAGACCTTTCGGCTCTTCTGTTTCTTTTCGTCCAGCCCATGGGAGTATCTGCTGCTCCTCTTACATCACATCCTGGCATGTTCAGTTCACAGCCAGAGATCATGAGAATCACACCCCTTATTTGAGCTGCTAGAAGGAAAGTCTTCTGACCTTAGTGGCATCAGAAACAACATCAAAAGAATACCACAACACAAAGAACTCGGTTTTCTGTAACTGTAAATGTTTTATGGAGAAATAAACCACCGTTGTTCATCTCAGCGCATGCACGTTTCATCCATCAATCTGAAGCGCTCTGGTCATGTCTGCCTCACCTATTGGAAAACGAAGGTAAGATTCTCACGCCATCCCACAACTACGCACCTTCAATCACCTTTAAGTGGGGACAGAACAGTCAGAAGACTGCTTAACAGCTCAATACCCCTGCTACAGATCCCTAAGAATCCTGTAACTTCCCTTGCAATCTGCCTAGCAACAAGCCTTGTGCACTAGTCTGCCTGCAACAGTGCATGCCTGGACAAGCCTAAGGGGAAGCTCTCCCATCTGCCACGTCCTGTGTCACCTCTGCTTGCATTGTAAAGGGACAGTTTATGCACTTGCTGTTTCCCTCTTGCCATACCCCTTCTATAGACTTGCAGTACATTATACCTCATTACTGCACATTGCTGGACTGCGAACCCCAAGTTTTGCTAAAGACACCTTGGGAATTTAATCAGGGAGTCCTTGCAGAGCTGCGTGACGATTTTCGGAACCCTATTCAAAAGTCAAGTTTTTTAAAGAGACAGTACACCTTAAATCAAAATGGCCAAAAAAGACCTCGGACAGTTCCCCACTGCTGAAACAGAGCCAATACAACCCGATACTGTCCATTATGAAGCCCAGAAGGCAGATCCCATGCTCAAGCAAACCAAGTTGCCCGACCGAAGCGCTCTTCCAAATCCACGATAAAGGCCACTGAAAACTATCACACTGTGAAAGATGAGCTATGTGAACACCTGGAAGAACAGTGGGAATGAGTCACCTATTACATGTCAAGACTTGAATCCTCATCAGGCGATGCCGCATGCTTACAAGCCGCTCTGGAACGGCTGAACACAGCTCATGAAAGATACAAGAGACTGTCAACAAGGTACATTACCTTTCTAAAAGACTCTAAAATTGATGAAGCTCTTTCAGACCTGAGCAAGGCAGAAGAGGTGGACAAGGAAAGAGATGCCAAGGTGCAAGATGCCATGGACAAGGCCGAACACCGTATCTCTCACCAGCAAGAAACCAGATCACACCGATCAACCTCATCTAGACGTTCCTGTCAGTCATCCGGGTCATCATCCTCAAGAAGCTCAGCCCTGAGCGACAGGATACTAGAAGCCCGCATAAGAGCAGAAGAATCCAAGGTGATACGTTCCTTCACAGAAAGAGAAGTAGAGGGAGAAGCCAAAAGTGCAGAAGCGGAGGCTCAGATAAAGATTCTTCGGTCACAGATGGAAGAGTAAGTTGCACTAGCTAAAGTGAGACTACTTGAGCAGGCATTGAGCCAAGGTCCTGATGCAGCTCACTCGCCACCACTGGAAGCAGACAATCCAGTTGATCGAACAAGGGACTATGTACTGAATCAGTAACCTGTAGCAACCCCGGTTTGCAGTACCGTCCAAGCCGGCAACACCAAAACCTCCAACTTACCTCTACCAGTGCAAGTACCATCTAAAGCATCCGAGCAAATTAATAACAGTCACCAAGAGGTGCCCTCTCAAGCACAGTCACCATGGCAAGATGGCAGGCAAGTGTTTCCTGACCCACTTCCACAGCTCAAGCAGCGGTCATCAGAACCTACAGACGCTAAACCACAGCTCAACCCTGCAGCAACGTCATTCTACACGGGAACATCTCATCCATTCATGCCAGGCAGCCCATACGCCCCAGGGGCATCACGTGTCGTCGTGGCAACAAGTGGTGAGAAATCAGATATGTCTGAGTTTGCCAGGTTCATGGTGAGCAGAGAGCTAATCAACACTAGTCTCACAAAATTTGATGATCGTGCAGAGAGCTACAGGGCCTGGAAAGCAACTTTCAAGGCAGCCATCGCCAATCTCAACTTAACTGCAGAACAGGAGCTCGACCTCATGATCAAGTGGTTGGGCCCAGGCTCTACAAACCGTATCAAGAGCCTCAGAACTGTCTATGTGGGACAAGCAGAAGCAGGTCTCGCTGCTGCATGGCAAAGACTGGAATGCACCTTTGGCAGCGCAGAAGCAATAGAGAAAGCCTTATTCAAGAAACTGCAGGACACCCCAAAGATCAACCTTAAAGAAGTCCACAAGCTTCAAGACCTAAGTGATCTGCTCATGGAGCTGGAGCTCGCCAAAAGAGACCCTCGTCTGTCTGGGCTGTGCTACCTGGATACAGCCCATGGAGTGAACCCAATCGTGGTGAAGCTGCCATACAGTCTGCAGGAGAAATGGGCAATGTCAGTCTCAAGGTACAAAAGAGTGCATGACGTCACCTTTCCCCCATTTATTCACTTCTGCAAGTTCATCGACGAGCAGGCCCAGATGAGGAACGACCCCAGCCTCGACATCCTAGAGTTCAACACTTCGGCAGCTGCAACAACATCATCATCAAGGTATGAAGGTGCCATACACAAACGCAGAGACATTAAGAACACTGTGAGTGTTAGGAAGACTGAGCTACCATCACCTGCAGCACCCACAGATAAACAGTACACCATCTCATCACAAGATAAGTCTTTCAATCGAGAATGTCCCATCCATAAAAAAACCACACTCACTGAACAAGTGCAGAGGGTTTAGATCCAAAACCCTACAGGAGCGCAAGAAAGTCCTCACAGAGCTTGGGATCTGTTTCAAATGCTGCACATCACTTGAGCACATGGCCAAGCACTGTAAGGCTATGTGCACACGTAATTTTTATCGCAAAAACGCTGTGTTTTGAACTGCAGCGTTTTCAGTGCCAAATTGCATGTGTTCAGCTTCCCCAGCAAAGTCTATGAGAAAGCCAAAAAATCAATGCACACGCTGCGTTTGTAAATGCAATGTTTTGGATGCCCAAAATCGCTGCGGAAAAAAAAGTAGCATATCACTTCTTTTGTGCGTTGTAGCTCCATTCTCCACTCATTGAAATCAATGATGTGGGTCAAAACGCAACCAAAATGCACTTGGACTGCATTTTCGTTGCATTCTCCATGCTTTTTTGACAAGCAAAACGCAGGTCTTTTCAGTCTCTCTCTGTCAATGTCGGTCAATCTCTGTCTGTGGATGTCGGTGAATATCCCTCTGTCTGTCGGTCAGTCTCTTTCTCTCTGTCAGTTAGTCGCTCTGTCTGTCTCTCTCCCTCTATCTGTCCCTCTCTCTGTCCGTTGGTCAGTCTCTCCCTCTCTCTCAAACTCACCGATCCCCGATCACCAACGCGGCGCTGCACGGCGTTCACACTGCTCCGGCAGCTTTTCCTCTTTTGAAAATTACGTCCACTCATTATTCACTCTGGTATTCCCTGCTTTCCCCGCCCACCGGCGCCTCTGATTGGTTGCAGTGCGACAGCTGTCACTCAACGTGGGGGCATGTCTGACTGCAACCAATCACAGCCGCAGGTGGGCGGGTCTGTATCGTACAGTAATATAAATTAATAAATAAATAATTTTAAAAAAACGACGTGCGGTCCCCCCCAATTTTGATACCAGCCAGGGTAAAGCCACACGGCTGAAGGCTGGTATTCTCAGGATGGGGAGCCCCACATTACGGGAAGCTCCCCAGCCTAACAATATCAGCCAGCAGCCGCCCGGAATTGCCGCATCCTTTAGATGCCACAGTCCCGGGACTCTACCCGGCTCATCCCGAATTGCCCTAGTGTGGTGGCAATCGAGGTAATAAGGAGTTAATGGCAGAAGCCCATAGCTGCCACTAAGTCCTAGGTTAATCATGGCAGGCGTCTATGAGACACATTCCATGATTAACCTGTAAGTGAAAGTAAATAAACACACACACCCGAAAAAATCCTTTATTTGGAATAAAAGACAAAAAAAACACCCTCTTTCACCACTTTATTAAAATCCTCAAATGCCCCTCCAGGTCCGGCATAATCCACAGAGGTCACAGAGGTCCCACGATGCATCCAGCTCTACTACATGAAGCTGACAGGAGCTGCAGTAGAACACCGCCGCTCCTGTGAGATCCACGCTGCAACTGAAGTGAATCACGCTGTCAGCGGGGACATCACTGAGGTAATGCCGGTGTGTGTGTGCGGTGATGATGGGTGCGGTAGTGCCGGTGTGTGTGCGGTGAAGATGAGGGCTGTAGTGTCGGGATGTGTGCAGGGATGATGAGGGCTGTAGTGTCGGGATGTGTGCGGTGAAGATGAGCTGTAGTGTCGGGATGTGTGCGGTGATGATGGGGGCTGTAGTGTCAGGGTGTGTGCGGTGAAGATGTGGGCAGTAGTATCGGGATGTGTGCGGGGATGATGAGGGCTGTTGTGTCGGGATGTGTGCGGGGATGTTGAGGGCTGTAGTGTCGGGATGTGTATGGGAATGATGAGGGATGTAGTGTCGGGGTGTGTTTGGGAATGATGAGGGCTGGAGTGTCGGGATGTGTGCGGTGATGTAGGCGGTAGTGTTGGGATGTGTGCGGTGATGCAGGCGGTAATGTCGGGATGTGTGCGGTGATGTAGGCGGTAATGTCAGGATGTGTGCGGTGATGTAGGCGGTAATGTCGGGATATGTGCGGTAATGTGGGCGGCAGTGTCGGGATCTGTGCGGTGATGTAGGCGGTAATGTCGGGGTGTGTGCGGTGATGATGTGGGCGGTAGTGTCGGGATGTGTGCGGAGATGTAGGCGGCAATGTCGGCGTGGTGCGGTGATGATGTGGGCGGTAGTGTCGGGATGTGTGCGGTGATGTAGGCGGTAATGTCGGGATGTGTGCAGTGATGTAGGCGGTAATGTCGGGATGTGTGCGGTGATGTAGGCGGTAGTGTCGGGATGTGTGCGGTGATGTAGGTGGTAGTGTCGGGATGTGTGCGGTGATGTAGGCGGTAGTGTCGGGATGTGTGCGGTGATGTAGGCGGTAATGTCAGGATGTGGGCAGTGATGTAGGCGGTAATGTCGGGATGTGTGCGGTGAAGATGAGGGCTCTCTCGGCTAAAGAAAACTTAACGTAACGCGTTATTTCACTGGAATCCGTGGCCTTTATTATCACACTATTTGCAAGTCATCCGTTACATGAGTTACACAACGCATTGTGATGGATGAGGTTCAACACAAATGTGAAAGTAGCCTTAACCTGAGTGACAGCAGCGCTAATCGCGCTGCTCACTTCAGTCACTCTGTAGTGTCAGGATGTGTGCGTGGATGATGAGGGCTGTAGTGTCGGGATGTGTGCGGTGAAGATGAGCTGTAGTGTCGGGATGTGTGCGGTGATGATGGGCGCTTTAGTGTCAGGGTGTGTGCGGTGAAGATGTGGGCAGTAGTATCGGGATGTGTGCGGGGATGATGAGGGCTGTTGTGTCGGGATGTGTGCGGGGATGTTGAGGGCTGTAGTGTCGGGATGTGTGCGGGAATGATGAGGGATGTAGTGTTGGGATGTGTGTGGGAATGATGAGGGCTGGAGTGTCGGGATGTGTGCGGTGATGTAGGCGGTAGTGTTGGGATGTGTGCGGTGATGCAGGCGGTAATGTCGGGATGTGTGCGGTGATGTAGGCGGTAATGTCGGGATGTGTGCGGTGATGTAGGCGGTAATGTCGGGATGTGTGCGGTGATGTAGGCGGTAATGTCGGGATATGTGCGGTAATGTGGGCAGCAGTGTCGGGATCTGTGCGGTGATGTAGGCGGTAATGTCGGGGTGTGTGCGGTGATGATGTGGGCAGTAGTGTCAGGATGTGTGCGGTGATGTAGGCGGTAATGTCGGGATGTGTGCGGTGATGTAGGCGGTAATGTCGGCGTGGTGCGGTGATGATGTGGGCGGTAGTGTCGGGATGTGTGCGGTGATGTAGGCGGTAATGTCGGGATGTGTGCGGTGATGTAGGCGGTAATGTCGGGATGTGTGCGGTGATGTAGGCGGTAGTGTCGAGATGTGTGCGGTGATGTAGGCGGTAGTGTCGGGATGTGTGCGGTGATGTAGGCGGTAGTGTCGGGATGTGTGCGGTGAAGATGAGGGCTCTCTCGGCTAAAGAAAACTTAACGTAACGCGTTATTTCACTGGAATCCGTGGCCTTTATTATCACACTATATGCAAGTCATCCGTTACATGAGTTACACAACGCATTGTGATGGATGCCGTTCAACGCAAATGTGAAAGTAGCCTTAACCTGAGTGACAGCAGAGCTAATCGCGCTGCTCACTTCAGTCACTCAGGGGATTAGCGGTCACCGGTGAGTCCTTCACGGGTGACCGCTAATCAGGCTGCCACACACAGACAGAGCCGCGGTATGACAATGAAGTCAGGTGAAGTTCACCCGAGTTTATTTTCATCACGCGACTCTTTCTGTGTGTGCTGTCAGCTGGCATGTAGCAGAGCTGAATTGCCGGGGGAACGCACTGTCAAAAATGCATTAAAAATGCATGCAAAATGCATGGAAAAAGCATCCAAAATGCATGCATTCTGGATGCATTTTTTTTTACAAACGCAGTGTCCAGTCTGCCAGAGGGTGCGTTCTTTTCTGCACTGCAGAGAACGCAACGTGCGCACATACCCAAAATCCATCGTCAAGTGTGAGGAGTGTCATAGCGAAAAACACGTTTCAGTCATCCACCCAACCCCACAAGCTGGAGACACACCGGCTGCAGTCACCACCACTCCCACTCCAAGTCATGGCGGGGAGTCCAAGAATCAGACTGACACCACCACAGCCGTCTCCTGCTCATGCTCAGAGGTATGTGGAGAGGGCCAAATGGAGAAATGTTGTGCCGAATATGCCTCATCAAGGTTTATCCCGAGGGACATCCAGAAAAGGCCATGAAGATGTATGCCATCATAGATGACCAAAGCAACTGGTCCCTGGCAGGAACCAAATTCTTTGAAGCCTTCGGAATTAATGGACCATCAGAACCCTACACCTCGAACACCTGCTCGGGTCGCATATAGACTAGCGGCAGAAGAGCCCAGGGATCCATTGCTTCTCCTATCAATGGGAAGACTGAAATACCTCTACCAACGCTCGTTGAATGTGACCAAATACCTAGCCACAGAAATTAAATTCCTACCCCAGAAGCTGCATTTCATCAACCACACCTAAGACACCTCGCTAGTGTTATCCCACCTTTGGACAACAATGCAGAGATTCTACTCCTGCTCGGCAGAGACAATCTAAGGGTACACAAGGTGCGACAACAGTGTAATGGGCCTGACTATGCACCATACACCCAGAGACTGGACTTGGGATGGGTAGTCATCAGAAATTGACTCCTTCAAGACTTATGTGCATGGAGATGGGCGCACACCCTCCTTAAAGCCATGTCCTCATCACTATGGAGTGAAAGAGAAGTCTCCAGACACAATACAGCTACCTGACATCGCTTCTTCTCTGCATATTGGCTACTTGGGAAGATCAGTCTTTCACACAACCAAGGACGACGATAAAGTAGCCTTGTCAGTAGAGGACAGAGAATTCATCAAAATAATGGACTGTGAGTTTTCTAAAGACAAAACCAACCACTGGGTCTCTCCATTACCTTTCCGATCTACCAGGTTAAGACTCCCAAACAGCCGAGATCAAGCTCAGACCAGATTTAACTCTCTTCAGCATTCTATGAACAGCAAACCTGAAATGAGAGAACATATTGTTGCCTTTATGGACAAAATATTCCGCAACAACCACGCAGAACCTGCTCTATCCTTGAAGAAGAACGAAGAGTGCTGGTATCTACCTTCATTCGGTGTATACCACCCACGGAAACCGAATCAAATAAGGGTTGTCTTCGACTCCAGCGCCAAACATGAGGGCGTATCTGAAGTGGCCGCAGGTCTGACCGCAGCTGAGTTCCCATAATCTGCGCCAACAAAATCCCCACGCTCAGATTTTATGCAAGGGTACATTTCTTTACTGGTAAACATTTCAATAACACACGCAGCTGGCTTAGCAGCACACATAATCAGAGTTTGCTATATGGGCCTCTAACTTTGGACACACAGCACAGAACACAAAAAAACAGCAATGGTAAACAAGAATTCTATCCCTGACTTGCCCTATGGGTTATATTACCAGTCCAAAACACAAGGAGGGAGGGCTCCCACGTAGCAGACCTGAACTCCGCGGCGACTCAAAGGAGCAGAAATGAGGAAATCTTCAGCCCTCTCGCCAGAGGACTAGCTTACAGTCTCTTGTTATGGAGGAAGGAGACGGTCCAGAGGTCCCTTGAGTCCAGGATCACCTCTGCAGCAGTTCTGGCAATCCCTCACACGTCAGCGATGAGGGCAGTCCGAGGCAGATCTGTTCAGGTACAGCTCCAGTAGCTCAGTGTCTTTTTTCCCGCACTTTTTTCCTGTACAACCCGTCCCTGTGGGAGGGGGATCAGATTTTACAGCGTCCGCCCCTCGAGCAATTTCAGCACTTGTCCACAAGGTGGCAGCACCATCCTGTGTAATGTCAGTCTCCATGTCTTTTTCAGCCACAACACAGTGAGAGTTGTTCGCCTCGTTACATATCCCCCCACTGAAAGGTTGGCAGTCCCTGTCAACATTTACAGGTTCCAGGGCAGCGAGGACTGAGGCTGTGGCAGGGGGAGGATGAGAAGCGGGCCATACATACTGGTCCCTATAAGACTGCCCAGGAGGAACCCCGGCAGTGGTGCGGGTAGTACGCCGCAGAGGATTTCCCTCCACTCTATCACCGGTTACACTCTCTACCTCCGTCAATTCCCTAGAGGGAGGGCCAGTCTGCCCAGGTGGGTAACCAGTCCCGGAGTCAACAAGGTCACTATGCTGAGTAATGTCAATGGTGTCAGTCATGTCAGCAGTGTCGTCCTCACCGGGTACTGTGGTCAGGGAGTCAGGCTGGGATCGGCAGGGGCGCAACATATTCCGGTGCAAGGTGCGAGAGTTGCCGCTATCTTCGCCCCGGACTCTGTACACATGACCATCAGGGTAGGGGCGCTCAACTACCCGATAGACTTCAGCTTCCCACTTAGCTCGGAGTTTTCCTTGAGGCTTCTTCATACGAACCAGGACTAGCTGTCCTACTTCTAAGGGTTCTTCCTGTACGGGGAGCGGGTCAGCATGTCTCTGGCCCCGGATTTGTTGGCCTACCAGTCGGTATACAGTTTCCATCTTCTGACGATGAGTGTGTAGCCAGGATGGATAGGTACCGCCGGTATTTTTTTCAGGACTGGTAAGGTTTAGGTCGTGGACCCCTTTTCCTGGGCGGCCAAAGAGAAGGGTGTGTGGGGTAAAACCCGTCACGGAGTGGACTTGATTGTTGTAGGCCCACACTAGATCCGGGAGGAATTGGGGCCATCGGTCTTTCTTGTCATCGGCTAAGGTGCGGATCAACTGGAGTAGAGTCCGGTTAAAGCGCTCACACGCACCATTCCCCTGTGGGTGGTAAGGGGTGGTTCTGGACTTCTGGATCCCATACATCCGATGCAGCTCCTCGATAATTTGACCTTCAAAACAAGCCCCCTGATCAGAGTCCAACCTCTCCGGACACCCATAGACCTGGATGAACTGTCGACAGATGGCCCGCGCAGCTGACTCGGCAGTCTGATCTTTGGTAGCAACAGCAACTGCGAATTTTGTGAAGTGGTCTACCATAACCAGACAGTATTGGTAGCCACCACTCGCCGTCCCAATCGACAGGTAGTCCACCATCAACAGCTCAAGGGGCCGGGATGTCTCAACTGTTTGGACAGGTGCACGCTGTTCAGCGGACTTGTAAAGCTCACAGGTGCGACAGGCTTGGCAGACATCTTCAACCAGCTTGCGGAGTCCCGGACAGTAGATGGACTGTTGGACCCACCGGAAGGTCTTGTCTATTCCAAAGTGGCCGTTCCTCTTGTGTGCTTCTCCCACCATCTCACGGGCCATTTGGGCCGGCACTACAACCTGTAGGCACCCCTCCAGCATGTGGGATAGGAAGATCCTCCGGTATAGCACTCCTTCTCTCAGACTCAGATGATCCCATTGGCTGAGCAGGTCAGGGTACTGGTGGACAGTCGTGACCGCGTGTCAGAGGACGGCTTCTGCTGTTGCTTCACCCATTGTTTGAGTAGGGCACATTCAGCATTCCGGTCCTGGATTCTGCACCATTCCTGTGGGGACAGTGGGGACCCTACTGGAGTGCCAGCCTCATCCACAGCATACTGGCGGCAATCCATCATCTGCCAGGCTAATCTTGCGAAGTCAGGCATCTCGTCTCCTTCCAGCTCTTCGTCCCGGTCCTTAGTGGGCGAGGGGGATGTCCTTCTGGACAGGCTGTCCGCATTCTGATTTTCAGCCCCAGCTCTATATTTAATTTTGTAGTTAAACTTGGAGAGCCGAGCCATCCATCGCTGCTCCATAGCCCCAAGTTTTGCATTTTCTAAGTGGGCCAAAGGGTTGTTGTCCGTCAGGACTAGTACTTCTGTCCCCGTCAGATATCCGGCAAATTTCTCAGTCATTGCCCACATCAAGGCCAACAGCTCCAGCCGGAATGAACTGTAATTGGTGGGATTCTTTTCACCTTCATGTAGGGACCTACTGGCATAGGCTACAACGCGTTCCTTGCCTGTGAGAGTACTGCCCCCAGACCCTGTAGGCTGGCGTCAGTATGTAATTGAAAGGGCAGGGTGTAATCTGCATATGCCAGGATGGGGGATGACGTCAAGGCACCCTTTAGAGCTTGGAAGGACTCTTCTTGGGTAGGCCCCCAATTGATGCGGCGTCCTCTGGGACTGTTGGTGGTCCCTCGAAGCAGGTCGTGCAGTGGTGCGGCAAGCCGGGCGAAGTTCTTGACGAACCGACGGTAGTAGCCTGCCAGTCCCAGGAAAGCCCTGACCTCCTTGACAGTTGTGGGCTGGGGCCAGTCCCGTACGGCGGCTATTTTCTCCGGCGATGGTTGTACACCTTCGGCCGAGATCCTGTGGCCAATGCAAACGATCTCCTGCTGTAGAAGATGGCACTTGCTGGGTTTCAACTTCAAGCCATGTTCCCTTAACCTCTGGAACACGCGGCCCAGCTTCTGTAGATGTTCTTCGAACGTGGCTGAATAGACCACAATGTCATCAAGGTAGATGAGGGTGAAGTCGAAATTGAAGTCTCCCAAGCAGCGCTCCATCAACCTCTGGAAAGTTCCCGGCGCGTTGTTCAGGCCGAAGGGCATCCTGTCAAACTCGTACAGGCCCATGGGTAGGATGAAAGCGGTCTTTTCTCTGTCCTTTTCGCTCATGGGTACCTGCCAATAGCCGCTGGCCAGATCCAGGGAGGAAAAGTACTTGGCTTTCTTCAGAGCCGTCAGGGATTCTTCGATCCTCGGCAAAGGGTATGAGTCCCGGATGGTGCAAGCATTCAGGCGGCGGTAGTCCACACAGAACCTCAGGGATCAGTCTTTCTTTTTAATTATTACCACCGGTGCAGCCCAGGGGCTCTGGCTCTCTCGTACCACTCCGGCATGGAGCATGGAATTCAGGAGGCTTTTCACTTCTTGGTATTGCTGGGGTGGTATCTGCCGGTATCTCTCACGGATAGGAGAAGCGTTACCCGTAGGAATCTCATGTTGGATACTGGTGGTGCATCCAAAGTCGGTGTCATGCCAGGCAAAGGACGCCTGGTGTTCCTGTAGTATTTTTTCCACCTGTGACACTTCCTGTTTAGAGTATTGGGATGTATCCAGCTGACACTTCTCTAGCAGCTCCTTTCCAGCTTCAGTGTCATCTGTGGTGGTGGCCATGGCGGAGACAGTCACTGTCCAGTCTCCCTCTGTCGATGGGGCAAACTGGAGGGGTCCCCTGGGATTCACCTCTGTAGGTAGGGCGTAGACTCTGGCGAGCTGTGTCCCCGCTTCTAGGTCGACGCCTACACTAGCCGTATTGCTCAGACGGACAGGGATCCTTCCCCTCTTCACGACAGCCAGAGTGCGAGCGACTAATGGGTTCAGTTTCCCTCCCTCGGGGTTTGCGGCTCAATCAGTACCTCCACGCCTTCAAGCGGTCTTGTGGTGCTAAGGGGTAGCAAGATAATTGTCTCCTTTTCAGCCGGTGATCCTAGTGTGGTGAGGCACGGTGATAGTGGCTATGGGCCGTTGTTCCTCTGCCATTTGCTGTAGGCTGCAGGCCCGAACCACTCTTCGGAATGCTCGGCGGGTGGCCCCGTGTGTGGTAACTTCCTGCCAGTACTTGGGTCCCCGCTTGGTAAACAATACCAGGTCCAGGTCTTTCAGGATGTTCATCCCAATAATCATGGGCGTTTCCGAACCGAAGCCTTCTTTGACCACGATTATCCCCCTCTTCCCGAGGTCCTGTCCACACATTTCGGTGCTCATCCAAGCTACTCCCGTTACTGGAATGGGTAGATTATTGGCCGCTTTGATCTTGATGACGGTACTCGGGTCATAAGCAGCCTGTGGTTGTAGATATTTCTCGTAAAACTGTTCTGAGATGGTGGACACCTGGGATCCAGTATCCATTAGTCCTTGCACGGCAACCCCCTCTAGCATTACTTTCAGTGTAGGGCTGTTTGATGCAAGCTTGCTCCTTTGTTGGCTTCTTTTCTCCGTGGTCTTCCCGGTCGAGTGAGCCTCCTCAGCCGGGGTGTCTAGTTTAAAGGTGCCTGCTGTTGAGAGGCATGGCTTGGCGGTTCTAGTGAATAGGCCTGGGGTTCCATCCGCTGTTTCGAGTGAAACTTCGCTTGCTGGGGTGTTTGAGAGTCCATTCGATGGAACGGCTGCGGGTCGGGTTGGAAGGAGTTCTGAGGGCAACAGTTTGCTCTGTGACGGGGGTCACCACATGTCCAGCACTTTCCCATAGGCCGGCTAGGTTGCCGTCTCACTTGCCTATCCGCCTGTTGGTCTAATGTGAGCTGCAGCACCTGCTTCTGTAAATCTGCCACCATCTGCTTCAGTTCCTCCGTGTCGCTGTTCGGAGTATTTGTACTGTACATGGATCTGCAAGTAGCGGTATAAGTCTCTGTTCCCATAACAGGTCCCCTAGAACGTTCTATGGCTTCTTGTTTAACCTCAGCAAACGTAAGGGCTGGATTTATCCGGAGTAAGTCCTGCAATGAGCGGTTGAGATACCGATCTCTCAGTCCTATTACGAATTGGTCTCTCAGCACCAGGTCGTGGGAGGATGTACCAGCTAGATTTTCTCCATTTTTGCAGGTTTGTTCCAGCAGTACTTGGAGGGCGTTCGCATATCGGGGAATGTCCTCCCACTCGAGCTGTGTACGCTGGAAGAACATGTAGCGCAGTGTTCCCAGGTATCTGGTTGGCCCATAGGTGTTCTCTAGCACCCGCACCAAGTCATCTAATGTACGCTGGCCCCTAACCGTCTCCAGTCTGACCGTCGTCCATGCCTCCCCCTCCAGCGTCAGCATATCCATTTCTGCTAAGGTCTTAGGATCAACATTATACATTTCCCCCACTATCCTAAGTTGTTCCGCCCATTCAGGTACAGGGTAATTCCGTCCATTAAACTTTCTCACTTGATTTACAATAGACGCCGGAGGAGCTTTCTGACTATAAGCTACCACCGGAAGGGGATTTTGCTGGTCACAGATCCTGCCGACTACGCCAGATGAAGTGGCCGCAGGTCTGACCGCAGCTGAGTTCCCATAATCTGCGCCAACAAAATCCCCATGCTCAGATTTTATGCAAGGGTACATTTCTTTACTGGTAAACATTTCAATAACACACGCAGCTGGCTTAGCAGCACACATAATCAGAGTTGCTATACGGGCCTCTAACTTCGGACACACGGCACAGAACACAAAAAAACAGCAATGGTAAACAAAAATTCTGTCCCTGACTTGCCCTATGGGTTATATTACCAGTCCAAAACACAAGGAGGGAGGGCTCCCACGTAGCCTGGACTCCGGGTAAACAGCGGCGACTCAAAGGAGCAGAGATGGGGAAATCTTCAGCCCTCTCGCCAGAGGACTAGCTTACAGTCTCTTGTTATGGAGGAAGGAGACGGTCCAGAGGTCCCTTGAGTCCAGGATCACCTCTGCAGCAGTTCTGGCAATCCCTCACACGTCAGCGATGAGGGCAGTCCGAGGCAGATCTGTTCAGGTACAGCTCCAGTAGCTCAGTGTCTTTTTTCCCGCACTTTTTTCCTGTATAACCCGTCCCTGTGGGAGGGGGATCAGATTTTACAGCGTCCGCCCCTCGAGCAATTTCAGCACTTGTCCACAAGGTGGCAGCACCATCCTGTGTAATGTCAGTCTCCATGTCTTTGTCAGCCACAACACAGTGAGAGTTGTTCGCCTCGTTACATATCCCTTAACGATGTTCTCCTGACAGGTCCTAACCTAACAAACAACTTGGCAGGAGTATTGCTGAGGTTCAGAAAAGAGCTTGTCGCCATCACTGCCGATATTGAACAGATGTTCCACTGTTTCCTAGTCAGAGAGGACCACCGGAACTTCCTCAGATTTCTGTGGTACAAGGACAATGACACCAATAAAGAGATGGTGGAATATCGTATGAGGGTCCACGTATTTGGAAACAGCCCTTCACCCACAGTTGCAACCTATAGCCTCCGGAGAACCACATTAGAGGGAGAGACTGAGTATGGAACAGACGCCAGAGACTTTGTTGAGAAAGACTTTAATGTAGATGATGGGCTCAAATCACTACCCACCGAGGAAAAAGCCATTTATTTGCTGAAAAGGACCCAAGGCATGCTGTCCCAGGCAAAACTCAAGTTACACAAAATTGCTTCAAACAGCCTGACCGTAATGAGAGCCTTTGAGTCGGGTGATCACGCGCCTGGGTTCAAGGACATTGACTTCGGCCTAGATAGTCCACCCGTGCAGAGGAGCCTGGGCATCAGATGGGATCTTGCAGCTGATTACTTTGGATTTCAAGTAAGTTGCTCAGACAAGCCATTCACAAAACGTGGTGTTCTTTCTATAGTGAACAGGTTATTCGACCCGCTGGGATTTCTGGCGCCTATCACTATACAAGGCAAATCCCTGACAATTCTCTGAAACCGTCAAGGACTGGGATACCCCACTCCCTCCTGACAAACAGCAAAAATGGGAAGCTTGGAAACAGTTGTTGTGTGGGTTGAACAACATTCACATCCCAAGAAGTTATATCAAAATCTCACTCACCTCTAGCATAAAGAAGGAAGTCCACATCTTCCTCCACAGAAGCCATAGCAGCGGTTGCATACCTGAAAGTGACAGACCCCAATGGACAAAACTACGTTGGATTTGTATTTGGCAAGGCTAAGCGAGCCCCGAAGCCCGACCATACCATTCCCAGACTGGAACTCTGTGGCACCGTTTTGGCAGTGGAAATTGCCGACTGGGAGACGGCGAACAGCGGCAGGAGGGGAGACAGGAGTTGAATTAGAGCCCGCCCATCTGGCCAACCAAACTCATTTGCATAGGAAATGGTAAGATTTTATAAAGTTCTTTTAGGGGTGTGCAAGGGGGGCCAGCAACAAGGTGCACCTTCCTAGAATGCAGCCCAGGAGCTGCGCAGAAGGTGATATTTTTGGTTTAATAGGGAATAAACTGTTGGCAGGTTCCCTTTAAGCATACAAATTACAATTTTTTAGAAATCACCTTAATTTATATTTTATATTTATATTAATTTATATATAAACTTTGATAAGGAGATTGACAGGAAAATATATTTTGATCTCACAAGGAAAAATTTGCTGAAAAGTTTTAAGCTACATTTTACATCTCTTCATTTCCATTTTTATGAATTCAGATTTATCAGTCTAAATGCATTGCTTGTCTAGATCAATGTCCCCAATGGTAAATCTTTTGTCATTTTAAGATCAGGTAATCTAGAAATCTGATTATATTTACATTTAACAAAACAAATGCAATAAAATAAGTATAAAAAAAACAACAAAAAAACAAAACACTGGTCCAAGCAGTGACTATGGGGGAAGCCAGAGAGTTGGTCAAAATGCATTCACTGAAATATGGCTGTATAAATGGTGAGCACATGTAATGGTGGTGATTTTTTTTTTCTCTAAACTTAAAAGATAATTAATATAAAAAATATTAAACAAAACAGATTGATACAGAAGAATGGCACCAGTGCTCATAAATAGAGAATGTAGGTCAGCATGAATGGCGATCACTGGCAGGTATAGTGCGATGAGTACCCGGCCCCTCCCTCACACTCCGTAGTCTCCGTCCCCCGCCTCCTGTGCCCAGTAGTGATGGGCAGTCCGGCTCTTTTTGGTGATCTGGTTCCTATGGCTCCGCTCACCAAAAAGAGCCGGATCTTTCAGCTTGTTCTCGGCTCCTTATTAAATATGTGTTCACTCCAGGTGAACACATATTTAAGATTATAGTAACGACGCCAAATCCCCGCCCACCCGTGGCTAAACCACACCCACTTACAAGCGGCCAATTAGATTGCTGAGTAGGTGGAGTTTAGCCGAGGGTGGCCGGGGTTTTGGTGGCGACAAGAGCCGTTTAGATATTTCAGTGGCTCTCATTAGTGATCCGGCTCCTGTTGTTCACAGCAGGGAGCTGGATCTTTGTGTCGGATCGTTCGCGACCAACACATCACTAGTGTCCAGCTACGTGCACTCTGAATTCCAGCCGATTTAGTGTCCAGTTCAATAAGGCAAGGAACAAGAAAGTTGCACACTTGCTTTCAGAGACACTATCAGCGCTGTGTCCTCAGCGCTTTATCATGCTTACTGCCCGACACACAGGGAACTGTCCCCCACCCTCCCCCGTGCACGCTGTCTGTGTCATCATGTCATCTGTGTCTGTGCATCAATCTGTGTCCCGCTCCCTGCCAGCCCCGCGGCTGCTCACACTGCAGTGTCAGTGTCTGTCTGCACTGCAGTCAGTGTCAGCAGCTTCCACACTGCAGTGCTGGCAGCCGCGGGGATGACGAGCGCTCCTGTCAGGAGCTTAGATGAGATCATTACCTGCGGTGACAATCTCCTGACGTCACCGCTGTCACTGCCTTCTATGCCTGCGCGTTCTCATGTCTCGCGGGCGGTCCGAGACTGTCACTAGCGGTGACGTCACAGGCTCCCGCGATACTGCTGAGAACGCGGTGGGCATATAAGTCAATGACAGCGCTGACATCAGCAGTGCAGGAGATCGTCACTGCAGGTAATGATCTCAGCTAACCTCCTGAAGTCAGCGCTCGTCATGCCCTGCAGTAACCTAAAAATAATGACATGGCCCCCTTATTCACCAGATCTGAACCCCATAGAGAACCTGTAGTCCCTCACAAAATGTAAGATCTACAGGGAGGAAAACGGTACACCTCTGTGTCTCTCAGTGTCTGGGAGGCTGTGGTGGCTGCCACATGCAATGTTGATCGTAAAAAGATCAAGCAACTGACAGAATCTATGGATGGTAGGCTGCTGAGTGTCATCATAAAGAAAGGTGGCTATATTGGTCACTCTTTTTTTGGGTTTTGTTTTTGCATGTCAGAAATGTTTATTTTGAAATTTTGTGCAGTTTTATTGGTTTACCTGGTGAAAATAAACAAGTGAGATGGGAATAGATTTTGTTTTTATTAAGTTGCCTAATAATTTTGCACAGTAATAGTTACCTGCACAAACAGATATCCTCCTAAGATAGCCAAAGCTAAAAAAAACCACTCCAACTGCCAAAAATATTAAGCTTTGATATTTATGAGTCTTTTGGGTTGATTGAGAACATAGTTGTTGATCAATAATAAAAAAAAACCTCTAAAATACAATTTTACTTAATAATTCTGCACACAGGGTATTTTAACAAAAAGTAACCATGAACATACAGTACATAATTATTTTTTCCATGTCAAAGGTGTCCATAGGCCACAGTGGAAAACGTTTCACCATCCATGGTCCTGAAATACATAACGATGTGCAGCTCACATACTGTGTAACCTACTTATGGGGTAAGAGTGGTTGCATTTGTTTATGCTTTACTTTAGATGGTGAGTAGCAAACAAAATGTTAAGTCTAATGGAGTCTCTATACTTTCATAACTTTATGTCTAAACAGGAACAGAACAATGTTCAGCCACACATTTGATTTCTGCTACAGATACTGTGATTTGTCCTTCTTCACCTTTCCATTTGGCTAAATATACCCCAAGATGTGTCATGAGATGACCACCTTTGGAAAAAACAAACAATCATGATTTCAAAATACTCTGTTGTGTGATGTTTATTCTATATGTGGCCACCTACTGGTTGTGATCTGACTGGTCAGCAGTTTTGTTGGGTTTTTGAATTTATATAATAAGAAATTGTAATCCTTAAAGAGAATCTGTCTCCGGGTTTTTGCAACCTAATCTGAAAGCAGCCTAACATAGGAGCTGAGATCCTGATTCCAGTGATGTGTCACTTACTGAGCTCCTTAGGCTATGTTCACACAGGGCTTTTTTTTGGTAATTTTTTTTTCCTGACCAAAACCTGATCTTGTGGCAGGAAATCTCCTTTGAGTTATCATGCGTTTTTTAGTGACATTTTTGTTGCAGATTTGGTGCGGATATGCTGCTTTTTTTCTACAAAATGTGTTGCATCAATGAAAAAATGCAGCAAATCTGCAGCAAAGAATTGACATGCTCATTCTTTAACACTAGAACTACTGGACTCGTGACACCTATATAGAAATACATGGTGCAAAGTAGTCAAAATGACTACCTCAGTAGTTCTAGTGTTAAAAACCTGAGCAAAAACGCAGGTATTTGACAAAACAGTCAGGAAAAAAAACTGATGTGTTTGTGTGTGTGCGTGTGTGTGTGCGCATGAGATTTCAGAAATCTCAGACTTTGCTGGGACTGTAAAAAGCAGCTTTTTATTAGCATGAATTTGCATAAAACCAAGGCAAATCTGCAGCTAAAAAACGCAGCAAAAACTTACCAAAAAAGCCCTGGGTAAACATAGCCTTACTGTAGTGTTGATAAAATCACTGTTTAACCAGCAGTAGATTATCATTACAGGACTACTTGGCGTACTGCAGGTAGTCCAGCATATTCATTGGCTCTATATAACTTCGAGATGGGCAGCAGAGGAAGCATTGATTTTAATCAAAATGGCAGCAAACAGCTCAGTAAGTGACACATTGCTGGAATCAGGGTCTCTGTCTCTACATTATGCTGCTCTTATTTACCTGGTAACAGATTCTCTTTAAGGAAATTCACAGAAAGTTGTACTTGTGAGCAGCTATAATGCATATAGGTAAGAACTAAGCGTGCTAAATTGGCTGTTTGTGCGATGTTGTACCCAGTAATTTTGAACTACAGAGAAAATTCTGAAAATTGACCAGATGCAGGATGTTAAACTATAAAACCAATTAATCTAAATGACATTACCAAATTTTTATATTTAAAGGGAACATGTTGCCTGTTTTTTTCCCTTATGAGCTGCGGCCACCACCAGTGAGCCCTTATATACAGCATTGTAGAATAATGTATATAAGAGCCCAGGCCGATCTATATAACATAAAAAAAGATCTTTTAGGGTGGTCCGGTCCGATCGGCGTCACTGGTCTCGGTCCGGCACCTCCTCTTTGCTTGTTATCGTCATCATCTTTACCTGCTTTGTGTGGATGACGCGTCCTACAATATCCACATGGACAAAAATACAAGCAAATAAACACCCTACACCACAAACAATGTAATTAATGGGAGTAAATCTATGTGTACTCAAGGGCATGACCAGACTATAACCATAACGATCATCGGAACCAAAACTGGAAAAGGTACGCACAAAAAAAGAGTAAAAATGTCATAAAATATAATAAATAAGTAAATAATAAAAATCAGGAGAAAGGACAAAAATAGTCCCACAAAACGTATAACAAAAACGGGGGGCGATGTGCTCAATATTAATTATACACCATAAATTACAACAAAACCCTGCTAAGGAAAAAAATCAAGGATACAAAAATTAATAATGTTCAATACAAAAAAATATATAAAGGTTATCTCATTAAATAGTACACATAGTATTGTGGCAGTATGTATAAAGTCCAGCTGCTAACATTAAATATAAAGTGCAGGAATGCAATAAATAGACTGATATATGGAATAGATATTAATTTATTAATTAGTGTGATTAATAGTTAAAGTGTATGTGTGTAGCAACCCAACTAATAAATAATTAATCATGAATAGTAAAGTGCAAGTGCAAATATCATAAATAATCAATTAGTTGTATCCATAAATATAAAGTGAATGTGTTGGCTGCATTCACTGCTACACTATAACTAAAGTGTGAGTGCAGAGTCATATAGAAAAAGTGCTGTTGACATATACCGGTATCTATTAGATGGGACTGACTATCAGAATATAAATGTAAACAAAGTATATACTAATCTTAGGGGGGTAAAGGGAAAAGTGCTAGGGAGGCTAGTCCTGAACTGACACACCCCAATAGGTTTGCAAACTTGGCAGATGAGGGGGATGTCATTACAGGGGTAGCATTGCTGCAGCAAGGCATGACCTCTGAACGCCAGAGGAGTGTCTGCTCCAGTAAGGGGGGGAATAGGAGTGCAGGGCAGGCAAGACAGGTACTGGTAGTGGGGGACTCAATTATTAGCGGGACAGATAGGGCAATCTGTCACAAAGACAGGGATCGCCGAACAGTGTGTTGTCTTCCTGGCGCTCGAGTTCGGCACATCGCTGATCGGGTTGACAGATTACTGGGAGGGGCTGGGGAGGACCCAGCGGTCATTGTACATATTGGCACAAATGACAAAGTTAGAGGTAGGTGGAAGGTCCTTAAAGATGATTTCAGGGAATTAGGTTGTAAGCTTAAAGCATGGACCTCAAAGGTGGTATTTTCGGAAATACTACCTGTGCCACGAGCCACACCAGAGAGGCAAAGAGAGATCAGGGAGGTTAACAGGTGGCTCAAGAATTGGTGTAGGAAAGAGAGTTTTGGGTTCCTGGAGAATTGGGCCGACTTTTCAGTTGGCTACAGATTCTATGCTAGGGATGGGCTGCATCTTAATGGGGAGGGTGCAGCTCTGCTGGGGCAGAAAATGGCTAGAAGGTTGGAGGAGTGTTTAAACTAGGAATGGGGGGCGAGGGTATTCACTTTATAGAAGGGGAATGTAGTGCAGATAGTGACCAGGGCACAAGTAATGAAATTGGGGGTGGTACGGGGGGAAGGGTTAGGACAGTCAATACAGTAAGCAGGAATATAGGTACAGAGTCATACGTAACGTGCATGTACACTAATGCCCGAAGCCTCACAAATAAGGTGGAGGAATTAGAATTAATATTGTTGGAAGAAAATTATGATATAGTGGGGATATCAGAGACATGGCTGGATGAGAGCTATGACTGGGCTGTTAATTTACAGGGTTATAGCCTATTCAGGAATGACCGTACAAATAAGCGAGGGGGAGGTGTGTGTCTATATGTAAAATCATCCTTAAAACCCATCCTGCGTGACAACATATGTGAGGGTACTGAGAATGTAGAGTCCCTATGGGTGGAGATAACGGGGGGGAGAATGAATAATAAAATACTGATAGGGGTGTGTTATAAGACGCCGAATATTATGGAAGAGGTAGAGAATCTCCTCATAAAGCAAATTGATAAAGCAGCGAGTCTCGGAGAGGTAATTATTATGGGGGACTTTAACTATCCTGATATAAATTGGGGAACAGAAACTTGCAGTTCCAGCAAAGGAAATAGATTTTTGATAACAATGAAAGATAATTACCTTTCACAAATGGTACAGGACCCCACAAGAGGGGGAGCACTACTAGACCTTGTACTAACCAATAGGCCAGACCGCATATCAAATATACAAGTTGGGGGTTACTTGGGGAATAGTGATCACAAAATAATAAGTTTTCATGTGTTCTTTAGTAAGATGTATAGTAGAGGGGCTACAAGGACACTAAACTTCAGGAAAGCAAATTTTAAACGGTTGAGAGATGATCTTAGTGCAATAAACTGGGATGATGTACTAAGTAATAAAAGTACACAAAGCAAATGGGAGACTTTTATGAGCATCCTGAATAGGGCTTGTGCAGAAAATATACCCTATGGGAACAAACATGCTAGAAATAGGAGGAAACCCCTATGGCTAAATAGAGCTGTAAGGGAAGCAATAAAAGAAAAACAGAAAGCCTTAAAAGAATTAAAGAGGGTAGGTAGTGATGAGGCATTATATAATTATAGAAAATTAAATAAAATATGTAAAAAGCAAATTAAGTTAGCTAAGTTTGAGACAGAGAGACTCATTGCGAGAGAAAGTAAAAATAATCCTAAAATATTCTTTAACTACATAAACAGTAAAAAACTGAAAAGCGATAGTGTTGGCCCCCTTAAAAATAGTCTTGGTGAAATGGTGGAAGGGGATGAGGGTAAAGCCAACCTGCTGAATGACTTTTATTCTACGGTTTTTATACAAGAAAATGCCATGGCAGATGACAGGACCAGTGATGCCATAAATTCACCCTTGAATATTACCTGCTTAACCCAGCAGGAAGTACGCCGCCGCCTCGAAATCACTAAGGTTGGCAAATCTCCGGGCCCGGATGGCATACACCCCAGAGTACTACAGGAATTGAGTTCTGTGATAGATAGACCATTATTTTTAATCTTCTCAGATTCCTTAATAACAGGGTCGGTACCGCAGGACTGGCGCATAGCAAATGTGGTGCCAATATTCAAAAAGGGGACAAAAACTGAGCCGGGAAATTATAGGCCGGTAAGTTTAACCTCTACGGTTGGTAAAATCCTTGAAGGTTTCTTGAGAGATGCTATACTGGAGTATCTCAAGAAAAATAACCTTATGACAGAGTATCAACATGGGTTTATGAGGGATCGATCCTGTCAAACTAATTTGATCAGCTTCTATGAAGAGGTAAGTTCAAGCCTGGACCAGGGAAATGCAGTGGATGTTGTGTATATGGACTTTTCAAAAGCTTTTGATACGGTGCCACACAAAAGGTTGGTACATAAAATGAGAATAATGGGGATAGGGGAAAATATGTGTAACTGGGTTAAAAACTGGCTCAGTGATAGGAAACAAAGGGTGGTTATTAATGGTACGTACTCGGACTGGGTCTCAGTTCATAGTGGGGTACCACAGGGGTCAGTATTGGGCCCGCTTCTTTTCAACATATTTATAAATGACCTTGTTGGGGGCATGCGGAGTAGAATTTCAATATTTGCAGATGATACTAAACTCTGCAGGGTAATCAATACAGAGGAGGATAATTTTATATTACAGGGAGATTTATGTAAATTGGAGGATTGGGCTGAGAAGTGGCAATTGAAGTTTAATGTAGATAAATGTAAGGTCATGCACTTGGGTAGAGGAAATAACATTTATGATTATGTACTTAATTGTAGAACACTGGGTAAAACAGACACAGAAAAAGACTTGGGTGTATGGGTGGATGGTAAACTTCACTTTAGTGGACAGTGTCAGGCAGCTGCTGCCAGGGCTAATAAAATAATGGGATGTATTAAAAGAGGTATAAGTGTTCATGAAAAAAATATAGTTCTACCTCTGTACAAGTCACTAGTGCGACCGCACGTAGAATACTGTGTACAATTCTGGTCACCGATATATAAGAAGGACATAGCTGAACTGGAGAGGGTGCAAAGAAGAGCGACCAAGATTATTAGAGGAATGGGGGGGCTGCAATACGAAGACAGGTTATTAAACTTGGGGTTATTTAGTCTGGAAAAACGAAGGCTTAGGATAGATCTAATCACAATGTATAAATATATGAGGGGACAGTACAGAGACCTTTCCAAAGATCTATTTACACCTAGGCCTGCGACTGGAACACGGGGGCATCCGCTACGTCTTGAGGAAAGAAGGTTTAATCATAATCACAGACGAGGATTCTTTACTGTACGAGCAGTGAGACTATGGAATTCTCTGCCGCATGATGTTGTAATGAGTGATTCACTACTAACATTTAAGCAGAGCCTGGATGCCTTTCTTGAAAAATTTAATATAACCAGTTATGTATATTAGATTTTATGACAGGGTATTGATCCAGGGAACTAGTCTGATTGCCGGATGTGGAGTCAGGAAGGAAATGTTTTCCCCATTGGAACTTGTTTGCCACATTGGGGTTTTTTGCCTTCCTCTGGATCAACATGTTAGGCTACGGGTTGAACTAGATGGACTTAGAGTCTCCCTTCAACCTTAAAACTATGATACTATGATACTATGAATCACAGTAACCAAATAAAGTGCCTTGTGCAGATATGGTGCCATTCGTGCCTCCAGTTAAGCTCCCTTACCCCTTACACACGTTTCGCGTGTTTAATTTCCACTTACTCATGGGGATCCCTATGGGGTGCTGAAAGGGAACCTGTCACCAGAATTTTCAATATTAACCCAAAAGTAGGAGCTTCTGCAGCTCTTGGGCTGCATTCTATGAAGGTGCACCTTGTTCCTGACTCCCCTTGCAGACCTCAGAAATAACTTTAGAAAATCTGCCACCACGTATGCAAATGACGTCTTCTGGTCATATGGACGTGCTCTTTTTTGGCTCCTGTCCCCCGCTCCTGCCACTGTTGCCATCCTCCTTTAATGTTTGATGATTGACACGTCTGATGCCTCCATCATCATCCACATAGCTGGGCTGAATCTCGTGCCTGCGCAGTTATTCCCGGCTCACGCAGGCGAACTTCGCTTTGGCCCATTGTGGGCAAAGCCAAAAACATAGGAGCCCACGAGCTCTTTGCACAGACACGAGATTGTGAGCGAGCTGACGGGCTAGCGCAAGGGCACCTATGTAGCATACTGCGACTTCTCTCATCCAGAATCTGGAGGAGCAAAAAACTGATAATCTGCTCTCCCTCATTGACTAACACTGGTCCGAGTGCAATGTGAGATTTCCTCGCATTGCACTCGTCCGATTCATACGCTCGTGTGAGCATACCCTTACAATGAGTTCTGCTTTGAAAACTGTTGTCAAGAATTATGTTACCACAGCATTATATTCTCATCTGTTTTATTCACTGTGGAAATAATACCATAAAATGCATAATATGATTTTGACATGTTGAATGTACTCATGCAGCACCAACAACCTGCAGTTTAAGAACAAGGCAGATCTTCTGAAATATAAGTATCACGCTGTACAAAGGTTAGTAAGACGCAGTACAGCGTAATCCCCACTAGGTGGCAGCAGAGTAGTGAAGGAGAGCCAAAGAAACACTGTAATGGAGAGGCAGCTGAAGTACAGCAAAGTAACTTCAGCAAGCAGTTCACAGGCAAGCCACCAGGGGGCAATAGAGTAGCCAAACAGTCAGGGTCGAGCTGGGAAGTCAAGTCACTGCAAAGGGAGGATCAATATCAAGTCAGAAAACAGAACCGAGTCGGAAGGCGGGAGGTCAGGTAAACAGAGTGAAACACAAACAAAAACAGGAGCATGAAGGCAGGGACCAGGATAGGCAGACGAACGGGGGAGCTTCAAAGTCAGGACACAGTAGCACGGAGGCAGGACAGATCAGGAACACTCACCAGAGCCAGTATACAAGCTGCAAGGCAGAAATATCACTGGCACTGAGCCATAGGTAGAGAGGCAATATATAGCGCCCTGGGTTCCAGAACAAGGCAAGGAAAGTTAACCCCTGACATGACCAGGCCACTGCTGGGTGTAACTAGCAGGGAAAAGCTGGCCTGGATCATGCCAATAAGAATCTTCTCTGTGTGGTAATTAGAGTAAAGTAAAGAAAACATCTTTGCTTTATTACACCTGGTGCTTGGTAAATCAGTATATATCGCCGGAGAAGAAAGTACAGCAGGAGAAATATTTACCGGACTTGAAGGTGGGTTCGGCTGTTGAACCTTCTTCTTTCCCATTCTCCTTCCTGCCAGGTGAATTTTAACACGTTGGCGGGTCCTGTGCAAATAATTTCATGAGTGCCCCCCAATCAAAAAGAAAAATAATGTGGTGTAAAAAATTTATGCCAGCACATTAACCACTTTCCGACTTGTGACGTACAACACAAGGGGTGTGCAGTGCAGGCGAATGGAGCGGGCTGAGAAGCTTCATACTAGGGGGTGTCGGCTGTATTATACAGCCAGCAACTGCAAATAACAGCTCCAATTGCATTTACTTAACCACTGTAAAGGGAATCTGTAATTCTGGATAACACTATGAATCTGCAAATATAGGGTTAAACTGCAAAAATAAATGGCTGTAAATAGCATTAGTGCCCGGCTTACATTCTGGAAGTGCGGGTTTTATGAGAAAATGAACATTTTCCTCCCTGGAACAGCTGGCTTTCAGTCATACAGACATGCGGCACGATTACAGTCACTACTCACAACGCTATTAACAACTACTGTAAACTTGACGTAGAATTTTGACTGACAGCTGGCTTTGCAAGCGCATTAGTATAGAGTCGGCTGTCAGTCAGTGCCGGGACGTGCTTACTGCCTCTGCTTACTGTATATTAAGTGGTGACTAAAGCCGTACTGGCACACCGGTATGACTGAAAGCCAATGGCTCCCGGAAGAAATTAAAGGGATATTCCCATCTCCAAGATCCTATCCTAATGGGTTGTAGGTGTAATAATAAGAATATCAGCAAAAAAAACTCCAATTAGAAATGTAGTATAGTTCTTCAGAAAATCTATGTCACTTATCTCATGTTCAGGGCATTAAAGTAGCTTAGGTAGTCAAGGTTGCAGCCACACACGTATAGGCAGTTGGTAGTGGTCGTAACCATGGATACCTGAGCTGCAATGCCCTGCACGTGAGGTAAGAGACACAGCTATATCAGGATATATACTACAATTCTAATTGGAGTTATTTTCTAATATTCTTATTATTACACCTACTACATATGGAGATAGAATTATGGAGATAGAGTTTTGGAGATGGGAATGCCCCTTTAAGTTAATTTTCTCCTGATAGCCACACTTTCTGTTAGGTAGTCAGACAGCTTTCCAACACTATTAGCCTGCAGATTACCCTGTATCTGCAGGTTAATACACTGTAGTGTTTTCCAACGTGACAGATTCCCTTTAATGCAATCTCTGAAAGTAGTATTTAAAATGGTGGGATTGACTAACGTCATTATCCCTGCACTCACTGACCCCTATACAATATGATCACAGGGGCCAATGGACTTATTTTTTTTCCATAGCAGTCATTGTTCTCCTGTAGGCCCCTCATCACCGCTATGTTGGTGTTCCTACGAAACGTAGACCCAGTGTCATAATTCTGGTTGGTGGTGCTCTGCTGTCCTGCAGATCCTATTCTTGGTTTTGAATTATTCTCTGGTGGGCTGGTTGTTCCAGGTCTCTGGCTCAGTGGGAGGGGCTTGTTCATTGGAGCCTCGTTCCGAGTGATTGCTCTGCTTTTTTTTGGAGCTACTTTACCCGGAACGCTGCCAGAGATAGTTCCTGTGTTGCAGCAGATGTTGCTGACTTCCGTAAGTGATCGTCTTGATTTTGTCCCGCCTCCTCATTCCTAGTATCCTCCTCCTCCTGTTTCCCCGACCCCGACTTGACTCCCTGACTCCCAGACCCCCAGCTTGTATCCTGACCTCGGCTCCGCTCTCTTCCTTTGTGCCTGATGTGTCTTCCTGGCTTCCAGACCCTCGGCTTGTATCCTGACCTCGGCTCCGCTTTCTCCCTTTGTACCTGATGTGTCTTCCTGGGTTCCAGACCCCTGGCTTGTATCCTGATCTTGGCTCTGCTCTGTCCCTTGTAACTGACACAAATTCCTGGCTCCTGACCTTTGGTTTGTTTGACCACTCCTCCACTAGTGTATCTAGTGACATCTAGTGTTAGAGCTGGACACCCAGGATACCTTCCTCTGCTGGTCTTGACTTCTTTACTCAGGATGATGCGCATGATAAGATTTTGTGAGGTGCTGTAGGGCGAGAGGCATGGTGTAACTGTTTGATTTACTGTATGATAAAGCCATCTCTGTTCCCCTCCAGAGATATAATGTGCCCAGTTGACCAGGCCATACATGCCTATTATAGAAGATAGGTCCATATCAACACATATCATGATCCCAACGTATTGTTACCCCTCTATAAATCACTTGTAAGGCCACATCTAGAGTATGGGATTCAGTTTTGGGCTCCACATTTTAAAAAGGACATTCAGAAGTTAGAGCCAGTTCAAAGGTGGGCAACTAGACTACTACAAGGAATGGAGGCCTCACATATGAGAGGTTGAAAAAGATAGATATGTTTAGCTTAGAAAAAAGACGTCTCAGAGGAGATCCCATTTATATGTATAAAGGACAGGCACATGTCTTATTCCTTCAAAAGACAATACTAAGGACCAGGGTGTAGTAATGGCAGATACTATAACAGCTTTTAAAAAAGGGCTGGATGATTTCCTCAGTACACAACATTGTTAGCTATAAATGACTTAAGGGGGCTTTACACGCTGCGACATCGCTAATGCGGAGTCGTTGGGGTCACGGAATTTGTGACGCACATCCGGCCGCATTAGCGATGTTGCTGCGTGTGACACCGATGAGCGATTTTGCATCGTTGCAAAAACGTGCAAAATCGCTCATCGGTGACATGGGGGTCCATTCTCGATTATCGTTACTGCAGCAGTAACGATGTAGTTCGTTGCTCTTGCGGCAGCACACATCGCTATGTGTGACGCCGCAGGAACGAGGAACCTCTCCTTACCTGCCTCCCGGCCGCTATGAGGAAGGAAGGAGGTGGGCGGGATGTTCCGGCTACTCATCTCCGCCCCTCCGCTTCTATTGGGCGGTCGCTCAGTGACGTCGTTGTGACGCCGCACGGACCGCCCCCCTTAGAAAGGAGGCGGTTCGCCGGTCACAGCGACGTCACCAGGCAGGTAAGTATGTGTGACGGGTCTGCGCGATGTTGTGCGGCACGGGCAGCGATTTGCCCGTGTCGCACAACAGATGGGGGCGGGTACCCACACTAGCGATATCGGGACTGATATCGCAGCGTGTAAAGTAGCCTTTAGTGACAAAATGTAGAACTGGTGGAGGAAGGTTGAACTAGATGGACCAGGGGTCTTTTTTGTAACACAGCCACATGGGCATGAGTCAAGCGTGTTTAGGAGGTTTTCTCCTAGAAACAATATGATGCTGCCACGGGAAATATTGCAAATGATTTAAAAGTTAAATTGATGGATCCTTTTAAGTTCTCATAAAACTTTTCATCATGCTTTTCTGGCGGGAGCAGAGAAATATCAGAGAATCGATATGAAGAATTGCTTTAATTAGGACGGTTATAAATTGCTCGGTAAACATCTTGCCCAGAATTACACAAACAAGAGCTTGGTCTTCTGCCAACGTAAACTGGAATAAATGCACATTGGTATTCTCCAGACTCTGCAAACAAGTGCATCTCCTCTCCGGGCACGGGCAAAAGCCGGAATCCTGCATTGTGCAGCCTCTTCATGTTTATTGTATCAAGAATACCTTAGGTTTGGCTCGGGATATCCGTTCATAAAATGCTAATTTATATTAGCTTAAGCATCAAAGAGTCTTCAGATCAGTATACATAATACCGGCAGCACTGACTCCTACATACATGAATTCATTATTTATCTCCCATTACATTATATCTGAATGTCTGCATAGACGTGGCAGCTGAGGTTGGAAGAAAACACATGGCATCTGTAAAATATAAGATCAAAATTGAAGAAACCGGAGCCAGAACATTTGTGGTCTGGTTGAATAGTGGTCTGGCTGGAAACACTGCCTGAACGCCAACTCTGCAGGGGCACTAACTTGGCATCAACTCAGCGATGTTTTCCAATGAATGGCAGACTTCAAATGGGATTTTCAGAAATGTTTTCTTCCCTTTGTATAAAAATATAGTAAACACTATAAGTGCCCCCTATGGTAATGATTCAATTTTTGCCAGTAATTGGCATCAATATTCTCCAATGAATTGTTGTGGTTATTTAAAGGCTGCTTTACACGCAGCGACATCACTAGCGATGTCGCTCGTGAAAGCACCCGCCCCCGTCAGTTGTGCGTCACGGGCAAATCGCTGCCCGTGGCGCACAACATCGCTCAGACCCGTCACACGGACTTACCTGCCTAGCGACGTCGCTCTGGCCGGCGTACAGCCTCCTTTCTAAGGAGGCGGTTCGTGCGACGTCACAGCGACGTCACACGGCAGCCATCCAATAGAAGCAGATGGGCTTCTGTAAATTAGTTCTAATTTCTCAGTTCTTTCTTAAAAAGGTAGTCCATAGGCTGAAGAAATTTTCATCTAAATCTTTATCTTTTTATTGCCCTAATCTGAACTAAATATTAATATGGCTGCATTAAAAATTCCCTATCCTTCCCTAACTGCTCTACCTACTATTGATTTTTTTTCTCTACTTCCTGCCTGATGATGCTTTCTTTGAGAATCCCAGTGCATCCTGGGATATTTAAACAAAGCATCATCAGGTAGGCAGCTAGCCTTTAGTCTGTCCGTGACACAGCCATCCTGAGTCGGGGGTCCCGGGCAGACATTACATGGGTGTTATCATTCCTCTGTCAAAGCCGGTGTTACTACACACAGAGTTCAACTATTAATTCCTTTACCCCTAAGCCTGGTTTTCACCTCCATGACCCGTCCATTTTTTGCAACTCGGACCAGTGTTTCTTTGACAGGTTATAACTCATATATACTTTATACTGCTCAAAAAAATAAAGGGATCACTTAAACAACAGAATGGTATTTTAGTGTTCCCTTTATTTTTTTGAACAGTATATATAAGTATATATATATATATGTATATATATATATATATATATATGTGTGTATGTATATATATAGTGATATTTCTGGCTCTGCTGTGTTCTGCTCTTGAGTGACCTGTTGTCTGCCCTGCCCCCTTCTGACCTCTGTGTTCACCTGACCTGTTAACCTCCTCTGTTGTCTGTTTCCATCAGTGTCTCTCCCGCTGTCTCCCTGTTCGTTCCTTATCTGTTTACCTTAATTCTGTCTTGTCTTCCCACTCCCCCTCGCTTCTAGGCTCTGATTTCCCGGCTACTGACTATTTGCTTCCCTCTGACTACGTTTAGACTTTGCCCTTGTGTACTTACAAGACCTCATGTTGTAACACGGCTTTCTGACGATTCTACTGCCATCCGGTGGGCTTGACTATTATTACTTCTGCTAGGGAATTCCCCGCTCATACGTTTCCTCCACTTTTACGCCCCCTAGTGGTTTACCAGCTAACTACCTTCTCAGATAGTTTCAGGAATCCTCTCAGTCCCACATTACTGCGCTGTACTGCTATTGTACATCTTAGAGTACAGTGTGACATACATATTTAAAATGCTTCAACAAATCACGATTATTCTGAGAATGTTTTTTAGTGACACATTGTACTTCATGATAGTAGAGAATTTAAGATGTTTTTTTTTTTTTCGTTTATTTGTGAAAATATTGGAAATTTTGCAAAACTTAGCAAAGATTGTAAGAGTGTAATTTGTGTGTGCAGGGGGTGATGGGGGGGGTGCAATGTATTATGTGTGGGGAGGGGGTAATGGAGGGTGCATTGTATTGTGTGTGTGGGGGGAGGGGTAATGGAGGGTGCACTGTATTGTGTGTGTGTGTGGGGAGGGGTAATGGGGGGTGCATTGTAGTGTGTGTATGGGGAGGGGGTAATGGGGGGTGCACTGTTTTTTGTGTGTGTGGGGGGGGGGAGTAATGGGGGGAGTAATGGGGGGTGCATTGTATTGTGTGTGTGTGTAGTGGGTGATGGGGGGATGTATTGTATTGTGTGGGGGGAGGGGTAATGGAGCGTGCATTGTTTTGTGTGTGTGTGTGTATGTGTGGGTAATGGGGGTGCATTGTAGTGTGTGTGTGTGTGTGTGTGTGTGGAGGGGCGCGGAGTCATTAATCGCGCTATGATTACATTTAAGGCTATGTGCACACGCTGTGTTCTTTTTGACGCTGCGTTTTTGTGCGTTTTTGGCCGCTAAAAACGCACCCGCAGCAAAAAATGCATGCGTTTTTACCGCGTTTTGGTGCGTTTTGGGCTACGTTTTGCTGCGTTTTTGATCTCTGCGTTTTGCTGCGTTTTTCCAATGCATTGCATGGGGGGAAAAACACAGAAAAACGCAGGAAAGAATTTACATGTCCATTTTTTTAAGCTCAAAAACGCAGCTTAAAAAAAAGTTGTGTGCGGACAGCAAAAATGAAAACTCATAGACTTTGCTGGGGAAGCAAAGTCATGCAGTTTTGAGGCCAAAAACGCACCCGAAAAACGCAGTGAAAAACACACTGTGTGCACATAGCCTTATTCTCTTAAATTTTTCGTTTCATTCACCTTTTCCGTTCTAATATTTTACAACCTGAATGACCATGGCTTGCCCCCCCTAATTTTGATCCTGGGTACGCCCATGAACCTGCTCCCCATAAATTAAGCGGGCTTTCCTCATTACAATAATGCCGAACACGTGGACGTTAACTGTGATTTAGGCACATTGTGGGGCTCAGGAGGGAGGGGTCATTAGGATTTGGAAGTGCAGATTTTGCTGGATTTTTTTTCTGAGGGGTGTAGCTTTAGCATTTTTCTAGAGCCTTTGTGCTACAGTAATGAGGAAGCCCCCTATATTTCCATTAACATATGACAGACCTGAGTGGGCACTTGTGTTTTTGTGGATTGAGTTGAATGGAAATTGGTGGCGATTTGTGTACAGAATATTTTAGATCAGTTCACGTTTAGCCTGTGCTTTATGCTGAACACTGTGGAATATCAGGGTTTCCAATTCACTAATGATGAAACAGAGTTACTCCGGACTCCATTTGGCCTTTATTCAGCAGTGTCCATCTTTTCAAAGGTGAACAAAACTGTTGATGACCGCACGTTTTTGCATGGCTAAAAAGATGGACACCGCCATATCTCAAGCCAGACAGGAGTTCAAAGTGACTCCCTCTACTTCATTACACTGAATTATCAGTTGGGAATTTTATCTGAATCACGTTTTTCAGAGATTTACACGTAATCCCAGGTGGAAGCGCTCAGCGTAGAGCACAGGATAAATATGAGCCGCGCCGTACTGCGATCTTGAGGCAGAATGAATAAGTCAATAGTAGCTGAGGAATTGGTTTTATTTATTTATTTTTATGCTATTCACCCTGCGGTATAAGTGATAGGGCAGATTTATTGATTTATTCCTCTGGCCAGTACGATTACAGTGATAGATCAGGTTTATATAGGTTTTTGTGAGGGCTTGTTTTTTTGCCAGCTCTATGATGAAAAGACATAGTTTTTGCTACGTTTTGTTTTTTTACTGTAATCACTGAAAGGGTTAACTAGTGTGACGGTTTTATAGATCGAGTTATTACAGACAAGGCAATAACAAATGTGTACTTTTTTGTTTACTTTTTTAACATAAATTTACATATTTATTGGAATATTATTTTTTTTTTATATTCAGATTTTTTATATATATTTTTACCAATTTAGTTAACTTTTTTACTTAGTCCCTTTATGGCACACTACCTTTCAGTGATCTGATCACTGATCTAATCCACTGGAATACTCGATAACTGCAGTGGAATAGTTCTCACAGCACTGACACTTCGCCTCACCCAGCATGCATCTGTTATGGTGTGTAAGGCTCTCAGTAGCAGGGTGACCTGGGGTCGTCATGGTGATAACCCAGGGTTACTATGACAGCGATCAGGTCCCCGTAATTGCATCACAGGGACTTGATCGCTCGGGAGAGAAGCACAATTCTCTCCCTGCCACCTGAATGCTACAATCACTAATGATCGCAGCATTTAGGGGGTCAAACAGCGGGGACCACAGTGAGAGCTGGGTCTCAGCTGTAACATAAGCCGCAGATAAAGCAGCAATCACGAGGGTACAGTGCCTGAACCCCCGCAATCGCCGTGACGTACCGGGTACGTTATTGGTCGGGAAGGCACTGGCTTTTATGATGCACATAGTATGCCCAATGTCACAAAGAGGTTAAATTTCTTAAGAAGAGAAATGGTGATTGCCAGTTATCAATTATTAGACTATGGCTACACAGAGACTTTAACTGTTTTCCCACAAAGTGGTTATGTAGAAATGCTGTAATACCCACGTATAACACTCCAATAGTGGTGGTGAATCCTCTGTAATTCCCATACACGCAGTACAGTAGATGAAAATGACACGCCCGCACCGGGGCCTGGGGATTAGTCGTCACCGGGCCACAACTCTGTTCTGTCTGGTAGGATGTCACGCCAACAGGGCCCGGTTCCGTGACCCCGCCGTTGTCATTTTAATAAATGGCTGATGATGATGGGGGAATATCTACAGGGGAGATGTCGTGGCGCCACCTGTGGTATGCGGCAATATGGGTGCTACCACTGCTGTTCCATTCTCCCTGGGGTCGGTGGTGACGCAGCAGAGATGGAATAGCTCACCACAGATAGAGCTGGGCCCCAGGGCTGTTGGGGGTAGTAGTCTATAATGGCAAGGCACCAGGCCGGAGGCGCAAGGATTAACTAGACGACACAGGGATGTGGTTATAAGATTTTTACTCACAGTCAGAGTTCCAGATTAGCACGTCCAGACAAATGCTGCCTTTGGAGTGCCGGGTCCTGCTGTGATGGGCTCCAATCGATCCCGGGTAGTTCGGAGGCACAATCTTGTGCACCCTTTTGTGTCCCTATCCTGGTCGTCTTCCTGTGCTGACCTCTCCTGCCTGTCCCGCACCTGCACACACAGAGTCACGAGCCGGTGTCCGCGGACCCTATCAGGCAGCGTGAAGCCCCTATCCCTTTGGCCCTATATGGTCACCTTTTCACTGGTTGTGTAGGAGTTGGCTTCGGCACGTGATGTAACCTTAGCCTCCGGTTAGCTAGCTGAATCTTGAAGTTCTCTACTCGTTGATTAAAGCACTCATTTTCTAGCAGTTTCTATATGAAAAATAATAAACTGTGAAAAACAACAAACGAAAACACCGATACCTAACAATTCTATGGTATCGTTAACTTTTACAGTATTAACATTTTTCTTTACTGGTACCGCTCCCTGGGAGACTGGTAACCAACAGCGGCAGCTGGCACAACCCGCTCATCCACCATAGTGAGCCGTTTCACATCTAGGGCATACAAGCCCCGCTCACTCCAGTGCCGGATGTAGCTGACCACCTCCCCAGGCTCCAGGTTGCGGCCCAGGTGATCTCTTGGGAGGTGTTACTCGACATCTCTTCTTGCAACAAACACCTTTTCGGCAAGACAGGCCTCGGACAGGAAGCCCCACCCTATCTCAGGGTCAAAACGGTGCACCATGCCCCTCCTGGGTGGGCCTCGTACACGGAACATAGATTTCCTCAGATGATCCTTCTCTTTTCGGGTATGAGCAATCATCTCCCGCTGCCGCTGATCTGCCGGGGTCGTTGTCGGTATCAGCTGTTGTTGTGGTCGTTGCCAAAAGGGGGCGTCGGCGTCCAGCCTCAGCTCCCTAACTGGCTCTGGCTTGAACTGGACTCGTGTGGTCCCAACAGCCGTCGGGATGCCGCGGTAGTGGAAGCGGTGGACTGGTAGCTCCCGCTGCTGTAGGTAGAAGAACCGACTGCTCCGCAGCCGGGGTTGCAGGGCCCGGGTGCTCCACCTCTGAGGACGGGCCTGGTGATGCGGCCGGGTCTGATCTGGCCGGGCTCTGGGGGACCGCTGACGTGACTGGGATTACGGTAGACATCGGGGCTGCTGCTGGAGCTTCACATAAGAATACTGCAGGTTGCACTGCCGGGATGGGTGATGGCAGCTCGGCGTCCGCCGAGGACGGGGTAGGTGACGGTGAAGTGGTTGCCGCAAGCGGGGGCGGACTGGATCCCTCAGCTGCCGTGGCCATATTAAGGTAATCAGAGACTGGGTAATCGCTTACCCTTTCTTCACGTGGGATTTCGATCTCACGGGCTCGCACCGCCACTGCCAGACTCCTCATCTCTTCCCTCCAGTGATTCAATATGAACAGGAACTGCGTCCGCATTCTCCTGTACAGCTGCTCGGTTTCTTCTTCAATCCAAGTCACGGACCCGGGAACAGCATGTTCCGGTGACCAGCTCCACTCCGCCATCTTGCCTCTACGTTGTCCAGGAACAGTATGGCAGGGTCCTGGCGTCCCTGCTTCTCTTCTGCTTTCGCTACATTCAGGCACGCCCCCTCGGTTTTCTCCCGGCACTCTTTTGCGTGCTGTGGCCCTCTGGAAACTTCCGGTTCCTGTTTCAGGCTGAGGACAAAGGGCGGGGCTTCAGCTTTGTGCGCTTTCCGAGGAAGATGTCAATTTTGGCGCGAAAACAGCGGAAAAATAGCGGACGTCGCGGGAAAAAGAATTTGGACTCCCGGACTTCCCTTCTTAAGGCGCACGTCACCAAGGTTAGTGGATCCTGCTCGTATCCTGTTCGTGATGCCAAGTTTTTCAAGGGTGTGCCGCCGCTGCGACAGCCGACGGGCTGCTCAGATCTGGATCCACAATGGCTCGAGGGGTCTCCGGACCTGAGGCGGGGTCGCGCGACCTCTCGAAAATAAAAAGGAGGAAGAAAGGGTGGATTGGATAGTGTTTGTGACGCCACCCACAGGTCGTGGTAAAATAGGATACCACCGCTGCTGCATTTTAGGAGAGAGGGAGAGCGCCCGGGAGCGATGGGATGGCAGCAGGTGATGTTAACTCCTCCGTGGGCAGGGGAAGGTGTCCCGGGGCTCGGTGATGGTAGGCTGGGGACCCATTGGAAGCAAAGGAGCACAACGTACCCACACAGTCCAGAGATGCTGACACCAGGTAAACCAAAGTCTTGAATGCCCTGCAGCCTTAGTTCGAACACGCTGGGTCCGTGCCCTTTTGGCATTGCTGGTTGGTCTAAAGCCTTGTCCCTTGGCTCTATGTTTACACTTGGTGGATCCCTTTCGCCTAAAACTATTCGGGTCCTGCTCACCTGCGTGGCTAGCAGAGGGAGCTTGCTCTCAGGGTTCACGCTTGGGATTTTCTGGACGTTTTTGGGAAGTCCTATCCCTCTCATTGCGCTAGTACTCCAATTTTGGAGCGGGTGGAGAGCGGTTCATGAAGATTCCGTCCTCGTCGGGTGAATTACTGGGCTCCATAAAGCTACTTCCCAGCCTAGGGTCCGCGTACCTCGTCGTGCCTTAGCCCCTGCCCGGCTGTAGCACAAGGCCACTGAACTGCCCTCCGTGGCAGTACCGTGCCCATTGCCACTACCCCCTGCGACCGGGGTTCCAGCTCCTTCCAGGCCAACGTGTGGCACCTGGGACGGGTACAGGAGCCCAGCTCCGCAGCGTGACCTTTCCCGTCACTGCTCACTGACACTCTCTGCAAACAACTGACACCTCTGGCCCTCCTTCTACCATCCCTCCATCTGGGCGGCCCTATTCCCCTCAGGCTGCCCAATGGGTGTCTGGTGGGTGTGGTGCAGAGTGTTCATCAGGATTTGTGTATACCTGTTCTTAGCAACACCAAAGCGACAGGACCTGTAACCAAGGAGGAGCGGGTACCATGCAGAAGGGCAGATTGCACGGCACCCTTGTGATGACCTGATAGGCCAGGACGTCACGATTATATTATATGGAGGACTATCTGAGGGACTATATGGAGGAATATGTAGGGTGCATTATATTATATGGAGGACTATGCGGTGTGCATTATACTATATTGAGGACTTTGGGGTGTTTATTATACTACTAGAAGGTGGCCCGATTCTACGCATCGGGTATTCTAGAATTTACTTATTGTGTAGTTAATGTATGATTTTTGTTTTATATATATAGATGTTGTTGTGTGTAGTTACCAAGTGTTTGTGTAGGGCGCTGTACATGTTCTGGGTGTTGTCTGGGTGTGGCGGGGGGTGAGAGCGGTGTTGTTTGTGTGTTGCGTTGTGTGTGTTGCGTTGTTTGTGGAGCGCTGTGTGTCTGTAGCGTTGTGTGTGTGTGTTGCGTGGTTTGTGTGGGTGTGGGGTGTGTGTGTGTGTTTTGGTGAGAGGTATGTTTTGTGCAATCTGTGTGTTGTGCGGCATGTGCGTATATTTGTGTGTGCCGCGGTGTTTGTGTGTTGGGTGTCTGTGTAGGGCGGTGTTTGTGGTTCCCAGTGTGTGTGTGGTGTGTTGTGCAGTGCGTGTGTGGCGGTGTGTGTGTGTGTTTTGGGGGGAGGTGTGCACCCCCCATCGTGCTCCATCCCTCATGCTGCGCACCCCCCATCGTGCTCCATCTCCCATGCTGCACATCCCCCATCGTGCTCCATCCCCCATGCTGCGGACCCCCCCATCGTGCTCCATCCCCCATGCTGCGCACCCCCCCATCGTGCTCCATCCCCCATGCTGCGCACCCCTCATCATGCTCCATCCCCCATGCTGCGTACCCCCCATCATGCTCCATCCCCATGCTGCACACCCCCCATCGTGCTCCATCCCCCATGCTGCACACTCCCCATTGTGCTCCATCCCCCATGCTGCGCACTCCCCATCGTGCTCCATCCCTCATGCTGCGCATTCCCCATCATGCTCCATCACCCATGCTGCGCACTCCCAAACGTGCTCCTTCCCCCATGCTGCGCACTCCCCATTGTGCTCCATCCCCCATGCTGCGCACTCCCCATCGTGCTCCATCCCCCATGCTGCGCATTCCCCATAGTGCTCCATCCCCCATGCTGCGCACTCCCAAACGTGCTCCATCCCCCATGCTGCGCACTCCCAAACGTGCTCCATCTCCCATGCTGCGCACTCCCCATCATGCTCCATCCCCCATGCTGCGCATTCCCCATCGTTCTCCATCCCCCATGCTGCGCACTCCCCATCGTGCTCCATCCCCCATGCTGCGCATTCCCCATCGTGCTCCATCCCCTATGCTGCGCACTCCCCATCGTGCTCCATCCCCCATGCTACGCACTCCCCATCGTGCTCCATCCCCCATGCTGCGCACCCCCAATCGTGCTCCATCCCCCATGCTGCGCACCCCCCATCGTGGTCCATCCCCCATGCTGTGCACCCCCCATCGTGCTCCATCCCCCATGCTGTGCACCCCCCATCGTGCTGCACAGTCACACATCAGACAGTATACACGCACACATCTGATCGCATACACTCACACCCCACTCACTTCTGCCTGTGCCCTCCGGTGGGCAGTTCCAGCAGCTGTGCTGCACGCCGTGCTCCTCTGCCTTCTACCGACACGCACACATCCTATCGCATACACGCACACATCCTATCGCATACACGCACACATCCTATCGCATACACGCACACATCCGATCGCATACACGTACACACACACTGACGATATCGCACATACGCGCTCATACACTCACAACATCCGGAGATACCACATGCTTCTGGCCATGTGATCCTCCGGCAGGTCCTGGAAGGTCACTGCACGCACAGGATCGCCGCCGAGAAGCAAGCGATATCACGGGATGTTGTGAGTGTGTGGATGCGATCTGATGTGTGTGTGAGGTGTGTGTGAAAGTGAGTGTGATCTGATGTGTGTGTGTGTGTGTCTGTTCTTATGTGTGTGCGTGTGTGTGTGTACCGCCGCTGCAGGACCTTGATGCGCTCACCTGGGAGCCGGTGTACGCTGGTAACCATGCTACACAATATTACATGGTTACCAGCGTACCCCGCCCCCCGCTCGCACGGGAGCCCACACCAGCGTACGCCGTCAACCTCAGCAATGCGAGAGTATGTGTCAGCTGGGTTGGCGGCGTACGCTGATGTGGGCTCCTGGGGGTACAGCACTCACGGCGGCGTACACTGATGTGGGCTCCCGGGGGTACAGCACTCACCTGGGAGTCGGGGCTCCGTGTCGTTTCGGGGAATGCGTGCAGGGGGCGGGGCCAGAGCGAGCGTGCAATGCGTGAGGGGGGCGGGGGGTAGACGAGTTGCTAATGCGTGCAGTGTGCCGGGGCGAGAGGCCAATCCGTGTGGAGGGCGGAGCCTGGGCGAGCGGCCAATCCATGCGGGGGGGGCCAGACAGACAGACAGACAGAGAATAAGGCAATTATATATATATAGATATGGAGGACTATGGGATGTCCATTATACTATATGGAGAACTATGGGTGTGTGCAATAATATATGGAGAATTATGGGGTGCTTTATATATGGAGGACTATGGAGGGTTATACTATATGGAGGGTGCATTATATTATATGAATGATTATGTGGAGTGCACTATTCTATATGGAGGACTATGGAGAGTACATTATATTATATGGAGTACTATAGGCTGTGTGTTATATATGTAGTTGCATTATACTGTATGGAGGACTATGCGAGGTGCATTATATATAGTTGAAATCAGAAGTTTACATACACTATCTAAAAAGACACATCTGCAGGTTTTTCTCACTATCTGACATGATATAAGAATAAATATTTTCTGTTTTAGGTCAATTAGAAACCACAATTGTTTATATTTGCCAAATGCCAGAATAACAAGTGAGAGAATGTTTTAAGGCATTTTATTACTTTCTGCAAAGTCAAACGTTTCCATACATTTCATTAGTATTTGGTACCATTGCCCTTACACTGTATTACTTGGGTCAAATATTTTGGATCTCCTTCCACAAGCCTCTCACAATAGTTGGTAGGAATTTGAGCCAATTTCTCACGATAGAACTGGTGTAACTGAGCCATGTTTGAAGGTCGTCTTGCTCGCACCGGCCTTTTCAGCTTTGCTTATAAATTTTCAATAGGATTGAGATCAGCGTTTTGTGATGGCCACTCCAAAATATTGACTTTGCCACTTTGTAACCAGTTTGGCAGTATGCTTCCAGTCATTGTCCATTTGGAAGACCCATTTCTGCCAAAGCTTTAACTTCCTGGCTGATGTCTTGAGATGTTTTTTCAGTATCGCCACATAATCTTCTTTCCTATTCATGCCATCTATTTTGTGAAGTGCACCTGTCCCTCCTGCAGCAAAACAACCCCACAACATGATGCTGCCACCCCCATATTTCACAGTTGGGATAGTGTTCTTAGGCTTCAAAGCTTCTCCCTTTTTCCTCCAAACATATCGATGGTCATAATGGCCAAATAGTTCAATTTTAGTTTCGTCAGACCATAGGACATGTGTCCAAAAATTAGGCTCTTTGCTCCTGTGTACATTTGCAAACATTAATCTTGCTTTTTTTTTTGGAGTAATGGCCTCTTCCTGGCAGAGTAGTCTTTCAGCCCATGTTGATACATACTCATTTCACTGTGGATAATGACACAATCTAACCAACTTCCACCAGCGTCTTCCCAAGGTCTTTTGCTTTTGTTCTTGGGCTGACATGCACATGTCTGACCAAAGCATGTTCATCTCTGGTATACAGAACCCGTCTCCTTCCTCATCAGTATGATGGCTGGACATTCCCATCTTGTTTGTTTATATAATTGTTTGTACAGATCAACGAGGCACCTTCAGGTATCTGGAAATTCCACTCAAGGATGAACCATACTTGTGCAAGTCCACAATACTCTTCCTGAGATTTTGGCTGATTTCTTTTGCCTTTCCCATGATGCTACACAAAGAAGCAATGTGTTTCAGGTGTGCATTAAAATAAATTCACAGGTGTGTCTCTAATTAACTCAGATGTTGCCAATAAACCTATCAGTAGATTCTAAAGACATGACATCATCATATGCGTGGTCCCATATTGTTTAAAGGCATAGTACTCTAAAGGCCACGTCTCACTAAGCAACATCGCTAGCAACATCGCTCCTGAAACACGACTTTTGTGACGTAGCAGCGATGTTGCTGTGTGTGACATCCAGCAACAACCTGGCCCCTGCTGTGAGGTCGTTGGTTGTTGCTGAATGTCCTGGACCATTTTTTAGTTGTTGCTGTCCCGCTGTGAAGCGCACATCGCTGTGTGTGACAGCGAGAGAGCAACAACTGAGTGTGCAGGGAGCAGGGAGCCGGCTTCTGCGGACGCTGGTAACCAATGTAAATATCGGGTAACCAAGAAGCCCTTTCCTTGGTTACCCGATATTTACTTTCGTTACCAGCGTCCGCCGCTCTCACGCTGTCAGTGCCGGCTCCCTGCTCCCTGCACACATAGCCAGACTACACATCGCATAATTAACCCGATGTGTACTCTGGCTAGGAGTGCAGGGAGCCAGCGCTAAGTGGTGTGCTCTGGTAACCAAGGTAAATATCGGGTTGGTTACCCGATATTTACCTTAGTCACCAAGCGCAGCATCGCTTACACGCGTCGCTGCTGGCTGGGGGCTGGGCACTGGTTGCTGGTGAGATCTGCCTGTTTGACAGCTCACCAGCAACCCGTGTAGCGACGCTCCAGCGATCCCTGCCAGGTCAGGTTGCTGGTGCGATCGCTGGTGGGATGGCTTAGTGTGACAGTACCTTTAGTGTATGTTAATGTTTGACTTTGCAGAAAATGATAAAAAATGCCTTAAAACATTCTCTCTCTCGTATTATTCTGGCATTTGGCAAATATATAATTTTGGTTCCTAATTGACCTTAAAGCAGGAAAGGTTTATTCTGATTTCATGTCAGATGGTGAGAAAAATATGCATGTGTGGCTTTTTAGATAGTGTATGGAAACTTCTGGTTTCAACTGTATGGAGGACTATGGAAGGTGCATTATATTATATGGAGGACTAAGGGGTGCATTATGTGATAAAGAGGACTATGGGCTGTGCGTTATACTAAAAAAAGGACAGTGATGCAATATACTATATGGCGAATTATGGGCATGCCTTTTATATGGAGGACTATGTGGTGCAATATATTATATGGAGGACTATAAAGGGTGCATTACATTATATGGAGGACTATGGGCTGTGTATTATACTGTATGGAGAACTATGGGGGTGCATTATACTATATGGAAAACTTTGAGGGTGCACTATACTATATGGAAGTATAAGGGGGCATTATACTATATGGATGACTATGGTCTGTGCACTATATTACATGGAAAAGTATGAGGGTGCATTATAAAATATGGTGGCCTATTGAATTTGTATTATATATGGAGGATGCACTATATTATATGGAAGACTAAGGGGTGCATTATACTATATAGGGGGCTATGGGGGTGCATTACAGTATATGGAGGACTATGGAGGGTTCATTATATTATATGGAGAACTATAGGAAGTGCACTATACTATATGGAAAGCAATGTGGGACCCATTATACTATATGGAAGGCTATGTTTGAGCCATTATACTATGTGGAGGGCTATGTGGAGGCCATTATAATATTTGGAGGGCTCTGAGTGGGCCATTGTACTTTATGCGGAGCTATTTGCAAGCCAACACACTACATGCAAGCAATTATTCAATGTGAAAGGTGTGTGGGGTCAATCATTCTGTGTGGGGGCCATTATACTGTTTGCAGGGCCAGTGAGACCCTTTATAAAGTGTAGTGTGGTATGGAGGCCATTATACTGTAGACCCATTATACTGCATGGAAGGGGCTTTGTGGGAGTAACAGTTGGGTATCATACTGTTTATGGGTCCCCATACTTTGCCGGTGTAGCTGACGTGGGTACAGTATGATCAGCATACTGTATATGTGGCGGGTACTGTGGAGAAATTCACTGCGGGGGTATCATACAGTGTTTGCAGGGCACTTTTGTTGCCATTATACTTTATGGCTGCAATGAAAGGGGAATCTATGGGCTTCAATAGGAGGAGTATTACTTTTAAAGGGCTGAAAAGTTGTGACATATGCCATTATGTGACCTAGACGAATATATATATACTAGAAGGTGGCCCGATTCTACGCATCGGGTATTCTAGAATTTACGTATTGTGTAGTTAATGTATGATTTTATATATATATATATATATATTTATATATAGATGTTTTTATATATAGATGTTTTATATATATAAATGTTTTATATATAGATATATTTATATATAGATGTTGTTGTGTGTAGTTACCAAGTGTTTGTGTAGGGCGCTGTACATGTTCTGGGTGTGGCGGGGGGTGAGAGCGGTGTTGTTTGTGTGTTGCGTTGTGTGTGTTGCGTTGTTTGTGGAGCGTTGTGTGTGCTGTGTTGTCTGTGTGTGGTGCTGTGTGTGTTGCACGGTTTGTGTGGGTGTGGGGTGTGTGTGTGTGTTTTGGTGGGAGGTATGTTTTGTGCAATGTGTGTGTTGTGCGGCATGTGCGTATATTTGTGTGTGCCGCGGTGTTTGTGTGTTGGGTGTTGTGTGTGTGCGGCGTTGTCTGTGTGTGTGGGTGTCTGTGTAGGGCGGTGTTTGTGGTTCCCAGTGTGTGTGTGGTGTGTTGTGCAGTGCGTGTGTGGCGGTGTGTGTGTGTGTTTTGGGGGGAATTGTGCACCTCCCTTTGTGCTCCATACCCCATGCTGCGCACCCCACATCGTACTCCATCCCCCATGCTGCGCACCCCCCATCGTGCTGCATCCCCCATGCTGCGCACCCCACATCGTGCTCCATCCCCCATGCTGTGCACTCCCCATCGTGCTCCATCCCCCATGCTGCGCACTCCCCATCGTGCTCCATCCCCCATGCTGCGCACTCCCCATCGTGCTCCATCCCCCATGCTGCGCACCCCAATCGTGCTCCATCCCCCATGCTGCGCACTCCCCATCGTGCTCCATCCCCCATGCTGCGCACCCCCATCGTGCTCCATCCCCCATGCTGCGCACCCCAATCGTGCTCCATCCCCCATGCTGCGCACTCCCCATCGTGCTCCATCCCCCATGCTGCACACTCCCCATCGTGCTCCATCCCCCAAGCTGCGCACCCCCCATCGTGCTCCAACCCCCATGCTGCGCACCCCCCATCGTGCTCCATCTTCCATGCTATGCATCCCCCATCGTGCTCCATACCCCATGCTGCGCACCCCCCATCGTGCTCCATACCCCATGCTGCGCACACCCCATCGTGATCCATCCCCCATGCTGCCCACCCCCCATCGTGCTCCATCCCCCATGCTGCACACTCCCCATCGTGCTCCATCCCCCATGCTGCGCATTCCCCATCGTGCTCCATCCCCCATGCTGCGCACCCCCCATCGTGCTCCATCCCCCATGCTGCGCACTCCCCATCGTGCTCCATCCCCCATGCTGCGCACTCCCCATCGTACTCCATCCTCCATGCTGCGCACTCCCCATCGTGCTCCGTCCCCCATGCTGCACACCCCCCATCGTGCTCCATCCCCCATGCCGCGCACCCCCCATCGTGCTCCATCCCCCATGCTGCGCACCCCCCATCGTGCTCCATCCCACATGCTGCGCACCCCCCATCGTGCTCCATCCCCCATGCTGCGCACTCCCCATCGTGCTACATCCACCATGCTGCGCACTGCCCATCGGGCTACATCCCCCATGCTGCGCACCCCCATGTGCTCCATCCCCCATGCTATAATAGTTCTCCTATTATACTCAGAGAGGAGTATAATAGGAGGACTATAATAAGAGGAGTAGTCCTGGGGGGAGAGGAGTATAATGCCGGCTCCCTGCACATGTGTACCAGGAGCCGGTGTACGCTGGTAACTATGATACACATCGGGTAATTAAGGGACCTTAGTTACCCGATGTGTATAATGGTTACCAGCGTTCACCGGCTCCGTCACGATCCCAGCAGCGCAAGATTATGTCTGGCACTGCTGGGATCGTGACGGAGCCGGTGTATACTGGTAACTATGATACACATCGGGTAACTAAGGGACCTTAGTTACCCGATGTGTATAATGGTTACCAGCGTTCACCGGCTCCGTCACGATCCCAGCAGCGCAAGGTTATGTCTGGCGCTGCTGGGATCGTGACGGAGCCGGTGTATACTGGTAACTATGATACACATCGGGTAACTAAGGGACCTTAGTTACCCGATGTGTATAATGGTTACCAGTGTACACCGGCTCCGTCACGATCCCAGCAGCGGAAGGTTATGTCTGGCGATGCGTGCAGAGAGCCGGGGCGAGCGGCCAATCCATGCGGGGGGCGGAGGCGAGGCAAGCGGCCAATCCATGTGGGGGGCGGAGCCGAGGCGAGGCGAGCGGCCAATCCGCTGTTTGTCACCGTAAGGACACAATTTTGGAGCAAGACAGACAGACAGACAGAAAGACAGACAGACACAATAAGGCAATTATATATATAGATTTTTTTTTCTGGGGAGGGGCTGTTGAAACAATTCTTCTCACTCCGGTGAGAATAAAAGAAATACACAGGCATGTGGTTTCCAAAGCTCTACAAAAGATTTTAATGAGAATCATCTCTTTTATGGTACGTGCCCACGATATAGACATGTTGCGTCCTGCACGCAGCTTGTCCTCTCCTGTGGGTCTGCAAGTGCCGTCAGCAGGAGACCACAGCAGCCCGTGACCACAATCAGGGTTTGAGGCCGCTGCGGTCTTTCTCTCTGTTCTTCCTGTAGAGAAGACTTGCGGCTCCGCAGCAATAAATTCAAATCCTGCCACTTGGGAAGCCACACCGCATGTCAGTTTACGCTGCTATAAAAACAAGCACAGTGGGCATAAGATGTCTAGAAATCCATTCACTGTGCTTGTACTGTACAACGCAGTATTTTGCATGCAGCTAAAACATGAATACACGCTGCATCCAACATGCTGTGAACCCTGATCGTGGGCACGCAGCCTTATGGTTTTCAGAAATATTGGTATACCATGCATAAATGTAGGTGTTTCTTACATGATAGCAAATAGCAGAATACATAACTGCATAGTAATGCACACACTCCCAGCATCCACCCAGGTTAGCCAAACCCCCAAGCAGTTTTTTGTCTAAAGAGTGGACTCTCACCCCTATAAATGTTTTTTGCAGTCTTAAAGATTTTTAACACCTTCCTTATTATAACAGGGGTCCAATTAGATCTTCTGCTATGGGGTCCTCTTATTTATACAGTGGGGAAAAAAAGTATTTAGTGTCCCTCGACAGCTCTTTGGGCTTCACCATAGTGGAGTTTGGAGTGTGACTGTTTAAGGTTGTGAACAGGTGTCTTTTATACTGATAACAAGTTCAAATAGATGCAATTACTACAGGTAATGAGTGGAGGACAGAGGAGCCTCTTAAAGAAGAAGTTACAGGTCTGTGAGAGCCAGAAATCTTGCTTGTTTTTAGGTGACTAAATAATTATTTTCCACCATAATTTGCAAATAAAATCTTGCCAAATCAGACGCAGTGATTTTCTGGATTTGTTTTCTCATTTTGTCGCTCATAGTTGTGGTCTACCTATGATGTCAACTACAGGCCTCTCTCATCTTTTTAAGTGGGAGAACTTGCACCATTGGTGGCTGACTAAATACTTTTTTTTCCCCACTGTATGTACGTCCCTGGCTTCAAGATCAGTGATGAACTAAAATGTCATTACTTTATTATTGATAATATATTATGGCCATATAATTAATAAACCGACATAGAATTATTACTTTGTTGTGACCATTGACCAATGTTTGATGAGCTTGACCATTTCTTTTAATAACTATTTGGGTCATGACTGGTTGCCCACTTGATATCTCATGTTCTCAAAGTGCATAGCCAGAAACCCAGACAGTGGTATAACAGTAATAATCGGGGATTTCATCCTCACAAGACCTCTTTCAGTGATTAAAAAGCAAAAGAAAAACAAAAGGACTTGAGGTGAAAGCCAATTGTTCTTACAAAGTGTACAATGTGTGTAAAAGGTGCGCTGTGACAAAAAAAAAAGTGTTAAAAAATATACTCTTAAATATATTTTTCTTCAAATACGTAAAGGCGCATGAATGAAAAGACCTCAAAAATGTAAAAATAAATGTATTTTATCTATTTAAAAATGGTTGCCAGGGTTCAGTTACAGGAAGGAAAAATAATATACTTTGATAGCTTACACAAAGAGTTCATTTAGTCCATAATGATCAATGGGAAGTCTTTACCCATCTTTCTTTGGGTCCTGAATGGCAATGCAGGGAATGTCATCTCTTAGGCCGGACAACGTGTCTTCATCTTGCACAGGAGTCTTCTGACAGCAGGCAATGTGGAGGAGCGAGCCAATAGCCCCCTCCATCGTGTATTATATACCAGCTGTTTAGTCCATATAGGGTGTTCTAGTGGAACATAGTTGAATATAGTTCCATATTACGTAACCTTCTGGAAGCTTCGGGAAGCTTCGGGAAGAATATATAAATATCCTTCCATGCCAGTACTCAAGTATACTCAATATAGATATTTTAATACTTATCCCTTATAAAAACTTAATTAATAAACTATGCCCTCCAACATAAACAGAACTGTGAACTTATATGTCCTTCTATAAAATATTTGATAACTAGATGTATTAATTTTAATGTTTTTACAAAAAGAGAGTGGAACAAACCAGCTACAGAGGAATGACCAGTGTCATGGTGTTGTTTGTAGCATTGACTTGTTCCTGATCGATGTATTCCATAAAGGGCGGCTTTGCACGTTGCGACATTGCACGTGCGATGTCGATGGGGTCAAATCGAAAGTGACGCACATCCGACATCGCAGTCGATATCGCAACGTGTAAAACCTTTTTGATACGATGAACGAGCGCAAAAGCGTCGTTATCGTATCATCGCTGCAGCCTCCGACATTTCCATAATGCCGGTGCAGCGACAGGTACGATGTTGTTCCTCGCTCCTGCGGCAGCACACATCGCTGTGTGTGAAGCCACAGGAGCGAGGAACATCACCTTACCTGCCTCCCGGCTGCAATGAGAAGGACGGAGGTGGGCGGGATGTTTACATCCTGCTCATCTCCGCCCCTCAGCTTCAATTGGCCGCCTGCCGTGTGACGTCGCTGTGACGCCGCACGACCCGCCCCCCTAAGGAAGGAGGCGGGTCGCCGGCCAGAGGGACGTCGCACGGCAGGTATGTGCATGTGAAGCTGCCATAGCGATAATAATCGCTACGGCAGCTTTCACTAGATATCGCATGTGCGACGGGGGCGGGACTATCGCTGCAGCATCGGTAACACATTGTTACCGATGTCGCAACGTGCAGAGCCCGCCAAAGTCACGTGTTCCTGTGAATAGCCCAAGATCTTCTCATTGATAATTTACAGAGGAGAAAAATCTAAGGAATTTATGAAGCTTGGGGTCATGAGATCTTTTTCAAACTTACAAACAATATTAATAAATTATAATCCATTTTATATCTACAGCCTGATAATAAAATCCATGACTCACTGCTCCTCCATTCGCATCCATAAGACAGCTTATATACTCAAATTCAGTTACAAGACGACTGGAGCTTTCACTATGTCTTAACTTTTTGTAGAATATCTACTTTTTATGAAGTTTGCGATTTACAAGTGGATCAGGAATAGGGACATATCATGTGATTCAGTCACTACTTACGGGCAGAATGGACGGAAGAGTAGTCTGGAAAGGCGGGGTCCGGTAATGGGAGGACACGTATGAGACAAGGAGTAAATGGAGGAATAGTGAGGTCAATATCCAAGGGTCTGAAATCCAGGAGAGCACATAATAGGTTCAGGGAGAAAACAGAGATGTGGTCAGGTAACGGTCCGAGGTCAAAAAGGCAGAAGGTCACGACTGGAACAGGAAGCAAGCAGAGAAAAATCGAATAACAATCTGGGGTCAGAACACAAAGATCAGAACACTAGCAGAGACAACAGCAGAAATAGAAAATACAACTGGAGAAGTTATGAGCGAGCATGCTCAGTAAGAAGCCTGAGCAATTACCAATAAGGAGGAACACCTGAGTAATCAGCACCAACATGGAATCCTGTGCTGTCAAACAAGCTGCTAGCTCAGTAACTCAGGATGGCGCAGCAGAGTATCTCCAAAAGCAAGATGATCTGCACAGAGGAATCATGTAACTCAGGAATAAAATTCAGGAAAACACAGCAGAGTATCTTCTAGTTTGCAAGATGCTCTGCACAGAGGACTCATGTAACTGTCAGGAATGTAATTCAGGAAAACACAGCAGGGCATCTTCTAGTCTGCAAGATGCTCAGCACAGAGGAATCACGTAATTACATTTTTTTGCAATGTCTTGTTTTAAATGCCTCCATAATGGATAGCAGCCAATAGCTAATTCTTTATACTGTATGATTTTAGAATGAGCCTAATTAAGACTGGTATCTAAAACAATAAAACCTAAAGAACTCCATGCACATGAGTCAGCTATGGGCCCACGGATGTCTATTCTACAATCGAATTAATGGGTCGTTCAACGGAGGGGAAAAAAATCTCAGGTTGTGTCGGTTATGTTGAATTTTAGCAGCCAATGATACAGCTAGTGTACCGCCCCGCGGGCTCGGCCAGCTGCCGAGCCTCTCGGATCCGTGCTCGTATGGTGGGTGGCTCGAGCTCCTCACGAAGCCGGGGGTCACGTCGCTCTGCAAGGGGGTTGGCGCTACACGCAGGGACTTTGGTGGTGAGTTCCACGGCCGGGGCTGCGGTTGTTTGTAAGGGGTGTAAGTTCGTGACGCCACCCACGGGTTGTGGTGAATGGATGGACACCACCGCTGCCGTTGACTAGGCCTCCCGGGGACGGTGTTGCGCAGCTTGGTGTTGACCCCTTTGTGGGTAGGGGAGTGATGGTCCCGGGGGGCCCGAGGGAAGTGCTGAGGCGGGGGAGCAGGTGCGTGCTGGGTGCTGGTGCGGTGCGGCGCGGTGCACGGCCCGAAGGCACTGGTGTACTCACTATGACACAACACACTGGAGTCTCTGGTAAACCAAATGGGATGATGAACGGGGCCCGCAGCCAGCTGCAGCTTCTCCCTTAACAGGTTGGTGGTTTCAGCCTATCTCCTGCACCTCCTTAATGTAAATGGTATGACTCCTATGCCTAAGCGATGGTAGTCCACTCCCCGGCTTGCTGGGTGTTGGGAGAGCCCTGTTTGCCCGCAGACGCTGGCCCCTTGGGTCTCTATGCCTTGGCGGTGGCTTAACCCTAATGGTTGGGCTGTTGTCTTCAGTCGGGTCTTGTGTGGGAAAGGTCCTAAAGTCCAGACCTCAATCAGTTGATTTGACTCAGCCCGGTAGTTTCTGGGCTTCGTACTGGGTCTGAGTACCCCTCCTGGTGCTCTGGTTTCCAATCCGTTCCCCGGTTCTTTACCGGCAGGCCACCGCCCGACCCCAGTCCCTACGGTTCCACCGGCTGTAATCCCAGCTCCTGCAGGCAGCCACCACCGTCTGCCTCCTTGCCAGAGGTGACTGGGCTCCAACCCAGACACCTGGTAGACTATGGCAGGCCTGGTCACAGGTCTGCCCTTGGACTTGACTTCTCTCCTCTAATGTCAAGACTAATCATCTACGGCCAACCGCCTGGCTCCGCCCCCCTGGTGTAGACATCAAAACTGGAGGGTGGTGACAAGGTTTTGAGGTTTGGCTGCTGTCACCTTTTTAGGGAGGGGGTGTGTGTGCATGGGACTACCTGGGACGACCTGACTAGTCCAGGGCGTCACACTAGTGCCTATCATTGGAGAAACTCCAAAGTGCCCGGTAGTTTTTACTCTCTGTGTGCAGAATTGATGAGGAATATAGGCTGGTGACTTAAGGGCCTCATTCACATAAGACTAAAAAAATGGTCAAATTCAATGTTTTTGGTAATAATGGCTGAACATTTAAACGGAACCTGTCAACAGGTTTTTCCCTTATGAGCTGCAGCCACCACCAGTGAGCTCTTATATACACCATTCTAGAATACTGTATATACAGTGCCTTGCGAAAGTATTCGGCCCCTTTGAATTTTTCAACCTTTTCCCACATTTCAGGATTCAAACGTAAAGATAAAAATATTAATGTTATGGTGAAGAATCAACAACAAGTGGGACACAATTATGAAGTTGAACGAATTTTATTGCTTATTTTAAACTTTTATACAAAATAATAAACTGAAAATTGGGGCATGCAATATTATTCATCCCCTTTAAGTTAATACTTTGTAGCGCCACCTTTTGCTGCGATTACAGCTGCAAGTCGCTTGGGGTATGTGTCTATCAGTTTTGCACATCGAGAGACTGAAAGTCTTGCCCATTCTTCCTTTGCAAACAGCTGGAGCTGAGTGAGGTTGAATGGAGAGCGTTTGTGAACAGCAGTTTTCAGCTCTTTCCACAGATTCTCGATTGGATTCAGGTCTGGACTTTGACTTGGCCATTCTAACACCTGGATACGTTTATTTGTGAACCATTCCATTGTAGATTTTGCTTTATGTTTGGGATCATTGTCTTGTTGGAAGACAAATCTCCGTCCCAGTCTCAGGTCTTTTGCAGACTCCAACAGGTTTTCTTCAAGAATGGTCCTGTATTTGGCTCCATCCATCTTCCCATCAATGTTAACCATCTTCCCTGTCCCTGCTGAAGAAAAGCAGGCCCAAACCATGATGCTGCCACCACCATGTTTCACAGTGGGGATGGTGTGTTCAGGGTGATGAGCTGTGTTGCTTTTACGCTAAACATGTTGTTTGGCATTGTGCCCAAAAAGTTTGATTTTGGTTTCATCTGACCAGAGCACCTTCTTCCACATGTTTGGTGTGTCTCCCAGGTGGCTTGTGGCAAACTTTACATGATACTTTTTATGGATATCTTTGAGAAATGGCTTTCTCCTTGCCACTCTTCCATTTGTACAGTGTACGACTAATTATTGTCCTATGAACAGACTCTTCCACCTCAGCTGTAGATCTCTGCAGTTTGTCCAGGGTGATCATGGGCCTCTTGGCTGCATCTCTGATCAGTCTTCTCCTTGTTTGAGATGATATTTTTGAGGGACAGCCGAGTATTGGGAGATTTGCAGTGGTATGACACTCCTTCCATTTCAATATGATCGCTTGCACAGTGCTTCATGGAATGTTTAAAGTTGTGGAAATCTTTTTGTAACCAAATCCGGCTTTAAACTTCTCCACAACATTATCACGGACCTGACTATTGAGTTCCTTGGTCTTCATGATGCTATCTGCGCTTTAAACAGAACACTGAGACTATCACAGAGCAGGTGCATTTATACGGAGACTTGATTACACACAGGTGGCTTATATTTATCATCATCAGTCATTTAGGACAACATTGGATCATTCAGAGATCCTCAACGAACTTCTGGAGTGAGTTTACTGCACTGAAAGTAAAGGGGCCGAATAATATTGCCCACCCCAATTTTCAGTTTATTCTTTTTTACAAAAGTTTAAAATAAGCAATACATTTCGTTCAACTTCACAACTGTGTCCCACTTGTTGTTGATTCTTTACCATAACATTAACATTTTTATCTTTATATTTGAAGCCTGAAATGTGGGAAAAGGTTGAAAAATTCAAAGGGGCCAAAATACTTTCACAAAGCACTGTAAAAACCCAGGCCGCTGTGTAGAACATATAAAACACCTTTATCATACTCACCCATGGGGTGGTCCAGTCCAATGGGTGTCTCTGCTCTCGGTCTGGCGCCTCCTCCATCTTGTCCTCCTGCCCAGCTCCGTGTGGATGATGCATACTGTGTCATTAACAGAGAGGTCTCCATTGTGCTCCTGCGCAGGTGCACTGTGATCTGCCCGGCTGAGGGCAGCTTAAAGTACTGTATTGCGCATGCACAGGCTGTCTTTAACCTTTTCTCGTGCCTGCGCATTATAGTACTTTGCTCTATCCTCAGCGGGGCAGACCAAATTGCGCCTGCACAGGAGCTCGATGGAATGCATCATGCACATGGGGCTGTGCAGTAGGATGGCAATCGTAAGAAGAGAGGAGGTGCTGGCCCGAGACCAGCATCACCCATTGGACCGAACCACCCCCTACGTGAGTATTATAAAGGTGTTTTTTACGTTATACAGAGGGGCCTGGGCTCTTTTATACAGTATTCTGGAATGCTGTATATAAGAGCTCACCAGTGGTGGCCACACCTTATAGGGGACAAACCTGGTGAAAGGTTCAGTGGAAAATTTGGTAAGATTATTTTTATATGTCCAGCTTTAATGATCATCTTATACAATGCTGTTTCAGGAGGAACTATGCAGCCAATTTTGTTTTTTCATGCGTTGCATAAAATTTATCCAATACGTTTTGGTAGCTGGTAGTAGGTGCTACAGACTAATGAATTTTAAAATAAAAATGTAAAATAAAAATACCTAAAATATATATACAACCCCTGGCAAAAGTTATGGTTTCACCTGGCTCTGAGGATGTTCATTCAGTTGTTTACTTTTGTTTAAAAAAAGCCGATCACAGACATGGCACTAAACTAAAGTCATTTCAAATGTCAACTTTCTGGCTTTAAGAAACACTTGAAAAAATCATGAAAACATAATGTGCTAGCCAGTAACGGTTACTTTTCAGGACCAAAAAGGGGGGAAAAATTATGGAATCATTCAATTATGAGAAAAAAATTATGGAATCATGAAAAACAAACAAACAAAAGAACACTCCAATACATCACTAGTTGCACCACCTCTGGCTTTTATAACAGCTTGCAGTATCTGAGGCATGGATTTAGGGGTACTTTACACGTTGCGACATCGCTAGCATTGGCTAGAGATACCGAGGGCGATAGTACCCGCCCCCGTCGCACATGCGATATGTGGCAATTGCTGCCGTAGCGATAATGTTCGCTACGGCAGCTTCAAACACACACATACCTGCTCAGGGACGTCGCTGTGACTGCCGAAATATCCCTCCTTCAAGGGGGAGGTGCGTTCGGCGTCACAGTGACGTCACCGCGATGTCACTAATCGGCTGGCCAATAGAAGCGGAGGGGCGGAGATGAGCGGGACATAACATCCCGCCCACCTTCTCTCTTCCGCATTGCCATCGGGACGCAGGTAAGGAGATGTTTGTCGCTCCTGCGGGTTTACACACAGCGATGTGTGGACCTGCAGGAACGACAAACAACATCGTACCTGCGGTCGACCCGACATTATGAAAATGACCGACGCTACACAGATCACCGATTTTCGATGCATTTGCGATCATTTATCGTCGCACGAAGGATTTACACGTTGCGATGTTGTTACCGGCGCCGGATGTGCGTCACTAACGACGTGACCCCGACGATATTTTGCATGCGATGTCGCAACGTGTAAAGTACCCCTTAATGAATGATAAATAGTAGTCTTCATCAATATGGCTCCAACGTTCTCTGATTGCTGTTGCCAGATCAACATTGCAGGTTGGAGTCTTGTCATGGACCATTTTCTTCAACTTCCACCAAAGATTTTCAATTGGATTGAGATCAGGACTATTTGCAGGTCATGTCATTGATCTTATGTGTCTTCTTTCAAGTAATGTTGTCACAGTTTTTGCTCTATAGCAGGATGCATTATCATCAATAATCATTATCATCAATAAATGATTTGATCATCCCCAAACATCCTTTCAATTGATGGGATAAAAAAAGTGTCCAAAATTTCAGTGTAAACTTGGGCACTTATTGAAGATGTAAAGACAGCCATCTCCCCAGTGCCTTTACCTGACATGCAGCCCCATATCATCAATGACTGTGGAAATTTACATGTTCTCTTCAGGCAGTCATCTTTATAAATCACATTGGAACGACACCAAACAAAGGTTCCACCATCATCACCTTGCCCAATGCAGATTTACAATTCATCACTGAATATGACTTTCATCCAGTCATCCACAGTCCACGATTGCTTTTCCTTAGTCCATTGTAATCTTGTTTTTTTCTGTTTAGGTGTTAATGATGGCTTTTGTTTAGCTTTTCTGTATGTAAATCCCATTTCCTTTAGGCGGTTTCTTTTAGGGGTGCTTCACACACAGCGATCTCACTGCCGAGATCGCTGCTGAGTCACGCTTTTTGTGACGCAGCAGTGACCTCATTAGCGATCTCGCTGTGTGTGACAATGAGCAGCGATCTGGCCCCTGCTGCGAGATCGCTGCTCGTTACACACAGCCCTGGTTCGTTTTCTTCAAAGGCGCTCTCCCGCTGTGACACACAGATCGCTGTGTGTGACAGCGAGAGAGCGACAAATGAAGCGAGCAGGGAGCAGGAGCCGGCGTCTGACAGCTGAGGTAAGCTTGTAACCAAGATAAACATCGGGTAACCAAGGTGGTTACCCGATATTTACCTTAGTTACCAGCCTCTGCAGCTCTCACGCTGCCTGTGCTGCCGGCTCCGGCTCTCTGCACATGTAGCTGCTGTACACATCGGGTTAATTAACCCGATGTGTACAGCAGTTAGGAGAGCAAGGAGCCAGCGCTCAGTGTGCGCGGCTCCCTGCTCCCTGCACACACTGCTAAGCGGTGTGCGCTGGTAACTAATGTAAACATCGGGTAACCATACCCGATGTTTACGTTAGTTACCAGTCTCCGCAGCTTCCAGACGGCGGCTCCGTGCAAGCGCAGCGTCGCTTGCACGTCGCTGCTGCCTGGGGGCTGTTCACTGGTCGCTGGTGAGATCTGCCTGTTTGACAGCTCACCAGCGACCATGTAGCGATGCAGCAGCGATCCTGACCAGGTCAGATCGCTGGTCGGATCGCTGCTGCATCGCTAAGTGTGAAGGTACCCTTAGTTCGGTCACAGACATCGACTACAGTTTCCTCCCATTCGTTCCTCGTTTGTTTTGTTGTGCATTTCCTCTTTTGGAGACATATTGTTTCCTGTCTTGACGCTTTAATGTCTTCCTTGGTCTACCAGTATGTTTGCCTTTAACAACCTTCCCATGTTGTTTGAATTTGGTGCAGATTTTACTCACAGCTTATTGTGAACAACCAATATCTTTTGCAACATTGCGTGATGATTTACCCTCTTTTAAGAGTTTGATAATCGTCTACTTTGTTTCAATTGACCTCTCTTGTGTTGGAGCCATGATTCATGTCAGTCCACTTGGTGCAACAGCTCTCCAAGGTGTGATCACTCCTTTCTAGATGCAGACTAACGAGCAGATCTTATTTGATGCAGGTGTTAGTATTGGGAATGAAAATTTACAGGGTGAATCCATAATTTTTTTGTCATAATTGAGTGATTCCATCATTTTTTCCCACTGTTTGGTCTTGATAAGTAACCGTTACTGGCTAGCACATTATGTTTTCATGATTTCTCTTCGTGTTTCTTAAAGCCAGAAAGTTGCCATTTGAAATCACTTTAGTTTTGTGCCAGGTGATTCCATAATTTTTGCCATGGGTTGTACATAATTTTCTTTTTTAAAACATGAATAAAAGTTTAAAATACAAATAATAGGAAACAGTCAGACAGACCCCAGAATTAGGTCACAAGTAAATGACCCTAAGGTCAAAACAGTGATTAAATATGAGCAGTAATTTCTGGTTAAAATTTAACCTCATGGACTTCCTGCCACCATCACTGCCCCCATTTCTATATTAATGCAGCATCATGGATTTACAAGGTGGACGTAATTAAGAAATTATTATGTGCTCATTTATTTAATGATCAAAGGGCAAAAATGAAATCACTGGCAGAATAATTATTTTCTGTTTCGGAGTCCGAGAAACACATTAATCTTCACAGCGTGGAAAAGTTCAAGAAAACAAAACAATTCATTCTGAAAAATGACAACCTAAATCTCAATTTTAAAGAACTCTTGTTTTATTATACTAATAGAATTTAATTAAATCAAGTCTTTCAATTGTGCTAAAGTGAACCCTCTGTCCACTTCTCTATGTCCACTCTTGAAGAAGTAAGAAGCAGACAAGGTCAACACACAGTCCATAATTCGGTAGTGCCGGTGTGGCGCCCTGGACTAGCCAGGTCGTCACAGGTACTGCAGAACACCCCCCACCCCGAGACAGGCACATCAGCCAGACACAAAATCCTTGTTGCCTCCCTCCAGGGGCTGATGTCCACACAAGGTGGGGTGGAGCCAGGCGATTGGCCCCACCCACTGAGGAGTTCATAGTCCTGGAGGCGGGAAAAGGAAGTTAGTTCAGTTAGGGAAGTGCAAGTGTGAGGAGTGAAGAGTAGTAGAGGAGTAAACTGACGGTGTCCGGGTGTGTGGTTAAAGGTCAAATCCATCAGTGACCGGAACCCCAGGGGTTTCCTAGCAGCCAAGACCCGATAGAAGGCAACCGTCCGACCAGTAGAAGGAAATACAGCTACCGCCACAGCTAGAGTTCCGAGGGCAAGAGCCTGTGGGCAAAAGGGCTCCTCCGGCACATATATACGCTGGGGAGCGGGTTACCGGTGGGAAGCCATCGGAGCCGAACATACACAAAGGTGCAGAGAAAGGCAGCCACCACCAACCATCCGGGAGAAGCCACAGCAGCCGGCTGCGGGACCCGTCCATCCAGCCGTTTGGTTTACCAGAGACTTTGCGTACATTTGTGGCTGAGTAGGTACAACCGTGCCATCCGGCACTGTCGCGGGCGGGGAGGAGGGTGTCAGCACACTACGCTCACCCCCTCTGCTCGGGTCCGGCGGCTGCTGCTCAGTGGTGGCTCGAGCGGTGGGCCGGATCCCGGGGGTTCTCGAGCGACACTCCTCGCTCGTGAGTGAAAGGGGTTTTGTTGGGGAGATTGTCCGTGACGCCACCCATGGTTGTGGTGATTTGTAGCACCACCGCTGCTCAATATGGGGATCCCGGGAGTGGTGATGCGGAGCAGCCAGGTGTTGTGTTGCCCCTCCGTGGGTAGGGGTTGGTGATCCCGGGGCCCGGTGATGGGGTGGAAGGGTGCAGGGCCTGGTGGGCGCAGGGACGCGGGGGCAGCGCCGCGCCTTGCGGCACTGTGGTACTCACTCAGCCTGAGACACTGACACAGTTCTTAGTAAAACACTCGGCTGGATGGACGGGTACCCTCAGACGGCTGCGGTTGTTGTTTCTCCCCTGACCCAGTTTGGTGGTGTAAGTCCTTTCTTCTACTTCCGTGCACCCTTCTCCTGCACTCCGGCTTCCAGCTGGCTCCCTGACTCTGTACCGGGGGGCCACTGCCCAGCCCCGGCTACCTGCGGTTCCACCAGCTGTCTCCCCGGCTCCCTGCAGACGGCACCTAGCGTCTGCCGGACTCTCTCTACGAGGCCTTAGGCTCCAACCTAGGCCCCTGGCTCTGTCTGCCTCTCTGCAGACCTTCACTCTTCCTCTCCTAGGACTAGACTGGGCTTGTTTCCTGCCTCAAGCCAGCTCACTCCTGGGTGGGCGTCCCCATCTCCTCACTCCGCCCACCTGGTGTGTCAGCCCGAGGCAGAAAGCAGGTCACTTTGGGGATGTCTGCTGTGAACTGCTGGGGGTGGGGGTGTGTGTGTGTGTTGTTACCTGTGTCCCCTGGCTTGTCCAGGGCGACACATTCCCCCTTAGCAAAATGCAGACCGTCCTCGGGCTGCCCGTCCATCACCGGTTTTATTTTTCTTTTAAACTGCAAAAGATTAAAACATTAAAACAGCATTTTTCAACCCTCCCAAAACGGGACGCACATTACTTTAACGTGGCAGTAACAGTCCAACACTTTTAATAATAACAGTCTAACGGGTCCTTCGGTCACCCACCCAAACAACCTAGCCTTGGTGCTGCCCCTAAAACCCAGGCAGCACCCCTTGACCCCAGTCCAGGAACGGCTCCAGATTGGTCAACGGGACCAGTACTTCGCTGCCGTTGCGGCCGGGCGGACTGCCGGAGCCGTCGTCATCTCCGTCGCGGCCGGGCGGACTGCCGGGGCCGGTGGCAGGGTGGTGACAAAAGTGGGGCCTGGGGACCCCAGGTCTGGGTCCTCCCCCACAGTCGCTGCGGGCTCCGCTACCGGTAAAAGGGGTAACGGGTCGGTGCATCACTGCGGCGGCCCCTTCCAGGAACCAAATGCTGGCAGAGTCCTGGCGTCCCTGCTTCCACAGGCACGGTTCACATGCTTCCGGGCGCCATCCCGTCCCCCTTAGCTTCTTTTTAGCACTTCCTCCTTCAGGGGGCGGGGCTCCACTTTCGTGCCTTTCCTGCTCGGGGAAGACGCTCGAGCGGTAAAATTCCGCGCCAAAGATGGCGACTTCTGGAAATTTTCAGCCGGATACCTCCGGCGGTCACAAGGCACACCTCTACCCAACGGCAGAGCGGTAAGATCCTGTTCGTGACACCAAGTTGTCGCGGGCGGGGAGGAGGGTGTCAGCACACTACGCTCACCCCCTCTGCTCGGGTCCGGCGGCTGCTGCTCAGTGGTGGCTCGAGCGGTGGGCCGGATCCCGGGGGTTCTCGAGCGACACTCCTCGCCCGTGAGTGAAAGGGGTTTTGTTGGGGAGATTGTCCGTGATGCCACCCACGGTTGTGGTGATTTGTAGCACCACCGCTGCTCAATATGGGGATCCCGGGAGTGGTGATGCGGAGCAGCCAGGTGTTGTGTTGCCCCTCCGTGGGTAGGGGTTGGTAATCCCGGGGCCCGGTGATGGGGTGGAAGGGTGCAGGGCCTGGTGGGCGCAGGGACGCGGGGGCAGCGCCGCGCCTTGCGGCACTGTGGTACTCACTCAGCCTGAAACACTGACACAGTTCTTAGTAAAACACTCGGCTGGATGGACGGGTACCCTCAGACGGCTGCGGTTGTTGTTTCTCCCCTGACCCAGTTTGGTGGTGTAAGTCCTTTCTTCTACTTCCGTGCACCCTTCTCCTGCACTCCGGCTTCCAGCTGGCTCCCCGACTCTGTACCGGGGGGGCCACTGCCCAGCCCCGGCTACCTGCGGTTCCACCAGCTGTCTCCCCGGCTCCCTGCAGACGGCACCTAGCGTCTGCCGGACTCTCTCTACGAGGCCCTAGGCTCCAACCTAGGCCCCTGGCTCTGTCTGCCTCTCTGCAGACCTTCACTCTTCCTCTCCTAGGACTAGACTGGGCTTGTTTCCTGCCTCAAGCCAGCTCACTCCTGGGTGGGCATCCCCATCTCCTCACTCCGCCCACCTGGTGTGTCAGCCCGAGGCAGAAAGCAGGTCACTTTGGGGATGTCTGCTGTGAACTGCTGGGGGTGGGTGTGTGTGTGTGTGTTGTTACCTGTGTCCCCTGGCTTGTCCAAGGCGACACAGCACCATGCTGCGCAGTCCAGGCGACCCTGCACCTTGCCAACCCTGCCTCCCCGTCACCTCACCGGGCCCCGGGACCACCAACCCCTACCCATGGAGGGGGGAAAACAACATCCCAGCTGCTCCCTACCATCGCTCCCGGGATACCCGTCACAAGCAGCGGTGGTGCCCAACCTCACCACAATCCATGGGTGGCGTCACAGACCAAATCCCCAAACCAAACGACCCTCCCCCTCCTTTCACTCATGGGCGAGGAGCGTCGCTCGAGTCCCCGGATCCGGCCCACCGCTGGAGCCACCGAGCAGCAGCGCCGGACCCGAGCGTTAGCGAGTGCAGCGCCCCGCCGCCCGCGACAACTTGGTGTCACGAACAGGATCTTACCGTTCTACCGGCTGGTAGAAGTGCGCCTTGTGCCCCGCCGGCGGTGTCCGGCCGAAAAATTTCAGAATCCGCCATCTTGGGCGCAAAGATTTTCACGCTCAAGCGTCTTCTCGAGCAGTGGAGGCGTGAAAGCCGAAGCCCCGCCCCTGAAGAGGAGGTGCCGAAAAAAGACCAAGGGGGGAAGGATGGCGTCCGGCCGCATGTAAACCGAGGCCATAAAAGCAGGGACGCCAGGACTCTGCCACCATTTGGTTCCTGGAAGATACCGCTGCTAGCATGCACCGTCCGTCCGGTAACCCCGCAGTCCCCGAGCCCACGCCCGGCACCGCAGCGTGGGTAGAAGTCCGGACCGTCCGACTGAGCAGCCATCTGCAGGTAAAAGTGCAGCTCCTCCTGGAGGAGTGGGAGGCTGACATGGCGGATGTGGTGGCGGCCATACGGAGACGCGAGGTGGAGGAAGACTTGGAGGAGCGGGTAAGCGACCCACGCCAGTGTGTCCCTACAGGATCGTTCGCTGCGGCTGAGGGGCCTGGTCTGCACCCGCTCACCCTGCTGCCTCCCCCGCTACCCGTGTTGGCTACTGCCGCCCCGCCACTAGGCCCGCTATCCCTACAATCGGTAGCGAAACCCTGCCTGTCCGCCCGAGCGGACCAGCCTGCAGAAGAGGTCCGCAAACGACCCGAACCACTTCCTTGGCAGCTCCCGAGGGCAGCGTCAGTCTGAGAAGACACACCGGTCGCATCAGAAGTGACCGCACCCAGTACCGTCCCGGCTCCGGTGATCCGTCCCGTCCAGGAGGAGGCAGAGGCTCAGCAGGTGAGGACCCCTGTACCCCTACCCCATGCCTCGGCTGAGGCTGCGCCGGGTCACCGCTGTGAGGCAGCACCCCAGGCCATGATACCGCGGAACCTTCCACAGCGAGCGCCAGTAGTGGGCAGTGTGAAGGAGGTCCTGCGGGGCCCGACCCGCGCGCAGGGGCAGGCAGACGCCCCTTACTGGGACAGGGAGCCGAGCCAGCTGGGCCGGGAAATCGCGGAGAGGGAGAAGCGGAAGGCTGAGATGATAGCCCGCACGATCCAGGAGAAGGAAAACCTCCGCAGAGCCACCTTCCGGGTACGGGGCCCGATATACGAGGGCCAGGTACGAAGATTCGACCCTCGCCGGGGGTAGGAATTCATTTTCGAGCCGGGCCTGGAGGCTGAGGTGTTTGTGGCCTGCCAGGATGTCAATGCCCATCTTCCAGAGGGCCACCCGGGTTGTAACTTGCTCCCAGACGATCTGGTGACATACACGCGGCACTGTGGAGAGGGGCTGGTATGCCCTTGATGCCAAGCTGAGAAGAGGCCAGGAGGCCCAAGAACCGGTCCAGTCCCCTCCTCTGTCCTGCAGTGGGGGCATGTTTTCCATTGCCGCCTCCGGAGAGGCAGATTTGGAGGATGGGCCTGGAGGAAAGTGATGGCCCAGGCCCTCCACTACCGCAACCGGTGGCGATCCTCCGGGGGTCAGGGGTCCCCCATGGACGTGGGGTCCCCTAAAAATGACAGCCGGGTGCGAGTCACCATACCCGTTCTCGCTCGGGCAGCCTGTATCTGGACGGGTCAAGGGATGCTGCCCACTTCTTAGGGGCAGCATCAGGGCTAGGTTGCTTGGGTGGGAGAGCAGAAGCCGTCCGTCCGTTATTATTAAAAATGTATATATATATATATATATATATATATATGTGTGTTTTGCAACGTGTAAGTGACATGCCTCCCGTAAGGGAAGATTTGAAATGCATACTGTGTTGTTGTTTTTATATTTTTACAGTTGAAAAGAAAAAATAAAACCGGTGATGGACGGGCAGCCCATCCACGGGCGGTCTGCATTTAACCAAGGGGGAATGTGGCGCCCTAGACTAGCCAGGTCGTCACAGGTACTGCAGAACACCCCCCCCCCCCGAGACAGGCACATCAGCAAGACACAAAATCCTTGTTGCCTCCCTCCAGGAGCTGATGTCCACACCAGGTGGGGTGGAGCCAGGCGGTTGGCCCCACCCACTGAGGAGTTCACAGTCCTGGAGGCAGGAAAAGGAAGTTAGTTCAGTTAGGGAAGTGCAAGTGTGAGGAGTGAAGAGTAGTGGAGGAGTAAACTGACGGTGTCCGGGTGTGTGGCCCGGGCACTAAGAGCAAGGTTGGCAGACGGTGGTGGCCGTCTGCAGGAGAGGCGAATCAACGCAGAACCGTAGGACCGGGGTCGGGCGGTGGCCCGTCGGTACCGAACCGGGGAGCGAAGTGAAGCCAGCACACACAGGCAGGGCCTGCGGACCCCGACCAGGCTTGGAGTCGCCGTTAAAGGTCAAATCCGTCAGTGACCGGAACCCCAGGGGTTTCCTAGCAGCCAAGACCCGATAGAAGGCAACCGTCCGACCAGTAGAAGGAAATACAGCTACCGCCACAGCTAGAGTTCCGAGGGCCAGAGCCTGCGGGCAAAAGGGTTCCTCCGGTACATATATACGCTGGGGAGTGGGTTACCGGTGGGAAGCCATCGGAGCCGAACATACACAAAGGTGCAGGGAAAGGCAGCCACCACCAACCGTCCGGGAGAAGCCACAACAGCGGGCTGCGGGACCCGTCCATCCAGCCGTTTGGTTTACCAGAGACTTTGCGTACATTTGTGGCTGAGTGAGTACAACCGTGCCATCGGGCACCGCGCTGCGCAGTCCAGGCGACCCTGCACCTTGCCAACCCTGCCTCCCCGTCACCTCACCGGGCCCCAGGACCACCAACCCCTACCCACGGATGGAGGAAAACAACATCCCAGCTGCTCCCTACCATCACTCCCGGGATCCCCGTCACCAGCAGCGGTGGTGCCCAACCTCACCACAACCCATGGGTGGCGTCACGGACCAAATCCCCAAACCAAACGACCCCCCCCATCCTTTCACTCACGGGCGAGGAGAGCCACTCGAGTCCCCGGATCCGGCCCACCGCTCGAGCCACCGAGCAGCAGTGCCGGACCCGAGCGTTAGCGAGCACAGCGCCCCGCCGCCCGCGACACCGGGACTATGGAGTAAGTGGCAGAAAATGTGCCTAGGGTTTGGGTGTCAGGCGTGTTTATGTGCGTGTGCCTTCGGGTACACCGTTCTCAACCGCCACTAGGTGTCACTGCTCCCTGGAGCCTTGAGGGAGAGCTTAGGGTTGAGATGGTGTGACAAGGCTGAAGGAGTTAAAAGGAAAGTAGGCTGGCCCACAGTTGGAGTGTAGGCAGGAGGAATTTTCCGATAGAGATCAGATAGGGACACCGTTGAGGAGAGGGAAGAAGCTGTACCTGAGGGAGGTATAGTGCGAAAAGTCCAGAATAATTCGGCCAGGCCCTCAGGGTCACCCCGGGAAACTCAGAGCAAGTAGACAAAGAAGATCTCCAGTGACCTAGTGCAAAAATACGCATGGACCGGCCCTGAAGTTTTAGGCCTTGACCCTAGTGGGATTTCCAGGAAGCAACTGACACCAATAGGACTGGTCTAGGCGTGAGATAACATAGACCTAGGTGAACCTGTCGATACAGAGACAGCAGTGGAGGAACTCTGTCGGGAGGTGTATCAAATTCTTGTGGAAGGGGACGCTGCTAGATCAATGCGAGACTGTATGATTTTTCTAGCTGTGGTGTTGCCGGGAGAGAAAGATGGTCCTATATTAGCCGGAGAAATGTGCAGGAGGGAGCAGTGTGCAGGAAAATGTGAAATGAAGCCAAACCGTAACATGCCTGTACCGTTGAAGCTATGTGCCCGCAGTGGATGGGCTCCACAGATACTGTGTGATTTCTTCAGTAAAGATATGTTAACTGTTATGCTGTACTCTGTCTCTGAATTAACCCCGAGGAACTGGGGTAGTGGTGTTCCTTGTTGCATTGTGGAGGTGGCAGGAATGCAGTGCAGAAGAGAGATGTTGCCTGGAAGCAGGGGTTCGCGTCTGCCCAGAATAGGGCCCCCTGACACCTCCACAACAGAAGATCATGACAGGGGCATTACCAGTATGAGATATGTAATGATATTGTGCTCTCCTGATCTCCTACTTTCATTTAAAATTTAAAAATTTTGGATGCAGATTTTCAGTGAGAACTGTGTCTGTCCATAACCTGGAACACCTCATTTACATATAAGAAAAGCATGGCTTTCTCTGGAAAAAGACATTGGATCGCAGATATCAAGGTATCATTTTATTCAACTTTCTATGATCTATTGTCCCAATGACAATGTGAAAGCAGGGAATCGGGGGCTCCTAAGCTGTCTCTCACGCTTTGAGGCCCTTTGCTATCCCTATTCTTAGGGATACTCCTGATGATGCAGATGCCTGAGTCTCCTTCCTGGCCCTACTCCTGACCAGTTCTGACCTGTTTCCCACTTCCCCCAGGGAGGGATGAGACAGGAGTGTGATGAATCCCACAGACAAAGACAGACAAGGGAAAACCAAAACTCTGTCACACAACGCGCACATATAAAGGAAAAGATAATAAGAGATTTAGAAGGAAAAACAAGAGCAGGAAGGAAGCTACAAACAACAGGGGTAAACTACACAACCGCACCAAGCAAAAAGCACAAATTTCACCAGGGAGTCTGGGACACCACACCTCACAGACTAACAAAAACAATCTATACCTGGCATGGATGGAATGGTTTAACCAGTTTAAATAGAAGAAGAGCAGACGTGATAGGAGCAAGCACACATAGGAGCAAGCACACAGCAGGTCGACTCCTGAGTCTGCCTGTGTTGATCCCGGACCAACCATTGGGCAGAGTGTCAGAATCTGCAATCTGATCAGAGCCTGACGACACCATGATAGTTGGTGAAGCAAAACTGACACCTACATTTCCATATAGATGGCTTAGTCGGGTTGATACTACTTTCAGATTCCCTTTAGGCTGCCTTCACGCCTCAGTGTCTCTGGTCTGTGTGGTCATTGTTTTAAGACAAACCGGTAGCACATTCACATGTGGCGCCCCTGCGGCTCCAGTCGCCAGAGTATTGTGTACCGCCCCGCGCTAGGCTGCAGCCGAGCTGCTCGGATCTGGGCTCGTTTGGTGGGTGGCTCAAGCGCTTCCGGACCCAGGGGTCACATCACTCTGTCAGGGGGTTGCTGGCTATCTCGATAGGGGGTGGTTCCAGGTGCGGGCTCCGGCGCTGCGGGCTTGCGGGACAGGTCAGCCATGCTGTTTGCTCGGGGTTCAGGAACCAGAAGTGTGGCAGGGTCCTGGAGTCCCTGCCCTTGATCAACTCAGTCACTTGGCGCTGCAGCTTAACCCGCCCCCCCTTGGTCTTTTCGCGGCCTTCCCTTTTCCAGCCGGACAGCTTCGCTTTGCGACCGCTCACTTTCTCTGCAAGGCCGCGTTTTCTGGGGGTGGGGCATCCCCTTTCGCGCCCTTTCTGCTGGGAAGTAGACTCTGGCGGGAATCTTTGTGCCAAAAGATGGTGGCAAGATGGCGGATTCTCCAAATTTCACAACGGATCATCGCTGACTTCAACTTCAAGGCGCACTTCACTAGGTAAGTGAATGGATTCGATCCTGTTCGTGACGCCAGAAGAGTCGATGTGTACCGCCCACGCTCGGCTGCAGTCGAGCCGCTCGGATACGGGCTTGTTTGGTGGGTGGCTCGAGCGCCTCCGGACCCGGGGTTCATGCCGCTCTGCAAGGGGGTTGCTGGTGATCTCGATCGGGGGTGGTTAGGTAGGTGTATGGCCGGAGCCATGTTTGAGTTCGTGATGCCCCCCACGGGACGTGGTGAAAGTGTAGACACCACCGCTGCAGTTACGGGGGCACCCGGGGCAGATGGTCATGCAGCAAGATGTTAACCCCTCCGTGGGCAGGGGTGGTGGCCCCGGGACCCATTTGGGGAGAGTAGTGACGGGGCGGTGCAGGGCGGCGCACGGCCGGATGGCACTGTTGTACTCACGATTATTGGCACACACAAGTCTCTGGTAAACAAAGTTGATGGTCGTCGGTGCCCGCAGCCGGCTGCGTCTGGTCCCCCAACCCGGGTTGGTGGTCTTGGCCTTTCTCCTGCATCGTGTTGTGTTTGTGTAGACTGCCTGTGCTTCAGCAACGGGAGTCCGCTCCCTGGCTATGTATGTGTCGTGGAGTCCCTTTGCCCACAGACGCTGGCCCGTGGGATCTTTTTGCCTGTGCGGTGGCTTTCTATCCCCCTTGGTGGGCTGTTGCCTTCAGTCGGGACTTGGGATTGGAATGTACCTAAAGTCCATACCTCAATCAGTAAATTCAACGTGGTCCAGTGGCTTCTGGGCCTCGTTCCAGGTCTGAGTACCCCCCTGGTGCTCTGGTTTCCAGTCGGTTGCCCGGTTCGGTACCGGCGGGCCACTACCCTGTCCCGGTCCCTTACAGTTCCACCTAGCCGTCTTCCCGGCTCCTGCAGGCTAAGGCCACCGCCTGCCTCCTTGCCAAGGTGTGCGGGCTACGACCCTCACACCTGTCAGTTTCCGCTGCAGACCTGTCACCACAAGCCTGCTGCACTCTACTCCTCTCAACTCCAACTGACTACTGTCATTGTCAACTAGCCACTGGCCACCGACAAACTAAACTGCTGTTTCTCCTGCCTCAGGCCCTCTGGACTCCTCGGTGGGCATGGCCAACCTCCTGGCTCCGCCCCCTGGTGTGACCATCAAGCTCATAATCCATAGCGATATCCCATGAAGTTCCCCAAAAGCGAATCTGAAAGACATAAAAAGAGAAAATAATTAAAGAAATAAAAACAATAACACCTTCATTCAACAATTTATTGCCCTGCAAAAACCCTAATCCAGGGACCAGCGTAATCCAAAAAGGGATCCCACGAAATTCCAAAACTCACTGTCCCAGTCATTGAAAAATAGAACATTTCTCATTGACAGGGAGAGCAGTCACTGCAGGCTCATATACTACTATATGAGAATGACTGCAATGAACTGAGATGACTTCATGGTGTAGTAGTGTGTGAACAACCGCGGGCAAGGATAAGTGGTGACAGCATGAGTTCACCGCAGTTCAATGCCGACCGCTGTTTTCACACCAAGTATCTCGAGAGCGCTCTCGCTATTCTTGTGAGAACCGCGGGAAGTGAACTGAGTTGAACTTATGAGCTTACCGAAGTTCATTGCCGTGGGCTCTCACGATACTTGGTGATAGAGCTGCAGGCACTAACCTGTGGTTAACGCATACTGTCACTGCTTATCACTGCACAATGTGGCTCACACACTGCTATGTGACCCACTGCAGTGACTTGGGCTCACCTCCTGAGGTCATCTCAGTTCACTGCAGTGGTTCTCACAGCAGGGTGTTAGCCTGCAGTGACTGCTCTCCCTGCCAATGAGGAACCATGTATTGTTCATTGGCTGGGACGGTGAGTCTTAGAATGTCATGAGACCCCCTTTTGGATTACGTTAGACCTTGGATTAAGGTTTTTGCAGGGAAACACATTGGTGAATGAGGATGTCAATTGTCTTTATTTGTTTAATCATTTTCTCTTTTCATGTCTTTCATATTCACTTTTGAGGTACGTCGTGGACATCGCTATGGATTACGGCAGACTTTTTATTTTTATTTTTTTAATAACTTGGTGAATGAGCCCTGTAGTCAGGAGGTGCTTGTTCAAATAATTTCTTTTGCCATTTAACACTACTGGATTAGTAATGGGGGTGTCTGCTATATGCTCAACCATTACCAATGCCAGGGCTTGATGCCAGCTGGCAATTCACAGCTGACATCAACCCCATATATTACCCCGTTTGCCACCACACCAGGGCAATGGGAAGAGCCCAGCACAGCACCAGATTTGGAGCATCTCTGAGGCGACTGCAGGGTACTATTTTTACGCTAGGAAAGGCAAATAATTATTTTTAATGGTACCATTTGTACACCATTTTGATTACCTTTTAATGCATTTTGTGCAAAGTTTGCAATGACCAAAAATTGTAATTTTGGAGTTTGGAATTTTTTTTGCTGCTACATCGTTTACCAATCAGGTTAATTGATTTTATATTTTGATAGATCAGGCATTTATGAACGTGGCGATACCAAATGTGTGTATATTTTAATTTTTTTTTATTGTTTAATTTTCAATGGGGCGAATGGAGGGGTGATTAGAACTTTTATGTTTTTTTATTTTGTTTTTTAATTTTTTAAAACTTTTTTTAATTTTTTTTATTTTACTAGTCCCCCTGGGGGACTATAAGGATTAGCAGTCTGATCACTTGTTCATTTCTGTTGATCAAATCTGCACAGCTCTGATCAGCAGAAATGCAGCATTCCTGCGAGTTACGGCGCTCTGTCGGCTCATACAGGAAATACATCATGATAGCGACAGGAGTTATCACATGACCCGTCACTACCAAGGCATCAATCGGCGTGATCACGTCACAGGGCCTCCCATGGTGGCGGGGAAAGGTGCGTTCCCCTCCACGGCCATTTAAATTGTGCTGTCAAATTTTAATAGCGCGATCTAAGTGTTTAACAAGCATGGTTGGATCGCAGATCCATTTGTGTCTGTTAGCTGCACATGTCTGCTGTTCAAATCAGCAGACATGTGCAGGGATCACCGCAGGTTCAGTGCAGCAGCAGTGATTACCCCGACATGATTTAGGACGGACCGGTTCAGCCTTGGTTGTGAAGGAGTTAATGTAACTTCACCCTTAGAAGAAGGAAAACACACCCTATACCACAGAGTAGTAAAGTCACAATATTATCAGAATATGAAATGCTCCTGCAGCTATCCATATACAACAGGCCATGCTACAGGAAAAAGGTGATCCTGGATGGATGTGTGTGCTGCTGTTAACTTGGTAATATGCATCTGCAGAATACCGATGGATATGGCAGGCCAAGACCAGATGGAGTAGAGATAAATAAGAGAGTGCAAAAATAAACTTTTTTACTGAACAACTTGATGACAAGTACAGTTAGGTCCAGAAATATTTGGACAGTGACACAATTTTCGCGAGTTGGGCTCTGCATGCCACCACATTGGATTTGAAATGAAACCTCTACAACAGAATTCAAGTGCAGATTGTAACGTTTAATTTGAAGGTTTGAACAAAAATATCTGATAGAAATTGTAGGAATTGTACACATTTCTTTACAAACACTCCACATTTTAGGAGGTCAAAAGTAATTGGACAAATAAACCAAACCCAAACAAAATATTTTTATTTTCAATATTTTGTTGCGAATCCTTTGGAGGCAATCACTGCCTTAAGTCTGGAACCCATGGACATCACCAAACGCTGGGTTTCCTCCTTCTTAATGCTTTGCCAGGCCTTTACAGCCGCAGCATTCAGGTCTTGCTTGTTTGTGGGTCTTTCCGTCTTAAGTCTGGATTTGAGCAAGTGAAATGCATGCTCAATTGGGTTAAGATCTGGTGATTGACTTGGCCATTGCAGAATGTTCCACTTTTTTGCACTCATGAACTCCTGGGTAGCTTTGGCTGTATGCTTGGGGTCATTGTCCATCTGTACTATGAAGCGCCGTCCGATCAACTTTGCGGCATTTGGCTGAATCTGGGCTGAAAGTATATCCCGGTACACTTCAGAATTCATCCGGCTACTCTTGTCTGCTGTTATGTCATCAATAAACACAAGTGACCCAGTGCCTTTGAAAGCCATGCATGCCCATGCCATCACGTTGCCTCCACCATGTTTTACAGAGGATGTGGTGTGCCTTGGATCATGTGCCGTTCCCTTTCTTCTCCAAACTTTTTTCTTCCCATCATTCTGGTACAGGTTGATCTTTGTCTCATCTGTCCATAGAATACTTTTCCAGAACTGAGCTGGCTTCATGAGGTGTTTTACAGCAAATTTAACTTTGGCCTGTCTATTTTTGGAATTGTTGAATGGTTTGCATCTAGATGTGAACCCTTTGTATTTACTTTCATGGAGTCTTCTCTTTACTGTTGACTTAGAGACAGATACACCTACTTCACTGAGAGTGTTCTGGACATCAGTTGATGTTGTGAACGGGTTCTTCTTCACCAAAGAAAGTATGCGGCGATCATCCACCACTGTTGTCATCCGTGGATGCCCAGGCCTTTTTGAGTTCCCAAGCTCACCAGTCAATTCCTTTTTTCTCAGAATGTACCCGACTGTTGATTTTGCTACTCCAAGCATGTCTGCTATCTCTCTGATGGATTATTTCTTTTGATTCCTAAACCCTTTCTCCGATTTGGATGTGAAAACTCTCATATTGCAGCTGGGAGTGTGCACTTTCAGCCCATATTATATATATAATTGTATTTCTGAACATGTTTTTGTAAACAGCTAAAATAACAAAACTTGTGTCACTGTCCAAATATTTCTGGCCCTGACTGTATATACAGAACAGTGGGGAAAAGGTATTTAGTCAGCCACTAATTGTGCAAGTTCTAACACTTAAAAAGATGGGAGAGGCCTTTAATTGACATCATAGGTAGATTATTGTAACAGCAACCAGATAATCAATTGTTTAAAGAGCATTCATCCTTTATTAATATAATTATTAAAAGAGAAAAAACAATGGTTTTTCCTTCAAAAGTTATCAACTCACTAAGCCACCAAGGTAAACAATCTCCTTAAAGGTCCAGTCACACTAAGCAACTTACCAGCGATCCCAACAACGATAGGGATCGCTGGTAAGTTGCTAGGAGGTTGCTGGTGAGCTGTCACACTGCGACGCTCCAGCGATCCCACCAGCAACCTGACCTGGCAGGGATCGCTGGAGCGTGGCTACACGAGTTGCTGGTGAGCTCACCAGCAACCAGTGACCAGCCCCCAGTCTCCTAGTTACAGCACACATCAGGTTAATTAACCCGATGTGTGCTGCAGCTAAATGTGCACAGAGCAGGGAGCAGCGCACACTGAGCGCTGGCTCCTTGCTCTCCTAGTTACAGCACACATCGGGTTAATTGCCTGATGTGTGCTGCAGCTATCTGTGCACAGAGCAGGAGCTGGCAGCACAGGCAGTGAGAGCGGAGGAGGCTGGTATCAAAGGTAAATATCGGGTAACCAAGGACAGGGCTTCTTGGTTACCCGATGTTTACATTGGTTACCAGCCTCAGCAGAAGCCGGCTCCCTGCTCACTGCACATTAGTTGTTGCTGTCTCGCTGTCACACACAGCGATCTGTGCTTCACAGCGGGACAGCAACAACTAAAAAATGGCCCAGGACATTCAGCAACAACCAACGACCTCACAGCAGGGGCCAGGTTGTTGCTGGATGTCACACACAGCAACATCGCTAGCAACGTCACAAAAGTTGTTCGTTACCAGCGATGTTGCTAGCGATGTTGCTTAGTGTGACGGGGCCTTAAGGCCCAGTCACACTAAACAACTTACCAACGATCCCAACAACGATCCAACCTGATAGGGATCGCTGGTAAGTTGCTAGGAGGTTGCTGGTCAGATGTCACACTGCAACGCTCCAGCGATCCCACCAGCAACCTGACCCGGCAGGGATCGCTGGAGCGTGGCTACACGAGTTGCTGGTGAGCTCACCAGCAACCAGTGACCAGCCCCCAGCCAGCAGCGCCGCGTGGAAGCGATGCTGCGCTTGGTAACTAAGGTAAATATCGGGTAACCAACCCGATATTTACCTTGGTTACCAGCGCACACCGCTTAGCGGTGGCTCCCTGCTCTCCTAGCTACAGTACACATGGGGTTAATTACCCGATGTGTACTGCAGCTACATGTGCAGAGAGCAGGAAGCCGCGCACACTGCTTAGCGCTGGCTCCCTGCTCTCCTAGCTACAGTACACATGGGGTTAATTACCCGATGTGTACTGCAGCTGTCGTGGGCGGAGGAGGGGACGCCGCACTCTCCCCACTGCTGCTCGGGTCCGGCTGCCGCAGCTGCTGCGGCCTGCTGCTGCTCGGTGGCTCGAGCGATGGGCCGGATCCCGGGGACTCTAGCGGCGCTCCTCGCCCGTGAGTGAAAGGGGATTGGGTGTTGGGATTGTTTATTGTCCGTGACGCCATCCACGGTTGGGGTGATTTGTTGGCACCACCGCTGCTCTGTATGAGGATCCCGGGAACGATGATGTGGAGCAGCTAGTTGTTGTATTGCCCCTCCGTGGGTAGGGGTTGGTGATCCCGGGGCCCAGTGATGAGGTGGGAGATGCAGGGCTTGGTGGGCGCAGGGACGCGGGGGCAGCGCGGTGCCTTGCGACACTGTGGTACTCACTCAGCCTGAGACGATGACACAGTTCTCGGTAAAACACACGGCTGGAAAGACGGTTCCCACGGACGGCTGCACTTGCTTTCCCCAGTAGGTGACGGTGACGGTCCCTCTGTCCTGCACCTAAGTTGATGAGGGTTGCGATGGGTTCCCACCGGTAACCCGCTCCTCGGCTTCAATCTGGGCCGAAGGAGCCCTACTTTGCCTGCAGGCGCTGGCCCTGAGAAACTGGTGCCCTGGCGGTGGCGGTGTCTCTCTCTAACGGTTGGACTGTTGCCTTCAATCGGGACTTGGTTGTTGGGAGACAGTCGTCCCCTTCACTGACGGATTTGGCAAATTATGGCGACTCCTAGCCTTGTCGGGGTCCGAGAGGCCCCTGCCCTGGTGCTGACTGTCCTTTGTATACTGCTCCAGACCACCGGGCCACCACCCGTCCGTGGTCCTTCCAGCAACCTCCGAGCAGTCACCCCTCCAGACAATCACCGCCGTCTGCTGACCTTGCTGTCTCTCAGTCCGGGGCACACACCCGGACTAACTTCAGGCTTTACTTCTGTCACTTTTCACTTTAGCTCCACTTCTACTTCTCTTCTTTCTACTTTCCCTTCCTTAACACGACTCCTTGTTTACTCCTCTCACTTCCTCCTCCTAAACTCATCTGCCTGGTTCCGCCCGCCTCCAGGGCTGTGAACTCCTCGGTGGGCGGAGCCAACCGCCTGGCCCACCTCCTGGTGTGGACACCAGCTCCTGGAGGAAGGCAACAAGGATTTTAGGTAGCTTAGATGTTCCTAACTGGGGTGTAGGGTGTGGTGTGATGACCTGTGACCCCTGGCTTGCCCAGGGCGTCACATTCCCCCTTAGCAAAATGCAGACCGTCCGCGGGCTGCCCGTCCAACACCGGTTTTATTTTCTGTAAATGCATAAGAAAAAAGGTAAAACGGTAACATGTTTACATTTTATAAAATCATCCCACAACGGGAGGCACATTTCTTTAACGTTGCAAAACAGTTCACGGTTACGGTTTCCGCTCTCTCCCACCGAAGCAACCTGGCCCTGATGCTGCCCCTAAAACCCAGGCAGCACCCCTTGACCCAAGTCCAGCACAAGTCACCCGAGCGGGATCTGTCCTTCCCCTCCAGAGGGTAGCCACCGGTCCCTGTGGTGGCTGGGCCCCAGCCGACTCTACTGCGGGCCCTCCCTCCAACCTGCCTCTCCGGAGGCGGCACTGCGGAAATGGTAACGGTAAACAACTTATTTACATTCCACTTAACGTCTGTGGTTGCCCTGCAAGTTCACGGGCTTGTCCATAAGGAGTCCCTTATGCAACCTTTTTAAACGGTCCCCACGGGGAGAACGGTGCCGGCAACGGGCGGTTCTCTCAATCACGGTAGGACAATCAGGTGACTTTTTGGTAATCATCTCATCATTTTTCAAACACTTTTCAAACTTTTAAACAAAAACACTTTGGTCCCAACGGGGACTGGACAACGGTGCTCCGCTGCCCTGGAAGCGGCTCAACAGTCCATTCTCACTCGTGGTGCTCTAGTGCCACCTTCACATGGTGCACCGCTCTGGACCCCAATGGTAGCTCGCTGCAGGCGATCTTCTTCCATATACATGCGGGCATGCACATCCGCTCTATACCCCTCTCGGGCATCGATCTCTCTGCGCAGCTGCCGTTGCCGCCGCTCCCAGTCTGGAGCACTTTCTGCTTGCTACGGTTCAGAGTGTGCAGAGAACGGACCCAGCCAGAGTCCCTCCGTGTCGGCTATGACCGGCACCTTCAGTAATGAGGGACCCCGCTGTGACATGGCCTGCTCTGCCTCCTGGCAGCTGCATCCCCACTGTGCCTCCGGTGCATCTTTGCTGACGGCCTCAGCCTTCGGCTTCTTCCATTGAAGTGGATCAGGGAGGTCACGAGCTTCTGCTGCAGGTCGGTCCGCCGGGGCGGATGGGCAGGGTACCGCTACCGGTGGTGGTGGTAGCGGGCCTAGTGGCGGGGCAGCAGCAGCCAACACGGGTAGCGGGGGAGGTAGCAGGGCGAGCGGGTATGGACCGGGTCCCTCAGCCGCGATGACCGACCCACTAGGGGCACAGGGGCGTGGGTCACTTACCCTCCCTTCCAAGACTCCCTCCACCTCGCGTCTCCGTATGGCCGCCACCACTTCCGCCATGTCGGCCTCCCACTCCTCCATGAGAAGCTGCATCTTGACCTGCAGACGGCTGCTTAGCTGGACGGTCCGGACTTCCACCCACGCTGCGGGCCAGGCGCGGGGACCACGGTGTTGTTGGTCGGACTCAGCATCTTTAGCAGCGGCCCCTTCCAGGAACCAGTCAATGGCCGCAGGGTCCTGGCGTCCCCACTTCTATAGCTGCTTTCACATGCAGCCAGCCGCCATCGCGTCCCCCTTAGCTTCTTTCCGGCCCCTCCTCTATTGGGGCGGGGTTTTGGCCTTCGCGCCTCTGCTACTCGAGAAGACGCTTGAGCGGGAACTTTTCGCGCCAAAGATGGCGACTTTTGAAATTTTTCTGGCCGGACACCTCCGGCGGTAACAATGCGCACCTCTACCAGACGGCAGAGCGGTAAGATCCTGTTCGTGACGCCAAGTTGTCGCGGGCGGAGGAGGGGACGCCGCGCTCTCCCACTGCTGCTCGGGTCTGGCTGTCGCGGCTGCTGCGGCCTGCTGCTGCTCGGTGGCTCGAGCGATGGGCCGGATCCCGGGGACTCTAGTGGCGCTCCTTGCCCGTGAGTGAAAGGGGATTGGGTGTTGGGATTGTTTATTGTCCGTGACGCCACCCACGGTTGGGGTGATTTGTTGGCACCACCGCTGCTCTGTATGAGGATCCCGGGAACGATGATGTGGAGCAGCTAGTTGTTGTATTGCCCCTCCGTGGGTAGGGGTTGGTGATCCCGGGGCCCAGTGATGAGGTGGGAGATGCAGGGCTTGGTGGGCGCAGGGACGCGGGGGCAGCGCTGTGCCTTGCGGCACTGTGGTACTCACTCAGCCTGAGACGATGACACAGTTCTCGGTAAAACACACGGCTGGAAAGACGGTTCCCACGGCCGGCTGCACTTGCTTTCCCCAGTAGGTGACGGTGACGGTCCCTCTGTCCTGCACCAGTAGGTGACGGTGACGGTCCCTCTGTCCTGCACCTAAGTTGATGAGGGTTGCGATGGGTTCCCACCGGTAACCCGCTCCTCGGCTTCAATCTGGGCTGAAGGAGCCCTACTTTGCCCGCAGGCGCTGGCCCTGAGAAACTGGTGCTCTGGCGGTGGCGGTGTCTCTCTCTAATGGTTGGACTGTTGCCTTCAATCGGGACTTGGTTGTTGGGAGACAGTCGTCCCCTTCACTGACGGATTTGGCAAATTATGGCGACTCCTAGCCTTGCCGGGGTCCGAGAGGCCCCTGCCCTGGTGCTGACTGTCCTTTGTATACTGCTCCAGACCACCGGGCCACCACCCGTCCGCGGTCCTTCCAGCAACCTCCGAGCAGTCACCCCTCCAGACAATCACCGCCGTCTGCTGACCTTGCTGTCTCTCAGCCCGGGGCACACACCCGGACTAACTTCTGGCTTTACTTCTGTCACTTTTCACTTTAGCTCCACTTCTACTTCTCTTCTTTCTACTTTCCCTTCCTTAACTCGACTCCTTGTTTACTCCTCTCACTTCCTCCTCCTAAACTCATCTGCCTGGTTCCGCCCGCCTCCAGGGCTGTGAACTCCTTGGTGGGCGGAGCCAACCGCCTGGCCCACCCCCTGGTGTGGACACCAGCTCCTGGAGGAAGTCAACAATGATTTTAGGTAGCTTAGATGTTCCTAACTGGGGTGTAGGGTGTGGTGGTGTGATGACCTGTGACCCCTGGCTTGCCCAGGGCGTCACACAGCTACATGTGCAGAGAGCAGGGAGCCGTGCACACTGCTTAGCGCTGGCTCCCTGCTCTCCTTGCTACAGTACACATGGGGTTAATTACCTGATGTGTACTGCAGCTACATGTGCACAGAGCAGGAGCCGGCACTGACAGCTGAGAGCGGCAGAGGCTGGTAACGAAGGTAAATATCGGGTAACCAAGGTAAGGGCTCCTTGGTTACCCGATGTTTACTGTGGTTACCAGAGTCCGCAGAAGCCGGCTCCTGCTGCCTGCACATTTAGTTGGTGCTCTGTCGCTGTCACACACAGCGATGTGCGCTTCACAGCGGGAGAGCAACAACTAAAAAATGGCCCAGGACATTCAGCAACAACCAACGACCTCACAGCAGGGGCTAGGTTGTTGCTGGATGTCACACACAGCAACATCGTTAGCAACATCGCTGTTACGTCACAAAAGTTGTTCGTTAGCAGCGATGTTGTTTAGTGTGACTGGGCCTTTAGTTGGGTCCAGTTCAATATCAACTGCCCAACATATCAAGTGGAAACCAAAGAATATCACTATGATGGCCACTAAATGTCATCCAAAAAACACAAGAAAAAAACACAATAGACAGAACAAAAAAAACGTGATTTTGTTACAAAGCAGCGGACAGTGGTCCTATTAGAAAAACTTAGCAAAAACAAACAAGTTAAACCCAAATAAATATATGTTTACTCAATGGGATGCTGACAGTGGTCAGGCATAGGAGAAAAACATATCATAGCATAGGACAAGGAATGATCTCACCACGTCCATCTATGTCAGGGTGTGCAGAGTCTCCATCGGAGTTCTGGGTCCAGAGTACTAATCCCGTTTTAACTGTCCCTATTAACTCCTGGAGAAAAAAAATAACAAATACCTGCTACCCCAGTGTCCTGTCCTAACAAGGATGGTCCACAGCTAATGTATCAAGCTGGACCCCTAAGATGAGCTAAGATGACCCTAACTGCGTCCCAACGCGTTTCATCCGCAGTGACTCCTCAGGGGACATAGTGCTTCATATAGGTAAGGTCCTTGCTGCCAGCTATCATACACCCATAGTGCTAGAGTCCTCTCTCCACTAGGAGAGCTCCACTCCGACTCAGATGCCAGCAAGGTGGAGTTGGGCTACTGGTATGGGCTGGTATCATCAAAGATGAACTTATGGGACCTTTTCGGGTTGAGGATGGAGTGAAGCTCAACTCTCAGACCTACTGCCAGTTCTGGAAGACAACTTCGTCAAGCAGTGGTACAGGAAGAATTCGGTATCGTTCAAGAAAAACATGATTTTCATGCAGGACAATGCTCCATCCCATGTATCCAACTACTCCACAGCATGGCTGGCCAGTAAAGGTCTAAAAGATGAAAAAATAAGGACATGGCCCCCTTGTTCACCTGATCTGAACCCCATAGAGAACCTGTGGTCCCTCATAAAATGTAAGATCTACAGGGAGGGAAAACAGTACACCTCTCGGAACAGTGTCTGGGAGGCTGTGGTGGCTGCTGTATGCAATGTTGATCTTAAACAGATCAAGAAACTGACAGAATCTATGGATGGTAGGCTGTTGAGTGTCATCATAAAGAAAGGTGACTATATTGGTCATTAATTTTTTGAGGTTTTATTTTTGCATGTCAGAAATGTTTATTTCCAAATTTTGTGCAGTTATATTTGTTTACCTGGTGAAAATAAACAAGTGAGATGGGAATATATTTGGTTTTTATTGAGTTGCCTAATAATTTTGCATAGTAATAGTTACCTGCACAAACAGATATCCTGCTAAGATAGCCAAATTAAAAAAAAAAACACTCCAACTTCCAAAAATATTAATCTTTGATATTTATGAGTCTTTTGGGTTGATTGAGAACATAGTTGTTGATCAATAATTTAAAAAATCCTCCAAAATACAACTTGGCTAATAATTCTGCACACAGTGTACTTACTGTGAAGCATGCAGGTGGTAACATCATGCTTTGAGGCTGTTTCTCTGCAAAGGGACCAGGACGACAGATCCGTGTACATGAAAGAATTTATGGGGCTGTGACGGAGTCCTTCTCCCATATCACACAATCAATAGAGCGAGAGATGGCTGAAGAATCCAAAGAACATTTATTCCAAGCAAATCAAACGGTCCATAACATAATCCACAAAACAGAGGGTAAAATTAGTCCAGTAACACAAATATAGTACTGTAAGCGATAAATGTGCAGGTCTCTCTGAGAAGCCACAGTTTCTCCCAGAGGATCAATCCTTCTATCTTCAAGTTCTCCAAAAAGACTGACAAATCCCCCAGGTAAGCAGAGAGTTTACAGTAGGTGGATCCCAGGCCCCCTCCCCGAGACTTAAGGACAGGAATACTAGAGGGGGTAATTACCTTCAGACAATACAATGTACACACAAGCAATACAAATAATGGACAGTGAACCAAGTGTAAAATACGAACCTATACAACATGATACACAGTACACCATATCCCACCATCATAGGGCCATGTATCATGAGATTTTGAGCGTAAACCTCCTTCTATCAGCAAGGGTATTGAAGATGAAACGTGCCTGGGTCTTTCAGCATAATAATGATCCCAAGCAGACTGCCAGGGCAATAAAGGAGTGGCTTTGTAAGATGTATATGAAGGTCCTGGAGTGGCCTAGCCAGTCTGTGTATCTCAACCCTATAGAAAACCTTTGGAGGGAGTTAAAAGTCTGTGCTGCCCAAAAACAGGCCAATACATCAATGCTCTAGAGGAGATCTACATGGAGGAATGGGCCAATATACCACCAACAGTGTGTGCCAACCTTATGAAGACTTACAGAAAATGTTTGACCTCTGTCATTGCCAACATAGAATATATAACAAAATATTGATAACTTTTGTTATTCACCAAATACTTATTTTTCACCATAATTTGCAAAAAAAAAATCTTCCCAAATCAAACAAGGTGATTTTCTGGATTTGTTTTCTCATTTTGTCTCTCATAGTTGTGGTCTACCTATGATGTCAATTACAGGCCGACCTCATCTTTTTAAGTGGGAGAACTTGCACAATTGGTGGCTGAATAAATCCTTTTTTCCTCACTGTACATCAGATAGCAGGCACAACACTTCAAGAATATATCATCTACCCAATCCAGAGGCATGAACTTCATGGTTACAAGTGGCTGTACATTACTACGATTACATGTTCCACATGTTCAGTAAACCACTGTGGGAATCTCCTTCTTCACCTGTGAGAGCAGCACAAGTCGAGGTGTGTCACTTCGGCCCCTCACGGTTATTCTGTACTTCCAGTTGATTTGTGGGGACCTCAGTGACTGAGGTGCATTGCTAGGACTCCTCACTACTATTCTCAAAGTCCATTTAAGATAAGCCCCGCACTTCTTGGTGTGCACTGTATCTGCAAGTCTCCATAGGAAATTACAAGTCCCAGCCTGGCCATCTTCTTCAGTATGACTGTCCACTTCTACTTCCTATCTAATTTAAATACCGTTTGCTGAAGGTTCCACTTGCCTGAGATAAGATATCTGTCTGTCACTTAATCCTTACCTTAGCCCCCCCCCCCTTGTCTGAGTTTAGGAATCCTTCATTCATTGGTCTCCCGTGTTCTTCCGTCAGCACTCCCTCTCCAAGTGTGTCAGAGGTGCCGACGTTCCCCTGCTGCCTCTTTCTGCTCCACGCTTCCTGATAGATCTTCTCGCTGCCAAGGCCCATGCATGCGCAGTAGGGCCCTCGGGTGCGGCCACACTGCGCTCCATTTTCTTAAAGGGCCAGCACGACATAACCTGGATGTATATAAGGCATCCTCCCCCATTGGGGGGTGCCTGTTCAACGTGTTCCTGTAGCTAGTCTGCCCATGCTAGTTGTCAGGTCCCTGTGCTAATACCCGCACTCTGTATTCTCAGATAAACTTGTACTGTTTCTTTTCAGTAATATCAGAGAAGCTGTGGAGAGAAAGCACACATAGGGTCTTATCTGATAGCAATGCGGGTGTAGGAGATAGGACAGGTGCTCACCTGCGGTGGTTGTGACAGGCACAACTCCTATGAAGGCATAAAATGAATGCAGAAGTCGTCAAGCTGCAGCCCCGATGATGCAGTGGAAAACACAATGGTGGGTAGGAGAGTCGGGTTCACGCTGCGTTAAAAACCACGAAGCCAGACGATATGATGAATTCTTTTCTTTATTTAGGACAGGTCTTAAATAAAGAAAAGACCTGTCCTAAATAAAGAAAAGAATTCATCATATCATCTGGCTTCGTGGTTATTAGCGCAGCGTGAACCCGACTCTCCTACCCACCGTTGTCTTTTCAGGAATAGTAGTTGGAGTCCTGAGTTAATTAAAACATATTTCTTTCTTTATTCCATAATTAAATTAAAATATCATCAGTAGAGTATGATAGTCCTGTTGACACGTTTCAATTCTAAACAGAGTCTTAGTCTGTCAATCCATTGTGTAATAATAAAATCTTCAAGGGGGTGTGGGCAGCTTTTCCACTCCTTTACACATATATAGCAGGGATATCAACTTTTTTTGGACAGGTTATCAAATAAATTGCAGCCAATATTTTCCACATCAGACAACCATAATATATCAATAAAATTATTAGGGATACCTCTCTATAGTCTATAAATCTGGCATGAAGGCATAAACTGCATTCACTGGGAATTGTAATCTCGTTATAATTACAGTCATAATAATCTGAATAAGCTTTAAAGTGAACCCGTCAGGTCCCCTATGCATCCAGAATCACGAGTACTTTTGGGTGCATATTTATTATCCCTGCCTAACTGTCCCTACATCAAATAGCAAACATAAGGAGATCCTTAGAAAAAGTATTTCTAAATATGCTTTATGATATGCTAATGAGTGCAGGGACTGGTCGCAAGGGCGTTAGTTCCTGCGCTCATTCCGTCTTCTTAGCATGTTAGCACACCTGTTGTGTGTGCCTGCAGGGGCTGCTCTATCAATCAATGGGGAACATTTGGTTCTCCATTGAAAGTGCCAGTAGTATGGGATCAACATAAAGCCCCCTAATTGGATTATGGTGGATCCGGATTAGGGCTTTGACAGGGAAATAAATTGGAAAAGAGGGCGTCTCTTATCTTTATTTAATAATTTTCTCTCTTTATGTATTTTCAGGTTCACTTTTGGGGAACATTGTGGGACCTTGCAATGGATTACGGTGTACCTTTTGCATTTTTAAAAAAATCAATAAATAAATTGGTGAACAAGGGCTGGAGTCAGGGTTTTTTTGTTCAAATATTTTTTTTATTCTGCTTTCAACTACTGGAATAGTAATGGGGGTATCTGTTAGATCCCCGCCTATTACTAATACCAGGGCTTGATGCCAGCTAGCAATTCATAGCTGGCATCAACCCCACAAGTATTACCGCACCCGGGCAACAGTAAGAGCCGGGTCCAATGCCAGAATTGGCACATCTAATGGATGCGCCACTTCTGGGGTGGCTGCAGGCTGCTATTGTTAGGCTAGAAAGGGCCAAATAACCATGGTCTTTCCCACCCTAATATTATCAGCCCCCATCTGTCTGCTGTACCTTGACTGGTTTTAGAAAAATAGGGAGAACCAAATGCAGCTGCTGTGTTCCTGTGCTAAATATGAAAATTCGGGGGACCCCATGTCATTTTTTTTTAATTAAAAAATAAAAATGCTGCAAAACAGCTGGCCAAGCTAGCTATCTTTCTATTTACTGAGGTATTCTGTTCTTTCTCTCTTTTTCTCTTTCTTTCTTTCTTTCTTTGTTTCTTTTTTTATGCTCTGTCTTTTTTTCTTTCTTAATATCTACTTTATTTTTTTCTATCTAGCTATCCCTCTATTGATCTATCTGTCTGTCTGTCTATCTATCTACCTATCTTTGTATAGCTATCTAGAATTTTTCTAGATAGCTATAGAAAGAGTTTGTAGACATCAAACATATATAGATTTACTTTTATCTAAGGGGTTAAAAAAATTCACAAGTTTTGTCCCAAAAACGTGGCACACTTTTTGCGCCATTTTCTGAAAACCCTGGCATTCTTATTTTTTTGTATCTGGGGCTCAGTGACGGCTTATTATGGCGTCTTGAGCTAAAGTTTTTAACAGTAGCATTTTTGCGTAGATGCTACGTTTTGCTCACCTGTTATTGCATTTTGAGCAAGATTTACGGAGACCAAAAAACGTAATTTTGGCGTTTGGAATTTATTTGCCGCTACGCCACTTACCGATTAGATTAATTGATTTCATATGTTGATAGATGGGGCATTTCTGAACCCGGTGATGCCAAACAATTTTTTTAACCCTTTAATTTTCAATGGAGGGCTATTTGAACTTTTAGGGGGTTTTTTATTCATTTTAATTTTTTACAACTTTTTTTAACTTGTTTTTTATTTTACTAGCTTACCTAGGGGGCTATAAGGATCAGAAGTCTGATCGCTTGTTCATTTCTGTAGATCACAACTGCACAGCTCTGATCTGCTGAAATGCTGCTCTCCTATTTCAGACGGCCCTCTGCCGGCAGTAAGAGGAAGTGAGTCATGATAGCTACAGGAGTCATCACATGGCCCTGTGCTACCATGGCAACCATTATCACATGACTTTTGATGGCAGCGGGTGAGTGCGCACTTACCGCGGTGGGCATTTAGATCGCGCTGTCACATTTTGACAGCGTGATCTAAGGGGTAACAGGCACAGGTGGATCGTGGATCCACCCACACCTGCGAGAAACACATGTCAGCTATTCAAATCAGCAGTCGGTGGTGATTACCATGACATGATACATGACGTACCCAGTATGTCATATGTCGTGAAGAGGTTTAAGGGGGGTGTGTAGACTGTCAATATGTTCACGCTTATTCTTCTCTATGATGGAAGAATATTGAACAGCATAATCCAATATTAAAATTGTGTAGGAAGTCATAAAAAGGGACAAACTGTCATGGGTGTGTCACGGTTGACAGACATTCCTGTGGTGTCCAGCTGTAGAATGTTGCAGCGTTTTGCTACATAAACTGCTCCCTGACATCCTATTCTTCCTGCTGTGGTGTAAATAGTATCTTATGTATCTTCTCTGCTTGGGCGTTATCCCTTTCCTTTTAGGACTCTTTGAATATTCTCACCTTTCAGTTATTAATAATCATCCCTTTGACTTGTGACTTGTGTCCTTAAGTACCCACATTTTCTCTTGGTGTTTGCTGGTGATAGACTTATCCTATACAAGCCTTGGATGCAAGTAGTCAGCTTGTATTCATCGAAAGAAATGTTGTTGTATGTTGGTGTCCCTCTCCCAGAGTCATCCTGGAGATAAGTTGTTTGTATGGGGTACCTGGTATTCTCTACACCTACCGCTTTGAATTATCACCAAAAAGTTCTATCTTCGCCTCATCAGACCAGAGAATCTTATTTCTCATAGTCTGGTAGTCCTTCATGGTTTTTTTGTAAATTCTATGTGGGCTTTCATATGTCTTGCACTGATGAAAGGCTTCCATCGGACCTGTGGCGCCCCAGGACCTGGTCGCCACAACAGCATTGTCCTCCCAAAGGGTTAATGCTGAGCCTGGAGGTAATTGGGAGATCCATTGGCCAGCAAGTTTAACACCCAACGCAGTTCTCCCTCCGGCCAGCAGGGGTAGCTCTGAACCTGGGATTCCAGGGAGGATCCCCTTAAGTCTGATCTGAGAGAGGAAGTAGTGTTCAGTCTGTAGGGAGCAGTAGAAGTGAACAGACGCAGAGTGAGCTATCCTGTGAATCTGGGGCCTAGAGCTAGAGTAGCTGGGCCCAGAGAAGCAGGAGTAGCTGAGAGGCAGCAGAGAGTCTCGGACATCGGAGTCTGTGGCCACCAGGGCTTAAACATACTCCCTGGTAGCTGAATCCGAAGGGCAGGAGAGCTGCAAGCACCTGGCCCAAAAACATCCCAAAAGTACAGCTGCAGCATCAAGGCCGGTGTGGATTCCAGCAGAGAAGCACCAGAGAGAGAGCCTGCGCAGCCTGCTACAGAGGGAAAGGGACGTACCAACAGTCCCAGCAGCACAGAGGGCCATTGCTGGATTCAGAGAAGCAGGGTCCTATTGTAACAAAGCAAAGTACAGGAGTAGGCCTCATACTCAGCTGGCCAGAGATATCACCCCAAGTACTTCCAGGCCGACCGGATCCCCATCACCACCTGTAACGGTCTCCCAGGACTGGACTGTTTCCAGAGTAAAGAGGAAAAGGTAAAGAGACTGTTGTTTATGCCTGGTTCTTTCATCGCCTGTCGGCACTGCACCGTGTTAGCCACACAACCTCATAGACTTCCACGAGCACTAACAGTATCCCCGGGGCTTCGCTCCACCTGTGGGGAGCAGTACCACCATTGCTGCCATAACATCACCCCGGAGGCCTCACACAGCAGCGGCGGCTTAATAGCCGCAGACCACAGGTGGCGTCACGAACACAACCATTAATAAGCAAGCCACATATTTTACTGACACCCACCAGGGCCACAGAGCCGGGCCCAGCCACCACTGACCACCACCGGAATAATCCGGCCCGGCACCGGGTGTCCCATAGCCCTGGGGTGGGCGAGTCAACTTGGCGTCACGAACAGGATTTCGTGCCCGGTCCCACCGGGTACTGTGTGCCTGCAGAAACTGTGCCTAAAAGACTGTGTTACTGTTTGAAAACAGCCGCCGCCATTAGCCCCACTGAGCGCAGGAAGAAGGGGGGCGTGCCTGACAAAGAGCGCGAAGGGAGCGCGCCATCAGAGCAGAGCGCTGTTAACCCCGCGCGACCCAGAAGGGAATTTGAAAAGTGAACGGAGCCTGGTAAGGTTCACTAAGGGGGAGGAAGATGTCCGACTCGGAGGGAGGGCAGGTGGCTGCCATAGCCCGAGATGCCGCAGCACCAGCCGAAGCAATCCCAGTCGCCGTCGCCCGAGCCCCCGCTGTAGCGCCGGTAATGCCGATCACGATGCCGTACATCCCGAGGGCAGAATGGCTGCCGCAGTACTCCGGGGAGTCACATACCCTCGGTGACTTCAGAGAAAGCCTGCACAGCTTGTTCCGGGTGTATCCGCTGACTGAGAGCCAGAAGGTGGGCATATTAATGGGGCAGCTAGCCGGCGCTGCCCAGCGTGAAGTGAAGTCCTGGCCTGATACAGATAAAGGGACAGCAACCCAGATACTGGCCAAGCTAAAGAGTACTTTTGACACCCGCACCGCAGCAGAAATAAAGATGAGATTCTTTGGGTGCAAACAACGGGCCACAGACAGCATAAGGGACTATGCCTTAAACTTGCAGGAGGCCCTGAAAGCAGTTAAACAGGTGGACCCAGAGAGTGTACGTGAAGAACACAAACTCCTAACTGAGCAGTTCATAGAGGGGCTCCTGTCAGATGCCCACAGGACCCAGCTGCGTATCATGGTCCTGAAGAACCCTGCTCTGGACTTTGCAAAGTTTAAGGACCAGGCCATCCGGGTACTGAGAGAATCTACACCGAACGACCCAGTACCCCTCCGGCCTCTTGCTATCACGTACCCTGGGGTGGTGCCTGCAACACCAGCTGCTGCAGGGGCCGAGGCGCAGTCCATGGAAAAGGATCCCACTGCAGAGCTCAGACAGCAGGTCCGGGAGCTGACCAAAACTGTAGCTGCCCTTGCCAAGACCGTGCAGTCTCTACAAGTGACCCCATCACATGCAAGAATCGAGTTGGCCTCCAGCCCAGATGACGTCCCATGGATGCGACAGAGGAGGATTCCGCCGACCCGAGGCAGAGACACGGACCGGTATGATTCAACGGGACAACCGATCTGCCGCCGCTGCAGCCAGGTGGGCCACATTGCACTACACTGTCCTTTAAATGGGCCGAGCCTGGGGCCAGGAGCCGACCCCCAGGTGTAAGAAAGCCCGGCACAACCCCCAGCCGCAGCAAGTATGTGGGAGGACGACCGGTCCTTCCTATTGTGCTGGATGGGATCCCTTTGAATGCCCTCCTGGATACGGGGTCCCAGGTAACAACCATCCCCTATAAACTGTACAAAAGATATTGGGCTGATTCAGACATTGACCATGGCCCAGATGATGATTTAACAATTGTGGCCAGTAATGGTCAGCCCTTACCCCAAATTGGGTACAAGGAAGTAACCATTAAAGTGGGGCGGGTAGAATTGCCATGTCAGGGGATGATAATTGTAGATATTGATCGCAAAGAATCTGACCCACTGCTAACCATTGGTACAAATGTGATAGAAAATTGTATTGCCGAAGTGATAATTTTGTTGCAACAGGCGTCTGAAACTGCCAGCTCCGGGCAACAGCGTGCCCTACAGAGGGAGATCCGAGCCCTGATGAGGAGGCAGCAGGTAGAGCTGGCCGGAGGAGAAATTGGCAGTGTGAGGGTAAGTGACCCCCTCCCCATTGCAATACCCCCAAGAAGTGAAATGTTGATATGGTGTCGGGCAGCAATAGGCCTCAAGGGTCAGGATTACCATGCCTTGGTAGAACCGGTGTATTCAGACAGTAGGCCTGGAGTCCTGATAGCCAGAGGGGTAGCAGACGTCCGCAAGGGGAGAGTGCCCGTCCGTGTCCTGAATTGTGGGGAGGACTGAAGCCAAATTGCCCCGGTACGCCACTGTAGCAAAACTGTACACTGTCAGCAACAATACCATCAAAGCAGTGGAACCCTTGATCCCGTCCGACCAGGCGGAAGACAATGGCTCCAAGGGGCAGCTGGAAGACTGGTGCCAAAAATTACATGTGGGCACCGACTCCACCCCCTCACACCAAAAGCATGGGGTTTACCGGGTGGTACAGGAGTACGAGCGGGTCTTCAGCAAGCACCCCCTAGATTTTGGGCAGGTGAAAGGGGTTAAACATCAAATCCCCACGGGTGATCATCATCCCATTAAAGAAAGATACCGCCCTGTACCCCCCGCACAGTATCAGCGTGCCAAAGAAATGTTACGGGAAATGAAGGAGGCTGGGGTTATCAGAGATAGTTGTAGCCCCTGGGCAGCTCCACTGGTGCTCGTAAATAAGAAAGATGGTAAAATGAGAATGTGTGTAGACTACAGGCAAATTAACCGCATTACACATAAAGATGCTTATCCACTGCCCAGAATAGAGGAGTCAATAACGGCCTTAAAGTCAGCTAACTATTTCTCCACCTTGGATCTCACCAGTGGGTATTGGCAGGTTCCCGTGGCGGAAGCGGACAAGGAGAAGACTGCATTCACGACACCAATGGGCCTCTGTGAGTTCAACTGTATGCCATTCGGGCTCTGCAACGCCCCAGGGACATTCCAGAGGCTGATGGAGTGCTGCTTGGGCCACCACAACTTTGAAACCGTGCTGTTGTACCTGGATGACGTCATAGTCTATTCCAAGACTTATGAAGACCACCTGAGGCACTTGGCGGAAGTGTTTGAGTCCTTGTCGAAATATGGCCTGAAGATAAAGCCGTCCAAATGTCACCTCTTGAAGCCAAAGGTACAGTACCTGGGTCATGTGGTCAGCGCAGAAGGTGTGGCACCTGATCCGGAGAAAGTCACCGTAATCAAGGACTGGCCAAGACCCACCATGGTGAAGGAGGTACGGCAGTTCCTTGGGCTGGTGGGTTACTACCGAAGGTTCATTGATGGTTTCACCAAGATAGCAGCGCCCCTTCAAGATCTCCTGGTGGGCCAGCCAAAGCAGGCTAAGAAGCAGAGCCCTCCATTTGAATGGAGCAGCCAACTAGAAACATCCTTTGCCCGGCTGAAAGGGGCTCTCACGGGAGAAGAAATTCTGGCCTACCCTGACTACAGCCAGCCGTTTGTACTGTATACAGACGCCAGCAACGTGGGACTGGGGGCAGTTCTGTCCCAGGTGCAGGGAGGCAGAGAGAGGGTGATAGCGTACGCCAGTAGGAAGCTTCGGCCCACAGAAAGGAATCCAGAAAACTACAGTTCCTTCAAGCTGGAGTTCCTCGCTATTGTTTGGGCAGTGACTGAACGCTTCAAGCACTATCTGGCGTCAGCCAAGTTCACCATCTTCACGGACAACAATCCGTTGACACACCTGGCAACAGCCAAGTTAGGTGCGTTGGAACAGCGATGGATGGCCCGGCTGTCTAACTTTGACTTTACCATCAAGTATCGGGCTGGCAAGAAGAATAACAATGCTGATGCGCTGTCCAGAATGCCTCACTTACCCGAGTCTGGAGAAGACCTGGATGAACTCGAAGAGATAGAGTTACCGGCTTTCCATCACCAAGGTGTTTCCCAGTGTGAGCATGCTGTAGGAGCGAAGCGCTCGAACCAGCATGAGGTCTCGGTCAACCCATTACTCCACCATAATTGGGAAGAGACACAGAACGGTGACCCGGCCGTGCGATTGGTCAAAGAAAAGCTAGCCCAAGCTGAGACTCATCTTGGCCCAGATGCTCCAGAAGAAGCCCAGCAGTTGTGGAAGGAGAGGGGACGACTGTTCACCTACCAAGGCAAGCTCTGCAAGAGATATGTCAACTGGCGAACGAATGAACTTGTCTGGCAGATAGTGGTCCCACAGAGGGATGCTCCAATGGTCCTAGCAGCTTATCATGATAACGCAGGACACTTCGGGTGGAAGAAGTTGGAGACCCTACTCCGTGATCGGTTCTACTGGGTGCACATGAGAAAGACAGTCGAGAAGTGGTGCCGAGACTGTGGTCCGTGTAACCTGAGGCGGAAGGATGATGCCAGCCAGAGGTCTCCCCTACAGCCAATTGTCACGAAGCAGCCCCTGGAGTTGGTGTCCCTGGATCACGTGAAGTTAACACCAAGCCGGTCAGGCTATGTGTACGCCCTCACCATTGTGGACCATTACTCTCGTTTCCTGGTAGTAGTGCCCGTGAAGGACCAGACAGCCAGAACGGCAGCGAGAGCATTTCAGGCCTACTTTTGTCGACCTCACGGTTACCCTGAAAGGGTACTGACTGATCAAGGTCCTGCATTCGAGGCAGAAGTGTTCCAAGAGTTCTGTAACATGTACGGTTGTAAGAAAATCAGAACCACACCGTACCACCCGCAAACCAATGGATTGTGCGAGAAGATGAACCATGTGGTTATTGATATGCTCAAGACTCTACCTTTGGAAGAAAGAAACCAATGGCCAGAAAAGTTACCAGATCTGGTAGACTTGTACAACCATATCCCGGTAAATTCGACCAACTGCAGCCCTGCTTACCTGATGCGAGCCAGACCTGGCAAGTTACCTGTAGACTTGGAGATGGGGACTGTGTCACCTGAGGCGGTTCAGGAAATAGAGGATTGGGATACAGAGTGACAGCAGCGGTACCGTAAGGTCTAAGAATGCGTAGAGAGGAGCCTGTCTCAAGCAAGAACGAGACAAGAGCAGCATTACAATCAAACAGCCCCAGCAATTCCCTTAGCACCGGGAGAACAAGTCCTCAAGAAGAAGCGGAGGACGCATAAATTGGATGATCAGTGGGAGAACGAGCCCTACACCATTTTCCCCTCCAACTTTGACAATAGTAAGGTATGCCTCATAAGCAAGGATGAAGGCAGGACCTATCAAGCAGTTTCTCGGGACCGCCTGAAAACGTGCCCTGAACGGTGCAGAACCCAAAAACAAGTAGAAGAAGTACAAGAAAGTCCCCAAAGTCAAGAAAAAGAGGGAGAGATGATCCAAACAATCCTTGGGAAATTCCCCAAAACTTGGACCCAAATAAACAATGCCATAGTGTTACCAGTCCTGACGTTCCCGCAGTTGGTCGAGCCAGAAACAGAAGAGGTTCCAGACCCACCTAAAGAACCGTCCGCTCCAACACGAGATGACACGCCAGCAGTGGAACAGGAGGTTCAACCCCCTGCCAGTGGTGAACCTGCCGTACCCTTGGCGAATCTGAGATCCCGTAGGCAACCGACATGTATCCCTGTCAGGGTTAGGGCTACCAATCACACGGGGGGGGCAGACACTCCAAGTAGTCAGGGACAAACCCCAGAGCTACGCCGGTCCCAACGTAGCACTCGGGGACAGCCCCCTCCAAGGTATAGAACATAGAAAGTAAAATACCTAACAGAATGTAAATAGTTATGTGAAATGTCTGTCATGATGTGTATAAAATGCTTTTTGTCTTAAGTGATTAAGTAAATGGACAATTGGGCCACTGGACTATGGGTGGCCAACACCTAAATTGTTCATAGTTAGCACCAGTGTGCTCAACACCCCTGAAGAAAAACCCGTCCGGCGTGCATAGAGTGGGGTCATCAATGCTCTGACGCACGCCCAGAGCCTACGTTGGGGGTTTGATCGCGGCGGGTCCCCCATGGAGCAGTGTAATGGACACCCGGCAGGGAGCCACACTGGACTCTTATAGTAGTGTTTAAGTTTGTAACGTTTAAGTAATGCGCCTCCCATAATGGGATGAAATGTTGTAACCTGTTATGTTTGTTTCCACAGTCCGGGAGTACTGAATTTAACTAAGGGGGAGTGTGGCGCCCCTGGACCTGGTCGCCACAACAGCATTGCCCTCCCAAAGGGTTAATGCTGAGCCTGGAGGTAATTGGGAGATCCATTGGCCAGAAAGTTTAACACCCAACGCAGTTCTCCCTCCGGCCAGCAGGGGGAGCTCTGAACCTGGGATTCCAGGGAGGATCCCCTTAAGTCTGATCTGAGAGAGGAAGTAGTGTTCAGTCTGTAGGGAGCAGTAGAAGTGAACAGACGCAGAGTGAGCTGTCCTGTGAATCTGGGGCCTAGAGCTAGAGTAGCTTGGTCCAGAGAAGCAGGAGTAGCTGAGAGGCAGCAGAGAGACTCGGACATCGGAGTCTGTGGCCACCAGGGCTTAAACATACTCCCTGGTAGCTGAATCCGAAGGGCAGGAGAGCTGCAAGCACCCTCCCCAAAAACATCCCAAAAGTACAGCTGCAGCATCAAGGCCGGTGTGGATTCCAGCAGAGAAGCACCAGAGAGAGAGCCTGCGCAGCCTGCTACAGAGGGAAAGGGACGTACCAACAGTCCCAGCAGCACAGAGGGCCATTGCTGGATTTAGAGAAGCAGGGTCCTATCGTAACAAAGCAAAGTACAGGAGTAGGCCTCATACTCAGCTGGCCAGAGAGATCACCCCAAGAACTTCCAGGCCGACCGGATCCCCATCACCACCTGTAACGGTCTCCCAGGACTGGACTGTTTCCAGAGTAAAGAGGAAAAGGTAAAGAGACTGTTGTTTATGCCTGGTTCTTTCATCGCCTGTCGGCCCTGCACCGTGTTAGCCACACAACCTCATAGACTTCCACGAGCACTAACAGTATCCCCGGGGCTTCGCTCCACCTGTGGGGAGCAGTACCACCATTGCTGCCATAACATCACCCCGGAGGCCTCACACAGCAGCGGCGGCTTAATAGCCGCAGACCACAGGTGGCGTCACGAACACAACCATTAATAAGCAAGCCACATATTTTACTGACACCCACCAGGGCCACGGAGCCGGGCCCAGCCACCACTGACCACCACCGGAATAATCCGGCCCGGCACCGGGTGTCCCATAGCCCTGGGGTGGGCGAGTCAGACCACTCTGCCATAAAGGCCCGACTGGTTGAGGGCTGCAGTGATAGTTGACTTTGTGGAACTTTCTCCCATCTCCCTACTGCATCTCTGGGGCTCAGCCACAGTGATCTGGGAGTTCTTCTTTACCTCTCTCACCAAGGCTCTTCTCCCACGATTGTTCAGTTTGGCTGGATGGTCAGGTCTACGGAGAGTTCTGGTGGTCCCAAACTTCTTCCATTTAAGTATTATGGAGGCCACTGTGCTCTTAGGAACCTTGAGTACTGCAGAAATTCTTTTGTAATCTTGGCCAGATCTGTGCCTTGCCACAATTCTGTCTCTGAGCTGCTTGGGCAGTTCCTTTGACCTCATGATTCTCATTTGGTCTGACATGCACTGTGAGCTATGATGTCTTATATATATAACTCACCGATATATAAGAAGGACATAGCTGAACTGGAGAGGGTGCAGAGAAGAGCCACCAAGATTATTAGAGGAATGGGTGGGCTGCAATACCAAGACAGATTATTAAACTTGGGGTTATTTAGTTTGGAAAAACGAAGGCTTAGGGGGGATCTAATCACAATGTATAAATATATGAGGGGACAGTACAGAGACCTTTCCAAAGATCTTTTTACACCTAGGCCTGCGACTGGAACACGGGGGCATCCACTACGTCTTGAGGAAAGAAGGTTTAATCATAATCACAGACGAGGATTCTTTACTGTACGAGCAGTGAGACTATGGAACTCTCTGCCGCATGATGTTGTAATGAGTGATTCACTACTAACATTTAAGCAGAGCCTGGACGCCTTTCTTGAAAAATTTAATATTACCAGTTATGTATATTAGATTTTATGACAGGGTATTGATCCAGGGAACTAGTCTGATTGCCGGATGTGGAGTCAGGAAGGAAATTTTTTCCCCATTGGAACTTGTTTGCCACATTTGGGTTTTTTTTGCCTTCCTCTGGATCAACATGTTAGGCTACGGGTTGAACTAGATGGACTTAGAGTCTCCCTTCAACCTTAAAAACTATGATACTATGATATAGACAGGTGTGTGCCCTTCCAAATCAAGTCCTATCAGTTTAATTAAGCACAGCTAGACTCCAATCAAGGAGTAGAACCATCTCAAGGAGGATCACAAGGAAATGGACAGCATGCAACTTAAATATAAGTGTCTGAGCAAAGGGTCTGAATGCTTATGACCATGAGATATTTCAGTTTTTCTTGTTTAATAAATTTGCAAAAATGTCTACATTTCTGTTTTTTTTCTGTCAAGATGGGGTGCAGAGTGTACATTAATGAAAAAAAATGAACTTTTTTGAATTTACCAAATGGTTGCAATGAAACAAAATGTGAAAAATTTAAAAGGGTCTGAATACTTTCCGTACCCACTGTACTTTCCCCTGTGTGCTCCCTGTGTGTTCTTTAAAATTTAGTGGGACTGACTAATCGCTCATCCCATCAGTTCCTTAACTAGGTCCCAGTTCAAGGTCAGCCAGGTCCAAGTATCCTGCTTGGCACATAGATACTTAACCTATCTAGGGTGGTTAGGGGAGCCAAGGGCCAGCGGAAGGTTTGGTTAGGGGTCACCATCTCCCCCTTTCCTAGACCCAGGGTTTCCCTTCCCTGTCACTGTACGCGTGGTACTTCCTCATACCTGGCGTAACACAAACTCAGCTTATCATATGATGTTGTATATCCTCTATATGTTGTTCCCTTATTAATAATGCATTTCCAGGTTTAGTTTACATCAATATGATTATTTTATCTTTTAGGAATCTTACACTTGTCTCTTGGGTCCAAGCTTCTACTTTGCACAATAAAATCACTAAGGAAACTCAACATGATCTTTTAGATGGTAAGATGTATGATAATAATTATATGTTGTTCTGCTTCTAATAGGAAAAGCCTTGAAGGCAAAGATACAAGTACTTGTGTGATTTACTTTAATGAAAATGTCTTATAGCGCTGTGGAATTAATAGCGCTATATAAATGAATAAAATTATTATTATTATTATTATCTTTCTGCATTTCCAGAAAAGTTGTCTGATAATTTCATTTTCAGAGGGAGGGATATAGAAACGCTGTGTGTTACCTGAGATGAAAAACATTTTCAGTCAATTTACCTGAAATGTTCTATTACAGCTATACCGCAACTTTATTTCATAGGCTGAAAATATTTAGTGTTGGGATATTTAGAAGTTCATAGCTGCTGAGATTCGGTAAGACAGAAAGTTCAGTTCTCATGTTTGAAGGAAGGGGATCATGCTCTTCTTCAGTATGTCACAGTACTTGTTGGCATTCATGGTTCCCTCAATGAACTGTAACTCCCCACAGCCGGCAGCACTCATGCAACCCCAAACCATGACACTCCCACTACCATGCCTGACTGTAGGTAAGACACTTGTCTTTGTATTCCTCACCTGGTTGCCACCACACACCCTTGACACTATCTAAACTAAATAGTTTTATCTTGCTCTCATCAGAGCACAGAACATGGTTCTAGTTATCCATGTCCTTAAGGTACCGTCACACTTATCGAGATCGCTAGCGAGATCGCTGCTGAGTCACGGTTTCTGTGACGCAGTAGCGATCCCGTTAGCGATCTCGTTATGTGTGACATCTACCAGCGATCAGGCCCCTGCTGTGAGGTCGCCAGTCGTTGCACAATGGTCCAGGCCATTTTCTTCAAAGGCGATGTCCTGCTGGGCAGGACACATCGCTGTGTTTGACACTGTGTGACAGGGTCCCAGTGACTGCTGAGATCGTTATACAGGTCGCTACTGCAACCTGTATCGTTCCTGCATCGTTGGTAAGGTCTGACTGTGTGACATCTCACCAGCGACCTCCCAGCGACTTACCAGCGATCCCTATCAGGTCGCATCGTTTTTGGGATCGCTGGTAAGTCGTTGTGTGTGACTGGGCCTTTAGTCTGCTTGTCTTCAAGCAACTGTGTGCTTTATTGTGCATCATCTTTAGAAGAGGCTTTCTTCTGGGATGACAGCACTGATACATCTATTTTGAAAAGTCACCCCTTTGGATATGATGCTGAGCACATGCAATCAACTTCTTTGGTCAACCATGGTGATGCCTGCTCTGAGGGGAACTTGTCTTATTAAACCGCTGTATGGTCTTGACCATCGTACGGCAGCTCAGTGTCAGGGTGTTGGCAATCTTCTTGTAGCCTCGCCCATCTTTACATAGAGCAAAAAAAAATGTTTTCAGATCCTCAGAGAATTCTTTGCCATGAGGAGCCATGTTGATCTTCCAGTGACCAGTATGAGAGAGTGTAAGCAATAATGTGGCGCCCTGGACAAGCCAGGACGTCACAGGTACTGCAACAACACACCCCACACCCCGGTTAGGCACAGCAGCCGCAGCAGCAGCGGCAGCCGGACCCGAGCCGCGACCGCGGTCGAGCAGCGCACCCCCCGCCCGCGACAATAACACCAAATGTAACACCCCTGCTCCCCATTCACACCTGAGACCTTTTAACACTAATGATTCACATGACACCGCGGAGGGAAAATGGCTAATTGGGCACAATTTGTTCATTTTGACATAGGGGTGTACTCACTTTTGTTGCCTGCGGTTTAGACTTTAATGGCCTTGTGTTGAGTTATTTAGAGGGCACCGAATGTACACTGTTATACAAGCTGGATACTGACTACTTTACATTGTATCAAAGTGTCAGATCTTTAGAGATGTCCCATGAAAATATATAATAAAATATTTACAAAAATTTGATGGGTGTTCATGTTCAGCTAGCCCCATTCACACATTTATCTGTACTTCTACATAATAATGCACTGGGTAGTTTTTTGGGTGAGTGATCAGATGCTGTTTTTTTCTGCACATAATCAATAATGTAATGGGGCCAAATACTTCTCAAATTGAGGGGTGAGTGCCTCCCTCCAGCACAGAGGGCCAACCGGGGGCTTTCCCTGTTCACCTGTGGGCCAGTCCGATCCTGTGTCTATATATGGTGAATCATTAATAGAAGTATAAGTAAATTTGTGAATGATGGTAATGTAATATTTGCATATAAATGAACAGTGGCCCCAAGTGTCAGTGTTACTGCTGGGCCCTTGGCCCCCCAGTCTGACATTATGCTCATCTCCTCGGTCTTATCACTTAGGTACTACAGCCACAACTGACCACAGGATCTAAGGGGTTATGCTGCAACCACTGGAGCTAGCTGTGATCCCTGCAAGGGTGATGGTTGCACATTGTATTTTTATTGTATTGTCATGAAGGAGTTAAATCTCCAGTTTCTACTTGATATGATTACCGAATGAAGACTCTGTACAATCTTTTTATTAGTTTTGAGAATTTCTAATTAATGCAATGAAGTCACTTTCATAGTTGACTTCTTGGTCCCCCCAAGCACCGAAGGTTATGATTATCAGTGTATGCCTATGCATAAATCAATATAAAGCAGAAATGTCATTTAGGTGCTGGTGGTTAAATCTGCAGCACTGATGATTTAGCTGTGTATCTCCGCTGTAAACACTTCCAATGCAATGTTTAAGAGCTTGGCAAATGTGAAGTGGGCATTAGCCAAGGCTGAGTGCACTCTGAAAATTGGATTGTGGTTTTCACTGCCAGTTACAATCTTTAGGTTTTATTTGAACAGATCTAGTTAAATCCTCTCAATGCCAGCGCACTCATGAAGGTACACGGATTAAATGTACACGGCCAAACAGAAAAAGTGGAGAGAGAGGTCGGAAAAGTTTTATAATTGATTTAGATTAAAGATGAAAGTTGAACAATTAGGACGGAATTCAGAATTGCAGCGTAATATAATTTAATTAGGAATAAAACTCATGAAGAAAATTTTTCATGTTAGGAATATTGAATTGCTGCCATATTACTTAGTATAGCATTAAAAAAAATTGCTTTACCGGAGGCTTTGTCATTTTGTCATTGTTTTTTTTACTCTATATCGTGACGTATAGAAAGCTGCCCGAAGAATGAGCATGTTACTTCTTTTAATCGATTCACGGTTTACGACATAACACTGCAGATGGGCACAGCAGTGTCTTTTTTTACATTGCTGTGCACTATGTTCATTTTATAGGTCGCTATGGCGGCAGTTTTTTAAGTGGATATGTCGTGTGCATGTACCCCAAGGGTAACAGCATAGAGTGAAAGCCGCTGCAAGAATGACGGCACAGCTGCTGGCAAAGCCGCCTCTGGTAAATGACTGGCAACATTTTCCTGAAGCATCTTCATATGAAAAAACATGGTGACATCAAAATAAGACCATGTACTTATAATCATACAGTATTACGATTTTCCAATCACAATCCATTTTTTTTTTTAATTTTTCTGCTCCAAAAACACAGCAAAAAAATTAGTGTGAACACACCCTGAAGGTTTCCATTTTTATTCCTTTAATTTTTTTTTCACCCCTTGATATAGTCTAAGCCAAGATCTGACTCCTAACTAGTTATGAGCCACCCCCCTAGAGTTCGAGTTCGGTTCGGTTCATTGAACGTTCGACGAACGTTCGACGAACCAATTCGAACCCCATTGAAAACAATGGCAGGCAAACACAAACACATAGAAGCACATTATACATGTACACATACAGTTAATAAACATTGCCATAACACTTACAGGTCCCCGCAATGCATCCTGCACTCTGTCTCCCGCCGCATTTCCTTCCGATAATCGCTGCGTCCTCCCGGTAACCAGCACTGATGATAGGACCTTCCGTGACATCAAAAGAGCATGTGACCAGTCACGTGTCTATTATCTCATTGGCTACAGACTGGTCACATGGCTAGACGTCATGCTAGGTCCTATCAGTGCATCTCTTCGGTACGCGGTGCTCGTTCCAGCATCTCCGTGTACCGGGTGCTCTTTACAGAGTCAGCCCACATGCAGGGACTGGCTGCCATAGCCGGTAAATAGCGGCACCGGGAATCACGTGATCGGACATAGCCGTTGCTATAGTAACGGTGGCAGAGGTGACGTCACCGCTTACAGCCCGCAGCCTCTGCTCACTCTCACTGAGTGATTAGACTGCATGGGGAGCAGCAGTGTCTTCCTTAAATGCATTGTTGTCTGATGTAGCAGAGCTGCATGGGTTGAAGGAGAAAGAAGACAGAAGACCGGGATCGTGGAGGGTTGAGAGGGAGTAATAAACATGGAGTCTCAAATGTATCTGTGTATTTATTTCTATTAAAGTATTTTTTCTCTGTGGTGTCTTTTTTTAACCCTTTATTGGAGGTTCTTAATGGCCGTGTCAAACTTGCCTGACATTAAGAATCTCTGGCTTAATACCAGCTAGTAAAACAAAGCTAGTATTAACCCATTATTACCCAGCAAGCCACCCGGCTTCAGGGCTGCTAGAAGAGTTGCATACAGCGCCAGATGATGGCGCTTCTATGAAAGCGCCATTTTCTGGGGTGGCTGTGGACTGCAATTCTCAGCAGAGGGGCCCAGAAAGCTCGGGCCAACCTATGCTGTGGATTCCAATTCCCAGCTGCCTAGTTGTACCTGGCTGGACACATCATTTTTTTTTTTAATTATTTCATCAAATTCGTGAAATAATTAAAAAAAGGGCTTCCCTATATTTTTGGTTCCCAGCCGGGTACAAATAGGCAGCTGGGGGTTGGGGGCAGCCATACCTGCCTGCTGTACCTAGCTAGCATACAAAAATGTGGCGATGCCCACATCATTTTTGGGGGGAGACTCCTGCATACAGTCCTGTATGGAGGATGCTGAGCCTTGCAGTTCTGCAGCTGCTGTCTGCTCTCCTGCATACACTAGTGAATGGAGCATGCTGAGCCTTGTAGTTCTGCTCCCTCTGTCTCTCCCCCCAACCTGCAGCTGCCTATTTGTACCTGGCTGGGAACCAAAAATATAGGGAAGCCCCTTTTTTTTAAGTCATGAATTTCATGAAATAATTAAAAAAAAAAAATGACGTGGGCTTCGCCCAATTTTTGTGTCCAGCTAGGTACGACTAGGCAGCTGGGAATTGGAATCCGCAGCCCAGGGTGCCCAATCTGTCTGGGCAACACTGCTGCGAATGGCAGTCCGCAGCTGCCCCAGAAAATGGCGCTTTCATAGAAGCGCCACCTTCTGGCTCTGTATCCAACTCTTCCAGTTGCCCTGGTGACGGGTGGCTCGCTGGGTAATAATAGGGTTAGTGCTAGTTGTATATTATCAACTGACCCTAAGCCCGAAATTCATGGTGTCACGCCAATAATAGACATGGCCACCATGAATTTCTAGTACAGATAAAAAAAACACAACACACAGAAAAATATTTTTATTATAAATAAAACACAACACAATTAGTGACTCCATCTTTATTGAAATAAAGGATCCCCCTCCGCAGTAATCCTGGGTCAAGGGTCCCGCGCCGTCCAATCTGGATCCAATATCATCTGATCGGTTTGATGGAAGGCAAAGCGATCAGATGGTGTGTCAAGTTCAAGGGCCTGAATGACACGACACAGCAGCTGATTGTATAAACGGCTTTTATACAATCAGCTGATGCATCAGCGCAAAAAAACAAAACTACACACTTCTGTGCAGACTCCTGTCCGACAGCAGCAGCTGATAGTTTAGCCGGCTGGGCGGTGAAAAGCCGGCCTCACCGCTCAACTTCCGTCAGGTGACCACATCAGCTGATCATCGCCAGGTCTGAGAGAGAGAAAAGAGAAGAGAGGAGAGAGGGAGGGAGGGAGAGAGAGAGAGAGAAGAGAAGAGGAGAGAAGAGACAGAAGAGAGAGAGAGGACATAGAGGAGAGAGAAGAGGAGAGAAGAGAAAGAGAAGAGGAGAGAAGAGTAGAGAAGAGACAGAATAGAGAGAGAGGAGAGAGAAGAGGAGAGAAGAGGAGAGAAGAGGAGAGAGGAGAGAGAGGAGAGAGAAGAGAGAGAGGAGTAGAGAAGAGAGAAAAGAGAAAGAAAGGGAGAAGAGAGGAGAGAGAGAGTAGAGAGGGAGAGGGAGAAGAGAGAGAGGAGAGAGAGGGAGTAAGAGAGAAAAAGAGAGAGAGAGAATAAGGGAGAGAAAGAGAGACAAAGAGAGAGACAAAGAGAGAAAAAGAGAGAGAAAAAGAGAGAGAAAGAGATAAAGAGAGAGAGAGAAAAAGAGAGAACAAGAGAGAGAGAAAAAGAGAGAGAGAAAAAGAGACACAGAGAGAGATGAGAGAGAGGAGAGAGAAGAGAGAGAGAAGAGAGAGAGGAGAGAGTAATGCAGCCTGATTCCGTGAACTGCTCCGACTTTAGAGATGTGGCCCGCGGCTCACAGCTGATATCCGGCTTCTCCCCTCAGTGCATAATTAAATTAAATTAAATTATAAATAAATAATAATTATAATTTAAAATGAAAAATAAATTAAATTCTTTACCGGGGCAGCTGGTACTTGAACTCGTGAAGTAATGCTCCCGAGGCAGTAGCTCTAACCATTGAGCCACTGGCTCTAATGAGAAACATAGGAAGATTTGGTTATCTTGACTTCTGCAATGCAGAGTGAAGTCTCCGGTGACAGCGCGGCTCACTTCAGGTTCTGCGTGGAGAGGACACAAAGTGCTCGTGTTCTACGGGCTCCCTGTCGTCTTCATGTAGCAGAGCTGAAAGCGTCGTGTGTTACTTCGGACCTGGATTGTTGTTTGGGGATTAATAAAGAGGTAAATGAGGTGGGTTTTTTGTTTTTTATTACAAATAAAGGATTTTTCGTTGCGTGTGTTTCTTTACTTTCACTTACACGTTAATCATGGAAGGTGTCTTGGGGAGATGCTTGTCATGATTAACCCCGTTATTACCCCGATTGCCACCGCACCAGGGCAATTCGGGATGAGCTGAGTCCCAGGACTGCCGCATCTAATGGATGCGGCAATTCTGGGCGGCTGCCTGCTGATATTGTTAGGGTGGTGGGCTCCCCATAAAGTGGCGCTCTCCATCCTGACAATACCAGCCTTCAGCCGTGGGGCTTTATCCTGGCTGGTATCAAAATTGGGGGGAACCGCATTTTTTTTTTATTTTTTATTTTTTTACTGCACGATATTGACCCGCCCACCAGCGGCTGTGATTAGTTGCAGTGAGACAGCTGTCACTCATCGTGGGGGCGTGTCTGACTGCAACCAATCATGGGCGCCGGTGGGCAAGGAAGGCACGGAATACCTGATTGAATAATGAAGCGGCAGCCATTTTCAAAAGAGGAAAAGCCGCCGGAGATTTGTGACAGCCGTGCAGCAAGACGCCCGTGATTGGTGAGTAGGAAAGAGAGAGGGATTGTGCTGGGGACTCAGGACACATGCAGATACGCAACGTGCGCACATAGCTTTACTGTGAAAACCCACACTTTTGGTGATCGAACCATTCTCGAACTTTACTCGAACTGCCGAACTTTAAGCAAATCGTTCGAGTTCGTCGAACCACTCAAACACCCCCCAAAATCACTCAAACATGAAATTGGCGAACCGTTCGACTCGAACATCACTCAACTCTACTCCTAACAGAGCTTTGAAACTTGATTGGGCAATGTAACCTAATTCTAACATCTAACAGGAACAGAGGATTGTTTTTAGGCAAGAAGACCTCGCCATGGTCGACTAAAGAAGTTGAGTGGAGGTGCTCATCATCATATCCAGAGATTGTCTTTTCAAAATAGATGTATGAGTGCTGCCAGCATTGCTGTAGAGGTTACAGGGGTGGGGTATCAGGCTGTCAGTGCTGAGACTATACACCGCATACTGCATCAAATTGGTCTGCATGGCTGTTGTCCCAGAAAGAAGCCTTTTCTAAAGATGATGCACAAAAAAGCACGCAGACAGTTTGCTAAAGACAGAGGACATGGATTACTGGAACCATGTCATGTGGTCTGATGAGACCAAGATAAGCCTATTTGGTTCAGATAGTTTCAAGTGAGTGTGGAGGCAAACAGATGAGGAGCCCAAAGACAAGAGATTCCTGCCTACAGTCATGCATGGTGGTGGGATTGTCATGGTTTGGGGCTGCATGAGTGCTGCCGGCTGTGGGGTGCTACAGTTCATTGAGGGAACTATGAATACCAACATGTACTGTGACATACTGAAGCAGAGCTTGATCCCCTCCTTTGAATTCCAACACAAGGACCCAAAACACACCTCCAAGATGACCACTGTTGTGCTAAAGAAACTAAGGGTAAAGTAATGGACTGGCTAAGCATGTCTCCAGACCTAAACCTCATTGAGCATCTGTGGGGCATCCTCAAACTAAAGGTGGAGGAGCACAAGGTCTCTAACATCCACCAGCTCCATGATGTTGTCATGGAGGATGGAAGAGGATTCAACGGCTCTTGTGAAGCTCTTGTGAACTCCATGCCCAAGAGAGTTAAGGCAGTGCTTGAAAATAGAAGTTGCCAAGCAAAATATTGACACTTTGGGCATAATTTGGCCATTTTCACTTAGTGATGTACTCCCTTTTGCTGCCAGCGGTTTTGACATTAATGCCTTTGTGTTGTTATTTAGAGGACATCAAATTTACATTGTTATAGAAGCTGTACACTGACTACTTTACATTTTATCAAAGTGTCATATCTTCAGTGCTGTCCCATAAAAAGATTTAATAAAATATTTACCAAAATGTAAAAGGTGTGCTCACTTTTGTGATAAACTGCATACGTCTTCAGGAAAGAACTAGGCATTTATTTTTGTTTGGGTTGCGTTCAAAACCTGGAATATGATCTGATCAAATGTGTGGAAAGCATAGGGCACTTCCTCTCCACACATCCATTTCTGGAATTGTTCAGTTAAAGAGGTTATGTATAGTGATGGGAGGACCCAGACTATAAAAGTCCGAATCTGCGCTATTTCAAACGTACCCGAGTGCCGGGCCTGGGCCCAGAATTCTCAGGGAATTCCAGCTAATTATCCAGATCTGGCACTCTGGAAACAAAAAAAAAGGAAATTAAAATTAAAGAAAATAAGAATGAAGCAAGCACTTCATACTTACCGAGTCTCCTGTGTGGCTATAACTGCTCCCAAAGCCTCTCATTCACTTCTGATGCTACTCATTATTGCTCATTCATATGCATTGCTTTCGCAGCCTTCAGGCCGTCCTGGCGTCTGTGATTGGTTGCAGTCAGACGTCCCCCTAGCCTGTGTGACAGCGTCTGACTGCAACCAATCACAGGCACTGTCTACAGGTCACGACCGTGATGTAAAAACAAATACATAAAACATTTGGCATAGGGTCCCCCATATTATGATACAGATAAACCATACGGCTACAGGCTGCAACCCCCAGCTGTGCATTTTTTTTGACTGTGTATCAAAATATGAGAAAACGCATGTAGCTTTTTTTTTTAATTATTTAGATACATCATTTAAAAAAACAGCATGGAGTCCTCCCAATTTTGATACCCAGCCATGAAAAAGCCTGACAGCTGGGGGCTGGTATTCTCAGGCTGAGGAGACCCATGCTATGTGGGCCACCAATATCCTAAAAATAGTAACCTGCAGCCGCCGGGGATTGTCGCATCCATTAGATTGGACAGTCCGCGTGCTTTACCCTTCTCCTCCCGATTGCCCTGGTGCGGTGGCAATCGGGGTAATAAACGGTTAATGTCAGCACACAGCTGCCACTACGCCCTAGATTAGTAATGGGAGGCGTCTGTGAGACCCCACCATTACTAATCTGTAAGTAAAAAGAAATTGTTTCTAAAGTTAGGGGTACTTTGCACGCTGTGACATTGCTAGCCGATGCTAGCGATGCCGAGCGCGATAGTACCCGCCCCCCGTCGCACATTCGATATCTTGTGATAGCTGCCGTAGCGAACATTATCGCTACGGCAGCTTCACACGCACTTAACAGCCCTGGGACGTCGCTCTGGCCGGCGACCCGCCTCCTTCCTAAGGGGGCGGGTTGTGCGGCGTCACAGCGATGTCACATGGCAGACAGCCAATAGAAGCGGAGGGGCGGAGATGAGCGGGCTGTAAACATCCTGCCCACCTCCTTCCTTCCGCATAGCCGGTGGAGGCAGGTAAGGAGAAGTTCCTCGCTCCTGCGGCTTCATATACAGCGATGTGTGCTGCCGCAGGAACGAGGAACAACATCGTACCTGTCGCTGCAGCGAAATTATGAAAATGACCAACACTACACAGATCATCGATTTACGACGCTTTTGCGATCATTTATCGGTGCATCTAGGCTTTACACGTTGCGACGTCGTTACCGGCGCCGGATGTACGTCACTTTGGATTTGACCCCGACGACATCGCAGTAGCGATGTCGCAACGTGCAAAGTACCCCTTAGTCTTAAAGGTGTTCCAGACAAGTTTATTTTAGCAGAGAAAAATGAAGCCATTTCGTTATTTTGTCTGTAAAACCCAAAATAAATGTCTGTCAATGTAATACATGAATAGATCATCATCCAGCCCACCATAACTAGAGCGGAGTCTGTAATAGTGAATTCCTCTTTTTAGGAAGAGCTCTTCCATAACAGGACACAGATAGAGCTTTATGGGGAGATGATTTTTTTTTTGCCTCCAATCCAATCTGTAGGGACATCAGAAGACTGTTCTATTCTGTGTTGAACCCTAAAATGAAAGCTGATTTAATAAACCATCTATAATGCTCTTTTCTAAATGGACAAGAATGGTAAAGGAGTAAGAAGTCACTATGGTGCTCAGCGATCTCCATATACAAAATTACAGAATTTCCGTACATAGTTACAAAAGAATAATTTTCCACAAAGAGCTTTTCTCCATACGTTCCTCCTGACGTCATACTTATATTTGTTCTTAGTTGCAATACAAGTAGTTACCGGTGTTGGGGAAGCTCAAACTGCATCTCATCCCAGCAACATTCACTTCTTATCTATGGAGTGGAAAGTTTTGGTGCCTACCGGATGTAAGGATGGAGGCAGCAGATCGATCAATACTCCTGCTGGGGCCTGTCCTGTACTATGGAAAAGCTGTCATTAACTAGACATATATATGTGATGTATTGATTAAAGTCTCCCAGCACAGATGATAAATGTCTCAATTGCCACCTTTCTTTTTTGCTTATGTGTTCTGCTATGTACTTCTTGTGCAGAGTATGGAGATATATATATATATATACTAGCTGTACTACCCGGCTTCGCCCGGGTTAATAACTGCTGTTAACAAAATAGAATGTATCAACAAAAATGTATTCTGCACACAAAAACCACAAAACAAATAGATATAAATGTAATTATAATGTCTGTCTCCCCCTCTGTATATATCTCTCTGTCTCTCGCTATCTCTTTGTCTGTCTGTCTCTTTCCCTGTCTGTTTCTGACTGTCTCTGTCTCTTTCTCCGTCTGTCTCAATCTCTTTCCCTGTCTGTCTCTTTCCCTCTCTTTCTCTGTCTGTCTCTTTCCCTCTCTTTCCCTGTCTGTTTCTTTCCCTGTTTCTGTCTCTCAACCTGTCTGTTTCTTTCCCTGTGTCTGTCTCTTTCCCTGTCAGTCTGTCTCTTTGTCTGTGTCTGTCTCTTTGTGTCTGTCTCTTACCCTGTCTATGTCTGTTTCTTACCCTGTCTGTGTCTGCCTCTTTCCCTGTCTGTGTCTGTCTCTTTCCCTGGCTGCATTGTGACACGCCAACATTCCATTTAAGGGCGTGGCTGCGCATTCTTCTGAAGTTCTGGCTGCACTGTGGCTCCCAGCTCCATTCGCTTTAATGGAGGCAGGTTTTTTGGCGAATAACTGTAAAACGCGGGGTTAAAATTTCCCCTCAAAACATAGCCTATGACGCTCTCGGGTCCAGACGTGTGAGTGTGCAAAATTTTGTGGCTGTACCTGTGACGGTGCAGATGCCAATCCCGGACATACATACATACACACACACACATTCAGCTTTATATATTAGACTAGCTGTAGTACCCAGGCGTTGCCCAGGATAGTAACTGTCTCTCTGTCTCTTTCCTAGTCTCTCTCTGTGTGTCGCTGTCTGTCTGTCTCGCTGTCTGTCTCTTTCCTTGTCTGTCTGTTTCTATCTCTCTGTATTTGCATCAGTCTATCTGTCTCAATCTCTATATCTGTCTGTCTCTCCCTCTCTCTGTCTCTTTGCCCGTCTGTCTCTTTGCCCGTCTGTCTCTTTGCCAGTCTGTCTCTTTGTCCGGCTGTCTCTTTGTCTGGCTGTCTTTTTGCCTGGCTGTCTTTTTGCTCGGCTGTCTCTTTTCCCGGCTGTCTGTTTCTAGGTTTGTCTCTTTCCCAGTCTGTCTCTTTCCCGGTCTGTCTCTTTCCCGGTCTGTCTCTTTCCCGGTCTGTCTCTTTACCGGGCTGTCTCTTTGCCAGGCTGTCTCTTTGCCGGGCTGTCTCTTTGCCGGGCTGTCTCTTTGCCGGGCTGTCTTTTTGCCCGGCTGTCTCTTTCCCGCTCTGTCTCTTTGCCCGCTCTGTCTCTTTGCCCGTCTGTCTCTTTGCCCGTCTGTCTCTGTCTTTCTCTATCCGTCTCACCACCGACATTTTTCTTACCTCACACATAAGCTTCGTATACTAACAGTTTATTTTGTTCCTATAGTAACCACTGACAGTTGCTATTTATAGCCTGCAGCTCCCAGCTCCATTCAGTTTAATAGCTGCAGGATTTTTGTAGAGTAACTGGAAAGGACGGGGTTAAATTTTCCCGCCCAAACATAGTCTATGATGTCCCCTGAGTCACATGGAGTCTCTGCACAAAATTTCATGATTGTACATGCGACGGTGCGGATTCCTTTAGCGGACATACACACATACTAACATACACACACACATACACACACACAAACACACATACACACATACACTGAGCTTTATATATTATATATATATATATATATATATATATATATTTATATATATATATATAGTACAGACAAAACGTTTGGACACATCTTCTCATTCAAAGAGTTTTCTTTATTTTCATGACTCTAAAAATACATTTTCTAGTATATATGGTATATAATGCATTTCTAAAATATATATATATATATATATATATATATATAGTTGTGCTCAAAAGTTTACATACCATAGCAGATTTGTTTGCTTTTTTGCATTTTTTTCAGAGAATATGAATGATAACACAAAAACTTTTTTGCCCACTCATAGTGGTTGGGTGAAGTTATTTATTGTCAAACTACTGGGTTTTCTCTTTTTAAATCATATTAACAACCAAAAGCATCCAAATGACCCTGATGAAAAGTTCACATACCATGGTGATTTTTTCCTGATAACATGCACAGAAGTTTACACAAATTGGTTTGAATGGCTAATAAAGGTAACATCCTTACCTGTTCACTGAGTGAGTTGCTGGGATCCAGACAGACTTTTGCATCCTTCATCTAGCCACTCACGTTTCTGGATTGTGAGTCATGGGGAAAGCAAAATAAGTATCAATGGATCTACGGGAAAAGATAGTTGAACTATATAAAACAGGAAAGGGATACAAAATGATATCCAAGGAATTGATATTGCCAGTCAGCAGTGTTCAAACTGTGATTCACAAATGGAAAATCAGGGGCTCTGTAAAAACCAAACCACAATCAGGTAGACCAACAAAAATTTTGGCCACTACTGCCAGGAAAATTGTTCGAGATGCAAAGAAAAACCTACAAATAACATCAGCTGAAATACAGGACTCACTGAAAACTAGGGCTGTGGCTGTTTCAAGATGCACCATAAAGAGGCACTTGAAGAAAAATGGACTGCTTGGTCGGGTCACCAGAAAAAAGCCATTACTGTGCAAATGCCACAAAGTATATTGCCTACAATACGCAAAACAGCACAGAGACAAGCCTCCAAACATCTGGAACAAGGTAATTTGGAGTGATGAGACCAAAATCGAACTTTTTGACCACAACCATAAACATTACATTTGGAGAGGTGTCAACAAGGCCTATGATGAAAGGAACACCATTCCTACTGTAAAGCACGGAGGTGGATCGCTGATGATGTGGGGATGTGTGAGCTACAAAGGCACAGGAAACTTGGTCAAAGTTGAAGGAAAAATGAATGCAGCACATCATGAGCAAATACTGGTGGCAAATTTGCACTCATCGACCTGGGAGCTGCGCATGGGACGTTTCAACATTTGGACGTTTCAACATGACAATGATCCAAAACACAAGGCCAGGTCTAGATGTAAAAACAAAAAAAAAACTAAAGGACAAAATTTTTTTGTCTGCAAAATGTTGGTAAAATTTTTTACAAATATCTACAATTAATGTAAAAATGTTAAATCTTAATAGGCTTATTATCATGCACTTGTTTACCACCTTGGTTGAACTTAAAATGGAAATTCATCCTTTTCACTTTGAGTTAAACTTTTAGAATGTCAAAGATCATGGTATTATGTTTCGTCTATTTGTATTTCTTTCCTTCTTTATGCTCTGTAGCCAAAAGAAAACAAGAAGAAAAACAAGCATCCAAAATCTTTAATTGTCTCTTCCTGTAGTCAGGACTCCTCATGTGTGTGCACTGGTGCTTTCCACTTCTTACATTATAGGGGTCCCTGACTACGAAACGAAATGAGGAGTAAAGCCAGCTACCATGTCATTGCCCAATATGACTGCTATGGAAGACAATGTCAGGCAGCGACAAATAGATAACTATATTTTTACATGACTATCTTGTACGATGGTGGCTGCTGGTGAAAGGTGGAGTGAGTTTAGGGAAATGATGTTAAGTGGCCGGATCAGAACCAAAGGCTTGGGACAAAGACAGAATCAGATATCTGCATCACATTCGGTGAATAGTCAGGGGTCAAGCAGAGATGCCAGACAGACAGTGAAGAGGGGCATCCAAGGGGTTAAACGGCAGAGTATATGTGGAACAGAAGTGTAACCCCAATATAGGCACACTTGAGCTGGAGTACAACCCAAACACTGGGGGCAGGTATGAGGGATTTAAATAAATGCTCACGACACCGAGCAGTAGGGGAAACAAAAGGAGCTAACCCTGAATTAGACTTAAAGGCTCCATTACACGCTACGATATATCTAACGATATGTCGTCAGGGTCACGTCGTTAGTGACGCACATCCGGCATCGTTTGACATATTGTAGCGTGTGACAGCTACGAGCGGCTGTGAAAGAGCAAAAATACTCACCTTATCGTTGCTCGTTGACACGTCGCTCATTTTAAAAAAATTGATCGTCCTTCTGCACGCCGGTTGTTCATTGTTCCCGAGGCAGCACACATCACTCCGTGTGACACCCCAGGAACGATGAACTGCAGCTTACCTGCGGCCGCCGGCAATGCAGAAGGAGGCAGGTGGGCGGGTTGTTACGTCTCGCTCATCTCCGCCCCTCCGCTTCTATTGGGCGGCCGCTGTGTGACGTCGCTGTGACGCCAAACGTCCCTTCCCCTTCAGGAAGACTATGTTCGCCGCCCACAGCGAGGTTGTTCGGGAGGTAAGTACGTGTGATGGGGGTTACCGACTTTGTGCGACAAAGGCAACAAATTGCCCGTAATGCACAAACGATGGGGGCGGGTACGATCGCACATGCGAACGCACGATAAATCGACGTGTGTAAAGTGGCCTTAATTGATGCCAATGTTGGAAAATGGAAATGATAAGTATTTGCTCAGATACTGTGAAAACTTTATTTAAAGGAATGTCACAGCTGATAAATGCCACCAGAAGTAAAAAAAACAGGAGAACAGGGAGTTATAAACATGCAAAAATTTATTAGTAAAGTACATCAATCAAGTTTCAGTCACAATGGCAATATAATTTTCAAAAAAGTGGTCAGACATAATTAAAACAGATGGACAGTGAACATGTATAGTTCATAGTGTCATAGTGGTGGCATGAAACGGTGGTGGGAGGGTAAAGTAAACTATTATTATAACCTATGTTTGTCACATATACTATAAGGAAAAATTCCAGCGTATACAAACCAACAATAGCATGGACCAAATGGAGTTGAATAACAATCTTTTAAAAATCATGAGTGTAAATACACAAATATTAATAGTCCAATTCTTATTGAAGGTGCTAAAAACCAGAATAAAGTAGTGTATATTGAATGGATAAACACCACCCCCCACACTCATAAAGACCTCCAACGTACGTTTCGCAAATCTTACCGGTGCCACATAAATTAGCCAGCTTCCTCAGGGAGATACTTTGATTGACTGCTATTAGAGGCTATATATACTGGTCACAGCGTAATTAGGTAAAAACAGCTGTGCATACGACGCCTGCGTGTCTCATCGCCGTAATCATATCCGGCCACGTACATAGCGCATGCGCAGACAGCCGAGAGGAAGAGTAGCCAGGCCGGGAATCCCCGGCCAAAAGGCGAATGCACCCAGGACGCGTCACTGAGGGAACCGCGCATGAGCACACACCCACTGGGGATCTTGGACATCCAGTAGATCAACCAAATTGGCTGTTAGCGCACGCGCACCATGGCAGGTACAAGGCAGTAATCTGAAGATAGCATACTAATGTACGTCCCTGTAGTCACCAATGTATTAAAGTCAAATATAAAAATATACACATAATTATTTCTTAATTCCACAAAAGGGATGATATGAAGCCAGAAAATAGGATAGAAACATCATTTTAATATATAATAAACATCATATAAAACAGGCGATACAATTCACAAGGCTGTCCAAAAAATAATAATGAGGACAGTACACAATGTGAAAGGACGACGCAGATGAATCAAAGAGATGTTTTGCCATCTTTGTAGCCCCAAACTTCTCCTGTTAATATTTATCACATAGGCTACTGGTAATAATCACAGTTTTTTCTGTGAAACCAGAAAAATACATGTAAATGACAAGACAAAAACAAAAATAAGAACTAAAAACAAACATATACAGCAAATTAAAAACAGATAATTACCACGGGGAGAAAAAGAAGAAAGAAGATCTCACAAAAAAGGAGCGAAGCTTAGGGACTCATTGAGTCCCTTGGAAACAAGAGTTTCAAGGGTGGCAATCCATTTGGACTCACATTGTGCCAGTTTCTTTTTGAGATCGCCACCCCTGATATCCCCGTGGATGACATCAATCCCCCGAAACCTCAAGCCCCAAGAACTGGAATTGTGGTGGAGCTTGAAGTGTCTGGGGAGTGTTTTCAATAATGTGATGTCATCCACGGTTTTGGCAGCTTCTATGTCCCTAACGTGCTCCCTGACTCGAATGTGGAACTCACGAGACGTAAGGCCCACATAAGTCAGGGAGCCCTGGCAGACAGCGGAGTACACAACAAAAGTGGTGGCACAGGATATATAGTGTCTTATATCAAAAACTCTGCCACTACTAGATGAAAAAGTGATGCATCGGGAGATGTTTCCACATGCCATACAGTGGCCACATGGGTAGCAGCCCAAGGTAGGTCCCCGCAAACTAAAAGGATTAGTTGTCCTAGGTACATAATGGCTATGCACCAGGATATCCTTGAGTTTTTTTGACCTTCTGGAGGTCATGAGGGGGATATCCAACAATACAGATGCCAGGACTGCATCCGTCTTTAGAATAGGCCAGTGTTTTTTAAGTATAGACCATATGGCCTCCCACTCACAATAGTATGTGCCAATGAAGCGTAATTCTGGGTTTGATACCTCTGACTTCGGCACATATCTGAGTAGTTGGTCACGCGGTGTGTCCCTAGCCCTCGCGTACCCCCTCTTAATACCCTGATTGCTACATCCCCTATCAATAAAACGCTGCTTGAGGTCAACTGCCTGTGCCTCGAATGTCTCATTGGTAGAGCAAATTCGCTTGATTCTCAATAACTGACCAGTGGGGACAGCACAGATGCACGAAGGGTCATGGGCAGAGGACGCGTACAGCAAGGAATTGACCGATGTGTTCTTCCTGTAGACGTCAGTTTGAATGACATTATGGATATCAACATTAATGTTGACATCCAGAAAGTCTATGTTGGTCTTACTCATCTTGTACGTCAACTTAATGAATGATAAATCGGTTGCAATTCAACTGCTGCATGAAGTCCTCAAGCTGCTTCACAGTGCCACGCCAAATAAACAAAATATCGTCAATGTAGCGGAGCTAGCACTACACATAGGCGCTACCCCCCACGCCATCGCCACCAAGAACAGATCTCTCCCAAAAACCCAGGAAGAGATTGGCGTACGAGGGTAATAGGCCGCACCCATCACAGTGCCATGCTGCTGCAAATAAAAGACGTTTTTAAAAACAAAAAAATTGTGCGTTATAGGGTGCTTTACACACTGCAACATCTATCGCTAGCGATGTCGTGCGCAATAGCACCCGCCCCCGTCACTGCGGTAGCGAACATTAACGCTACGGCAGCATCACACACACATACCTTATCAGCGACGACGCTGTGACCGCCGAACAATCCCTCCTTCAAGGGGGAGGTGCGTTTGGCGTCATAGCGACATCACTGCGGCGTCGCTAAGCGGCCGCCCAATAGCAAAGGAGGGGCGGAGATGAGCGGCCGGAACATGCCGCCCACCTCCTTCCTTCCTTCCTCATTGCCGGTGGACGCAGGTAAGGAGATGTTCGTCGTTCCTGCGGTGTCACACATAGCGATCTGTGACACCACAGGAGCGACGAACAACCAGCGGCATGCACCACCAACGATATTTGGAAAAGGAGCGATGTGTCAACGATCAATGATTTTTGACGTTTTTGCGATCGTTGCACGTCGCTCCTTGGTGTCACACGCTGCGATGTCGCTAACGGCGCCGGATGTGCGTCACTAATGACGTGACCCCGACGATATATCGTTAGCAGCATGTAAAACACCCTTAAGGCAAAGTGAAGCAGCTCCAGGAACAAATCGCACATCCCCCCGCCCTCACTAGCAGCCGTCAAGAAGAAGCAAACCGCTTCCAAACCGTGATCATGGTCAATACACGTGTACAATGCCTCGACATCGGCAGTGACCAGCAGCATGTCAGACTCCACAAAAATGTCATCAATAAGTAGGTTTGAGGGTTCCATCGCTATGGCAAGAGTAGAGCCTTTTGCTCCCAGACACTTCCATATCCATGTCTCTTCTCCTTGCAGAGGACGGAGTAAGGGATAGCTGCTAGTGCCAGAGCAGAATCTTATGCTCTCGGATGCTTAGGGAGTATCCACCTGGCTAAGCCAACTTTGCTCATATGCAAGTTAGAATTAACCCTTTACCTTGACGGTTAGAAGCCTGGCCATTAGAGTCCTTTCTTTCGGCTTCTATTGTCTGGGACCACTCCATTTGAGGGTTGATGTCAAGCCTAAACGTTGTTCTTCCTCTGTACCTCGGTCAACACTCAAGGATCATGCTATCTCCTTTCTGGTCTCCTTCTTCCATTTGCCATAAATCACTCACTGCATACGGCCTCAACGACCTACAGACTATATGCCCATATCTGTCACACACTGGGTCTTTACTAACTTTTTTAGAACAGTCTCTTCCCCATCAACTTTCCTTTCCCATTGAGAGCTAGTGCCAACACTTAACTAGCATAAAATATACTGTCATGCGGTGTTCGGTTCCACACTCACGAGGTGCCGCTACTGTGTCAGACTCTGTTCACATTGTAGTGTCTAACAAGGAACCTGAAGTTCTCCTAGTTGCTCAGCCTGAGTCGGGCATTGGCTTATTCATTTCAATTGCCCTCTCAGCTCTGCAGCAGTTAATTCTTGTGGATTTGTTTGGGGCTCCTAGGAGCAATTTGCTAATTACCCCCCACAGCTGTCTCTTTCCTATTTAAGGTATTGGAGCCTGTGGTTCTGAGCCTATAATAGCTTCAGCATAGCTCCTGCAATTTCGGTCTTAGTGGTGATCCAGTCTTTGGTTATCTGTGTTGCTTTTTTGAGTGGTGTGGAAGTTTTCTTGTCATGCATTTACTTCCTTTTTTCTTTATTCCCCTGTACATCTCTAGACTCTCCTTTGTGATTGAGTGCAGTGTGTACAAGTTTTTGTTCTACATTGTCCATGTCGTTTCTTTTTGTTATTGTGTTTCTGGCCCGCTCCAAGGGTGGGGGAGAGAGGGAGTAAGATCAGTGCTCGGACAGGAGTTAGGGTCAAGCTATAGGCTCAGACCTGGCTACCATCGAGCGTACCTCTGAGATAAGGGACAATGTAGGGTCTCAAGTCTGAAGGCCAGTGTGGGAGCCCCTGTTCTGTCATTTCTTACCCCATGGTACATACCTGGATGAAATCATACAGTAAGTGTCTGATAAATGCTGACCTTGAATTCAGCTGTCAGATTCCCTTCAATAAAGGCAGCCATAATGGTAGCATGTACAGAGCTTAAATGGGGTGACCGATGAAAACAAGTTATTCATCCACAGAATAGGTGATCACTTACTGATCAGTGGGGGTCTGACCGCTGAGTTGCATGGGAAACTTTTATCCTAATTACAAAAAGAAGGCAACAGATCAGTTCTATAATTCTCTATGGGCCTTCTCAAAAAAAACAAGTGGAGCAATCAGCAGCCACTTAGGCAATGAATGGAGTTCATCATTCTGCAATCAGTGTAGGTATCAGCAGTTAGACCTTCACCAAACAACAGATTGTCATCAATCCTGTGGCTATGTGATACATTGTTTTAACTGGACATCCCGTTTAAGCTCTGTGCATTCTACCATTGTCTGTTCTTTTATTGGGTCCTGGGTTCAAATCTCTCCAAGGACACTATCTACAAGGATTTTGTATGTTCTTCTCCTGTGTTCGTGGGTTTCCTCTGGGTTCTCCAGTTTCCACCCATACTCTAAAAACATACTGATAGGGAAGTTAGATTGAGAACCCCAATGGGGAGAGAAATGATGATGTCTGTAAAACGATGTGGGATATGATGGACCTTTGCAAGTAAGTATAATAAATAAAGGGAATATCAGGTGCTGTACAGCGCCACTCACTTCCACATTAGCAGTGACATAACAACCCCATACACGTGATAACACATATTTACAGTTAACATGTATTGTGCACATATGCTATCCTAGTGAACAGGAACGGTGCCTGATAGTTGCCGATCGTTCACGTGTCTCAAAAGGTGATAGTGTACCACCCCCGTGTTAGCGGCCGAGCCGCTCGGATCCGGAACCGCGGTGGATCGAGGGGTCTCCGGACCCGGGAGGGGGTCGCATGGACACACGAAGTGAAGAAGGCGGATATGTACAGGGGATTAGGAAGTTCGTGATTCCACCCACGGTGCGTGGTAAGATGGAGTACCACCGCTGCTGTTGGGGAGCCCGGTGGCGGCGGTATGGCAGCAAGGTGTCTAACCCCTCCGTGGGTAGGGGGTTGTGCCCCGGGGCCCAGTGGTGGTAGTGAAGGGGTGCCGTTGGAAAAGGAAAGGGTCTCTGCGTACTCACTCAGTCCAAGAATACTGACACCGACAGCTTGTAAACCAGAATTCTGAGCACCGCTGCAGCAAGGAGGGAGCACACTTGGATCCGTGCCCTTGGTGTTGCTTGTTAGCCTGTGGCATTTTCCGTGGCACCTTCTGCACTGTTGGACCTTATAGTGGGGAATTAATAGGGTCCCGCTCACCCGTATGGCTAACGGAGTGAGCTTGCTCTTAGGGTTCACGCTTGGGATTTGATGGACTGTGTTTTCGGAAAAGTCCTATCCCTTTGTTGCGCTAGTAACCCGATTTTGGAGCGTGTGAGGGATAAATCTTGAAGACTTCACCCCTGTCCTGTAAATTACAGGACACCTGAAGCTACTTCCCGGCCTAGGGTCCACGTACCCCGTCGTACCCTTGCCCCTGCCCGGAGATGGCTCAAGGCCGCCGGCTGCCCTCCTCGGCAATCTGTTCCCCTTGACACGATCCCCTGCGACTGGGGTTCCACCTCCTACCAGGCCCAGACCAATGTCTGACACCTAGTAGTCCTCCGTAGCCCTGCTCCTAACCGGTGACCTCTCCCTCCGAGAGTCACTACTCTACTCTCCTACTCCTTCCACTCCTTTTTCATTTCTCCTGTTACTTTTCACTTTCCCCTACCAAACCCCTAAATGGGTGGCCCTATTTCATTCAGGCCCCCCAATGGTGTGTCTGGTGGGTGTGGTGCAAAGTGTTCCTAGGGTTTTGACTGGCTCTGACCTTAGCAACACCAAAGAACAGGGATCCGTAACCAAGGACTGTGCAGAAGGGCAGGTTGCACAATACCCTGTGACGACCTGATAGGCCAGGGCGTCACATTACCAATCTATCATCAGTAAATGACATTATTTAATCAAGGCTTTTCTTATAAAAGTATTTATGAAACATTTTAGTGGTGTTTTTGTTATTAATTGTTCAAAGTGTCCACTATTTTCTATAGTTCCCTAGCCATGGCTAAAAGTATGGTGACTGATACACACCGTATTTTTCGTTTTATAAGACACACTGGATTATAAGGCCCACCCCAAATTGAGGATAAAAAAAAGGGTAAAAAGAAATATGGGGTCCGTTTTATAATCTGGTGGTGTCTTACCGGTGAGGTGGGACGATAGCGGTGGTGGAGCGGGGGTCACAGGAGGCAGGGGCAGTACAAGAGTACAGCAATGCTGCCGGAGGTGCAGAGGGGGGCCCAGATACTCACTGCAGGCTGCGGCACTGGGCTTGGGGCAGACGGCGCGGCACTGGGCTGGGGTAGCTGGCGCTGCTCTGTGATGGGGCAGCTGTTGCTGCTCTGTGCTGGGGCAGGCGGCTCTGCTCTCTGCTAGTGCTCAGTGCGGTCAGTGAGGCACGAGCCATTCTGAAGATGTCAGTGGTGCAGGCTTCAAAGAAATGCCGGCCAGAATCGGCGCATGTGTAGCATCCAGGGGGCAGGGGGTTCAGGTCGGGTCTCGTACCAGTTTACTCGTCACCGGGCCGGTGTGGAGGTCTGGGATGTGGCAGTGGCCTGCCCAGTTTCGTGCCCCGAGGTGTCCACAAAAAAAAGGGGCATAAGAGGTGGATGATTGTCGTGATGCCACCTACGGTAAATGACCAGAAAATAGCCACCGCCGCTGCTGTCGCCGTCCTCCGAGGCGGATGGTAGTAGCAGCGAGGATGGTATCGCTCTCCATAGGAGGAGCGGGCCCCGGCAAGGTTTGTGAGAGGATGTAGTGTGGGCGGTGGATGTTGGCACCGTGGCGCAGGGCGCCGATACCAGTAATAAGAGTCCGAGTCAGCCACTGCGGTTCCAGGTGTCTGTTCTCACAGTTCTTTAAGTAACCCAGTTGCTGCTGCTGAACTAGTGGCCACCGCTGTGATGGGCCCCGTTGACCTCGGATACGTTGGAAGAAGCCACTGGTGTTTGGAAAATGTTCTTTCTAAGAGTTGCCCCTTCAGGAGTAAGGAACCCAGGCTGAGCATTCTGCTCCAAGCCGCAGGCCTTGTGAACGAAGAAAAAGAAAGAAGATGATGGTAGTGTCGTGTCGCCAGAACTGATGTCCCGGGTAGACTGACTGGTGATTGTGTGAGTTGCTCCTACTTCTACCCAAAGTGGAACCCGCCCTCCTTGTGGTTGTCCTAGTGACCGGGAAAGTCCCAAGCTTCGTGTTGTCCAACTCCCCTGCCTACCCTAGTCCAGCTCCCCAGTGAGAAGGCTCCTAAGCTGAATGTAAAGTGTGAATGTGGAACACCGGTGATTAACCCCCTCCTTACCCGAGGCGAATACCGCACCTTAAATTAGGTGCAGTACTCTGTGGCAACTAGAGCTGCAGGGGCGCCACATTTCCCCACAGCAAATGGCAGCACTCCCGGGCTGCAACCAAGCAAAGTTAGTACATCGCAATTTTTGTATGCAATAAAAAAAAATAACATTCTTCTGTCTATGGGAGGCACATTAATAAACAGCTTTAAACATGTTCAACAATTACCGGTCAGCAGTATCATCATGCAATAAAACATCAACATTAGCATATGAAAAACATTTATTCTTGCTTGGCTGCTGGTGGTGTCAGAGGGCTGGTTTAAGCCCCCTGGCTCTGGGCATTCAAAAGACATCCACGGGTAAAGTGTCCAACTTTGTCGCAACACCAGCAGATCGGCTGCCCGTCGGCATTGTACCAGTCGGGGACTTGTGGCAGCGGGTTTCTCCCGCTTCGCCGCCAGGGGAGGTCATCAGCACTGGAAGCCAGTTCAAAGGATACAGGTTGCTTATTCCCTTGCTTAGATTGCACCACTTTGGTCAGAGAAGCCATAGCTCTGGTCAGTTACAGGATCTTAAGTCGCAGTTTATTCATGGAGTCTTTATCTAGAGTCTGTTCACTGGCTGGTTACAAGAGGTACATCCAAAACAAGTGGTAGAGTCTATGTTTAAAGTCAGTCAAGGTATCCTGCTGGTTTCCGGCAGTGGGGCTCTCTTTCACGCTCTTTCCGGGGTCTAGCCACGCTTTCGCGCTCTTTTCGGGTACTTCCCACGATGGCACGCCCCTTCTTTTCCCACGTGGAATAATCAATGGTATCGCTCACCACAGGTGGAGTGGGCACTGGAGAGGTTGATGAGGGGATGTAGTGGTGGCGGTGGCCGTTGGCGTCGAGGCGCGGGGCAACGGCGCCGGTAATAAGAGTCCGAGTCAGCCGCTGCGGTTCCAGGTGTCTTTACTAACAGTTCTTTAAGTAACCTGGTTGCTGCCACTGAAGTAGTGGCCACCTCTGTGATGGGCCCCGTCGACCTCGGATAAGTTGGAAGAAGCCGGAAATGTTAGTGGAACGCGCAATGCGTTCCACGCCTCTGAACCGGGTTCTGGTCCATCTGACAGCGCAGGCGTGCGACGCACAGTACATCCCACATTCCACGCCTGTGCTGTCAGATGGACCAGAACCCGGTTCAGAGGCGTGGAACGCATTGCGCGTTCCACTAACATTTCCGGATAGCGGAATACGCTATTCTGTCCTGTATACTATACCCCCGGATCAGGATGTGATCCCTGGACTAGCGCCAGCCCTAAAAACATAAAGGGATGCTTTATATGCATTCTGGAAGCGGATAGTAACCTATAGTTGTAAATAAGCTGCCCACCAATAGAAAGACAGTAAAATGTCATATGACCTTAAGGGGAGGGTTTATCCCTATTTAAACCCCTGCTGCTTGTCCTCCTTGTATTATACCACTTTGATTCTTGAAGGTGACACATCTAAGGTAAGGGCAGCTTCATCTGTGTTGTGTAGTCTCTTGGACTGTGGGTGGGCAACTAACGTGATGCACTAAGATGGGGTGAACTGGCCCGTGATTAGGAGCCAGTTTCTTTTTTGATTATTTCATTGCAAAATAAAAAATCTTGACTTTAACATACTTTTTTATAGGAAGCCATTGTGCTGTTTGACAAAAATCTCCTGATAAACTCCATCCACAATCAGGGCGGAGAGAAACACGTCGAGATGAGATAGGAATATTTGCTGACATGAAAATGATATGTTCCCAGAGCACTTCCTAAAATGACAGATAAGTGACTTGGAACTAATTACTCCATATCTTGAAACCCTAATCCCATATAAATTGAGAGGGAGTTTTAGGGTATAGAAGGGAGAGCCGCCGAGGAATGGGGGCACCAAAAAACTGAAGGTGTACTCCATTGCTAGGTAGAGGAAAGCTGATAAGGGACATTTATTATAACAACCCCCTGTATTATACGAGATATGGTCTAATGTCACTATTGGAGTATCCGTTATCTACAGTTAGGTCCAGAAATATTTGGACAGTGACACAAGTTTTGTTATTTTAGCTGTTTACAAAAACATGTTCAGAAATACAATTATATATATAATATGGGCTGAAAGTGCACACTCCCAGCTGCAATATGAGAGTTTTCACATCCAAATCGGAGAAAGGGTTTAGGAATCCTAGCTCTGTAATGCATAGCCTCCTCTTTTTCAAGGGACCAAAAGTAATTGGACAAGGGACTCTAAGGGCTGCAATTAACTCTGAAGGCGTCTCCCTCGTTAACCTGTAATCAATGAAGTAGTTAAAAGGTCTGGGGTTGATTACAGGTGTGTGGTTTTGCATTTGGAAGCTGTTGCTGTGACCAGACAACATGCGGTCTAAGGAACTCTCAATTGAGGTGAAGCAGAACATCCTGAGGCTGAAAAAAAAGAAAAAATCCATCAGAGAGATAGCAGACATGCTTGGAGTAGCAAAATCAACAGTCGGGTACATTCTGAGAAAAAAGAAATTGACTGGTGAGCTTGGGAACTCAAAAAGGCCTGGGCGTCCACGGATGACAACAGTGGTGGATGATCGCCGCATACTTTCTTTGGTGAAGAAGAACCCGTTCACAACATCAACTGAAGTCCAGAACACTCTCAGTGAAGTAGGTGTATCTGTCTCTAAGTCAACATTAAAGAGAATACTCCATGAAAGTAAATACAAAGGGTTCACATCTAGATGCAAACCATTCATCAATTCCAAAAATAGACAGGTCAGAGTTAAATTTGCTGAAAAACACCTCATGAAGCCAGCTCAGTTCTGGAAAAGTATTCTATGGACAGATGAGATCAAGATCAACCTGTACCAGAATGATGGGAAGAAAAAAGTTTGGAGAAGAAAGGGAACGGCACATGATTCAAGGCACACCACATCCTCTGTAAAACATGGTGGAGGCAACGTGATGGCATGGGCATGCATGGCTTTCAATGGCACTAGGTCACTTGTGTTTATTGATGACATAACAGCAGACAAGAGTAGCCGGATGAATTCTGAAGTGTACCGGGATATACTTTCAGCCCAGATTCAGCCAAATGCCGCAAAGTTGATCGGACGGCGCTTCATAGTACAGATGGACAATGACCCCAAGCAAACAGCCAAAGCTACCCAGGAGTTCATGAGTGCAAAAAAGTGGAACATTCTGCAATGGCCAAGTCAATCACCAGATCTTAACCCAATTGAGCATGCATTTCACTTGCTCAAATCCAGACTTAATACGGAAAGACCCACAAACAAGCAAGACCTGAAGGCTGCGGCTGTAAAGGCCTGGCAAAGCATTAAGAAGGAGGAAACCCAGCGTTTGGTGATGTCCATGGGTTCCAGACTTAAGGCAGTGATTGCCTCCAAAGGATTCGCAACAAAATATTGAAAATAAATATTTTTTTTTGGGTTTGGTTTATTTGTCCAATTACTTTTGACCTCCTAAAATGTGGAGTGTTTGTAAGGAAATGTGTACAATTCCTACAATTTCTATCAGATATTTTTGTTCAAACCTTCAAATTAAACGTTACAATCTGCACTTGAATTCTGTTGTCGAGATTTCATTTCAAATCCAATGTGGTGGCATGCAGAGCCCAACTCGCGAAAATTGTGTCACTGTCCAAATATTTCTGGACCTAACTGTAGGTTGGGTAAAATTCTGTTGACATGATTTTTGACATAATATAGTTGCAGAGCACTTCCTAGAATAGCAGAGAAGTAACCTGGAAAGGGACATTTATCATTGTATACAGTCCCCTATCTATGAGATATGGTTAATGTTTCTATATAAGTGTCTGCTATCTAGGTTAGGATCTTTTGAGTGCACTGAATTTATAAGTGGTAGTGTTTATATTTTGTCTATGAGCCCTAAGTGATAAATATTTTTCACGTGAGACCCTAGTGACCTAACACGTAAAGAGTGAGGGTCAGATAAGGGAGAGCCGCCGAGGAATGGGGGCATCGTTTACATTAGGATGTACAGTTAGGTCCAGAAATATTTGGACAGTGACACAAGTTTTGTTATTTTAGCTGTTTACAAAAACATGTTCAGAAATACAATTATATATATAATATGGGCTGAAAGTGCACACTCCCAGCTGCAATATGAGAGTTTTCACATCCAAATCGGAGAAAGGGTTTAGGAATCATAGCTCTGTAATGCATAGCCTCCTCTTTTTCAAGGGACCAAAAGTAATTGGACAAGGGACTCTAAGGGCTGGAATTAACTCTGAAGGCGTCTCCCTCGTTAACCTGTAATCAATGAAGTAGTTAAAAGGTCTGGGGTTGATTTCAGGTGTGTGGTTTTGCATTTGGAAGTTGTTGCTGTGACCAGACAACATGCGGTCTAAGGAACTCTCAATTGAGGTGAAGCAGAACATCCTGAGGCTGAAAAAAAAGAAAAAATCCATCAGAGAGATAGCAGACATGCTTGGAGTAGCAAAATCAATAGTCGGGTACATTCTGAGAAAAAAGGAATTGACTGGTGAGCTTGGGAACTCAAAAAGGCCTGGACGTCCACGGATGACAACAGTGGTGGATGATCGCCGCATACTTTCTTTGGTGAAGAAGAACCCGTTCACAACATCAACTGAAGTCCAGAACACTCTCAGTGAAGTAGGTGTATCTGTCTCTAAGTCAACAGTAAAGAAAAGACTCCATGAAAGTAAATACAAAGGGTTCACATCTAGATGCAAACCATTCATCAATTCCAAAAATAGACAGGCCAGAGTTAAATTTGCTGAAAAACACCTCATGAAGCCAGCTCAGTTCTGGAAAAGTATTCTATGGACAGATGAGACAAAGATCAACCTGTACCAGAATGATGGGAAGAAAAAAGTTTGGAGAAGAAAGGGAACGGCACATGATCCAAGGCACACCACATCCTCTGTAAAACATGGTGGAGGCAACGTGATGGCATGGGCATGCATGGCTTTCAATGGCACTGGGTCACTTGTGTTTATTGATGACATAAAAGCAGACAAGAGTAGCCGGATGAATTCTGAAGTGTACCGGGATATACTTTCAGCCCAGATTCAGCCAAATGCCGCAAAGTTGATCGGACGGCGCTTCATAGTATAGATGGACAATGACCCCAAGCATACAGCCAAAGCTACCCAGGAGTTCATGAGTGCAAAAAAGTGGAACATTCTGCAATGGTCAAGTCAATCACCAGATCTTAACCCAATTGAGCATGCATTTCACTTGCTCAAATCCAGACTTAAGACGGAAAGACCCACAAACAAGCAAGACCTAAAGGATGCGGCTGTAAAGGCCTGGCAAAGCATTAAGAAGGAGGAAACCCAGCGTTTGGTGATGTCCATGGGTTCCAGACTTAAGGCAGTGATTGCCTCCAAAGGATTCGCAACAAAATATTGAAAATAAAAATATTTTGTTTGGGTTTGGTTTATTTGTCCAATTACTTTTGACCTCCTAAAATGTGGAGTGTTTGTAAAGAAATGTGTACAATTCCTACAATTTCTATCAGATATTTTTGTTCAAACCTTCAAATTAAACGTTACAATCTGCACTTGAATTCTGTTGTAGAGGTTTCATTTCAAATCCAATGTGGTGGCATGCAGAGCCCAACTCGCGAAAATTGTGTCACTGTCCAAATATTTCTGGACCTAACTGTACTCCATTGACAGGCAGTGATATATTGAATTAGGGTGAGAGGAAAGGGAATTTCTCCCCCCCTCCTCCCCCCTTCTTTTTGCCTCCTAATCTGACGAGGTATCTGTTTTGGCACTCAAGGGCCTCAGTATTTTCAAATTGGGCTCATGGTATCTTCTATGCTACCTTAGGAATTTTTAGTCCACATTTGGTTATGTTTTTGTTTTGTTTTTTAATGCATATGAATAAAGAAAGTTTTTAATAAGTAGGTAATTTCTGTCACAACACTTGTTAATCTCTTACCTATTACTTATACAAATTCTCTGAATAATGTATTAAATGTTGAACAGACTAGAAGTGAAGTGCAGAAGATGAATGCTGTACGTTTTACTGAGAAAAGAAGTTAAGTGCGGTTGCTTGAAAATCATAGTACTGTGTGCAGTTTATTGCGTCAGTGTGAGAATGGACTATATGGAAGTCATCCTTGTAGTAACGTGGCGACCGGGGGGCGAGGGGTTATTGAGCGGCTGCGCTGCGGCCTGGTAACCCCTGAATGCACCGTTACCACTGCTGCCAGACCACGGGCACTCGTTACACCTCGCTGCCTGCCGTACAGAGCCGCATAGAGCAAGGCTGCCCACTGTACAGTGCAGGGCCGCCTGCTGCACAGAGCCACATAGAGCAGGGTCGCCCGGTGCAGAGAGCAGCACCGCAGAGAGCAGCACAGCCCACAGCATTGCCCTGCCTCCTGTGACCCCTCTCCACCACGCCTCGGTAAGTTAAGTTTGGATTTTAAGACGGACCCCTCATTTTCCTCCCAAATTTTTCGGAGGAAAAGTGCATCTTATAATCCGAAAAATACGGTAGTTAGATTTATTTTTTTTTAGGTCTTTTAGTTGGATGTTTTGTGGCGCCCCAGGGCCTGGTCGCCACAACAGCATTGCCCTCCCAAAGAGTTAATGCTGAGCCTGGAGGTAATTGGGAGATCTATTGGCCAGTAAGTTTAACATCCAACGCAGTTCTCCCTCCGGCCAGCAGGGGGAGCTCTGAACCTGGAATTCCAGGGAGCATTCCTTAAGTCTGACCTGAGGGAGGAAGTAGTGGGCAGTCTGTAGAAAGGAAGCAAAGAGAACAGACGCAGAGTAGTGCTGCCTTGTGGAACTGGGGCCTAGAGCTGGAATAGCTTGGCCCAGTGAAGCAAGAAGTGCAGAGAGGCACAGAAGAGACTCGGACATCGGAGTCTGTGGTTGCCAGGGTATAAAATGCTTCCCTGGTAGCCGAATCCGGAGGGCAGGAGAGCTGCAAGCACCTGGCCCAGAAGCAATCTGAAGGTACAGCTGCATCCCAAGGGCCCGGTGTGGACTCCAGCAGAGAAGCACCAGAGAGGGCCTGCGCAGTCTACCACACAGATAAAGGGATGAACCACTGGTCCCAGCAGCAGGAGGGCCTTTGCTAAATTCAGAGTGCAGGGTCCTATAATAGTAAAGAAAAGAAAGATTAGAGAGTAGGCCTCATACTCAACTGGCCAAAGATCACCCCCAGGCACTTCCAGGCCGGCCGGACCATCTTTACCATCTGTGACGGTCTCCCTGGACTAAACTGTTGCCGAGTAAAAGAGGAGAAGGTAAAGAGACTACTGTTTGTGCCTGTTTCTTTCACTGCCTGTCGGCTCTGCACCGTGTTATTCACACCATAGACTCTCATGAACACCAACTGTTGCCCCGGGGTACCGCTCCACCTGTGGGGAGCAGGACCATCCTAGCTGCCATTCCAACAGCCCCGGAGGCCCCATACAGCAGCGGCGGCTTAATAGCCGCATACCACAGGTGGCGTCACGAACACAAACTTTATTCAAACCCCAAGTCACCAGCCATATTTAAACTGACACCCACCAGGGCCACGGAGCCGGGCCCCGCCACCACTGACGACCCCCGGACTAGTCCGGCCCAGGCACCGGGTGTCCCATAGCCCTGGGGTGGGCGAGTCAACTTTTGGCGTCACGAACAGGATTTCGTGCCCGGCGCCCACCGGGTACTGTGCGCCTTTGAAAAGACTGTGTGTTTACTGTTTGAAGACTGCCGCCGCCATTAGCTTCGCTGAGTGCAGGAAGAAGGGGGGCGTGCCCTAAAAATAGCGCGAAGGGAGCGCGCCATCAGAGCGGAGGGTCGTTAACCCCACGCTACCCGGAAGAGATTGTAAAAAGAAAGCGGAGCCTGGTAAGGTTCACTAAGGGGGAGGAAGATGTCCGACACCGAGGGAGAGCCGGTGGCTGTAGTAGTAGTTCAAGACGCAGCAGCACCGGCCAATGTAATCCCAGTCGCCGTCACCCCAGCCCCCGCGGTAGCGCCGGTAATGCCGATCACAATGCCGTACATCCCGGGAGCAGAATGGTTGCCGCAGTACTCCAGGGACTCACATACCTTGAGCGACTTCAGAGAAAGGCTGCACAGCTTGTTCCGGGTGTATCCGCTGACTGAGAGCCAGAAGGTGGGCATACTAATGGGGCAGCTAGCCGGCGCGGCACAGCGTGAAGTGAAGTCCTGGCCTCATACAGATAAAGGGACAGTCACCCAGATACTGGCCAAGTTAAAGAGTACTTTCGACACCCGCACCGCAGCAGAAATAAAGATGAGATTCTTTGGGTGCAAACAACGGGCCACAGACAGCATAAGGGACTATGCCTTAAACTTGCAGGAGGCCCTGAGAGCAATTAAACAGGCGGACCCAGAGAGTGTACGTGAAGAAGACAAACTCCTAACTGAGCAGTTCATAGAGGGGCTCCTGTCAGATGCCCACAGGAACCAGCTGCGTATCATGGTCCTGCAGAACCCTGCTCTGGACTTTGCAAAGTTTAAGGGCCAGGCCATCCGGGTACTGAGGGAATCTACACCGAATGACCCAGTACCCCTCCGGCCTCTTGCTATCACGTACCCCGGGGTGGTCCCTGCAACACGAGCCGCTGCAGGGGCTGAAGCACAGTCCCTGGATAAGGATACCGCTGCAGAGCTCAGACAGCAGGTCCAGGAGCTGACCAAGACTGTAGCTGCCCTTGCCAAGACCGTGCAGTCTCTACAAGTGACCCCATCGCCTGCAAGAATCGAGTTGGCCTCCAGCCCAGATGACGTCCCATGGATGCGACAGAGGAGGATTCCGCCGACCCGAGGAAAAGACACAGACCGGTATGATTCAACGGGACAACCGATCTTCCGCCGCTGCAGCCAGGCGGGCCATATGGCAAGACACTGTCCTTTAACTGGGCCGAGCCTGGGGCCAGGAGCCGACCCCCAGGTGTAAGGAAGCCCGGCTCAACCCCCAGTCGCAGCAAGTATGTGGGAGGACGCCCGGTCCTTCCTATTGTGCTGGATGGGATCCCTTTGAATGCCTTCCTGGATACGGGGTCCCAGGTAACAACCATCCCTTATAAACTGTACAAAAGATATTGGGCTGATTCAGACATTGACCATGGCCCAGATGATGATTTAACAATTGTGGCCAGTAATGGTCAGCCCTTGCCTCAAATTGGGTATAAAGAAGTAACCATTAAAGTGGGGCGGGTAGAATTGCCATGTCAGGGGATGATAATTGTAGATATTGATCGCAAATAATCTGACCCACTGCTAACCATTGGTACAAATGTGATAGAAAATTGTATTGCCAAAGTGATAATTTTGTTGCAACAGGCGTCTGAAACTGCCAGCTCCGGGCAGCAGCGTGCCCTACAGAGGGAGATCAGAGCCCTGATGAGGAGGCAGCAGGTAGAGCTGGCCGGAGGAGAAATTGGCAGTGTGAGGGTAAGTGACCCCCTCCCCATTGCAATACCCCCAAGAAGTGAAATGTTGATATGGTGTCGGGCAGCAATAGGCCTCAAAGGTCAGGATTACCAGGCCTTGGTAGAACCGGTGTATTCAGACAGTAGGCCTGGAGTCCTGATAGTCAGAGGGGTGGCAGACGTCCGCAAGGGAAGAGTGCCCGTCCATATCCTGAATTGTGGGGAGGAGGAAGCCAAATTGCCCCGGTATGCCACTGTAGCAAAACTGTACACTGTCAGTAACAATACCATCAAAGCAGTGGAACCCTTGATCCCGTCTGACCAGGCGGAAGACAATGGCTCCAAGGGACAGCTGGAAGACTGGTGCCAAAAATTACATGTGGGCACGGACTCCACCCCCTCACACCAAAAGCATGGGGTTTACCGGGTGGTACAGGAGTACGAGCGGATCTTCAGCAAACACCCCCTAGATTTTGGGCAGGTAAAAGGGGTTAAACATCAAATCCCCACAGGTGATCATCATCCCATTAAAAAGAGATACCGCCCTGTACCCCAGCACAGTATCAGCGTGCCAAAGAAATGTTACAGGAAATGAAGGAGGCTGGGGTTATCAGAGATAGTTGTAGCCCCTGGGCAGCTCCACTAGTGCTCGTAAAGAAAAAAGATGGTACAATGAGAATGTGCGTAGATTACAGACAAATTAACCGCATTACACATAAAGATGCTTATCCACTACCCAGAATAGAAGAGTCACTAACGGCCTTAAAATCAGCTAATTATTTCTCCACCCTGGATCTCACCAGTGGGTATTGGCAGGTTCCCGTGGCAGAGGCGGACAAAGAGAAGATTGTATTCACGACACCAATGGGTCTCTGCGAGTTCAATTGTATGCCGTTCGGGCTCTACAATGCCCCAGGGACATTTCAGAGATTGATGGAGTGCTGCTTGGGCCATCACAACTTTGAAACCGTGCTATTGTACCTGGATGACGTCATAGTCTACTCCAAGACCTACGAAGATCACCTGAGGCACTTAGCAGAAGTGTTTGAGTCCCTGTCGGAGTATGGCCTGAAGATAAAGCCGTCCAAATGTCACCTCTTGAAGCCAAAGGTACAGTACCTGGGTCATGTGGTCAGCGCAGAAGGTGTGGCACCTGATCCGGAGAAAGTCACCGTAATCAAAGACTGGCCAAGACCCACCACGGTAAAAGAGGTGCGGCAGTTCCTTGGGCTGGTGGGCTACTACCGAAGGTTCATTGATGGTTTTACAAAGATAGCAGCGCCTCTTCAAGATCTCCTGGTGGGCCAGCCAAAGAAGGCTAAGAAGCAAAGCCCTCCATTTGAATGGAGCAGCCAAATAGAAACATCCTTTGTCCGGCTGAAAGGGGCTCTCACGGGAGAAGAAATTCTGGCCTACCCTGACTACAGCCAGCCGTTTGTACTGTATACAGACGCCAGCAACGTGGGGCTGGGAGCACTTCTGTCCCAGGTGCAGGGAGGCAGAGAGAAGGTGATAGCTTACGCCAGTAGGAAGCTTCGGCCCACAGAAAGGAATCCAGAAAACTACAGTTGCTTCAAGCTGGAGTTCCTCGCTATTGTTTGGGCAGTGACTGAACGCTTCAAGCACTATCTGGCATCGGCCAAGTTCACCATCTTCACGGACAACAATCCGTTGACACATCTGGCAACAGCCAAGTTAGGTGCGTTGGAACAGCGATGGATGGCCCGGCTGTCTAACTTTGACTTTACCATCAAGTACCGGCCTGGCAAGAAGAATAACAATGCTGATGCGCTGTCCAGAATGCCTCACTTACCCGAGTCTGGAGAAGACCTGGATGAACTCGAAGAGATAGAGTTACCGGCTTTCCATCACCAAGGTGTTTCCCAGTGTGAGCATGCTGTAGGAGTGAAGCGCTCGAGCCAGCACGAGGTCTCGGTCAACCCATTACTCCACCATAATTGGGAAGAGACACAGAACGGTGACCCGGCTGTGCGATTGGTCAAAGAAAAGCTAGCACAAGCTGAGACCCAACTCGGTCCAGACGCTCCACAAGAAGCCCAGCAGTTGTGGAAGGAGAGGGGACGACTGTTCACCTACCAAGGCAAGCTCTGCAAGAGATATGTCAACTGGCGAACGAATGAACTCGTCTGGCAGATAGTGGTCCCACAGAGGGATGCTCCAATGGTCCTAGCAGCTTACCATGATAAAGCAGGACACTTCGGGTGGAAGAAGTTGGAGACCCTACTCCGCGATCGGTTCTACTGGGTGCACATGAGAAAGACGATCGAGAAGTGGTGCCGAGACTGTGGTCCGTGTAACCTGAGGCGGAAGGATGATGCCAGCCAGAGGTTTCCCCTACAGCCAATTGTCACGAAGCAGCCCCTGGAGTTGGTGGCCCTGGACCACGTGAAGTTAACACCAAGCCGGTCAGGCTATGTGTACGCCCTCACCATTGTGGACCATTACTCTCGTTTCCTGGTAGTAGTGCCTGTGAAGGACCAGACAGCCAGAACAGCAGCTAGAGCATTCCAGGCATACTTTTGTCGGCCTCACAGTTATCCGGAAAGGGTACTGACTGATCAAGGTCCTGCATTCGAGGCCGAAGTGTTCCAAGAGTTCTGTAACATGTACGGCTGTAAGAAAATCCGAACAACACTGTACCACCCCCAAACCAATGGATTGTGCGAGAAGATGAACCATGTAGTTATTGATATGCTGAAGACTCTACCTCTGGAAGAAAGAAACCAATGGCCAGAGAAGTTACCAGATCTGGTAGACCTGTACAACCATATCCCAGTAAATTCGACCAACTGCAGCCCTGCTTACCTGATGCGAGCAAGACCTGGCAAGTTACCTGTAGACTTTGAGATGGGGACTCTGTCACCTGAAGCGGTTCAGGAGATAGAAGATTGGGATACACAGCGACAACAGCAGTACCGCAAAGTCCAGGAATGCGTAGAAAGGAGCCTGTCCCAAGCAAGAACGAGACAAGAGCAGAACTACAATCAAACAGCCCCAGCAACTCCCTTAGCACCTGGAGAACAGGTCCTCAAGAAAAAGAAGAGGGCGAATAATTAGATGATCAGTGGGAGAATGAACCCTACACCATTATTCCCTCCAACTTTGACAATAGTAAGGTATGCCTCATAAGCAAAGATGAAGGCAAGACCTATCAAGCAGTTTCTCGGGACCGCCTGAAAGCGTGCCCTGAACGGTGCAGAATCCAAAAAGAAGTAGAAGAAGTACAAGAAAGTCCCCAAAGTCAAGAAAAAGAGGAAGAGATGATCCAAACAATCCTTGGAAAATTCCCCAAAACTTGGACCCGAATAAACAATGCCATAGTGGTACCAGTCTTGACGTTCCCGCAGTTGGTCGAGCCAGAAACAGAAGAGGTTCCAGATCCACCTAAAGAACCGTCCGCTCCAACACAAGATGACACGCCAGCAGTAGAACAGGAGGCTCAACCCCCTGCCAGTGGTGAACCTGCTGTACCCTTGGCGAATCTGAGACCCCGTAGGCAACCAACATGCATCCCTGTCAGGGTTAGGCCTACCAATAACACGGGGGGGGGGCAGACACTCCAAGTAGTCAGGGACAAACCCCAGAGCTACGCCGGTCCCAACGTAGCACTCGGGGACAGCCCCCTCCAAGGTATAGAAAGTAAAATACCTAACAGAGTGTAAATAGTTATGTGAAAATGTCTTGTATGTAATGTTTTGTTTTAGGTAGTTAAGTAAATGGACAATTGGGCCACTGGACTATGGGTGGCCAACACTCTAATTGTACATAGTGAGCACCAGTGTGCTCAACACCCCTGAAGAAAAACCCGTCCGGCGTGCATAGAGTGGGGTCATCAATGCTCTGACGCACGCCCAGAGCCTACGTTGGGGGTTTGATCGCGGCGGGTCCCCCATGGAGCAGTGTAATGGACACCCGGCAGGGAGCCACACTGGACTCTTATAGTAGTGTTTAAGTTTGTAACGTTTAAGTAATGCGCCTCCCATAATGGGATGAAATGTTCTAACATGTTATGTTTGTTTCTACAGTCCGGGAGTACTGAATTTAACTAAGGGGGAGTGTGGCGCCCCAGGACCTGGTCGACACAACAGCATTGCCCTCCCAAAGGGTTAATGCTGAGCCTGGAGGTAATTGGGAGATCTATTGGCCAGTAAGTTTAACATCCAACGCAGTTCTCCCTCCGGCCAGCAGGGGGAGCTCTGAACCTGGAATTCCAGGGAGCATTCCTTAAGTCTGACCTGAGGGAGGAAGTAGTGGGCAGTCTGTAGAAAGGAAGCAAAGAGAACAGACGCAGAGTAGTGCTGCCTTGTGGAACTGGGGCCTAGAGCTGGAATAGCTTGGCCCAGTGAAGCAAGAAGTGCAGAGAGGCACAGAAGAGACTCGGACATCGGAGTCTGTGGTTGCCAGGGTATAAAATGCTTCCCTGGTAGCCGAATCCGGAGGGCAGGAGAGCTGCAAGCACCTGGCCCAGAAGCAATCTGAAGGTACAGCTGCATCCCAAGGGCCCGGTGTGGACTCCAGCAGAGAAGCACCAGAGAGGGCCTGCGCAGTCTACCACACAGATAAAGGGACGAACCACTGGTCCCAGCAGCAGGAGGGCCTTTGCTAAATTCAGAGTGCAGGGTCCTATAATAGTAAAGAAAAGAAAGATTAGGGAGTAGGCCTCATACTCAACTGGCCAAAGATCACCCCCAGGCACTTCCAGGCCGGCCGGACCATCTTTACCATCTGTGACGGTCTCCCTGGACTAAACTGCTGCCGAGTAAAAGAGGAGAAGGTAAAGAGACTACTGTTTGTGCCTGTTTCTTTCACTGCCTGTCGGCTCTGCACCGTGTTATTCACACCAAAGACTCTCATGAACACCAACTGTTGCCCCGGGGTACCGCTCCAACAGCCCCGGAGGCCCCATACAGCAGCGGCGGCTTAATAGCCGCATACCACAGGTGGCGTCACGAACACAAACTTTATTCAAACCCCAAGTCACCAGCCATATTTAAACTGACACCACCAGGGCCACGGAGCCGGGCCCCGCCACCACTGACGACCCCCGGACTAGTCCGGCCCGGCACCGGGTGTCCCATAGCCCTGGGGTGGGCGAGTCAGTTTCTATGGTTACTGAAGTAAAATTATAAAGATTTCAAAAGTTTTTACACTTTTATTGACAGATCAAGTTTATGCAAAGACTGAATATTTCCAAAACTGACCCTTTCCTCCTTGGCAGCTGGATATCAGCTTCTGAGCCAAATCCTGATTGATGACAATACATTCTTGTCTCATCAGTTCTTGGCGTTTATCACAATTTCTGTGTTTGTTTGCCCATCCGCTTTTTGAGGATTGACCACAGGTTCTAATTGGGATTGAGTTTTGGGGAGGTTCCTGGCCATTGACCCAAAATTTCAACGTTTTGTTCAGGGAAACACTTAGTTTACACTTTTGCCTGTTAACATCATTTCCATCATGCTGAAAAAGCATTGTTCATCACGAAATTGCTCCTGAATCGTTGGGAGAGGTTGCTCTTGGAAGATGAGATCCTATTCTTTAGGCTACATGCGCACGCTGCGTTTTTTGCTGCGTTTTTGCTGCGTTTTTGGTGCAGTTTTGTTGTCAAAACTTCTTACATTTGACTTCCCAGCAAAGTCTAAGAGAAGTCAGATTTGCTGTGCGCACATTGCAGTTTATTTGTCAGCGTTTTATTTGTGACAAAAAAATGCAGCATGTTCATTCTTCCTGCGTTTTTGTCAACATTTGTCACAAAAACGCAGCAAAAACGCATGTTGGGAAAAACGCACCAAAAACGAACCGAAAATGCAGCAAAAATGCACCGAAAACACACCATTTCCAGGCTCTCTCTGACAAGGTGCAGTTTTGGCTGCATTTTGGCTGCAGTATTGGCTGCAGTTTTGGCTGCAGTTTGTGAACACAAAAAGATGTAGCGTGCTCATGACTGTGTTCTTTGTCAAAATTGTGAGTTTAGGTTATGTGCGCACGTTGCGTACTGACCCTGCAGAAATTTCTGCAGCGATTTGAACAGCACACGTGCACTTCAAATCACTGCAGAAAGAGTCCGTAGTGAAAAAAAAAAGAGCCGATTCCATGCGCTCTGAGTGCAGGCCCTCCCATAGACAGAGCGGGGACTGCAGGCAGAGCGCAGGAAAGAAGTGACATGTCACTTCTTAGAACGCGCGCTTCGGGCAGCAGCCGAAGTGCTGCGCTCTAATACGCCACGTGCGCACGTCTCCTGCATAATCTTCATAGATTATGCTGGGGACGCAGGACGCATGCAGTTACGCTGCGGTGCAGATCGCAGCGTAACTGCATGCAAATACGCAACGTGCGCACATAGCCTTAATGTTAGCATGACACAGGACACATGGCAGCGCTCAACATTTCTCCTCTGGACAATTATTCTTCTAGGAGTCCCAAATAATCAGAGAAATATCTTTGCAGGTATTACAGGGATAGGACTGCAGAGCACTGGCGTTATTTTCTCTGATGAAGCCCCTTTGGCCTACTTTAATAATCATTGTCCCAGAGTGGAAAAGCGGATCACTACCACTGTGTCATGCCAACAGTAGACCATCCTGAGACCATGTGTTGGGTTGCTTTTCATCCGAAGGAGCTGGTTCCACTTCTAAAATGTGTGGACACCCTTCTGTAAATTGGATACAGCGAATGCAAGAAAAGGTTTGTCTCTAAAATGGTCACTTGCAAAAATAGTTTTAAAAACAGCTTCTAAATGAAAACAGAAAAACTGACGAAACTTTTCCTTTCATTTTGCACAGAACTGAGCATTAGAGTAATCATTACTATTCCTATGTAGTCATTTTTTGGTATTTCAAAACAATTTTACATTAGGTTTATAGGAGTACTAGCTGTAATATCCGGAGTTGCCTGGGATAGTAACTAAGTGTCTCTCTGTCTCTCTCTCACTCTCCCTCTCTGTCACCCTTTCTGTCTGTCTTACTGTCTGTCTGTCTCTGTCTGCCTCTGTCCATATGTCTCTGTCTGTCTCTGCCTGGCTCTCTCTGTCTGCCTCTGTCCATCTGTCTCTGTCTGTCTCTCTCTGTCTCTGTCACTCTGTCTCTCTCTGTAAAATCAAATCAAATCGGCTTTATTGGCAAGACAAAATACAATTAGTGTTGCCAAAGCAAGAAATAGAGGTGAGACAGGGGAGTGGGTTAGGGTTGTGGGGATGGGGTGTCGGGGGCACAATTTGGGAAATGATGGTCCATTTGGAGGTCTTTAGTTCCCCTCAGCTTATGACATGTGGTGACATGTTGGGCGGCGATCTCCACCAATGATGAGACTTGCCCCAGAGTTTCCTCTCCTCGTCCATGGATGGAAAGTCCGGGTCATGAGTGGTAAGTCTCTTGAAGTGGGAGGCCCTCACTGCTGAGTATTTGTTGCAGTGCAGCAGGAAATGCGCCTCGTCCTCCAGAGCCCCCTGCTGGCAGTGCTGACACAGTCTGTTCTCCCGTGGCTTGTATGTCTGTCGGTGCCGCCCTGTTTCTGGCTCTAGGCTGTGGGCACTCAGTCTGTACAGGCTAAGGGTCTGTCTGTCTTTGGGGTGGCGTAAATGTGACGCCCTGGCAAAACCAGGTAGTCACAGATAGGCCCCCGCATAACACCTTCCCCCACTTAGGAAACACACAGCTGACCTAAAATTCTAGTCACCCCCCCTTAGGGAAAGACAGACACACCAGTTGGCAGGACCAGGCGGTTGGACACACCCACCCACCCAGGGGTCTAGACAGCCCGGGGCGGGAAAACAGTGAGTCTAGTCTAGTTTGTAGTTCAGTTTGGAGAGGAGTGTGGGCTGGAGCTAAGTGTAGCTCCAGCAAAAGCAAGTTCAAGTTGAACGATGCCAGGGTCGGAGCACTGGTACCTTGGCTAGGAGGCAGACGTGGTCTCCGTCAGCAGGAGATGGGAAGAAGGCTCAGCGGAACCGAGGTGGACCGGAACAGGGTTGTAGCCTGCCGGTACCAACACGGGGAACTGACCAAGAAACCGGAGCACAAAGGGGGGTACTCGGACCCTGAAGCCAGGACTGGAAACAAGCGGCCTGGTTAATTAACCGATTGAGGCCAGGACTAGCGGTTCTGTCCCACCCAAAGTCCCTCATAGAAGACAACAGCCCACCGATAGGGATAGGAGGTCACCGTCAGGGCCCATAGATCCCACGGGCCAGCGTCTGTGGGCACGGCTCCTTAGGCCACATCCAGCCGGGACCGGACTGCTGAGTTTCAGACTAGGAAGTCCATCTTACACAAAACAGTGCAGAGGAAAAGGATAGAGACCACCAACTCGGGTGAGGGACTTGAATGCGCCAGCCACCAGCACCTTGGTTTACCAGAGACTCGTGTGATTTATTGACTGTGAGTATTCAACCATCCCCTTGTCGTCGCTATAACCTGCACAGAGACACTGGGTCCCGGGGCAACCATCCCTGCCCACGGAGGGGTTAACATCTATCTGCCACAACATCTCCCTTGGGTGCCCACATAGCAGCGGTGGTGTCCCACCTCACCACACACTGTGGGTGGTGTCACGAACTTAATATGGCCTAGCTCGTACATCTACGTCCCCCTTTTTATTTGGCATGTCCGCGAGAACCCCGGGTCCGGAGATTCTCAAGCCACCACCCCAGAAGGCCCGGATCTGAGCAGCGCCGGCTGCTGGCACGGGGGCGGCACATAATCTCTCCAGATATGGGGCCAAAGGGTAGTCCCTCCACAGTGACCGGTAGATGGTGAGTTTCTGGGAGTTCACTAATTCATTTTTACATTTCTCTGTCTCTCTACCTGTCTGCCTGTCTCTATCTCTCTCTTTCTTTCTCTGTCTATCCCTCTCTGTCACTCTCTGCATTTTTCTCTGTCTGCCTCTGTCTCACTCTATCCGTCTCTCTATCTCTGTCTGTCTCTTTCCCTGTCTGCCTCTCTCTCTGTCTCTCTCTGTTATTCTCTCTCTCTGTCAGTCCCTCCGTTTTTCTCTCTGTTTGTCTCTTTGTCTGTCTGTCTCTATCTCTGTATCTCTCTCTGTCAGACTCTCTCCCTGTCTGCCTTTCTCTATCTCTCTCTGTCTGTCTGTGTGGTGCCCTGGACTAGCCAGGGGCCACGAGTAACAACACGACTACACCCCCACCCCCAGCAGTTCAAGCAGTCATCTCCAGTGAGACCTGATTTCCTCCCTCGGGTTCAGACAGACACACCAGGTGGGCAGAGTCAGGCAGATAGGCACGCCCACCTAAGAGTCTAGCTGGGCTGAGGCAGGAAACTAGTTCAGACAAGTCCAGGCAGAGGAAGGGAGAGGAGGTGTGCAGAGTGGCAGAAGCAGACGGGGGCCTAGGTTGGAGCTTAGGGCCCTCGTGTAGCAGTCAGGCAGACGGTAGTGGCCGTCTGCGGGAGCCGGGAAGACAGTCTTGGTGGAACCGTAGGTAGCCGAGGTTGGGCAGTGGCCCACCGGTACCGAACCGGAGAGCCAGCTGGAAACCGGAGCACAGGAGGAGCGTATAAGAAGGTGCAGGAAAGAACTTACACTACCAACCTGGGGTCAGGGGAAAAACACCGCAGCCGTCTGTGGGACTCGTCCATCCAGCCGTTTGTTTTACAAGAGACTCCGTGTGCATTACTGGCTTAGTAAGTACCACCGTGCCGTCTGGCACTGCGCTGCCCAACGACCCTGCACCCGGCCAGGCCCCACATCCCACCTTCCAACCTCCACCACCGGGCCCCGGGACCACCAAAAACTCCTACCCACGGAGGGGAGAAAACATCTCAGCTGCTCCCTGTCAACGCTCCCGGGATCCCCGTACAGAGCAGCGGTGGTGTCCCAACCTCACCACAAACCGTGGGTGGCGTCACGGACAATACCCCTACACCAAACCACCCCTTTCACTCACGGGCGAGGAGCGCCGCTCGAGTCCCCGGGATCCGGCCCACCGCTCGAGCCACCGACCGAGCAAGCAGCAGCAGCCGGACCCGAGCAGTGGGTGAGCGCAGCGTCCCCTCCTCCGCCCACGACAACTTGGCGTCACGAACAGGATCTTACCGCTCTGCCATCTGGTAGAGGTGCGCCGTGTGTCCCGCCGGAGGTGTCCGGCCGAAAATTTTCGAGAGCTGCCATATTGGGCGCGAAAAGTTCCCGCTCAAGTGTCTTCCCGAGCAGTGGAGGTGCGAAAGCCGAAGCTCCGCCCCTGAAGAGGAGGTGCCAAAGAGACACCAAGGGGGCACGGATGGCGTCCTGCCGCATGTGAACCACGGCTGTGGAAGCAGGGACGCCAGAACTCTGCAAGTATTTGGTTCCTGGAGCACCGCTGCACGAGATGTCCCGTCTGTCCGGCACCACTGAAACCTCAGTGCCCATGCCCGCGGCCAACGCCCCGACCGACCCGTTACCCCTGTCACTGGTAGCGGAGCTCGCAGCGTCTGTGAGGGAGGGCCCAGACCTGGGGTCCCCAGGCCTCACCTTTGTCACCGCCCTGCCACCGGTCCCGGCTTCTATCCCGGCCGCACCGTAGATGACGACGGCTCCGGCAGTCCGCCCGGCCGCAACGGCAGCGAAGTATCCATCCCGTTAACAAACCTGGTCCCGTTCTTGGACTGGGGTCAAGGGGTGCTTCCCACTTCTTAGGGGCAGCATCAGGGCCAGGTTTTTTGGGTGGGTGACTGAAGGACCCGTTCCATTGTTATTATTAAAAGTGTTTTATTGTTGTTGCAACGGTTGAAGTGATATGCCTCCCTAAGGGAAGATTTCTGAACATGCTTGTTTATTTTCTTTTCCAGTTGTGAAAATAAAACCGGTGATGGACGGGCAGCCCGCGGACGGTCTGCATTTAACCAAGGGGGAATGTGGCGCCCTGGACTAGCCAGGGCCCACGGGTAACTACACACATACACCTCCACCCCCAGCAGTTCACAGCAGTCATCTCCAGTGAGACCTGATTTCCTCCCTAGGGTTCAGACAGACACACCAGGTGGGCGGAGTCAGGCAGATAGGCACGGCCACCTAAGAGTCTAGCTGGGCTGAGGCAGGAAACTAGTTCAGACAAGTCCAGGCAGAGGAAGGGAGAGGAGGTGTGCAGAGTGGCAGAAGCAGACGGGGGCCTAGGTTGGAGCCTAGGGCCCTCGTGTAGCAGTCAGGCAGACGGTAGTGGCTGTCTGCGGGAGCCGGGAAGACAGTCTTGGTGGAACCGTAGGTAGCCGGGGTTGGGCGGTGGCCCACCGGTACCGAACCGGAGAGCCAGCTGGAAACCGGAGCACAGGAGGAGCGTATAAGAAGGTGCAGGAAAGAACTTACACTACCAACCTGGGGTCAGGGGAAAAACACCGCAGCCGTCTGTGGGACTCGTCCATCCAGCCGTTTGTTTTACAAGAGACTCCGTGTGCATTACTGGCTTAGTAAGTACCACCGTGCCGTCTGGCACTGCGCTGCTCAACGACCCTGCACCCGGCCAGGCCCCACATCCCACCTTCCAACCTCCACCACCGGGCCCCGGGACCACCAAAAACCCCTACCCACGGAGGGGAGAAAACATCTCAGCTGCTCCCTGTCAACGCTCCCGGGATCCCCGTACAGAGCAGCGGTGGTGTCCCAACCTCACCACAAACCGTGGGTGGCGTCACGGACAATACCCCTACACCAAACCACCCCTTTCACTCACGGGCGAGGAGCGCCGCTCGAGTCCCCGGGATCCGGCCCACCGCTCGAGCCACCGACCGAGCAAGCAGCAGCAGCAGCCGGACCCGAGCAGTGGGTGAGCGCAGCGTCCCCTCCTCCGCCCACGACAACTTGGCGTCACGAACAGGATCTTACCGCTCTGCCATCTGGTAGAGGTGCGCCGTGTGTCCCGCCGGAGGTGTCCGGCCGAAAATTTTCGAGAGCTGCCATATTGGGCAGTCTTGGTGGAACCGTAGGTAGCCGGGGTTGGGCGGTGGCCCACCGGTACCGAACCGGGGAGCCAGCTGGAAACCGGAGCACAGGAGGAGCGTACAAGAAGGTGCAGGAAAGGACTTACACTACCAACCTGGGGTCAGGGGAAAAACACCGCAGCCGTCTGTGGGACTCGTCCATCCAGCCGTTTGTTTTACAAGAGACTCCGTGTGCGTTACTGGCTGAGTAAGTACCACCGTGCCGTCTGGCACTGCGCTGCCCCGCGACCCTGCACCCGGCCAGGCCCCACATCCCACCTTACGACCTCCACCACCGGGCCCCGGGACCACCAAAAACCCCCTACCCACGGAGGGGAGAAAACATCTCAGCTGCTCCCTGTCAACGCTCCCGGGATCCTCGTACAGAGCAGCGGTGGTGTCCCAACCTCACCACAAACCGTGGGTGGCATCACGGACAATATCCCTACACCAAACCACCCCTTTCACTCACGGGCGAGGAGCGCCGCTCGAGTCCCCGGGATCCGGCCCACCGCTCGAGCCACCGACCGAGCGAGCAGCAGCAGCAGCCGGACCCGAGCAGTATGTGAGCGCAGCGCCCTCCCCGCCCGCGACATCTGTATCTGTCTGTGTCTCTCTCTCTCTCTGTCTTTGTCTCTTTGTTTCTCTCTCTCTGTCTGTCTCTACCTGAAATCATATTACCTCACACATAAGCTTCTTATATTAAAAATGTCCTTCGTTGCCTATTAATGATCTGTAGCTCCCAGCTCCATTGACTTTAATGTAAGCAGATTTTTTTGGCGAATAACTGTAAAGTGCAGGGTTACATTTTCCCCTCAAAACATAAAGTATGACGTTCCCTGAGTCAAATGAGGTAGTGTGCAAAATTTCTTGATTATACATGCAACTGTGCGGATTCCTTTAGCAGACATATTGTACATACAAACACACACACACACACTCCTTCTTACTTACACACACACACATACACTCGGCTTTATATATTAGATATGCCCCATCAGCAGAGAGAGTTGACAAGGAACTTACACAAACAGCAGATTTGAGTGTTGCGCTCGGTACCATAATGCAGTAATATTAACCCATACACCACTACACTGCTGTAAAAGAGTAAGCCATAGATTTCAACATCGGAGCTGGTTACAATAAATCAATGAAGGAAAGTGTTTTTTCCAGTCTTCGGAGAGGAATGAAAAGGTTTAATGCATTTATGAAGCCTCGGAAGTGCCCCACTCTCTGAAATGTGTTTCGCATTCAGTAATTATCTCCTTCTGAATCTGTTTTGTTGGTCAAATCTCCCATACTTTAATTTAATACAAATGTATCCTGTAGGCGGGTAGACTAAAGCAAACATTAGCAATTCTTACTATTTACAGAGCCCATGGTTAGTATCCACACTGACAGATAGGGCTAAGCCACACGGCGAGAAAAACGGTGCGAGTGGAGTGCGATAAAACATCGCATTCCACTCGGACCAATTCTAGCCTGTGTGTCAGCACACATGAGCGATTATTTTCTCAGCCCTAATCGGACTGAGAAAACAATCGCAGCATGCTGCGATTGTAATCCGAGACTCTTTCTCTCGCACCCATTCAAGTGAATGGGGCGAGAGAAAAATCGCACTGCACTCGCGGTACACCGGTGTACTGCTAGTGCAGTGCGAGAATGGCTATAGCCGGCTACGCAGGAGAGAGGGGGAGAAATCCCTGCCTCCCCTCCTGAGTGCCGGCCCGCCCCCTGCAGCTGAGGTCTGCTCGCACGAACGGACCTCAGTTGCAAGGACACAAGTATGACACTCGGCTCTGCTGTACTGCCAGCACGAGCCGAGTCTCATGCAAGGGGATCGCAGTAGTCCCCGTGTGGCCCCAGCCATACAGACATAACACACGTCCTTTAGAAAACACAGTTTAAAAGGGTCCGATATGAATATTCCAAATAAAGTTGATATAAGCTACAATAAAATATAAAAGTATAGGGACATTTCACATTACATATAAAAGTATAGGGACATTTCACATTACATCTATAGGAGCTTTTTTGACCTCCCATTCTAAAACCACTGCTGCTTGACACTGCTGCTCCGTGCTGTCGCTGGCTCCTGTTACTGGGTGCATCTCAGGTTTTGACACAATCTTAAAATTGTTTACATTACCATATTCTTACTGACCTTGGTCTTTTTGCATAAGACGCTGCTCTATACTGTGCTAATACACATTGCTGCATATATTTGTTCCAGTATGTACAATTTTGTGAGTTCTTTGATGAAGGCCACTACGTGGCCGAAACGTCACATGTTCACGACAAAATTCTTTTGAAAATAAACTGTTTAAAGTATACCCTGAAGAGTACCTTGTTTTATCTTGGATATCTACGGTTTGAAAACTGACAAGTGCACCTCCATTTCTAGCTCAGTGGCTGTGCCTTATCCTGTTACAAGCAAAATTATCCCATACCCTGAGTATCGGCATCATTATCCCGTATCTCAAGTGTCGGTGTACAGTTGGGGGGGGGAGGGGGGGGCGGGCCAGGTCCAAACTTTGCACCACAGCTCATCAAACTCTAGTTATACCAATGATGGGGACATTACTAAAGGATGATGACCAGGATGTCACAATACTACAGGATGGGGACAAGGATGGGCACATGACTACAGGATGAGGACAAGAATGGGCACAATACTACAGGATGGGGACAAGAATGGGCACAATACTACAGGATATGGACAAAGATGAGGGACATTACTAAAAGATGAGGACCAGGATCAGAAAATTACTCCAAGACGTTGGCCAAAATTACTACATGGTGCTAATTGTATGACAATATTACTTACAAGAATATGCATTTTCATTTATAAACAAAAAAGTGCATGTTTGTTATAATAAATAAGCAATAAATGAAAAAAAAATTAACTTTCGGTCATGCGCACTAGACCTCTCTGAAGCCGGGACACATACACAAGACTTCATATTGAGCATCACTGGAAGTACAGTTGTAGCGCCCCTGACTATGTCAGGGTGCTGCAGTGTACTGCATCCTGTCACCCAGGGTGCAGGGCCTACCTCCCGTGGTTCCAGGTTCCCATCAACAGTGTCACTGATATCCACACTACAAATCCCAACCACACCTCACACCAGGGCTGGACAGACACACCAGTGGGTCGGTCAATTTAGAGCACGGCCGCCCACCTAGGGGACAGGCAGACTGGTGGGAGGGAGGAAGTGGAGAGCAGAACAGTGTTAGCCCTCAGAGAGAGTGAGGGGCAGGGGGGTTGGAGCTCCCAGGGTGGCGACAGGTTGGGTCGCAGATGGTGGTCCGGGACCACAGAAGTCGGGGACCGGTATTAGGAGCACTGGAAAGGAGTGTAACAGATGCAGTCTAGGAGGACTGTTGGCACCAGAAAGCCCAGCCACCTTACCGGTACCATGCACGGCAGGGTACAGGACCCTAGATCAGCGAGTAGCTTCAAGCTCAAGCAACCTGATAATTAACCTGTGGAGGATAGTCTCTTTATGAACTTTCCCCAAGAGCTCAGAGATTGGAGGTATCAGCACAACGTGGGGGATAGGGTTCTCCAAAACACACAACCCACTGAAATCCAAAGTGCCAGCCACCAAGAGTACAGCTGCCATACACACGGGTAGCGAGGTCCCGAAAGCTTCAAGACAAGGGGCCACAACTGTTAAACAATTTGTGCACAGAGGCAGGGCTCTAGATTTAAAAAAGTAATACTGGTGGGAGCGGGACCTGGACGGGCTTCCCCCCTAGTGACTGCGGTGCCTGGAGACTTTAGTTTACCATCTGTGTGAGTGTCTGTTTAATCCACCTGATCCAACACCACGACTAAAACAGTGAGTAATCTGCACCCTGCTTCTCAAGGCCAAGCAAGCTACCCGTTCACCAAATCCCCACTGTCCGGGGCCTTCCCTACCTGCGGAGGGACTGACACCTGGCTGCCCCATCCCATCTGCCTCAATACTCCCATCGACAGCGGCGGTACTCACCTTTACCGTAACTCGCAGGAGGTGTCACAAACATTCATCCCCTGTAAATATCCCCTTTACATTCGAGTGGCCGTAAGCCCCTGGGTCTGGAGACCGTTGAGCCACAGCAACCATGGATCCGAGCAGTTCGACTGCTGCTGGGGCGGCACATAGTGACTTCTAATCATGCGCACTGGCCCTAAGCCTGGCGATCTGAGGTGGTGCAACGGACACAGGTACGCGCGTCACTGCCGATCACGACTCTGGGCAATTGGCATTGAATATTAAGTTAGCACACCCCTGTGGAACGAGAGGAGGAAGTAACACCCTTGCAACTAGTCCCTGTGCTCATTAGCATATCATAAAGGATCTTTACAAATACTTTTTCTAAAGATATCTTTATCTTTGCTACTAGATACAGGGACGGTTAGGCAGGGATTAGGAACATACACCCAGAACGGTAAATTGCACCTGACAGGTTCTCTTTAAACTCATGATGAATAATATTGTTTGGCAAAACTGAATATAAAATAAGTAATGATTGGCGAGCACTGAAATGTCCGAATGTTTGTTACTCGATTCAAGCTGGTCAGACGCTCAGATAAAGTTCAAGGCGAGTAACGAGTATTATGGAAAGCCAGTCCACCCACATACAGCCAGCTATAAACAGAGTATGGTTTTTAAAGTCATACTACGTCCGAGAATGTTGTTTCTTCCACGGGAGAATCGTTCAGAGACTGCGACTAGCTCTCCATGGGGTGCCTGCGCACCTCATGCAGTGAAGCAAACCTGTGCACAACATATAGGTCAATGTGGTCATTGTTTCACGAACAAACTATCTGAGCACCCGCGATACTTGTATGAGCTCCACATGTACTTGAGCACCCCGATGCTCGATCGAAAACTAAACAGTGCTGAGCACACTCGCTGATCACTAACAGTGACTATACAGCCTACTAACAGCGGTAGCGAAAAATCACATAAAGTGCGATAAGTACATTTATACAACTATAAAGGGTGACGAATACAGAGTGCCCAGGCTAATTTAGCAAATAAAGTACAAATAAAGTACCCCAGGCTATCTCCTCCCACTGGGCTGGCACCAAATCCTGATGTATATATAGGGATGTTGCCTTCATTTTATTTTTGTAGTAATAGGTGCATGTATCAAAAGCCATGAGACAGTAACCCTCACCGTGGCCCTGATCCACTCCCGCCTTGATTACTGTAATTCTCTATTAATTGGCCTCCCCCTCAGTAGACTTTCCCCTCTCCAGTCCATCCTTAATGCCGCAGCCAGAGACACGGATCTGTGCCAGTCATTGTGTGGCGCCCCTGACCTGGTCAGGCACCACTGAGTACTGCACCCATGCTGGGGACAGTACAATACAGGTAATCCAGAAGGCTGACCGAGGTGTGACTACACAGGCGCATAGTGATCAGGTCTCACACATGTACCTATGAGAGGACCCCTGGGGATCCCAGGAGGGGGAAAAGCCTTCACCTTCACTGGAATAGTGGAGGGGGCCAAAAGCCTCCATCTCCTCTCAGGGGGTGTGGTAAGAGAATCTGGTTGCTAGGTGGCGTAGGCAGGCACAAAAGGGAAAAGAGAAGGAGGAGTAAAGAGTCTGCAGCAGAGTGTGGAGGAGTGAGGAGCAGGAAAGTGAAGCTCTGACAGGAGCAGCAGTGAAGGTCCCAGATGTGAGCCGGTTCAGAGCAGAGTCCAGGGAGCTCCGAGGAGAGCTGACCCCTTCCCCTGGGCTGCTGTAGTCTGACAGCGTCCGCGCAGTGGCTACCGACGGGGGAGAACGGTCACCTAGGAGGGCTACCCGAAACCCATCTCCAGCTAGAGAGAGAGCACAGAGTGGGAAGTAAGGAGACTGCTAGGGAGAACCAGGCCCAAACGGGCGGCAGATCCCGGAGCGGGGATAGATCCACCTTTCCCTGCTAAACCTGCCGGTGTGGGGCCCTTAAAGCCCACACCACAACACCACAAAAGCCGCAGCCACGTAGCCACAGTTAGGGCCCATAGCTCACAGGAGGCAAGCAGCTGGAGTGAGCTGGTCCAGGCCACAAGCAAACAACAAACGAAGGGGAGTGAGGCTTCAGCAACTTCCCTGGGTGACCGCCATAGGGACTAAAAGTCGGGGTCACCCCAAACCACCAAGGGCTAAGGAAGGCGAGTTGGTAGTCACCATCAGAAGTCAGCCTGAAGGATACCTGGTTCCCGCCTGGTTCATCCCAGCTACGCCCGGGTTACTCACCCTGCCACCTGAAGTGAGTAAAAACCCTGAAAGACATTCTGCCTGTGTGGAGTTATTCTGCGCCTTGTGGTTCTACGCACCTACACAGGGCCCTGGGGCTTGCCTCACTCTCAGGAGGCTATTCCAACTAACTGCACTCACCATCAGCCCCAGGCGTCCCTCAACCTGCAGTGGCGGTCCCTACTGGCCGCAATACTGAGAGTGGCGTCACGACAAGAAGATCTCCTACCTGTGACAAGATCCAGCTACGTGAAGTCCCTGAAGGTAATGCACCGACACAATACTTGCGGGGCTTCACATCTGCACTGGCTGCCCATACACTATAGGATCCAATTTAAATTGCTTGTTCTCATTCACAAAGCTCTCCACAGTGCGGTACCCCCCTACATCTCCACCCTCATCTCTGTCTATCACCCCACCCGTTCTCTACACTCTGCAAGCGACTTTCAACTAACATCCGCAGTAATCCAAACCTCCCACTCCCGGCTCCAAGACTTCTCGTGACCTGCACCAATTCTCTGTAACGTTCTACCCAATAAAAGTAGGACAACCTACAACTTAGGCCTCTTTCACACGTCTGCGTAAAATATACATGTGTTTCACGGTTTGTGGTGTAGCTGCCTATGTGTGTGTTCTACATGTGCTGTCCCTGTGCTATCCCTGTGAAATCCAGAAAGCACACGGACATCATGAGCTGGTATACTTACCTGTTACGAGGGGGACCCGGGGAAGCATGCCAAGATGGTAGATGGACAGCTATGGTGGGTGAAGAGTAAGCGGGTTGCTGCTAGCGATCGTCTGTTGAGGTCACAGACGATCTGCGTACACCGGCCCGCCCTAACCCGTGAGGGTTGTATGGCACGGGGCTCACAGCTCGGTGTACCTGTGGCGCCCTGGACAAGCCAGGACGTCACAGGAACTACACCAAAACACCCCACACCCCGGTTAGGCACACCAAAGCCAAACACAAAATCCTTGTTGCCTTCCTCCAGGGGCTGATGTCCACACCAGGGGGTGGGCCAGGCGGTTGGTCCCACCCACCGAGGAGTACACAGTCCTGGAGGCGGGAAAAGAGTGCAGATTAGTTTTGGAGTTGAGGAGAAGTGTAGTGGTAGAGGAGCAGTCTGACAGGTCCGGGTGTATGGCCCGGACGGAACAGCAAGGTTGGCAGATGGTGGTGACTGTCTGCAGGAGAGGCCGATTAGAGTGAGCCGTAAGGACCGTGGACGGGCGGTGGCCCGGAGGTACCGGACCGGTGAACAAAGAGAAGCCATCACCATCCGGCAGGGCTTACGGACCCCGACAAGGCTAGGAGTCGCCGTTGAAATTGTCAAATCCGTTAGCGAAGGGAACCTCCGGGGTTTCCCAGCAGTCAAGACCCGATTGAAGGCGACAGCTCAAACCGTAGAGGGAAACACAGTCACTGCCAAGGCTACAGTTCCCAGGGCCAGAGCCTGCGGGCAAAAGGGGCTCCTTCAGCACCCATCCAAGCTGGGGAGCGGGTTACCGGTGGGAACCCATTGGAACCGTATACACTACACAGGTGCAGGGAAAAGCAGTCACCATCATCCTGCCGGGAGGAGAAACACCGCAGCCATCTGTGGCACCTGTCCATCCAGCCATTTGTTTTACCGGAGACTTTGCATTCATCATTGGCTGAGTGAGTACCACCGTGCCGTGCGGCACAGCGCTGCCCCCGCGACCCTGCACCTCACCAGGCCCCGTAACCTGCCTGCCATCCATCCCTACCCCTCACCGGGCCCCGGGACAACCAACCCCCCTACCCACGGAGGGGAGAACCAACATCCAAGCTGCTCCCTGTCATCGCTCCCGGGATCCCCGTACAGAGCAGCGGTGGTGTCACCAACCTCACCACAACCGTGGGTGGCGTCACGGACAATATCCCTAAACCACACCACCCCCCCTTTCACTCACGGGCGAGGAACGCCGCTCGAGTCCCAAGGATCCGGCCCACCGCTCGAGCCACCACCGAGCAGCAGCAGCAGCCGGACCCGAGCAGTGGGTGAGCGCAGCGTCCCCTCCTCCGCCCGCGACATACCTGTTGCACGAGGGAAGCACAGAGGTGCCCACGCACGCGTGCCAGTGGAAGTCACGAGAATATGGCATGAGGGTAGCACAGAGGTGCCCACGTACGTGTGCTTCAAGAACCAGGTGAGTCCGGCGGAGAGTCGAGGAGCTCACCTGGGACAGGAACACGGCCTGTTAAACGAGATACTGCCGGAGCAGCAAGGCAGGAACATGGCCTGCAGACCAGGTACTGCCGGAGCAGCAAGGGCAAAGCCCACAAGAAGACAACAAATGACTGTACAGTGGCGTTGCAGCACGCTGACAGTCATCCAACAATAAAGGACAGTCGCGTACCGCCATGATGGCAGGGGGAGCTTTTAAGGAGGTGTAGCTCCACCCAAGGGCGGGCGCGAGGCGGAGATGACGGACTTGACCCAATCAGGGTCCACGACGTCCCAGCCCGGCCATTCAGGATTCACCACATCACCAGCCTCATCATCAAACCGTGTAACGTCAGTGGGCGAATCAGGGCACGCCACGCATTGCACATGCTCACCCTCCTGCCTCTGGGATATAGAGGCGGGATCCTCGGTCTCACAATGTGCAGAGATAACGGGAGTCTCACTGCTTCCCTAAGCAGCAAACCTCTGCACATTGCGCAACCTTGCAGACCTTCGGGGCTGCTGAGCAGGTGGACCAGTGGCAGGCAAGGAATGGGGAGACCGCTTCACTCCTTGCAACAGGAGAACCACTAGGTGTCACCCTTCTGCTGCCTCTCTGAGCAGGTATCTCCTGCACACTGCACAGTCTGCCAGACCTTTGGTGCTGCTGAGCAGGAGGGCTCATGGCAGGCAAGGAATGGGAGACCACCTCATTCCTTGCCACGAGGTGTAACATTACCCCCCTGTCTAGGCCCCCCTCCTGTCCATGCTCAAAGGCTGCTATCAAACCTGGGTTATGGATATGATCCTCTGACTAGCCCAGCCCAGGGCTTTGGGACACCGGGTGCTGGGCTGGACTAGTCTGGGGGGGTAGTCAGTGGTGGCGGGGCCTGACTCTGTGACCCTGGCAGGGTCAACTAATATGGCTGCTGTGTTGGGGGTGATTATTAAAGTTTGTATTCATGACACCACCTGTGGTTTGTGGCTATTAAGCCACCGCTGCTGTATGGGGCTGGCGGAATGGCAGCTTGGATGGTCCTGCTCCCCACAGGTGGAGCGGTACCCTGGGGCAACCATTGGTGCTTATTACAGTCTATGGTGCTTGGGAAGGGTGCAGGGCTACTCAGGACAGTGAAAAGAACTGACACAAACAACAGTCTCTTTACCTTCTTTTCTTTTACTTGGCAACACAGTCCACTCCTGGGAGACCGTCACAGGTGGTAAAGGGAATCCGGTCGGCCTGGAAGTAACTGGGGTGATCTCCTTGGCCAGTCGAGTATTGAGGCCTACTCCCTGTTCTTCCTTTGCTTCTACAGGACCCTGCACTTTGGATTTAGCAACGTCCATCTTGCTGCTTGGACCGGTGGTTCGTCCCTTACTCCTAGGATAGGCTGCGCAGGCCCTCTCTGATGCTTCCCTGCTGGGGTCCAAACCGGGCCCTGGTGACACAGCTGTACCTTCGGATTGTTTTGGGGCCCAGGAGACCTACAGTCCTCCTGCACTTCGGATTCGGCTACCAGGAAAGCGTTTTACACCATGGCAACCATAGACTCCGATGTCTAATTCTTCTTCTGTGCCTCTTTACAGCTCTTGCTTTCCTGGGTTGAGCTAACCTAGCTCCAACCCCAGCTCACAAGACTGCACTACTCCACGTCCTCTCTCTCCAAACTTCCTAACAGACTGAACACTAACTCCTCCCTCAGGTCAGACTTAAGGAAGTGCTCCCTGGAACTCCAGGTTTAGAGCTCCCTCTGCTGGCCTGAGAGAGGAACGGCGCTGGATGTTGGTACTTACTGGCCAATGGACTTCCCCAATTACCTCCAGGCTCAGCATTAACCCTTTGGTGGGGCAATACTGTTGTGGCAACCAGATCCTGGGGCGCCACACCTCCAATTCCCAGGTTCTATGCTCTGGGCCACGACCGGCCCACTCCACGAGGTAGTACCTCCTGCCCCGTATGACTTTTTGTCTCCACAAGCTTCGCTATCTCAGGGTCGTCGGACGGGGAGTCTGTTTGAGCCGGCAGAGACCCCGAGAACTTATTAAGTCGTACGGGTTTCAGGAGGGACACATGAAAGGTGTTGGCTATAGCCCAGCGTGGAGGGACCTGGAGTCGGTATACCACCGGGTTTACCTGCTCTAGTACTTTAAACGGGCCCAGGTACATAGGGGCGAACTTGGCTGCCTGTACCCGTAAGTTAATTTTCTTAGAGGACAGCCACACTAGGTCACCAGGGGCGAAGGATGGTGCAGGGCGGCGGCGCTCATCAGTCGTTGTCACCATCCGGTCTTTAGCCCTCTTAAGGGCCTCCTGGGTGTTATCCCAGATCTCCCGGACCTCGGTCGCCCAATCCTCCACTCTAGGATCGGGTGACGTAATGGGCATCGGAACCGGGATTCTGGGATGTTGTCCGTTATTGAGCAGGAACGGAGTCTGGCCAGAGGACTCATGGACCGAATTATTAATGGAAAATTCGGCCCAAGGAAGGAGGTTAGCCCAGTTGTCGTGGTGCGCGGAGATAAAATGGCGGAGGTAAGTTACCAAGGTCTGATTGGTCCTCTCCACCAGTCCATTGGTCTCGGTATGGTATGCGGAGAAGATGTTCAGCTCTATCTGCATGAGCTTACAGAGCTCTCTCCAGAAGCGAGACGCAAACTGGGGACCCCGGTCGCTCACCACCTTGTCAGGCATGCCATGCAGCCTAAATACATGCCGAATGAACAAGGTGGCGAGAGCATGTGACGTCGGGAGTCGTGGCAGAGGCACCAAGTGGACCATTTTAGAGAAGTGATCTGTGATGACCCATACGACCCTGTGCCCTGCTGACTTGGGCAGATCTCCCAGGAAGTCCATCCCCACCACTTCCCAGGGACGATCCGGCACTGGCAGTGGGTGAAGAAGACCTGCCGGTCTCTGCCGGGATGGCTTATTCCGTGCACACGACATACAGGCTCCCACATACTCCTGTATGTCCTGGGGTAGTCTCGGCCACCAATAATGCCTGGTCATAAGGTCTCTGGTCCTTTTGACCCCGAAGTGATCCCCGACCTTGGAGACATGGGCCCATGATAGCACCTCGTTCCATAGTTCAGGGGGAACGAGGGTCTTGCCAGGTGGCATCTGGTCCAGAGAAGTGGGAGTGACCATCCTCAAGCTGTCCGGTGGTAGTATAAGACGAGGCTCCTCCTCGTCCTCCTCCAACACAACCATACAACGTGACAAGGCATTGGCCCGTACATTCTTCTCACCGGCCAGGTGGCGGATAATAAAGCGGAACTGGGAGAAGAACAGAGACCAACGGGCCTGCCTTGGGTTCAGGCGTTGTGCTGTCTGGAGGTATATGAGGTTTTTATGGTCGGAAAATACCTCAAATGGATGCTTCCCACCCTCCAGGAGATGCCGCCACTCCTGGAATGCTAGTTTCATCGCCAGTAACTCCCTATCCCCTATGGAGTAGTTCCTCTCGGCCAGAGAAAAGGTCTTGGAGAAAAAGAAACACGGATGCTTCCTTCCTTGTTCGTTTTTCTGGTACAGGACTGCACCTGCACTGACCGAAGAGGCGTCTACCTCCAGTAGAAAGGGTTTGGAGATGTCTGGACGATGAAGGATGGGAGCTCTGCAGAAGTGGGTTTTGAGAGTGTGAAATGCCTCTACCGTTTCCCATGTCCACGCTTTGGGATTAGCGCCCTTGCGGGTAAGGAAAATGATGGGTGCTGCCACCATCGAGAAGTTGGGAATGAAATGGCGATAATAATTGATGAACCCCAAGAATCGCTGGATCGCCTTCAGCGAGCGGGACTCAGGCCAGTTCATCATTGTCTCCAACTTCCCCGGATCCATTGCTAACCCCTGACTGGACACGATATACCCCAGGAACGGCAAGGATTCACGTTCAAAAACGCACTTTTCCAGCTTAGCATATGACGAATGGGTGCAGAACCTCTTAAGTACTCGGATGACATCCCTCCGATGGGTGGCAAGATCGGGGGAGAAGATAAGGATGTCATCCAGGTATGGAACTACGGAAAGATACAAATCTCGGAAAACGTCATTCACAAAGTCTTGAAATATGGCGGGGGCATTGCAGAGTCCGAAGGGCATTACGAAATACTCGTAGTGACCGTCCCTGGTGTTGAAGGCGGTCTTCCACTCATCGCCCTCTCGGACTCGCACTAGATTATACGCCCCACGTATATCCAGCTTCGTGAAGACCTTTGCCCCGCGGAATCGATCAAACTCCGTAATGAGGGGCAACGGCTATTTGTTCTTGATCATGATTGTTATTTAATCCCCTATAATCGATACAGGGGCGCAGATCCCCTTCCTTCTTCTGCACGAAAAAGAACCCCGCACCAGCCGGTGAAATAGACTTGCGAATGAACCCCTTCACCAGGCTGTCCTGAATATATTTGGACATAGCCTTCGTCTCTGGAGCAGAGAGTGGATACACTCTGCCCCCTAGGGGGCTCGGAGCCTGGCTTCAGGTCTATTCGGCAATCGTATGGCCGGTGGGGAGGAAGGGTATCTGCGGCCCTCTTGGAGAAGACGTCCCTGTAGGCCTCATAAGGTGCCGGTAAACCCGGCCCCCCTGTATTCCCTGAGAGCCCCACCGACCTTATGGTAGTGGGTGGTTCGGTAGTCACGAGGTGCTCCCTACAGGATCCTGCCCAGGATGAGATCTCCCCTGTTGCCCAGTTGAGTATAGGAGCATGCTGTCTCAACCAGGGGAGACCCAGTAGGATCTCATCCATCCCCTCTGGAAGCACCAGGAAGGACACCTGCACCTGCACCCGGTGGTACGTCCATCCTGAGAGGGACGGTGATCTGGGTGATGGGATCGACAAGTAGGGATCAGTTGACTACCCGGATCCTGAGTGGTTTGGGCAACAGAACCAGGGGAACTGAGTATCAGGTTGCCAGGGAGGTCGAAATGAAATTGCCATCAGCGCCTGAGTCTAAGCAAGCCAGGGCAGAGAAGACAGTAGTGCCGAACTGCAACTGGGTGCTGATGGTCAACCTAGAGGGAGAGGTAGCGTCTAGAGTCCCCCCTCTGATGGAAACTAGACGCTGTCTTTTCCCGACGGTTTGAGACATCGGGTAGCTATGTGTCCCCTCTGCCCACAGGAAAAGCAGATGACACAAGACCGAGAACCTGGGGTAGAGGAGACCGCTTTGGACACCTCCATTGACTCCACGGAGTCGCCTACAGGGCTGGCTGGGAAACCTGTCTGGTGGAAGACGGGAACCAGACGCTTTTTAGGCCGAGAAGACGTGGGTGCTGAAGAGACCTCGAGCCTCTGCTCCGCCTGGCGGATGTCTATGCGAGAGGCAACCTGAATCAAGGACTCTAAAGTGGCAGGCACCTCACGCGTGGCCAGTGCATCTTTGACGAACCCTGCCAGGCCCTCGCAGAACACAGGGACAAGGACCTTATCTGGCCAGTCCAGCTCTGCGGCAAGTGTCCTAAAGTGTACCGCAAAGTCCCCGACTGAAGCAGACCCTTGCCAAAGTAGTAGGAGGCACAGCGCGGAGTCGTGGGTGACTTGAGGCCCAAGGAACACCATTCTCATGGCCCCAAGATAAGCTGCTAAGTTATTCACCACCCGATCTCCGTGCTCCCACAACGGCGTGGACCACTTCAGCGCTCTCCCTGTGACCAGGGACTGGACGAAGGCTACCTTCGCCTTCTCGGTAGCGTAAAGAGTCACGGACAGCTCTAAGTAGGTGGTGACCTGGTTTATAAAGCCACGGCACTCGGAGCTGTCCCCGCTAAAGCGCTCTGGAAGCGCAAGGCGAGGTGACCTTCCGCCCAATAGCACAGCCTGGGTAGCCGCCTGGGTGGCAACTGTCGTCAGAGTAATCTTATCGGAGGAAGACTGCTCCACTGCTGCTAATCGTGACTACAACTGCTGCACATAACGCAGCAACTGCTGCTGCTCTTCAGCCATAGCCAGACCTTTGACGCGACCGAAATGTTACGAGGGGGACCCGGGGAAGCATGCCAAGATGGTATATGGACAGCTTCCACCGGTCAAGGTCCACTGTGCGGTGTAGGGGACCACTGCTATGGTGGGTGAAGAGTGAGCGGGTTGCTGCTAGCGATCGCCTGTTGAGGTCACAGACGATCTGCATTCACCGGCCTGCCCTAACCCGTGAGGGTTGTATGGCACAGGGCTCACAGCTCGGTGTACCTGTTGCACGGGGGAAGCACATGTGCCAGTGGAAGTCATGAGAATATGGCACGAGGGAAGCACAGAGGTGCCCACGCACGTGTGCTTCAAGAACCAGGTGAGTCCGGCGGAGACTCGAGGAGCTCACCTGGGACAGGAACACGGCCTGTTAAATGAGATACTGCCGGAGCAGCAAGGCAGGAACACGGCCTGCAGACCAGGTACTGCCGAAGCAGCAAGGGCAAAGCCCACAAGAAGACAACAAATGACTGTACAGTGGCATAGCAGACCGCTGACAGTCATCCAACAATAAAGGACAGTCACACAATGCCATGAAGGCAGGAAGAGCTTTTAAGGAGGTGTAGCTCCACCCAAGGGCGGGCGCGAGGCGGAGATGACGGACTTGACCCAATCAGGGTCCACGACGTCCCAGCCCGGCCAGTCAGGATTCACCACGCCACCAGCCTTGTCATCAAGCCGTGTGACGTCAGTGGGCGAATCAGGACACGCCACGCATTGCACATGCTCACCCTCCTGCCTCTGGGATATAGAGGCGGGATCCTCGGTCTCACAATGTGCAGAGATAACGGGAGTCTCACTGCTTTCCTGAGCAGCAAATCTCTGCACATTGCGCAACCTCACAGACCTTCAGGGCTGCTGAGCAGGAGGACCCACGGTAGGCAAGGAATGGGAGACCGCTTCACTCCTTGCAACAGGAGAACCACTAGGTGTCAGCCTTCTGCTCCCTCTCTGAGCAGGTATCTCCTGCAGTCTGCCAGACCTTTGGTGCTGTTGAGCAGGAGGGCTCGTGGCAGGCAAGGAATGGGAGACCGCCTCATTCTTTGCAACAGGAGTGCCACGAGGTGTAACACCTATCCCTGGTGCTGCTGTTACTTCCAGGTGCGTGCAGTGAATATGTATGAGCATAATGAGTAGATCCGGAAGTGCCAGCAGCGACGCAGACAGGTAAGTATAAAAATTCTTTTTTTTTATGTGACACGTATTTTCTCTGGTATGTGTCACTTGGTTCACATCAATGTGCGGTCCATGTGACATCCGTGTTATCGGCAGAAATCGGACATGTTGCCGTGTGGAGCACACATGGTCCATATCAAAACACAAATCCATTGATTTTAATGTTTCTACGTGTGTCCTTGTCTCTGGTATGTGTGAACACAGACGTCCCACGTACCAGAGACAAGGATGTGTGAAGGAGGCCTTACACAGTTTTAGATGCTCCCTATAAGCACATCTCTTTTGGGTAGCCTATCACATTCCCTAATCAAAGTCCTTTTATATAAAGCCCATTCACTATTTCTCAGAACATAATTCTCCATCAAACTCCAAGGCACCCAAAAGATTGGCTGGTGACTGGCTCATGCAGCCTTTATCTATCCCCCATTTCTTGATGGCTGGACCGTCATTGTAAATAAGCACTTGTACTTTATGTCACCATTGCCTCACTCCATTGTAGAATGTAAGCTCTTACATGCAGCATCGTCTTTATTTTTGCTTTAAAGGGGTGGTTCATTCATAATTTTTATTTTCTAGATCGATATTATATTGAGAAACAATGTTTCTCTCAAATACCTTATGTTGGCAATAGTGCCTGTGAGAGGCACTATTGCAGACCACTGTTCCCCGCTCCGTGACCCCCGGGCTCTGTGACCTCGGGGATCCAATGACGTCACGTCAAGTTCCTGACACCGCGGTCAGGAGCAGTGTCCGTGAGTGATGCGCTGTGGGCGGTGTTTCACCGCTCGTCACAGCCCATCTGCTCCCTCCTCCCTCACAGCAGAATGCTGCAAGCAGGAGACACACTGAGCTGTGACAAGCGGTGAAACACCGCCCACAGCCCAGTGAGTCAGGAAGATTGCAGCCGGCCGCAGGGATGTGACGTGTGCGGAACTTGACGTGACGTCACCGGATCCCCGAGGTCACGGAGCCCGGGGGTCACGGAGCGGGGAACAAGCGGTCTGCAATACCGCCTCTCACAGGCACTATTGCCAACATAAGGTATTTGAGAGAAACATTGTTTCTCAATATAATATCGATGTAGAAAATAAAAAAAATTGATGAACCATCCCTTTAATTATTGTATCTTCTATAACTGTTAAGCGGGCTTTACACGCTGCGACATCAGTAGCCGATGCTAGCGATGGCGAGCGTGATAGCACCCGCCCCTATCGTTATGCCGATATTTGGTGATCGCTGCCGCAGCGAACATTATCGCTACGGCAGCGTCACACGCACTTACCTGGTCGTCGGCGTCGCTGTGACTGCAGAACAATCCCTCCCTCAAGGGGGAGGGATGTTCGGCATCACAGCGACGTCACCGCGACGTCACTAAGCGGCCGGCCAATCAAAGCGGAGGGGTGGAGATGAGCGGGACGAACATCCCGCCCACCTCCTTCCTCATTGCTGGCGTGTGGCAGGTAAGGAGAGGCTCCTCGTTCCTGCGGCGTCACACGTAGCGATGTGTGCTGCCGCAGGGACGAGGATCAACTTCGCCCACGCGACAGCAGCGATATTTGAGAATAGACCACCATGTCAACGAGGAGCGATTTTAGACGTTTTTGCAACGATCCAAAATCGCTCCTAGGAGTCACACACAGCGAGATCGCTACAGCGGCCGGATGTGCGTCACAAAATCCGTGACCCCAACGAGATCGCTGTAGCGATCTCGTAGCGTGTAAAGCGGCCTTTACTCATGATTTGGTTGTATATGAACCTCTTGATTGTAAAGCGCTGCGGAATATGTATATAAATAAAAATTCTTTGGAATTTTTTTGCAAACATCTCTCAGAATAATGACACTTTTTACAATTTTTTGTTTAACGTATCGTACAAACCGTCCAGATCTGGTGACTTCTGGCTTTTGTATGTATCTTCTCTCTCTATGAGCTGTAACATGTGATATAATAAGTATCCACTGCTTTGGTGTTTAGGAAACAATGTGACATGTATTTGTGGATCACTAGAGGGAGCCTTCCACGAAGAGCAACAAGCGCATTGCTTATATATACTGTATTAAATATCATGGACCTCTGCCTACAGCACAAGCTACTCCCATCCTCCGTCCACTCCCAGCTGCTCCACCTACTACTACTTACAGAGTGGAATGCACCAAGCCTCATCTATACAGACAAGCACACTACCAGAAGCAGGAACTGTCTGCAGGGCGGCTAATGTGCACTGGGGATCCAAGGCCTAACCCCCCTTCTATCATATGCAAATACTTAAGGCGCACTTTAGTAGTCTACCAGGCGGTGCAATAATTAAGAGCATATTTCCTAAATCCAGTCCGCCCCCTCCTGGCAATGTGGTGTGCTCTATTGTAATATTACATTAGTGCTGCCTCCTTACTATGCCCAGTGCCCCCACTATGGTGATTGACAGCAGCTCAGTGCCTGTCTGCAGCCAGCCAGGGTCAGGGCTCCCTCTCTGAACACAGCCCTGTGAACTTTGTATCACTCTTATTATCATTAGTCTGATATTCTTGGATGCCTACGCCCCACATCTCGTTTCCTCTTTCAGCCCACTGATGAGGAGGATATTTGATCGATGTCTTGGGGCTGTCGGTGTGGCTCACGCCTGCGGAAGCGACCCAGATACCAAGTAACTAGCAAGAAGTAACTTAAAGAGAGAAGAGGCGAAGACAGCTGGTAAGTGTAGTACTTGCGGCTGAGCTCACGTATGTAGATTGTTAGCTCTTCTTCTTGTTGGTGTTGTTGTTTTGTTTTCTGATTGTAAAGCGTTGAAGGATTGGGACACTGGAAAGGGTTACTAAGCCTCTGCATAACTCTTTCCTTTGGTGCTGCGTTAACGTATGGAGGGTACATATATATGTATAGTGGCTATAGTGTAGTTTGATGTAGTATTCGCCATCCAGTATACTTTTATAGGTGGGAAACACTGTTCATGTTGGCGAGATGGGCTGCACTGAGCATCTGTCTGCATTAGTGTGACAAGAAAAGGTTAACGGAGCACATTATATATATATATATATATACATATATATATATATATATATATATATATATATCGTGACTATAATGTAGTTTGACTTAGGATTCACCATCCAGTTTACTTTTATAGGTGGGAAAACAGATGAGCTGCACTGAGCATGTGTCTGCATTAGTGGGGCAAGAAAGGGTTAACGGAGTGCATATTATATGTATATATATATATATATATATATATATATATATATATATATATATATTGTGGCTATACTGTAATTTGATTTAGGATTCACCATCCAGTTTACTTTTATAGGTGGGAGAACAGTGTTTTTGTCGGCGAGATGAGCTGCTCTGAGCATCTGTCTGCATCAGTGGGGCAAGAAAGGGTTAACGGAGTACATATTTTATATATATATATATATATATATATATATACATACTGTATATCGTGGCTATAATGTAGTTTGATTTGGGATTCGCCATCCACTTTAGTTTTATAGATGGGACAACAGATGAGCTGCACTGAGCATCTGTCTGCATTAGTGTGGCAAGAAAGGGTTAACGGAGCACATATTGTATATATCGTGTCTATTCTGTAGTTTGAGTTAGGATTCGCCATCCAGTTTACTTTTGTAGGTGGGAGAACAGTGTTCTTGTTGGCAAGATGGGCTGCACTGAGCATCTGACTGCATTAGTGTGGCTAGAAAGGGTTAACCGGTCCGCTCCGCAAGTGCCGGCTGTGGTGCTACAAAAGACGTAGAAAAGGGTTAGACGAGCAAATATTCTACACATCGGAACATATTTGGGGTGTAGACAGAAATCCAAAGAGTTTCTGCATCTGCATATTTTACACACTTATTCATACATTTCTATGTGCGGGGTTTTTGTTGCAGAAACGTAAGAATACAATTCCGTTTAACCCGCAGATTTGCGGTCCTCATTAATGGGTAATATCCATATTAAAAGGATGCGTTTCCACAACAGAAATTAATACATTGTGAATAGCAAATAAAAATAAGAAAAGACATGATTTCGCAAAAAAACCCCAAATAAACGCAGCATGTGCATAAGTTACAATTTATCAACTGTACTGCAAAATATTGCGTATTTTATGTGTAGGAAATTCATACGTGAACCCAGTCTTGGGATATGACACCTGTCGCTACACCTGGGAACCCACTTACTTTTCCCGGAAGTAGATGATAATTAGTAGCGCTGGCACAAACTGTCCTGAGCATCAATATGCATTTGTGATGTAATAAGGGGTTAATCTACTCCATATGCTATGTTTTATGTGCCAAGGCTATACCCCAGGGATTCTTGAGGCTCATACCACCTATGGGTATCCTCTATGTGAATGTAGATGTGGAGCAGTAGCAGTAGAATACTAGTGTGGTGGTAGAAGTAGTAGTATTCTATAGTAAGCAGCCCCAAACTGTGACTCAGGAGCCACATGTGCCTCGCGGGCCCATGATGTGCGGATCGTAGCTTTCTGCCAGCTTGTTGCTTTAGCACCAGGTCTAGCAAACAGCTATGAAGAGCAGGTCTCCAGATAGTGACTTTTCTTAGTAGCCCTGAACAGAAGAACAGATCTGCATTCACATTCACTGGTCATGGGTGTGGAAGAATAGGATGGAAGCACCAGTTTGGGGGTTGCCATAACGTAATGGGAGTGCGGTGGGAACCCCTGGATTTAAGTATACTGCCAATAAGGCAGGTTGGAATAAGGTCTCAGTATGATTTCTGGGGGAAAGCTTTGGCTAGCATTATCCTGGAAATGGGGGGTGGCTCTGGGTGTAACTACTGGGGAAGGGTGCGGAAACTGGTTGTAAATACCGGCTAAGGGTCGAGGAAACTGGATGCAACTACTGGGGAAGGGTCGGGGAAAGTGGATGCAACTGCTGGGGACGGGTCGGAGAAACTGGATGCCACTACTGGGGAAGTGTCAGGAAACTGGATGCAACTACTGGGGAAGGGTGGGGAAGCTAGATGCCACTACCGGGGAAGGATGGGGAAACTGGATGCAACTACTGGGGAAGGGTCGGAGAAACTGGATGCAACTACTGGGGAAGGGTCAGGGAAACTGGATACAACTACTGGGGAAGGGTTGGCGAAACTCGATGCAACTACTGGGGAAGGTTGGGGAAACTGAATGCAACTACTGGGGAAGGATGGGGAAACTGGATGCAACTACTGGGGAAGGATGGGGAAACTGGATGCAACTACTGGGGAAGGATGGGGAAACTGGATGCAACTACTGGGGAAGGATGGGGAAACTGGATGCAACTACTGGGGAAAAGTAGAGAAACTGGATGTAACTATTGGGGAAGGGTGGGAAAACTGGATGCAACTACTGGGGAAGGATGGGGGGAAATGTATGCAACTACTGTGTTAGGATGGGGAAACTGAATGCTTCTTCTGGGGAAGGGCCGGGGAAACAGGATGCAACTACTGGGGAAGGGTCGGAGAAACGAGATGCAACTACTGGGGAAGGGTGAGAAAACTGGATGCAACTCCTGGGTAAGTGTCGGGGAAACTGTATGCAACTACTGGGGAAGGTTGGGGAAACTGGATGCAACTACCTGGTGGAATCTGGATGTGGCTCGAGACCATCTGTCAGACCTGAATGTGGTTTTTAGGGTATTGAAGATTGGTGACCATTGTTTTTTAGCGACAAAATAAAAAAGGTTCAATTCTTTATCTGACGCTTTTAGCAGCAGCAGAGACTATAGAGAGACAGGAAGGGTTAATTAAGCATGTTCTATGGTTCTGGATAGCACTTGTACCATCTGTCACTACCTCTAGGCACCTATGTTAGTTAAGCTGGTGCGATATAAATATTCATATAATGTTAGATTGTATTATATTATTGTTACTAGAGATCTTACCAAGCTACCAGATTTCCATCTGCTATCAATAGATTGCAGCCCAGCAGCAACACAAGAAGAGTTAATTGAGCATACGTTATATGGCCATGCTGTAATAGTGTGTAATCCATGGGCAGCGACTGTCATTACAGTGGACACCCTTGTTTAAAATCTCCCAATGAGTGTATACCGTATACCGGCCCAGTAACCCTTCCTTACTTTATTGGGCTGAGTATAGAGAGGGATAGCTTTTTATAGTCTATTACTTTTTTACGGGCAGCTTCAGAGGTAATTTATCGGTCTTCTGTGATGTGGATTTGACCATAAGTGATTAAAACTTTTCCCACTCACTATTAGAGAAGATCCAAGTGTAACCCATTCTTAATTCTCATTCTTAATCAGTACAATGGAGTAAAGCCCGCTTTACACGCTACAATATATCTTACTATGTGTCACGCTCCCGGTGTCCCAGCAGCCCTCCTTACCCACTGAGCCGGTTCCTGCATCGCACCACCGCTCCATACCCACTGATCCAGTCGTACCTGCATTGCACCACCGCTCTGTACCCACTGATCCAGTCGCACCTGCATCGCACCACCGCTCCGTACCCACTGATCCGGCCTCACCGTCATTGCACTGCTCCTTACCCACTGATCCACTCCACGTGTCCACCGGTCATGGCTGCCGCTCCCGCTCGTGCTCTCCTGTGTCCTGCTCCTGGTCTCATGAGTCTGACTCTGAGTATTAGCCTCATGCCTCTGTATAGGACCAGGCCGCGCCCACTCTCCTGGTTTTATGGACCCAGCACACCTGAAGCAGGATGTGACATACGGCTGTGCTGGATATATAAGACTGGCCTTTCCATAGGGGCGTTGCCTGATCAACGTGTCTGGAAGCTTTGTCTTTTGAGCTAGGTGCTCAGGCCCCCTGGTGCCGTGTCCTGTAGACTCCTTGTCTTTGCTCCCTGGTACCTGTGCCTGTTTCCTTACCGTCCTGAAGAACTCTGTGACTCTGCTGACCTGGTTATACCTGTCCCTGCCACGCCAGTGCTCCGGCTGCCGTGTACCCTGCCCCCCGGTGGGATACTCGGTCCAGTGGATCCACCTCCTGGGCCCATCAGTCCTCCCGGTCCTGACAGTTTGATCAGGCCATGGATCCCGCTGGAGCACAAACATCTGAGCTGGCCGAACTACGCCAGGAACTGGTGCAACAGCGTGACACCTTACACCGGATGCTGAAATTCCTGGCGTCCATGGACCACCGGTTATATACGCTGCAGACCGCTGCCTCGTCTGAGTCCACGCAGCAACCAGTCTCCGGCTCCGAACCAGTTTCCGCCATGGCCTCGCAACTTCGCCTCGCTGCTCCGCCTCGCTATGCAGGGGATCCCAAGTCCTGCCGCGGCTTCTTGAACCAGTGCTCCCTGCATTTCAAGTTGCTTCCTCATTTGTTTGTCTCAGACCAGGCTAAAGTGGCGTTCCTGATGTCACACTTGGAAGGCGAAGCTCTAGCCTGGATTAACCCCCTGTGGGAGAATGAGGATCCAATGACCACTAACATCCGGGAATTCTTGCACGCTTTCCGAAGTACATTCGATGAACCCGGACGTACCACCACAGTGACCTCTTCGCTCCTCCGGCTACGCCAAGGGACCCTGACCGTCGGCCAATACGCCATCCAGTTCCGCACGCTCGCCTCTGAGCTGGGCTGGAACAATGAGGCCTTGACGGCGGCCTTTTGGGAAGGACTCTCTGGCCGCGTCAAAGACGAGCTTGCTGGCCGTGACGTTCCACGCACTTTGGACGCTTTAATATCCTTAGCCACCCGGATTGACCTCCGTTTCCAGGAGCGAACCAAAGAGGTATTCCGGGAGAAGCTACCACCCCGTCACGCCTTGTCCCCGCAGAGGCCTACCGCTCCTTTGCCCCTGCCTTCCTGTGACATGTTTCCGGAACCCATGCAAATTGACCGACTGAACCAAGCCAAGCAACGCCGTGCAGAACGGCTCGCCCTGGGCCTGTGCTTCTATTGTGGAGACGGGTCACACATGCTTCGGACATGCCCTGAGAAACCTGGTAGACCCCAGGCCCAAGGGATGGTGGGAACCGCTACCCTTGGCACCGGAATCCCCTCCGTTCCACTTACACAGACTGTCCAGGTGACGACGAAGAAGACCAGGTTCACAGCAGAGGCCCACATCGATTCTGGGGCGGCGGGTAATTTCATACGCCAGTCTGCAGTGGACCGATACCAAGTACCTGTGATCCCGCTTGCCAAGCCCCTCTGGTTCGCCTCCGTGGACGGCAAACTGCTATACGAACCTGTCCGATATACCACTGAACCAGTAAGACTCCAGGTTGGCACTTTGCATACTGAGACCATCACCTTCTTTGTGATCCCGAGGATGGCTCCTGAGCTCCTGTTGGGCCTGCCCTGGCTTCAACTTCATGACCCTGCCATTAGTTGGCACTCTGGCGCTATTAACCGCTGGGGGTCCTCGTGTCATGACCACTGCCTACAGCCCGTTCCTCGGCCCCTGTCACCCGAGCCTGCTATGCCGCAGGAAGAAGAAGAGGCGACGACTCAGTCCAGCGGTGTACCACAGCTCCTGGCACTTGTGCCTGTGGTGCCACCGGACCCAGAAGCAGAGTCGACGCAGTCCAGCGTCGTTCCACCATCCCTGGCACTTGAGACTTTGATGCCCCCTGCTACTGAGGATGACACACTTTCCTGTACCCGGTCCGAGACGCCCGAACCGGTCGCCCACGACTCCAGTCCTGTTTCTGACTGTCTTCCCTTATCCGTTGCCTCCGTTGCCGCTGACTTGGGTTCTCCGATACGGGACATAGTGGCCATGAAAACGGTCCGGGGTAGGCAGTCCTTCCTGGTCGATTGGGTGGATTGCGGCCCCGAGGCTCGGTCCTGGTTGTCCCGGAAGTACGTTGCTGCCCCTCTTCGGCGCGCCTACATGTCCCGGCCACGGGGAGGGGGGCTTCAAGGGGGGGGTACTGTCACGCTCCCGGTGTCCCAGCAGCCCTCCTTACCCACTGAGCCGGTTCCTGCATCGCACCACCGCTCCATACCCACTGATCCAGTCGTACCTGCATTGCACCACCGCTCTGTACCCACTGATCCAGTCGCACCTGCATCGCACCACCGCTCCGTACCCACTGATCCGGCCTCACCGTCATTGCACTGCTCCTTACCCACTGATCCACTCCACGTGTCCACCGGTCATGGCTGCCGCTCCCGCTCGTGCTCTCCTGTGTCCTGCTCCTGGTCTCATGAGTCTGACTCTGAGTATTAGCCTCATGCCTCTGTATAGGACCAGGCCGCGCCCACTCTCCTGGTTTTATGGACCCAGCACACCTGAAGCAGGATGTGACATACGGCTGTGCTGGATATATAAGACTGGCCTTTCCATAGGGGCGTTGCCTGATCAACGTGTCTGGAAGCTTTGTCTTTTGAGCTAGGTGCTCAGGCCCCCTGGTGCCGTGTCCTGTAGACTCCTTGTCTTTGCTCCCTGGTACCTGTGCCTGTTTCCTTACCGTCCTGAAGAACTCTGTGACTCTGCTGACCTGGTTATACCTGTCCCTGCCACGCCAGTGCTCCGGCTGCCGTGTACCCTGCCCCCCGGTGGGATACTCGGTCCAGTGGATCCACCTCCTGGGCCCATCAGTCCTCCCGGTCCTGACACTATGTGTTGGCGGGGTCACGTCGTAAGTGACGCACTTCCGGCATCGTAAGGTACATTGTAGTGTGTAACAGCTACGTGCGATTGCGATTGAACGGTAAAACGTTCATCGCACGCACATCGTTCATTCCTCATAAATTGAACGTCAGGTTGTTCATCGTACCCGGGATAGCACACATCGCAGTGTGTGACACCCCGGGAACGATGAACAGATCTTACCTGCGTCCTGCGGCTCCCGGCCAGCAATGCGGAAGGAAGGAGGTGGGCGGGATGTTTACGTCCCGCTCATCTCCGCCCCTCCGCTTCTATTGGCCGGCTGCCGCGTGACGTCGATGTGACGCCGAACGTCCCTCCCACTCCAGGAAGTGGACGTTCGCCGCCCACATCAAGGTCGTATGGACGGGTAAGTACGTGTGACAGGGGTTATCCGTTTGTGCGGCACATTCAACAAAATTGAACGTGCCGCACATACGATGGGGGCAGTTACGATCGCATATGATATCGTATGCAAAATCGTAACATGTAAAGCAGGCTTAAGGGTTAACCCGTGACAGCTCCATATGTTACTGATTGTTACGCTCTTCTTCTAGGACTGTATGGGGTATGTATTCTCCTGCTAGGTGTTTGGACCCCCATAACGAGATATTACTGACCAAAGAACTGCTCGTTTCTAACGCAGCACAACTGAACTGATAGTAATAAATCAATATATGTTACCAACAGAAAGCCATTATTGTGAGCAGATGCCTGTGGAGCTCCAGGATATGGAGATCTATGGTAGATGGTTTCATTCCACACATCCTGTCATAAGTGCACCCAGAGGTGTAACACCAATGGTGGCAAGCCACGCGATTGCAATGAGGGCTCATGAGCCAAACAGACCCACTCTCTGCCCATTTCTCTTAAACAATCGGTGTATATATTCGGCAGAAGTCAGGAGTCTTCTCTATACCTGGCTTGTGCTGGCTGTTTTGAACAGCTGACACCCGTCAGTAACTGTTGAAGTTGGAGCTAGCGTTTATTGTGGCAGCTTAACCCCTTAAATGCACAGGTGGCATCTAAGCGGATGGGGAGGGGCCATCTGTCAACCCTTTTTTGCCCTCCGCTTTATGATCACAGCATCTCATTGGATTGTTTAAAGGGACTCTGTCAGCACAGGATGACTGTTCACACCAAGTTCTGACACTCGTGCATCATGGCGGAGCTAATCATGTAATTACACCTTCCTACCTGCTTGTTTTCAATCTATCTCCATCCTCCCATCTTCTTGTAAAACCCAAGAAACCCGGTGCAGCCTCCGAGCTCCCGTGGGCCCTGCTCTGCTGTCAGTAACAGACGCCGTTACATACTTTAGGCTATGTGCGCACGCTGCAGATTTGGTGCAGAAATTTTGTGCATGAATTGTGCACCTTCTGGCGGAAAAATGCACCGAACAAAAAATTAGTTTTTTTGCCTTTTTGTGTGATGCATTTTTTTAAATTAAGCAAAAAATGCATTAAAAAAAACGCTCCAGCAATTGACAAGCTGCAGATTATTTTCTGCACCAAATCTGCACGTAAAAAATAATCAACGTGCGCACCACACTTCAGGATTCTCATTGACTTTGCTGGCATAAAGATTTGTGCCAAAATCTGCACCAAATCTGCATCAGAAAACGCACCGTGAGCACACTGCCTTAGGCTTTGTGCACATTTTGAGTATTTGCAGCAGTTTTTTCTGTGTTGGCAGAAAAAAACACTGTATAAAACATGCACATTTATGCTGCACATTTAGACTATGTGCGCACTAGAAAGTGCCTTTTTCTTAAGGAAAAACCGGACCTTCTTACAGAATCCTGCACCTGCGGTAAAAAACCGCACCAAAACTGCAGCGAAATCCGCATGCGGTTTTGCCGCGGATTTACCGCGGATTTACTGCGGATTTTTCCCAGGTTGGTCCCTATGGATTTTTACCATTATCCATGGCAAAAACTGCAGATACCTGCAGAAAAGAAGTGACATGCTCATTAATTCCGCAGCGGAAAATCCGCAGGTATAAAAATTGCATTGTGCGCACAGCATTTTTTTAAAACCCATAGGATTTGCTGGGGAATGACTGGAGCAATGTTAGACACATTTTCGGCAGCAAATCCGCGGCAAAATCCGCGGTAAATCCGCAGCGTGCGCACAGGGCCTTACTCACGCACATAGCCTAAAGCAATTCTCTGTACTCTGTTGTTCTCTAGCTAGCTATAACTTACAGAGCGTTTTCACTCCATGTGTTTAAAGAACATGTAAGGACCACCAGACTGAACACAAGGGGCAGAAACACTGCAGATAAAATGCCTGCAGATTTTATAGCAAAAATGGCGATGTTGAAGATTTCAAGGAAATAAATCAGCGGTAATATCAGCAGCATCAATTGTCGCAGATTTCAGTGTCTCATTGCTGGGCAATTTATGCTACAATCATTTTCTACATTATTTCTTAAAAATCTCATTTGTTGCCACAGTTCTGTAAAACGCAGCGGATGAAAAATCCACTAAATATGCGCCTCGTGGGAAGATAAACGAAGAGCTTACAATCTAATTTATGTTTATATACGCATCCTATATTTCATATATAGATTTTAGGTAATGCCCTGAATGACTAAATACTGATTATGGGACCTGTACCTTCCGCCTGAGACTTTCATTACCGCTTTGCTACTTAACCTTTGCCCTTTGGAGAATATTTAGTTGCAAGTGATTTGTGCGCCTGCGGTTTGTTAATATTTCACCCTTTATATGGAGATCCAGGGCGCAGGAGGTGTTTGCTGTGGACGATAAGTCACTATTACATTACACACATGCATTGTGCTCATTCTTCACACTGAGAAGGCTCTGGAGATGCAAGGGTTTACGGCAAGGCAGAATTATCTGTGCTTGACCTTCTGCCTCCTGTATAGTGTGCAGCTAATTACATGACCGAATATGAAATAGAATATGTATGTAATCTGCCGGGGTATGGAAAAGGAGACATTTTATAATAAAGATGAATAATGAATATTGCTAAGTTTAGAAATTGTATAAAAAGAAAATCCATTAATTTCATTCTAGATTTCTACAAAATGTCAGGGCCAAGGTTTACTAGTAGGACATTGCCCTGGTGAGTTTGCTAAGCTTCCCACCCACGATGGCGGCATTACTGGTAAAAGTATAAAACTGAACGATGAATTAACTGCAAATAACCGTGGCTACAAAGCTGATAACTCGCACTATGGATCAGATGGCTTCTTCTATTAATGTGGTAAAGTGTTCTCCTGCCCAGTGGTCGCCATCACTTCTTTTTTTTTAATGTTTAATGTTTTTATTGAAGATTTGCAAACCTTATTTTTCAACCTTAGAACATGAGAGCAAGTAGAAGATGGGAGAAGTATAAGAAAGATCAAAAAAAATACATGATGATAGTTGGGGCATATTCAATGCTATTGTCATGATTCCTCTGTGCAGTGCATCTTGCACACTAAGGCCCCCTTCACACGCACGTGTCTCCGGTACGTGCTAGGTCTGTGCCAGACACGGGCACACGTAAACCCACGTGTGCAGCCATTGGCCCATGCCTCCGTGTGGAGCAGACGTGTGTCCGTGTGCTCCACACGGATGCATGTCTGTTTTTCTCCGGCAGCACGGGTGTCACACGGCCCGCCCCCTTACCACACAGATGTAGTGTGGATGCGGTCCCGTGTGACACGCGCCGGTGAAAACTCACGTGTCAGAGAAAGAAATAACACATCTTTACTCCCCTTCTCCAGCCCTGCAGTCTCTGCCGCTGCTGTCACTTGCTGCCGACCGCCGCACATTATGCTCATTTAATATTCACTTCACTGCGGCGGAAGCAGCAGCAGCGGGGAGTCGGCAGGGCTGGAGACCGAAGTTCAGCATCACGGACAGCGACGCCGGGGACAGGTGAGCAGAAAGTTCTCGTTCTCCGTGTGTTATCACGGAGAACACATGCAGTGCCATAAACATGGCACACAGAGGAGAAAACGCACCTTTGACACGTCCATGAAACACGTGCGTGATTTTCACGGACGTGTGAAGGGGGCCTAAGAGGTACTCTGCTGTATTTTCCTGAGCTACTGAGCTGACAGGTTGATTGACAGCGCAAGATTCCATGCTGGTTTTGGGAGGTGCTGATTACTCAGCTGTTCCACCTTCCTGGTAATTGCTCTGCTTCTTTACTAAGCATGCTCCCCCAGAACCTTGCCAGTTCTACATTCTGGTTTGTGACTAGTGCGGTTAGCCTGTATTCCTGTTTGTTCTGATCCTTGTTGTCTGACCTTGGACAGTTGTTTGACTTTCCTCTGCCCATTCCTTGTTCTTGTTATGACCTACTGACTTTTGACCTCGGACCGTTACCTGACCACGTCTCAGTTTACTCCCTGTATCCATATGTGCCCTCTTGGAATCCTGACCTCAGATCATGACCTGATTACGCCTCTGTTTTCTACTGGAATTCATTGCTTGTCCTCCTGTTAGCAGACCCCGGCTTTCCTGACTACTCTTCCATTTGTACTGCCCATTAGTAGTACATACTATCATAGCTATGTGGTCTTCTCACTCATAGATCTAGAGAGATCAAGATCTCTGGAGATGGATTTGTAACCTTAAGAATTCTGCAGTATTTGTTTATCTCTTGGCAGAAAAATGCAGCGGCCTGCTTTTTGATTGCCACATTTTTATGTATTTTTTTACGCCTTTTTACATGAGTTTTTAAAACTGAAGTCAGGTGAAAAAAACACTGCTAAAATGCTGAAAGAATTGACATGCTGCAGATAATTTTCTGCACCAAATCTGCAAGGAGAAAATGTTTATCGTCAGGGCCGGCTTCAGGTTTTCGTGGGCCCCTGGGTGAAAGAGTCCCAGTGGGCACATTTAACACATTCCATGATTCATTATTAGCATATAGAGGTTGCAGGGCTGTATATATAAATAATATAATTACCATAAATATAATCCCTTCTCCCCCGTGCGCTCTCTCTTCTCCCCCGTGCGCTCTCTCTTCTCCCCCGTGCGCTCTCTCTTCTCCCCCGTGCGCTCTCTCTTCTCCCCCGTGCGCTCTCTCTTCTCCCCCGTGCGCTCTCTTCTCCCCCGTGCGCTCTCTCTTCTCCCCCGTGCGCTCTCTCTTCTCCCCCGTGCGCTCTCTCTTCTCCCCATGCGCACTCTCTTCTCCCCCGTGCGCTCTCTTCTCCCCGTGCGCTCTCTCCTCTACCCCGGGTGCTCTCTCATTTCCCTGTGTGCACTCTCTTTTCTCCCCCCAGTGCTGTCTCTTCCCCCCTGTGCTGTGTTTCCCCCACCCCATGCTGTCTCTTCCCCCTGTGCTGTCTTTCCCCCACCCCGAGCTGTCTCTTCCCCCCCGTGCTGTCTCTTCCCCCCCCCGTGCTGTCTCTCCCCCCTCCTGTGCTGTCTTTTCCCCACGTGCTGTCTCTTTACCCCTGTGCTGTCTCTTTTCCCCCCTGTGGTCTCTTTTCCCCTCGTGCACTTTCTTTCCCCCCCCGCTCACTCTCTTTTCCCCTATACAGTTTCTACTCCCCCTGTGCGGTCTCTTCTCCCCCGTGCTCTCTCATCTCTCCCTGCGCTGTGTGATGAGCGCAGCGTCCTTACTGCTGATCGGTGTCCCAGTGATGTAGGGGTTCAGTGCTGCAAACCGCACATGTCAGGTGACATCATCGGTCTCTGCTCCTGGCCTATGAATACTTATAAGTCAGGATGCTGTGCTCTTCATATAGTGCAGAGAGACAGCGCACGGGAGGAAAGAACGCATGAGGGAGGGGGGAGACAGTTATCCGGGTGGCAGGCACCATACATCATAAAGGACTGGGGACACCATCGGGCAAACAGCGCTGACGGTGTGCCCGACAGCGAGTGGGCCCCCCATGTTTGTTCAGAGCCTCGGCACTTGCCCAGGTGCAGCAGATGGTGACGCCGGCTCTGCTCATCGTGTGCACTATACTTCAGAATTGCCATTTACTTTGCTGGCATCAGGAGTTGCTTGCAGTTTTGTGACAAATCAGCACTCAAAAAAGCATTACAAAAAAACACATTAAATGCAATATGTGCTCACAGCCTAAATGTTTTCCAAATAACATCCCCAGGCAATTGCAGGACTTCAATTAAAGAGGAGGAAATTTGTTTAGATGCTGATTTAAAACCCATGTGTTATCCTCAAATAGGTTATTTCCTTTCAGAAAACTATGGGCCATAAGCTGCGGTAATCATAGCAAAACAAACTATTACTTCCCCTTCCTGGGTCCAGAGTTCAGTCTCTGCGACTGCTCTCGGTCTCTGTCTGTACATCATGTCGACAGCGCTGCAGTCGTCCATTGAGCCCAGTGTCTTTGCCTGTGTATTTGGCACAAGCCACTGAGTTCATTGATTGGCTGCAGCATTGTCGATGCAATGTCAGCATTGCAGACAACAGATCGGAACAGTAGTGAAAATTTGGCACTGTAGCCTGGTAGAAGGGCCGGCCCCGGGTGAAAAAGTCTCAGTGGCACCCATGCACATGCAGACATGCACATACAAATGCGCACACGTACAGGCATGCAGTACATACATATACATATTTGAAGACAAATTCACAAAGATACATACAAATTGTCTCTCCAGTAAAGGAGACAAACTTTAGCACAGCGCCACCTATTGGAAGTAGCGATCCTAAAAGTCACAAGTGGATTTTCAACAATCCTTTGCAATATGACTCAGGATATATAAGCCAGATCAGAATCCCAATTTGCAGACACGGTGTTTCGGGGTGCTTGCCCCTCGTCAGTGCAAAGTATGGGGGTGTCTGATCTGGCTCATGAGAAAGCTATGTGGGGACCACGGGGGAACACTATTCTCCTTAAGGAGACTTTGCAAGCCAGTCTGGCTGCCAGGTAAGGGGACTTATAGCTGCAATGCCCCTCTGCGAAATATTCAAATTGTCTCTCCAGTAAAGGAGACAAACTCTAGCACAGCGCCACCTATTGGAAGTAGCGATCCTAAAAGTCACAAGTGGATTTTCAACAATCCTTTGCAATAAACAAAGATACATAGAAACAGATATAAATCTAGATACAGTCATATAGACTGACATACATAGATACATTTATCATACATGCACACACACACACATTAGAGATATTTTTAAAATGGAGAAGTCGGCAACAAGCCTCACCTTCCTCCCCCGCTTGTCTCCATCCAGCTCCTCACGGGCCTGTGACCGTGCAGGGCACACTGTGTGATGGACGTCACTTTAACAGACATGGCCACACACAGTGCACACTGAGACTGCTGAATATACTTCACAGGAGGGGCTGGAGACTACAGTATATACATCACAAGAGAGGCTGAGACTACAGTATATACATCACAGGAGGGGCTGGGGAATATAGTATATACGTATATACATCATAGGAGGAGCTGGTAGCCACAGTATATACATCACAGGGGAGGGTTGTTGCTACAGTATATACATCACAGGGGAGGCTCGGCGCGTAGACATTACTGGGGATGCATACACATTACTGAGGGGCATACACAATACGAGAGAGGCATAGATGTTACTGGGGGAATGAGCAGTACTAAGGGGCAAATACAAATACAGCTCGGGGGGGGGCACACAGTTAGGGGGGTGAGGCGGGGGGCACATACAGTTATAGGGCCAGGTTCTGCTGCCTGACACTGTGCTATGGCTCCTCTCTCTCTACTCTCTTCATCTGTGGGGCGGGAGCGAACCACTTTGCGCACTAGCACCACCCATATATGAATTTATATATGTGCACACAGCGTTCAGCAGTGAATGCTGGGTGCATGTACCAGTTTTAAAGGGTCGACAGCCAGTAAAGTGCTGTTGCCGACCCTCGGCTGTCGAGGGTCCCAATGCTTGCCCGGGTGCTGACGCTGTCCCTGCCTGGTAGTGTTAGAAATACTTAGTTTTGTTAAAACTTCTGCAGCTCACATTATAGTTTTCTGAAAGGAAACAAACCCTTTAAAGGGAACCTGTCACCACTTTTTTGACGTATAAGCTGCGGCCACCACCACCAGGCTCTTATATACAGCATTCTAACATGCTGTATATAAGAGCCCAGGCCACTGTGAGAACATAAAAAATACTTTATAATACTTACTTAACGGTCGTGCGGTGGGCCATATGGGCGTCTCCATTCTCCGGTGCCGGCGCTGCCTCTTTCTGCCATCTTCGTCCAAGGAGACGCCCATATGACCCACCGCACGACAGTTAGGTAAGTATTATAAATTGTTTATGTTCTCACAGTGGTCGGGGCTGTTATATACAGCATGTTAGAATTCTGTATCTAAGAGCCCGGTGGTGGTGGCCGCAGCTTATAGTCCAAAAAAGTGGTGACCGGTTCCCTTTAAAGCACCATCAAATTTGCTCTTGATGCAACCCCTGGCAAAAATTCTCGCCTCCCCTGGCTCTGAGGATGTTCATTCAGTTGTTTACTTTTGTTTAAAAAAAAGCCGATCACAGACATGGCACAAAACAAGTAATTTCAAATGTCAACTTTCTGGCTTTACGAAACACTAAAAAAATCATGAAAACATAATGTGCTAGCCAGTAACTGTTACTTTTCAAAACCAAACAGAGGGAAAAATTATGAAATCACTCAATTATGAGGTAAAAATTATGGAATCAAGAAAAACAAACAAAAAAACACTCCAATACATCACTAGTATTGTCTTGCACCACCTCTGGCTTAAATAACAGCTTGCAGTCTCTGAGGCATGGACTTAATGAGTGACAAACGGTACTCTTCATCAATCTGGATTCAGCTTTCTCTGATTGCTGTTACCAAAACAGCTTTGCAGGTTGAAGCCTTGTCATGGACCATTTTCTTTAACTTCCACCAAAGATTTTCACTTGGATTGAGATCTGGACTATTTGCAGGCCAAGTCATTGCCCTTATGTGTTTTCTTTTAAGGAATGTTTTCACAGTTTTTGCTCTATGGCAGGGTGCATTATCATCTTGATAAATGATTTCATCATCCCCAAACATCCTTTCAATTGATGGGATAAGAAAAGTGTCCAAAATTTCAATGTAAACTTGGGCATTTATTGAAGATGTAATGACAGCCATCTCCCCAGTGCCTTTACCTGACATGCAGCCCCATATCATCAATGACTGTGGAAATCTACATGTTCTCTTCAGGCAGTCATCTTTAGAAATCTCATTGGAACTACACCAAATAAAAGTTCCAGTATCATCACCTTGCCCAATGCAGATTCGCAATTCATCACTGAATTTGACTTTCATCCAGTCATCCACAGTCCACGATTGCTTAGCCATTGTAACCTTGTTTCTTCTGTTTAGGTGTTAATGATGTCTTTTGTTTAGCTTTTCTGTATGTAAATCCCATTTCCTTTAGGCGGTTTCTTACAGTTTGGTCACAGACATTGACTCCAGTTTCCTCCCATTCGTTCCTCATTTGTTTTCTTGTGCATTTTCTGTTTTGGAGACATATTGCTTTAAGTTTCCCGTCTTGACGCTTTGATGCCTTCCTTGGTCTACCAGTATGTTTGCCTTTAACAACCTTCCCATGTTGTTTGTATATGGTTCCGATTTTAGACACAGCTGACTGTGAACAACCAACATCTTTTGCAACATTGTGTGAAGATTTTAAGAGTTTGATAATCCTCTTCTTTGTTTCAATTGACATCTCTCGTGTTGGAGCCATGATTCATGTCAGTTCACTTGGTGCAACAGCTCTCCAAGGTGTGATCACTCCTTTTTAGATGCAGACTATCGAGCAGATCTTATTTGATGCAGGTGTTAGTTTTGGGAATGGAAATTTAAAGTGTGGTTCCATAATTTTTACCTCAGAATTGAGTGATTCCATAATTTTAACCCTTGTTTGGTTTTGAAAAGTAATCGTTACTGGCTAGCACATTATGTTTTCATGATTTTTTTTTTAGTGTTAAAGCCAGAAAGTTGACATTTGAAATGATTTTAGTTTTGTGCCATGTCTGTGATCTGCTTTTTTTATATGCAAAAGTAAACAACTTTAATGAACATCCTCAGAGCCAGGTGATTCCATAATTTTTGCCAGGGGTTGTAGTTGCATAATCGGCTCCCATGTCTGAAATAACTTTTTTTCACTTCTATCTGTAAAACCGTAAGTCTGTCTAAAAATAAATGAGAAATGGCTATTCGGTCTTATGGAGCGCTGATGAAGATATTTGCCAGAGGATTATTTTGGAGACAAAATTTATTAGCGGTCTCTCAAACCACAACGCGTTTCAACAATCCACTGTTGTTTTCCTCAGGTGATATAAAAAAAAAATAAAGGCTTGTTAGCGCTAGCAATGTATGTAGGATGGTGTTACATGTGTCTGTCAAATATACAATAAAAAATGGTTTCTTCTCTACAACCCACAGAAATACGCATTCTTCCATCTCTGATCCTAAAACAGCCCAGCGCTAGAGTATGTTCCACATTGTAGGAGAGACATGCCTGGGTAAAATTATATCTTCTTGTCCAAAAATCTGGAGATACTTGACCATCAGTTCCTGCACCGTGAAAGGTTTTGATTATGTTTCGACCTTGAAAATGATTAGAAATTGCTTCTTTTTTAAGAAGGCTCGTTGCATTTGACATTTCTACTCAGCCAAGATGTTGGACGGCTTCCTCATTCCTCAGCCAAATCTTGAATGTGGCGTTACTGTGAAATGATTCTGTTGTAAAGCCTCCCTCTTCGTCTGTGGAAACCACTTGGCCCACCTGCTACATTGCAATGTTATGACGGAGTTGTCCCAACATGTCTTCTTTCCGTTGTTTTCCTGGCGTCGGCAGAAGAAGTAGAGACTATGACAAATCACGCTTGTGTTTTTACTTCGAGTAGGCAGCACCTTTGCCTTTAGTATATAGTACCAGTAACAGGCACGCATAATTTATCATTGCCGTCAGCTAGCACCTGAAAGAACACAACAATACTTATTTGTAATGGATCCTGGTAAAGTGTATCTTTACAATAGATTCTTTATAGTACATCTTTTGTAAGGGGTTGCTTGGTCCTTGACAACAGGAATGTCCTTAGGTTGGTTGCTGTTCTGTACAGTACCTTCTTCTGATGCAGTTGGTGGACATGAGAAATGGAATCAAGGCCTCGTGCAACTGGGTAAATGGTGCCAGAGGTGAAAAAAAAGCTGGCTTAACATTGATGTCCTCGCCTAAAGGCTGCTTTACATGCTGCGACATCGCTCAAGCGATCTCGTTGGGGTCACGGAATTTGTGACGCACATCCGGTCGCTTTAGCGATGTCTTTGTGTGTGACACCTATGAGCGATTTTGAATCGGCGCAAAAACGGTCAAAATCGCTCATCGGTGACATGCCCCCCTATTCTCAAATATCGCTGCTGCTCGGTTTACGAAGTAGTTTGTCGCTCCTGCGGCAGCACACATCCCTATGTGTGACACCGCAGGAACGAGGAACCTCACCTTACCTGCGGCCGGCCGCAGTGAGGAAGGAAGGAGGTGGGCGGGATGTTACGTCCCGCTCATCTCCGTCCCTCCGCTTCTATTGGACGGCGGTTCGGTGACGCTGCTGTGACGTCGCTGTGACGGTAAACGAACCGCCCCCTTAGAAAGGAGGCGGTTCGCCGGTCACAGCGATGTCGCAGAGCAGGTATGTGCGGGTGACGCTGCCGTAGCGATAATGTTCGCTACGGCAGTGATCACACGATATCGCATGTACGATGGGGGCGGGTGCTTTCGCGCTCGACATCGCTAGCAATTGCTAGCAATGTCGTAGTGTGTAAAGCGGCCTTTAAGATAGGTCATCAATGTCTGTCTGGCCAGGGTCGGACACCCACACCCTCGCCGATTAACTGCTCTCAGTGGCGGCAGCAGGCAGTCAGAAATGATCAGTTCCGGAGCTGTCCCCTTCTGATAGCGGCCGGGTACTGCACTTCTGCTTCCTATTGATCCGACTGGGAGGCGGATCTGCAGTACCTGGCCCCAGCCACTATCAGAAGACAGGGAAGCTTAGGAACTGAGCATTTCCCGTCACCACCGGCTCCGAAAACAGCTGATCAGTGGGGTATGGGACCTCGGCCGATCAGACATTCTTGACCAATCCTATAGATAGGCAATCGATGTTAAAGTAGTGGCCAACCTCTTTAAGTCTAGCCTTGCTTTCCACCCCTATTTGACATGGGGCTATATACTGACTTTCTACTGACAGGAATACTGTACTACTAACATCAGCACCTAGAAAGTGGACCTTCTCCTAGGTGGCATCCTGAAATAGCTTTCTGAGAGATGAGAATAGCAATTGTTGAAGTTCTCAATATAACTGTTTGCGCCCTAAATGAAAAGTTATGCAACTTTCAAAATAGTGGAGTTTTTTCAGTTTTGCTGCTGACGAGTGTGTTCTAAGGGGTATTTTACATGCTGCGACATCGCTACCGATATATCGTCGGGGTGACGTCGTTAGTGACGCACATCCGGCACCGGTAGCGACATCGCGGCAGGTAACACTAATTAGCGACGATCAATGATCGCAAAATCGTTCCAAAACGGTGATCGTTGACACGTCGTTCATTTCCTTAATATCGCTGCTGCCACCGGTATGATGATGTTCGTCGTTCCTGCGGCATCACACATCGCTATGTGTGATACCGCGGGAACAACGAACATCTCCTTACCTGCTTCCACCGGCAATGCGGAAGGAAGCAAGTGGGCGGGATGTTACGTCCCGCTCATCTCCGCCCCTCCACTTATATTGGCCGGCCGCTTAGTGACGCCGTCGTGACGTCGCTATAACGCCGAATGCACCTCCTAGAGGGAGGGATTGTTCGGCGGTCACAGCGACATCACTGACCAGGTATGTGCGTGTCACGCTGTCGTAGCGATAATGTTCGCTACGGCAGCGAACACCAAATGTCGCACAAGCGACGGGAGCTGGAGCTATTGCACTCGACATCGCTAGCAATCGCTAGAGATGTCGCAGCGTGTAAAGTACCCCTAAGTCCTTCATCTAAGTAAAAAAAATATTGCAAATTCATCAGCACTCTGGCTCAGTTGTGATGGCCCCTTCTGTTTCCCTATCCCTTCTCTTTGAGAGATTGTTCAAAATGGCAGCATGGAGGGGGCTGAATCTGTACCCTGATCTTCACGGCGTGAAGAAGGGAGAAAGCTTGTAAAGGACAGAGAAAAAAAAGGCAATAGATAAGAAGGAAAGTTCATGACGAGGAGAGGATTAAAGGATAGAAGCTGTAGAGTTGAATAGGGCAGCATTACAGATACATAGACTTCACATCCAGCCTATATTACTGGAAGATACACTCCTAAATGCTACAAAGTGCATAACAGCATAGCAGTTCCAAAAATTAATGAAGGAATGAAGATTGCAGACATTTAATAAATGTTTAAGTTTTTACTAGTTTTTTACTATGGGCCAAAGGAACTCCTGAACCCTTTGTGGTGATGCCCCTGGTGATACCAGATATCTCTACTGGCTTTACCTTTTCTGAAAGTAAAAGGGTTGATCACAGGGGAAGATATACCAAAGGTGCATCCTTATGCAACTGCATAGGGGTCCAAGAGATAAAGGGGCCTCATCTACCTCCAAACAACATACAGTCTCTCTGTCACTGATACATAAAGAGGTGCATTGTGATGCAAAGGGCTCATATAATGTTCTAGCACAGGGCCCCTTTTTTGTTGGTGACCATCTCTGGTTCAGCATGTTGAAGTTCATTCCTTCATACATTCACCATCCACCATTGTGTTGAACTCGAGACACCTCCAAATGTGCCACCCCCGGTAGACCTCTGATGTTACAGAGGTGGGTCCGAGTGGCGATGTGGCCATACTGGGCGCGTGCAACAGGCTTTTGTGATGGGGATTAAAAATAATGTTAAAAAGGGGAGAGAAAAATAAATTATATAAATAAAAAGTTTGTGACGCCAGTTGGGATGTTCGGCTTTGGTATGGCCAGGCACTGCTGGAGGTCCCCAGGAGTTAGGTGCTGATGCAGGGTGCTGGAGGGTTGTCCCCTCGTCCCCCCAACTAGGTCTGGTTCCTGGGGATGTTGAGGTAGGGATGAAGCAGCAGAGAATATGTCAGCCAGAGACAGGACAGGGCTTTGGGGTACTCGGTTCCAGGCTGTATATTACTGGGATATTTCACCACGGGTCGCTGTTGCCCAGTTCCGTGACCCTGGGGGTCGCTTAAAAGGGGGTTTTGTACAAGGGAAAAATAAAAATAAAGATTTTTTCGTGACGCCACTTGCGGTATGCGACTGTATGGCTAAAGCCACCGCTGCAAAGTCTCTCACTGCTGGGGCTGGTGGTATTGGGCAGCTTAGGTGTGTGTGATCGCTCTCCGCAAGTAGAGCTAGGCCCCAGGCGAGGATGATGGTGGTTGTAGTATATTGGTGCAGACGTGTACGAAGAATTCAGACAACACGGGCTGCGGTTTAACTTTACTCACTGGTTTGGAGTTGCTGCTACCCGGTTGGTGCTGGTCTTTACCAATCCGGTATTCCTTTTGTTCCAGTGCCGGTGTAGTGAACTTGTGAGCTTTACTTCCATGCACCCTGTAGTAGTTGGTGGGTCCCCCGTGGCTTGGAGCATTTTTGGGGTCCCCCTCCTGTCGCCTCCGTCCTGGCCCATACGGCAGCCAGCTTGAACCTATCTTAGGTCGGACCTCTGTCCCCGTTGCCAGGTTCTCTCTCTGCTGCTGTGCCCCAGACACTAACATTGGTAAGGTCCTTGATGGTTCCCTCACTGGGCAGATTGTTATCAGGTGAGCCTGAAGCGTCTTCCTGAACTAGGGCTCTGTAACCCGTCGGTGCTCGGTCTAGTGAGTATTTGCACCTTACTCTCCCTGGCAACCGTACTCCTGTTACTCAGTAGTCACTTTACACTTTCCGTCAGCACTTCAACTTCTGACTGACCGTCTGTCTTTTCATCTTCTATATTTCTGACAAATGTCCGTCCACTTCACTGACTAGCCCCTCCTCCTCCCAGTTTTCTGACTAGTGGATTGGATGCGTCCCAGCCAATAGGTGACCACCAGTCATCGCTAGCCTGTCACCCAGTCTAGGGAGAAAGGCGTGGATTTGTGTGTGTGTTGTGTTAGTTACCAGCACTGGTCTTCCAGTAATCCGGGGTTAGATGTAGTACCCTGTGGCACCTGACACTCAGGGGAGCCACATGAGCTTTTACCTTTTACTGAAGCTCTGCAGAATAGTCTGGAATATTCCTTCCAGCATTTGTAATGATGGTGGTCTGACCTGCCCCAATGAGAGTTTGGTTTCTCTGATGTGTTGTGGTAGTATATTCTTCCTGCCACTACTTCCCTACCTGGGAATAGGTGTCTTGATTTTCAAGACAAGAAAACTCTTCCAGCGAGCAGGTGTATCGCCCCAGGGATGCTGATCCTCTTCAGGGACGCCACAGGGCTTCTCCAATATGGTAAACAGGTAACGTCAGTTTTTATTAATGTGTCGTGACGCCACTCACGGCTTGCAGTCAGGGATGTGGATGACCGCCACTGCAGATTTTACGAACGTCTGGGGCTGATGGGGTTTGCAGTCATATGTTTCAGCCTCCCGTGAGTGAGGCAGGCCCCAGGGGCTCGGTTGAGCAGAGTAGTGGGTCCGGAATAACACAGGCTGAGTCCAAAAGTCTTTTTAACTGTTTTTTACTCACTTAGATGTTGCTGTGAGCTGACCCGGGCGTTGCTGTGATAAACCAGGTAGGACCAGGGGCTCCTTCGGGCAAGTCTGAGGGCAACCTGTTAGCTCGCCTTCCTAGCACGTCTGTGTTCGGATAACCCCCTGACTTGAAGTACCATGGGGGTCTATCCAGGGAGTCGCTACTGCCTTTTCTCCCTTGTGTTTGGCTCGTTTGCCGGCAGCGTGGACCAGGTGAGATAGCTTCAACCTCTGTCTCCTTATGGGTCCCTGCGTTGCTGCTGAGGCTCGGACTCTGTGAGGTTGGTGAGGTACCTGTAGTTCCCCTCACCGACAGGTTTAGTAGGTCGTTAAACTGGAGTATGCTCTAGGGACCTGTACCCCGTAAGTGCCTAGTCACCAGGAGCACCTCTTTACGCTGACTCCTAGGTGACCGTTCTCTCCCGCTAACTGTCACTACACCGCGCAGGGTCTGACTAGTGTGAGTGCGCGTATCTGCCTCGCGACTGCCACGCTCACCACCACCAGACTGGCTCTCCTCCTTTCTGACAACCTCTGTATTTTATCTCTCAGCCCCTCCGCTCCACCCCTTGATGAGATTTCAAAGCCAGCCCCCTCTGGAGACTACCCAAGGGTCCCATCTACTGGTGTGGGAGACCTGGTTGCTATGTGTCTGTGCATACACACCTCATTCTGGCCCTTAGGATTACCTAGAAGTACTGTCCCAGCATGGTTGCAGTACTCAGTGGTGCTTGACCGGGTCAGGGGCGCCACACAGGCGACTTGAATCCTGAGGGAAAACTCATTGTTTCTTCTAGAAGTTTCCAGACTCAATCATGTCGCTGAGCTCCTGGGCAAATTCACTGCTCTTTATCAAAAAGGTGGGGGAGCAAAAACCTGGTGACAGATTCCCTTTAATTGTAAGCTGCATGAGTTAAATTCTCTGAACTATCCAACATGCAAATAAGTGAAAAGTCCAGTTCCACTTAGGCAAATAAGATGAGACGCCATTGTTTTCTGTTTGCCATTTATGAGGTCCAACTTGACAGAACTATAGTACTTTATGAAACACATCAACATCTAGATTTTAGATATTTCAGCTCATAAATATAGCTATGGCAGATGGACCAGGGAAGACTTGACTTCTGTGGCACCATCCTCAACGTTCTGGCTATTGCTAGGCCCCACAAAATCATGACAAGTGTTATTGGGTCCAGTAATTGCCTTAAAGAGAACCTTTTATGTAAAAAAAAAAATGCTATTAACCCCTTTATGACATCTGCCGAACAAGTATGGCGCATGTGGGAAGTGGGTGTATGAAGTAGGCTCAAGGGGTGAGCTCGCTCCATACCCGGCAGGTAACAGCCAAGACCTGCCACTTACAATCACAAGTGGAGGGGAGCTCTGTCCATGAATGTTAATTTGATCTATTCCACTGTCAAACTCTGACAGCGGGATTTAACATGCGCCGGCATGGGGGTGCGCAATTTTCAGCTTCCTTTGATGCACCCATGACGTGATTGTGGGTCGCCGATGAGTTGCTATAACAGCAGAGGGTCTGCTGAAGACCTCCGTACTCATTATTACAGCGCTCCTCTAAAACCTGCCTGTGACCGGGCTTCAAAGGAGACTGTGATTTATGTATCAGTGCTGCGCCTCTACTGCTGAAAACCCGAGGCTGCCGGGAGGAACAAACTTAATTTCCTCCCAGTAGTTGGGTGTCAGAATGCCAATAACGTGCAGATTAACCCCATATCTGCAGTTAATAGTGTTTTTTTTACATGATAGGTTCCCATTAAAGATAAGCTCCCAACCATTGTCTAAACCAAACACACCTTTACAGGGGACTGTGGGCTGAGAGAAATATATATATATATATATATAATATATATATATATATGCTAATAAGGTGCTCTGGGCACTTTGGGCGTGGTCAAGCAATTCCATTCACATTCCCATGTACCTGGCATCAAGCTATTTGTCCCTTCATCTTGCTTGATGACAGAGCTAGCTTCTCAGGAGACATCGTTGGATTATACAAAGTGGCCTTCTAGCTTGTTTTATGCTTCGACACTTACGATCTGAGCTTGCATGGGATCACCCTTGGCCACACAGCTGTGGGAGAATAAAGTAATTTACATATAGTTGCAGATCTCCAAGTGTTTTCCATAAGAAGAACTTTTAGTACATGCTCAACATTAAAGACCTCTGTCATGATGATGGATCATTATCTGGAGGAAATGGTTGTGTGCATTTCGGGGTCAGCGTTTACGTTCTTGGAAAATGTCTTACTTCCTAATTGATGATGTAACCGTGCTGCCCTGGTGACGGGGTTGGATGTAGTTCATGCGTATACACTCATCTCTAATTTAATTCATTCTTGTACATTGTATATATAATTTGCTAATCTTAAAACAAAAAATTCCTGTACCCAGCTGTCATTTTCTTTATGTATTTCACCCATAGTATTCATGAAATTGTATTTGCCAAGTCAAAACACGCTATTGCTTTGACTGTTAAGAGGGCTTTACACGCTACGATATCGTTAATGTTTTATCGTCGGGGTCACGTCGTTAGTGACGCACATCCAGCGTCATTAACGAGATCGCAGCGTGTAACACTTACGAACGACCTTAAACGTCCTCAAAGTGGTGAAAATCGTTCACCATGGAGAGGTCGTCCTAAAACCAAAAATTGTTATTGGTTGTTTATAGATGTTGTTCCTCGTTCCTGCGGCAGCACACATCGCTGTGTGTGACACCGTAGGAGCGAGGAACCTCACCTTACCTGTGCCCCGCCCGCAATGAGGAAGGAAGGAGGTGGGCGGGATGTTCGTCCCGCTCATCTCCGCCCCTCCGCTTTGTTTGGCCGGCCGCTTAGTGACGTCGCGTTGACGTCGCCGTGACGCCGAACGCACCTCCCCCTTGAGGGAGGGATTGTTCGGTAGTCAGAGCGACGACGCTGACCAGGTAAGTGCGTGTGATGCTGCCGTAGCGATAATGTTCGCTGCGGCAGCGATCACACGATATCGCATGCACGACGGGGGCGGATGCCTTTGCGTTTGATATCGCTAGCAATTGCTAGAAATATCGTAGCATGTAAAGCCCGCTTTAGTTGTGCATAATAATTATATTGATTAGATTTAGCTTTAGTCCCAGATAAAAACTTGTCTCTGCTATAGTTATCTACATTGTGCAACACTAAAGGGGGCTTTACACGCTGCGACATCGCTAACGATATATCGTCGGGGTCACGTCGTTAGTGACGCACATCCGGCATCATTAGCGACATCGCAGCGTGTAACACCTAGGAGCGACGATCAACGATCGCAAAAACATCAAAAATCATTGACACATTGCTCCTTTTCATAATATCGTTGGTGGGACATGCCGCTGGTTGTTCGTCGTTCCTGCGGCATCACACATCGCTATGTGGGACACCGCAGGAACGACGAACATCTCCTTACCTGCGTCCACCGGCAATGAGGAAGGAAAGAGGTGGGCGGCATGTTCCGGCCGCTCATCTCCACCCCTCCTCTGCTATTGGGTGGCTGCTTAGTGACGTCACTGTGACGCCGAACGCACCTCCCCCTTGAAGGAGTGATTGTTCGTCAGCAACAGCGACGTCGCTGAACAGGTATGTGCGTGTGACACTGCCATAGCGATAATGTTTGCTACGGCAGCGATCACCACATATCGCACCAATAACGGGGGCGGGTGCTATCGCTTGTGACATCGCTAGCAATCGCTAGCGATGTCGCAGCGTGTAAAGCACCCTTCCTCCATATGAAATGTCTTGTGGTAGTGCATTGTATGTTATGTGGATTTTCTCCAGTTGGTTTTTAAAAAGCGTTTGAATCCTTAGGGGCCTTTCACACTGCGTTCCTCCCCCTGTTCAATGGTCCCATTGGGGCTTCCATCCAAACCCTTTCAAAATAGGTTTTGGACATATGCACCAACGGGGCCATTGACGATAATGGTGCAGACTGAGTCACCATGTGCTCTGTCGTGCACCATTTTCGTGAGTATATGCCTACTGGAGAAGGACAACCAGACATGGCAGACTGTGTCTGGGTGTCCACTTCCAATAGGCGTATACTCCCGAAAATGGTACACGACAGAGCACATGGTGACTCCTTCTACACCATTATGGTCAATGGCCCTGTTGGTGCATACGTCCAAAACCCGTTGTGCGGGGAGTTCTAACGGAAGCCCCAACGGTACCACTGAATGGAGATCAGAACACATTGTGGAAGTCCCCTTAGATGGACAGTGCTGTGTTGGGGTTTGCATTCCTAGCTTCAGGGTCTTAGGGGGGTTTTGCACACTACAACATCGCAGGTGCGATGTCGGTGGGGTCAAATCGAAAGTGACGCACATCCAGCGTCGCAGTCGATATCGTAGTGTGCAAATCCTTTTTGATATGATTAACGAGCGCAAAAGCGTCGTTATCGTATCATCGGTGTAGGGTCCGACATTTCCATAATGCCAGTGCAGTGACAGGTACGATGTAGTTCCTCGTTCCTGCGGCAGCACACATCGCTGTGTGTGAAGCCGCAGGAGCGAGGAACATCTCCTACCTGCGTCCCGGCTGCAATGCGGAAGGAAGTAGGTGGGCGGGATGTTTACATCCTGCTCATCTCTGCCCCTCCTCTGCTATTGGCCGCCTGCCGTGTGACATCGCTGTGACACCGCACGACCCGCCCCCTTAGGAAGGAGGCGGATCGCCGGCCTGAGCGACGTCGCAGGGCAGGTGAGTGCATGTGAAGCTGGCGTAGCGATAATGTTCGCTACGCCAGTAATCACAAGATATCGCTGCTGCGACGGGGGCGGGGACTATCGCGATCGACATCGCAGCATCGGCTTGCGATGTCGCAGCGTGCAAAGTACCCCTTAAAGTACATTCTTCCAATGTATTATCAGAGTAGATTGTTTAGCCTCAATTTTCTAAGAATGGTGTTTTGTACGACAGTCATAATAAAGGAAGTCCCGGAGCAAGATGCGCCAAGTTCCTCAAGAGGCGTGCATCTCTTAAAGGGAACCTGTCAACACTTTTTTGGCCTATAAGCTGCGGCCACCACCACCGGGCTTTTATATACGGCATTCTAACATGCTGTATATAAGAGCCCAGGCTGCTGTGAGAAGATAAAAACACTTTATAATACTCACCTAACGGTCGTGCGGTTGGCCATATGGGCGTCTCCATTGTTCGGTGCCGGCGCCTCCTCTTTTGGCCATCTTCGTCCTCTTTCTGAAGCCCGTGTGCATGACGCGTCTACATCATACACACTCGCCGGTCCTGTGCAGGCCCACTACAATACTTTGATCTGCCCTACTCAGGGCAGATCAAAGTGCACCTGCTCAGGACCTGAATGCCGCGAATATGTATGACGTCGGATGCATCATGCACCGCGGCTTCAGAAGATGGAGGACGAAGATGGCCGAAAGAGGCGGCGCCGGCACCGGACAACGGAGACGCCCATATGGCCAACCGTGTGACCGTGAGGTAAGTATTATAAAGTGTTCTTTATGTTCTCACAGTGGCCTGGGCTCTTATATACAGCATGTTAGAATGCTGTATATAAGAGCCCGGTGGTGGTGGCCGCAGCTTATAGGGCAAAAAAGTGGTGACAGGTTCCCTTTAATGAATTTGGGGCATCAACTATTAGTCTGGTTACACCACTTTTATAACAGAAATTATGATAAATTTGTCGCATGTGCTTGGCCGTGGCCAATCCCACCTGAACCATGCCCAGTCTATGTGGGCAGAGCTGCCGAGGACTGGCGTAAAAATAATGTCATAAAATTTTTGCACACCTTTTGTGGGGCAAAAACATTGCCGCATTTCAGTTTCTGACTGTTTGTTTTACCCCAGTCTTTGTGTTTTTGTTCTGCCAAAAAAAGGGCTTCTTGAGGTTTAAAGTAGATCTGTCGCTACGTTTCACAATTCAAGCTGTTTATATTAATATACAGTTCACAAGTCCAGTAATCATCCGTTAGGAAAAATCCAGCAGCAGTCCGTTGTGCAGACACAACTTTTTTGTCCGTTTTGAAAAGATTTGGGTTTTTTCAATATGGGTATCTATGGAAAACAGTTCTGTTAACAGATTTCTATTTCACTATACCTTTTTTGCTCACTGTATCAGTTAATGGATCCATTTTCTATAGACTCCCATGTTAAAAAAAAAAAAAAATCCTGCAAAAATCTTTTTTTTTTTTCAAAACTGACAAAAAAGTTGTGTCAGCACAACGGATTGCTGCTGGATCCGTTCTAACAAATGATTACTGGACATGTGAACTCAGCCTTAGATGGCTCTCATAGACTTGGTGGTACTTAGAACCATTTTGAGATGCATTTTTAATGGCAGTTTGTCAGCATAGAATGACTGTACAAACCAAGCACAGGCGCTCGGTGCATCATGACGCAGTTAAAAATTTAAGTCCGCCTTCCCAACCATTTGTTTTACCTTTATCTTCCCCCTTTTCTGGCTCTATAACGCTAGAGTGGTCAATCAAAGAACATAGGGGAGGAAGTTGGTGTATATAGAGGGAAAACAAGCAGGTGGGAAGGTGAACTAAAATGTTTGGCTACCTAGCGCCTGTGCTTGGCTTGAACAGTCATTCTGTACTGACTAAGGGGTACTTCACACACAGCGAGATCGCTACTGAGATCGCTGCTGAGTCACGTTTTTTGTGACCTCATTAGCGATCTCGCTGTGTGTGACACTGAGCAGCGATCTGGCCCCTGCTGTGAGATCGCTGCTCGTTACACACAGTGCTGGTTCGTTTTTTTATTGTTGCTCTCCCGCTGATAAGCACACATCGCTGTGTGTGACAGCGAGAGAGCAACAATCCTGAATGTGAAGGGAGGAGGAGTCGGCATCTGACAGCCTGCAGTAAGCTGTAACCAAGGTAAACATCGGGTAACCAAGGTGGTTACCCGATATTTACCTTCGTTACCAGCCTCCGCAGCTCTCACGCTGCCAGTGCCGGCTCCTGCTCCCTGCACACGCTAAGTTAAGCGGTGTGAGCTGGTAACTAAGGTAAACATCGGGTAACCATACCCGATGTTTACCTTAGTTACCAGTGTCTGCAGCTTCCAGACGCCGGCTCCGTGCAAGCGCAGCGTCGCTTGCACGTCGCTGCTGACTGGGGGCTGTTCACTGGTCGCTGGTGAGATCTGCCTGTTTGACAGCTCACCAGCGACCATGTAGCGATGCAGCAGCGATCCTGACCAGGTCAGATCGCTGGTCGGATCGCTGCTGCATCGCTAAAGTGTGAAGGTACCCTAAGGGGTGCTTCACACACAGCGAGCTCGCTGCCGAGATCGCTGCTGAGTCACGCTTTTTGTGACGCAGCAGTGACCTCATTAGCGATCTCGCTGTGTGTGACAATGAGCAGCGATCTGGCCCCTGCTGCGAGATCGCTGCTCGTTACACACAGCCCTGGTTCGTTTTCTTCAAAGCCGCTCTCCTGCTGTGACACACAGATCGCTGTGTGTGACAGCGAGAGAGCGACAAATGAAGCGAGCAGGGAGCAGGAGCCGGCGTCTGACAGCTGAGGTAAGCTGTATCCAAGATAAACATCGGGTAACCAAGGTGGTTACCCGATATTTACCTTAGTTACCAGCCTCTGCAGCTCTCACGCTGCCAGTGCCGGCTCCGGCTCTCTGCACATGTAGCTGCTGTACACATCGGGTTAATTAACCCAATGTGTACAGCAGCTAGGAGAGCAAGGAGCCAGCGCTAAGCAGTGTGCGCGGCTCCCTGCTCTCTGCACATGTAGCTGCATTACACATCGGGTTAATTAACCCGATGTGTACTGTAGCTAGGAGAGCAAGGAGCCAGCGCTCAGTGTGCGCGGCTCCCTGCTCCCTGCTCACACTGGTAACTAATGTAAACATCGGGTAACCATACCCGATGTTTACCTTAGTTACCAGTCTCCGCAGCTTCCAGACGGCGGCTCCGTGCAAGCGCAGCGTCGCTTGCACGTCGCTGCTGGCTGGGGGCTGTTCACTGGTCGCTGGTGAGATCTGCCTGTTTGACAGCTCACCAGCGACCATGTAGCGATGCAGCAGCGATCCTGACCAGGTCAGATCGCTGGTCGGATCGCTGCTGCATCGCTAAGTGTGAAGGTACCCTAACTCCCTTAGTATAACCCTTGAATTGAATCTTTGTCTACTTATACTGATTGACAGGTTATAACTACTTACACAAGTTAAAACCCCTTTTGTTTCCTGTTATCTGTGTGCTTAATTAGGAGGAGGAGGCACTCATTGTTCTCAGGTGCTTATATTAAAGCAGAGGACTAGGTCTACTGCTTAATTAATTAGTGACTTTTAGGAACCAGTGAAAACAATAAAGACACAAGTCGAAAAAGGATTTCAAGGCATGTAAGTACTTGATTTATCTCTACATTTTATTGCTTTTTGGATAATGAATCACAGGATTGGAGGTTTCCTTCAGTGTATGGTCCGCCATATGTATGTGTGCCCAACTGAAGATGGAGTTGTAGGGTGAAGGCCGCTGTCGCAGATGTGAGCTGTTGTCTATTTGGAAACTTGTATTGGAGATCTGGTGGAACAAACTGATACACTGAGGGCGGCTAACAATCTTGAGAGAAAATGCTCCTTACTGAGAAAGCAATTAGTGGGATGGACAATCAGGAAGGAGAAGAGCAGGCAAGTAGTCAGACCCCTTCCCCATTAAAGAAGTGGTTCACCCATATTCATTATTGGCCACATCGATATGTTGAGAAACAAGTTTTCTCTCAAATACCTTATGTTGCCAATAGTGCCTGTGAGTGGCGCTATTGTCGCGGGCGGAGGGGCCACGCTCGCTACGCTCGGGTCCGGGGCTGCTGCTGCTCGGTGGCTCGAGCGGTGGGCCGGACCCGGGGACTCGAGCAGCGCTCCTCGCCCACGAGTGAAAAGGGGGTGATTTGTTTGAGGAGATAGTTCGTGACGCCACCCACGGGTCGTGGTGATAATGGGCACCACCGCTGCTGGTGACGGGGATCCTGGGAGCGATGGCAGGGAGCAGCTAGGATGTTGGTTCCCCCTCCGTGGGTAGGGGTTGGTGATCCCGGGGCCCGGTGGCGGTACGGGGAGGCAGGGTAGCTGGGGTGCAGGGTTGCGGAGGCAGCGCGGCGCGGTGCCGGATGGCACTGTTGTACTCACTCAGGCACAGATTCACAGAGTCTCTGGTAAACCAAACGGCTGGATGGACGGGTCCCGCAGCAGGCTGCAGTGTCTTGACTCTCCCCGGACAGGTTGATGGTGGCTGTCTTTCCCTGCACCGCTGTAGAATGTATTAACTCCGATGGTTTCCCAACGGTAGTCCGCTCCCCGGCGTGTATGTACCGAAAGAGCCCCTTTTGCCCGCAGGCGCTGGCCCTTGGATCTCTAGCCTATGGCGGTGGCTTTTTATCCTCACTGTGTGGACGGTTGCCTTCTGTCGGATCTTGGTGTGAGGGAACCCCTGAGGTCCCAGTCACTATCTGATTTGACCGTTGTCGGCGGCTCCTAGCCTGGTCGGGGTCTGATGGCCATGCCTTTGTGCTTGGTGCAGATCTGCTCCCCGGCTCGGTACCGGCGGGCCACCGCCCGTCCCCGGGTCTACGGTTTTGCTGACCTGCGCCAACTCCTGCAGACGGCCACCACCGTCTGCCGACCTTGCTGACAGTGCCTGGGCTCCGACCCAGACACTCACAATTTCTCTACTCCACGTCTCCACTCCAAAACTTAACTAACTGCTTTTTCCCGCCTTTAGGCCTGAGAACTCCTCGGTGGGTGGGGCCAACCGCCTGTCTCCGCCCCACCTGGTGTGGACATCAGACCCTGGAGGAGGCAACAAGGATTTTGTTTGACTGTTATTGACTATCCAGGGGAGGGGGTGTGTGCGATGTTGTGTTTGTGACTACCTGGCTAGTCCAGGGCATCACACTATTGCAGTCCGCTCATCACCATGAAGTGACCCCCCCGGGCTCCATGACCTCGGGGATCCGGTGATGTTACGTTAACTTCCTGCTCACCTGACATCACCACGGCCGGCCCCAGTCTTCGTGAGTCACTGGGCTGCGGGCATTGTTTCACCACTCATCAGAGCCCAGTATGTCTCCTGCTTGTGCACTCTGCAGTGAGGAAGAGAGCAGGGAGATGGTGGGCTGGGACGCTGAGCTGGGAAACACCCCCCACAGCCCAGTTACTCAGGAAGACTGCAACCCGCTTCAGTTGATGTGACCTCACCGGATCCCCGAGGTCACAGAGCCTGGGGGTCACGAGAAGGGGGTGAGTGCACTGCAATAGCACCGCTCACAGTCATTATTGGCAGCACAAGATATTAGAGAGAAACAATGTTTCTCAACATAATATCGATGTGACCAATAATGAATATTCTGATAGCTGAGAGAACAGACCAGATAGAAGCTGGGAGAGAGTAATAGAGGTAGAGTTAAACAAGGGTTATAGGAGATTCTATAACTTGGAAGATGGATTGAATAATTTGTCGCAAAGACCACCTCAATCAAATGGTTTTCTGTCTCCTTGGTTGCCAGAGATTGGCATATGGTAATGGTAGAACAGTTAATAAATTATTGAGGGAGGCTAGTGACGATGAGGGGGGCTAGTGAAAATTAACCAATGACATAGTAAGTCGTAGTTGAAGGATAATTAGGATTACATTTTGAGAATTAGGCTGAAAGCTGAAGGGAAGGACCTCCAAAGAAATGGAAGGTGGGAGCTCAAGAATTAAGGCTTGGTGCAGAGCAGAAGGATTCTGATTCCTAGAGCACTGGGCTAACTTTTTATTCAATACAACGTGTCTTCTGAAGATAAATTACATCTGAATGGAAGAGGGTCAGCTACGTTGGAGAAGTGAATTATAGCAGGGTTGGTGGTGTATTTATAGTAGGAACAAGGGGGAAGGTTAAGACAGAAAAGAAAGGGGTAGGTAGTTTGGAGAGACTATATCAAAGGGGGGAGATCCATGTGTTACACATAGACAGTGAAGGCAAACGTGTCCTCAAAAAGTCCACATATGTGGGAAAATTGATGGGAAAACTTGGTTTCTATGTTCACAAATGCCATTAGTCTAGCAAAATGGGAAAGCTTGAGCCTTTGATACTAACACACTGATTGGTTGGAGTTGCTGAGACATAGTTGGATCCTTCACGTCCTTGAGCTGTAAATCTCCCTGAGATCAAGCTCTTTCGGAAAGACAGGTTAAGTTGATAAAAATGAAGTGTGATATATAAGTCAATGTGACATAAGTAGAAATAGGCAAGGAAGGTTGTGAGCAAGTGGAAACCTTGTGGATGAAATTAAATAGCAAAGTAAACACCGAAAAAGTAATTTTGTTGTAATATATAGATGACAATATCCATGACAAGTTGAAAGGTTGGCTGCATATCAGATGGTATGGGCTGTACACATTTCTACAGGACTGTTTATGGGAGATTTTAACTAACCATGGTTTTATGGTTCTGCTACAACTGCAAATGGGAGAAAATGTCTCATCTGATTGAAGGATAATTTTATGGGCCAATTCGTAGACGACCTGACAACAGACGATGTCCTGTTGGATTCGATCATTTGTTACAATGCAGAGCTGGTTGTTCACAAAAATGTTGGTCCAACGACCATCATGTGGGTCCCCAAACAAAGGTAACAGAGAGATGATCACTGAAGATCAAGAGAAGGCAGAATTACTGAATGAGTTCTTCAGATCTCTGTATATATATATACATATATATATATGTACATATATACATATATACATGTACATATATATATACATATACATATATATATTAGTCTCCCGGTACCTACCTGCACGCAACCTTAGATCCTCACAAGATCTCCTTCTCTGCTCCTCTCTTATCTCCTCTTCCCACAATCGTGTACAAGATTTCTCCCGTGCATCCCCCATACTCTGGAACGCCCTACCTCAGCACATCAGACTCTCCACTACCGTGGAAAGCTTCAAGAGGAACCTCAAGACCCACCTCTTCCAACAAGCCTACAACCTACAATAGCCCTCAGCCCAGTAGACCACTGCGCAACCAGCTCTGTCCTCACCTATTGTACCATCACCCATTCCCTGTAGACTGTGAGCCCTCGCGGGCAGGGTCCTCTCTCCTCCTATACCAGTCTGTCTTGTACTGTTAATGATTGTTGTACGTATACCCTCTTTCACTTGTAAAGCGCCATGGAATAAATGGCGCTATAATAATAAATAATAATAATATATATATATATATGTATATAAAAAAGAGAGAGCAGCAGATGTACCTGGGTCCAGTGTTCTTAAAAAGTCAACTAACATACTCAGTTGGCTAAATGTACCTCTGGTCCAAACCAATATACATACAGTCAAAGTTAACAAGGCCACTTGGCCACATGGACATCCAACAGTTTTCAGGAGCTTGGCTCAGGTATTGCTGTGCCCCTGTACATCATTTTTAGTGACTGGTACAGTACCAAGCGACTGGTGTAAAACTAATGTGTGCCCATTTTCAAAAAGGGCTCCAGGTCTTCTTGGATAATTATATAAGATGAGGTTTCATGTGGAGAAATATAAAGTAATGTGCCTGAGCACTAATAATATGCAGGCATTGTATGTTCTAGGGAGAGCGAGTCACTTGTAGAGAAGGATCTGGGTGTATTTGTAGATCAAAGACTATATCATGCATTGACAATCAGCACTTCTAGGACCAGGAGGATATGGTCATGTATTAAAAGAGGTATCAACTTCCAAGATAGAGAGTGTAACCTCATCAAAAGTATGTAGTTCAGTTCATAGAAACGATAAACTGGAGCTAGAATAGGTACAAAAAAAGAGCCACAATACAGATAAAGGATACGAAAGATCTTGAGGAAAGAGTAAAATTTATTTGGTCTTGAGAAGAGATGTGGTATCCAGCAGTAAGTTTTATAATACTCACTAATGCATTTGCATGCACAAACAATAATCTTGTGTCATCTTCAAACATGACATCACATTATTTAAAAAAAAAACCAAAAACTAAAATTTCCCAAACACGACTAAAATAAATATAAGCATAATTAAAAAAAAAAACTTAGAAAAAAAACAAAAACAAAATCTCCCATACTTTTAATAACCAAAAAGCATACAATATCTACATACTTATAATTACAAAGTATTATCCAGCTTTTCCTTATTTATTGCATTCTGCCATTTTTCTAAATTAATTAGAGCTATAAACAGGTATTTCCCCAAATTGTTTTATAAAAACAAGTATGACTTATCTTGCATTAACGGCCTTAAAAAGCAATGTAGTCTGAAAAAACAGCACTGATAGAATGAGAGGAGACAAAAACAACAAAAAAAGTTCCATAGTTTATTAACCCTTCAAGGACTAAAAGTTGATTCAATCGACTCAGGGGCAGTTTCAAACTATAGAACATGTATAGGACATGTACAGTATATGTCCCTTGATCCTCAGCAGATAAACCCTAAACCAGTTATATGTGCATTTAGCTTCATTAAAGACAAGTTTAGCAATACATTTACCTGGCCAACTCGTTACTCCATTACTGAGACATCAGCGTTTGCTTTGATATGCAAATGAGATATAACTATTTGTAGATCCGAAGCCTCTGTCACTCCAGCTCTATTTCCCATCTATATTTCCCTGTTTAAGTGCTGATCTGTGAGTTTCCCTCAGCTGAGGAAAAAAATCACAGCATGCTGCGTATGGTCGCGTTTATCGGACGAGACTTGTCAATAAGTGCAAGGAAAAAAAATGGACTGCAAACTCATAGCACTCGCATGACATGGAATACCAAACGGATTTCACTTGTCCAACTTTTCTAAATGAGAATAGGAATGATTCTTTATACGCAAGTGGAAGTGAGCCATCTTTGTAACTGCACACTTTTTTAGCCCAGAAAATCCCTTTTAAGGGTTTTTTCTCCCCCAAAAAACACATTTTTAACTGTCTGTAATGTAGCCACTACTTACGGGTATTGCAGACAGAACAGTAGTCACGAAAGCCAGGATTCTGGTAAAAGGAGGACACGTATGGATACAGGGAGAATTCAGGCGTAGTCAGGTCATGATCTGGGGTCAGTATTCCAGGAGTCACTTAATAACTTCAGGGAGAAAAACTAAGACGTAGTCAGATAACCATCCGGGGTCAAAAACCAAGAAGTCATGGCAGGAATAGGGTGCAGGCAAAAAGAAGTCAAGCAGCAGTCCGGGGTCAGAAAGCAGAGATCAGAACAAAGCAAAGACACAGGTTAACATCACAACTACCGCACCAGAATGTATGACTGGCAAGGTTCTGGGGGAGCATGCTCAGTAAAGAAACAGAGCAATTACCAGAAAGATGAAACACCTGAACACACACCTCCCAGAACCAGAATGGAATCCTGCACAGTTAATCAAAATGCCAGCTCAGCCATCCAGAAAATACAGCAGATTATATCCAGTGCAAGATGCTCTGCACCGAGGAATCATGACACTGTCCCAGGCAAGCTCTAATAGCCAGTCATTCCTATACTTGTCTGCATACATGATACTGTCTCACAAGCTTGCAAGCTTCTGAGTTGTATTCTAAGAAAAATACTGATGGCACATCCTACCTTTCTAATGTGAACAGGTGCAAACTGAACATGAAACATACTAATAAAAAGCTGTTGGGCTCACATAAAACTGGCCATTTTTGTGCGCTAAGTATCTCAATTTTGCATGTTTTTCATAGCAGTAATGCATGGTTATATTTTATATTCATTGTTCTACCATGTCTTAGCACTACAGAGTGCAGCTGTCTCATTTTTGTTGTTATTCTGAGTTGTATTGTGATTTTTCTCCACGCATACCGCACTGCAAGGTCATTTTGTGTATAAAAGAACATTCTGGTGATTTCCAGCTTTGTGTGAAAGGGAAAGCAAATTGTCTTGAGGAAAGGCAAAAAGGCTTCACTTACATTAATGGAAGCATCTCAAAGCAGATCAGACCTTATTTACCTACTGTACATGCAGGCAGCATCGGATACCTGAGCTGCATACTGTGCGGCTTGTTCTGTATTCAAATTCGTATTACATTGAAAGGACGGCTAAATGTAGAAAAATTGGAAAAAGGAATAAAAATTTACAGCAGTTCCTTCCTTTTTATTCCCATCTTTTTTCATCTTATTTCTTATTGCAAGAAAACCCCAAAAACTGAAACATGAATCTTGTATCTGGATGTAAGGCAACTGTCTACAGCAGAATCCGTCCTCCAGCGCTCTGTCTTCAGTTGGTGCCCAGAATTGATCCTAGCTGTACACAATAGGTAGTTGTTCATGCGACAGCTATGTTTTCCTACCACACCACATACTCGCACATGTCAAGCTTGAATACGTTCTTGCTTTTTCTATGGGGAGAGGAGAGTAAAGCGGGCTTTACACACAGCGACATCGTTAGCGATGTCCCTGGTGAAAGCACCCGCCCCCATCGGTTGTGCGTCACTGGCAAATCGCTGCCCGTGGCGCACAACATCGCTAGGACCCATCACACGTACTCACCTGCATAGCGACGTCGCTGTGGCCGGCGAACCGCCTCCTTTCTAAGGGGGCGGTTTGTTCGGCGTCACAGCGGTGTCACTAAGCGGCTGCCCAATAGAAGCGGAGGGGCGGAGATGAGTGGGCAGAACATCCCGCCCACCTCCTTCCTTCCTCATTGCGGGCGGCCGCAGGTACGGTGATGTCCCTCGTTCCTGCGGTGTCACACATAACTATGTGTGCTGCCGCAGGAACGACGAACAACTTGCGTCCTGCAACAGCAACGATAATCGGGATTAGAACGATGGGCAACGATCAACGATTAGGTGAGTAATATTGATTATTAACGGTCGTTTCACTCGCAACGACGTCGCTAACGAATTCCGTGACCCCAACAACATCTCGTTAGCGATGTCATTGCATGTAAAGCCTACACAAGTCACTGCCAGACACGTAGGCAGCCCATCTCCATGGAGGAAAAAATGCTTACACACTTGAAATATTTGCAGAAGTGGCCAATTTTTACAATTTCAGTCTGAATACTGCCTAAGACACTGTATTAAAGATTTGTGCATTTTTTTTTAATTCAGTTTTTTAAAAATCAGCACCAAAATCTGCACGCCTATACTGAAGCCAGAAAAGTCTATGAGATTTCTGAAGTGCTGTGCGCTCATTGCTTTTTTTTTCCTTGCAGATTTGGTGCAGATAAAAATCTGCAGCATGTCAATTGCTGGGGCAATTTTGTTTGTGTTTTTTAGCCCTTACAGCCATTGACTTCATCAAAACACGCACCAAAAACACATGAAACGTCGGTGCTTTTTTGGTGTGTTAGGGCTCATGCGCACGTATCTGCTGAATATTCTGCAGCGATTTGACAGCACATGTGCGTGAAAAAACAGGCTATGTCTCCATGATTTTTTCATGTGCACAAAGTCCATAAAAAAAATACAGATGTTAATAGTGGCATAAATTATAATTAGTACATGTGTGGTCAATACAAACAGACTGGCACATGACTTATTCCTTCCAAAGACCAGGGGGCACTCACTGCGAGTGGAAGAAAGGAGATTCCGGAAGCTAAATAGGAAAGGGTTCTTTACAGTTAGAGCAGTCAGACTGTGGAATGCCCAAACACAAGAGGTAGTAATGGCTAACACTATAACAACTTTCAGAAAAGGGCTGGATGATTTCCTGAGTACACTCAACATAATTTAGTGACAAAATGTATACGTTAATTGGTGGTGGAAGGCTGAACTAGATGGACCTAGGTCTTTTTTCAACCTATGTAACTACTTACAACAAAGAAAGCAAGCATTGCTAATGCGAAACGTGCGTTGGGTGTGGGGGACACCATTACCTTTTACCTACTGACTCCCTTATAGGTAAACTGTGGGTTACCATAGGACCTTTTTTGCAAAACCATGCGTTTATAATGTGACTTCTATTTCATTTTTCTTAAACTCACTTGTATTTTTACTTAGTGATTTTGCTCAATACGTTTTTCCATGCATTACTTGTGTATGTGACCATACAGTTTTTTTTTTACTGGTCCGGTTGTAGTCACTGTTTACACTATACGGGGAGTTGTCCGACTAGGTGTTCCCAATATAATATCTACCCTTTGAGGGGGATCTGTTTTTGGAGACATTTTTTGTATGTTTGGTATTTTAACATTTTTTTATCTATCTACCGTGTTTCCCCGAAAGTAAGGCCCTGTCTTACATTAATTTTACCCCCAAAAGTCCCACCCTGCCTTACTTTCGGGGGAGGCCTTACATTGGAAAAAAAATGACAATCCTCCCCCCTGCAGCCTCCCCATTGTTTGAGATCCGGCATCCACCCCTTCCTCCCCCCTGCAGCCTCCCCATTGTTTGAGATCCGGCATCCACCCCTTCCTCCCCCCTGCAGCCTCCCCATTGTTTGAGATCCGGCATCCACCCCTTCCTCCCCCCTGCAGCCTCCCCATTGTTTGAGATCAGGCATCCACCCCATCCTCCCCCCTGCAGCCTCCCCATACAGTGGTTCTGCCCCCCACTCTGCCACCACACACACTGACACATACGGTACCGGTACAGCCCCACACGGCACCCACACACATATCGTACCGGTACCGTACACACACACACACACACTGACACATACAGCCCCATACGGCACCCATACACATACCGTACACACACACACACACACACACACACACACACACACACACACAGTTTCGGAACTTACCGAAATCGGAGCGAGCCTGCAGGCGGTGACGTCGCGGCTGATTTCGGCCAATCAGCTGCGAGCTGGCTGACTGGCCAATCGCAGCTCGAGCTGAGGGCCAATCAGCTGCGAGCCGGCTGACTGGCCAATCGCAGCTCGAGCTGAGGGCCAATCAGCTGCGAGCCGGCTGACTGGCCAATCGCAGCTCGAGCTGAGGGCCAATCAGCTGCGAGCCGGCTGACTGGCCAATCACAGCTCGAGCTGATGGCCAGCAGGGAGCCTTGCGGGGGCCATTCACCGGAGGCGGACCACGGGTGGCACGAGACTGGAGAAGGCCTGGATGGAGCGAGGGAACAGCGGCAGCGGTAAGTTCCTGTACTTTCCCCAGGGACCCCCACCCATATGCGGCCTTACATTACGCCGCGACCACCACCCATAGGCGGCCTTACATTCCCCGGCCCCCCCCGCTACCCTGCCTTACAATCGGGGGGTGCCCTACATTGGCGGACCCCCCCGAAACCCCCACCCTGCCTTACTTTCGGGGGGGTCCTACTTTCGGGGAAACACGGTAATAAAGATTTAATTGTTATATGGAATTGCATATGTTGTTGGTGTCCTATGTAAATACTTATTGTATCGGCGCAAAACACGGCTGGAACACATACAGTGCGTGCAACAGGAATGTATGAAAGAGGCCTCAGACGACAGATATGGGGAAAAAAAAAATGAGACAATAGAAAAAATAAGTCCCAAAGCGAAAATAGGCCGCATCCTTCAAGGGTTAATGGTCCAATGGATTACAGAGATGAGAAGAAGGAACGTTGCACAAGGGCGATAATGAACTGTCTGCCCATGTCACAAAGTTCAATGATGAAGCCGGTGGGCATACTGTAAATTATCCGGCTGCACCCTTAGCTTGTACCCATAAATCACGGACGCCACGTAGGCTTGTTTTGGAACATTTACACTTTTGAACTAATGAAGGAGACACATGGCGATTTCCACAGCTAGAGGACAGGACTCTATCTGACATAAGAAAATTCAATTATGGCTTTGCCAATAAACAGACAAAGCCTGAGGCTGTATGAAGTGTATCAATAGAGCGCTTGTGTCACAGCCACCGCTGTCTATGTCATCTCTGGTACAGACACATCAATTAAATTGTTGTTTTGTTACACTGTGTCGGCGCTGACTACTGTCTGCTGTTTTGGTAGCCTGTTCTATCAATATCTAGGGGGCTGTTATATATCTGATCTTTCCATAAAGAGCTCACTGAAAACTGAGTCAATTACAGAAACCATGCAGCCGCACCCCGAGGGCATTTTCACATAGGCCGATTATGTGTCTTTTTTACTTAATGTTTTCAAACCAAAACAGAATATTTTAACACTATCCTGGAACATGCCCAGATCAGTAAATCCTCCATGTCTATTGTGATGTTTATGTACCGCCCTGGGGCTCGGCCGGCTGCCGAGCCGCTCTGGTCCGTGCTCGTCGGTGGGTGGCTCGAGCTCCTCCTGGACCCGGGTGTACGTCGTTCTGATAGGGAGTTGGCGCTGCGTGTAGGGATTTCGGTGGGGAAGGTTCACGGCCAAGGCCGTGGAGTTTAAAGGTGTAAGTTCATGACGCCACCCACGGGTTGTGGTGAATGTGGACACGACCGCTGCCATTAACTAGGTTCCCGGGGACGGTGTTATGCAGCCTGATGTTGACCCCTCCATGGGTAGGGGGTCGATAGTCCCGGGGCCCGGTGGTTGTGAGGTGCGGGCAAGATGGTGTGGTGCGGTGCGCGGCCCGAAGGCACTGTTGTACTCACTATGACAGATACACCGGAGTCTCTGGTAAACCAAAAAGGATGGTGGTCGGTGCCCGCAGCCGGCTGCGCTTTGCCCCTTTCTCAGGTTGGTGGTTCCCGCCTTTTTCCTGCACCTCTTTGTAGAGCTTGACTGCCTATGCTTCAGCAATGGTAGTCCGCTCCCCGGCCCTATGAGCGTTGGGGAACCCGCTTGCCCGCAGGTGCTGGCCAGTGGGATCTCTCTGCCTGTGCGGTGGCTTTCTATTCCCCTCGGTGGGCTGTTGCCGTCTTCTGGGTCTTGGGACGGGAAAGGACCTAAGGTCCAGACCTCAATCAGTGAATTCGACATGGTCCAGTGGCTTTGGACCTTGTTCTGGGTCTGAGTACCCCTCCTGGTGCTCCGGTTTCCAGTTGGCTCCCCGGTTTGGTTCCGGCGGGCCACTACCCTGTCCCGGTCCCTCACGGCTCCACCAGCTGTCTTCCTGGCTCCTGCAGGCTTCAACCACCGTCTGCCTCCTTGCCACGGTACCAGGGCTACGACCCCGACACCGGTCAGTGTTGTTGCTGCAGACCTGATGCCACAGGCCTGCTGCACTTGAACTCCACTCCACTCCACTGCACTCAACTGACTACTCCACACTGTGCTCCCCACTGGGAACTAACTTGTTTGTTTCCTGTCTCAGGCCCTCTGGACTCATCGGTGGGCGTGGCCAACCACCTGGCTCCGCCCCCTGGTGTGACCATTGAACACTGAGAGAGGTGACAAGGGTTTGAAGGTTGGCTGCTGTCACCTTATTAGGGGCTGGTGTTTGTGCAGGGGGTCTACCTGTGACTACCTGGCTAGTCCAGAGCGTCACATTCCCCCATGATATAATGCAGACCGTCCGCGGGCTGCCCGACCACCACCGGTTTATTTTTGTTTGCTGAAAGATAAAGAACATCTAAACTTTTTACATTCAAGCACATTGGTTAATCATCCCTTGCGGGAGGCACATTTTTAAACGTTGCACATAAAAACATTTTTATTTAACGGGAACGGGACCAGGTCCTTCAGTCACCCACCCAAACAAACCTAGCCTTGATGCTGCCTCTAAGAAACAGGCAGCACCCCTTTTTCCCAGTCCAGGAACAGGAACAGGAACGGGCCCAGGTGTTGCTCAAAGGGGCCCGGTAAAAAGTTCCTTACCCGGCAGTCTCTGCGGAGGCCCTACGTCCAGGGGACCCCTGACCCGGAGGGTTGTCACCGGTTGCATTGGTGACGGGACCTCGGCCTCCTCTGCCGCAGGCCCTTCCCCCAGTCTGCCTCCCCGGAGGCTGTGGGATCTGAAGGGTGGTCGGGAATTATTTACAAGCCCAAAAGTTATTGGGTGGCCTGCAAGTTCACGGCCTTGTCTATTTTGGAACGGGGTAAAACAGTAAAGTCCCAACGGGGACGGACAGAATAGTCCCAATGGGGAGAAACACTGGGGTAGCCGGGATCCGCTACCTTTTACTCCTGCTGCTCCTCGTATTCCTCCTCCAGCACGGCATCAGGACTGTATGGCGGGGGAGGGGACTGGGTGTGCCTGGAGGCACTGCTGCTCACCCTTCTTCTGACATTAAGGGCAAACCATCCCCTCTCCCCGCAATGCTGGGTGTAGGTGACGAGCTCACCTGGCTGCAGGTCATGGTCCGGATGGGCCATCGGGAGGTGAGGGTTAACGTCCTGCCGGGAGACAAAAATTTCGGCCTCCAGGCACGGTTCAAAGATGAACCCCCATCCATGCTGGGGGTCAACCTAACGGACCTGGCAATCATAGGTCGGGTCCCGCACTCTGTAGGTGGCACTCCAGAGGTTCTCCTTCTCCCGGATTGTACGAGCCAGCACCTCGGCCTTTTGTTTCTCCCGGGCGGCTATCTCCCTGCCCAGCTGGTTTGACTGCCGCTCCCAGTACGGGGTTTGCTCCCTCTGCACGGGGGTTGGGCCCAGCCGGTGCTTCCCTGTGCTGGCCACAACTGGCACCTTCGATACTGGGGAACCCCGCTGTGTCATGGCCTGCTGTGCTGCCTTGCAGCAACAACCCTGCACTGCCTCCGCCGAGGCCTGGTTTTCGGGAGTGGCCAGCTTTACCTGCTGGGCGGGCTTTCGGGCCACCGCCGTCTTCATCTTGGCCGAGCAGACTGCCTGGGCCTGGATCACCCTGGGCGCGGTCACTTCCAGGACCGGCAGCTCCACTCCGGGAACGGGCATCATCCACGGCAGTAGGATGGGCCCTGGCTTGGTGACTGGCCGTCCGCGGGCAGCTCCTTCAGGTGGGTCCTCGCAGGCATCTTGAGCGGGCTCCGCTGCCGGTGTCGGGGACAGCGGGCCGAGTGGGGAAGGGGCGGCAGCCGCTGCGGGTGGTGAGGAAGGCAACATGGAAAGCAGGGGCAGACCGGGTCCCTCAGCCGCAGCGGCTGATCCCTGGGGGGACATAGGGGCGCGGGGCGCTCTCCTGTGCTTCCAAAACTGCCTCCACTTCACGTACCCGCACGGCTGCAGCAATCTCCTCCATCTCGGCCGCCCACCGCTCCATAAGGAAGCGCACCTTTGCCGGACAGGGCGGACATGTTGTTGTCTTGGAGTCCAGGAACCAAACGGGTGGCAGAGTCCTGGAGTCCCTGCCCTTTATCCACTCGGTCACATGGCATGGGATCTTCAAAGCCCCCCCCCCCCGGTCTTTTCGGGGCACTCCGCTTTTTTTTCTATTCAGCTTCACTTTTTAGCCGCACAAACTTCTGCACCTCTCTGTTCCCAGGGGGCGGGGCTTCAACTCTCACGCTCTTTTCGCTGGGAAGACGGGCCGGGGGGAAACTTTGCGCCAAGGGATAGTGACAAGATGACAGATTCTGAAATTTTTCAACGGATCACCGCTGACTTCTGCTTCAAGGCGCACTTCCACTGGTAAGTGGATGGGTTCAATCCTGTTCGTGACGCCAGAAGAGTCGATGTGTACTGCCCCGGGGCTCAGCCAGCTGCCGAGCCGCTCGGGTCCGTGCTCGTTGGTGGGTGGCTCGAGCTCCTCCCGGACCCGGGGGTCACGTCGCTCTGAAAGGGAGTTGGCGCTACGTGTAGGAATTTCGGTGGGGAAGGTTCACGGCCAAGGCCGTGGAGTTTAAAGGTGTAAGTTCGTGATGCCACCCACGGGTTGTGGTGAATGTGGACACCACCGCTGCCGTTAACTAGGCTCCCGGGGACGGTGTTATGCAGCCTGGTGTTGACCCCTCCATGGGTAGGGTGCGATAGTCCCAGGGCCCGGTGGTTGTGAGGTGTGGGCAAGATGGTGTGGTGCGGTGCGCGGCCCGAGGGCACTGTTGTACTCACTATGACAGATACACCGGAGTCTCTGGTAAACCAAAAAGGATGGTGGTCGGTGCCCGCAGCCGGCTGCGCTTTGCCCCTTTCTCAGGTTGGTGGTTCCCGCCTTTCTCCTGCACCTCTTTGTAGAACTTGACTGCCTATGCTTCAGCAACAGTAGTCCGCTCCCCGGCCCGATGCGCGTCGGGGAACCCACTTGCCCGCAGGTGCTGGACCCTGGGATCTCTCTGCCTGTGCGGTGGCTTTCTATCCCCCTCGGTGGGCTGTTGCCGTCTTTCGGGTCTTGGGACGGGAAAGGACCTAAGGTCCAGACCTCAATCAGTGAATTCGATGTGGTCCAGTGGCTTCTGGACTTCGTTCTGGGTCTGAGTACCCCTCCTGGTGCTCCAGTTTCCATTTGGCTCCCCGGTTCAGTTCCGGCGGGCCACTACCCTGTCCCGGTCCCTCATCCGTCTTCCCACCTCCTGCAGTCGGCAACCACCGTCTGCCTCCTTGCCACGGTACCAGGGCTACGACCCCGGCACCGGTCAGTGTTGTTGCTGCAGACCTGACGCCACAGGCCTGCTGCACTTGAACTCCACTTCACTCCACTGTACTCAACTGACTACTCAACACTGTGCTCCCCACCGGGAACTAACTTGTTTGTTTCCTGTCTCAGGCCCTCTGGACTCATCGGTGGGCGTGGCCAACCACCTGGCTCCGCCCCCTGGCGTGACCATTGAACACTGAGAGAGGTGACAAGGGTTTGTAGGTTGGCTGCTGTCACCTTATTAGGGGCTGGTGTTTGTGCAGGGGGTCTACCTGTGACTACCTGGCTAGTCGAGGGCATCACATTTACTCTGTTCCTTCTTTCTTCCTTTTTTCCTTTCTTCTGAGCAGATTGCATAAAAATTAGGCTGACTGTTAGAGCTAAAACGTTACACTGCTTGGAGAAGCAGCACTTGACTCTGCAGAACACCATCACCACAAAAGGTGGTGAGTCACAGCATATATCGCAGCCAAACGTGACTAGAGTTGAGTGATATCCATCCAAGTATAGTAAGATCAGCATGGTAAGGGATTGGGCCTAGTGGTTGAAGGGTATGGCTTTCAAAGTGAGTCCGAGCATACATCACAGCCAAACGTGACTAGACTTGAGTGATAACCAATCCGAGTATAGTAAGATCAACATGGTAAGGGACCATGCCTAGTGGTTGAAGGAGAAGACTTTCAAAGTGAGTCTCAGCATACGTTGCAAACAAACGTGACTAGACTTGAGTGACAACCAATCCCGGTATTGTAAAATAAGCATGGTAAGGGACTGCGCCTAGTGGTTGAAGGACAAGGCTTTCAAAGTGAGATAAAATTTTGGATGGATCTAATGCTTTTCGCAAGTATAGGGTACAACAACCCTAAAAGAGATTTCAAAGTATTAAAGGGAACCTGTCACCAGATTTGGCGGCTGTAAGCTGCTGCCACCACCAATGAGCCCTTATATACAGCATTCCAGAATACTGTATACAAGTGCCCAAGCTGCTCTGTAGAATGTAAAAAAGACATATAGATTATACTCACCTAGGGGATGGTCTGGTCCGATGGGTGTCACTGTTCTCTGGTCCTTGGCCTCCTCTCTGCTGTGATGGCCATCCTACTTCTCAGGCCCAGTGTGCATAACGTGTCCTACGTCATCCACCGAGGGTAGCATTGCGGCCCTGCGCAGGCGCACTTTGATCTGCCCCGCTGAGGGGAGATCAAAGTATTGTAGTGCCCATGTGCGGACGGTCTTTGACTTTTCCTCAAACCTGTACATTACAGAATTTTGATCTGCCCTCAGCATGGTAGATAAGTGCGCCTGTGCATGACCGCAATGCTGGTCTGTGTAGATGACGTAGGACACGTCATGCACACTGGGCTGGGAAGAAGGATGACGGAGATCGCTGCAGAGAGGAGACGCCGGACTATAGAGCAGCAGCACCCATCAGACCGGACCACTCCCTAGTGGTCTTAACTTTCTACAAAGTGACCTGGGCACTTATATACAGTATTCTAGAATGCTGTATATAAGAGCTCACTGGTGCTGGCCGCAGCTTAAAGTCACCAAATCTGGTGACAGGTTCATTTAAAAAGAGAAGTAGAAGAGGTTTTGATGGAATTTGTAGCAGATCCGTTTCGAAATTCACATAAAATAAACTTTGCTGGAAATTATCACCTATAAGGTATCCTTACAGCAGGTTTTTGTGCTCATTTATCTGAGTTGTGCCCACAAAGAAAAAACGCTCCTGTTTGTATATCTATAGGATGTTCACTACAAAAAAGATGTAGCACGTAAGAGGGCCTGACATGCGCACAAAAAAAAAATCAAATTGTGAATATGTAGAACCCTTAGGGGTACTTTGCACGTTGCGACATCGCTAGCATCGGCTAGCGATGCCGAGCATGATAGTACCCGCTTCCGTCGCACATGCGATATCTTGTGATAGCTGCCGTAGCGAACATTATCGCTACGGCAGCTTCACACGCACTTACCTGCCCTGCGACGTCGCTTTGGCCGGCGACCCGCCTCCTTCCTAAGGAGGCGGGTCGTGCGGTGTCACAGCGACGTCACACGTCAAGCGGCCAATAGAAGCGGAGGGGCGGAGATGAGCAGGACGTAAACATCCCGCCCACCTCCTTCCTTCCGCATAGCCGGTGGAGGCAGGTAAGGAGATGTTCCTCGCTCCTGCGGCTTCACACACAGCGATGTGTGCTGCCGCAGGAACGAGGAACAACATCGTATCTCCTATTGGTGCGACATTATAAAAATGACCGACGCTACACAGATCACCGATTTTCGACACTTTTGCGATCGTTTATCGGCTCATCTAGGCTTTACACTTTGCGACGTCGTTACCGGCGCCGGATGTGCGTCACTTTCGATTTGACCCCGATGATATCGCAGTAGCGATGTCGCAGCGTGAAAAGTACCCCTTATTCTAATAAAAGAACCTTTAAATCATGAATTAATCATCAGAAAACAAATGATTCTTTAAATCAGGTTTCTGTTTATTGTACTTTTTTTCATAAGGATTATATGAAAAAAAATTACAGATTTTTATAAACACATGTAACATACAAAGCTTTGTGGCAGCCTTAAATAGCTGTATTATATACCTACCTGAATCCTGGATTATATAAATAAAAGACAATGATATTTGATGAAATATTGCCTAAGCAAATATTTTTGCATACCTTCATGGTATCCGGAGATGTAATGACACAAAAAACTATGCCCTTGCCATGCACTGGGACATAGAACTTGTGCACTTAATGCTGTCAGCGCTTGAATTTTAATTTCTATGATTTCTTACAGTTTTTGTAGGAAACGTTAGGGTTAGGAATACTAAGGGGTACTTTGCACACTACGACATTGCAAGCCGATGCTGCGATGCCGAGCACGATAGCCCCCCCCCCCCCGTCGCAGCAGTGATATCCTGTGATTGCTGCCGTAGTGAACATTATCGCTACGGCAGCTTCACACGCACTTACCTGCCCTGCGACGTCGCTCTGGCCGGCGAACCGCCTCCTTCCTAAGGGGGCGGGTCGTGCGGCGTCACAGCGACGTCACACGGCAGGCGGCCAATAGGAGCGGAGGGGCGGAGATGAACGGTACGTAAACATCCCACCCACCTCCTTCCTTCCGCATAGCAGCCGGGACGCAGGTAAAGTGATGTTCCTCGCTCCTACAGCTTCACACACAGCGATGTGTGCTGCCTGCTGGAACGAGGAACAACATCGTACCGTCGCTGCTGCGAAATTATGGAAATGTCAGACCCTACACCAATCATACTATAACGACGCTTTTGCGCTCGTTAATCGTATGTAAAAGGATTCACATACTGCGATGTCGACAGCGACGCCGGATGTGCATCACTTTCGATTTGACCCCACCGACATCGCACCTGCGATGTCGTAGTGTGCAAAGTACCCCTAAGCCTATGCAAAATCTAATGTAAACTTAGCTTAAAAAAACAACTTCTCAGATCCTGTCAGCCGACCAATGGCTCATGCCACGTAAAAAAGCCAAAATGTCAATCAGAAACAGAGATACTCTCAAGTGGATTAAATTGTCATCAGGTCAGTCATAAATGGAGATGATCTGCCTGAATGCTCTCATCGCTCTTTACCGTTCCAGTGACATAAGTCCTCAGATCACCCACACCAGTTTTGGCGTTCATAAATTGCCCTCCTTTCCTCCACTACAGATACCATAGCCATCAGTCTGACTCCCATTCGGCACCTTGTGTTCTATGTTTGGTGAGTGCTTTCATCATTTTGTTTGCGGCTCTCACAGGTATGGTCTCCCTGGAGGTTGATATAAAATAAGTTCCACCTTATTTTATTTACTATAAAACAGCATATCAATATGTCTTTGGTGTAACTAGTATTTTGTCCAACATGTTTTGCCTATACATGCATTTTCAAGGGCTCCAGATCCTTCATTCCAGTCTCAGATTTTGAACATACCGTGTCTTCACAAATTTTTCAAGGTCATGTCAAATTTAACAGAATTGTAATGCTCGCTGTTAAATTATGCAATATCAATAGCGTTAAGCAACATCATCATAAAGTGTTCATTCTGTCTTTCTAAAATACTTCTTATAAAATTTGCTATGGACCTTTTCCATTACCTTTCTTTTGTCCATATATTTCAGGAAGAAAAAAAAAATGCTCCACTAGACATTGATACACCATTAGATACTTTTCCTCCACTTTGGAGACATTTTGGTTTGTGTACTAACTGGGTACATGTTTTCTAATTTAGAGTATGTTTTTGTGTCCATTGACTAAGGTAGACACTGCTGGAATTGAGGCAAAACTGAGTTCAAAGTGAATCCTGTTATTTAGAGATTTAGATGGAAATCCCAACGCAGTGCTTAATGTAGAACACTTTTTAGATGTGAACCTAGTCTAACACACACTGTGCTAAAGCAAATAAAGCCTATGTGACTATTGTATCACATGTGCCTAAATGTTGGCCTTTCAAAGAGGGCGCCAAGTTTTTATTTATCTAAGGATGTCACACTGTCAAGTGATGTACGGTAAATGCAAATACTTTCTCATTGACTGTGAAGTAGGTACATGAAGTATTGCCTTCATGTCAAACTCTTCCATTGCTTCTGAGCTCAAAAATTGATCATTTCAGAAAGTAACAGGATATTACAATAAATAAGAGCTATGTATCATACATACTTCCTAAGTGTACCATAAAATGGACCTCATATCCAACCGCCTGGCGTTGTTGTGTTGAAAAATTACTCCTGGAACACTGTGGAGAAATGGCCGTGCTGCCGGTTTCACGATTTAAACATTCTGTACTATAAGTCAAATTGGATGTCAAATATCAAGTCATAGCCATCAAACATCGTCTATACAAACCATGAGAAGGCGTTTTCACGACATTGGCCTTTGAGCTAGATGTCCATCTACAGGTCTCCATTGTCCTCATGCCACCACTCTGAAGGACTAACCTGTTGCAAAGCAATAGTACAATAGAGATTGAAATGGAGGTTTATCCTCTTCAGTGATGAGTCCCACTTTTGTCTTGGATACAGTGATAGCCGGATATTGGTCTGGAGACCACGTGAGGAACATTGCGAAGAGGCGTTTATGAAGGAACTTGACCTGGCCCTTCTCAGAATTATGCTTTGGGGTGGCGAAATGTACAGTAACCAAACCTCTCTAGTCTTCATTCCAAGTACACTAACAGCTCGGCATTTCATTGATTTTGTCATGGAATCTGAGGTACGGCCATTTCTCCGTAGTGTCCCAGTAGCTGCTTTTCAACACAATAATGCCAGGCTGCATATTATTTGTGCTACTGTGAGCAGCATGTATAGCCAAAATCTTCTATCATGGCCTCCAGGGTCTCGGTACTTGTATCTCATTGAACACATATGGGACGTCATTGGTCTACAATCAGAAAAGAAGCTGCCAGCGGCGGATCTTTGATGATTTGCCCAAGTGCATTCAGAGTGGCAGTTCATTACTCGGACAACCATTAATAACCTCACTGATAGCAGCCAAGATGTCTTAGTGAAGAGATTTCTGTGTGAAGTGGTCATACCTGATATCGAATAAATCAAGATGTTTTACCATTTTTTCATGATTTACACAGTGTGTCCACCCATATCCTGTCCACTGCCATTAACTTGAGAACGACGGCAGCTATAAGCAATTTTTTATTAAATTGATGATGCCCTACAACTTTGTAATTCACTTTTTTTCTCTCTCGTTCCGTTTTTGTGATAAAAATGCTAACTCCATTGTTTTCCACCAGGTGGCGCTATAGGTGGTTTCATTGCGGAGCGCATGGCTACTTTACTATACCTAGACACCACTTCTATGCCTATAGCTGCCGCCGTTCTCAAGTTGATGACGGTGGACAGGATATGGTATATCATTAACTTGTCTATCTGACCTGTGATTTCCATAACTCCGTGACTTTTCCTTCTTGGTGATGCAGTTTTAATGTTGAGGAGTGTAGCATTAAGATATATTAACATTAAGGGCCGGATTTATTAAGACAGGCATTATACACGCAAGCCTTAATAAAAGTGGTGTTTTGGATTAGGGTGCTTCGAAGAGGTACACGACACTTAATGAATTTGGTGCAGCTTCTCAGTGGCGTGCGCCTCCTTGTCCCTCTTCAGAAATGCTACGACTGGAGTAATACTTCTAGCATAAGAAATGTCAACACTTTTGCTGAATCTGATGGGTGGGCATAGGAACGCTCCATCACGACCCAGCTTTTCCCAGCTTCACCCATTTTGGCGGTGCTACATTAAACTGGCATGAAGAAAACATTTCTCAAATATTTTCAAACATTTAGAGTTTTTACACAAGCTTTCTGGCATAAACACTTTGATGTAGCGTCCTCTAAATTTTTGTTAAAGTGTATTTTCTGCTCTAAAATCCATGAAAAACTGCTTTGAATGAGTTTCCTGTGTATTTCATTTGGAAAACGCTCCTACACGGCACGTGGTGCTGTTTTTTCCACATGCCAATCCTCCATCATTTTAAAACAAGAATCAGCTCCAAATTTGACTATCGAAACAGTTAACACCAAAAAAAACACCTCCTAGTACAAAAAAAGTGGCAAAAATGCAAAAAAAAAATAATAAAACTAGCTTTTTGACACTTTTTTTTTTCAATGGGTTTATGGACAGAAAAATCTGCATGGAAAAACTCCAATAGCTACATGTTTCCTGATACACATGTGATATTTTGTGTGGTGGTGTTTAGATTTGGCTGCTTGTAGTACTCAGGAAGGATAATAAAAACATTTCTTTTTTCCATTTTTAATGTTGGCCACGATGTTTACTCATCAATTTGTACTGTTGGTTAAACAGGTTAATCCACTTTTCAAGTTTATGATCCTCCCACAGTATCCACCCGTGTCAGAGACACCCACGCATTTATGTGCTGGGGATGTGAGTGCAGTCATCCTCTCATTGGAAGCTACTGGATATGTCACTTTGGAATTTGGGGACTTTTTTTTTCTATGTTTAAGCTGCAAGAATTTTGTGCTTTATTGAGATTAGAATTCAATAATATCTTATAATGAGACGCATTCATCGCTAATTGAGCTTAACTTTAATCACTTACCAGTAATTAATTACTCTCAAGTAATAACATTAGCGCACCACTTGCAAAGATTACATTTTTAGATTAAAAAGTTTCTTTTCAGTGCCTTGAAAAAGTATTCATACCCCATAAACTTTTCCACATTTTATCACTTTACACCCACAAGCTTAAATGTATTTTATTGATATTGTATGGCATAAAGTAGCAAGTATTTGTGAAGAGTAAAGGAAATGATACCTGGTTTTCTAAATGTTTAAAAAATATCGATCTGAAAATTGTGACGTGCATTTGTATTCAGCCCCCTGGAGGCTGATAACCCTAAATAAAATCCTAAGTGACCAATTGCCTCCAGAAGTAACCGAATTAGTAAATTGACTCAACCTGTGTAAAATATATTGTCAGTATAACCACAGCTGTTCTGTGAATGCCTCAGAGGTTTGTTTAAGGCAGTGTTCCCTAACTCTAGTCCTCAGGAGCCACCATCCGTGCATGTTTTCAGGATTTCCTTAGTATTGCACAGGTGCTTGAATCCTTTCCTGTGCAATTGATTAATTTATCACCAGTGTAATACTGTGGAAATCCTGAAAATAACCACTGTTGGTGGCTCTTGAGGACTGGAGTTGGGGAACACTGGTTTAAGTGATCAAACAGCATCATGAATACCAAGGAACACACCAGACAGGTCAGGAGAAGACTGTGGAGAAGAGAAAGCAGGGTTAGGTTATAAAAAAAATAGCCCAAATGCTGAACATTTGACAGACCCCGGTTCAATACATCATCGAAAAATGGAAGGAATATGGTACAACTGCAAACCTACCAAGACATGGCTGTCCACCAAAACTGACATCCCAAGCAAGCAGAGTATTAATTAGCAGCCAAGAGGCGCATGGTCACTCTGGAGGAGCTGCAGAGATCCTCAGGTCGGAGAATCTGTGCACAAGACAACTATTAGTGATATACTCCACAAATTTGGCATTTGTGGAAAAGTGGCAAGAAAAAAGATATTTTTGAAAGCACGTCATTAGAAGTGGCGCTTCCAGTTTGCAAAAATCCATGTAGGGAACACAGCGAGATGTGGAGGATGGTGATCTGGCCAAATGAGACAAAAGAAGGACTGTTTTAGCTAAATGCAAAGCACTATGTGTGGTGGAAAGCTAACACTGCACATCACCCTGAAAACACCATCCCCACCATCACACATGGTGGTAGCAACATCCTGCTGTGGGAAGGCTTTTCTTCAGGAGGGACAGGTAAGCTGGTCAGAGTTGATGAGAAGATGGATGGAGCTAATAGAGGGCAATCCTGGAGGAAACCCTGTTAGCGAATGCAAAAGACTTGAAACTGGGGTGTAGATTCACCTTCCAGCAGGACAATGACCCTAAACATCCTGCCAAAGCTACAATGGATGGTTTAGATCCAAGCCGATTCGTGTGTGTGAACGGGCACAGTATAGGTACAGACCTAAATCTCATTGAAGATCTGTGATAAGACTTGAAAGTTGTTATTTACAGATGTCTCCATCCAATCTCACTGAAATAGAGCTCATCTACAAAGAAGAATGGGCAAAAATTTCAGCCTCTAGATCTGCACAGCTGGTAGAGACTTTCAGCAGTAATTGCAGAAAAAAATGGTCTTACCACTTATCGATTCAGGGGGCTGAATACAAATGCACATCACAATTTTCAGATTAATATTCTAAAAATATTTAGAAAACTGTGTATAATTTTCTTTACACTTCACAAATACTTGTTTCTTTGTGTTGGTATTTCACATAAAATATATTCAAGTTTAAGAGTCTAACATGAAAAAATGTGGAAAAATTCACAGGGTATGAATACTTTTTCAAGGCATTGTAATTGAAAAAACCGTAATAAAAGCGTTATTCCCAACATGTAACTCAATCAGCTATCCAAAGGATATGTGATTATATGGCTCGGAAGTTCTTTCTTTGAATGGAGCAATGGCCGCGCATGCTCTCCACCACTTCATTCATTTTTCACAGAACTGGTAGAGTGTTAAAAAATATACTCTTAAATATATTTTTCTTCAAATACGTAAAGCCGCATGAAAGAAAAGACCTCAAAAATGTAAAAAATAAATGTATTTTATCTATTTAAAAATGGTTGCCAAGGTTCAGTTACAGAAAGGAAAAAAATAATATACTTTGATAGCTTATGTAAAAAGAGTTCATTTAGTCCATATTGAACAATGGGAAGTCTTTACCCATCTCTCTTTGGCTCCTGAACGGCAATGCTGGGGATGTCATCTCTTAGCCTGGACAACGTGTCATATCTTGCAGCACTGGAGTCTTCTCACCGCAGGCAGTGTGGAGAGCGCCCCGTAGCCCCCTCCATCGTGTATTATATACCAGCTGTTCAAACCATATAGGGCATTCTAGTGTAACACAGTTGAATATAGTTCCATATTACGTAAGCTTCTAGAAGCTTCGAGAAGCTTCGGGAAGGATTTAAATATATCCCTCCATGCTCAGCACTCAAGTATATTCAATATGGGCATATTTACCCTTATAAACTTTATTAATAACCTATGCCCTCCAACATAAACAGAACTATGAACGTATATGTCTTACTATGAAATATTTGATAACTAGATGTATTAATTTTATTCATTTTACAATTCCCCCTTGAAGTGGGTGGAGCAACCCCGAAAATTAATTAATACATCATTAAAACAACAAATCTTCTTTCCTTATTTGGCGATAATGGATTAATATCAATAATAATGATGAAGAATAATTAATTTGTAAATTCAATAATATAATAATGTGGATTTATGTTATGACAGGCTGTGACTGATCAATCATATAAAAATGTATATAACTATACTTCGCTAGACCTAAAAAGAAATGCAAAAACCAAATCCGGTCACCATATGATGTCCTCTGAGTTGATGTCTTCTTATCTCCGATGTAATCCGGCATAAACACAGTCTCTTAGAAATAAATCCTTTGATAAAAATGAATGGTTACCGATTTAGTACAGTCCCGTATTGCGTTTATCATTGTTAGATCAAAGTCCATAAACTTTATTCTTTATTACAAAGTCCATAGCCAATGTTGATAAACCACAGTTCATGGGTGTAGAAGAAGAATAGCAGAAGTCTTTGATGTCTGTGCAGTGCAATTTACATTAGTCACCTTTTATCCTCCATGCTGCCTGTTGTCGAATAACAGATGTTAAGACGTTCTTGGTCAGCACGACAGGGGTTAACTTTAACACGTCATTGCTCTTCTTAGTAACTTTAGGGAGGTCTTAATGCACAGACCATGTGTCATTGTCCATCCTGAAATCATAGGACTATTGTGTTTCTGAGATGCAAGCACAGTAAGTGTATTTTGTATGTTACACAGTCTTATTTGAGACGTTACCTTTTGGACCTTTTTGCAAAATCCCTTTTAACTTTAGGAAAAAATATAAAGTCTTTTTATCTTCTCTAATCTTGATTGAAGACTGATTCATTCCCTAATCTAGATACCAAATATGGCAATAACTATCACTAATAAATGTCACAGCGTACCATAACTCTAATACTATAATACCATGTCATTATTATTATTATCGTAAAAGTATTAATATAATTGATACTCAGAATGATAAAATATTGCATAATGGTATAGACAATAGTATTTTCTTGTAATGACCTTTTTTGTCATTGGTGCATTACCCTTCCAAACCCATAGGTGGCAATGTGTTGAATGTAACCAAAATATAATATAAAGTATGAAACAATATAATGTGTACCTATAACATGTATCATATTATAAATATGAAAGCAACAATGTGGCTTTTAGTTAGATCATTTGTAAATTATAAATCAAAGCAAATAACCTTTTAGAAAAGACTGGATGATACCATCAAAACACAATAATACCTATTATAAATTATTATTGATTAAAAATATAATATATATTATTTGTAAATATAGGAAGGTAAACCTAGATGTACCTTAATCTTCCATCTTTATTACTCTAATTTAATTTATTTGATTTGTCTATTATTTATTAAATAACCTACTATAAGAAAATGTGTAACTATAAGTAATATTTCACCCTTAATGTGTTAACATACTAATATAAAAATAATGTATTACCAGAAAGTAAACAATTGTATGTATTCATGAAGGAAGTATCTTTTCTTCCAAAAAAAAAAAAAAATGGAACTTTTCCCCTTTTCATATGATTCATATTTAATAAAGTAATATTCTTATATTAGATATTACTGAACTAAATATTGAAGTGTTTTCTCAATTGAGATATTTAAAATCTGAAGAAAAAAATAAAATTGTAGAATTAAGATTTTAATTTAAAAATGTGAATATTAAAATAATTAATATAAAAAATATGAATAAAAAGAAAAATGAAAAATCGGAATAAAAATAAAACTTGAAATAAAAATAAGGCCTTCTATGTATATAACACCTATGTCTTTAATAATACATAACCTTAATGTTACCAGTATCTTATAAAATTACCAAGCCTATCAATAACCAATAAAAATAATTAAGTCATGTAACCTTGCAAATAATACACTTCTCTTAGTATATAAATGCATTATGATATACTTCAAATATATATATTTTTTTCCCAATTCTTCCTTTGTACTTGAAATATTAATTATTAAAGTATCCTGTAAACACATATATTTATCAAATATAAATGTGTGTGATTGAGACCAAACCTCCCCCTTTCAATATCATGAAATATGATATTATAAAAATTAATATGTTTAGATTAAATTAAATTAAAATTTGTGTGGTATATCTTCAAGACCATATTATCAATATCACTTCCATATTTGAAAAGAAAAAATGATTACCAATCTGTGTATCAGTAAAAGAAGTGACTAACACAAAAAGATATAAAAAAATCAAAACGTTATAACCTTATTCTAGAATGTAACTATTCAGAATAAACCCTTAATAAAAAATCCTAATATCTCTATACTAAAGAACTATGTCTAAGAATTAAAATATATATCTTGTATAAATTCCTTATGTACTATAACTTATTTATTCTATATAGTATACATACATATCTTATAACTTCTAAGTTAAAACAAAAATTCTCTTTTTTTTTTTTTTTTCTCTCTGGATCCAAATACTTTGACTTTAGCAGCTGCTCAAACAATCAATCATTCATTGACACATCTATGCACACAAGACTGTAACATACTTTCACATAAAAACATTGACGGACTCAAATCCCTGTATTCCCAATTATTCTATGCGCATTTCAAAGATTATGTTACTAATTTGAAGTACTTCTCGAAAAAAACAAATTCCAATGTATTACACACTGTACATATGACCATGGAACAAACATTTATTTTTAGCTTTTAGTATCAAGTCATGCTCTGGTCACGTGCAAGGAACACCATTCCAAGACAGCAAGCAGTTTTACTACATTCCAAAGCTCAGATTACATTTCTAATAACTCTAAAGGAGATATATATATTCATAAAAAAAACGTTCAAGTATACTTCTCTGACCATTGGTACCTGAGAAAATAATAATTATTATTCAATCATGCTTTCGCGAATTAACCTTACACAAGAAAATATATGTTACCTGATTGAAGACAAGAACATATGTAAAAATAAAAAGTTAATACTTCATCAATCTGTTTTACTGATAAATTCTGAGGGAAATAAAAGAATAAAATTATTATCATATTTATGATAAAAATGAAACACTTAAAATCCGTTACTTTCTCTTATTATTTTATTTTAAATATTATTATTCATATACAGAGATCAAATTATTAAATTTATAACATTAAACTATCATTTGACTAAATGAAAATATGACCTTGATTTACTATCACTACTTCTAATATATAAATATATTCACTGTATATGAAAAATTATGATTATCAAATAGCAAAATTAATTTATCCAGAAATCCCCTTTTATCCAGCTAAAAACCAAACCTCAATTTTTGCAAGATTCGATTTATTACAGTAATTTCCAGAAAATTGGAATTGAAGTTATTTTGTAACTCAATTTTTTTCCTTAAATGAGGAAAAATATCTTTCTCTGGAAAACCACCCAGCTGTCGCTGCCTATCAAATTCTCTGGACGACTTTTTTTCTTTCACTAGTGACCAGGGGAGAGAATCCGCACAAGACACCTGTTTCTGTCTTTCAGGGCTTTTAAAAATCGCTTGTCTGAGATAATCGGTATCAGATTTTGTGACAATTTTCTCTTTCATTGAAGGTGACAAGGAAAGAGGGGGGGTGTATGACTTATAATTCACATGAAATTTCCTGCGAATTTCATAAATTTTGTCACAAAAATATTTGGATCTGGGAAACACTGTTGGTTTTTCACAAAAACTCACCCTTTTTTGTGTTGGTTTTTCAGAATTAATTAATTTCTGTTTTGATTGACTTTGGCGATTTCTAACAAAATCGATAAATGTCGTACATTCGAATAGGGACTTTTTATTTAATGCCACCGCACAGGCTGCATTGTCAAGGAAATTAAATTTCTTGATGAATAAACGTATCATTCCATCCAATCTGACATTTGGAATAACCGCCCTATATAAACGTTCAAAAACGGACATAAATAAGAACGTACTCTCATTCTGTTCAATTTGTAATTCCTTCAACATCTCATAGTTTGGATCAGATTCATTCCTTGTACAGAATATGAGATTTTTCAGCCTTATGATGTCGTTATCATTTGAACAATCAAATGTCTCATTGTCAGAAGACTTTTTTAATGCCAATTGTCTAAAAAAATGCTGAGGTAACCACATACAGAATAACTGATTCGTCTCACTATTGGTTAAATTTAACTTCTCGATGGAACCTTCAAAAACCTCTGAATTTCTGCAAACATGTATTTTAGGATTATATGCGGGAATTAATTTGCATATGTCCAATAAATTTTTTCTAAGTGTAATCCCTAACTTAGCCTGTTCTATTTTTAGAAACTGATCGTCGCCATTTTCTCTCTCCACGTGTCTTTTCTGCACGTGTCCCATTCTGGCTCCTCCCCCTTCTGGCTTCACTACGTCATTTCCTGCTTCTTTCTCAGTATCTTGAAAGGCACCTTGATTACGTAGCACATGTCTGCCGCCATTATCAAAATTCTGATTTACAAAATTACAGCCAACATTACAGTCAGAATTCACAATATCACTGACTGACATTCCAGGTTCTAAGCAGTCTTTGGATCTCTCTGTCACTGACTCTCCTGACAATTCAGGTTGTCTATTTCCACCATTTTTACACTTTTCTACGATTAACTTGTGAAAATCATAGACTAAATGACAGACATTTCTGATTTTCTGTTTCTCTCTATTAAAAGACCTTGCACATTCTATACGTGAATTCTCAAGTTCACACTCCTCATAAAAGCGTAACCAAATCTCTTCTACATTAGAAATATCTGGATAAGTGAACTGAAGTTTACTTTGCTTCACATATGAAGAGATAAAATCCATTTTCTTACCTGAAATGATCAGATGATCTGATGGATGATCCTGTAAGACTTGATCCACCTTATTCAACACGTCCAATACTTCTTATGGACTGACTTTATCTTTCTTGCTCAAAAATACGTCGAAAGTTAACTCCTGTAACTTTGTAAAGACTTTAAAGTTCATTTAAAAAAAAAAAAAAACATTCATGCAACTTGACTTATACGTATTTCCTAGGTTCTACGTGATTTTTATAAATTGTTGATTCCTGATCCTTTGCAGGAGATACTTAAAATACTTATGACTTTGATAACTTCGACCCCCCTTATGCAAAGTGAAGGAACAACAAAAAAATATATATATAAAAAATCACGAATAGCTGACTCGCCAAATGTTAAAAAATATACTCTTAAATATATTTTTCTTCAAATACGTAAAGCCGCATGAAAGAAAAGACCTCAAAAATGTAAAAAATAAATGTATTTTATCTATTTAAAAATGGTTGCCAAGGTTCAGTTACAGAAAGGAAAAAAATAATATACTTTGATAGCTTATGTAAAAAGAGTTCATTTAGTCCATATTGAACAATGGGAAGTCTTTACCCATCTCTCTTTGGCTCCTGAACGGCAATGCTGGGGATGTCATCTCTTAGCCTGGACAACGTGTCATATCTTGCAGCACTGGAGTCTTCTCACCGCAGGCAGTGTGGAGAGCGCCCCGTAGCCCCCTCCATCGTGTATTATATACCAGCTGTTCAAACCATATAGGGCATTCTAGTGTAACACAGTTGAATATAGTTCCATATTACGTAAGCTTCTAGAAGCTTCGAGAAGCTTCGGGAAGGATTTAAATATATCCCTCCATGCTCAGCACTCAAGTATATTCAATATGGGCATATTTACCCTTATAAACTTTATTAATAACCTATGCCCTCCAACATAAACAGAACTATGAACGTATATGTCTTACTATGAAATATTTGATAACTAGATGTATTAATTTTAATCATTTTACATAGAGGTAGCGGAGTATAGTGCTCAGTTTTTTGGCAGTCTTATAATGAATGGAGTAGAGGCATGAATGGACAGTTACCGCTCTATTCTTACAGGAATTTTCAGAACTTCATGTTCCAGATGATATGGGTAGGAGATAACAAAGGATTGCACCCCCCTAACAAGTTATCCCCTAAATGTCCAATTGCTGGGGGTCTGAATGATGGGGCTCCCGCCAATTCCAAAAACGGGGGCCTGGAGTCCTACATTTCAATAGTGTATCTGCACCTCCATTCTATTCATTGTTTGCTGGATTGGTGGAGATTGTGAAGGAGTATAAATGGCTATTTCCCCGACTCCTAAAGACAATGCATAAAGCAGTGGTGCAGATCCGCATGAAAACACAGAACATGAGCTGTACCGAGGATTAGTCGATGGCGCATGTGGTGGAAATGGTTCACAGCTTATTCATTATGTCATCAACTTGCTGGCTGACTAAACTTTTTGAAGAGTAACATATTTCCAACCACTGGAATTTAGGCAGGATTAACTATGGAAATGACATCACAAAGCGTCTAGACCAGCTTTACTGTGCACATTTCTTGGCCTTAGGGCTGGATTTTAGTAATTTTGGTTTAGGTAGTCATGGACTATGTAGCAACCTAACCATCAAAGATGGAGAAGATGCAATCAATGTGTAACACTTGCAGCCAGTGTAGCGGCAACGAGCGGGATTAGTGAACCCACTGGACGATAGGGGGCCCCGACTTACCCCATAGTGGGAGGGGCTTAACTAAGCGCGGCAGATGCCAGGTACTACTCGCAGGGCAGTGACCGGGACTGGCAGTTGATCCCCAGAGCAGGTGACGAACTCGGGTATAGGCAGGTACAGGGTACAGGTGGGGTGACTGAGGCAGGCTTGACAGGCGGATATGGACAGGAATGGTGGGCACAGCAGGGATAGTCAGGTATGGGAAGGCAGATACTGGAGACAGACACAGAAATAACAGGGCACGAGCACAGGACCTAACAACTAGCTAGGTAGCAGAGTGGAGTCTGACTGACTAACTAACTAAAGGCATTGCACAGGCACCTTCCTTAATGGAAGGATGCCTAAGGCCCTGTGCGCACTAGAAAATGGAATTTTCTTAAGAAAATTCCGCAGGCTCTTAAAGATTTCCGCACCTGCGGCAAAAAAACTCAAAAAATCCGCACCGAAATCCGCATGCGGTATGTTGCCTATTGGTGCGGATTTGGTACGGAATTGCCGCAGGTTGTTTCCTGCGGGATTTCATAGTTCTCCCCGCTCCTGCTGTCCGTGGTGCTGAAATCTCCTGGCCGTGCTTTTGTCATGCACGGCTGCCTCCGGCGCTCTGCTGTTTGCGGGTCAGCTGTGCACTGCATAACTGCATATGCATGAGCCGGCCTGGAAGCAGGAGAGCAGTGTCCGGAGACAGCCTCGCAGGAGAAGGTGAGTATAAGATCAGCGGTGACTTCAGTCAGCTGATGTGCAGTGACCACTGGAGTCCTCCACCTGGAGTCCTCCACCTGTCACTGCAAAGCACATCAGTGAAGTCACCGCTGATCCTGGCGCCTCACTTCACTTGTGTCCTGACCCTCACAGTGAGCAGTCATGGTCTATGGCGCTCACTGTAAGTGCCAGGTATAGCAGAGCTGGAAGCGTCGTGGGACATCTTGTGGATTACGACGGACCTGGAGGGCTGTTATTAGGGGTTAATAAAGTGGTGAAAGAGGGGGCTTTTTTGTCTTTTATTTCAAATAAAGGATTTTTGGGGTATTTGTGCTTATTTACTTTCACTTACAGATTAGTGATGAGGGGGTGTCATATAGATGCCTGCCATCACTAAACTAGGACTTAGTGGCAGCTATGGGCTGCTGCCTTTAACTCCTTCATTACCCCGATTGCCACCACTTCACTGCAACAGGAAGAGCCTGGAAAAGTCTGGGACTGTTGCATCTAATGGATGCGGCAATTCCGGGCGGCTGCTGGCTGATATTTTTAGGCTGGGGGCTCCCCATAATGTGGAGCTCCCCAGCCTGAGAATATCAGCCCCCAGCTGTGAGGCTTTATCCTGGCTGGTTATCAAAATTGGGGGGGGACCGCACGCCATTTTTTTTAAATTATTTATTTATTTTACTGTACGCTATAGACCCGCCCACCAGCGGCTGTGATTGGTTGCACTGAGACAGCTGTCACTCAGCGTGGGTGTGTGTATGCCTGCAACCAATCACAGCCACCGGTGAGCAGGGAAGGAGTGAATATGAGTTTGAATAATGAGCCGGCTCGGGAAGATGAAAGAGCCGCCGTGGGAGCAGTGTGACAGCCGCCCGGTCATCGGTGAGTATGAAGCGCTTTCTCCTACCCCTTTGGGGCAGATTCTGTTCCCCATAAACTTTATATGGGTAGCAGCGTCTGGCCAGATACCGGGGATCAATCCTCCGCCGACCCAGAGTCAGCGGGTGATTGATCTGCCAGAGCTCGAAACCGAAGGGACCTGCGGAAAAGAAGTGACATGCAATTGTTTTTACTGCGGGAATCACGCAGCAAAACATGCAGCTGTCAAAATCCGCCTAGTGCGCACAGCATTTTTTTTCCCCCATAGGATTTGCTGGTGAATCATTGCAGAGATGTTATGAACATTTTCTGCAGCGAAACATGCAGCAAAACCGCAGGAAATCCGCGGCAAAAAACGGCAAGTGCGCACAGGGCCTTAAATACACTGTGACTCTAAGCCATAGGCTGAGAGGCATTTCCTGGAAATAGCACGCCAGCCCTTTAAGAGAAGGGCTGGTGTGCACGCACGTGTCTTAGGCCCGTTTCACACGTCAGTGAAAAACACTGACGTTTTTCACTGGCGTGTAAAACACGCACATGTCCCTGCGTGTGCCGTGATTCACGGCACACGTGGGTTGTCTAAGTGCAATCCGGGCTCCGTTCTCCGTGGCCCGTGATTGCACTTAGAAAACAACTCACCTGTGCGCGCTCCCGCTGTCCATGGTGCTGATCGCTCCCGCGGTGCAGCATCCGGCCGGCGCTGACCCCCGCAGCAGCTGCTTCCGGGTCGGCTGTGTCGCGCATAATGAATATGGGCGACAATAATGAGCCGGCTCAGAAGCAGCAGGGAGAATGGGCTGCAGAGGACATCGCTGGACGCCGGGTGAGTAAAAATGATTTTTATTTTAAAAGCACGTTTTTTTCTGGCACGTGTTTCACGGACCACACCACTGCGTGGTCCGTGGAACATCAGTGATGCCAGAAAAAAATGGACATGTCTCCGTGCGGTAATCACGGACACGCAGGTACGCCGCACGAAGACACGTGCAGTGAAAAATCACTGACGTGTGAGCAGACCCATTCATTATAATGGGTCTGCGTATGTCAGTGATTCTGGTACGTTTTAAAAAAAGCACAAACGTACCAGAATCACTGACATGTGAAAGGGGCCTTAGGTGCACTCCCGGGAAACCTGCACTGAAGCGGTTTAAAAAAAAAAACTTTTGAAAGACTGAACATATGGACAGCGGAGCGTTTTTTATGCAGAAATGCATGCTTATTTTTAACCCCCTTTTTACAATAAGTAATTATTTAATAAAAGTTAGCATTGCTCAGGACTCCTACCTTAGTGTAATACTGTGATTGTACTTTATGATCACTCATTAGTTTGAATCACCAGCATATAATTCAGGTATGCCTCCAGGTCATGACACAAGAAAAGCTTTCTGACATTGGTAAAAGGAGTCTAGAGCCCTGAATAATACAATTCTATATTATTATTATTATTATTTATAGCGCCATTTATTCCATGGCGCTTTACAAGTGAAAGAGGGTATACGTACAACAATCATTAACAGTACAAAACAGTCTGGTATAGGAGGAGAGAGGACCCTGCCCGCGAGGGCTCACTGTCTACAGGGAATGGGTGAGGATACAGTAGGTGAGAACAGAGCTGGTTGCGCAGTGGTCTACTGGTCTGAGGGTTATTGTGGGTTGTAGGCTTGTTGGAAGAGGTGGGTCTTGAGGTTCCTCTTGAAGCTTTCCACGGTAGGAGAGAGTCTGATGTGCTGAGGTAGAGCGTTCCAGAGTATGGGGGAGGCACAGGAGAAATCTTGTACGTGATTGTGGGAAGAGGCGATAAGAGAGGAGCAGAGAAGGAGATCTTGTGAGGATCTGAGGTTGCGTGCAGGTAGGTACCGGAAGACTAGGTCACAGTTGTAAGGAGGAGACAGGTTGTGGATGGCTTTGTATGTCATGGCTAATGTTTTGAACTGTAGTCGTTGGGTGATGGGAAGCCAGTGAAGGGATTGGCAGAGTGACGAGGCTGGGGAGTAGCGAGGGGAGAGGTGGATTAGGCGGGCCGCAGAGTTTAGGATAGATTGGAGGGGTGCAAGAGTGTTGGAAGGGAGGCCAAAGAGCAGGAGGTTGCAGTAGTCAAGGCGGGAGATGATGAGGGCACGCACTAATGTTTTTGCTCCTTCCCCAGCTATATATTAGTCAGTGAAACGTTCAAAATGGATCATACAGCCATTTTGACGTGTATTTTCATAGTAAATATACTAGCTTCATCAAGTCTGAAGAAAAAATCTGTTTGATAATGCAGTTTGTATTGTGAAATTTAGTGACTGATACACTTTAATGGATGCATCGTGTTAATGGTTTGTTTAATTTCTGCAATGTAAGAACCTGACTGTACAATACACGGAGTACAGCGTTAGCTGGTGCTGTCTTATTATTTCAATCAAAAAATATTTTTTCTGTTTCTTTTTTATATAATTTATGATACATTCCACACCAGATTTTAGGCTTCTCTACTTACACTAATAATGAAAAGTCTCTTTGTCTTGCTTTTACTGTAAAATGGTTGCAGAACTGGTTTATCAGTAAAAATACCTTTATCTGAACCTTGGAGCTTGTGTTGTATTAGCTGGACGCTATGTTTAGCATCTGGTCGCGGCTGCACACGGTATTAGGTGTAAAGACTTTAAACCTTACTAACAATCTGGTATTTCAGGACGTATCAACGACTGATCTCGGGGCACATTCTTCTGTCTGAGTAATAATAGCGGCTTTTGTTTTCTGTATGTACGTGCATTGTAAAGTCTGAGTGATTAGCGCTTACTTCTTCAGGATACTGCCCAACTCTCATGCCTCTTCTATATCCTTGGAAACCTAAAATACTGCCAGTCTGTTCAGGAGAAGACACAGACAGAAGAGGCCTCTGTAAAAGAACTACAGTATTTTTCGCTTTATAAGACCCATTGGATTATGAGACCCACCCCAAATTTGAAGGAGGAAAATAGTAAAAAAAAAATTTTTATTGTTAAAATAAAGGGTCCCGTCTTATAATCCTAGTGCCTCTTATATTAACTCACCAGGGGGAGCGGCAGTGGTGGAGCGGCTCAGGAAGGTCCCAGGAGGCAGGGTAGGCGATGCTGCGGGCACGGAGAAGTAGGTGTCGCGGCTCAGGAGGGGCAGCGATGCTGTGGGCTTGGAGGAGGGGGTGTCGCAGTTCAGGAGGGTCAGCGTGCGGAGGTTGGCGATACTGCTGCACACTCGTGGGGTGTCACCGCGGCTGGCGCTATTGATCTGCCGGCGGGCTCGAAGAGGGGGTGACGTGGGTTAGTGTGCGGCAGTGGTGAGTCGGCGATACTACAAGCTCGTGGGGTGTCCCGGCGGTGTGGACCATTGATCTACTGGCGGGCTGGTTTGAATCTCCCTTAGTTAACGAGATTGACTTTAAGAAAATGGCCGTGGAGGTGGCGCGTGCGCAGATCGACGCGATGGACTTCAGGAAAATTGCCGCAGAGTCCTATATGTGTATGCGCCGCCTCAGCAACCATTTTCTTGAAGTCGATCTAGTCAACTATGGGAGATTCAAAGCAGCCCGCAGTCTGCCGGCAAATCAATGGTGCTCGCTGCCGCGACACCCAACGAGCCCGCAGTATCACAGACCCTGTGCCACCACTGCCGTCCCGGTGAGACGCACCCCCATTTTCCCATGACTTTTTGGGGAAAAAGTGCGTCTTACAAACTGGAAAATAAAGTATACAATATATGGGACCCTATACAGTCCAATAGCTCATAATAATGCCCAATTCAATCTACTTTGGAGGTGATAATGGACCCCCTTAAAGGAAATCTGTCAGAAGATATTTGCTTCTTCATCTGAGAGCAGCATGATGTAGGCAACGAGATCCTGAATCCAACGAGGTATCACTTAGATTACTGGGTTCAGCCGTTCTGACACAATCACATTAGATAATCAGAGAGATTATGCATTGACAGTGAGATGTCAATCAGAGGAGGTGGTGTGCCAGGTGTGTGTGTGACATTATAGTCTGAGCAATGATAAGGGTCCTGCTGCTTAAATAAACATAGAAAATAAACAACAGAGTGGACATTGACAAGACAGGCATCCCTGAATTCTCTGTGTTAAAGCTTGCAGCAGCTTACATAGCAAAAACCTGCTGGCAGACTCCCTTAAAATCTTCAGCCCCTGTGCAACTGCACAGGTTGCACGAGTAAAGTCCACCCCGCTCTCCTGATCCACATGTCTCACACTGGTAAGGTCCCCTTTCATTTAAAATAATCTCTGGAGGCCGATTGTCCGGAAGATCAGAGATCTTAGCAGCTCATTTACATATAAGAAAAATATTAATTTCTCTGGATTATAACATCGGATCACAGATATCAATATATCACTCTATTCCTATGAGCTATATGCCTATATAAAGGGCTTGGGAGGGTTGATCTGATGGATTATTTTTAAGATCTATGGGCAGGACCTAAAGCTCCCCAAAAAATCTGCTTTCAGAGCTCATTTTAAATGAAAAGGGGCATTACTAGTTTGAGACATGTAATGATTGACAGTCTCATCTACTGATCTGAATGCAGAGCTGTGTGTTATTATAACTAACACAGTACACCAGAGCTGAGCTTTGTCTCATTACAAACACATCTTCTGCTGCAGCTTTCTTCTCATAGTTCTGTCAACTCAGCTGTGCTCCCCTCTGATGACAATGGCTGGCTGTGAGAGGGAAGCTAAAGAAGTGTTAGGTCTAATCACACACAACTCATTTACATATAAAATGTGGACTTCTCCAGAATAAGATATCAGATGCAAATATCGAGGTATCATTTTATTCAGCCCTTGTGCCCATACAGACGGCTTAGGAGGTTGATACTTTGGACAGATTCCCTTTTAAAGGCAACTTGTCAGGTCCAATATGCACCCAGCATCACAAGCAGTTTTAGATGCATATTGCTAATCCCTGCCTAACCGTCCCTGTATACACTAGCATAGATAAAGGGATCTTTAGAAAAAGTATTTCTAAAGATCTTTTATGTTATGCTAATGACCGCAGGGACTAGTCCCAAGCCAGGGGCCACAGAGAACAACACCTACACACCCCACACTCCCGGTCAGGCACAGCGAAGTCAGACACAAAACCCTTGTTGCCTTCCTCCAGGGGCTGATGTCCACACCAGGAGGTGGGCCAGGTGGTTGGCCCCGCCCACCGAGGAGTTCACAGTCCTGGAGGCGGGAAAAGAGGCAGATTAGTTTTGGAGGTGAAAGTGGAAGGAAGGAAAGTAGTAGTGGAGCAACTAACTGACAGCGTCCGGGTGTGTGGCCCAGGCGGTACAGCAAGGTTGGCAGACGGTGGTGACCGTCTGCAGGAGTGGCCTATCGGAGTCTACCGTAAGGACCGTGGACGGGCGGTGGCCCGGCGGTACCGGACCGGTACACAAAGAGAAGTCAGCACCATTTGGCAGGGGCTTACGGACCCCGGCAAGGCTAGGAGTCGCCGTGAATTTGCCGAATTCGTTAGTGAAGGGAACCTCCTGGGTTTCCCAGCAGCCAAGTCCCGACAGAAGGCAACAGTCCAACCAAGATAGGGAGACACCGCCACCGCCAAGGCAACCGTTACCCAGGGCCAGAGCCTGCGGGCAAAAGGGGCTCCTCCGGCCCATATCCAAGCTGGGGAGCGGGTTACCGGTGGGAACCCATTGGACCATCTACCGTACATAGGTGCAGGGAAAGGCAGTCACCATCAACTTGCCGGGAGAAACAACACAGCAGCCGTCTGTGGGACCCGTCCATCCAGCCGTGTGTTTTACCGAGAACTGTGTCCTCATCATTGGCTGAGTGAGTACCACCGTGCCGTGCGGCACAGCGCTGCCCCCGCGACCCTGCACCTCACAAGGCCCTGTAACCCACCTGTCATCCATCCCTACCCTCATCACCGGACCCCGGGACAACCAACCCCCTACCCACGGAGGGGAGAACTAACAACAAGGCTGCTCCCTGTCACCGCTCCCGGGATCCCCGTCTAGAGCAGCGGTGGTGTCACCAATATCACCACAACCGTGGGTGGCGTCACGGACAATAATCAAATCCCCACAATCAAAATCCCCCTTTTCACTCACGGGCGCGGAGCGCCGCTCTAGTCCCCGGGATCCGGCCCACCGCTCGAGCCACCACCGAGCAGCGGCAGCCACAGCAGCGGCCGGACCCGAGCAGTGGGAGAGCGCAGCGTCCCCTCCTCCGCCCGCGACATTATATCCCCGGATTAGTCCGTCCTCTTAGCATGTTAGCATGCCCACAGGGGTGAAATAACATGCTATTCAATGCAGCATCACCAGCGGTGCTGCGCATACCTGTGTTCGCTGTGACCGCGCTTCTGAATGCCTGGCACTTCCGGTCCTGCGCAGTATGAAGCCGAGTGTATGTGTTCCGGCTTCAGAGAGGTCTAGTGCGCATAACTGGAAGTGCCCAGCATTCAGAAGCGCGTTGACAGCTAACACAGGTACGTGCGGCACCGCTGGTGATGCTGCATTGATTAGTATGTTAGTACACCCCTGTGGGCGTGCTAACATGCTAAGATGGCAAACTAGTTGGGGGATATAACACCCAGGGGACTAGCATTCACACTTCAAAGCTTTTCTGAAATGTAGCGCATGGCGTTAGTGCGGCTCAGTAGCATGCAACCACACGAACCCCATCATGTGCCACCATATATCCCCCTACACTCTGCCCTGCAAGTTTGCTGATTGTAATTTGTTTTTCTATAGATTCAGAGATGTTTTTTTTTTAAATATTGTTTTCCATGGTTATAATTTAAGCCTTATTTTAAGAATTTTTGGTAGCGAAAGACCAGCTGAGACTCCTAAGGTGCATTTTTTTTACTTATCTTTGGCTGCCGTCCAATCTCGGCTCCATCTGCAGAGCGCACTGCTGGAGATGAACCCTGGTGTTTCAGCGGTTATTTTTCTCATAGCTAGAACTGAAGCTCTACGTGTAATGTGGAGCATTAATTAATTAGATTAGGCTTGCTGTGTTCAATAACGTAATCGCAGGGAATCAGCAGCCAAATTTACAGACACAGATAAAGAGATGAATCGCAAAATCGAAGCGGAAATTGCTATCAATTGAGCGGCATAAAGAACTATTACGTAGAGGCTTGTGGAAGTCCTGTGTGAAGATGACATGGGTGTCCATTAAAGGGAACCTGTCACCAGGTTTTTCCTTAAAGAGCTGCGGCCACCACCAGTGAGCTCTTATATACTGTAGCATTCCAGAATACTGTATATAAGAACCGGCGTTGTTAAAGAGCCGGAAAAGTTCCACAGTTGGCAACCATGTTTAAGCTACCGAGCCCGGAAGGAGCCTGATGCTGGACTGAGCCAGGGGCTCCTTCTGTGTTGTCAAAGAAGACTTTGTTGTTTTATGATCCTGCCTTCAAAGACCGGGAGTGCTGTGAAAGCCTCCGGGCAGAAGACCAGCAAAGACCGTGAGTGCCTGCTGAAGGCCTCCGGGCACACTATCTACCAAGACCGGGAGCTCCCAGGAGGGACTCCGGGCGCCGGACTTGTGCGCCCCTTGAGTGTGCCTTGATGTGAACATGTTTAGAGTTTTATAAAAATGATTTTGCTGCTAACTTGTGTTTTTCAGGGTCGTGCCTTGCCGGGAGGCTTAGGCAGAAAGAGGGGAGGAATGTAAGGGGTGGGCAGATCCCTTACAAGGAGGCGTCTTCCCCTGAGAGTTGTTAATGCTGATGTTAATAGAAAATGTTTTACTGTTTTAGTGGGTTCCCCTAGTGGCCGGGTGGGACGGCTGTCCCCATAGAAACAGGGCAGAGGAAAGGAGGAGCCGGCAGCAGAAAGGGGAGGGAGAAAAAGAGTTGTAAAGGAAAAAGTTGAGTCAGAGGCAGTTGAGTCCGGGGCGGGAGAGAAGAAGCAGAAGGGGCAGAGTGTGGCAGCTGGGTGGACAGGAAAGTGAAGGAAAAGAAGAGAAGAAGTGTCCTCAAGGGTGAAGCAGCATTGGTGTGGGTCCAGTCTGTGTTAGCCGGAGTGGGAGCCAGGTGAAGTGGAGTAGCAGGGCACATCCCCACTAGAGGAGACGTCCAGAACAGGTTTTCCCCTAGCAAAAGCGTGAAACCATCTGATTTGTTTTGCCTCTGTTACGAAGAAGTGTACAATAAACATGCCTTCTGGTTCAACCGACCTACGTCTGCAAAGTGTTTGTACATCTGACGGCGTTATCTGCACCACCACACTCTGCCCCACCAAGTCATCTCCTGTCCCAAAAGTGACGGCGGAGCCGGGGGTAAGCCTGACAGAAACAGGGGCCACGACTACAATCCCCGAGGCACCCCTGGCACCCCGTTACAGGGTCATGCTCCATTGAGATTGCAATGAAATCTGATAATTTTTAATGACTTTTGCAGTCTTAAAATAATATTGATAGGCTATGTGTCCACAATGTCTTTTTCAGGTGGAATCCACCTAAACCTCCCCCTGAAAAAGCGTCACAAAACTGCCAATAAAAATAACATAATGCACAGCAATGTAAAATTTACTTTCTGTCGTTACTTCCTTTAACTAATGCAGGGATCAAAAACTGTGAAAAGGTTAAAAGACGTACCATTTCATACTTCAGTGGCTTCATTTGGAAGCCACCAGCCCTTTACAGTTGAAAACCTAGAGAAAAAATGCTGGCGGCTGAGGGGTTGCAAAAAGCCACAGTAATGTCACCAACTAAGCCACTTTATGAAAAAGATCATTGGCTTTCTCCTAAAGCAGCTTCACCAAGAAAACCTCAGCAGATCTAATTAAAGGGTGCTTTACATGCTGCGACATTGCTAGCGATTGCTAGCGATGTCACGTGCGATAGCACCCGCCCCCGTTGGTGGCACGATATGTGGTGATCGCTGCCGCAGCGAACATTATCACTACAGCAGCGTCACACGCACATACCTTGTCAGCGACGTCGCTGTGACGGCCAAACAATCCCTTCCTCAAGGGGGAGGTGCATTCGGTGTCACCGCGACGTCACCGCGACGTCACTAAGCGGCCGGCCAATAGAAGTGGAGGGGCGTAACATCCCGCCCATCCTTCCTTCCACATTGCCGGTGGAGGCAGGTAAGGAGATGTTCGGCGTTCCTGCGGCGTCACACATAGCGATGTGTGGTGCCGCAGGAACGACGAACAACATCATACCAGCAGCAGCATATGCTAATGAGGCCAGGGACTAGTCGAAAGGGCGTTACTTCCCTTGGCTAGTCGGCCCCCTTAGCTTGTAAGTACGCCCCTGTGGGCGTGCTAAACTGCTAATGAATGAGCAGCGTCAGAAGTATTGTTGCTCTCACCTCTCTGCTGCCACTGCGGTTGACACTGGTTTACGGCTCAGTGTAAATGATCAGAAGTCCACGAACTTCCAGTTATGCATACTATGAAGCCGGGTGTACGCGTCCAAAATTCAGAGAGATCTAGTGCGCATGACTGGAAGTTCGGTGACGTCTGATCATGCGCACTGCCCGGCATCTGATGCGGTGACAACAGGTACGCGCATCACTGCTGATGATACTGGGTAATGGGTATTGAATAGCATGTTAGTAAGCCCTTCTATGCGTGGTAACATGCTAAGAGCCCGGACTAGTCGGGGGAACTTACACCCTTGGGACTAGTCCCTGCGCTCATTAGCATATCATAAAGGATCTTTAAAAATACTTTTTCTAGAGATCTCTTTATCTATGCTAGTGTATACAGGGATGGTTTGGCAGGGATTAGCAATATACACCCAGAACTGCTCGTGGTTCTGGGTGCATATTGCATCTGACAGGTTAACTTTAATAAATTTGTCTGGGGAATCTGGCCCTCATTGTGTCCAAACAACAGTGCCATACAAACCCTAAAGAATAATTATGCCCAAATAATAGGATTGGGTTTGTCATAACCAGAACATGAATACAGTTTCATAGTTTTTAAAGTGGAAGGTAGACTTAAGTCCATTGAGTTCAACCCGTAGCCTAATGTACGGTATCCGGCTAAAGAAACCCCCCTTCAGACTAATAACAGAAATGATAATCAGGTAGTAAGAACATGGTAGTGGGGAGTTTGGGAGTCAATTATTTTTTTTTTGTATGTAGATGAGCTCAATTGGCGCTCATTATATTCTATGTAATGAACTGTCTGGAAAGGTGATACTGTAGATTTTATTCATACACTTGTATATTCTTGGTGGAATTTTGTTTGTTTTGTTAGGAATCGGATTATTCAAAAATAATGAGCAAAGCGGATACAAATCGTAATACTTGGAAAGTCTACATTGTGCACCACTATGACCATAATTGCATAAAATGAACTCCTCTGACTGAGATCATTAACTGTTTCCCAAGTCCGAGAGAATTAAATGCGCACACAACTTTGCAAGCACTACGACCTTACGATCTCGTTGCCCTTTCCGGATTTGTAAATTGCTGTCTGAGTCCAAGTTAAGCCATTTGTGTGTTTCTTACAAACTGGATGCAAGGCGCGCTTATTATAGATGCTCAGAATATTTAATAAAATGATGGCTCATACTTTTTTTATATTGTTTATTATTTGTTTCCAGGAAATGTAATAAGCTGCAAAGTCTTAGGGGTACTTTGCACGCTGCGACATCGCGGGCCGATGCTGCGATGCCGAGCGCGATAGTAACCGCCCCCGTCGCATCAGCAATATCCTTGTGATAGCTGCCATAGCGAACATTATCGCTACGGCAGCTTCACATGGACTCACCTGTCCTGTGACCGTCGCTCTGGCCGGCGACCCGCCTCCTTGTTAAGGGGGCGGGTCGTGCGGCGTCATAGCAACGTCACACGCCAGGCGGCCAATCGGAGCGGAGGGGCGTAGATGAGTGGGATGTAAACATCCCGCCCATCTCCTTCCTTCCGCATATTCTACGGAAGCCGCGGTGACGCCGGTAGGAGATGTTCCTCGCTCCTGCGGCTTCACACACAGCGATGTGTGCTGCCGCAGGAGCGAGGAACAACATCGGACTGTCGCGTCAGCGTAATTATGGATTACGCCGACGCTGCACCGATGATACGATTACGATGCTTTTGCGCTCGTTAATCGTATCATCGAACCTTTACACACTATGATGTCGCATGCGATGCCAGAAGTGCATCACTTTTAATTTGACCCCACCGACATCGCAGCTGCGATGTCGTAGTGTGCAAAGTACCCCTAAGGCTGGCTTTATGTGCCGCCCCTGCAGTGGTCAAACCGCTCAGATCCGGGGGTTGCTGTGGCTCGAGGGTCTCCGGACCGGGGGTCTCACGGCCACTTCAAATGTAAAGGGTGTATTTACAGGGGATAAGAGTTTGTGACGCCACCCGTGGTTCGCGGTAAGGGGAGTACCGCCGCTGCCGATGGGAGTACCCGGGGGAGATGGAGTGGGGCAGCCAGATGACGTTCCCTCCACAGGTAGGGGAGGCCCTGGGACTCTGGATGATGGAGGTGTAGGGGAGCGTGGTGCAGATTGGAAGCAGGGGAGGACAGCGTACTCACTCAGGTTGTGTTGGTAGTGATGTGACCACAAAGCAGACTCTGACACAGAAGTAAACCAAGTCTCTGGGTGCCGCTGCCACTTCAGGGGAGCTCGTCCGGGAGTCCGCTTCCGTTGGTATTGCTAGTAGTCTGTACCTTGCCTCCATGCACTGTATTTTAGATGTTCTGAATGACACCTCTGCTTGAAGCTGTTGGGGTCTTGCGCCCCGCTGTTAAGTAGGGAAGCTGTGCTCTCGATGGCTGACACTTGGGATTTCAATGGGCCACATAAGCTGGAAAGCCCTATCACACTCTTTGTGTTGATGCCTTCAATCTCTGAGCTCTTGGGGAAAGTTCATAAAGAGACTATCCTCCACAGGTTAATTATCAGGTTATGTGAAGCTACTCCCTGATCTAGGGTCCAGTACCTCGTTGTGCTTGGTACCGGTCTGGTTACTAGGTACTCCAGTGCCGACCATTCCCCAAAACTAAGCCTGGCACCTATCTCCAATACCCTGCGACCGGGTCTCCAACTCCTTCGGTCCCAGACCATCTGCGATCTAGCCAAAAGTCCCCAGGAAGCTCCGACTCCCAGCTCCTCACTCTTTGGGAGCTACTACTCAACTCTAGGGAGCTGCTACTCCCAGCTCCACACTCTGTGGGAACTACTCCTGAACTCTCTAAGCTTTGCTCTGCACTTCTTCTCTCTGACTTCCTCCGTCCCACCAGTCCGCCTGACCCCTACGCGAGTGGCCCTGTTCCAGCTAGACCACCCACTTTTGTGCCTGACAGGGTGTGGTGTGAGGTGTGACTAGGATTTGAATGCTGATGGAGCAATACCAAAGGTTAGGATCCCAGAACCATGAGGGGTTGAGTTCTGCACCAGAAGAAAAAGAAGTGCAGTACCCTGTGACACCCTGACTAGTTCAGGGGTGTCACATTTATGTCATGTGTGATGTCCCATGTTTATGATTTCGTTCACGGCTTCTATCTGAATCCCATTTCTCATGAATGCCGCCATTGACGTCAGAGAATAACGAACTTCAAATATTAAAAGTTGGAATCGGTTTGACCTCATTTTGGGAACACAATATCATTGTCTACCATAGCCATTGCAGAGGAGGTCAACCAGAATCTAAAATGTTATATTTTTAACTTTGTATGCCCCTTCAAAGTTAATGACTTCATCAGAGACCTGTATGAATCACATTTTTGGGGCTTCAAATTGGAGTCATGAATGGAGATATATACAGTATGTGACATGGACCTGGCTGAAAAGATTTTCTTGTATCAAAAGATGAGCAAAAAGATTTTCTCTACTTTTTCGTTATTCCTTGGCAGCTGGACCAGGGCAGTCCAAATTTCTTCAGCCGGCACAGAAATGATGGCATCCTGGGCACCTCTTGAGATTACTTTACCTCATGTGACATCATGAATTTTATTGGGCTGCAAAGTCATGATGTTATAGGGATACAGAAATCGCAAAAAGGGTCCAAGATGACGGCATTCGAGTGAAGAACAAGGAAGGTCACGTTGTCCTGGTTTGACTACGATGGACATAGTAGAGCACATCTAACCAGGATAGAGCAAATGTTTTTTGCTCATCTCTATCTAGATCTGAATCTTTATGAGGTGGACCTTTTTGACTTCTCCATAGAAAGTAACAAATTGTTGTTTACTAGTCCGTATAACGGGCTTTTACACCCTAGATGCCTCCCGACAGCTCACCCCCATATATTAATGCATTTTGTGTATGTAATCTAGCTGAGGTTGTTTTCTGGCTTTAGGTTTGCTTCTGCTATATTCACGCTCTTCACCATACACCTTTACTTGCTGCAGCCACATGAGGACTTTGAGAAGGATAATTGGCTCATGTTTTCTAGAGGACATTGTACTAATGGCAAAAACCTCCTCTAATGAGACATTTTGTGCTGTTATTTTACCGTTGTGTAAATTTAGAATGGTGAACTCCGATATCTGGGAGACTTAAAAAAAAAAATCAAAATGAGTTGTTGTCTATTCTCTTTTTTTTATATTTTTGTTTCTTCTAATGAATGATATACTTGTTTAGCATGTTAATTTTAGCTTTCTTGGGGGGTAATTAAAGTCCCCAATTGTGATATTGATAAATATTGCAGAAAAAGCCCCTACTTCGCCAGTAATGACTAAAGACCACATTTTAAAAGGAATCGGTTATACAAATGCTCCCTAAATGTTACTCTTTCAGCATTTATAGTTTGAATTAACTTAAGGCTGCTTTACACGTAGCGATATCGCTATCGATATTGCTGGCGTGCATACCCGCCCCCGTCGGTTGTGCATCACGGGCAAATTGCTGCCCGTGGTGCACAACATCGTTAACACCCGTCACACTACTTACCTGCCTACCGACGTCGCTGTTGTCGGCGAACCGCCTCCTAGTACGTGTGGCGTCAAAGTGACGTCACTAAGCGGCCGCCCAATAGAAGTGGAGGGGCGGAGATGAGCAGGATAAACATTCCGCCCACCTCCTTCCTTCCTCATTGCGGCCGGCCGCAGGTACGAGGTTGTTCCTCGTTCCTGTGGTGTCACACATAGCGATGTGTGCTGCCGCATGAGCGACGAACAACATTGTACCTGCAGCAGCAATGATATTTGGGAAATGGACAGCGTGTCAGCGATCAACGATAAGGTAAGTAAAATTGCTCGGTAACGGTCGTTCGTGCGTTTCACACGCAACGACGTCGCTAACGAGGCCGGATGTGCGTCACGAATTCCGTGACCCCCAACGACATCGCGTTAGCGATGTCGTTGCATGTAAAGCGGCCTTTAGATCCACATTTAGTTCTATGACAATGTAAGTTCAGTTTAGAATCATCGATGATCAACATATGAAAAGAATCTTAAGACCCATTTAGACAGTTGATAATGGAGAACATGTCTTCCTCAGAAAGTTTATTTCCCAATTATTTACTGAACTGAATAAGCCAACAATCACTTGACCAATGTTTAAATCGTCCAATTGCCGGGTCAGACGATTTTCAAGTTTGCTTAAAAAATCATCGTTCTCGGCAGCACGTCGTACTGAGTAAAGAGATGATGTGCTGCCAATCAACTTAGTTTCTATGGGCACAAAACAATTGTGTTAATAATGATTGTGTAGACATCGTAGTGTGGAGGACATTCTCGCTGGTCACTTGTACACTTGGCTTGGATGAGCATTCATGTGTTCACATCTCTGGCAACGTGTCCACTTAAAACTGAAGAACTGTGCATTGAAATGTTAAGAAACCATTAATGTTCATAAGATGGTTACTTGGTCCGGCTGAAATCGTGGGGCTAAAACAACAATAATTTGTATAACCTATTTAATAAAGCAATTCTATTACTAGGAATACATCCATTGACCATAAACCCATAACCTAAAAGGACCCTGGTCATTCTTCTAGGTGGACTTGGATTACGAAAACACAAACATACAAAAATTGTAAAAATATGAGCTACATGTAGATAGTGTCCCGATTGGAAGTTGGGACCCAGTGCAAAAGTTTGTGCTGCTATATTAATTAAAGGGGCTGTATTGTAAGAAAAATGACTATTTATATGTTACATTGATGGCTATTCATGTCGTAAAACATGTCCAGACCCCTGTTAAGTTGGCTAAACGTTTGTCTCTGGTTACATAACTCCTTAGAAGGGGACCTGTAAGCCCTACCTAAGCTACCACTAGTATCCTTCAGAAGCATATTCCTCATTTTAATCAAGTGTAATATAATAATAATAATAATATTTCTGCACTTCTATAGCGCCATTAATTCTACAGTGCTTTACAGACATCATCATCACTGTCCCCACTGAGGCTCACAATATAAACTTCCTATCAGTATGTCTTTGGAGTGTGAGAACGTACAAAATCCATAAAGATGTTGTCCATGGTGGGATTTGAACCCAGGACCCCAGCGCTGCAAGACTGCAACATTAACCACTGAGCCACCATGCTGATCCAAAGCTTGGTACGATTTGACTTTCTCTTCACTGTTGCCATAATACCTTCAGTACAGGACGTTGTGCGCTTGAGTAAAATCCCCTGCACTCAAGCTATCACAGGGTGACCGTGAAGATGGCCGAAGGGCATGACCCTAGCACCTTAGACTGGACGATTTTGTGGGAATAGATGACCTGCAAGACTAGGCCTGGTTAATTAGCACATCATAAGCAGAAATGTAAAAGTGTTTTTGCTGACCATCTAAAAAAAAAAATCAACCTGACATTCCTAGTTTTTGGCTTCAGACTTGGATTTCTCTTTTCAACAACACAGTAAATAGAACTTGACTTTGGTCTTCATAAACTATGTGATGAGCTTCTTCAACTTGGTTTTCATAGACCCTTAGCAGTATATAGGATGTGTAAGTTCTGATGACTGGAGAGAGTCCATCTGTTAATCATTTTCAGTATTACGTTCCGATGCAAATTATTTACCCAAGACAAAGCAATCAAAAAGTTATGGGAAAACGCAACCAGTGGAACCAAATGACGGTATCCGATCTTATCAGCTGGAAGTGTTTCCTTCGGAAGAAAATAATGAGGTTCATCAAGGCTTTAATGGAATTATCATTTTGCTAGGCCCATAAATCCTTTCCCAGAGATCATCAAAAGCCTTCATAGAGAATTTACACTTAAGTAACGTTATACAGCAAATTAATACTGCTTAATGGACGTTTGCATTCTGTACATTAGGTTTTGACGTACTTTTAGCCAGATTTTCCTATTTGAATAGATAAACACACCTGTTGATATACAAATAGATGGTGCCAGGGTTGCAGTTACTATGAAGCCCTGGTACTAGGGGAAGCACCTTGATGGAGGAGTATTGCATTGCTTTTACAATTTTTGTGTGTGTATATGTGTGTGTGTATATATATATATATATATATATATATATATATATATATATATATATATATATATATATATGTACATATACACACACATATACACACACAAAAATTGTATATATATATATATATATATATATATATATATATATATATACACAGTGTAACCTTGGATTAAAAGCAATAATTGAAACGCAGACAATTAATTCCACAACCCAAAAATATTTACTGCATTTATAGAAACGTATTACAGTAATACAATATAATGTACTATAATCATATAAAATTATTATAGTATACTAATACAAAATACTGTACAGTACAGTAAAAACATATAAAACAAATTAAACTGCACTGTAGCTTACAATAGAATTGTTGGTGCGCGAGAGGTACAGTACAAGCAACAGTGCAATGCTATATCCACAAATGCAAATTGATAGAAATGCTATATAGTATATACTGAACTGGATAATGGTATACTGTGTATAGTATATATGCACAGAAAGTTACCTCCAGAGCGGGTCAGAGCGTGGTGAAAGGGCAGAACTAGACGTGTGCACTGTGAGTATTAGCTCTCATTGCAAAGCATTGCTCTTAAACCAAATTACAATTTTTTACAAAGCTCTACTTTGTGTGTATATATATATATATATATATATATATATATATATATATATATATATATATATATATATATATATATATATATATGTATATATATACAGTACAGACCAAAAGTTTGGACACACCTCATTCAAAGAGTTTTCTTTATTTTCATACCTCTAAAAATTGTAGATTCACATTGAAGACGTCAAAACTATGAATGAAAACATGTGGAATGAAATACTTAAAAAAGTGTGAAACAACTGAAAATATGTCTTATATTCTAGGTTCTTCAAAGTAGCCACCTTTTGCTTTGATTACTGCTTTGCACACTCTTGGCATTCTCTTGATGAGCTTCAAGAGGTGGTCACCAGAAATGATTTTTCAACAGTCTTGAAGGAGTTCCCAGAAATGCTTAGCACTTGTTGGCCCTTTTGCCTTCACTGTGCGGTCCAGCACACCCCAAACCATCTCGATTGGGTTCAGGTCTGGTGACTGTGGAGGCCAGGTCATCTGGCGTAGCACCCCATTACTCTCCTTCTTAGTCAAATAGCCCTTACACAGCCTGGAGGTGTGCTTGGGGTCATTGTCCTGTTGAAAAATAAATTATGTTCCAACTAAACGCAAACCGGATGGAATAGCATGCGGCTGCAAAATGCTGTGGTAGCCATGCTGGTTTAGTATACCTTCAATTTTGAATAAATCCCCAATAGTGTCAACAGCAAAGCACCCCCACACCATCACACCTCCTCCTCCATGCTTCACGGTGGGAACCAGTCATGTAGAGTCCATCCGTTCACCTTTTTCTACAAAGACACAGTGGTTGGATCCAAAGATCTCAAATTTGGACTCATCAGACCAAAGCACAGATTTCCACTGGTCTAATGTCCATTCCTTGTGCTCTTTAGCCCAAACAAGTCTCTTCTGCTTGTTGCCTGTCCTTAGCAGTGGTTTCCTAGCAGCTATTTTACCATGAAGGCCTGCTGCACAAAGTCTCCTCTTAATAGTTGTTCTAAAGATGAGAAGGTGTGTCCAAACTTTTGGTCTGTACTATATATATATATATATATATATATATATATATATATATATATATATATATATATATATATATATATATATATATATATATACATATAGTATATATACAGTCAGGGCCAGAAATATTTGGACAGTGACACAAGTTTTGTTATTTTAGCTGTTTACAAAAACATGTTCAGAAATACAATTATATATATAATATGGGCTGAAAGTGCACACTCCCAGCTGCAATATGAGAGTTTTCACATGCAAATCGGAGAAAGGGTTTAGGAATCATAGCTCTGTAATGCATAGCCTCCTCTTTTTCAAGGGACCAAAAGTAATTGGACAAGGGACTCTAAGGGCTGCAATTAACTCTGAAGGCGTCTCCCTCATTAACCTGTAATCAATGAAGTAGTTAAAAGGTCTGGGGTTGATTACAGGTGTGTGGTTTTGCATTTGGAAGCTGTTGCTGTGACCAGACAACATGCGGTCTAAGGAACTCTCAATTGAGGTGAAGCAGAACATCCTGAGGCTGAAAAAAAAAAAAATCCATCAGAGAGATAGCAGACATGCTTGGAGTAGCAAAATCAACAGTCGGGTACATTCTGAGAAAAAGAAATTGACTGGTGAGCTTGGGAACTCAAAAAGGCCTGGGCGTCCACGGATGACAACAGTGGTGGATGATCGCCGCATACTTTCTTTGGTGAAGAAGAACCCGTTCACAACATCAACTGAAGTCCAGAACACTCTCAGTGAAGTAGGTGTATTTGTCTCTAAGTCAACAGTAAAGAGAAGACTCCATGAAAGTAAATACAAAGGGTTCACATCTAGATGCAAACCATTCATCAATTCCAAAAATAGACAGGCCAGAGTTAAATTTGCTGAAAAACACCTCATGAAGTCAGCTCAGTTCTGGAAAAGTATTCTATGGACAGATGAGACAAAGATCAACCTGTACCTGAATGATGGGAAGAAAAAAGTTTGGAGAAGAAAGGGAACGGCACATGATCCAAGGCACACCACATCCTCTGTAAAACATGGTGGAGGCAACGTGATGGCATGGGCATGCATGGCTTTCAATGGCACTGGGTCACTTGTGTTTATTGATGACATAACAGCAGACAAGAGTAGCCGGATGAATTCTGAAGTGTACCGGGATATACTTTCAGCCCAGATTCAGCCAAATGCCGCAAAGTTGATCGGACGGCGCTTCATAGTACAGATGGACAATGACCCCAAGCATACAGCCAAAGCTACCCAGGAGTTCATCAGTGCAAAAAAGTGGAACATTCTGCAATGGCCAAGTCAATCACCAGATCTTCAAGAGGGGTAGTCCCGGCACACAGTATGAAAAAAATGGTGAGTCCAGGTATAATATGCTTGAACAAGATTTCTTTATTTTTCACCAAATTACTGTACTGCCCGCCCAACGTTGCGGCTCACGCAGGAGCCTTCACCAGGGGTCAAGAGTACCGAAGAAAATGGTTATGGTAAAAGATCATGTAGGTACATCAGGACTTAGTGGAGTCAGCTAAAGGGTTATTCCGGCAAGAGGAGATTGTTGCTACATGTAAAGTAGACAAGGGAAACGCCAAAAGGGGTTAGCATACAATGTGAAGGGGCTCACACGGTAGATAAGGGTACAGGATGATTGCAATGAGACACTGTCATATGTGTACTACAATTATTGATCATATGTAGTATGACAAATGAATTGTCAAGATGACGTCAGTGGTGCTAGGAGCACTGGGATAAGGGTGAGAGCACCAGGAGAAAGCCTAAAGCGGCATGGTAGTATGATCACTACGTGGAGGGAGCCCCTTCACCAATCACCAGATCTTAACCCAATTGAGCATGCATTTCACTTGCTCAAATCCAGACTTAAGACGGAAAGACCCACAAACAAGCAAGACCTGAAGGCTGCAGCTGTAAAGGCCTGGCAAAGCATTAAGAAGGAGGAAACCCAGCGTTTGGTGATGTCCATGGGTTCCAGACTTAAGGCAGTGATTGCCTCCAAAGGATTCGCAACAAAATATTGAAAATAAAAATATTTTGTTTGGGTTTGGTTTATTTGTCCAATTACTTTTGACCTCCTAAAATGTGGAGTGTTTGTAAAGAAATGTGTACAATTCCTACAATTTCTATCAGATATTGTTGTTCAAACCTTCAAATTAAACGTTACAATCTGCACTTGGATTCTGTTGTAGAGGTTTCATTTCAAATCCAATGTGGTGGCATGCAGAGCCCAACTCGCGAAAATTGTGTCACTGTCCAAATATTTCTGGACCTAACTGTAGATAACAGATTTGTAGGTATTAGGATGTCCATTAGCTCAGGAATTCTCTAACAGACCAGTTTACAATACAAGCCCCAGGGATATTGTTAGAGTTAGGCAGAATATTTGAATTTTTAATTTCTCGCTTCACCAAGTTTTCCATGAAAATTGCCAACAAATAAATTAATCGCGAATCGACACGTTAAAAAGAAAATAGACTTTGAGGTCTTCTAAAATTTTATTGAACCCTTTTGAGCTCTTTGATGCAAACCGATTCTTTGTAATAAGTTAGTGACCTTAACCTACTGCACGAGGGAAAACCATATGGTAATCGGCGGTCATTAACTGCGGTATATGGGTGGCATATTATAATATTGGAACAACGAAAAAATAATATATTTTACAACGCACACTCTTTGTGAGGTAGACTGTGGTGTTTAAATATCTGGGTTATGAAGATTTTACTTTTGTCTTTAAAATAATAAATTGTAGCTTGTCCATGTCACAAGCAAGGAAGCGCACCTTCTGTGACACACAAACCTTGGTTTCAGGATTTTGGACTAATAGCAAAATTAGGACATAGGAATACCTAATATGCTCTCGTTTGTTTGTGAAGAATTAGGGGGAAGAAAGGCTGTTAACCCCCAATTGTCAGCATCAGACCATAGATGGCCACCTGTAATGCGGGCGTCACACGAGACGATCTATCATGCGATGCATCGTCGGGGTCACGGTTTTCGTGACGCACATCCGGCATCGCTTGCGATGTCGTCCCGTGTGACACCTATGAGCGTCTGTAAACGATCGCGAATTGGTTACGAATCGTGAATCGTGTACAGGTCGCTCATTTTTAAAAAACCACTTATTCTACTTTGCGCCGGTTGTTCATCGTACCCGGGGTAGCACACATTGCTCCGTGTGACACCCCGGGGACGATGAACTGCAGTTTACCTGCGTCCCGCGGCTCCTGCCGGCTATGTGGAAGGAAGGAGGTGGACGGGATGTTTATGTCCTGCTCAACTCCGCCCCTCCGCTTCTATTGGCCGGCTGCTGTGTGTCGCCGAACGTCCCTCCCCCTTCAGGAAGTGGATGTTCGCCGCCCATAGCGAGGTCACTCAGCAGGTAAGTACGTGTGACGGCGGTTTACCAACTTTGTGCGCCACGGGCAACTAATTGCCCGTGACGCACAAACAACGGGGGCGGGTACGATCGCTTGTGCAATCGCACGATAGATTGTACCGTGTGATGCCCGCATAAGGCTCATATGCTCGTTTCCAAAGTAACAAAAAGGGGTCAGGGGTCCTCATTTGCCTAGAATTCATGCAGAACACAAAGATACCTTTCTCTTCTTAGTTATGGAAGCTACATGCATATAGTCACACACTCAAACCATTTCTGTTACTGGATTGTTGGGGCCGCGCAGGATGGCATAGTGGGCCACCTATAACTCCCGGCATACAGGTTGTGCAACCCTGATTTAAAGTGTAACTATAATTTTGATAAATTTCTTATATATTATAGGTGCTGCATAGTGTTTCTAATCTGTTAGGTTCCAAGTTTGAGACCCTAATGGATCCATCAAAGCACAGAGGAGTGTATGGGCTCAATAGTAAGTTATGGGTCCTTATGTTCATTATAGAGCGGTGTACATATGCATAGCCCTACTACAGAGCGGTGTATGGACACATAACCTTAGAGTGCTGGATCCCATCATGCATTGAAGGGAGCCAGTTCTTTGTGTCTGATCTTTCACGATTGACACATCCAAGCATCTGTGATACTTGGCCGAGTACCGAGCATACCAGACTACCGAGCACCCCGATTCTTGATCAAGTATCAAGCAGTGGCGAGGATGCTCGCTTATCATTACTTATCACTCAATCCGAACACTGCTCTGTGAGTGCTTCATTCTCTATATGAAAGACCTAAAGGTGAACAAAGTACTAGTAAAAATAATAGATCTTGGAATTCAACTAAGTCACTCAATTGGATGTGTTTTAAAAAATAATGTTCCTGTGCTGAGATAATCTTATATATGTGCCCTTGCTGTGTACTGTGTAATGGTCGTGTCTGACCGTACAGGGACATGGTCTGATCATCGGACCACAGCTCCTGGACAGGGAAGGATGCAAGAGAGTATAGAGACAGGTCAGCATTGAATCACAATTGATTCTTATTGTGAGGTAAAACATTTTTTTCTGAGGTAAAATATTGTTTTTAAACAGGCAGGGAAATATTTTATCTCACAGAAAGCAAGAATTGTGATTCCCATGCTGTCCTGTTTGTATACTCTTTTTTTTTTTCTGTTTGCTCACCTGCCCAGGACTATGTCCCTGTATGGTCAGACACGGCCATTACACAGTACATAGCAAGGACACATATATAATATTATCTCAGCACAGGAACATTTTAACACATCCAATTGTAGAACTTATTTTTATTCCAAAATCTATTGATTAAAGTGTACTTTGTTCATTGGAAAAACCCTTTAAATATTTGTGGGATAACAACTTTTTCACCAGCATGATCTGTGGATTCGTCCACAATTACCCCCACTGCTGAGAATGGCTGTTCTATGTGAATGGAGCAGTAGTGAGCATGTGTGGACCCCACTCAATTTAATTCCATGGGAGTGCTACTACACATGCATGATCTCCACTCACATTGACACTTCTTGTGAAATCAGTGGGAGTCTCAGAGAACATACTTCATCTATCATCCATTTATCACCTGTTCGGGCCAGCATCTCTCCACACCTGATGCCAGATTTGGTAGAAGACAGAGGCACTGCACACCCCTTTTAGGAACGAGCACTTAAAAAATGATTAGAGAATTAGTGCTAATCGTTGTCTATCCTTGTTTTTGCATTCTAGTTATTTCCAGTGGTTTTTCTAGGGTTATTTATAAGCTTGCGGTTCCTGGCACTGAGTCTACTCTTTGATGTGGCTCTGGTTTTGGTTTGTTTTGTTTTGGGTTTTTTTTTTCCTGGTTGTTTGTTTCTTTGGAGCAATTTCAGATTATTTTAGCTATTCTGGAATTTCTGGTCTACCTGTCCAGCAGGTTTAACATTACGTGTATGATTAGTAGGACAGGATGCATCATGAGAATATTCCAGTCATTTCTTATGTTACTTCTAGAGAATTTAATATTTCTGAAAATTTAGTAATCTGGGTAAACAAAATAGAAGATCATAGAATCTTCCACTCCATCCTTTCCACCTCCCTAACCATTATAATTAGGATACTTTATTTGACTACACCTCAGGGTCTGCCCTTAGGATAGGCCATCAATGTCTGATTGGACGGGGTCCGACACTCCATACGCCCGGCGATCAGCTGCTCTTGATCCCAGCGGTGGCAGCAGGCGGCCGGAAATTCTCAGTTCTGGCGTTGCTCCGTCTTCTGATAGCGGCCAATGCCGGGTACTGCACATCCGCCTCCTATTGATTAGAATAGGAAGCGGACGTGCAGTACCCGGCCCTGGCTGCTATCAGAAGATAGAGCAGCGCCAGAACTGAGCATTTCCGGCTGCCGCCGCCGGGAAAGAGAACAGCTGATCGGCGGGGGTGCGGGGTATCAGACTCCGGCCGATCAAACATTGATGACCTATCCTATGGATAGGCCATCAATGTAAAAGTACTGGACAACCCCTTTAAGCACCACTACAGCGGTGAAATAAAAAAATACTGAAGTGGTGCTTTAGTGAATTGAGGCCTAAGTATCTGCAAAGGAAGAAAAATAGAGATGTCAATTTTTGAGCCAAGTCAAGGATCAAACTTCCCTATTCAAATCAATGAGTCCATGGAAAAAAAAAGAAGAAAAGATTTTAAGAAATTTGATTTTTTACTTTATTTTTTTATATGAAAAAATAGATGGGATAATAAAAATGGACACAAAGACCAAAAGGATGAAAACCGGTTCCAACACACTAATAAAAAATTAGATGTCTGAATGAGACTTAAGTATCAGATTTGTGATAATAGTTAAACTTTGGTTTTGGTAGAAGCCCTGCACATTAGTCTATGAACTGGAAACTTACTCATTGCATGCTGTAGCAGCGATTATTCTTTAATAATTTGGGATTAGCTGACATTTTTTTTAACATTGTACATGGCCAGAACGGCCCACCAGAGTGCCAGTGGATTATCCGCCAAGCCCAAGTTCCAGAACGGGACAATCTTGTTTCAACACAACACATTTTGCATAGATTATAGGGTAAGCACTTAAAATGTATTTGTTCTGGTGAGCCTAAGGGATGCCATTAGATCCTGATACAGAATTCAGTTTTTATATTTTCTGCCCAGATTGCAAACTAGGATGAAGCTTCAAGTAAGTACAGTTATGGTGGCATCTGAGGACTAATGCCAAGTTAAATTCAGATTCAATCCATTCAGCCCTTATATAATCTAAAGGATGTATTTTGTCATACGTCTCTGTTTTCCATGGATTCTTTCAATAGCTCGAGTTTAATTTGCATGTCCTTCTTGATGGTATACAGCCAAAGAGTCTTAAGACTCCCATGTTTACTTTTACCACTGACCATTCCGAGTATCTAGTAAATTGGTTCTTATCACATGTTTAAAAAAGGACGGTTTTCATCTAGTGACTTTGTTTTCCAGGGATATCTCTGGGTTTATATGACCAAGAACAGTTTTGTTGGTGATCCTAGCTGTCAATGGGATTTTCGTAAAAGTACTCTCCAGAATTACAGCTCAAAGATACACATTTTTCTGCTGTCTGCTTCGTGAGGATCAACATCTCAATTGGGAAGACAACTGCAGTGATCAGTCTTTGATGGAGACTGGAGATGTTGTTGCCCTTCCATATTTGATCCACGCTCATCATGGATGTTGACCCAGTGCTAATCAATGCTTGCTCTCTTCTGATGAACTGCCACTGTGATCAAAGGAAACCAAGGAAAACAAATATCAACGAGTTCATTTTCTTCAATGTTAATCTTTATGTGGACTTCGTCGTTGGTGGTGGTCATGGTTTTGGTCTTCTTGATGTTCGGATCCCCATCTTCTTGCTTTCTTTTTTCATCTTCAGGATTAGTTTCTTCAGTTCCTTCTCATTTTCTGCCAGCGGGGTTGTGTCATCTTCATATCTCAGATTGCTGCTGGTTCTTCTTCCGATTTTCATCCCAACGCTCCAATCATACGAGGATGGGGGGCCCCCTACTTTTCATTTTTAAAAGTTGGTCCTCATTGCATCTATTCTAGGATTTATTTGTAATCCCTTTATCACCAATGTCAATGGAATAAAAACGCCAAATGTTTCAGCCTTGAAGCCCTTGGGATGGAGCAGATTAGCCGTGCCCCCCACATCTATAATATAAATAGCCTCCTATTCTTTTCCCTCAGTCAGATTAATGACAAAAGCATTCACCTTTTTTTTTTCCTCCTTGTATAAATAATGTGAAGGACTGAGTGTAATTAAGTAGCCGGATTGTTTGCCGTGTTTGAAGTGGAGTTAATAATTGATGCGGAGATCCAGCCTGACTGTGTGAGAAAAGCGACCGCCATGTCATGTCGCGTTCATTAGAATAAATCTCAATTATAGCATCACCTACGAAACTTTCATGTTTAACAAGTCAAGTTCTCTGGCTATCGACTGATTTGTGGATTTGTTCTAGATTTGCTCCTATCTTTTTCATTTTTGTACTTTGGGCTATAAAAGAGTTTAATGCCCACTGTTAACCTGGAAGATTAAGTGCCATCTTGCATTTTTTTTCCTGGCAAATCTCTCCAGCAGGGATCAGCACTTAGCATCTTCTAAAGTGCTCTAGTCACACAGTCCAGTGAAGGCCGCTATTATATAATGTATGGCCTGTCAGTTCATTATCACTGAGGCCTGAGGTGCCAAGTACCTCACATATCTGTGTTATTAACACTAGAACTACTGAGGTAGTCATGTTGACTACTTTGCACCATGTATTTCTATATAGGTGTCACGAGTCCAGTAGTTCTAGTGTTAAACAGTCACATTTTATGTTACTGTTAGGTTGGATTCACACAATGGTATTGTGCCGCCCCTGCAGTGGTCGAACCACTCAGATCTGGGGGTTTCTGCTACTGTGGCTCGAGGGTCTCTGGACCCGGGGGCTTGCGGCCACTGTCAAATAAAAAGGGGGCTATATACAGGGGATAATAGTTTGTGACGCCACCCGTGGTGTGCAGTAAGGGGAGTACCGCCGCTGCCGATGGGAGTACCCGGGGAAGATGGAGTGGGGCAGCCAGATGACGTTCCCTCCATCGGTAGGGGAGGCCCCGGGACTCTGGATAGTGGGGTGCAGGAGAGTGCAGGGCTAGGTAGTAGCAGGGGATGACCATGTACTCACTCAGACAGCGTTGGTGATGAAAACAGACTCTGACAACAAGGTAAACCAAGTCTCAAGGGTGCCGCTGCCCTCTTGAGGGGAGCCCGTCCAGGTATCCGTCCCCTACAGTACCACTTGATGGTCTGAAGCCTGCCTCCGTGCACAATTTTAGAAGTGTTCAGTTGGTCCGTAGGCATAAAGCTATCTATTGGTAGAGGAGCTTTGCTCTCAAGGGCTCACGCTTGGCATTTCAGGGCGCTGCTTGGGTTGGAAAGCCCTATCCTCCTTGTTGTTCTAGTGCCCCTGATCTCTGAGTTTCGTGGGGACACCCCAGAAAGTCAGTATCCGCCACAGGTTAATTGCCGGGTTACCTGAAGCTACTCCCCGACCTAGGGTCCAGTACCACGCCGTGCTTTCGGTCCCGGACCGGCTATTGAACTCGAGCTGCTGATCGTCCTCCAAGACTAGGTCTAAGCACACAGTCCCAATATCCCGCGACCTGGTCTCCGACTCCTCCGGGTCCAGACCACCGTCTGCAACCCAACCTTCTACTCAGCTTCCCTGGCAGCTCCAACCCCCAGTTTCCTCTCCCTTTGAGAGCTACTACTTCCCTTCCTCTCACTTTGCTCCCCTGGAACCGACTCACTTCTCCCCTCCCACCAGTCCGCCTGACCCCTAGGTGGACGGCCCTATTCCAGCTCAGTAGGCCACTGGTGTGTCTGACAGGGTATGGTGTAAGGTGTGATTGGAATTTTGGATGCTGATGGAGGCAGTACTATAGGTTTGGAACCCAGAACCATTGGGGGTTGAGTCCTGCACTAAGGATAAAGAGCGTGCAGTACCCTGTGATGACCTGACTAGTCCAGGGGCGTCACAGTATGGCATCTGATGTGAGAGCATCAGATGCAATATGATACTGACCCTCGGCTTCCGTTGTGTTGCGAGTGTGAGCTGAGTGTCAACTGAGTGCAACTGGGATCCGATCCTGTGATCACAGCTGCAGAGAAAAGGGCGGGATTAATCTCCCCATCTCCTCCATTGTCAGCCTGTGCATATTTTGCACTGCACTTGGATGTCATATGAGTGCATTCCGATGTTTTTCTCACACCCATAGACTTGTATGGGTGCAAGTGACACGGCTCTCACTGACAATCGCAGTATGCTGTGACTTTTCACTCATCCAGAATCTGGATGAGAAAAAAGCTGACCATCTGCTCTCCATCATTGACTAACATTGGCCCAAGTACAATGCAAGATTTTCTCACGTTGCGCTTGTCCAAGTCATATGCTTGTGTGGCGCCCTGGACAAGCCAGGGGCCACAGAAAACAACATCAACACACCCCACACTCCCAGCAGGCACACCGAGGTCAAACACGAAACCCTTGTTGCCTTCCTCCAGGGGCTGATGTCCACACCAGGGGGTGGGCCAGGCGGTTGGTCCCGCCCACCGAGGAGTTCACAGTCCTGGAGGCGGGAAAACAGACAGTTCAGTTTTTGGAGGTGAAAGTAGGAGAAGTGGTAGTGGAGCAACTAACTGACAGCGTCCGGGTATGGGGCCCGGGCGGTACAGCAAGGTTGGCAGACGGTGGTGACCGTCTGCAGGAGTGGCTGATTGGAGTCTACCGTAAGGACCGTGGACGGGCGGTGGCCCGGCGGTACTGGACCGGTACGCAAAGAGAAGCCAGCAGCATCTGGCAGGGGCTTACGGACCCCGGCAAGGCTAGGAGTCACCGTGAATTTGCCAAATTCGTTAGTGAAGGGAACCTCCTGGGTTTCCCAACAGCCAAGTCCCGACAGAAGGCAACAGTCCAACCAAGTGAGGGAGACACCGCCACCGCCAAGGCAACCGTTTCTCAGGGCCAGCGCCTGCGGGCAAAAGGGGCTCCTCCAGCCCATATCCAAGCTGGGGAGCGGGTTACCGGTGGGAACCCATTGGAACCATCTACCGTACACAGGTGCAGGGAAAGGCAGTCACCATCAACCTGCTGGGAGAAACAACACCGCAGCCGTCTGTGGGACCCGTCCATCCAGCCGTGTGTTTTACCGAGAACTGTGTCCTCATCATTGGCTGAGTGAGTACCACCGTGCCGTGTGGCACAGCGCTGCCCCCGCGACCCTGCACCTCGCCAGGCCCCGTAACCTGCCTGCCATCCATCCCTACCCCATCACCGGGCCCCTTGATAACCAACCCCCTACCCACGGAGGGGAGAAATAACAACCAAGCTGCTCCCTGTCACCGCTCCCGGGATCCCCGTCTAGAGCAGCGGTGGTGTCACCAATATCACCACAACTGTGGGTGGCGTCACGGACAATAACCAAAACCATCAAAATCCCCTTTTCACTCACGGGCAAGGAACGCCGCTCGAGTCCCCGGGATCCGGCCCACCGCTCGAGCCACCACCGAGCAGCAGCACCAGCAGCAGCGGCCGGAACCGAGCAGTGGGAGAGCGCAGCGTCCCCTTCCCCGCCCGCGACAACTTGGCGTCACGAACAGGATCCTACCGCTCTGCCGTCTGGTAGAGGTGCGCCTTGTTACCGCCGGAGGTGTCCGGCCGGAAAATTTGAGATGCCGCCATCTTGGGCACGAAGAATTCCCACTCGAGCGTCTCCTCGAGTAGTGGAGGCGCGAAGGCCAAAACCCCGCCCCTGTAGAGGAGGAGCTGGAAAGAGGTTAAGGGGGACGAAATGGCGGCTGGTCGCATGTGAGTGCGGCTATAAAAGCAGGGACGCCAGGACCCTGCGGCCATCTTGTTCCTGGGAGAGGCCGCCAGCAAGATGTACATGCCGTCCCGTAGCACCGTAACCCCCGCACCTGGAACCGCGACGTGGGTGGAGATCCGGACCGCGCAGCTCCCACAAAGGCTGCAGGTCAAAATGCAGCTCCTCTTGGAGGAGTGGGAGACCGACATGACGGAGGTCATAGCGACCGTGCGGAGACGCGAGGAGGAAGTTGCGGAAGGGAGGGTGAGTGACCCACGCCCCGATACCCCTAGTGGGTCGGTCATCGCAGCTGCGGGACCCGGTCTGAACCCTCTCGCCCTGCTGCCTCCCTCGCCACCCCTCCCGGCTGCCGTGACCTCGCCACTAGGCCCGCTACCCCCGCAACCGGTAGCGATACCCCGCATGTCCGCCCAGGCGGACCGACCTGTAGCCGGAGCCCATAGCCGACCGGAGGTGCTACCGTGGAAAGCCCAGAAGCCTGAGCCGGAGGCATCCCCCGAAAGATTCCCCGAGCCGGAGCCGACAGGCCACTCCGTGCCGAAGGCCCAGCGGAGGAAAGCCCCTGTGCCCATCCCCCACACCTCGGCTGAGGTTGCGCCGGGTTGTCCAAGTACTGTGCAGCTGGAACCTCTATTCTGTTCGAGAATCGGGTGGGTCAGGTGTAGTAGTTTTGAGTTAGACCTTATTTTATGTTATTTTCCATGTGTGCACTATAGTGCGTGTCACACACATTGGCAGCAAGATTGTCTATACTGTCTTTTTGGAGCTAATACTAGACTCACATTCGCTATTCATTACAGACGATTTTCAGCCATCTAATTATCCTCACAGGCAGGATTACAAAGACTTACAAAGACAACATCTCCAGATACAGTAGATAGCGCACAGTAAATGTCAACTCTCATAAAAAAAAGTTATGGCTCTTGGAAGAACGGGAGGAAAAACAAAAAAATGGAAACTGAAGAAGATTAAAAAAAAAAACTTACATAAAATTCTGCTGTATAACAATACCTTTTTTCTGATAATACATTCCTTTTAATCTTTGTACTTTCCAGTGGTTATCTTTTATTTCATTGTTAATTACAAAATTCTCAGCCTCCTGTAGCTTTTTATAGTTCATTCATAAATTGTAATATTCTTCTTCTGGCAATACTAAAATTCTTGATCTATTATTGTGTGTCTCGCCGCCGCAGCGTGACACCCTCCGCTTCTGTGCACTGCAGGATACTCTTTTATCTAATTACAGCTAGTGTAAATAAACAAGGGACATCCATGACGTATTACAGCCGCTTCTAGAAGATTGGAAAGTTCCATCTACACACAAAATGATTTACTATAATTGTTCTTTTTTTTCTTTGTTTTCTTCCTGCAATGGATTTTCATTCTTTAAAAAGAAACTGGTATTTAGAAAAGTTTCACATGAAAAAATACTCGTCCTCCCCCACAAGTTCATATTTGGTCTAATATATTGGATTGTGTTAATTCTTTATTTTACTCAGTTATATAGCTATTATTTCCACAGCGGTTTACAAACATGATCTACTCTATCCCCATTGGGGCTCACAATCTAAATTACCTATCCCTATGTCTTTGGAGTGTGTGGGGAAACCAGAGACCAGAGGAAACCCACAAAAACACAGGGAAAACATACAAACTTTTTATCAATGTTGTCCTTAGTGGGTTTTGGACCCAGGACTCCAGCCCTGCAAGACTGCAATGCTAACCACTGAACCACTGTATAGTGCTAACCAATGAGCCATACAGTGTTAACCACTAAGCCACCATATGGGGCTAACCATTGAGCCACCATATGGTACTAACCACTGAGCCACAGTATGAGGCTAACCACTGAAACACAGTGCAGTGCAAACCACTGAGCCACCATACGGGGCTAACCATTGAGCCACTGTATGGTGCTAACCACTGAGCCACCGTACAGGGCTATCCACTGAGTCATTGTATGAGGCTAACAAATGAGCCACGGTATGGGGCTAACCACTGAGCCACCGTACAGGGTTAACCACTGAGCCACCTTACGGGGCTAACCACTGAGCCACCATACGGGGCTAACCATTGAGCCCACCGTATGGGGCTAACCACTAAGTCATTGTATGGTGCTATCCACTGAGCTATTGTACGGTGTTATCCACTGAGCCACCGTAGTATGCTATCCACTGAGCCACCATATGCGGTTAACCACTGAGCCACCGTATGCGGTTAACCACTGACCCACCGTATGCAGCTAACAACTGAGCCACGTATGGGTTTAACCACTGAGCCACCCTATGGGCTAACCACTGAGCTACCCACCGTAAAGTACTAACCATTGAGTCACCATATGGGGTTAACCACTAAGCCACCATGCTCCTCATAAGAGTTTATAAGGTTGTTATCAGCTTATTTTAATCTTTACAAGATTGTTGTGTGTTAGAAAATTTAAGGGGTTGTCCATCTACTGTAGCGTAAATCATTCAATAAAAGTTGTTTTGCATTGAATTTTTAATAAACGGGTTGTCTAGTACTCTTACATTGATGATCTATTCTCTACAGATGGGTCATATCATCAATATTGGATCGGTGGGGTTATATTGATAGAACAATACCTTCAAAACTGATGTCTGAATGAGAGCCAGTGATTCCAATCTTTGATTCATGTTTTCTATACATCTCGCTATCTATAATCCGCACTTATAGTTTAATATCTGTGTGATAATGGGATCCATGGAGCTTGCACTTTGTCCTTTGTGTTGTTTATTGTTTGTTGCACTTTCACCTCTAAGCTCTTCATGTACACAAAATGTGGCAATACAGTGAATGTTCACTACTTTGTGGTAAAATCCTTTGCTTTGTTTCTTCTGTTATGCAGGGTCTGCGACACGTCACCCATTGCTCCAATCTGGGATTTGATGCAGAAGTCTTCTGTTTGGTAAGTTGATGTATATGCAGAAAAATGACAAATGTGGATAGATACCAGAAATACTATATTTGTAAGTTCCTTCATCAGGCTGGTTTACAAATGAATTACTGAGAGAAGAGCACACATTGAAGAGATGTTACAGCAGGACATTTGTGTATGGGGTGGTCGGGGTGATGCCTCCTAAAGATCAGCCAAGGTTCTAAAATTAAGGTTTTGCTTAAAAATGCAAAGGTGGTGGGCGTGATGGCTTAGAAGTTTGGTGATCTTGGAGGTTGGAAGTGTCCATGTTTTGAGTGTGTTAGGCCTCCTTCACACATTTGTGTTTTCCGGTATGTGTGACGTCCGTTTTCACATGTACCGGAGACATGGACACACGTAGACATATAGAAATCAATGGGCTTGCGCACACGTGGTGTCTTTACACGTGTTGTGTGTCCATGTGGAGCAAACGCATGACTGTGTGCTCCACATGGCGACATGTCAACTTTCTGAAGGCAGCACGGATGTCACACGGACCGTACACTTATGTGATCCATGTGACACGTACCAGAGAAAACACATGTCACTGAACAATAAATGTATTTTTATACTTACCTGTCTCCAGTGCTGCTGTCACACTTGCCTGCCCATTATGCTCATGAATATTCACTGCACTCACCGCAAACCCAGAATCAAGTGTGACAGCAGCGCTGGATATAGGTAAGTATACAAGTTCATGCTGTCCGTGCGCTATCCGAATGTCACACGTATAGCACATGGACATACATACATACATGGATATGTACCTACACCACAAAACGTTTTTTTTCTTTTTGCACGGTCGTGTGAAGGGGGCCTTGGACTGAGTCCTTTGTCAAAAACTGTAACATTCTTAGCTTGAATTCCAAGATTTTTCTCTCTCTTTTAGTAAGTTGACAAGACAATTTACCATGTGCACAGTATAATCGATTTCTATAAATTATAATGTATAACAGAGCCCATCTTTGTGTTTACTCTACATGATGTGCTTCAATCCATAAGTCATTAGACGCTTAAATACCCTCTAAAGTCTCTGTCACACACAGAGATAAATCTGCGGCAGATCTGTGGTTGCAGTGAATTTGTGGACAATCAGTGCCAGGTTTGTGGCTGTGTACAAATGGAACAATATGTCCATGATTTCACTGCAACCACAGATCTGCCAAAGTGAGACTGACTGGCTTATGTATAGAGAATCGATTTCACTGAACACACTTCTCACAGTGCTCTATGTCCAGAGGTTAATTAAGTATTTGAACTAATGGCTTTCCTCAACAAACATAGTCACAATCTTCTACTTAAGTGAAGGTAGCATCACTATGCTTTTTTTCACACATAGATTATTTAGAACCCACAATGCCATTTGTTGTGACAAAGCATCCGGCTCTTTCATGAATGCTGTTATAGTATCTGCTATTATAACTTCTTGTGGTTGGCATTCCTGCTCTAACTGTAAAGAACCCTTTCCTATTTATCTGCCAGAATCACCTTTCCTCCAGCAGTAATGAATGCCTCCATGTTCTTTCTGATCTGGTATAAATCCTTAGGCCCCTTTCACACGTCAGTGATTCTGGTACGTTTGTGCTTTTTTTTAAACGTACCAGAATCACTGACATACGCAGACCCATTATAATGAATGGGTCTGCTCACACGTCAGTGATTTTTCACTGACCATGTCTCCGTGCAGCGTTCACGCGTGTCCGTGATTGCCGCACGGAGACATGTCCATTTTTTTCTGGCATCACTGATGTCCCACGGTGTGATCCGTGAGACACGTGCCAGAAAAAACGTGCTTTTAAAATAAATATCATTTTTACTCACCCGGCTCCAGCGATGTCCTCTGTCTGAGCCGGCTCATTACTGTCGCGCATATTCATGATGCACGACCAGGCGACCTGGAAGCAGCTGCTGCAGGGGTCAGCGGCAGCCGGATGCTGCACCACGGGAGCGATCAGCACCATGGAGGGCAGGAGCGGGCACAGGTGAGTTAATCTCTAAGTGCAATCACGGGCCACGGAGAATGGAGCCCGGATTGCACTTAGACAACCCACGTGTGCCGTGATTCACGGCACACGGAGGGACATGTGCGTGTTTTACACGCCGGTGAAAAACGTCAGTGTTTTTCACTGACGTGTGAAACGGGCCTAAGTCATATGAAAAGGCTTGTTAAAAGGCCACTTTTGACTTTTAGGATCGCTACTTCCAATAGGTGGCGCTAGAGTTTGTCTCCTTTCTGGAGAGACAATTTGAATATTTCCCAAGGGGACTTTGTAGCTAGAAGACCCCTCACTGGCAGCCAGACTGGTTTGTCAGGTCTACGCAAGGAGAATAGTTCTTCCCTGTGGTCCCCACTATAGTTTCTCATAAGCCAGATCAGATCCCATACTTTGCACTAACGAGGGGCAATCACCCCGAAACACTGTGTGTGCAAATTGGGGTTCTGATCTGGTATAAATCCTAAGGGGCACTTTGCACACTACGACATCGCAGGTGCGATGTCGGAGGGGTCATGTCAAAAGTGACCCACTTTCGGCGTCGCACTCGACATCGTGGTGTGTAAATCCTAGATGATACGATTAACGAGCGCAAAATCGTCGTAATAGTATCATCGGTGTAGTGTCTGGGTATTCCATAATTATGCGACTGCGATAGGTACGATGTTGTTCCTCGTTCCTGCGGCAGCACACATTGCTGTGTGTGAAGCCGCAGGAGCGAGGAACATCTCCTACCTGCGTCCTGCAGCTCACGCCGGCTATGCGGAAGGACAGAGGTGGGCGGGATGTTTACGTCCCGCTCATCTCCGCCCCTCCGCTTCTATTGGCTGCCTGCCGTGTGACGTCGCTATGACGCTGCACGACCCGCCCCCTTAATAACGAGGCGGGTCGCCGGCCAGAGCGACGTCGCAAGGCAGGTGAGTGCATGTGAAGCTGCCGTAGCGATAATGTTCGGTACGGCTGCTATCACAAGATATCGCTGCTGTGACGAGGGCGGGGACAATCGTGCTCGGCATCGCAAGCATCGGCTTGCGATGTCGTTGTGTGCAAAGTGCCCCTTAGTCATATGAAAAGGCAGAGGCCACTTTTAACTTTTAGTATTGCTACTTCCAATAGATGGCGCTTCAGTTTTTCTCCTTCTTGGAGAGACAATTTTCATGTTCTTTGTAATGTCTTATTTGCTATTAAAGTTTCCCTTTTATAGAGGTCCCTAAATGTGATGTGAAAAGAGCATCATGAAAAATTTCCCATAACCATGCCCCCTGTTTACAAGCCATGCCTTTTTGTTTACAATTCCTCCATGACCGTTTCCCATGAATAAGAGCAAGTCTGCTCGAAACGCGTAGACCGGCCTGTGTCTATGTTTTTAAACCTTTGTATGGAATAATAAAGTAACAATTTTATTGAAGATTTTTTGAGGATGCTGGCTTTATAAAACTTTGGACCACTTGCCCAAGACACGGCCTGTTTTTCTCCTTGCATCGCACCTGATTGAGACATCCTGAAATATCATATAGTGAGCTGATACTTTGTTCCTATTTTTGTCACATGATGAAGGAGCATCCAAGCAGCTAAGCACCCTTTTGTAAGCAATGTTTTCTGAGAAGTTTTAGGAAACTTCTATATACACCCGGAAGAGTGTATTTCAGGATAGTTGGTAGGTAGGGTCTTCATGAAATGAGTTATTATTGGCAGCTTTCCATCCCATATGCTGTCATGTAAGCACTACTACGTCAATGCCTTATTCTCCTGTACCATCCCAAGAAGGCATGATAGGCCTAGGTATGTGGCTGAACAATATATATAAGATTGATAGACATTAGTAGAAGGATAGAATACATTCCTACTCCCAAGTCAGAAAGAAGTACAGCTCTTAGGCAATAACTGCTGATCGAAGGCATTGTACCGAGACTCAGAAGAGGAAAGGCCTGAGAGTGTTAGGAACCGCAAAGGTCAGACAATGGACTGTGGATCACCTCTTCATGAGAAACTGTGATCAAATGAGGTTCAGAGTAACTGTGGAAGGCAGTGTAAGCTAGAAGAAGGAGCCATGGATCCAGAGATGGTCACAGGACATAGGCCTTAAAGCGTCTCTGAGAAGTGTGAGAGAATTCATGACTCTAAAAAGGGACTGTAGAGTTTGAAAGCCAGAGGATGTATTTCTGTGAGCTGAGAAACATTTCAGCCCGGTCAGTGAGAATGTATAATGACAACTGGTGGCACAATGTCCTATGGAGACTGTCTACCTATATTTTCTGTGCGTGTTGGTTAAAAGTATAATAGACCGGGGACATAATTGGACCCATGATCATTCAGGCTGCGGTAAAAACTCAACTTAAAGTGTGTGTGTTCATCAGTTTGACTAATCTCTCTAAGTGTGCGTGTAACCACCAAGCATGTGTCGCGGGCGGAGGGGTGGGAACGCCGCTCGTCTGGGATCGCTGGCGCTCGGGTCTGGTGCTTCTGCTCCTCGCTGGCTCGAGCACGGGGCCGGACCCGGGGCTCGAGCAGCGCCTCCTCGCCCACGAGTGAAAAGGGAGGTTTGTGGTGGGTATTTGGGATGTCGGTCGTGACACCACCCACAGGTTGTGGTGATGGTGGGCACCACCGCTGCTGGTGATGGGGGATCCCGGGAGCGATGGCGGAGAGCAGCTAAGGTGTTGATCCCTCCGTGGGTAGGGACTGTTGGTCCCGGGGCCCCGGTTGGGGAGTAGGGAGGAGGTATAGGTGCAGGTGCCGAGGCGGGGAGGCAGCGTGGGCGCGGGTGCAACGTTGCGGTGCAGCGCGGTGCCGGATGGCACTGTTGTACTCACTCAGACACAGAAGGACAGAGCCTCTGGTAAACCAAATGGCTGGATGCACGGGGCCCAGAGCCGGCTGCGGTGTTCTCACTCTCCCTGGACGGGTTGATGGTGGCTGTCGTTTTCCTGCACCTGTGTAAGTGTATTTGACTCCTATGGCTTCCCACGGGTAGTCCGCTCCCCGGCGTGTACGTGTCTGGAGAGCCCGTTTGCCCGCAGGCGCTGACCCTTGGATCTCTGGCCCTTGGCGGTGGCACTTATCCGGACGGGTTGGGCTGTTGCCTTCTGACGGGACGTAGGTGGGAATGAACCCCTGAAGTCCAGACTGCAATCAGATAACGAGATCGCTAGCGATGTCGCAGCGTGTAAAGCACCCTTTTCACTGATTTTACAAATATAAATCCATTTAGTTTAGAAAGTGTCCACCATATTCTACAGTGGTGCTACCTTATACACACTCCTACCATTTTGGCTTGGCTTTATTTCAGTTATTTCAGTGTGTTCAAAATAAAAAAAGATGTTTAATAGGGTTTTTTTATAAAGATTAAGGAGAGTATTCGTCAACCTTCTGCACTTGAAGGGAACGGTGCCAGTGATGTTATGATCCCACCACCTGCTGAAAAAGTGGGTATGGTGGGGAAGTATAGTAGATGCGGCCAATGCTAATGAACGTGACATGTGCATGATACCTGTCCATCATGTATGCACTTATGCAGGTGTATGCGGTAGTATCATAAATGGACTTTGGCGCATAACCCCTTTTCAAAGGATTGTCTAAGACTTTACGAGAATGGCTTAGCAGCAGGGAATCCTGAAATTACGAATATTTTTTTAAATTGCCTTCGTCTGGCTTCATCAGTCCATGCAAATATTTGAAAAGCAGAAACTATTCTAGAAAAATACGGGTTGTATCTACATACTTGAAGTTTTTTCCATCTTTCCCCCTTACCTGCATGTTCTTACAGATCTCCTGATACCACACTACACATGAATTTACATCCCCCCCATTACTAATTACTTCCTTACAGTTCCATGTTTAGGACTTTCCCCTGACTCACCTATTTGCTAGAATACCCTTCCACCTGTCAACTTTTCACGACGGATTGTTTTTTTTATGACAGACTTTAAATTCCAATGTGAAGGAAATGGACATATATAAGTTCCAGTGAAAGGGATGGTAAAGTCACCTCCATAGGATGATGACCGATATATCCTGGCTATGGCTGCAGGTGCAAAGACAGACAAAATAAATCCTCTTCTGAGAAAAGACTACATGTTCTCCTAATATGAAATCCAAGACACTTGACCACTGTACAACAGAGGCAACACGTACAAATAAAATCTGATATTCCAGAGCAACAATTTGAAGGTGTTATCTACTACTAGGACAAGCCCTTCTGATTTAATTTGTTTACTCTAGTTACAATAAAAGACCCTGTACTCACGTCCCGTTGTGGTGCCATTCCAGCATTGTCGGTAATCGTGGTTCTGGGCTAACGTGACATAATGACATCACGTGAGCCCCACGTCCAACCACCGCCGACTTCGCTCTCACCCCGCCTTCGGACCAAATGAGTTACTCAACAGGAAGTGACACTGTGGCTATCACTCACTTCCTGTTGATTGCTCATTTGGTCTGAAGACATGGTGAGAGAAATCATCAGCGATTAGACGCCATGGTTGCGTGACGTCACAATGTTATGTGAGCCCTGAACCGCGATCACTGGAAAGGCGACAGAACGGTACGTGAGTATAGGGTTTTTTATTTTAACTAAGGTAAACAAGTGGAATCAGAAGGGGTTGCCCTAGTAGTGGACAACTTCTTTTAATTGACAACTCAGAATATAGAAGCGGAAGCTTACAATTTATGAAGAAGTAGGGGTGATGCAGAGGATGTTAGTCCACATTCTTCACCAGCCCATGAACATCACTGAGGTTTCCTCTATATGCACTTTACATATCCCAGATGTGCGATTCCCACATCAACAACAAGCAATTAATCTGTACATTTTGTTCATCTAGATTCGCCTTTGCTTGTTATTTTTAGACTGATAATAAGTTCATGTAGACTGTGTGAGGTTTGTATTTTCTGCAAATGAAACAAACGTCATGATGGCTGCTCTACAAAGAAATAGGTTAAAGTATTAGACCTACAGTGTAGACGGGTGTCCTTTTGTTAAGTGATAAGCTGAATGAATCATTGATGTCGCCCTGACTCAAGGATATTCATCTGATCTTGTTTTCACACTTAGGTGAAGTTATGTACCACATTTCCCACTAAAACTTTCAATGCTGTAGATAAAAATATGTGTATGTATATCTTATGTGTATATATACATATACTATAAAACGCAATGGGCAGACAAAATTGGCCAATTAGGTCACAAATACCACTTATAGCATTAGTAGAGGTCCTCTCCAATTTAGTACTCTTATCTATTCACTAGAAAGAAAGCCATGGAACCCATAAGGTGGAGGGGCGACATGACTAGAGGGAAGGGAAGGAGTGATGGGGTTAATGGAAACAGGAATGGTTTGTTTATAAGGCAGAATAAAAGGGATTGGTGGGTAGGAGGAGTTCCCTGGAGGAAGAGGTGGGACAGTTGAGGGGTGTAAGTAAAGGACTTTGACTTACCCCCTCTCTCTTGACTTCCGGATATGGAACGATCTGACTGGAGAGGTTCCTATAAGGTGTCAGGACGTCACCTTCTATTTCTCCATGGAGGAGTGGGAGTATTTAGAAGGACACAAAGATCTGTACAAGGACGTCATAATGGAGGTTCCCCAGCCCCTCACATCACCAGACTTCCGGATATGGAACGATCCGGACGTGCGACAGGATGGCTGCTACCCGGGAGCAGCGGATTCATCATGGCAGTGCACGGGCCCCTGGCAGCGCGGTCCCACGCCTTGGCTGCTGGGGGTTAACCCGTTGGCACTTTCCCCTCGCTCCCCTGTCAGCTGCGGGCGGCGTCCCCCCTCCCTCATATCTCAGGTACTTGCCGTGTGCGGGGGGAGCGAGGAGGAGATGCGAGAGCCCCTTCGGGGACCCTCCGCGGTAGGACGTGGGCAGGGCAGTACTCAGCTGCTGCTCCGGCCGCGGGAGGAATCTCCGTCCGGGCCGCGGCAGCCGGGAGGGGGGCGTGGCTTGTCTGCGGCCTATTTCCGGTCCGAGCCGCGGCCTGGATTGCTGGATGCGGCGGCTCCCGGACGGGGAGAGCGCCCGGCGGTGACAGAGGCCAGCTTTACCCCTCGCGGACGGTGGGGGGGGGCCGCGGAGCTGCAGCCAGTGGTGGGTCCGGCACCAGGGCAGGCGGGCCTGGGGCGACGGGTGCCCAGGAGGCGTCGGTGAGTGGGGGTGACGGCAGGGGCCCTGCGGTTTCTGCTTGGTCACCCAGATCAGGTTGCAGCTCCCGGCCGCGGCGGTCTCCCCCAGGAGGGGGAGGGCCCAGCAGACAGAGGCTTTCATGGGGCCCAGGAGGGCTGGATGCGGCGGCTCCTGGCCAGGAGAGCGCCCGGCGAGGACGGAGGCCAGCGTTACCCCCCTTCCCCCGTGGGTGGAGGGGGGGTGGCCGGGGGGCTGCAGCCAGCAAGGGGTCCGGCACCAGGGCAGGCGAGCCTGGTGCGACGGATGCCCGGGAGGCGTCGGTACGTGGGGGTGACGGCGGGGACCCTGCGGTCCCCGCCTGGTCACCTAGAGCAGGCGTGCAGCTCCCGGCAGCGGCGGTCTCCCCCAGGGGGGCGAGGACCCGGCGGACGGATGCCTTCTGGGCCCAGGTGGGCAGGAGGCTGGCGGCTCTGGATGGGAGTCTGCTGGCAGCGGGTCGGGCCACAGGTACCCCCTGTCCTTGCAGGCAGCAGGGGGGGGTCGGGCCAGAAGATGAGGCCCGCGGTGGCAGCCCGTGGGTCGGGACGGTTTCCGGGGTTGTCGCCGCGGGACAGAAGATGGAGCTTGGAGGATGGTGCCCACGCGGCGTACCAGGAGGACGGCCGTGGTGGTGGCAGCGCTTCGGCGGCGTCTGCATTACATGAGCCAGAGGCGGTCGGCTCCAGCGAGGAGGAGGAGGAAGCAGCGACGGAAGAATCAGACGTCTGGATGGCGTGACTTTTATTCCAGGATACGCCGGGTCGCGGTCGGGTGAGACGGCCGTGGATTCGGCAGGGTTGGGGCGCAGTTGGTGGGGGGGGGCGGCTGCGGACACGGCAGCGCCGAGTGGGTTTGTGTTTTGACAAGGTATGGGGTTTACTGCAGTGGTGTATACGGTTGTGGAGAGTGCGCATGCACCGCCGGCGGCATGGACGGGATCGGTGGTTAGTAGGCGCAGGTGCGGCAGGCAGAGTGAGGGCGCATGAGGCGGCAGGGGAGCATTTTCGGGCAGAGGCGGCAAGGGCTGTGACAGAGTGAGTGGTGAGGAGCAAAGAGGGGGATGAGGTGGTGCATTGGGCTGACAGTGGTCAAGTGTGAGAGTTATGGGTGCTTCAAAGGCCCCGCTGGGGGGGGGCTCACTTGCTGGAGGATGTGAGGGATAAGATTTGAATGGGGGAACGTGTAGCAATAGTTTCGCTGCTCCCCCTGGAACAGTTTCACCTGGATTAGGTTAAGCCAAGTGATTCCAGGAAGGATAAGTAGAGGGAGGGGAGCGCCGGTGGAGGCTCACCCCTCGTACATTTGCAACGTGGCTGCGGGCATTTGCGTTTTTGGCAAGGGTATCGGGGGAAGGAATTGGGTAATTGGTTCGGCATGGTTCGGTTATATGGATCCATTTGGGGTGGCTTGTTTAGGTCATATGGCGGTTTAGTCTGGCTTCAGTACGCCGTGTAATTTCAGCAAGGGAAGGTGTTGCGTGCCAGTATGCGGTAGGAGCATACGGGCACATCCTTATGGCTGCAGTGGATGGCGGCTCCTAGTCAGCCCCCCCCTTTTGGGGGGTAGTTGGCTGTTCGGGGCGTGGAACCCCGGCGACACGGTCGATGAGGGTTTTTTGGGGGGAATAGAATGATGGGTGGTGCAGATTTGGTGCGGACGGTTGTCTTAAGCATACGTGTTGGGTTGTGGTAAGGAACATAGTAATTCTGCGTCTTTCTATTTATATTGGTGGATCTTTGCCTCCTTATTGGAAGTTTGTGCTGGGCTAGGGGACACCTGGTGGTTGTCAGTGGAAAGAGGGGTCAGGACGTGGCTTTGGGCAGGATGGGTGGGCCATTCGGGGCCCTCCTTGTCATGATTGGGTTTCTCTGTTGGTGGGTAGTGCCGGAAATGAGCTGTATATAGATGTATATATTTCGGCTTGTTCAAAACGTATCTTATCTGGAGGAGTCATCGGTGTATGCCTGCTTGGCTCCAGAATTGTCGGCGGTTTATTATGTGTCGTTGGACAGAGGGTGGGATTTGGTAAAGGCGGTGAGCCGTGGAGCATTGATGGCAAAGGTGGATTTGGAGGCGGCATTTAGGTTGTTACTGGTCCACCCTGCTAGCTAGCAGTTCTGGTGCTGCGGTGGGGAGGGGAGTTATTATTATGCTGATCGGTGGGGGCTAATGGGTTTTGTCCCATTTTATGTTCCGTTGGGGGCGGTTATTTCTTTGTGGAGTGGTTTGTGCGTGGTGTGTCCCAGCTTACACCTCTTATTCATTATAGGTTGATTCTCTTTACATCGGGTTGGCGGGTTGATGATTCGTTGAGGTTGTTTGTTTCATTGCAGATGGTGGTGGATACTCTTTTGGGCCTGTTGGCGCAGGCGAAGACTGAGGGTCCAACGCCAGTGATACAGTTTGTGGGGGATAAAGTTTGATGTTATGGTCAGAGAGGTAGGATTCGTGGGTAATGGTGTGGTCCTATGGGCTGCGATAGAGGCAGTTAGGTCAGCTAAGACGGTGCGGTTTCAGGCAGTGCAGTCTTTGCAGGGGCGGTCGAACCACGGGTGCAGAGTTACGCCGCTGGGGGGCGTGTCTGCTGGACGGCTGGCGATGGCTGCGCCAAGGGTGCAGCCATCGGATCATTTGTGTGTGGTCACGAAGGAGATCAATGACGATCTGATGGTGTAGGAGATTTTTTCTTACGGCGATTTAGTGGCCGCGGATTGTGGCTGGGTAAGGTGGTGCCTGATGGAACGTAGCTGCGGTACTCGGATGCAGCGGGTCCAGTTGGTTTTCTGGTTGGGCATTGTGGGGTAGCGCTTCCAATCGGTGGTAGTAGTCGGGTTGGGGAGGTTGGCAGTTTTTCCAAGAGGAAGGTGTGCTGTCATTCTGACTATCAGTTGGTGGAGAATTCGATTAATAGTTGGTTTGCTAATCCTGGGGCCAAGGGTGGCGTACTTGCGACAGTTGGTTTCGCAATTGTATGCGTTTAAAAAAAAAAAAAAAAAATGGTATGCGTGGCGCAACCAGTACTGGGGTTCGCCAAGGGAATAGCAGCTGCTTTGTTTCCTTCCAGTTCTGCAGGTCTCGGGAGTTGAGGCCGCGTAACAGACGAGGTGGGCACGGTGTGTCCTGAGGGCTTGTGGAGTCTGGTGTGGCTGTGTTGGGGAGCGGCTCGGTGCCCAGTGACTGAGGTTATTTGGGGCTGATATCCAGAAGTGTGGGTGGTGCGGATAACGTTGTTTGGGACAATGTGTGAGGAAGGCCCGGTGGAGTATTTGGTGGGGGCGTTGGCAGTGGTGATTAACGGTTTTCAGGCTGCTAGGCCGGCGTCAGCAGTGGAGCAGAGGGTGGCGGCTGTGGCTGTCTTGTTGAGGATTAGATGTGGAGAGATGTTTTCGCAGGATCTTAGTGCGCGGCAGGCCTTGAAGGGTTTGGTCGTAAGGGTGTGAGGCAGCGGGATACAAGGGTCCGTCTCCGTTGTTTTGTGGCAGCGTTTGGTGAGTGGTTTGTGGTGGCTATGTTCATCTGAGCACGAGCAGGTTTTGTTTCCCTTGTCCAAAACGGTTTGTGTTAGCCTTTTGGGAGGCTTTGAGATTGTGGGGTTGGTCAGCCCATCTACGGTTAGGAGCGGAGGTTGGATGTTGGAGGATGTGTCCGAGGTGGTGCAGTGGGTTGAGCGCCGGCTTTGTCGCTCACCGAATCAGATTAGGCGGGTGGTGAAGGTTGGTGTTGTTATACGCGGTCCCGGGTGCGGAATTTATGTTGTGAGGACGCCCAGGATCATTATTGTGTCGCGTTTGTTAAGGTACCATTTTGTGGCAGCGCTGCAGACTGGATTGCAGGTGGCGGGGGTGGGCGCCCGGAATACTACGGGTCGTCTTCCTTCTGGATTGGGCTTCCACGGAGGCCCCTCGGTGGGCTCAGAAAAGGGGTGGTGAGAAGTATTGGGAGGTGGGAGTCCTCTTGTTTCGGTGTTACGTTGGCCTCAGTTGTTATCGGGTTAAGGCCAATGGGGGCGTTTGAGTCTTTTGGGAGTGGAATGGGTTGGCGTAACAGGTTGGTGTTATCTGTGGGTTTATAACCTCTGGGTTTTGTGGTGAGGGTGTGCCTCATTTGGATATTTGGGCATTCGTTGGTTCTCGGGGCCTCGACGGTCTGAGGCTCGCCCAAATTTTGCCAGTGGGGTCTGGACGGGTCGATGGTACTGGTCCAGTGAGTGGGAGGCAGCGATTAGGTATCTCGAGAAGTTATTTATGAATGTTTAAAAAAAAAAAAAAAAAAATTGTTGGTTTGTTGCATTGTGGAAGACATACCCGGGCTTAATCGTGGGGTAGTTTTTGATAGTGTGACCGGTTTGGAATGGCGTGTGGCTTGTGCGGTAGGCAGTATCAATCGAGCCTTTATTGGGGGGCGGCGCCTAAAGTTGGTGGCGCTGAACTGGTGGTTTTGGTGATGCGATGGGGGTGCATCTTAACGTTCTTGGTGCTGTTTGTGGACGCTGGGATTGCGTGGAGGTGTGGTACAAGCTTTTGGTGTGTGGCGGGTCCAGGCCACGTAAGGAGTCACGTGCCCTGTCCTGTGGCGGGGGGTAGGTCTGGTCCAGAGGCGGTTGAAGGCAATGGTAACTGGACAGAGAGACACCATCTTGGTATGGTGGCTCCAGGTTCCGGGATGTTGCAGGCACGGGGTTCTGCAAAGTTGGAGGGTTAATCCGTAGGTGATTAATACCTCATCTCTGGGTCGGTGTGTTGCGGCCAGGGATACTGGGGTGAGAAGTGGTTCCTGGACTGGGCCTACTCAGGGTTGTATATTTACTGTATTGGTTACTGTGTTACCTATTGTTATTTGTTGGGGTCGCCCGTTGGACGGCGCCCCCTTGTGTTAGTATGTAATTAATAGGTAATAAAGGCTGCTGTGGCCAATTTTAAACCAAGTCACATGCAGTTCGTGTATTATTTACAGATGGTATTGGTGGGTAACACACATACAGCACGACTGGAGAATCCTTCCTCAATGGTCAAGAAAGCCATGGAACCCATAAGGTGGAGGGGCGACATGACTAGAGGGAAGGGAAGGAGTGATGGGGTTAATGGAAACAGGAATGGTTTGTTTATAAGGCAGAATAAAAGGGATTGGTGGGTAGGAGGAGTTCCCTGGAGGAAGAGGTGGGACAGTTGAGGGGTGTAAGTAAAGGACTTTGACTTACCCCCTCTCTCTTGACTTCCGGATATGGAACGATCCCCGCCCACCCTCCCTTGTGTTTAATACCGAGGGGAATTTTGTCTGGGTTGTTTCTTTGTCACAGCAGCGGGGGGTAGGTCTGGTCCAGAGGCGGTTGAAGGCAATGGTAACTGGACAGAGAGACACCATCTTGGTATGGTGGCTCCAGGTTCCGGGATGTTGCAGGCACGGGGTTCTGCAAAGTTGGAGGGTTAATCCGTAGGTGATTAATACCTCATCTCTGGGTCGGTGTGTTGCGGCCAGGGATACTGGGGTGAGAAGTGGTTCCTGGACTGGGCCTACTCAGGGTTGTATATTTACTGTATTGGTTACTGTGTTACCTATTGTTATTTGTTGGGGTCGCCCGTTGGACGGCGCCCCCTTGTGTTAGTATGTAATTAATAGGTAATAAAGGCTGCTGTGGCCAATTTTAAACCAAGTCACATGCAGTTCGTGTATTATTTACAGATGGTATTGGTGGGTAACACACATACAGCACGACTGGAGAATCCTTCCTCAATGGTCATGAATCCTGTAAATTCCTTGGCCTGACATTTCACTGCATTACATGGCCGGCCAAATGATTTTACAGAGGACCTGTTCATCATTACAAGATGCCACAATAATACTATGTGCTGGCTCCCATGATCCTCATCAATTATGTTAGATTATAGAACTCCCTGGACTACTCCCAGCTTTATGTGACAGGCACAGGCAGTAGTCTTCTAGACGGCCACCCAACAGTTCCCTATACCCTTCCTATTTGTGTAGGGATAGGCCTGTCAATCACGGAGAGACTGACATGGGTGGGACCAGAGGAGATCTGTCCAGTATATGCATCTTCCCATGCGTAAAAGGGTGGTTCACCCATATTTTTTTATTGTCTAGCTTGAAACTATATTGAGAAACAATGTTTCTCTCAAATACCTTATGTTGGCAATAGTGCCTGTGACCGCTGTTCCCCGCTCCGGTGACATCACGTCAAGTTCCGCACACGTCACATCCCTGCGGCCGGCTGCAGTCTTCCTGACCCACTGAGCTGTGGGCGGTGTTTCACCGCTTGTCAGAGCTCAGCGCGTCTCCTGCTTGCAGCGTTCTGCTGTGAGGGAGGAGGTAGGAGGGAGGAGGAAAGAGGGAGCAGATGGGCTGTGACGAGCGGTGAAACACCGCTCACAGCTCAGTGAGTCAGGAAGATTGCAGCCGGCCGCAGGGATGTGACGTGTGCGGAACTTGACGTGACGTCACCGGAGCGGGAAACAGCGGTCTGCAATAGCGCCTCTCACAGGCACTATTGCCAACACAAGGTATTTGAGAGAAACATTGTTTCTCAATATAATATCGAACTAGACAATAACAAATATGGGTGAACCACCCCTTTACTGGTATGAGCCATAGGAGATCTGCCCAGCATTTTCTTCTCTTGTGGAGAAGTATATGCTGGGCAGATCTCCTGTGGCTAACACCATTAAGAATGTGGAGATATGCCCAACGTACATTTCTCACTAGACTTAATGGAATGAAGCAGAGGAGATCTACCTTGTGTATGTGTGGTGCCCCTGAGGCTTCAGTCGCCACAGAGGTACTGCACCTCATCCAGAGGTATGGTATTCCATCCAGGGTATGGAGGAGGTCATCCACCGGTTCACACAAAACACAACACTCTCACTCAGCAACACCTCATCAGGCATGGCAAGGGCATATAATACCCGAAGCCAGGCCGGGGGTTTAGGAGTGAGTATACACTGTAGTGAAGTGTGGAGAAAGTAGAAGAGAGTTGGAAGGAGCAGTGGAGGAGGAAAGACCTATGGTTAGGAGCTGGCACCGCTCGACAAAGGCACAAGGCACAAGACAGAAGGGGTCCCAGAGAGCATGGGAAGTGAACATCCTCCTGTGGCCTTGTTACACATACAAACTTTGGGTGGAAGAACTTGGCTGCAAATAGGGGACTGCCTAGGCTAGAGGAGAAGAACCTACGTACTCCGCTAGTAAAACCAGCGGCCGAGGTGACTGCAACCACCAAGGCCAGGACTGCACACGAGTTCGTGACCCCAAGGGACCAAGGGATAGAGCTTCACGCCACCCAAAAAGGTCCACGGGCACCAGCTCAGGGCTCTGTGTGTGAGGACGCAAAGCAGGAGGGAGAAGCAAGCGCAAGAAGACGGCCAGGGGAGGTACACATAAGAAAGGTGCACCGGACTCGACCTCCAAACTACCTCACAGTGAAACCCCAGCACTCCAAAAGCGGTCACTGGCATGTCGTGTCACCTGGGAACCTGTTACAGTGATTAAAAACCTTGAGACTGCATCCCTGTGTCGCTCCATTATTCACCTGCACCACCGCCATTGACTCGCCCACCCCAGGGCTATGGGACACCCGGTGCCGGGCCGGACTAGTCCGGGGGTCGTCAGTGGTGGCGGGGCCCGACTCCGTGGCCCTGGTGGGTGTCAATTAAAATATAGCTGGTGACTTGGGGGTGAATAAAGTTTGTGTTCGTGACGCCACCTGTGGTATGCGGCTATTAAGCCGCCGCTGCTGTATGAGGCCTCCGGGTTGATGGAATGGCAGCAATGATGGTACTGCTCCCCACAGGTGGAGCGGTGCCCCGGGGCACAGTTGGTGCTTGTAAATGTCTATGCAGAGAAATGAGGCAACACCAGGGGTGCAGTTTCAAGGGCTTTACTCACAGTTCTTGTCAAGGCCTGCAGGAGCCTTTGGACTGCTGGGACCACCGTCAGGGACCTCCGCCGATCTCGGGTAGATCTGGGGATAAATGCCAGGGCACCCCTCTAATTGTGTCCCTTTCTCAGCTGACTTCTTAAACCTTGCCTTTGTAGGATGGACCTGGCTCGGCCTCCACAACAGCCTCCGGGCTGGGAGCTCGCCTGTTGGTTACTTGCCCCCTTTCTAGAGGTTCTGCTGTGGGCTGTGGCCCTGGGAGTTTGCAACTTTCCCTGGGCCTCGGTTTTTACTGTTGGAGATGATTTTTCACTCCTCCGGTTTCTAGGGACCGTCCCCTGTTGCAGCTTGATCCCTCCACCGATGTTCTTGTGGAACAGGCCACCACAGCTCACAAGCTATCCGTGGCCCTGGAATCCTTTCTCTTCCTCTGCTTGGTGTCACCTGGACCCTCAGAGTCCCAGGTTCTTCACCAGGAAGCGTCACTTTCTTCTTCTTAGCTCCTGACTGACTAGAGCTTCCTTACTCTCTCTCCTTCTCCTCTGCCTCCCGCAGACCTCCTCCTCCTTCTCCCCTCACTCTCAGACCACTCAAACTTGACCTTCCTTTCTCTGTCTGCTCTCTGGTGGCTCCTCCCACCTCCCCAGTTGCTAAGCTGTACCCTATAGGAGCAGGGATGGGTCTTACGACCCCTCCCAGCATGCAGCATGGGAGGGTTGCTGCCACTCTCCCTGGTCCCAGTGTGTACCTAACAATGGGTGTAGTGTAGATTTGCCTGGGGACCTGGCATGTACCCCTTTCCTTACCCAGGATGGGACATCACACCTCTGGATGGGGTGCAATGTCTCTGTGGCGACGGAAGCCTCAGGGGCGCCACACTCCCCCACAGCGAATCCCAGCACGTCCTCGGGCTGAAACAATAAAAACAGTGGTAGAAACTGCAAAATTTTTGTTATGCATGCATAAACAGTAAAACTTTTCTTCCCTTTATGGGAGGCACATATTCTTGAACGCTGCAGGAAATTAAAATAACTTTAGAGACTTTTTAAACTAGGGCAGACCAGCCACATTACGTCCAGTGGCCTGGTTACACATCAACATACTTCATATATAAACACATGTAACGGCGGACCACTTTCAAGTCCAGTGGCCCGGTAACACATTAACAGTGGGAGGGTTGACATCTTCGAAAAGCACAAAGGGGCAGAACATTCAGGAAGAGTGACGTCTTCAAAAAGAACATAGGGGCTGCACAGAAGGGAAAATCTTCAGAAAGGATGAGGGGCAGACAGGGTCTATTTACAGTTCAGTTCTTCCTTTTTCTTTTCTTACTTCAATGGCTGGGGTCCTGCTTTGGCAGGGCCCTGGGTAGCAGGTAGGCCATGGAGATCCGGGTCTGCGTCTCCTGCGTGGCTGTAGCAGGCCTGCTGCAAGATGCTGCAGCCTGGGCCTGCTCTGAGGTAGTGCTGCTGGCTTGCATAGGGTTACTGGCTGGCGTGGGGCTGCTGGCTTGCAGGGGGTTACCAGCCGTACGGCGCCACTCTGGCTGTTCTGGGGCTGCCTCCTCCCGGAGCTCCCGCTCTCGCTGGAACTGCTCCAGCCGACGTGCACAGGCGACCTCGGTTGCAAGCAGGGTCTCAACAGGGTGCAGGGGACGAGCCAGTCCCAGGTCGCAGACCGGAGCGGGATTCCAATTCACCCCCGGTGAGCACGCGGCCAGCAGGTCGATAGGAGGGCTCGGCACGGGGCCTACCAGGTCATCGGGGCCCGCGGGGATCAGGGAGTCTTCTGCACTGCCGGGGACTGCTGGGGCAGCTGGGGCCGCTGGGGCCTTGGCGCGGTTAGCGGACACCTCCTGCAGGCCTGCAGAAGGGCTGGGCGGTGGCGCTCCATGGTGCCCTGGGTCTGGACGGACAGGGGCGGCATACAGCTTACCCGGGTGGGCTACGACGGCCTGCTCTCGATGGCCCACCACCTCGGGTGCCGCCCGTTCCTCCTCGGCACGCTCGATCTGCTTCTACACCTCCGCTCTGACTCCGCTCAGCCTCCGGGTAAGCAGCTCCACTTCCTCACGGAGCAGGTCCAGCAGGGGATCTGCCTGTCGGCTCCCTGGGACGCTTGGCTGCAGGTGCTCGGCCATGCTCCCTGCCGGGTTCTTGCTTGCTGCTGCTCTGCTCGGGTGCTCGACCACACCACTCGGCTGCACCCTTCTCTCCGCTGGAGACGGGGCCGGGGGCTGTACCAGTGCCTGACGCCAGACTGGCACCCAGCCCATCACAGCCGGCACTGCTCCGCTTACGATCAGGTACATTCTTGCACTTGCCTGGTCTGGCATTTAAGGTTGCTTTGCCAGCCAGTTTCTCTAGGTGCCATGCCTTCTTCTTCTGCTCTCCATAGCGGGCACTGTTTCACGCTCTTTCTCTAGACAAGGGGGCGGGGCTTATTTTCGCGCCCTTTCTTCAGGCACGCTCCCCTTCTTCCCGCTCTCAGCAGCGCTAATGGCGGCGGTTTCCACAAAAAAAACACAGTCTTTTCAAAGGCGCACAGTACCCGGTGGGACCGGGCACGAAATCCTGTTCGTGACGCCAAAGTTGACTCGCCCACCCCAGGGCTATGGGACACCCGGTGCCGGGCCGGACTAGTCCGGGGGTTGTCAGTGGTGGCGGGGCCCGACTCCGTGGCCCTGGTGGGTGTCAATTAACATATGGCTGGTGACTTGGGGGTGAATAAAGTTTGTGTTCGTGACGCCACCTGTGGTATGCGGCTATTAAGCCGCCGCTGCTGTATGAGGCCTCCGGGGTGATGGAATGGCAGCAATGATGGTACTGCTCCCCACAGGTGGAGCGGTGCCCCGGGGCACAGTTGGTGCTTGTAAATGTCTATGCAGAGAAATGAGGCAACACCAGGGGTGCAGTTTCAAGGTCTTTACTCACAGTTCTTGTCAAGGCCTGCAGGAGCCTTTGGACTGCTGGGACCACCGTCAGGGACCTCCGCCGATCCCGGGTAGATCTGGGGGTAAATGCCAGGGCACCCCTCTAATTGTGTCCCTTTCTCAGCTGACTTCTTAAACCTTGCCTTTGTAGGATGGACCTGGCTCGGCCTCCACAACAGCCTCCGGGCTGGGAGCTCACCTGTCGGTTACTTGCCCCCTTTCTAGAGGTTCTGCTGTGGGCTGTGGCCCTGGGAGTTTGCAACTTTCCCTGGGCCTCGGTTTTTACTGTTGGAGATGATTTTTCACTCCTCCGGTTTCTAGGGACCGTCCCCTGTTGCAGCTTGATCCCTCCACCGATGTTCTTGTGGAACAGGCCACCACAGCTCACAAGCTATCCGTGGCCCTGGAATCCTTTCTCTTCCTCTGCTTGGTGTCACCTGGACCCTCAGAGTCCCAGGTTCTTCACCAGGAAGCGTCACTTTCTTCTTCTTAGCTCCTGACTGACTAGAGCTTCCTTACTCTCTCTCCTTCTCCTCTGCCTCCCGCAGACCTCCTCCTCCTTCTCCCCTCACTCTCAGACCACTCAAACTTGACCTTCCTTTCTCTGTCTGCTCTCTGGTGGCTCCTCCCACCTCCCCAGTTGCTAAGCTGTACCCTATAGGAGCAGGGATGGGTCTTACGGCCCCTCCCAGCATGCAGCATGGGAGGGTTGCTGCCACTCTCCCTGGCCCCAGTGTGTACCTAACAATGGGTGTAGTGTAGATTTGCCTGGGGACCTGGCATGTACCCCTTTCCTTACTCAGGATGGGACATCACACCTCTGGATGGGGTGCAATGTCTCTGTGGCGACGGAAGCCTCAGGGGCGCCACACCATCTCCTACTACTACCCTCATCCGCCCTGGGGCCCAGCTCTGCCTGAGGAGAGCTGCACCATCTAAGCTAACTTGCCGCATAGCACAGGTTGCGTCATGAATAAACTGTCATCATCCCCTTCCTATTTGCTAAACGACACCGCCGGGGTCACGGAGACAGGCCTAGCCACCGTGGCGCCCCAGGAGCAGAACCGCTGCCTGGTAACGAGTCACCCAAGGCCCCGGTGCGGGTGTGTCATATGTATGCTCCTCCTCAGGCTTCATACCATGAGCCAGAGGAGATCTACCAGCATAGGTTTCTTCACAGGCTTAATGACTTGGGCCAGAAGAGATCTGCCCAACATAGGTGTCTTCACAGGCTTAATGACTTCAACTAGAAGAGATCTGCCCATTATACGCTTCTCACAAGGCTCAATGACATGCTTTTGCTAGTAGGTTTAAGTCACCTGTGATGGTGATGCAAGTGAATTAGGCCAGGTTTTACAGCACATCAAAACTTTATGATTCCAGCAGAAAGACAACCTGTCATCAGTTTATTGTTAGATTACTCTTCTATCAAAAAGACATTGTTGAAAAGTTCAAAACAACAAAGTTTAAACCCCTAAGAAATGTAAAAGTATGCTGCATATGGATTTATTCCCATGTTATATTTAACTGGTCCTAAAAATATCTAACAATGTGGCAATGGCATGTTGCCTTGTCATATTACTACAGTAGCCAATCATTAACCTTAGTGGTGAGGTGTCGACCCCACTGACATGCAGTGATATAACTAAAGTACAATGGGCCCTGATGTAAGATTTGGACTTGGGCCCCCCTGCATGTTGGTCAGAGTCTCCCCCTCCCCCATGTTGATCAGACATATGGGCTCTTGTAGCTTTGTAAATCCTATAAAGATGTGTGTTTCTCCCCCCCTTCATTATGTAGTATTACTCCCCATCCTGGACCCCTTCCAGATATATACAGTATGTCCCCCATCCTAGGCTCTTCCAGGTATATATGTCCCCCATCCTAGGCTCTTCCAGGTATATATGTCCCTCATCCTGGGCCCCTTCCAGATGTATATGTTCCCCATCCTTGTATATATGTCCCCTCAACCTGTTATATATGCCCATCCTCCTTGGAAATGTATACCCCATTCTGGAATATATGTCCCCCATCCTGATGTATCCCCCATTCTTTGTATATTCCTTGTATAGATGTCCTCCATACTGGTGTATGTGTCCCATATCCCGGGCTCCATCCTGGGATGTATGACCTCATCACAGGCCCCATCCTGGTTATATATGTCCTCCATCCTGGAATATATATGACTCCCATCCTCATATGTCCCTCATCCTGGTATATATGTCCCTGTCCCACATCCTGTGCTACATCTTGGTGTGTATCTATATATATATATATATATATATATATATATATATATATATATATATAAAATCTCCCCTCCCCTTTCAGGTATAGATGTCCCCATCCTGAGTTCCTTCCTGGTATATATGTCTCCATCCTGCGTCTGATGCATTAAAGAAAAAAAAAAAACACCCTACTAACGTTACTCTGCATCCGTGGGTGGCATCCTCCTCTGTGGCCGATGCAGAGGCTGGCAATTTACATTGGTGTGCCTGCTATGACTTCACTGCCATGTGACACCAGTGCCTGGCACGTCAGTGTCAGCTCCCAGACTCTGATTGGCAAACAACTTATCTTGCAGTGCAGGATCCCGGCGGGTCTCTGCACTACAATACACTGCAACTGAATATGCATCCTTAGAAGCATGTATAGCTGAAGTAGGCGCTGGGGCCCCCTCCACCCCCGGGCCTGGTCATGCTCTCTGAGACTTGGTTCATTACACCTTTGCTGTCATTGCCCTTAGCAGTTGCAAAAATACAGTACACATACAGTATATGCAGTATATACACAAGATGGATAATGAATGCCTTCTGCTGCATCCCCTCCTCCGATCCCCCAGGCTGACAGCTAATCTTCAAATCAGACAAGCCAAATGTATGTTGACTCTGCAGAGAACATTTGAACATCTGTTTACTGACAAATCTGTTAAGGTGGTGTCACACATAGCGACGCAGCAGCGATCACGACCAGCGATCTGACCTTATCAGGATCGCTGCTGCGTCGTTACATGGTCGCTGGTGAGCTGTCAAACAGGCAGATCTCACCAGCGACCAGTGACCAGCCCCCAGCTAGCAGCGACGCGTGGAAGCGTAATAAAGGTGGTGTCACACATAGCGACGACGACAACGACGTCGCTGCTAAGTCACCATTTTCTGTGACGTAGCAGCGACGTCCTGTCGCTGTCGCTGTGTGTGACATCCAGCAACGACCTGGCCCCTGCTGTGAGGTCGCCGGTCGTTGTTGAATGTCCTGCTTCATTTTTTGGACGTTGCTCTCCCGCTGTGAAGCACACATCGCTGTGTGTGACAGCGAGAGAGCGACGAACTGAAGCGAGCAGGGAGCAGGGAGCCGGCGTCTGGCAGCCTGCGGTAAGCTGTAACCACGGTAAACATGGGGCAACCAAGAAGCCCTTTCCTTGGTTACCCGATATTTACCTTAGTTACTAGCGTCCGCCGCTCTCACGCTGCCAGTGCCGGCTTCCTGCTCCCTGCATATGTAGCTGGAGTACACATCGGGTAATTAACCCAATGTGTACTCTGGCTAGGAGTGCAGGGAACAGGGAGCCGGCACTGGCAGCATGAGAGCGGCAGAGGCTAGTAACTAAGGTAAATATCGGGTAACCAAGAGAAGTGCTTTCCTTGGTTACCCGATATTTAACTTAGTTAACTTGCTGTTTTATTTTTTTTTCTTTTCAGTAACTACTTATTTAACCAATGACTATGTTGTAAAATAATAAAAAATAATAAAGTAAAACTCGGCTTATCAATCCCCTACACATATTCGCTGCCACAACTCCATTCCGACGGCCATGTACAGGCCACGTTCTTGGGATCAGTATTGGTTCCAGCAGTTGGATCTGCAGGTTCTGTAAACAGGTGATAACTTTTAACTATTGGAATACGTATTTAACAATATTTCACCTATTATCATAAAGATCTGCTTGCCTAAAATTGACAAGATCAATGCCATTTTAACAAACAATACAGCAAATTATATGAATGTAAAGGGATATTCCCATATCATGTAAATGGTTACAAAGCACACTATAAATGTATTTTTCTGCCTCTTGTTTTCTCTAGATTCCCCAGATATACTGTATATACTCTAGTATAAGCCGACCCACATATAAGCTGAGGCACCTAATTTTACCACTAAAAAACTGGGAAAACATATTGACTCGAGTATAAGCCTAGGGTGGGAAATGCAGCAGCTATTGGTAAATTTTAAAAATTAAATAGATACCAATAAAATGTAATATGCCCATCCTTGTGCCCCATCCTGGTGCCCTGTAGTAATGTGCCGCATCCTTGTCAACTGTAGTAATGTGCCCTAACCTTGACTCCTGCAGTAATATGCCCCATTCTTCTGCTCCATCCTTGTACCCTGTAGTAATGTGCACATCCTTGTGCCCTGTAGTAATGTGCACATCCTTTAGTAATGTCCTCATACTGGTCCCCTTCTTGTCCTCTATTATGCCATTATTCCCATACACACACAATAAATTCTTCTCACCTGTCCTCCATTCCTTCGTTATACTCTTACCCACTTCTTGCAGGCACGTAGACCCCACAATGATCTTGGCCGTTGCAGGGGGCCTCCGCTGCCATCAGCACTTTATTTACTTCAGTTGAACGATTTGTGGTGCCGCAAATCAGTCAACTGAAGTATAGCCCTGATGGCCCCCTGCACCAACCGAGATAATCAAGAGGTCTATGTGCCTGTGGTCCGAGTGTTTAAGCCCCCTGGGATACAGACCTGGATTATGGCAGAGGGGAGGCAGGGATCAGTGTGCACAGTAACTAACCTGACTCGCTGTCGCCCCTCCTGCAGTCTGGCAGTCAGCGCCCTGTGGGATCGCGCAAGTCGCACATAGCTAAAGCCGGCCATGAGTGGGACCCTTACTCGAGTATAAGCCAAGAGGACTTTTTCAGCATAAAAAATGTGTTGAAAAGTCGGCTTATACACGAGTATATATGGTACCTAACTGTATACACCATGGTTCTCTTGTTTGTGGCTATGACCATCACTGCCGCCATGGTTTGGTGGCCACAGGACCACACAAGTCTAATTTAAAGTCTCAGTACAATAGTTAGACAGCAGCTAGAATAACATCTTCCAATAACTCTAGGGATCGAGGCTAGATTTGCTCAGTCTATGATCTATCAATTACAGACCTGTCTGTTTTCCCCTCCTAGATTCTCCTACTGCTAATCTATTGTGTCAGATCAAGCATTCGGAAAATTTCTGCTTTGAGCGCAGAGCACTGCAAAATGAATGTATTAATTTAGTGCTAATAACATTTACTTCAGTGTGCCACGATATACGTAATGTGCCGCACATCACCAGATTAATCTTCTAATAGATTATGGCATCGTGGGCACGAAGACAAAATATTAATCGGATCATTATTACTTCAAAAATGAACAAAACTGAAACTTTAGTTGTTAAACAAACACATGTTTTTAATCAACATGGTTTCTTTGTAAGTAAGGCAAAAGGGTCAATTGCCCGTACCACCCGGAGGTACTCCTCCTCCAATTCTTTCATGTGATTTCCAGATACTCCCAGCTGAACTAAACAGCAGTCAGTGTGTCTCTTTGAAAAGAATGTTTCGAGCATGATAAAATACAATATGGAGGGGTCGGACATTCCCCCTAATTCATCACTAACAGGCTGCCCTCGTATGACTTAGTGTTAGCAATTCTATGCCGCTCTCCTGGAATTTATCTAAAGGGACAGCCCGGACGGCCGCCCTGAAGGGGCTCAAAGGAGGGCAGCATGACTGAGGAGGGATGCTAGGCCTTAGATGCAATTAAGGGGTTAATTCAGTGTGCACTTTTGTGCAGGAAAAGTGTAGGGGGGAGCTATAGGGGCAGTTGGGATCTGGGGCCTTGTGATTGGTTAGGTAGTGGTGTAGGGCAGTATATAGGTCAGAGCCCTGGGGGTGTGAGCCATTCCTACCTGGACGGTGTCCAGAATCGTTCCTGCCCACCCGCCCTATTACAATTTTGGTCATCCGACACGGAGAAAAGGATCCAAGTAGTATCTGTCACAGAATCGAGGGAAAGGAGGGGGTTATTTGAAGGTGAGGGTTTGCACAAAAGAGCGAGGGGGGAAGCCAGGGCAGGAACGGGTTACCCCTGGTGGTGCAATTGTTTGGTTTAACATGGGTCCTTGCTGGGTTGAGTCTCAGCGGGACACTGGTTGGGCAACATTTGGCTAGGTGCCTTTGAGCCAATGTGGTGCGGCTGAGGACAGGTGGGGGAGCTGATGTTGCAATCAAGCGGTTATTGGGAACCTCCATTTACCCCTCCTCCTTTCGGGTGCTTTTCATGGATATTGTTATTAAAATGTTATTTATTGTTTGATGTTTTGTTGTTGTTTAATAAATGGGGCTGCCGTGGCCTTTTATATCCAAATGTCATGGAGTCTTTGTGTTTATTTTAGGTAAGAACCCGGGAAAAGGGTGGGGGGGTTGTTGGTTAGGCTGTTTAGTCAGACTTTCCGGAGTCATGTGTATTACCAGTTACTAGAGAGGTGGCCTATTCCATTTTTTTTTATGTTGCTCATGGCCCTTTATTAATTGCGGTCTGGCTCTGTAATTAATTTTCTGTGACAAATTCATGGCATGTGTGACAGGCATCCACTAAAATAAGCTCTTTCACCTAATGTTTCACGTTCATCTGAACACACAATTTAATAGAAGCTGTAGAACAAAATAAAACGTGAGTTTATTTTTTGTGATTTTCTTTTTTTTATTCTGCCTCTCCATTACAGAAGTATTAGCGATCAAAGTATTTGGCACATAATGGGTTAACATGAAAAATATATATCCAGCGATGAAGTTCAAATAAAGTCTTCACTACTTTTTAATCCTTGGAGTTTTGCCGTAATGCCTTATTCACGGCAAAACGCGTTGGGTATACTTGTCCTGTTGGCTGTTGTATCTGTTGCTCACTACTTTTTAATCCTTGGACTAAAGTTGACAAGTGGACACAACAGACAACATGACAAATATATTCTATGTGTTTTGGTATAATGCCTTATTCATGGTACCATGGTATACCGAAACACATACGGTATACCTGTTATCTGTTGTGTCCGCTGTTCAGTAATCTTTCATCTTTGGAATCAAGTTGAAAATTTTATTTGAACTTCATCCCTGGATATATATTTTTTCATGTTTGGTCTGCCAGCCCTGACCAGGGCGGTTCCATGTGATGATTGAGCCGCGGTTTCAGCTATTACTTGGTGAGCTGAGTTAACGTTTGTTAAGCCCAAGTGATTGTTAGCAGATTGTTTTCAATGGGGGCGTTTAGTTCTTCTCCCTGTATTAATTGCCCAATCTAAAACAGGCAGCAAGATTCAAATAATACACACCAAGACCATAGGTTACAGCAGATTTCTTAATATGTGAGATGTAGTAATACAGCCCTGGTCTCCTGGTCTAACCTCCTACATGAGTCAGTGGAGGAGAGGAGGAGCAGCACAGCTGAGTTTATCTTTGTCACATTACAAACAATTATATCAACTCTCCTCCTCTTACAGCACTGTCAGCTCTGCTGTACTGCTTCTCTCCTCCACACTGCATGTCCAAAAATGAGTCACATTTATGTCTGTTGTGCTCAGGGAACTTAAAATCTCTCACAAAAAAAATGTGAATGCCATCATTGATGAGGAGGTTCTCAGGATTCCCATCCATCAGCCTCCAATTATGAATTTAGCCAGTAGAAAGGGTCCTGCCAAACAATTTTCCCCAATTTCAGTGAGAATCCAGACTCAAGCTATGGTCATACAACCATATTTTCGGTCTGAATGTCATCCAACAAAACATCAGATTGCAATTAGACCAGTGTTATTCTATAGGGCCACGCACATATCCAATTTTTTTTGGACTGCACTTGTATGACATCCGAGCGAGAAACCTACCCCTAGACCACCGATAAGAAGTGATGCTGATAGCCATCATGGGCCATTGGACTATGTAATTGCACACAGTCATACGCAGTCCATAGGCATTCACCAGGATTCGAACCCACAATAGCTCACATGCCAAGCGAGAAACCTACCACTAAACCAACGATAGGAAGTGAAACTGTATGACATCCGAGTGCGGTCCGATATTCACAGAGTGTCAGAATAAAGAAGGTAGGCAAATTTGTTTTCCATCTTCACAACCGAGAAAATCAAATCGCACTGTGATTAACATAATTCGACCAATGTGAACGAATATACGGCTGTGTGGCCTTAGCCCTATAGCTATGTCTGTCTGTGTCTGAGAATTGCTGCAAAGTGGTTTGCCCTTTAAAATGAATGGACTAATGTACTAAAGAGCTGTGTTCTCCAACATGCAACTCACCAGCTTTTGTGAAACTAGTGGTTAGAGACCACGGCTTTAGAAATTGGTAATCTGGTTAATAAGGGAACTACAAATATTAATTTCCAACCCTTGTGTGCAATTTACCTTTTGTAGAACTGTTGTCCTAGGGCGTCCTAAAACAGCTGAGGACTGTGATGTTTAATAACAAATGATGGGGTTTGGTGGGATGGGCTACCACTAGACGAGGGTCTCTTGCTTTGATTACCGTATTTTGGTTCCACGGTTCTTCCTGATTCTAAGTCCTAAACAGACATATAACTTACCAGATGCTGCAGCCACATCCAGCCCGTCCCAGAAATCCCTTGAAATTTTTACAGTTGAGTAACCAGCCATGATTTGTTTCTCTCTTCCGTATAATTTGCTGATTGCCATAGTGACTCTTTCTCGAGGGTGCTGGGCTGGGTGGCGAGCAACCATATTTAACAGGTTGTCATAGGCACCTTAGGACATGAACAATCCCCAGAGAACGGAAATACTATTGTGTCAACTGTAAACAGCAGTGTCGTAATCTACTCAACAGCAGTTGGAGCAACATGTTAAGGAATAGTGCAGTCAAGGGGTTAAAAAAACACAAGAATGATTTTAAATTACCATTCCAGCACTTATTTTTTTATTGCACCTCTGGAGTAGTGCTCTAAATCTGAAGGGTGCTTTACACACTGCGACATCGCTAGCGATAGTGTCGCGGGCGGGGAGGAGGGTGTCAGCACACTACGCTCACCCCCTTCTACTCGGGTCCGGCGGCTGCTGCTCAGTGGTGGCTCGAGCGGTGGGCCGGATCCCGGGGGTTTCTCGAGCGGCACTCCTCGCCCGTGAGTGAAAGGGGGTTGTTGGGTGTGGGGATGATTATTGTCCGTGACGCCACCCACGGTTGTGGTGATTTCACCACCACTGCTCTCTACGGGGCTCCCGGGGATGGTGATGCGGAGCAGCCAAGTGTTGTGTTTCCCCTCCGTGGGTAGGGGTTGGTGATCCCGGGGCCCGGTGATGGTGAGGGAGGTGCAGGGCCTGGTGGGCGCAGGGACGCGGGGGCAGCGCTGTGCCTTGCGGCACTGTGGTACTCACTCAGCCTGAGACGTGACACAGTTTTTACGGTAAACCAAACGGCTGGATAGACGGCCCCACGGACGGCTGCACTTGCTCTCCCGGTAGGTGACGGTGATGTCCCTTTTCCTTGCACCTTGATGTACTTGTTGGTTGCGATGGGTCCCCACCGGTAACCCGCTCCCCGGCTTCAAGCTGGACCGGGGGAGCTCTACTCTTTGCCCGCAGGCGCTGGCCCTAAGAAACTGGTGCCTTGGCGGTGGCGGTGTCTCTTCTATAGTGGCTGGGCTGTTGCCTTCAATCGGGACTTTGTTGTTGGGGGATCTACGTCCCCTTCACTGACGGATTTAGCAAATTTGGCGACTCCTAGCCTTGCCGGGGTCCGAGAGGCCCCTGCCCTGGTGCTGACTGTCCTTCGGAACACTGCTCCAGACCGCCGGGCACACAGCCAACGGGGTCCTTCCAGGAACTTCCAAACGGTCCCCCCTCCAGACAGTCACCGCCGTTGCTGACCTTGCTGACCTGGCCCTACACAAAGCTGGACCCTCCAGGCGTTCCTTCCTTCTTGTCACCTTACTTGCTTTCCTCTTTTACCACTTTTCTTCCTTAACTCTCACTTTGCTGTTTACTTTAGCCCTGTCTAGGCTACTCCTCCACTCCTTCTACTTCTCCCTCCTCTACTCAACTGCCTGGTTTCTCCCGCCTCCAGAGCTGTGACCTCCTCGGTGGGCGGAGCCAACTGCCTGGCCCACCCCCTGGTGTGAATCATCAGCCTCTGGAGGAAGGCAACAAGGATTTCTGGTTAGCTGTGTTGTTCCTACCTGGGATGTAGGGTGTGGTGGTGTGTGACCTGTGTCCCCTGGCTTGCCCAGGGCGACACAATAGCACCCGCCCACGTCGCTATTTCGTCATGGGGGTGATCGTTGCCGTAGTGAACAATATCACTACGGCAGCGTCACACGCACATACCTGCTTAGCAACGTCACTGGAGACACCAAACAATCTTCGGCGTCACAGCGGCATCACTAAGCGGCTGCCCAATAGCAGAGGAGGGGCGGAGATGAGGGGCCGGAACATGCCGCCCACCTCCTTCCTTCCTCATTGCCGGTGGACGCAGGTAAGGAGATGTTCGTCGTTCCTGCAGCATCACACACAGCGATGTGTGCTGCCGCAGAAACGACGAACAACCAGCGGCATGCACCACCAACGATATTATGAAAAGGAGCGACGTGTCAACGATCAACGATTTTTGACGTTTTTGCGATCGTTGATCGTCGCTCCTAGCTGTCACACGCTGCGATGTCGCGAACGACGTGACCCCGACGATATATCGTTAGCGATGTTGCAGCGTGTAAAGCACCCTTTAGTCATCTGCCCACAGTCTTAAGGCGGCGTCACACACTACGATATATCGGGCGATATGTCGTCGGGGTCATGGATTCCGTGACGCACATCCAGCATCGTTTGACATATCGTGGCGTGTTATATACGGATAAGGCTGCACATCAAACTTAGATAATGGTATAATGCCTCAAGCATATGGACAAATATTGGAATATACAATGAAAAATGCTACTTGCTAATTTGAACATGTGAATAATGAATTGCATACCTGCCATGAATATTAGGAAAAAGGAGATATTTAGCAATCGCACTGATCAATGTAACTGAGCCCCAAGGCCTCGTCAAGGCATATCTCTATATTGGGGTCCCTAGCTCTGTGACCCTAACTGTGTGTCATCTCATTGCAATTAAAAACTGCTATGGGTGGAGAGGGGTAACTAAGGACTTTCTTATATAGGAGATGGAAAAAAAACATGGCCGAAAGGGGCGGAGCTGTGTTCACATTCAGAAAAAAAACTACATATAACTGAATAGGATAACTGAAGTGAGCACTAATATATATATTATGAGTGCAAGCCAAAAATTACATACTATATACGGATAAGGCTGCACATCAAACTTAGATAATGGTATAATGCCTCAAGCATATGGACAAATATTGGAATATACAATGAAAAATGCTACTTGCTAATTTGAACATGTGAATAATGAATTGCATACCTGCCATGAATATTAGGAAAAAGGAGATATTTAGCAATCGCATTGATCAATGTAACTGAGCCCCAAGGCCTCGTCAAGGCATATCTCTATCTTGGGGTCCCTAGCTCTGTGACCCTAACTGTGTGTCATCTCATTGCAAATAAAAACTGCTATGGGTGGAGAGGGGTAACTAAGGACTTTCTTATATAGGAGATGGAAAAAAAACATGGCCGAAAGGGGCGGAGCTGTGTTCACATTCAGAAAAAAAACTACATATAACTGAATAGGATAACTGAAGTGAGCACTAATATATATATTATGAGTGCAAGCCAAAAATTACATACTATATACGGATAAGGCTGCACATCAAACTTAGATAATGGTATAATGCCTCAAGCATATGGACAAATATTGGAATATACAATGAAAAATGCTACTTGCTAATTTGAACATGTGAATAATGAATTGCATACCTGCCATGAATATTAGGAAAAAGGAGATATTTAGCAATCGCATTGATCAATGTAACTGAGCCCCAAGGCCTCGTCAAGGCATATCTCTATCTTGGGGTCCCTAGCTCTGTGACCCTAACTGTGTGTCATCTCATTGCAATTAAAAACTGCTATGGGTGGAGAGGGGTAACTAAGGACTTTCTTATATAGGAGATGGAAAAAAAACATGGCCGAAAGGGGCGGAGCTGTGTTCACATTCAGAAAAAAAACTACATATAACTGAATAGGATAACTGAAGTGAGCACTAATATATATATTATGAGTGCAAGCCAAAAATTACATACTATATACGGATAAGGCTGCACATCAAACTTAGATAATGGTATAATGCCTCAAGCATATGGACAAATATTGGAATATACAATGAAAAATGCTACTTGCTAATTTGAACATGTGAATAATGAATTGCATACCTGCAAGTTAGCAAGTAGCATTTTTCATTGTATATTCCAATATTTGTCCATATGCTTGAGGCATTATACCATTATCTAAGTTTGATGTGCAGCCTTATCCGTATATAGTATGTAATTTTTGGCTTGCACTCATAATATATATATTAGTGCTCACTTCAGTTATCCTATTCAGTTATATGTAGTTTTTTTTCTGAATGTGAACACAGCTCCACCCCTTTCGGCCATGTTTTTTTTCCATCTCCTATATAAGAAAGTCCTTAGTTACCCCTCTCCACCCATAGCAGTTTTTAATTGCAATGAGATGACACACAGTTAGGGTCACAGAGCTAGGGACCCCAATATAGAGATATGCCTTGACGAGGCCTTGGGGCTCAGTTACATTGATCAATGCGATTGCTAAATATCTCCTTTTTCCTAATATTCATGGCAGGTATGCAATTCATTATTCACATGTTCAAATTAGCAAGTAGCATTTTTCATTGTATATTCCAATATTTGTCCATATGCTTGAGGCATTATACCATTATCTAAGTTTGATGTGCAGCCTTATCCGTATATAGTATGTAATTTTTGGCTTGCACTCATAATATATATATTAGTGCTCACTTCAGTTATCCTATTCAGTTATATCGTGGCGTGTGACAGCTACGAGCGACTGTTAACGAGCAAATATACTCACCTTATCGTTGCTCGTTGACACGTCGCTCATTTTCATAAAATCGTTCCTCCTTCTGCGTGTGACACCCCGGGAACGACGAACACAGCTTACCTGCGGCCGCCGGCAATGAAGAAGGAAGGAGGTGGGGGGGTGTTAAGTCCCGCTCATCTCCGCCCCTCCGCTTCTTTTGGGCGGCCGCTGTGTGACATCTCTGTGACGCCGAACGTCCCTCCCCCTTCAGGAAGTGGATGTTCGCCGCCCACAGCGAGGTCGTTCGGGAGGTAAGTACGTGTGACGGAGGTTAACGACTTTGTACGACACGGGCAACAAATTGCCCGTAACGCACAAACGATGGGGGCAGGTGTGATCGCACAATATATCGTCCCGTGTAACGCCGCCTTTATACTCAACTGCCACATCTTCATCTTTTCCCAGTGTTGCTCCTGTGATTTGTGATCTTCCGGCAGCTCCAGCGTTTTATAATAATAATAATAATATTTATTCATTTATATAGCGCTATTAATTCCTCAGCGCTTTACATACATTGGCAACTCTGTCCCCATTGGGGCTCACAATCTAAATTCCCTATCATTATGTTTTTGGAGTGTGGGAGGAGACCCACACAAACACGGGGAGAATATACAAACTCCTTGCAGATGTTGTTTTTAGTGGGACTAGAACCCAGGACCCCAGCGCTGCAAGGCTGCATGCTAACCACTGAGCTACTGTCCCGCACTTTTATGATGGTCACTAATCAATGCAAGTCTATGAGAGCCTCGTTCTGGCTCTCATAGACTTGCATTGAGCACTTGTGATGTAACGTCTGACTTCCAGCAAGTTAAAAGTTACTGGCACCAGATGGCGCTGTGGGACCAAAGCGATGGATAAAAAGGATGAAGCTGCCGGATGTCAGTACATAACGGGGCTTACATTTAAAGCATCTATTGAAGTGTTTGCATCCTGTTCCCATCTCGAAGTGCTCTGTTTCTTGGTGTTGTAATGTAGTGCATATTGGTATTGTGATGTTTCTGCCCCGGAATATTTTTTTTTCTCTTTATACTGGATATCCTCTATTTACGGTAAATATTTGATGGATGTGCTTTTTTACATAGGTTGAAAAAAGACCTAGGTCCATCTAGGTCAGCCTTCCTCCACCAGTTCTACACTTGTCATTTATATCCAACAATGTTGTGTGTGTACCGAGGAAATCATCCAGCCCTGATATAAAGCTGTTATAGTATCTGCCATTACTACCTCTTGTGGTAGGGCATTCCACAGTCTGACTGCTCTAACTGTAAAGAACCCTTTCCTATTTAGCTGTTGGAATCGCTTTTCTTCCACTCGCAGTGAATGCCCCCTGGTCCTTAATATTGTCTTTTGAAGAAATAAGTCATGTGCCAGTCCTTTATATTGACCACACATGTATTTAGGCCAGAATCACACTTGCTAGTCCCTCGTGTGTAAGTCGCGCGAGTCTCTTATGGTAGAACCCGGCATGGCCGCACACTATGCATACAGGAGCGTCTGAGCTGCATAGAGATACATGCAACCAACCCGCTCCTGTCAGGGGAGTGTGCGGCCAAGCCGGGTTCTACCATGAGAGACTCGCGCGAGTTACACACGAGGGACTAGCAAATGTGATTCTGGCCTCATACATATAAATAAGATCTCCTCTGAGACGTCTTTTTTTATAAGCTAAAGAAATCTAACTTTTTCAACCTCTCATCATACGTGCGGCCTCCATTCCTTGTAGTAGTCTAGTTGCTGCCTTTGAACTGACTCTAACTTCTGAATGTCCTTTTTAAAATGCGGAGCCCAAAACTTGATCCCATATTCCAGATGTGGCCTTACAAGGGATTTATAGAGGGGTAACAATACGTTGGGATCACTGGATCTAATCTTTTTATACACCCTAAAATCTTGTTTGCTTTAGCAGCTGCTGCCTGACATTGAGTGCTGCTGCTCAGCTTATTTGTAATGAGAATACCCAAGTCCTTCTCCTGTTCTGTAGTCCCGAGTTTACTTCCATTTAATGTATATGCAGCTATAGGATTACTCCGTCCTAGGTGCATGGGTTCTATCACCCATCCACATGCATTCTTTTTGAAAACGTGTGACCATTGCGTGCTGTCAGAAATGGAAAGATGGCGATGTATGCTATGTGTCTAATTCATACAATTTTCTTCAAACTGCAGTTTTCAGGGTTCCTAAGAGAGGCTTTAGGCCGTGTGCGCATGCTGCGTTTTTTGCCCCATTTTTTGGTACAGTTTGTTGCCCAAAACTGCGTGTCTTTCCTTCTCCCAGCATAGTCTATGAGAATTCAGAAGTGCTGTGCGCACGTTGCTTTTTTTCCTTGCAGTTTTTGGTGCAGAAGTAGGCTAGGTTCGCACACTGCGTCTTTTTGATGCTGCGTTTTTGTGCGTTTTTGGCTGCTAAAAACGCACAAAAACGCACCTGCGTCGAAAAAACGCATCAAAAAACGCATGCGCGATTTGGTGCGTTTTTGGCTGCGTTTTGCTGCGTTTTTGATCTCTACGTTTTGCTGCATTTTTCAAATGCATTGCATGGGCGGAAAACGCAGAAAAACGCAGGAAAGAACTGACATGTCCATTTTTTTTTTAACTCAAAAACGCAGGTAAAAAAACCAGATGTGTGCAGACAGCAAAAATGAAAACTCATAGACTTTGCTGGGGAAGCAAAGTCCTGTAGTTTTGAGGCCAAAAACGCACCCGAAAAATGCGCAAAAACGCCGCGAAAAACGCACTGTGCGCACATAGCCGTAAACTGCAGCATGTCAATTCTTTGTGCGTTTTTGTCCTGCATTAGTTAACCACTTCCAGCCATTGATTTCACTAAAAAAACGCATGGGACAAAAACACACCAAAAATGCATGCGTCTTTCTGTTGCGTTTTCAGGCACAATTTTTTGTGAACATATTTTCTGCAGCGTGTGCACATGGTCTTACTTGATGTCTGTTCTTTCAGACAACTTGATCTCTTTTGATAGATAATGTGATAAATAATGTGCAAATCACTTACTTATGGTGTATTTCTCCCTGAAAAATCACTTCATACTTTGGGCTACTGAAGCCTTCATTCTTTGTAAAAAGGGATGATCGAATATCACAAATATTCGGCTTCGCGAATATTCGATGAATAGGTCGCCACTATGCGAATATTCAATGCGCAATGTAAGTCTATGGGAAGCCCGAAGAGTTGCTATTCGGCAACTATTCAGGTTTCCCATAGACTTTCATTGCGCATCGAATATTCGCAAATAGTCGAATAGCGGCGACCTATTCGTCGAATATGGGCATAGCCGAATATTTGAGGTATTCGATCATTCCTATTTGTAACGTGTTCCCCACTGCCTGTTGTCAAGTGTAATCCGCCACCAGCAGAGACGCCAAGATGGATTACAGGGGGTGGAGGAGGGTCTGTCGTCTCCCGCTGCTCCTGCTCTGCCTGTCAAATGACATATAGATATAACAAAGAGTTGGGTTTAAGTCATTGGACAATTTCCAGTGCAATGCATGCTGGGAAGTGAAAGAAAGGAAGCTCCAGCACCTATAGTGCTAGTGTGACGACCTGACAAAATCAGGGTGTCACAGATGACTGCATCCCTCTTCCAGGTGCAGGATTCCCTCCTCCTTGACCCTCCAACACAATCCCCATCCAGGTACACAACACCAGCCATCAAACCCTAGTCACCTACCATTACAATAGGGACACACCAGTGGGCGGGGCCAAGAGGATGGCGATGCCCACCTAGGCGTTCTGAGGTGTTATGGGAGGGGCCATTTTCAATCAGACAGACAGTTAGAAGTGACAGTTGAGAGTGACAGTTGTGAGGAGTTGGAGCTCCTGGGCTACCAGAGGACTGGACAACTGACTAGGTGGCAGTCGGTAGAGAGGGCCACAGGCGACGGAGATCCGGTCGCGGGAAACCTTAAGTGGACCAGGGCAGGGTCGTAGCCCGCCGGTACCGACAGCCTGAATCCGGTCCGAGCACACCCGGTGTGGGATCCGAGCACACCCCTCCGGAGGCTACCGGTTGCCGGCAGTTTGGTTTACCATCTGGACTCTATGTCAAGTTATTTTAGAACTGTGACACCAACACCCTCCGGTCCAACCCTGCAGATTGCGCTCCACAGCACAATCCCACCTGTATTAGGGCCCCGGGACAACAACTCCCCTACCCGTGGAGGGGATAACATCCAACTGCCCGACTTCATCGGCCCCAGGCATCACCTCCAGCGGCAGCGGCGGTGTCACCAACAATCACCGCACACCATGGGTGGCGTCACGGACAAACCTCCCCTGTATATATAAACTTCCCTTTTTTCACTTACGGGCGACAGGCGGGTGCTCAGGCCCGGATCCGGCTTCCCCTCGAGCCACCGCAACGACCCCGGATCTGAGCGTCTCGAGCAGCCCCCCTGCTGCGGTCTGCCCCCGCCCGCAACACTAGCAGATTGCTGATGACAAGGATCAGTCCACTGTAACAGAATGAGAGGCAACTTACAGATCATGGGAATCAGTACAGTTTATGGATATACTAGACAGATATGTGCACTCAAAGTAGCTTTATTATATGTATTTAGGTTGCTAACTACAGTGTATGGTTAGAACTGACATTTACCAAACCTTTGTTTACTGTTATGCTTAAGGCGAATATATCTTTATTTTCCATAGATTTGTGGTTTTATTTTCTGTTATACCCACTGACCCGTGCAAAGTAAATGTTATACTAATAAACCACTCAGATTGTGGAGCCACTACGCTGCTAGGTGAAGAAATGGCCGTCTTGTAATTCACGCATGGATCAGAGCAGGCAGTTTCTCCTGGAGAACTTGTGTTTGCCAATGCTTAAAAAGCTCAGCGCTATATTGTTATTCAAGCAGGAAGAGCTGTAATCCCTGTAAGCCAGCACAGTTTACTTTGCAAAGAAAAGCCATAAAGATGCTGTATTTACTCAGGCAAATATTAATTGGGGGAAAAGTAACTGATGTGATTATATTGATACAAAGAACAAATAGTCATTTGTGGAAAAGCAAGCAAACATCACATAGTAAGTGTAGATCCGCTCATTCTCTGTATCCTTAAATGGATTTTGACTGTTCAAACCAAGCACAGGCACTCAGTGCACTCAAAAAGTTCAGTGCACCTCCCCACCTACTTGATTTCCATCTAGTCAGGACAGATTCTTTGCAGTGCCTGATGATATGGCAGATGCAGACAACAAAGTACCTGAATACTCAGGCAGCATATTGCAACCTGAGGTGGCCAGTAGCCCGAAGTCCAATTTGGCCTTAGAGAGTGACATCAATAGGTTATCATAGTAATCTGATGCATTCAGGGGTAGAAAAAGCCTGCCGCAGCCTAGGACGTATCTATATATATAATTGCCTTATTCTGTCTGTCTGTCTGTCATGCTCCAAAATTGTGTCACCGTGACATGTCCTTACGGTGACACAAAGCTGATTGGCCGCTGGGTTCGCCATGGCCCCGCCCCCCCACACGGATTGGCCTCTCGCCCCGGCTACGCCCCCACACGGATTGGCCAGCCGCTCGCCCAGGCTCTGCCCCCCCCCCCCACAGATTGGCCTCTCGCCCCGGCACCCTGCAGGCATTGGCAACTCGCCCACGCCACGCCCCGCCCCCCTCACGCAATAGACGTTAGCTCTCGCCTCCCCCCGCATTGCCCGAACTGACACGGTCACGGAGCCACGAATCCCAGGTGAGTACTGTACTCCCCCCCCCTTTCCCCCCTCACCAACGGGAGCCCACATCAGCGTACGCCGCCGCCGTATCCTGGTGTTGGCTCCCGTGCGAGCGGGGGACGTGTTGCGCTGGTAACCATGCTTGCATAGTTACCAGTAAATCAAGGTCCTGCAGCGGCGGGACTTCCACACGCACAAACATAACAGCACACACACACGCATACACACACACATCAGATCGCACTCACTCTCACAAACACCTCACACACACCTCACACACACCTCACACACACCTCACACACACCTCACACACACATCGCATCCACATACTCACAGCATCCGGCGATATCGCTTGCTTCTCGGCCTCGATACTGTGCTGTTGTAATCTTCCAGGACCTGACGGAGGATCACATGGCCAGAGGCATGTGGTATGTCCGGATGTTGTGAGTATCAGCGCGTATGTGCGATATCGTCAGTGTCTGTGTGTGTGAGTGGATGCGATCGGGTGTGTGTGAGTGGATGCGATCGGGTGTGTGTGAGTGGATGCAATCGGGTGTGTGTGAGTGGATGCGATCGGGTGTGTGTGAGTGGATGCGATCGGGTGTGTGTGAGTGGATGCGATCGGGTGTGTGAGTGTCGGCAGAGGAGCACGGCGTGCTGGAGGAGGCTGGGAGCAGAGAGGCTGATCATGGGGAAGGCTGGGAGGAGAGAGGCTGATGATGGGGGAGGCTGGGAGGGGGAGGCTGATGTTGGGGGAGGCTGGGACGAGGGAGGCTGATGCTGGTGGAGGCTGATGCTTGGGGAGGCTGATGCTGGGGGAGGCTGGAAGGAGAGAGGCTAATGCTGGTGGAGGCTGATGCTTGGGGAGGCTGATGCTGGGGGAGACTGGGAGGGGAAGGCTGATGCTGAGGGAGGCTGGGAGGAAGGAGGCTGGGAGCAGAGAGGCTGATCCTGGGGAAGGCTGGGAACGGGAGGCTGATGCTGATGGAGGCTGGAAGGAGTGAGGCTGATGCTGGGGGAGGCTGGAAGGAAAGAGGCTGATGCTGGTGGAGGCTGATGCTTGGGGAGGCTGATGCTGGGGGAGACTGGGAGGGGGAGGCTGGGAGGAAGGAGGCTGGGAGGAAGGAGGCTGGGAGGAGAGAGGCTGAACCTGGGGAAGGCTGGGAAGGGGAGGCTGATGCTGGGGGAGGCTGGAAGGAGAGAGGCTGATGCTGGTGGAGGCTGATGCTTGGGGAGGCTGATGCTGGGGGAGACTGGGAGCGGAAGGCTGATGCTGAGGGAGGCTGGGAGGAAGGAGGCTGGGAGGAGAGAGGCTGATCCTCGGGAAGGCTGGGAAGGGGAGGCTGATGCTGAGGGAAGCTGGAAGGAGAGAGGCTGATGCTGGGGGAGGCTGGAAGGAGAGAGGCTGAGGCTGGGAGGAGAGAGGCTGATGCTGGGGAAGGCTGATGCTGAGGGAGGCTGGGAGGGGAAAGCTGATGCTGGGGAAGGCTGGGAGGACGGAGGCTGGGAGGAGAGAGGCTGATCCTGGGGAAGGCTGGGAGAGGGAGGCTGATGCTGGAGGAGGCTGGAAGGAAAGAGGCTGATGCTGGCGGAGGCTGATGCTGGGGGAGGCTGGAAGGAGAGAGTCTGATGCTGGTGGAGGCTGATGCTTGGGGAGGCTGGGAGAGGGAGGCTGATGCTGAGGGAGGCTGGGAGGAGGGAGGCTGGGAGAGGTAGGCTGAGAGAAGAGAAGCTGATGCTGGGGGAGGCTGATGCTGGGGGAGGCTGGGAGAGGGAAGCTGATGCTGTGGGAGGAGGGAGGCTGGGAGGAGAGAGGCTGATGCTGGGGAAGGCTGGGAGGAGAGAGGCTGATGCTGGGGACAGAGAGGAGAGGCTGATGCTGGGAGGAGAGAGGCTGATGCTGGGAGGAGAGAGGCTGATGCTGGGAGGAGAGAGGCTGATGCTGGGAGGAGAGAAGCTGATGCTGGGGGCAGAGAGGCTGATGCTGGTGCAGCATGGGGGATGGAGCACGATGGGGGGTGCGCAGCATCGGGGATGGAGCATGATGGGGGGGTGCGCAGCATCGGGGATGGAGCACGATGGGGAGTTCACAGCATGGGGGATGGAGCACGTTTGGGAGTGCGCAGCATGGCGGGTGGAGCACGTTTGGGAGTGCGCAGCATGGGAGATGGAGCACGATAGGGGGTGCGCAGCATAGGGGATGGAGCACGATGGGGAGTGCGCTGCATGGGGGATGGAGCACGATGAGGAGTGCGGAGTATGGCGGATGGAGCACGTTTGGGAGTGCGCAGCATGGCGGATGGAGCACGTTTGGGAGTGCGCAGCATGGCGGATGGAGCACGTTTGGGAGTGCGCAGCATGGGAGATGGAGCACGATGGGGGGTGCGCAGCATAGGGGATGGAGCACGATGGGGAGTGCGCTGCATGGGGGATGGAGCACGATGGGGAGTGCGCTGCATGGGGGATGGAGCACGTTTGGGAGTGCGCACCTCCCCCCAAAACACACACACACACACACACACACGCGCGCGCACTGCACAACACACCACACACCACACATCACACACACACACACACACTGGGAACCACAAACAACTGCCCTACACAGACACCCACACACACAGACAACGCTGCGCACACACAGCACCCAACACACAAACACCGCGGCACACACAAATATACGCACATACCGCACAACACACACATTGCACAAAACATACCTCCCCCCAAAACACACCACACACACACAAACCGCGCAACACACACACAACGCTACAGACACACAGCGCTCCACAAACAACGCAACACACGCAACACACATACAACACCGCTCTCACCCCCCGTCACACCCAGACAACACCCAGAACATGTACAGCCCCTACACAAACACTTGGTAACTACACACAACAACATATATATATATATATATATATATATATATATATATATATATATATATAACAAAAATCATACATGAACTACACAATACGTAAAATCTAGAATACCCGATGCGTAGAATCGGGCCACCTTCTAGTGAATAATAAAAGGTGAAGAATTTTGATGGGGTATAAATTACCAAAGTGCATGGATATGTGTTGTTACAATAAAATCTTATTCCCGGAAAACCTTGTTAAACGATAAAAAGTCCTATTTATCCCTAATTGCACTAAATAATGATGTTCTATACTAATCTCGCAAGGCGAGCTGGCATGGGCTTTTGATGGAAGTTAGAAGATCAGTAGCAGTAAGCAATTTTTTTAGGATGGAAATTAAAAAAGGGTTAAATGGACACAGGTTCTTAAAAATAAATATATTCTCAGAAAACCTCCATTAACATCCACATGGCTGAGAGTAAGCATAAGAACAAGAAACTGGAAAACGTTTAAAGGGAACCTGTCAGGTGCAATATGCACCCAGGACCACAATCCGTTTGAGGTGCATATTGCTAATCCCTGCCTAACCCGTCCCTGTATGCACTAGCATAGATAAAGGGATCTTTAGAAAAAGTATTTTTAAAGATACTTTATGATATGCTAATGAGCGCAGGGACTAGACGCTAGGGCGTTATTTCCCCCGACTAATCTGTCCTTTTAGCATGTAACATGCTATTCAATGCCCATTGCCCAGTGTCATCAGCAGTGGCGCGCCTACCTGTGTTCGTTGTCATCACCTCTCAGATGCCGGGTTTAGGCTCAGTGCGCATGATCAGAAGTCCCCGACACTTCCTGTCATGCTCACTAGACCTCTCGGAAGCCAGGACACGTACTCACAGCTTCATAGTGTGTATGACTGGAAGTGCCGGGACTTCTGATCATGCGCCTAGAGCCTAAGCCTGAGGCGGTGACAACAGTCACAGGTACGCCCGTCACCGCTGATGACGCTGGGCAATGGGCATTGAATAGCATGTTAGCATGCCCCTGTGGGTGTGTTAACGCAGTAAGAGGGCAGACTAGTCAGGGGAAGTAACACCCTTGCGACTAGTCCGTGCTCTTATTAGCATATCATAAAGGATCTTTAGAAATACTTTTTCTTAAGATCTCTTTATCTGTGTTACTAGATGTAGGGACGGTTAGGCAGGGATAAGAAATATGCATCCAGAACTGCTGATGGTTCTGGGTCCATATTAGATCTTTAGCCTCCTATTTAGGACAAATGAACTTTAGATTAAATGAAAGTTTTTCTTGTTCTTTTCCCCTTTCATTACTTATTGGAGTGACTGTGCATTCCTCTCTGAATCTACAAATGCAAAGCTTCATGACTGATTTACAAAAATTCAGGGGTTTTTTGTTTTTTGTTTTTCCAATATTTTGATCCTTTCAAATTCTATAATCATTCTATCATCAGTTGTACAATAAACTGTGATCCTTTCTTTGAGAGCCAACTGGGAAAGCCTGGAGAAGGAAAAAAACATCAATATAAACATGAAGGAAGTCAAAGTGCAAAACATAATGCAAATAGGTTCAAAAGCCTAGACTAAAAGAATTAAAGACTAAAGATTGGCTTAGCACTGGTTAAAATTTCTCAGAATCTTTTCAGAATTGGCAGATCACATAAAATGAAGGAATTTGATTTATGCTTGGACGATTTTCCGGGAGAAGAGCACCAAGAATCTTTTTTCAGAAAGCTTTATTTCATTTAGTTGATCTGGAAAAAAAAATTGAATTTCAAACACTAAAATAACAGTGATTTAAGAAACTTTGACCAATGAGAGTCCATGTCGTCACAATACTGACTTAAGGAGTCAGATAGAAAATTAATATTTTATTTTATCCTGTATATACTTAATAAAACTATTCTCAAGTGTGACACAGCTCAGACACAAACATTTTGAAAAGTTAACCTCACTACTGTTGGGTCAGGAGAGAGTATAATCTCTTCCCTCCTTAACATTCAAAATTACTGAATGTCGTGAAGATCTAGAGACTTGATATGATATGTACAAAGAAAATTTCCCCTGTTTGGTATTGTGGGTTGAAAAACCTTCTCATTTAGCTACCATTCCACCAATTCCAGCTGAACCACAGAAAAGCATAAGGAATATCCCCTATCAAAATATTTTGGCAAGATGCTGCCTTTTTCAATACAGCACCCCTTGAAAACCCTTGTAATTCCTCCGTGGTAGGGAGCTGAAGATGAGCTAGTTAACCCAACTGATCTTGGATATTTCTTGATATTTCATAGAGCTTCAGTCATATACCAATGAAGGAATCTTAGAATTGTTTAAATGGAAATAAAACCCACGCAGTTCATGCCAAAACTAATTTGGGCAATTTTCTTTGCCTATTTTGACCACCATGAATCTTTTCTTTACCACCAGGATAATAATCTTCAAATTTCTAAGTCTAAAGGTGGCTTTACACACTGCAACATCTCAAACGACATCGCTGTAACGTCACCGGTTTTGTGACGTAATAGCGACCTCCCCAGCGACATTGCTGTGTGTGAAACACATCAGCGACCTGGCCCCTGCTGTGAAGTTGCTGATCGCTACAAATCGTTCAGGACCATTCTTTGGTCCTTTGTTTCCCGCTGTGCAGCAAAGTCTCAGTGTGTAAAGGGGACTTAAAACACTGGAAACAAGTGATGTGTCACAATATCTGTCAATCACTATTCTCTGTCAGTCGGTGTCTCCCTCTCGGTCTCTATTCTCTCTCTGTCGGTCCGTCACTATCTCTGTCCCTCTCTCACAGTCTGTCGGTCATTTTCCCCTCCTCTCTCATACTCACCGTTCTCCCGATCCCCGGCGCGGCGCTGCACGGCATTCACACTGCTGCGGCGGCTTTTACTATTTTGAAAAAGCCGGCCGTCATTAAACAATTTCGTATTCCCTACTTTCCCCGCCCACAGGCGCCTATGATTGGTTGCAGTGAGATACGCCCCCACGCTGAGTGACAGGTGTCTCACTGCACCTAATCACAGCAGCCGGTGGGCGTGTCTATACTGTGCAGTGAAATAAATAATTAAATAATTAAAAAAAACGGCGTGCGGTCCCCCCCAATTTTAATACCAGCCAGATAAAGCCATACGGCTGAAGGCTGGTATTCTCAGGATGGGGAGCTCCACGTTATGGGGAGCCCCCCAGCCTAACAATATCAGTCAGCAGCCGCCCAGAATGGCCGCATCCATTAGATGCGGCTGTTCTGGGACAGTACCCGGCTCTTCCCGATTTGCCCTGGTGCGTTGGCAAATCGGGGTAATAAGGAGTTATTGGCAGCCCATAGCTGCCAATAAGTCCTAGATTAATCATGTCAGGCGTCTCCCGGAGAAACCTTCCATGATTAATCTGTAAATTACAGTAAATAAACACACACACCCGAAAAATCCTTTATTAGAAATAAAAAACACTAACAAATTCCCTCATTACCAATTTATTACCCACAACAAAGCCCTCCATGTCCGGCGTAATCCACGGTCCTCCAGCGTGGCATCCAGCTCTGCTGCATGCAGGTGACAGGAGCAGCAGAAGACACCGCCGCTCCGGTCACCTCCACGCAGCTAATGAAGACAGCCTTGTGATCGGCTGAGCTGTCACTGAGGTTACCTGGATCCAGCGGTGGATGCAGCGGTGGCCGCGGGTAACCTCAGTGACAGTTCAGCTGATCGCGCTACTCACCGCCGCTCCTGTCAGCTCCACAATGAGGTGAGTAGTGCGATCAGCTGAGCTGTCACTGAGGTTAATCGCGTCCACCGCTGGATCCAGTGGCGGCCACCGGGTAACCTCAGTGACAGCAGCTGATCGCGTTACTCACCTCATTTGCTGGTGATTTCCCCCCCTCTCTCATACTCACCGATCCCCGATCACCGGCGCTGCACGGCGTTCACACTGCTCCGGCGGCTTTTCCTTTTTTGAAAAAGCCGGCCGCTCAATAAACAATCTCGTATTCCCTGCTTTCCCCGCCCACCGGCAAATGTGATTGGTTGCAGTGAGACACGCCCCCACGCTGAGTGACAGGTGTCTCATTGCACCCAATCACAGCAGCCGGTGGGCGTGTCTATACTGTGCAGTGAAATAAATAATTAAATAATTAAAAAAAACGGCGTGCGGTCCCCCCAATTTTAATACCAGCCAGATAAAGCCATACGGCTGAAGGCTGGTATTCTCAGGATGGGGAGCTCCACGTTATGGGGAGCCCCCCAGCCTAACAATATCAGTCAGCAGCCGCCCAGAATGGCCGCATCCATTAGATGCGGCTGTTCTGGGACAGTACCCGGCTCTTCCCGATTTGCACTGGTGCGTTGGCAAATCGGGGTAATAAGGAGTTATTGGCAGCCCATAGCTGCCAATAAGTCCTAGATTAATCATGTCAGGCGTCTCCCGGAGAAACCTTCCATGATTAATCTGTAAATTACAGTAAATAAACACACACAACTGAAAAAATAATTTATTAGAAATAAAAAACACAAACACATTCCCTCATCACCAATTTAATCAGCCTCAAAAAGCCCTCCTTGTCCAGCATAATCCTCGGACCTCCAGCGTCGCTTCCAGCTGTGCTGCATGCAGGTGACAGGAGCAGGAGAATACACCGCCGCTCCGGTCACCTCCACGCAGCTAATGAAGACAGCCGCGCGATCAGCTGAGCTGTCCCTGAGGTTACCCGCTGTCACTGGATCCAGCGGTGGATGCAGCGGTGGCCGCGGGTAACCTCAGTGACAGCTCAGCTGATCGCGCTACTCATCGCCGCTCCAGTCAGCTCCAGGCAGCAACTGAGGTGAGTAGCGCGATCAGCTGAGCTGTCACTGAGGTTACCCGCGGCCACCGATAAACGATGGACGATTTGGTGAGTATTTTCCATCGTTAACGGTCGCTCATTGGTGTCACACGCAACGACGTCGATAACGATGCCGGATGTGCGTCACGGAATCCGTGACCCCGGCGATATATCGTTAGATACGTCGTTGCGTGTAACGGGGCCTTAAGGGTACTTGGCTCACTCTTGAGCCATGGCAGCTTGATAGATGAATGATCTGTAGGAAGATCAATCTTGTGAAGGTCTATAGATGTCCACTAGGGTCTTTTCCACCATCACTTTGATCATCTCAAGTCATCGAGTTGGTCTTCCTCTTCACCTTGTTCCTTCTATTCTTCCGACCATTATGTCCTTCTTCAGTGATCTTCGTATGATGTTTCTAAAGTGGGCAAGTAGTAGGTTTGCGACTAGTTTCCTCCATTGGATGCATGAACAAAAAAGGAGATTTTCTGATTTCACTGCTATACAGATCGAAAATCAACTGGTTGACACCTATAAACCTATAAATATGACTACGGTATATCCAATTAAAGATGTATTCAAATCTTTACTGTACAAATAATTAGAAAACATATAAAGATAAAAAGGGATGTGATGCAAAAGAAGGAAAAAAAATGAAAAAAGGATGGCACAATAAATGGCACTGCACAAAATAATTGAATGCTTCTAATGTAAATAGCATAATAGGTAGGTACAGAGAGATGGCTTATGAAAAATATAGATAGATGAAGAAATTTTTTAAGTGTGTTCAGAATTAATTAACAGAATAAAGTCTGGTGCTTTGTAAATGTTAACTTGGGGTGTCCGCCATGCATTTTGCCGTGGCTTCTTCCAGGGGCTCCTGGAAGAAGCCATAGTGAAACGCGCATCAGACACCACAAGATAACATTTGCAAGGCACTAGACTTTACACTTCACACAGCTGCAACAAAAAGAAAGTGACACATTGCAGGAATCAGTGTCTCTGTCTCTACATTATGCTGATCTCGGATTACATTTCAAAAACCTGGTGACAGATTCTCAAGTACCATATATTTAAAATTGAATATGTGTGATCAGCCACTTCATTCAGCTTCTCCCGTCTGAGGTCTAGCGACCAGGGAAAACTAGGGAACATTGGGTGACACAAATTGTGAGGTGATAATAGATTTAGCCTGGAATACCCATTTAAAGAGGTGGTTCACTTCTTGGTTTTCCAAGCCACATTGATATAATATTGAGAAACAAGGCTTCTCTCAAATACCTTGGGTTGGCAATAGTGCCTGTGAGCGGCACTATTGCGTCCCACTCATTCCCATAGCGTGTGTCCCCCCCCCCTCCCGGCTCCTTGACCTCTGATGTTCTGTGATGCCACATTAACTTCCAGTTGACCTGACACCGCCGAGGTGGGCCCTAGTCTTGAGTGATTGGGCTGTGGGTGGTGTTTCACCACTCGTCACATTCCAGATTCGCAGCCAGCATCTCCCTGCTCTCCTTCCCTGCAGAGAGCTACAAGCAGGAGCAACACTGGGCTGTGATGAGCGGTGAAAAACCATCCACAGAAAAGTCACTCAGGAACACTGGGGCCGGTCTCGGAGGTGTCAGGTCAACAGGAAGTTGACGTGACACCACTGGATATCAGAGGTCACGGAGCCCGTGGGTCAGGTGATGGGGAAAGGCGAACTGCAATAGCGTCACTCACAGGCACTACTGCCAACACAAGATATGTGAGAGAAGCCTTATATCTCCATGTTATATTGAAGTGGCTTGGAAAGCTAAGTAGTGAACCACCCCTTTAAGATTCCTAGCTGTTGTTTTTTTCCTTATATATTCTTCTTTTATAGATATTCCACCTGGAGATACTATTTAGGAAACAAATGGGGGGGGGGGGGGGGAATTAAAGCTGTCCTATGTGTGGACATGAGGAGTAACTTTATTTCTGGCTATTATATCATGTGAATCCTGCATTTTTCACTAGTTTTCCCCTCTGCAGGCATAATTGCTAATTTTCATTTGTGGGTAGGGACTAGCTATATGACAGTTACCATACACTGTACACTCAGAGAGATGGGATTCTGCTCTTCTTTCTCTGTATCACAGACATAAGTAGCCTCACCTTGGGGGCAAAATACTGCAGGACTATGCAGTGTAGCTGTGAATCCAGAACTGACAGGAAATACAATGCTGGAAAGTGCAGCAGGACAAGCCAGTCACGCCCAACAAATCCAGCCACGCCCACTAACCAAGTCGTTCATGCCCAAATTTCTTCTAGCCACTGAGATTTAGCCTCAACCCTACCCGAATCAGTCTGGTGTCTCATTGTGCTGAGTGTTCCTCACTCCTCCTACCCCCTTATTTACTTAATAAAATATAGTAGGAGCTGTAACCTGACACCTCACTGAAAAGACACTTTGTCTTGCTATGACCAAAATGGATTTTCATTATGAGTGATGAGTTCAGGAGCAGCAAGAGGGACGAAGTGGCTTATAAGTGGAGAAAGAAGCATGTTTCTCTGATAACAGATATCACAAAGTTCCTTAGATTCACTTGTACTAATGAATTGCGCAATCGTTGAAAATGATGTCCATGACCATATAACAGAAACATCTAATAGTTTTATAGTCTATACAACAAAATCTTGTAACTGTGTAACAGGTATTAATTTACATATATTTATTTTCTTTTTTTACATTTTACGAAATTTATGAGTTTTAGTTGTTTTACATTTTAATTGTATCTTATTTTTATAGATTCATCCTTTTTTTAATTTGATTTTAGAATATACAGTACAGACCAAAAGTTTGAACACACCTTCTCATCTCTAAAACAACCGTTAAGAGGAACCTTTGTGCAGCAGGCCTTCATGGCAAAATAGCTGCTAGGAAACCCCTGCTAAGGACAGGCAACAAGCAGAAAAGACTTGTTTGGGCTAAAGAACACAAGAAATGGACATTAGACCAGTGGAAATCTGTGCTTTGGTCTGATGAGTCCAAATTTGAGATCTTTGGATCCAGCTACCGTGTCTTTGTAGAAAAGGTGAACGGATGGACTCTACATGGCTGGTTCCCACCGTGAAGCATGGAGGAGGAGGTGTGATGGTGTGGGGGTGCTTTGCTGGTGACACTGTTGGGGATTTATTCAAAATTGAAGGCATACAGAACCAGCATGGCTACCACAGCATCTTGCATCGGCGTGCTATTCCATCCGGTTTGCGTTTAGTTGGACCATCATTTATTTTTTCAACAGGACAATGACCCAAACACACCTCCAGGCTGTGTAAGGGCTATTTGACTAAGAAGGAGAGTGATGGGGTGCTACGCCAGATGACCTGGCCTCCACAGTCACCAGACCTGAACCCACTCGAGATGGTTTGGGGTGAGCTGGACCGCAGAGTGAAGGCAAAAGGGCAACAATAGCTAAGCATCTCTGGGAACTCCTTCAAGACTGTTGGAAAACCATTTCCGGTGACTACCTCTTGAAGCTCATCAAGAGAATGCCAAGAGTGTGCAAAGCAGTAATCAAAGCAAAAGGTGGCTACTTTGAAGAACCTAGAATATAAGACACATTTTCAGTTGTTTCACACTTTAAGTATTTCATTCCACATGTTTTAATTCATAGTTTTGATGCCTTCAATGTGAATCTACAATTTTTAGAGTCATGAAAATAAAGAAAACTCATTGAATGAGGTGTGTCCAAACGTTTGGTCTGCGCTGTATAATCTTTGTCTGTTTTTACATTTTACGAGATTTATGAGTTTTAGTTGTTTTACATTTTAATTTTATCTTATTTTTATAGATTCATCCTTTTTTTATTTGATTTTAGAATATATGTGTAATACAATTTTTTAACCCCCCTCCCAAATAAATGGATTTTTTAGTACTCAGAAAGTACTTGGCATTTTAATATGAAATCCCCAGGCTTTTGATAGCCATGGGGTCAATTTGATCTGCTTTACCTTGGTCTTGCATTTGAGGACAATTGGTTTACAAAATTTGAGTTGGAAAGAATTGCCTATATTTAGATTTGTATTGTTCATCCTTATTTTCTCATAATGTACAGAGATTTTGAATTCTACCATTAGTGCAATATATTTCGGGCTCCAGGTCCTCCTGTAATGGGTAATATGTTTGATTTGCAATGCTCACCTTTAGGGCACACAGTGCAGCAGCAGCTCGCTCTCTTTTTTTCTTTGTCTGTATATTTTCTATTAGTTGTGACCTTACTTGAACTATGCCATTCTTATTGTTAACAGTCTGCTCTTTCCGCATGGCTTTTTCATCATTAATTAAGGCTTAGTTAGTGTTTTATGTAAACAGCTGCAAAATAAAGTTAAAGCTATTAGTGTTTTATAATGGCGAGTAATTACAGTACCCGCACCCGCAGACACTAATGCCGGGTTTAGTGTGGCTTACACAATGCTTTATTTCTTTCTTTTAGGGAAAACTGGGAATGGATCCAAAATTCAGAGGTATAACGAAATCCTTGTTTTTTTTTTTCTCTTTGGTATCCATTCCTGGTTTTCTCTAAAACAAATGGCAACCCATTGTCATCAGAAGGTAGCGTCACATTACCAACATCATTACCGTGGCAGGAAAGGAGGACTGCACATGGAGTGCTTGTGTTGCGACTTTCCGAGATCCGTAACGTTTTCAATCTTTGGGCTTGTTTTTTGCACCCCCGAGCTGATGGTTTTACTAATGTTATTTTCGGGGTATATACGATGTTTTGAATTCCTGGTATTACATTTTTTTTCTGTTGCAGCTGCCAAAATATTTTAATTCTCTTGTTTATTTTTTTTTTTCTTGTTACGCTGTTTATCGATTGGAATAATTTAGTTTATATTTTGATAGATCAGACTTTTACGGATGCAGCGATGCCATATATGTGTACTTTTTTCTTTCTTCAATTTTAATATGGTAAAAGGGGGTGATTTTAACTTTTAGATATATTTATATATATTTTTTTTTACATATTTTTTAAAACATTTTTTCTACATTTTATAAGACGCACCTCAGATATAGAGGAAAGAAAAAAGGTAAAAGAAATATATGGGGTCCGTCTTATAATTCTGTCTTACCAAGGGGGGGGGTAAGGTGGCACAGGTCACAGGAGGCAGGGGCAGTGGTGGAGTATGGCGATGCTGCAGGTGGTGTGCCAGATGCTTGCTGCGGGCTCTGTGAGGCAGGAGCATCTGAAACTGTCGGCGGTACGGGCTTCAAAGAAATGGCACCCGGAGTTGGCGCATGTGCAGATTGAGCTATCAGCTGAATGATGACCCGAGATCTCATCTGCACACATGTCATTTCCGGGCACCATTTTCCTTAAGTCCACTGCTGGGAGATCAGTGGACCAGAAGCATCACGTGTCAGATGAGATCTTGAGCCGAGAGCTCAATTTACACATGTGCGGACTCCGGGCACCATTATTTGAAGCCTGCACCGTCGACATTTTCAGGATGGTCCCTGCCTCACCCCCCACAGTGAGCACAGCCTGACATCAGCACCAGCACAACCCTCAGCATCAGCACCGCCCACAGAACAGCACACAGGCTGCAGCATCGCCCCTCTCTCCTTTGACCCCTCTCCACCATCTCCCGGTAAGCTACATTCAGCTTATAAGACGCACCCCCCATTTTCCTCCCACATTTTTGGGAGGAAAATTGCGCCTTATAATCCGAAAAAAAATGGTAAATAGCCCCGTTATGAGACTTGAACCCACAATGGTCTGATCACTTGTTCTATATATAGCAATGCTTTGGAACAAATCAGTCTCCTTTAAACGACGGCCACAGGCTGGTTTTCACAGGAGCACTGTACTCTGATGGCAAACACAGCAGACCCCTGGCTGTCATGATAACACATTGTCAGGGACGCTAGGGAAGGGTCAGAAGAGCGTGTCCCCCTGCCGGCGCGTGTTCAATGCCGCTCTCAGAAATTGACAGCAGCATTTAACAGATTAACAACCGCGGGCAGACCACTTCACCCACAGCTCTTAGTGGCGCATGAAAGCTAAATAATGCAGCCTTCATATGCAGGGCAAGATGCAGTCTCGGCATGCAAGTCCACATCAAAGGCAGGGAGACGACTTATGACCTGCATAGCACATCAGAAGTTATTAAGGGGTTAAACTCAAAATATGTGCATGTAACTCTTCCAAAGATAAGTCCAGCAACTCCTTTACATGTCCAATCTGCTCCTCCATTACTGAGAAATCAATGTTTGAGTTGGTATGCAAATGAGGATGAAGTGTGGTAGATCTGAGGCCTCTGGAACTCCGGCTCTATAACTGACAGATTTAGTTTACACACTATTGCTGTGAAAAGCTCACTCATGTCCTGAGATTTTTCTAAAATGTATCAGTTTAGAGAAAATTACTTTGCCTTGAAATATTGCTGCAAAGCCTAAGTTCCTGGCTTTTAACAAGCTTCAAAAAGGCATTGAAAAACCACAGTATTTCATGATTAATAGATCCTGGGCTAAAGAGGTTGTCCATTACTGTCCGCTAGTCTGCTGGGAACAACATACATCAAGAAAAGAGAACATCTAATATTAGTTTGACATATGTGGCTAAACGAACAGTAATAACTAAAAAGTCTTGTATGCTTTTTGGTTTTATAGTGATAAGCAAGCTTTAAAATGCTCGAGTACTCATTACGCGAAACAAGCAGGTCGGACGCTTGGATGGTCTCGACTCGAGAAACAAGTATAATGGAAGTCAACGGGAAACTCAAGTTTTTTTCCAGAAGAACCTACCAAGAGGGCTGGGGCAGGACAAGTGCTAAAATGGATGGAAACGGCATGGGAAAGAAGCCTGGATGTATCTCTGACTCCCAGGTCACCGCTGTGAACTAAATAAATAAATAATTATAAAAAATGATGTAGGGTTCCCCCATTTTTGATAACCAACCAAGGTAAAGCAAACCGCTGGGGGCTGACATCATCAGGCTGGGAATGTCCATGGTTATTTGGCCCTTACCAGCCTAGAAATATCAGTCCGCAGATGCCCCAGAATTGGCGCACCACATTAGATGGGCCAATCCTGGCATTTTGCCTAATGCTGTGACAATCAGGGTAATATTTTTTGACGTTGATGTCAGCTGTGTAATTGTCGCGGGCGGAGGGGGCGCGCTCGCCACACTTGGGTCCAGAACTTTTGCTGCTGCTGCTCGGTGGCTCGAGCGGTAGGCCGGACCCGGGGACTCAAGCAGCGCTCCTCACCCGTGAGTGAAAGGGGATGGTTGGTTTGGGGAGAGAGTTCGTGACGCCACCCACGGGATGTGGTAATGAGGGCACCACCGCTGCTGGTGACGGGGATCCCGGGAGAGATGGTAGGGAGCAGCTAGGATGTTGTCCCCTCCGTGGGTAGGGGTTGGTGATCCCAGGGCCCGGTGGTGATATGGGGAGGCTGGATGGCTGGGGTGCAGGGTTGCAGGGACAGCGCGGCGCGGTGCCGGACGGCACTGGTGTACTCACTCAGACAGTCAATGACAGAGTCTCTGGTAAACCAAACGGCCGGATGGACGGGTCCCACAGCCGGCTGCAGTGTTGCTCTCCCCGGACGGTGTGATGGTGGCTGTCTTTCCCTGCACCTTTTAGAATGTTCTGACTCCTGTGGTTGCCCACCGGTAGTCCGCTCCCCTGTGTCTAGGTGCCGTAGGAGCCCGTTTTGCCCGCAGGCGCTGGCCCTTGGATCTCTAGCCTGTGGTGGTGGCTGTATATCCTCTCGGTGTGGACTGTTGCCTTCTGTCGGGACTTGGTTGTTGGGAAACCCCTGGGGTTCCTGTCACACTCGGATTTGACTATTGTCGGCGGCTCCAAGCCTGTTCGGGGTCCGATGGCCCTGCCTGTGTGCTTAGCTTCACTTCGCTCCCCGGTTTGGTACCGGCGGGCCACCGCCCGACCTCGGTCCTACGGTTCTGCAGAGGTCCACTACCTCCTGCAGACGGCCACCACCATCTGCCAACCTTGCTGTCAGTGTCTGGGCTCCGAACCAGACACACTCAGACGTTTTACTCCTCTCACTTTTAACTCCTAAACTCATCTGACTCTCTTCCCGCCTCCAGGCCTGTGAACTCCTTGGTGGGTGGGGCCAACCGCCTGGCTCCGCCCCACCTGGTGTAGACATAGGACCCTTGAGGGAGGCAACAAGTGTTTTTGGTTGACTGTTGTAACTGTCTAGGGTGGGGGGTGTGTATGTTGGTATGTATGTGACTACCTGGCTAGTCCAGGGCGTCACATAATGTCAGCTGGTATCAAGCCTAAGGGTTATGAATGGAGAGGTGGTCTATAAGACACTCCCATTGACAATCCAGTAATAAAAACACACACACACACACACATACACACACACATATACACACGCACACACACAGGAAAAAAATAGTTTATTTAAATAAAGAATTACCCACTCCAATTTATTATTAAAAATGTTCCCACAAAGCTCCATCATAGTCAACGATGCCTGTATGCAGCTCCAGCAACTGTGTATAGCAGTAAAGTATAGGTATTCACAGGCGCAGAGTAGTGATGACAACTCTCATAAGAGCCGCCAGCTCAATGCTGCGCTTAGCAAGACCCGGGGGCTCTGATGAGAATTATCATCATTAAATCAGTACCCCAACACCTGTACATACTGTAGTTTACCACTACTCACAGTCGCTGGAACTGCATTTGGGGATCGTGGACTACGAATGAGGAGCTTTGGGGAAACATTTTTGATAATAAATTGGTGAATGAGGTATGGTATGTGGGGGTAACCTTATTCAAATAAATATTTGTTTCTGTGTTTGTGGTAGTATACAGTATATTTTTTTGATTACTGGGTTAGTATTGGTGGTATCTGATAGACGCCTCTTCATTTCAAATACCAGGGCTTGATGCCAGCAGACATTACACAGCTGACATCAACCAGAAAAATATTACCCCGATGCCTGCCCCATGACAATGGGATGAGCCAGGTTCAGGTCCAGGATTAGCGCATCTAATGTGATGCACCAATTCTAAGGCAACTGCGGGCTAGATTTTTTTTAGGCCATGAAGGGCCAAATAACCATGTGCTTTCCCATCCTTATAATACCAGCTGGCAGCTGTCTGCTTTACTTTTTGCTGGTTATTAAAAAAAAAGGGGACCCCACTTTGTTTTTTTATTCATTTATTTACATGTATTCATATATTTATTCTATTTAAAAACACAGTAAACTACACACGCAAGGCACATAGATATCCATCAGATATATAATTACTGTCTTGCTTGTGTAGTTTACTGCACTTCTTAAATAAATGAAAAAAATTAGGTACATTCCCCACTATTTATGATAACCAGCCAAGGTAAAACAGACAGCTGTGGGCTGGTATTATCAATAAAAAGGAGGATAGGACCTAGCATCACCTTAGACAGGTGCTCTGGGGTAATAATTTGTAGACAAGTAAAAAGGATACCCCCGGCACACTGTGTAGTTTCCCACAAGAAAAGCGGACACAAGTTCAGTAATCTTGATCTATTTTTTCTTTTATTGTGAATAGGTGAAAAAAATTGTGCTGTACAATAGTAGAAAGTCCACCTCGACGTTTCGGCTTGAAGCCTTCATGTGGTCGGACAATCAGACCATCTAAGCCTGCATCCGGCAAGACGGAAATTGAAAAATATTTAATGGAGGATGTCAGTCTGCTGAATAAGGTCTGGAAAAATTAACGTGCTGTAATGGCAACAATTTCTGCAACGTGTGATCCTGTGTGTAGGATTACCACTATAGGTCTGTCGACGTGTATAGATGTATAGGGACCTTTGAGGGTGTCCACTCTAAAGACCTGTGTATAGTGTCAGCTTATATAATGGTAGGTACAGGTGAAATACAGCTGACTGTGGTTGTATCAGACTCGTTATCAAGAGTAACCAGGATAAATTCGTCCGTTGGTGCAATGGTAGGCACAGGAGGTAGGGTAATGGCTCTAATGATATCGCTCAATATAAGGACATGCTGTGTCTCAGGATTAAATGGTTATATCTGATAGCGTCCACAAGGCTTGGGTCAATCATAATATGCAGGAAACTGTATTGAAGTCAGGATCTGGCTATGGGAGCCTGGGATATAAACGAATCCCTATAGGCGGAGTGGCCCTCCGTGTGCTGATGGTCGTGCGTTCTGTGCGTCCAGTGCATCAGCACACGGAGGGCCACTCCGCCTATAGGGATTCGTTTATATCCCAGGCTCCCATAGCCAGATCCTGACTTCAATACAGTTTCCTGCATATTATGATTGACCCAAGCCTTGTGGACGCTATCAGATATAACCATTTAATCCTGAGACACAGCATGTCCTTATATTGAGCGATATCATTAGAGCCATTACCCTACCTCCTGTGCCTACCATTGCACCAACGGACGAATTTATCCTGGTTACTCTTGATAACGAGTCTGATACAACCACAGTCAGCTGTATTTCACCTGTACCTACCATTATATAAGCTGACACTATACACAGGTCTTTAGAGTGGACACCCTCAAAGGTCCCTATACATCTATACACGTCGACAGACCTATAGTGGTAATCCTACACACAGGATCACACGTGGCAGAAATTGTTGCCATTACAGCACGTTAATTTTTCCAGACCTTATTCAGCAGACTGACATCCTCCATTAAATATTTTTCAATTTCCGTCTTGCCGGATGCGGGCTTAGATGGTCTGATTGTCCGACCAGATGAAGGCTTCAAGCCGAAACGTCGAGGTGGACTTTCTACTATTGTACAGCACGATTTTTTTCACCTATTCACAATAAAAGAAAAAATAGATCAAGATTACTGAACTTGTGTCCGCTTTTCTTGTGGGAAACTACACAGTGTGCCGGGGTTATCCTTTTTACTTGGCTGGTATTATCAGGCTGGAAAGCCCCATAATTATACATAAGGCCCAGAAGTTACTAACAGCCGAAAAACATGTCGGATGGGGAGAATGGTGCTCAAGCACCCGAGATAATCGAGTAACAAGTGTACCCAAGTATCCTGATGCTCGATCGAGCGTTGAGCAGTGGCGAGCATGCTCACTCGTCATTATTTCCTAGAAAACTAGTACAGTAGGGTGTGTGAGCCAACTAACCTTTTGAAAGAGATGTCCAGGCAATTTGAAAAGTTTCCTAAAGGCTTGGATTTGTAAAGAAAAAAAACAAAGCTGATGCGCTCACCAGAACCCACTGGGATCTAATGCATGCTGGTCCATGGTCTACACTGACAAAGGAATAAAATTCATCACTGTTACACCAGCAGCAAGACAATGACAATGATTGTCTGCAGCGGTAAGGTGACTTGAGCTGAGCATCATCGGATGTTTCCAAGTCACTTGAGCCGTGCAGCCAATTACGCTCCTGCTACCGTTGGAACAGTTATGTGTAATCTACGTGTCAGCGTAAACCAGGGAGCAGCCTGCGCGGGGTCCTGGTAGGTGCCAATAGGTTAGTATCACTTAGTTTGTTCTTTTTTACACACCTTTAACTGCTCAATTTCGTCACTGGAGCCTAAAGATTTGTGAATTCAGCTCTTATATACACACACGGTCTAAATTGTTGGTACCCCTCGTTTAATGAAAGAAAACCCACAATGGTCACAGAAATAACTTGAATCTGAGAAAACTATTAATAAATAAAAAAAAATCTATGAAAATTAATAAATGAATGTCAGACATTGCTTTTCAACCATGCTTCCACAGAATTTAAAAAAAATGAAACTCATGAAACAGGCCTGGACAGAAATGATGGTATCCCTAAAAATAATGTGACAAAAGGGACATGTTAAATCAAGATGTGTCTACTAATTAGCATCACATGTGTCTACAAACTTGTAATCAGTCAGTGGGCCTGTATATAGGGCTACAGATACTCATAGTTTCATAGTTTCATAGTTTTCACTGTGCTGTTTGGTGACATGGTGTGTACCACACTCAACATGGACTAGAGGAAACGAAGGAAAGAGTTGTCTCAGGAGATTAGAAAGAAAATTATAGACAAGCATGTTAAAGGTAAAGGTTATAAGAGCATCTCCAAGCAGCTGGATATTCCTGTGACTACACTTGCACATATTATTCAGAAATTTAAAAACCATGGGACTGTAGCCAACCTCCATGGACGTGGCTGCAGGAGGAAAATTGATGACAAATCAAAGAGATGGATAATACGAATAGTAACAAAAGAGCCCAGAGAAACTTCTAAAGAGATTAAAGCTGAACTTCAAGTTTGAGGAACATCAACGTCAAATTGCACCATCCGTCATTGTTTGATCCAAAGTGGACTTCATGGGAGATGACGAAGGAGGACACCATTGTTGAAAAATAATTATTAAAAATCTCAGACTGGAATTTGCCAAACTACATGCTGACAAGTCACAAAGCTTCGGGGAGAATGTCCTATGGACAGATGAGACAAAAAGTGATTTTTTTTGGCAAGGCACATCAGCTCTATGTTCACAGACGGAAAAATGAATCATATCAAGAAGAGAACACTGTCCCTACTGTGAAACATGGAGGAAGTTCTGTTATGTTCTGGGGCTCCTTTGCTGCATCTTGCACAGGGTGTCTTGAATCTGTGCAGGGTATAATGAAATCTCAAGACTATCAAGGGATTCCAGAGAGAAATGTGCTGCCCAGTGTCAGAAAGCTTGGTCTCAATCACAGGTCATGGGTCTTGTAACAGGATGATGACTCAAAACACACAGCTAAAAGCACCCAAGAATGGCTAAGAGGAAAACATTGGACTATTCTGAAGTGGCTTTCTATGAGCCCTGACCTAAATCCTATTGAGCATCTTTGGAAAGAGCTGAAACATGCCGTTTGGAAAAGGCAACCTTCAAACACGAAACAACTGGAGCAGTTTGCTCTTGAGGAGTGGCCAAAATACCTGTCAAGGCGTGCAGAAGTCTCGTTAACAGTTTCAGGAATCGTTTGATTGCAATGATTGCCTCAAAAGGTTGTGCAACCAAATATTAAGTTAAGGAGGAGAAGGAGGGCGCCATCATTTCTGGTCAGGCCGATTTTATCAGTTTTATTTTTAAAAAAAATTCTGTGGAAGCTGAAAAGCAGCAATGTCCGACTTTCATTTGGTCATTTTCATAGATTTTTTTATTTATTATTACTTTTGTCAGATTCAAGTTATTTCTGTGACTATTGTGGGTCCTTCTTTCATTAACCGACAGGTACCAATAATTTTGACCACGTGTGTATATCTGATGTAAATCCAGATGATTACAAGATGAGTAATGCAATGATACAGTTATAATTCTTTTTTTTTTTTTATTATTATTATTATTATTATTATTATTATATTTTCAATTATTTTTCTTATTTACAAATAGCATCCCTAGTCATTATTCTCTGACTTTCTTAGAAAGCGTCTGCTCGGGATTAATCTGAAGTTTGCAGCTTGTGTTTGATGCTCAGAGACATGTGTGACCGGCTTCTGTAATGGATTTCTGTTTCATCTCCTAATTTAATAATGCCTTTTTATGTGCTTAAGCTGTGGACGAGCTAGTAAGTAATGTCAGTTGTAGATAATATGCACATTTGCAGCACAAAAGAGTGGATTTTATGGCTTTTTTTCCTATAATCTTCTCTTTTGTGCTCAGTCACATTAATGGATGAAGCAGCTTGCCTACTGTTACTTATTGCCTTTTCATGACGCAAGTATCACATTTTGTGCAGCATTTAACTTAGGGGACGACACTTGTTTTGTACAGATTTCCCTAGGGGTGGCATGGGAGATTGATAACCTTCACTGACACGGAAATATTAGTCTTATATTTTGATTTATCGGGATGTACTATCCAAACAATAATAGCCACATATAATAGAATCATAGAATGGTAGAGTTGGAAGGGACCTCAAGGGCCGTCGGGTCCAGCTGCCTGCGAGTGCAGGTTTTCTTAAATCATCCCAGCTATATGTTTATCCCGTTTCCGTTTGAAGATTTCCATTGATGAGAGCTCACCACCTCCCGTGGTCGCCTGTTCCACTCCCTGACTGCCCTCACTGTCAAAGTTTTTCCTAATGTCTAATATGAATTGCCTTCCTTTTAGTTTCATCCCATTGTTTCTTGTACCTCCTTGTGCTAATGAGAATAGGGTAGTTCCCTCTGCACTGTGACTGCCTTTCAGATATTTGTAGACCACTATTAAGTCTCCTCTCAGCCTACTCTTTTTCAAACTAAACATTCCTAGCTCTTTTAGCCATTCTTCATATGACATGGTTTGCAGACCTTCTACCGTATTAGTTGCTTTTCTCTGAATTTGGTCCAATATATTGATATCTTTCTTGAATTGGGGCACCCAGAACTGTACACAGTATTTTAGGTGTGGTCTGACCACGGGAGAGTATAGGGGAATAATGACCTCTCTTGATCTAGATTCAATGCTTGTCTTGATACATCCCAGAATGTTGTTGGCCTTTTTAGCTGCAGCTCCGCATTGCTGGCTCATGTTGAATCTGGGATCTACTATTAGGCCCAAGTCCTTTTCCCCGATGCTATCACCTAGTGCTAATCCTCCGATGGTATATATGCTTTTTACATTTCTTTTACCCAGATGTAGGACTTTGCATTTGTCCCTGTTAAAAACCATTTTATTCTCCTCAGCCCATTGTTCAAGTGTGTCTAAATCCTTTTGATACTTCTGATCCTTTTGAATACATATAGGAAATAAAGCAAGTGCAAGAAGATTAGATATGGAGCAATTAGTTATATATACAAAAGGGTAATATTAGAGGGTGTGATTTAGTAACCAAATGATAAGGTGTAAATTCAGAAAGTTTATAGGGCAATTTTTTCTTCATATATGTATATTGTTGGATAGCTCTTGTAAAAATAAGCGCTTTTGCAATTTACTGTTTTATGACATTTGCAGCTATTCTTGATTTCAAGACCCTTTTCCTTTGTATCCAGCTCATCACCTAGGAGTCCGACTATTAGTGCTGTCTAGTTTATAAACAATGAGAAACCAAGGAAAAAATTGTGAAAAAATACCCTGCTGTAACTAAATAAAAGCATAGTGCATATAAACATAGGGTACTTAGTAAACACTGTTTTTGATCAAAAAAAGCATAAAGCTATCCCACCAACGCCAAGGTGTACCCAGTTGGGATAGTACCTACACTCTCTAATATTAAAACCTTACCATGGGTCTAAAATAGGCCTCAATGTGGCTAAGGGCTGAGAGCGACCGGGTCCCAACAGGACACACACAGTCAGGGGGATTCACAGAATGAAATGTCCAGCTCGCTGAGAAGGCCACATTGAGGCCTATTTTAGACCCATGGTAAGGTTTTAATATTAGAGAGTGTAGGTACTATCCCAACTGGGTACACCTTGGCGTTGGTGGGATAGCTTTATGCTTTTTTTGATCAAAAACAGTGTTTACTAAGTACCCTATGTTTATATGCACTATGCTTTTATTTAGTTACAGCAGGGTATTTTTTCACAATTTTTTTCCTTGGTTTCTCTTTGTCTTATGGCCAGTGTGAACATGGTCTCACAAGTTCCATGTATACCATCTCATACTCCGGCTCACTTTTTTGTTTTTATGTAGTTTTTTTGTATTCAGTACAAACAGGGAGTGGCCCCCTTCTCAGCGAGCTGGACATTTCATTCTGTGAATCCCCCTGACTGTGTGTGTCCTGTTGGGACCCGGTCGCTCTCAGCCCTTAGCCACATTGAGGCCTATTTTAGACCCATGGTAAGGTTTTAATATTAGAGAGTGTAGGTACTATCCCAACTGGGTACACCTTGGCGTTGGTGGGATAGCTTTATGCTTTTTTTGATCAAAAACAGTGTTTACTAAGTACCCTATGTTTATATGCACTATGCTTTTATTTAGTTACAGCAGGGTATTTTTTCACAATTTTTTCCTTGGTTTCTCTTTGTCTTATGGCCAGTGTGAACATGGTCTCACAAGTACCATGTATACCATCTCATACTCCGGCTCACTTTTTTGTTTTTATCTAGTTTATAAACAATGCACTAACCCGATCTCCTCTCTTTTTTGTCATTGATCACCTTAGCTTCTTATTTAGGAAAGAAGTTATGGGCACCTTTCTTCACTCTTTGTAAGGCTGGGGCTATGTGCTGACTTTGAAGACGATTGTGAATGAGTCGCCACATCCATGTCTCGTAAGATATCTACTTTTCCTAGTAATGGAATTAGAAGAAGGAAAGATAGGTGGCACACACCATCCCATAAAAAAAAAACATCATTCACAATCCTATATCAACATGGATGTAGTTGCATTGTGAACAACGGCTGTTTCGTGCACAAGTGCGCTTCAACAGGTCCTAATCAGTTGTCCACAATGCCGATCACCTGCTTGCACCTACATCCATACTTTTACAGGATTGTCAATAAAGGTTTTATAATGGTATGGTGAGTGCCACCTATGTTTCCTTCTTTTTACTCCATTACCACATCACTGTTGTGTAAGGTGGAGCCCCTGAATATCCCTTAAAGTGACCTTGTCAGGTGCAATATGCACGCACAACCACGAGCAGTTCTATGTGTATATTGCTAATACCTGCCTAAAGGTACCGTCACACATAACGAGATCGCTAGCGAGATCGCAGCTGAGTCACGGTTTCCGTGATGCAGTAGCGATCCCGTTAGCGATCTTGTTATGTGTGACACCTACCAGCGATCAGGCCCCTGCTGTGAGATCTCTAGTCATTGCAGAAGTGTCCGGGCCATTTTCTTCAAAGGCGATGTCCTGCTGGGCAGGACACATCGCTGTGTTTGACACTGTGTGACAGGGTCACAGTGACTGCTGAGATCGTTATACAGGTCGCTACTGTGACCTGTATTGTTCCTGCATCACTGGTAAGATCTGACTGTGTGACATCTCACCTGTGACCTCCCAGCGACTTACCTGCGATCCCTATCAGGTCGCATCGTTTTCGGGATCGCTGGTAAGTCGTTGTGTGTGACTGGGCCTTTACTGTCCCTGTACCTAGTAGCATAGATAAAGAGATTTTTAGAAAAAGATCCTGAGATCCTTTATGATATCCTAATGCGTGCATGGACTAGTTGCAAGGGTGTTCTTTCCCCCAACTAGTCCGCCCTCTAAGCATGTTGGCACGCCCACAAGGGAGTGCTAATATGCTATTCAATTCCCAACATCATTGGTTGTCACCGCCTCAGACGCCAGGTTTAGGGTTAGTGCGCATGATCAGAAGTCCTCGGCACTTCCAGTCATGCATACTAGACCTCTCTGAAGCCAGGACATGTACACACGGCTTCATAGTGCGCATGACAGGAAGTGCGGTGACTTCTCATCATGTGCACTGACCCGAAACCTGGCGTCTGAGGTGGTGACTGCAGACACAGGTACACGCGTCACCGCTGATGGCGCTAGGCATTGGGCATTGAATAGCATGTTAGTATGCCCCTGTGGGTGTGCTAACATGCTAAGAGGGCGGACTAGTCGAGGAAGTAACGCCCTTGCAACTAGTCCCTGCTCTCATTAGCATATCATAAAGGATCTTTAGAAATACTTTTTGTAAAGATCTCTGTATCTATGCTACTAGATACAGGGGCGGTTAGGCAGAGATTAGCAATATACACCCAGAACTGCTCATGATTCTGGGTGCATATTGCACCTGACAGGCTTTAAGAAGTTGATTTTTGTTTCTGGACCTGGATTTGAGTCTTGTCCTTCTAATGGTGCTGAACTCTACTTTTTATATATTTAAAGAAACCCACTTTTTCCACCATTCTTGATATGATAATGTGATCCCCACTAATTTTTTAGTTATCTTTCATGGGGATAATTGTAGCCGTTCACAAGGTCTCATTGCCCAACACTAAACATAAGTTGACCAACATGACCTAGGTTCCTTTTATTTTTTTATTTAAGTATAGTAGCCACCACTCTGACAACCAGTAGGAGACCGCCACAATTTAATCTATGTGGTCAAAGCCTTCTTAGAGGAAATACTATATGATATGGCAATATGTCACCAATAAAGCACAGTATAAACATACCTACACAGTCTATTAATTCTCCACTTCAACCACTGACTCCAAAAAGCTAAATTATGAAACCCAAGAATGGATACAATACATTGGCCATGTCCATTGTATTACAACGTCAATAGGTTTATCTCCAAAATCTGCTTTATTTACGGAATCCTGATTGCCATGGCCTCCTCTCTCCGGAGGGTACGGATGATTCAGACCTTCAATGTTAGGCTGCTTTCACACATCCGGTTTTTGCTGAGCGACACAATACGGCGCTTTGCAGAAAAAACGCAACCGTTTTTTTTGCCGCCGGTTGCGTTTTTTTCTGCATAGACTTACATTAGCACCGTATTGTGCCGCATGGCCTTGCGTTGCGTCCGGTTTTTGCTGGACGCGGCATATTTAGCCCATGCGGCAGCCGAATGGAACGTTGCCTGGCACGTTTTTTTGTGCGGCAAAAAAAACGCATAACGCCGGATCCGGCGCGATGCGCCGCAATTTACAATGCAAGCCTATGGACGCCGGATGCGCCGTCCTGAGGCAAAAAACGCATCCGGTGGCCGGAGGCGGTTTCTTGCACTGCGCATGCTCAGTATCAAACCGCATCCGTCAAAAAACGGACGGGCCGCATGGAAAAACTTATGCAACAGATCCGTTTTTTTTCTCCGCAACTGTTGCATAGGTTTTTGAGCCGGATTGAGCAGCACTGCAAAAACCGGATGTGTGAAAGCAGCCTTAATCTCCTTTGGACACGATTCTGCTGTGAAATATTGTATTTGTTGTCGCATCTCAATTTAGCTCCTGTAAATCCTGTAACCTGTTTACTAAGTCTAATTAAATCCGGACTTGTCTAAACACGAATTGTCATAACTTCGATGCGCGTCCCAACCATAAACAATGGAAAATTTGGTTGAATCTATAATAAGCCTAAAACAGACCTAGTTGTTTATGCCATATGGGATTTTTTTTTTGTAGTTCAGGTTTTTCTGCATTTTGAAAAATTGGTCTCCAAGAGATGAGAGAAAATTGTCCTAGTTGCATTTTAACCCCTTAAGGACGCTGACAATTTTTGTTTTTGCTCTTCAGTTTTTTCATCCCCTTCTTCCAAGAGTCACATCTCTTATTTTTTAGCATTGTCATATGAGGGCTTGTTTTTTGTACGAAACATTGTACTTTTGAGCTACACCATTTACTTTAACGGCAACCTGTCATGTAAAGAAAATGTTATTAACTTACAGATATGGGGTTAATCTGCCAGTGAATAGTGTTCTGAAGCCGTGAAAGCCCCACTTTCGGTGGGAAATGAGCTTTGTTCATCCCATCATCCTCGGGCTTTCAGTCATAAAGGTGCGGCTGGAACAATTTCAGTCCCTGCTTAGTAAATAGTGAGCATCAGCTGTAACCGCGCCCCATCACTGACTGACTGCTGGTTCAGCATTGCATCAGTACAGACCAAGCAGTCAGTCAGTGCTGTGGTGATGTCATAGCTGCCGCTCACTATGTACAGAGGGGTGACTGACAGCCACCCCTATGACTGAAAGCATGAGGCTGCCAGGAAGAATAAAGTTAATTTCCTCCTGGCAATAAGTTTTTCAGTGTGGTGGCTGCATAAGCAATGATCTCTCGATTCACATTCACTTCTACAGGAGTTCCTAGAATGGTTGACTCCTGATCTTAATATAGATGTGGGTTCCTTCTGTGACGCCCTGGCCTATCAGGTCGTCACAGGGTATTGTGCAATCTGCCCTCCTGTACAATATCCACCTCCTCTTTGGTTACGGGTCCCTGACCTTTAGTGTTGCCAAGAACAAGCTAATCAAAATCCTAGGAACACTCTGCAGCACACCCACCAGACACACCAGTGGCTGACCTGAAGGGAATAGGGTCGCTCACTTGGGGGGTTGGTTAAGGGGAGGTCAGGAGTGTTAGGAACAGAACAGAAGTAGCTCTCGAAGTGAGAGGGGGTCAGCATCTGGGCTCCTTAGTACTACTAGGTGGCAGACGTTGGTCTGGGCCTGGTAGGAGCTGGACCCCGGTCGCAGGGGATCGTGACAAGGGGCACAGACTGTCGAGGAGGACAGCCGGTGGCCTTGTGCCATCACCGGGCAGGGTCCACGGCACGATGGGGTACGTGGACCTTAGGTCAGGAAGGAGCTTCAGGCGTCCTGGCAATTTACCCGACGAAGACGGAGCCTTCAAGATCCGTTCTCCACCCTCTCCAAAATCGGGTTACTAGCGCAACGAGGGGGATTGGACTTTTCCAATACATAGTCCAGAAAATCCCTAGCGTGAACCCTGAGAGCAAGCTCATCCAGTTAGCCACACTGGTGAGCGGGACCCGATAGTTCTATGCTAGAGGGACCAGTTAGAAGTAAGGTGCCACGGAAAAGGCCACAGGCTAACAAACAACACCAACGGGCACGGGATCCAGGCGTGCTCCCTCCCTTCTGCAGTGATATCAAGAACTTTGGTTTACCACGGTTGTCGGTGTCAGCGTTATTGGACTGAGTGAGTACTTAAGTGATCCCTGACCATCCCAATGGCACCTCCCCATCATCTACACCGAGTCCCGTAGCATTCTCCCCTACACGTGGAGGGGTTAAACATCTGGCTGCCCACACCATCGCCACCGGGTACTCCCCATTGCAGCGGTGGTACTCCATCTTACCACGCACCAAGGGTGGCGTCACAAACTGTCCATACAGTCCCCTGTAAATAACCCCCTTTATTCCGGGTGGTCGCGCGACCCCGACCCTCTGGTCTGGAGACCCCTCGAGCCACCGTGTATCTGGATCCGAGCAGCGGCAGCAGGCTGATGACGTGGGGGCGGTACACTTCTCTAGGACTTGCTCCTATCAGACAATGGATGCCAAAAATATCTGAGATGGCGAATACCACATTAGTTAATAAGTGAAATCTGCTCAAGCACAGTTCATGTCCATGAGCATACATAGAGAAAAGGGATGGCCATAGTAATAAATAATGCTACATTTCTTGGTCCCTAAAGGGAATCTGTCAGTAGCATCAACCATCCTAAGCCATCTATATGGGCATGTAGGTCATAGATAGTTCAATAAAATTGTGCTTTAATATCTGCAATGCGATATCTCATTCCACGGAAATCCACGTTATCATTTTTATGTAAATGAGCTGTTAAGATCTATGGGCCGGACATAGATCTCACTGAGAATCTTACTTTGGAGTTAAGGGGGAGTTACCAGTGTGAGACATGTAATGACTGACAGTCTGCTCTCCTGATTTACTGTACATGTTTTGAACTGCTAATGTACCCTCTCATTTTTCATAAGCTCTAGAAGCAGATTCTCAGGGAGATCTATGTCCAGATTTTAACAGCTTATTTACATATTAGGAAAAACATGGGTTGGACATTGGATTTCAGATATAGAGGTGTCATTTTATTCACCTTTCTATGACCTGCATGCCCATATAGATGGCTTACGAGGGTTGATCCTACTGACAGATTCACTTTAATTATGTAATAATAATAATCTTTGTTTCTTTATATAGCGCCAACATATTCCGCAGCGCTTTACATAGCACCATTGGGGCTCACAATCTAAATTCCCTATCAGTGTGACTTTGGAGTGTGAGAGGAAACCCACGCAAACACGGGGAGAACATACAAACTCCTTGCAGATGGTGTCCTTGGTGGGATTTGAACCCAGGATTCCAAGGCTGCAAGACTTCAGTGCTAACCACTGAGCCACTGTGCCGCGATATGGCTGTATCCCTCAATGGGTGGCATAGGAAGGAAGTGACTAAAATGTACTCCAGGGCACACGCTTGCTTTTTTCTAACATATGGCATCTGAAATTAAATTGATTTTGAATAGTAGACAATCCTTTATAAGAAGTGATGCACAACATTATCAAAATTTTAGATAAAAATAAAAAATACAATATATAAAGTGTTAAAATGTGTTTGATGTATTCCTGTAATAAGGCTGTTGCTTGCCAGAAGAACATATTAAACAGGCTGACATGCCCCATAGATAACCTTTCGTTGTCAGGCAGCACACTGTGTTAGTAATGGCCCTCATAATACCAGTCTGCGGTGCTGATGTCATAACTGATAACGCCACCGGCAAAGTCCTGATCATTTATCACCGCTGTTGATTCAGTTCAGGATTTAATTAAATGAAAGCTATAGTTTTAAAGAGATATTCCAGGAAGCTCAACAGATAGCAATTACCCATGTAGCAAGGCTTATCCCTTCTTGTCATAGTCATCTTACCACTTACAGAGGATATGTCATCAAATATTTCATGCTTAATGTAATAGTGGGTGTAGAGCAGAATAAAAAAAAATGTTTTTCCTAAAATTTTGCTTCTAGAAGTGTTTATGAGACTCAAATTCTGCAGCACTGCCCCTATCCTCACACTGTCAGAGCTGCGAGCTGAGAGTCCCTCTGCAGTGAGGATAGCAGACTGTCTGTCAATACATGTCTCACACTGAGTCTGTGCTCAGCTATTGTGGGGGTGTGTTCTTCTTTCCCCAGGGTGTTGTTGTCTGCTTACGATTGGTTAGTGAATACAAAATTAAACAAGGGAGCGCATGTGAAGGGTCTGGGAGATGACGGTGAGGAGGAGAAAAAGAATCTGCTCACCTGATGTGGTTGTGCAGCCCTCACACAACCACGGTATAAGGCAGGAGTGTGGTGTCAGTAATCTTCTAACCTGTTAGCCCACGATGTCCATCCAGGGAAGCACAATCCTGAAGAGCTGGCCACGTGACAGATCACTGGGCGTCTCTGGTCATCTGACCTTTGTACCAAGCAGCTCTTGCCGTGAACCCACAGAGGGGAAGATCAGCAGTAAAGAAGGAGGCACGGTCTGATAGAGTGCTAAGGAGGCCACAGTATTAGATTAATTTTTTTAGAATTTATTGTTTTCTATCAGCCACAACGCGTTTCGATATACACAATATCTTCATCAGGTGGATTATCCACCTGATGAAGATATTGTGTATATCGAAACGCGTTGTGGCTGATACAAATCAATAAATTCTACAAAAATTAATCTAATACTGTGGCCTCCTTAGCGCTCTATCAGACCGTGCTTCCTTCTTTACTATGATTGGTTAGTGTCACACAGGAAAAAGTACACACCCCCAGTGAAATCTCTCTGGTATCGCCCACTTGGAATAAAACAAAATTAACTGTTTAGATGCCAAATATTTTGATTGCTATTTTTTTCCATAATAGTGTAGGTGTGGTGGACTACGGCTGTTTTGTTCCTAGCCCTGCAAACACAATGTCGTGCGTCTTTTGTAAATATTTGAAGTGTAATAATGTATCGTATTGTAATATAGAATGTGATAGCCATTAGTAATTTGATTTGTAATGTATAGATGCAGTATAGGTGAGTACACCCCTCACATTTTTGTAAATATTTTATTATATTTTCTCATGGGACAACACTGAAGATATGACATTTTCACACAATTTACAAAAGTTAGCGTGTATAATAGTGTAAATTTGGTGCCCACTGAATAACTCAACACACAGCCATTTATGTCTAAACCAATGGCAACAAAAGTGAGTACACCCCAAAGTGAAAATGGCCAAATTGTGTCCACTTAACCATTTTCCCTCCATGGTGTCATGTGTCTCATCAGTGTTACAAGGTCTAAATTTGGAGCAGGTGTGTTACATTTGGTGTTATCCCTCCCAAACTCTCTCATACTGGTCACTGGAAGTTCAGCATGGCATCTCACGGCAAAGAATTCTCTGAGGATCTGAAAAAAAGAATTGTTACTCTAAATAAAGATGGCCTAGGCTGTAAGAAGATTGTCAGCACCGTGAAACTGAGCTGCAGCACGGTGGCCAAGACCATACAGTGGTTTAACAATCAAGGAAGGCGGAACCCCGCCACAGGACCAGAAACAGTGTTTTTAACCAATTTTGGAATAAAATGAAATATTAACCTTATTTCAAGTCTTCATGGATGTCTTCCTGTGCCGGGGTTCCGCCTTCCTTGATTGACTACAGCCCTTCTGACCCACAAGCACTGTCCAGATTCTCCTTCCAGGAATAACCATATGGTAGTGAGCTGATTCGTTTCCTTTTTGACTGGTTTAACAAGACAGATTCCACGAAAAACATTCCTCTCCATGGTCGACCATAGACACTTAGTGCACATGGTCAATGTCCTATCCAGAGGATGTCTTTTCAAAATAGATGTATAAGTGTTGACAGCTTTGCTGCAAAGGTTACAGGGCTGAGAGGGGATGTCAGCCTGTCAGTGCTGTAGCTATATGCTGCGAACTGCATCAAATTAATCTGCATGGCTGTTGTACCAGAAGGAAGCCTCTTCTAGAAATGATGCACAAGAAAGCTAACAAACAGTTTATTCTAGACAAGTAGACAAAGGACATGGATTACTGGAACCATTTCCTGTGGTCTAATGAGACCAAGACAAACTTATTTGGCTCATATGGTGTCAAGACTGTGTGGTGGCAACCAGGTGAGGAGTACATAGACAATTATGTCTTGTCTACTGTCAAGCATGGTGGTGGGAGTGTCTTTATTTGGGGCTGCATGATTGCTGCCGACTGTGGGGAGCTCATTGAGGAAACCATGAATGCCAACATGTCATGTGACATACTGAAGCAGAGCATAATCCCCTCCCTTCGCAAACTGGGCCGCAAGGCATTATTCCAACATAATAATGACCCCAAACACACCTCCAAGACGACAACTGCCTTGCTAAAGAAACTGAGGGTAAAGTTGCTGGACTGGCCAAGCGTCTCCAGACCTAAACCCTATTGAGCTTCTGAGGGGCATCCTCAAATCCAAAAAGCTTTGTAATGTCATCATGGAGGATTGGAAAAGGATCCAGCGGCTCCTGTGAAGCTCTAGTGAACTTCATGCCCAAGAGAATTAAGACAGTGCTTGAAAATAATCATGGCCACACAAATATTGATACTTTGGACACAATTTGCCACCAGCAGTTTGGATATTAATGACTGTGTGTTGAGTTATTTACAGGACACACCAATTTAAGATGTAATAAAATATTTCCAAAAATGTAAGGGTGTATTCACTTTTATGATATTCTGTATAATGTGTATTGTTTTAAGGTGTAGGATGTTTATAAGGAAGTTCTGCCCATCAATTGACAGCAGAGACAAAACCAGTTAAGTGTTAGGAATAGCCCACCCTGGGAGGGGACAGCTGAGAGGGAAAGGACGGTTCATTCTAGAAAGAGTCAGTGAAGGCCTAGTGAGCGAACATGACAGATGTAGTCGGTCAGTCATGAAGGCAGAAGATGATTTGTGGCAATGGAGCAAAGGAGACAAAAGGCACGGTAGCATGTATCTGGAGAGAGGCCAGAGACACTGTGAGATTAGCATTGTATGTAGATACCAATCCTCAAAAGAGTGGCTCCAAACAATAGGAGCCAGGGAACGGAACCCTAACATCCAGGCCCCTTAACTGTCAAGGTACCGGTTTAACCTCTAGTAACTTGTGACATAGATAACCAACTGAACGGTGTCCCGCTAGACATCTGGTGTGCAAGGCTACACTACTATCATGATGAGAACCCCGAGAAGACTGGATGTGGGACTGCAAGCAAGGAAAGTGACTGTCACGGTGTACACTGTAACCCTAAACGAGGCACCATCAGGTATCTGGAAATTGCACCCAAGGATGAACCAGACTTGAGCAAGCCCACAATTCTCTTCCTGAGATCTCGGCTGATTTCTTTTAACTTTCCCGTGATACTACACAAAGAAGCAGTACATAACGTCTGCATTAAATTACATCCACAGGTGTGTCTCTAGTTAACTCAGATGTTGCCAATAAACCTATCAGAAGTGTTGTGAATGTTAGTTATGTTTTGGCTGCTGGGAGGCTCTCTCTGGTGGCCAGGAATGGTTTGGACTTGGACCAGGTGTGTTGTGCAGTGGGTGTTTCCTTTGCTAACTCTCTGCTTATTTAAGTCCTGGTCTGATTGCAGGCTGTTGCCGGATGTCAGTTGTTCTTTGTATCTCCAGCCTGCTTAATCCTGCTCTACACCACATCTACTCCAGATAAGTGCTTGCTCTTTATTTATTGTCTGGTTCTTTTGTTTATCTGGGTTTGTCATTTGCTGTGGTTGGTTTCAGGTTATTTGCTTGCAGGGATTTTCCCCCTCAGTGGATTGTTGAGGAACTCCCTGCAGTTCTGTGTGGAGTATAGCTCCTTTGGGTCCATGTGTTTGTGGCTTGTTGAATTTGTTATAATTCTTGTTTTCTGTTCATTGGTATGACAAGGGCACCTGGTATAGGACGGAGTTCAGATCGAGCGATCTGAGGGCCTTTTTGTACTTTCAGGAAGTTGGTATTTTGCAGGGTTTTTCTCTGGCCACCATCAGTCCCTTTCCTGTCCTTTCCTATTTTAGTCAGCGGGGGCCTCACCTTTTGCTAATCCTGTCATCTATCTGTGTATTGTGTTTCTCCTATATCACCGCAGTCTTTTAATGTGGGGGGCTTGCTATTCTTGTCTATTTTCTGAGGCAAAGAGTTATTCATCTTTCCTACCTTTAGGATAGTTAGTTCTCCGGCTGGGTTCGCGGTGCACAGGATGTTAGTTCACCCCTCGGCTACTTCTAGTTGTGATGGTTAGTAAGGGGATGGCGGCCAGATTAGTTGCCAATGCTCTTGTCACCTTTTGCCAATGATTTGTGGTGGTCTTCCATGGTTCCGGATCATAACACAGAAGCTTCCAAAGACATAACATCATCATATTGGCAGTCCCATATTGTTTAAAGGCATAGTACTCTTAAGCGGGGTTTACATGCAACGACATCGCTAACGAGATGTTGTTGGGGTCACGGAATTCGTGATGCACATCCGGCCTCGTTAGCGACGTCGTTGCATGTGACACCCCAGGAACGACCGTTAACAATCAAAAATACTCACCATATCGTTGATCGTTGTCCAGTCATTCCTATCCCAATAATCGTTGCTGTTGCAAGACGCAGGTTGTTCATCATTCCTGCGGCAGCACACATCGCTATGTGTGACACCACAGGAACGAGGAACAACATCGTACCTGCGGCCGCACGCAATGAGGAAGGAAGGAGGTGGGCGGGATGTTACGTCCCGCTCATCTCCGTCCCTCTGCTTCTATTGGGCGGCCGCTTAGTGATGCCGCTGTGACGCCGCACGAACCGCCCCCTTAGAAAGGAGGCGGTTCGACAACAACAGCGATGTCGTTAGGCAGGTAAGTATAGTGTGATGGGTGTTAGCGATGTTGTGCGCCACGGGCAGCGATTTGCCTGTGACGCGCAACCGACGGGGGCGGGTACGCTCGCTAGCGATATCGCTTGCGATATCGCTGCATGTAAAGCCCGCTTTAGTGTATGTAAACATTTGACTTTGCAGAAAGTAATAAAAATGCCTTAAAACATTTTCTCTCTCTCTCTCTCACTCTCTCTCTGGCTGTCTCTCTCTCATTATTCTGGCATTTGGAAAATATAAATAATTTTGGTTCCTAATTGACCTAAAACGGGAAAGGTTTATTCTGATTTCATGTCAGATAGTGAGAAAAACATGCATGTGTGTCTTATAGATAGTCTATGTAAACTTCTGGTTTCAACTGTAAATGTACTGACACAACAAAATAAGAAAATATGTTGAGCATCTCCGTTTACCTCCGCTCTGTGCTATGTGTGGAGTGAAGCACCAAGCAGCAAGATAAATACATTGTAAAAATCTCCAAAGTTCATTGATTTTGCAGTTTTTCTGTATTGTGCTGCGTCACTACTTTGCAGAGATGTTCACATTTTTTGCATTTGGCTCTCAAATGCTTGTAGGTAGTGCAACTAGGCATTTCCTCAGAGTCTTCTCTGTGGGCGGCTCCTTTCACCCCTCTCTACCACATGCTGCCAATCAGAGAGTCTGGGACTGGTGAACTGCTAGATCATCTTCCGAGCTGTGATTGGCAGGATTTGGGAGGGAGGGGTGAAAGGAGCCGCCCACAGAGAAGACTCTGAAGAAACAGCCAAGTGCTCTGTGATCCAAAAGTAAGAAATGGGAATATCTCTGCAATAGAGCCATGCAGCAGAAAAGAGAAATGAGCTGCAGAATCAGGAAAGCTCAGGGATGTTAACAAGGTATGTAACTCAATTTTTTTTTAGTAAGTGACAAGTACTCTTTAAAAAGAAAATAAAAAACTACAAAGAAATCCCCACACAGTACGTGATCCAGCCAATAACATTCAGCAGATGCTGTGGGGAGAGCCAGCAAATGTGTGGAGTCCTAAGTATAGACCCAGACACAACGATGTGCAGTAGGAATGAAGGCTGGGCATGGGGGAAATGAAGAGAAATTCTCAGTTACTTCTAATCAATTCGCCTTAGTAAAGTGGCTCTTCTGGGACAGGCGATCTATAATGTTGTTTTTCCTTAATATAGAGCATTTGACGGTACCAAAGTAATGTAACCTCGCAGCTCTGAGCTCAGTGTCTAGACTTAATGAATTTTCATTGATCACTTACTATATAACATAGTACTGCAGGCTACGAGAAAGAACAAGCAGACATCTTGGAAGTTCTTGATCTGGGGATTACATTCTTTAGGATTAGGGGAGTACCAGCACATACAATGGAGAATATATTCGATATATAAGGCGCTGCAAAGGGAGTACTTGCAAAAAAGAGAAAAAAAACACATATGAACATTAGATTTTTGCATATTCACTGTTTTTTTTGTTTGTTTTGTTTTCAAAATCGATATAAGCAAATAATATACATTGTGTACCTTTCTTTCTACAGCAGCACCATTTTATTTAATAACTTACCAATCAAATTTTAGTCTAATTTGTTGTTTATTCATTGAAATCATTGTTCATTCTGGTCATAGGAGTCCAGTGGGTGGTCCTAATTTACTCCGCCTACTTGACTCCGAAGCCCAGAATGAGCAGAGATTTTTCATGAATAAAATACAAGTTATGCTCAATCTTTTTTTTTCCACAAATCTATACATTAATCTGCTCAGTTTCTTCTGCTCTTTAATCTGATGGCCATAGATTATATTACATTTTCAAGCTGACAGAAGATTGCCTTCCACTTATTGTTGATTCCATGTATGTTCCTGGAGTTTAAGTGTACAGTAGCGCCTACGGGAAACAGGAACAAGTACCATAGAGCCTGGTAATGCAGCGGCTTTGAAGATCATTAGAGCAAAGGGGCCCCTGGTAGGATCCATCTCTTTTAATACTATCGTGATGGGGTTACTCACTCAGCTTGCTGTTTGAGGTAGTACATAGGAACACTTTCAATTAAAAGTCCACCTGGTTTATTAAAATGCACATAAACCACTCATCTGTACTATAACATAAGTCTTTCCTTCAGCTTCACAAAACATCACACAGTTTTCCGTCCGTTTAACCTGCAGTGTGCCGCACAGGTTTGGATAAAAATTATCTGCAGAAATATCCCAGTGAAGCCATCTCAGCCTCCTCTCACTGACCCAAGTCAGTATACACACACCTCTCCAGTGGTTCCTTCCAGAGGTATCACAAACCTCCATAAACTGACCCAAGTCAGAAAAAGCAAATCCTCTTTCTTTCAGAGGATTCCTTCCGGAGGCATCACAACCTCTACACACGGTCCCGGTCAGGACAAGCTAATCCTCTCTCTCCCTCAGAGGATTCCTTCCTGGAGCAACACAGCCTCCCCACACTGACCATGTGTCAAACAATCAGTTTAGATTTTGACATATGAGACACACCCTTGGGCAGAGGTATTTGGATAGCTAGATCCGCCCAATTTCTCCAACAATCCGTAAAACCTCTCCCTAGAAGGCCCTAATAAACCTTGTGCCACTACAAGTAGCAGAGCAGACATCCAGGTTTACTCCACATCCGTGATAAATACCCTCCTTCGTTTTACACTATGTAGTACGGGGTGACGAAAAACACCAAATGTCATAGAAGGGGTAAGGAGAGGAAAACAAACACCAAGACCTATTGTTCTTCACGTTCAACTAATAATCATCATGGGAGCCAATTTTGATGTGAAACCTTCCTTTTCCTATGTATGCCCCTGGTGCTGTGAACCCTTCTTTTTCTCATGTATGTCCCTGGTGCTGTGAAACCTTCCTTTTCCTATGTATGCCCCTGGTGCTGTGAACCCTTCTTTTTCCTATGTATGCCCCTGGTGTCGGGAAATCTGCATGTGTTGATTTTAATTAAATACAGGACTCTGGCAACATATTGTGCTTTATATTTTTTTCTTTCTGGAAAATGTTGCATCTTACAATAATTACTTGATACTGTTAATATCACTTTGTTTTTCTTAACTTTTTTCTTAATCTCCTTTTCTTCCTTCCCTGCAGAATGCGAGTGGAATTTTCTTGGAGGACAATTGTATAAACTTCCTCAAGCCGTCACTTCCACACCCATTGAGGTAAGATTCGACATTTGCTTTTATGACTTGTTTATGAATCAAAGGTAACGTCATCAAGACACTAAAGGTACCCATACACAATGGATGATCATTGACTTAATATGCAGATTTGCTGATATGTACATTGGTCTCCCGACTTTTCTCTGACAGGTGCCACGGAATAGAAGGATTGACCACTTGGAATTTTAAAGCCCAATCCTTTTGTGTTCAGGAGAGATATTGTGCTTTTGGAAGAGTCTGCATGCATTTTTCTCCTCTCTCCCCATTGAAAACACGTTGATCAAGACTGGTTCTCATGTGTGTGGGGGAGTAGGGAGAGAACTGTTCAGTCGATCACTATCTCCTGTATGACCACAGTTTAAGACAGTAGGTAGCAAAGACCTGGTCAACAGCAATGCCCCATTGTTAATTTAGTGATGTAAATACTAATATAATAATTTCACACCCCACTACTGACCCTTTTAATTGAACATTTGTTAAGGGATTTATGAAATGGGGATTTTTTTTTTCTCAATGGAAGTCCTTTGGCTAGGCAAGCCTGTGGCTTTTCTAACCCTCGCTTATATGTATCACCAGCGAGTCAAGTCTGGCTAAAGGTTTCCTCTAGAGTGGTCGTGTCACAAAGTGACTACAGGAGGTCTAGCATACATCGTAACAGACAACAAAATAAGGGGTACAAGGGGGAACACTATAACAACAGTGGGCCCTAGCACTAGTGAGGGGGAAGATGGGACACCTTTTGCTCACCTGCAGGTGTACCCTGCACTCCTAGCCAGTCCCTATACGGGTACTGCACCTGTAGCCGAACAGGATACCTGGATCCTGTCATGCTCGGTAAGAGCCCTGACTAGTAAGCTTGCAGATGTGGGATGCTAGTCCCAACACTGCATTAATACAACACCAGGGAAAGGAAAGGCAGAAAGGGACTAACAACAAACGACAAAGCCCAACTCATGCCAGAACTGCAACCTACTCAACAACTTGCGATTAGGGCTCCACCAGCTCCTTCCACCTCAAGGCATCCAAATAAATTCAGAATAACCGGAACCTTCTACTGGGAGAAGAGGGTATTTATAGGGACTGGGAGTAGTCCCAAACTGGAAGCACCTGAGGAGAGGTAATAAGGATGCTGCTGGCAAAGAGAAACTGTCATTAACTCTTAGCTCGCCAAAAGAAACTACATTCAATATAGAGTCTTACATGGCAGTGAAAGACTCTAACCCAGAACCTGTCACTAGCCTCATACTGCAGAGAGACGGTGTGACAGGTCACTATTTGGTAAATTTCATTCCGCCAATCACATCAATGGCTGATTTATGTAATTCATGGACATACTGGGTGAGTCAGAGCAGGATCCCCCCTTACAGAGAGACTTAAGGGTGCTTTACACGCTGCGACATCGCTAGTGATAGCTAGCGATGTCGTGCGCGATAGCACCCGTCCACGTCGCTATTTCGTCATGGGGTGATCGCTGCCGTAGCGAACAATATCGTTACGGCAGCGTCACACGCAAATACCTGCTTAGCGACGTTGCTGGAGACACCGAACAATCTCTCCTTTAAGGGGGCTGTTCGTTCGGCGTCACAGCGGTGTCACTAAGCGGCCGCAGAGATGAGGGGTCGGAACATGCCGCCCACCTCCTTCCTTCCTCATTGCTGGTGGACGCAGGTAAGGAGATTGTTCGTCGTTCCTGCGGTATCACACATGTGTGATGCCTCAGGAACGACGAACAACCAGCGGCATGCAACACCAACGATATTATGAAAAGGAGAGACGTGTCAACGATCAACGATTTTTGACGTTTTTGCGATCGTTGATCGTTGCTCCTTTTAGTCAAACACAACGATATCACTAACGGTGCCGGATGTGCGTCACGAACACTGTGACCCCGGCGTATCTCGTTAGCGATATCATTGTGTGTAAAGTACCCTTTACACTAGGGCAATATGGATAAGTGTGGTTTTCATAAGACAACGTTCTTCTTCGTATGACAAAACTCATAAAATCAACATCATGTGAAATAGATTTTCGGATTTCTTCTATCCACACCACTTGTGATACTAGTATACATCTTGAGGTAGTATTCTGGATCTAAGGGTATTTATCTGTAAAAGAAATATTTTGACGGATCTATCCGTATCTAGATAAACAGGTCACCCTTAGAAGAGTAGATAGACACGACCACAGGTGGAATACCCTTTTAAATACTTTAGCAAAATGCAATATTCCAAGAAAAATGACCTTACTTTAGATGTGTAAGTAGAAAAATGGATGTGAAAGAGGCAGAATGTGTTTTCCCTCTGTTGGCCATGACCTCTTTTTGTGCACATACTGGAGTCGCCGGCTTTAGAGAGACTCTGTCAATATAACGTAAGAAGTAAGAAAAATGCAGCTATTAAAATTGCCGTGGTAGAATGCACACTGAAGCTCGGGGGCTCACCCTGCCATGTGGTGACCCCAATATTCTACTATGGAATACATCTGTACAGCTTCCTCGAGATTTAAGACTCCAAACACTGATCAAGGATCAGGGACCACGCATAACGCAGGGATGTAGCATAACCGGAAAAAAACAGATAAGACGTCAGGATCTATAAATCTAACTGCAAAAGAAAATAACACGGATGCTTCGTCCTTAATTACAGGTCTAACGGTAGATAGCTGAAGGATTTTTAGCCATCTAGGGCGGCCAGGTCAGGTAATGTCCAGTCTGACAAATAAGGGGCAATCAGAAGTAGATCACCCTCTCGATGTAGTCAATAAGACATTTGGAAAGGGTTGTTCTGCCTAATTCCAAAGCATTGGCCCATATGATTGTATTTGATGTGCATCCTACTCGTACTGAGTTTGTTAGTATACATACATTTTTCATATCAAGCAGGATTTACTGACTTGCAGCAATTTTACTGACACTTCCCGTGGCCACTTTGAAATTGCTTTGACATAATTTGAGCCGAGGGTGACAGAATGTGCTTATCTGAGGTCGACATGGCAGGAAGTGTATTTTCAGCTTCACTTTGTGTCCGTTCCATCCTCCTTCCTGTATACAGACACTCGGCGCGGTCTCACCTTACAAGATACATATATTTTGTAATTACGAATGTTTGTACTAATAACATACTAGGACTTAGAGGTAATATTGCAAAATGTTTTTTTAATCTACTTCACCCTATTTATATCCCCACGTTGTATGTTACATAAATGATCCATAGGACAAAGGATTTTTGTTCACTTGAGCCTTAAAGGGAACCTGTCACCAGGTTTTTCCCTTATGAGCTATGACCACCACCAGGGGGCTCTTATAGTCAGCATTCCAGAATAAGAGCCCAAGTCACTGTGTATAACGTAAAAACACCTTTAGAATACTCAGCTGGGGGTGTCGTTGCTCTCAGTCCGACGCTTCCTCCATCTTGTGTCTCCTGCCCAGCCCCGTGTGGATGATGCCTCCTGCGTCATTCACATAAAGGCTGCCATTACACTCCAGAGCATGCGCACTTTGATCTGGCTGGCTGAGGGCAGATCAAAGTATTGTAGTGAGCATGTGTGGCGCCCTGGACTAGCCAGGTCGTCACAGGAACTACAACACACACCCCCACCCCGAGACAGGCACATCAGCCAGACACAAAATCCTTGTTGCCTCCCTCCAGGGGCAGATGTCCACACCAGGTGGGGTGGAGCCAGGCGGTTGGCCCCACCCACTGAGGAGTTCACAGTCCTGGAGGTGGAAAAAGGAAGGGAGATCAGTTAGGGAAGTGCAAGTGAGAGGAGTGAAGTGAGGAGTTAGAATGAGTAAACTGACCGTGTCCGGGTGTGCGGCCTGGACACTAAGAGCAAGGTTGGCAGACGGTGGTGGCCGTCTGCAGGAGAGGCAGATCAACGCGGAACCGTAGGACCGTGGTCGGGCGGTGGCCCGCCGGTACCGAACCGGGGAGCGAAGTGAAGCCAGCACACACCGGCAGGGCTTGCGGACCCCGACCAGGCTTGAAGTTGCCGTTAATAGGTCAAATCCGTTAGTGACCGGAACCCCAGGGGTTTCCTAACAGCCAAGACCCGATAGAAGGCAACCGTCCGACCAGTAGAAGGAAATACAGCTACCGCCACAGCTAGAGTTCCAAGGGCCAGAGCCTGCGGGCAAAAGGGCTCCTCCGGCATATATACACGCTGGGCAGCGGGTTACCGGTGGGAAGCCATCGGGACCGAACATACACAAAGGTGCAGGGAAAGGCAGCCACCACCAACCGTCCGGGAGAAACCACAGCAGCCGGCTGCGGGACCCGTCCATCCAGCCGTTTGGTTTACCAGAGACTTTGCGTACATTTGTGGCTGAGTGAGTACAACCGTGCCATCTGGCACCGCGCTGCGCAGTCCAGGCGACCCTGCACCTTGCCAGCCCTGCCTCCCCATCACCTCACTGGGCCCCGGGACCACCAACCCCTACCCACGGAGGGGAGAAAACAACATCCCAGCTGCTCCCTACCATCGCTCCCAGGATCCCCGTCACCAGCAGCGGTGGTGCCCAACCTCACCCGTGGGTGGCGTCACGGACTACAATCCCCCAAACCAACCACCCCTTTCACTCACGGGCGAGGAGCGCCGCTCGAGTCCCCGGATCCGGCCCACCGCTCGAGCCACCGAGCAGCCATCGCAGCAGCGCCGAACCCGAGCGTTAGCGAGCGCAGCGCAGTGGCGTCCTCCCTGCCCGCGACACATGCGCGGGTGATCTTTGACTTTTCCTCACACCTGTGCACTACAGTACTTTGCTCTCCCATCAGATCAAAGTGCGCATGTGCAGGAGCGCAATGGCGGCCTTTATGTGAATGATGCAGGGCGCGCCATGCACACGGGGCTGGGCAGGAAACACAAAATGGAGGAGTTTCCTGACCGAGAGCAGCGACACCCATCGGACCACACCACCCCCTAGCTGAGTATAATAAAGGTGATTTTTACGTTACACAGAGCGTCCTGGGCTCTTATATACAGCAATCAAAATCTCAAAAACTAGTTTTTTAAAAGGTATCTCAAATCAATATCACGTCAGGTGTCACACCGCTCTGATTCCTGGAGGCACTAACATCTAAAGGCTATCATGCTTCTATGAAAAAATCTCCTGATGAACTCCGTCTTGCATTTGTATGGAGTGAAACGCGTCGAGATGAGATGAGATATGATGAGTTCCTGAAAAGATTAAATAAAATCACAAGGACTCAGTATAAAGAATATGATGGGCAAGAATTGATGAGATCTTGTAAAGATGAAATGAAATCACATGGACTTTGTTGAATGAAAGATCTGTCGGACGGTCTCTAGGCACTTGGGAGACAGATTTGGAGATAAGTTCTAAAAAAATCCTAATTTTTGAATTTGCTTGTCTTCATCAAATTAATCTGTGAAATCTATATGTGCCTGTCCTAATGGTGGTCTGTACCACATGTAGAGACGTCCAAATTATCTTGAAAGGGATAGAGAAGGGACATTTAAGGGTGAGCCGCCGAGGAATGGGGGCATCGTGTAACTAAGGATGTGCTCCATTGATAGGCAGGGATAGTGTCTTGAGGGGTAAACTAAGGCCAGAATATAGCCCCACCCACTTCCCTAAATATTGATGTAATCTAGGGTGGAAGTGCTGTTAGGCATTCACTCAAAACCTTTCTATTCATTCTCAACAAAGTGGTTTGAGACTATCTATTGTCATCTTTTATATGTGTTACTGCTAACTATATGTGTCGGTGTTGGTATCATGTTTGTTCTGGTCAAAGGACTTTTTTTTAATATATTCAAATAAAGCTGATAATTTTTTTTTAAAAAAAATTTCTTCGTATTCAAAGTAGATAGGTATTTTGCTGACGTGACTCTTATATACAGCATCCAGAATACTGCATATAAGAGCTCGCTGGTGGTGGCTGCAGCTCATAAGGGAAAAACCTGGTGACAGGTTCCCTTTAAAGGTCAGGTCCACCTTAATTAGTAGAATTTGTGGAAGACTCTTATTATAACCTCGGTTATGGGGAAGATTAAATAACGACTATTTGTGTATCTCATTGACTTGGCTGGAAAAAGAGGTGAACATCATGGTATATCCTAGGAGTATGCAATAAATATGTATGATGAGACCTTCCTTAAATCTTATGTTTTGTAACGAAAAATTAACAAATTTTGACAATGTCCAATCAACATTGACAGTATCAGATTGTGTAAGGACAATTTATTCAAGAAATAACAGAAGAACAGCATATAAAACATTTAAAAAACACTTATGTCTTGAGGAATTCAAGTACAGTGCCTTCCAAAAGTATTCGGCCCCTTGAATTTTTCAACCTTTTCCCACATTTCAGGCTTCAAACATAGAGATAAAAAATCTTTAATTTTCTGGTGAAGAATCAGCAAGTGGGACGCAGTTGTGAAGTTGAACGAAATTTATTGCTTATTTTAAATTTTTGTAACAAAAAACAAAACTGAAAATGGGGCGTGCAATCTTATTCGGCCCCTTTAAGCTAATATTTTGTAGCGCCACCTTTTGCTGCGATTACAGCTGCAAGTCGCTTGGGGTATGTGCCTATCAGTTTTGCACTTTGAGAGACTGAAATTCTTGCCCATTCTTCCTTTGCAAACAGCTGGATCTGAGTGAGGTTGGATGGAGAGCGTTTGTGAACAGCAGTTTTCAGCTCTTTCCTCAGATTCTCGATTGGATTCAGGTCTGGACTGTGACTTGGCCATTCTAACACCTGGATACGTTTATTTGTGAACCATTCCATTGTAGATTTTGCTTTATGTTTGGGATCATTGTCTTGTTGGAAGACAAATCTCCGTCCCAGTCTCAGATGTTTGGAAGACTCCAACAGGTTTTCTTCAAGAATGGTCCTGTATTTGGCTCCATCCATCTTCCCATCAATTTTATCCATCTTCTCTGTCCCTGCTAAAGAAAAGCAGGCCCAAACCATAATACTGCCATCACCATGTTTCACAGTGGGGATGGTGTGTTCAGGGTGATAAGCTCTGTTGCTTTTATGCCAAACATATCGTTTGGCATGGTGCCCAAAAAGTTCGATTTTGGTATCATCTGACCAGAGCACCTTCTTCCACATGTTTGGTGTGTCTCCCAGGTGGCTTGTGGAAAACTTTAAACAACACTTTTTATGGGTATCTTTGAGAAATGGCTTTCTTCTTGCCACTCTTCCATAAAGGCCAGATTTGTGCAGTGTACGACTGATTGTTGTCCTAAGGACAGACTCTCCCACCTCAGCTGCAGATCTCTGCAGTTCATCCAGAGTGATCATGGGCCTCTTGGCTGCATCTATGATCAGTCTTCTCCTTGTTTGACATGAAATTTTTGAGGGACGGCCGGGTCTTGGTAGATTTGCAGTGGTATGATACTCCTTCCATTTCAATATGATCGCTTGCACAGTGCTTCTTGGGATGTTTAAAGTTTTCGGAATCTTTTTGCAACCAAATCCGGCTTTAAAACTTCTCCACAACAGTATCACAGACCTGCCTCTTGTGTTCCTTGGTCTTCATGATGCTCTCTGTGCTTTAAACAGAACACTGAGACTATCACAGTGCAGGTGCATTTATACGGAGACTTGATTACACACAGGTCAGTCATTTAGGACAACATTGGATCATTCAGAGATCCTCAATGAACTTCTGGAGTGAGTTTCCTGCACTGAAAGTAAAGGGGATAAATAATATTGCACGCCCCAATTTTCAGTTATTTATTTTTTACAAAAATTTAAAATAAGCAATAAATTTCGTTCACCTTCACAATTGTGTCCCACTTGTTGTTGATTCTTCACCCTAAAATTTAAATTTTTTATCTTTATGTTTGAAGCCTGAAATGTGGGAAAAGGTAGAAAAATTCAAGGGGGCTGAATACTTTTGTAACGCACTGTATTTACTAAAGGGTTGGGCAAAAAGATTCACAAGACTCCGGTCCAGTGGTTACGTTGCCGGACCAGAATCCTGAGAACCTCCTCCCCGCAGTATCATCAGTAGCCACCCACAAAGTATTGATGTTGAGGATGCTGCAGGTAGTAAGAGCTTCATAGTGCTCTCGAATGGTGGCCAAGGACTAGCAAAGTGACAACGAACTGGGATCCTGCAAATCTTTTTACTGAACTCCAATTTACAAATACTATTTTAGTAATACTGCCAAAAGAGCTAACAGCTTGTCCTCGGTAAAATTTCTGAGGATACAAAGATTTCACAGGGCTTTTTCCTTTAAATCCAATAACATACTTAACCATAGAGGGTTCCATATTAGTTTATTTTTGTGTTTTTACTATTAATCCATGCACCATGAGCGCTCCTCGGTTATTGAGGAGACGTGCAGGCATTCCTTTGAAGCCTATTGTTGAAAGGAAATGTATTTCTTAAAATACATGTTTGGCTTTTCCCTACGGACGTGTCCCTTGTATCTCACTTCCTCTGGATGCCTGTGTGCAGCAGGCTGCTCATACTGTAATGTAGCCTATTACACTCTAACCTTCCTGCTTGCATTGGGCTACACTTTTACGGGACTAGCTAACAAAAATATTTTTTACTGTGAATGACCAAAATTCTCAAGACATTTAAAGCACCACTCTGGCTTTTTCTTTTCAGCTCTGGAGTGGTGTTGCTAATCTAAGTTCCTTGCCCCCTGTCCTATACTCACCCTCCGGTGTCTTCACCTTTTATCTGCACTGCTGATGTCCCACGGTGCCATCTTGTACCCATAATTTCTGACTATCCGGAAGTCAAAAGCAATGTCACAAGCTCTCAATACAAGTCTATGAGAGCCAGAACGAGGCTCTAACAGACTTGCATTGAAGAGTGACCTCCAGCGCACTCCATGAAGTACCGGGGCAGGCATCCAGACACAAACTGCAGAAGACCGATGGGAGCAGCAGTGATAGAAGTTGAAGATGGGCAGGGGACTTAGTTTAGATGCATCACTTCAGCGGTGCATTAAACAAAATGCTGGCGTGGTGCTTTAATAGAACTCCAGAGAAAAATCTCTTCTGCTATCTTATAGATCTGTGTTGGCAGATGGCATAAGCAAAGTCTTTTGATTGTCGCCAATTCCCAGAATAAGAAGACCCTGAAGCATATTGCACCTTCTGGCACCACTCAGTCTTCTGCTATTGAAGGTCTGTAAGCAGTGGTGTAGCAACTGCTTTTGCCGCCCGGGGCGGTCGTCAAATTTGCCGCCCCCCTCCGTTGGCCATCGATAATTTAGAAAAATATATAACTTGAGTATCTTGGGTATTGGGTGACAGATGGAGGGGGGCAGCGGCTGATGGGGAGGGCGGTGGCGTATGAAGGGAGGCAGCGGCTGATGGGGAGAGCGGTGGTCGATGCAGGGGGGCAGCGGCTGATGGGGAGAGCGGTGGTGGATGCAGGGGGGCAGCGGCTGATGGGGAGAGCGGTGGTGGATGCAGGGGGGCAGCGGCTGATGGGGAGAGCGGTGGCGGATGGGGGGGCAGCAAATGGAAGAGGGCGGTGGCAGATCGGAGGCAGTAGCGGCAGTGGATCGGGGGCGGTGACTACTGCTGCTGCAGCAGTGGCGCGACTGAAAGGGGGCAGTAGCGGGGGAAGCGGTAGATCGGGGGCAGCGGTGGATCGGGGGCACTTACCAAATGGCACTTGCAGGGATCACTCTCCTCAGCTTTCACATATGAAGTGAAGCTGAGGGGAGTGGTCACTTACAGGTCACCGGCTCCAGATCCAAGGTGATTGGAGAGATCGGTCACAAGGCCGATCTCTCCAATCAGAGCTGGGGGCGAGTGAAACAAAAGTCACCCAGTCCAGTCAGTGCTATAGCTGCACTGATCTTGGCTGGATTTCAATGTTTCAGCCATTTTCAATATCACAGTGGCTGTGGCTGAGACTCCACCGATCGCAGCCACCGAGGCTCCGGGGCCGCGATTTCGCCATGACGTACTGGGTACGTCATGGGTCCTAACGTACCAGGTCACCATGACGTACCCAGTATGTAATGGGTCATTAAGAGGTTAATCAACAATTATTATTTCTTCTATGTTTTTCTATTTTTTATTTTTTACTCCCAAAATGCTGCCCCCCTTACACGTGCCACCTGGGGCGGACCGCCCCCTCTGTCCCCCCTTTGCTATGCCACTGTCTGTAAGATATATTGCTAACCCCTTGGTATCTGTCACTGGATCTCTTGACTACCCAGCCTCATGGCTAGCAAGCGATTAGTGACTAGCATCACCGGTTTCTTTTGTTGCTTAATTTTCCACCTGATGTGTCTGTTGTTTTTTGTAGGCAGTAGTGATTCAACTTTACCATGCCTTTTTGACATGGTTGGTCATGGTTCAGAACAGATATTTCAAGTATATTAAGATGGGACTAGGAAATGGTGACCAAGAGTAGCAAGTTAGTGCCAGAATTAAAGAATCAATGAGGGTCAGTGGTCTTGTGAGGGTTTTTTTTTGTTTTTGTTTTTTTTTTTAATCAATCAGTCTGAACCCCTTCAAAGCTCCTGGATACAATAAAATATCTGACCTCCAAACTCTTTGTTGTTATGAAAACCAAAGGCATTGATGTAAGCCTAAGGGCCCTGTTAAAACTGTATTTCAGGACATTTCATTAAAGGGAATTTGTCACCACTTTGACCTTTTTACACTGTTAATACGGGCATACCTGTATGTCTCATATCAGATGCCTTGTGGATATATAATCTTTTATCACTTTATGTAAATGAGCTCTTCCAGGCTATGGGGTGGCTGCTGCCTGGAAGATAACTCCGCCTCCACAGCTTATTTTAAATAAAGGGGGCATTACCAATGTGAGACAAGTAACTGACACAGAACACGAGATATGAAATTTGACTTCTTGCAAACTAATTTTTTACAACTCACATAGTTCTGCTTTATTGCAATTATATTGCAACACTGTCTGCCTGTGAGATACAGGCTGAATCTGAGAGGAACCTGCAGAAGTGTCAGTTATATCACACACAGCACTGCAGTGGGACAGTGGGATGTGTCGCCCCAGGGATGCTGAGCCTCTTCAGGGACGCCACAGAGCTTATTTGATATGGCAACAGGTAATGTCAGTTTTATTTTATGTGTCGAGACGCCACTCACGGTTTGCAGTCAGGGATGTGGATGACCGCCGCTGCAGGTTTTACAAGCGTCTGGGGCGGATGGGGGTCTGAAGCCAGGTGATGTAGCCTTCCGTGAGTGAGGCAGGCCCCAGGGGCTTGGGTGAGCAGAGAGGCATGTCCAGGAATAACACAGACTGAGTCCAAAAGTCTTTAACTGATTTTTACTCACTCAGATGTTGCTGTGAGCTGACCCAGGCATTGCTGTGATGAACCAGATAGGACCAGGGGCTCCTTTGGGCCAGTCTGAGGGTGACCTGTTAGCTCGCCTTCCTAGAAGTCTGTGTTCGGATAACCCCCTGACTTGAAGTACCATGGGGGTCTATCCAGGGAGTTGCAACGGCCTTTTCTCCCCTGTGTTTGGCCCGTTCGCCGGCAGCGTCGACCAGGTGAGATGGCTTCAAGCTCTGTTTCCTTATGGGTCCCTGTGTTGCTGCTGAGGCTGTGTGGTTTGTGAGGTACTTGTAGTTCCCCTCACCGGCAGGTTTAGCAGATAGTTAAACTGGAGTCTGATCTAAGGACCTGTCTCTGTACGTGCCTAGTCACCAGGAGCACCTCTTTACTCTGACTCCTCGGTGACTGTTCTCCCCAGCCAACTGTCACTACACCGTGCAGGGTCTGACTAATGGCCGCGCGCGTATCCCCTAGCGACTGCCGCTCACCACTACCAGACTGGCTCGCTCCACTGTTTTCCTGACAACCTCTGCACTTTAGCTCTCAGCCTCTCCGCTCCACCCCTTGATGAGATTTGAAAGCTAGCCCCCTCTGGAGACTACCCAAGGGTCCCCTCTAAAGGTGTGGGAGACCTGGTTGCTATGTGTCTGTGCGTACACACCTCGTTCTAGCCCTTAGGATTACCTGGAAGAACTGTCCCAGCATGGGTGCAGTACTCAGTGGTGCCTGCCCGGGTCAGGGGTGCCACAGGAGAAGAGAGCAACCATCACATGTCACACTAATAAGCTCTGGAGGTGGAGTAATCTTCCAGGCAGCATCCGCCCGATAACCTGGAAGTGCTCATTTACATAAAGTGATAAAAGATGATATTTCAACAACAAGGCATCTGATATTAGACATAAAGTTATGACTTTTCAGAATTCTATAACCTGTATGCCCATATTAATAGTTTAAAAAGGTCAAAGTGGTGACAGATTCCCTTTAACCCTTTCACGACCATGGACGGATTTTTCCGTCATGGATCGTGTCCCAGTAAGCCCCGCCCCCTGACGCGGGCAGGTGGCGTGGATCGGCACACATATCAGCTGTTTTCAACAGCTGACATGTGTGCCTACATGTTCTGAGTGGAATCGCATTCCACCCGGAACATTAACCCCTTAGATCTCGCTGCCAAAGTCTGGCAGCGAGATCTATATGCGCGCAGCCATGTTTTCTACTTACCGCCGCCCCCATTGGAAGTCACGTGAGTGATCACGTGAAGTTCGGTGGTTGCCATCGTAGCACAGGGTCATGTGATGACGCCTGCTGCTACGAAGTTTCACTTTCGTTTTTCCTCGGCACGGAGCAGAGGAAAAAAGAAAGTGACTATTTCTGCTGTTTACAGCGGTATAGCTGTGATCAGCAGATAGCGATCAGCGATCGGATTGCTGATCGCTATAGCCCCCTAGGGAGACTAGTAAAATAAAATAAAAAAAGTAAAAAAAAAGTTTTAAAAAATTTAAAAAAAAAACAAAAAACCTAAAAGTTCAAATCACCCCCCTTTCCCCCCATTGAAAATTAAAGGGTTAAAAAAAAATTAAATATACACATATTTGGTATCGCCGCGTTCAGAAATGCCCGATCTATCAAAATATAAAATCAATTAATCTGATTGGTAAACGGCGTAGTGGCAAAAAAATTCCAAACGCCAAAATTACGTTTTTTGGTCGCCGCAAGTTTTATGCAAAATGCAATAACAGGCGATCAAAACGTAGCATCTGCGCAAAAATGCTACCATTAGAAACATCAGCTCGAGACGCAAAAAATAAGCCATCACTGAGCCATAGATCCCAAAAAATGAGAACTCTACGGGTTTCGGAAAATGGCGCAAAATGTACGCCACTTTTATTGGACAAGCTTGTGAATTTTTTTTAACCCCTTAGGTACAAGTAAACCTATACATGTTTGGTGTCTACAAACTCGCACCGACCTCAGGCATCATACCCACACATCAGTTTTACCATTTAGTGAACACCGTGAATAAAAGATCCCAAAAACTATTGTGCCATCACACTTTTTTTGCAATTTTTCCACACTTGGAATTTTTTTGCTGCTTTCCAGTACACCATATGGTAAAACTTATGGTTTCATTTAAAAGTACAACTCGTCCCGCAAAAAACAAGCCCTCAAAGTTGACGGAAAAATAAAAAAGTTACGGCTTTCGGAAGAAGGGGAGCAAAAAACAAAAACGCAAAAACGGAAAGTGCCCCGGGGCTGAAGGGGTTAAAGCAAATCTGTCATCAAATTTCACAAAATAAACTACATACATTAGTAAATATATCTCTTAAACCTGATGGAGCTGGTTTACTTACTTTAATGATTCACATTAGTATGACTGAGTAATCCTAATATTAAAGGGAACCTGTCACCAGATGTTTATAATACTTACCTAACGGTTGGCGTGGAGCAGATAAGTCGGATGGGCGAAAGAGGACGCGTTGACACGGAAAATGGAGACGTCCATCCGACCCATCTGCTCCGCACCGACCGTTAGGTAAGTATTATAAACATCCGGTGACAGGTTACCTTTAAGATGAACATTTTGTTTCCAGATACAGCTAGATTTATAAAATGTTCATCTTAATATAGGGCAGGAGAACTGTAAGAAAGGGCCTAAATTTTCAAAGTAAGTATAACAGCCTTGTCATAATAATGAATGCAGTTTGCATTGTGAAATCTGGTGACATATAAGCAGATAATGGCACTCCATGTTACCAAAAAGTTTTACTAAAAATGTTTATCAAATAATAATAAATCTTAGGGGTTTAATTTAGATATTACTTCTTTGTTCTTCATTGGACTTGGAAACTCCTTGGTAGTTTCGTCAAAGTCTCGCACTGAAAAATCCACAAACCCAACTAAGATCCTGTTAAACAGGTTTCGTTTCATTCAGGGAAATTAATGCTGTCTCATCAAAAAACAGTCCTTTAAAAATCTGCTAAACTCTCTAAAGCCCAGTCATTGTTGTAAACCAATATATGACCAGGGAACCTTTGAAGGATTTGTCCAGAACTACTCACGTCTGTATCATGGTAGTAGAATAGGACATGTGCATTGTGCATGCATACCACCATGTATCAACGATGCGGAAGTGTGCAGCGTTGGACAAACAACTTAAGGAGCTTGTGTCATTAAACTGTTCCATGACATGAGCACGTTATGTTGGACTTGTGAGACATACCGTGGCATGCAAATGTTTTGGCACCCATGGTGGAAATTACTGTTATTGTGAATGTCGCGGGCGGGGAGGAGGGTGTCAGCACACCGCGCTCACCCCTTCTGCTCGGGTCCGGCAGCTGCTCCTGGTGGCTCGAGCTGTAGGCCGGATCCCGGGGTGTCTCGAGCGACACTCCTCGCCCGTGAGTGAAAGGGGGGTGTTTGATGGGGTTATAGTTCGTGACGCCACCCACGGTTGTGGTGATGGCACCACCGCTGCTCAGTGTGGGGGTCCCGGGGATGGTGATGGGAGCAGCCAGGTGTTGTGTTGCCCCCTCCGTGGGTAGGGGTTGGTGAAGAGATGTAAAGTGTAGGGCCTGGAGGGCGCAGGGACGCGGGGGCAGCGCTGTGCCTTGCGGCACTGTGGTACTCACTCAGCCTGAGACACGGACACAGTTTGTACGGTAAACCAACGGCTGGTAGGACGGTCCCACAGACGGCTGCACCTGCACTCCCGGTAGGTGACGGTGACGTCTCTCTTCCTTGCACCTGTGTTGTCTGATGGTATCGGTGGATTCCCTCCGGTTACCCGCTCCCCGACTGCAATCTGGGCCGGAGGAGCTCTACACTTTGCCCGCAGGCGCTGGCCCTGGGGAAACTGGTGCCTTGGCGGTGGCGGTGTCTCCCCGGTAATGGTCGGGCTGTTGCCGTCAATCGGGACTTTGTTGCTGGGGGATCTACGTCCCCTTCACTGACGGATTCGGCAAATTGGGCGACTCCTAGCCTTGCCTGGGTCCGAGAGGCCCCTGCCCTGGTGCTGACTGTCCTTCGGAACACTGCTCCAGACCACCGGGCACACAGCCAACGGGGTCCTTCCAGGAACTTCCGAACCGTCCCACTCCGGACAGTCACCGCCGTCGCTGACCTTGCTGTTCTAGCCCTACACACAGCTGGGCTCTCAGGCTGTGCACTTTCTCCGCGCTGTCTCCACTTCTTGCTTTCCTCCTTTTCCACTTTCCTTTCCTTACTTTCACTTCTTGTTGTTTACTCTAGCCCCTGCCTGGGCTACTCCTCACTCCTTCCACTTCCTCCTCCCTGACTGAACTCTTACATGTCCCTCACCCGACTGCCTGGTAACTTCCTGCCTCCAGAGTTGTGAGCTCCTTGGTGGGCGGAGCCAACCGCCTGGCCCACCCCCTGGTGTGCATCAACAGACTCTTGGAGGGAGGCAACAAGGATTTTTGGGTTAGCAGGTGTGCCTACCTGGAGTGTGGGGTGTGGTGGTGTTGTTACCCGTGTCCCCTGGCTTGCCCAGGGCGACACATTCCCCCTTAGCAAAATGCAGACCGTCCGCGGGCTGCCGTCCTACACCGGTTTTATTTTTCTGCAAAAAGGGGATAACAGGGTTAAACATAACATACATGACATTTTTAATAAACTCTTCCCAAGACGGGAGGCACATTTTCTTTTAACGTTACAACGGTGTACGGTCACGGTTTCCGCTCTCTCCCACCCAAGCAACCTGGCCCTGATGCTGCCCCTAAAACCCAGGCAGCACCCCTTGACCCACAGTCCAGCACAAGTCACCCGAGCGGGATCTGTCCTTCCCTCCAGAGGGTAGCCACCGGTTCCTTTGGTGGCTGGGCCCTGGCCTGCTCTGCTCAGGGCCCTCCCTCCAACCTGCTTCTCCGGAGGCGGCCTGCGGAAACGGTAACGGTACCCAACCTATTTACAAGCCACTAACGTTTGTGGTTGCCCTGCAGAGTTCACGGGCTTGTCCATGGCTAGTTCCCATGCATTTTTAAACTTTTAACGGTCCCCACGGGGACAACGGTGCCGGCTCCAGCCGGTTCAAATCACAAAGGCAAATCTGGTGAAAACTCGGTAATCATTTTTTTAATTTTTCAAAACTTTCAACAAACTTAACTTCAGTGGTGGTCCCAACGGGGGACGGTGCAACGGGCATCCGCTGCCCTACTCCGGTCCTGCTGCTGCTGTTTCCTCCGAGGGAGGGGGTGCAGAGCTCACCTTGCTCTCCGGGCTGCCCTTCAACTTTACATCCAGGGCAAACCACCCCCTCTCTCCGCAGTGCCGGGTGTAACGCACCATGTCCCCTGGTATTAGATTGCGGCCAGGATGCTCTTCGGGCAGGTGAGCATGCACATCCCGCCGGGCTACAAACACCTCGGCCTCCAGGCCCGGTTCGTATATGAACCCGTAGCCCCGGCGGATATCAAACCGCCTCACCTGCCCCTCGTAGAACGGGCCCCGGACACGGAAGGTCGCTTGCCGCAGGTTCTCCTTTTCCCGGATGGCTCGGGCTACCAGCTCGGCTTTCCTCCGCTCCCTCTCCGCGATCTCCCGGCCCAGCTTGGTCGGCTCCCTGTCCCAGTATGGCTCCGGCGCACGGGTTGAGCCCCGCGGGACATCCAGTACGTTACCCACTGTCAGGAAGGTGGGCGGCGTATCCCGCGGTGTCATGGCCTTGGGCGCTGCCTTGCAGCAACAACCCGGCGCCACCTCAGCCGAGGTGTGGGGGATGGGCACAGGGGCTTTCCGCAGTTGGGCCTTCGGCTCGGAGCGGGTCACCGGCTCCGGCTCGGGAAACTGCTCGGGGACTGTCTCTGGCACAATCTTCGGGGCCTTCCATGGCAATGCCTCCGGTTTGCTTCGGGCTCCGGCTACAGGTCGGTCCGCTGGGGCGGACGGGCTGGGTATCGCTACCGGTTGCGGTGGCAGCGGGCCTAGTGGCGGGGTCACGGCCTCCGAGACGGGTGGCGAGGAAGGCAACGGGGGGAGAGGGCTTGGACTGGGTCCCTCAGCCGCAGCGACCGGTCCCTCCGGGACATAGGGGCGTGGGTCACTCACCCTCCCTTCCTCCGCTTCCTCCTCGCGTCTCCGCACGGCTGCCAAAACGTCCGCCATGTCGGTCTCCCACTCCTCCAGGAGGAGCTGCATCTTGACCTGCAGCCTTAGATGGAGCTGCGCGGTCCGGATCTCCACCCACGCTGCGGTTCCCGGTGCGGGGGCCACGGTGTTTCGGGACGGCATCCACATGGTATCTTCACTGTTTGCTTCCAGGAACGGTTTTCTGGCAAGGTCCTGGCGTCCTTGCTTTTATAGCGGCGACTACATGCCGCCAGCCGCCATCGCGTCCCCCTTAGCTCTTTTCGGCCCCTCCTCTTTCGGGGCGGGGTTTTGGCCTTCGCGCCTCTACTGCTCGAGAAGACGCTCGAGCGGGAACTTTTCGCGCCAAAGATGGCGGCTTCTGAAATTTTTCTGCCAGATACCTCCGGCTGTAACAAGGCGCACCTCTACCTGACGGCAGAGCGGTAAGATCCTGTTCGTGACGCCAAGTTGTCGCGGGAAAGGAGGAGGGTGTCAGCACACCGCGCTCACCCCTTCTGCTCGGGTCCGGCAGCTGCTCCTGGTGGCTCGAGCTGTAGGCCGGATCCCGGGGTGTCTCGAGCGACACTCCTCGCCCGTGAGTGAAAGGGGGGTGTTTGATGGGGTTATAGTTCGTGACGCCACCCACGGTTGTGGTGATGGCACCACCGCTGCTCAGTGTGGGGGTCCCGGGGATGGTGATGGGAGCAGCCAGGTGTTGTGTTGCCCCCTCCGTGGGTAGGGGTTGGTGATCCCGGGGCCCGGTGAAGAGATGTAAAGTGTAGGGCCTGGAGGGTGCAGGGACGCGGGGGCAGCGCTGTGCCTTGCGGCACTGTGGTACTCACTCAGCCTGAGACACGGACACAGTTTGTACGGTAAACCAACGGCTGGTAGGACGGTCCCACAGACGGCTGCACCTGCACTCCCGGTAGGTGACGGTGACGTCTCTCTTCCTTGCACCTGTGTTGTCTGATGGTATCGGTGGATTCCCTCCGGTTACCCGCTCCCCGACTGCAATCTGGGCCGGAGGAGCTCTACACTTTGCCCACAGGCGCTGGCCCTGGGGAAACTGGTGCCTTGGCGGTGGCGGTGTCTCCCCGGTAATGGTCGGGCTGTTGCCGTCAATCGGGACTTTGTTGCTGGGGGATCTACGTCCCCTTCACTGACGGATTCGGCAAATTGGGCGACTCCTAGCCTTGCCGGGGTCCGAGAGGCCCCTGCCCTGGTGCTGACTGTCCTTCGGAACACTGCTCCAGACCACCGGGCACACAGCCAACGGGGTCCTTCCAGGAACTTCCGAACCGTCCCACTCCGGACAGTCACCGCCGTCGCTGACCTTGCTGTTCTAGCCCTACACACAGCTGGGCTCTCAGGCTGTGCACTTTCTCCGCGCTGTCTCCACTTCTTGCTTTCCTCCTTTTCCACTTTCCTTTCCTTACTTTCACTTCTTGTTGTTTACTCTAGCCCCTGCCTGGGCTACTCCTCACTCCTTCCACTTCCTCCTCCCTGACTGAACTCTTACATGTCCCTCACCCGACTGCCTGGTAACTTCCTGCCTCCAGAGTTGTGAGCTCCTTGGTGGGCGGAGCCAACCGCCTGGCCCACCCCCTGGTGTGCATCAACAGACTCTTGGAGGGAGGCAACAAGGATTTTTGGGTTAGCAGGTGTGCCTACCTGGAGTGTGGGGTGTGGTGGTGTTGTTACCCGTGTCCCCTGGCTTGCCCAGGGCGACACATGAACAGTTAAGCTAGCTGAAAATGAAATGAACTCTATAAGACATAGTGTTAAAGATGACACATTTCCTTTTTTATTACAGCCAAAAATATTTTAATGTTTCCCATTTTTAAATAAAAAAAGAAGGAAAATGGACCAATGCAAAAGTTTTGTCACCCTGCATGGTTAGTACCTAGTAGCACCACCTTTTACAAGTATCACAGCTTGGAAACGCTTTTTGTAGCCAGCCTAAAGACTTTCAATTCTTGTTCGAGGGATTTTCATCTATTCTTCCTTGGAAACGTCTTCCATTTCTGTGAGATTCCTGGATCATTTTGCATGCACTTCTCTTTTCAGGACTAGCCACAGATTTTCAATGATCAGAGACTGTGAAGGCCATTGTAAAAAACTTTCAGCTTGCGCCTTTTGAGTTCTAGCCACAGATTTTCAATGATGTTCAGATCAGTGGACTCTGAGGGCCATTGTCAAAGCTTCAGCTTGTGCCTTTTGAGGTCGTCTACTGTGGATTTTGTTGTGTGTTTAGGATCATTATTCATTTGTAGAAGTCATCCTCTTTTCTCCTCTTTTCAACTTCAGCTTTTTTCCACATGGTGTTATGTTTGCATCAAGAATTTGTTGACATTTCATTGAATCCTTTCTTACCTCCATCTGTGACATGTTCCCTGTGCCATTGGCTGCAACACAACCGCAAAGCATGATTGCTCCACCCTCATGCTTAATGATTGGGGTTATGTTTTTTCCTGAAATTCTGTGCCCTTTTTTCTCCACACACCCTCTGTGTGTCTAAAGACGTCGCTGAACTGTGCGGATTTGGTGTTTTTTTTTCTTTAGAGGCTTCTATGTGGAGTCTAAAAAGAAGCTCATGTAAAAAAGCTTAAGGTTCACCTCGGGACGGGCTTAGAAGAGTCCAGGGACTAGACAGACATGCCTGAGAGAGTTCCTCAGGACGGGCCTAAGAAAGTCGGGGGACTGAAGCCATAAGAGGTAGTGTTTTGACACAGGTAGCTGCAGGCAGGCATAGGTTCGGGAGCTGGAAGGCTAATTCCCAAGCAGCGGGCTAGGCAGAAAAAGTACACCAGTGAACAGTGGCAGCAGAACAGGATAGGAATGGCCATGTCTGTCGAAAAGCTTGAAAAGGAAATAATTTGTCCCATGTTACAGTATGTTGTAAAGAGACTCTCTGTGTGATGTGTTGCTGTGCCACATCTACGACGGTGACCAGCTGTGGGGAGGTGGATGCTCCCCTGAAGATCAAAGTAAATGTCGCAACCCTTCATCTGTGGTGGATCACAAATATCAGTTTTGTCTGGAGAAGTAGAGCAGAACCGTGTCCGCCCAGCATTTGCTCCCCTCTACAGCCCCAGTCCTGGATAATCAAAAGTCATAAAGGATTTTCAGCCTCATTTTGAGCCACTGGGTACCACTGATCTGGACACTGTACCGGAGCCCCGTCAATCGATCTGCTCATCTCTAGTCCCAACTGTCCTGGATAGAGTGGCTGAATGTCCCTCACTGCCTTCGCCCCTCTGACATCTCCTCCTGCCAGAGTAGAAAGAAACGACAAAAGGTTGTGCCTTGGAGTTTGGCTAGGGGCATAATCAAAATTTGCAGCATAATTTATCCCTCTTTCTGTCCTTCAAAAGTTAGAAGGTATGGTGCTCGGCAGACAACATTGGGAAGCAGTGGTTCCTTAAGTACTGTTTCACGCCCAGAGCACTTAAAGACTAAGTTGCATATTATTTAAATTATAATTATTATACATATTATTTAAATTATATTTGCTAATTATTCTGGAATTATAAAAGATATAAAGGTGTCGATGGATTTATATTTCAAAGAGCTTCACACCTATACATTTGGCTTGGAGGGATTACTCTTGCTGACATACTTTATATTAAGAAGAGGACCAGTTAGTAGATCCAAAGTGGGCAATTTTTGCACTTTCTTTATTCCGTTGCTCCACTTATCACTTTGTTTAGTTCTTTTTTGTCTACTTTTATTTAAATCCTCTAGTAATATGGGCATTTTTATTTAATGCTAATTTTTATGTTTTTTACGGGGGTAGTTTTATAGGGTAATTATGCAAAGCAGCCTAAGGACATGCCCCCAAAGAGTCCTGTGAGACACACCCCCTTGGTAAAGAACCTTAAAATTTAGTTGTCAATTAAAAAAAAGTTCATATTTCTGGAACGGTATGATGGTGTTGCCTCACCACCGGAGTCTGCTCCAGCGACTTCTGGTCCGATCGCCAGGCGACGCCGTGTTCCTGCCGTGGATGGTGCTGGTGATGGGAGAGGAGTCGATGCCAGCGGCACCGGTGGGCACAGGCTCCGATCATCCACTGGGCTGGATTATCTTGGGATCTGCAGTACCGCTGGCTGACTGTGGGTGGCGTGTGTCTTCCAGCTGAAGTTGCCAGCGTTCAGCTACAGCCAATGGGAAGACACCACACCCTTCTTATTCCCCCTCCTGTCACATGACCACTGCCAGAGATAGTTCTGATTTCCTGGCTCCTGGTCCGCCCTATTCTGTTTTGTGATTCCTATGTGCTGACTTCTGCGTGTTTTCTGACTACCCTTCTGCCTGCTGTTTTTGTACCTCGCTGCCCGATCCGGATTTGACCTCTGCTCTGTTTTCTGATTACGTCCTTGTCTGCCGATTCTGTTCCTGTTCCGCAATTCCTGGTTTGACCCTGCCTGACGACTACTCTCATCGGACTGCAGCCTTCCACAGGTAGTGATCTTCAGGGCCCTGTGTAATTCCAAATCCCTGTTTAGGGGTTAAAGGGTTTCAGGGTTCTGGGGGTCCTGCTTGGTGAGTGGCTTCCCTCTAGTCTGTCCATTACATACCCCCTGAGTCTGTTGATCCAGGCAGGAGTTAAAGATGGATTTACAACATTCAAAAAATGTAATACTTTGGGGAGCAGCTGGAATAAAATTGGAGCAAAAACTGGCTACTTGTTACTTCTTTAAGGACTTTGTAGATTAGATTGCAAGATTTATTTTAGAAATGGGCACAGAGTGAGAAATATATTTTGGATCTTAGCCTAAAGGATTGTGAATTCCGGGTTGATTAGTAATCAGATGTGCAAACAAAAGTACAGCTCGGGCATTTTTCCACAGTAAGGAATTATTAAAAAGGTCAGCATGCTTGTGCTTCTCAGGAAATTGTCTCCTTCCCGGCCTCTCCATCCAGGATTCTTACACAAGCTCCAGTGTCCGCTCTCTGTACAAAAGACACTATGTGGTCTGCTCTCCAAGGACCGATGAATCTCCTGCTCTTCATCAGAACTTATTAATTCACCATGATGTGCTCTTTCTGAGACCGTACATATAAAGTGTCTATTGTAAAGGAAAAAAAGCTTGGGGGGAAACATAGATTCCACAGGCTGTTTATATAGTCCATTGTATTGATGGTGGGAACATGGGCAGAACTTGAAGTTGTCCAATTAATGTGTTAACATATTTTTTTTCTACATGTTAGGCATCGTACACATGGCATAAAACATAAAAAGCCTGTGGTTCCATGCGGTGGAGCGGCAGGTAGTTTACATACTTTGGAGTGGTGGTTATGTCGCGGGCGGAGCAGGGGACGCAGCACTCTCCCACTGCTCGGGTCCGGCTGCCACTGCTGCTGCGGCCTGCTGCTGCTCGGTGGCTCGAGCGATGGGCCGGATCCCGGGGACTCGAGTGGCGCTCCTCGCCCGTGAGTGAAAGGGGATTGGTTTTTGGGATAGTTTATTGTCCGTGACGCCACCCACGGTTGTGGTGATTGTGTGGACACCACCGCTGCTCTGTATGGGGATCCCGGGAGCGGTGACAGGGAGCAGCAAAGTTGTTAATTCTCCCCTCCGTGGGTAGGGGGTGGTTGTCCCGGGGCCCAATGATGAGGTGGGGAATGCTGGATGGCAGGGCCGGTGCAGGGCTTGGCAGGGTGCAGGGACGCGGGGGCAGCGCTGTGCCTGGCGGCACTGTGGTACTCACTCAGCCTGAGATGGTGACACAGTTCTCGGTAAAACACACGGCTGGAAAGACGGTTCCCACGGACGGCTGCTGTTGCTTTTCCCCAGTAGTTGACGGTGACGGTCCCTTTTCCTGCACCTAAGATGATGTTGGTAGCGATGGGTTCCCACCGGTAACCCACTCCCCGGCTTGGATATGAGCCGGAGGAGCCCCTCTCTGCCCGCAGGCGCTGGCCCTGAGAAACTGGTGCCTTGGCGGTGGCGGTGTCTCTCCACTACGGTTGGACTGTGGCCTTCAATCGGGACTTATGTGTTGGGAGACCCAGGAGGTCCCCTTCACTGACGGATTTGGCAAATTCACGGCGACTCCTAGCCTTGCCGGGATCCGAAAGGCCCCTGCCAATGGTGCTGGCTTCTCTTCGTATACCGCTCCGGTACCGCCGGGCCATCACCCATCCACGGTCCTTTCGGCAACTCCGAGTAGCCGCTCCTGCAGACAGTCACCGCCGTCTGCTGACCTTGCTGTCTCAGTCCGGGGCACACACCCGGACCGACTTCAGGCTCTCTAACTGTCACTTTTCTGTCACTCTTACTCTTCTCACTAGCTCTTCTACCACTTCCTTCTCCTTCCCTAACTGATCTCTATCTGCCTGGTTTTCCCGCCTCCAGGGCTGTGAACTCCTCGGTGGGCGGAGCCAACTGCCTGGCCCAGCCCCTGGTGTGAACATCAGCCCCTGGAGGAAGGCAACAAGGATTTTTGTGTAGCTTTGGTGTACCTATCTGGGGTGTAGGGTGTGGTGGTGTTTTGACCTGTGACCCCTGGCTTGCCCAGGGCGTCACAGTCACATATGGCACCATAGAGATATTTTATCTAAAAGTACACCTTTTAGAGGCGGACACCTCCATAATAGTTCATCCAACAAAGATCAGGAATGGGACAAGCTTTACTGGTATCCAGGGCAGGGTTTTCCAAACGTGCCATCCTCCCCCACCCTAGAATTTTCAGCATCAGTGTCCATTGGGTCATATGGAATATGTAAAGGCCGGGCAGATCATCTTTTTTTAGTCCAAAATTTGTGCCTTCCCGTGAGCAAAAAGAAAGTGATTGTAGCCAGGTATATTGTTCTCTGAAATACTCCGTCATCTATAAAAAATAAAATATAATTTAAAGGGGTTGTCTAGGTTTGCAGAGAAAAAGATCCTCCATTGTACAAAACTATTAAAAATATGTTTATTGAAAAATGTAGTAAGACATATAAAGAAGCCACTGAAACTCTGCTGTGCTCAAACCAACTCGTTTCGACTTACAAAGTCTAAAGGGGGCTTTACACGCAACGCCATATCTAGCAATATGTCATCGGGGTCACGGAATTCGTGACGCACATCCAGCGTCGTTAGTGACGTCATTGCGTATAACAGCTCCGAGCGAGTGTTAACGATCAAACATACTCACCTAATCGTTGATCGTTGAGACGTCGTTCATTTTCAAAATCTCATTGGTCGTTGTGGACGCAGGTTGTTCGTCATTCCTGAGGCAGCACACATCGCTACATGTGACACCCCGGGAACGACGAACAACCGCCTTCCTGCGTCCTCCGGCAACAAGGTGGGCGTGTCGTTAAAGCAGCTGGTCACCGCCCCTCCACTTCTATTGGTCGGCCGCTGTGTGACGTTGCTGTGATGGCGCATGAACCTCCCCCTTAACGAAGAGGTTGTTCGCCGCCCACAGCGACGTCTCTAGGAAGGTAAGTATGTGTGACGGGTGTTAGCGATATTGTGTGCCACGGGCAGCGATTTGCCCGTGACGCACAAACGACAGGGGCAGGTGCTTTCACGAGTGACATCGCTAACGATGTCGCTGCATTTAAAGCAGCCTTTAGTCATGGTGTTACCATCACTAAGACTTTGCAAGTCGAAACGCATTGGACGCTGGAGGATCTTTTTCTCTTCATCTGCTTAATGAAAGCTCGGTCCTGGGCAGCTCCGTGCGATAAACACCCATACGGACCAGGTGCATCTAGAGACGGGTGAGCGAAGTTTCTTGATTTATTTTTTTTTTTTGTCTAGGTTTGGCACACTACGCACACTGTCAAGAATTTCTAGTGCCGTGAACTGAGCAAGGCCGCTTCTTAGGCCAGAGTCACACTTGCGAGTGCCTCGCATGAGTCTCTCATTGAATCACCCGGCACGGACTCGCACTCTCCTGACAGGAGCGGGTCGGTTGAATTTATGTCTATGTAGTTGAGACGCTCCTGTGTGAGTGTGTGAGTCCATGTCAGGTGATTCAATGAGAGACTCGCGCAAGTTACACGCGAGGCACTCGCAAGTGTGACTCTGGCCTTACTCCAATTTTTGTAGTGTTGCGGCAGCAGAAAGTGCAGTTCAGACATTTCAACTTTTTTTTTTTTTGCTCTGAAGGCTATGTTCACACATTGCGTCTTTGCTGCATTTTTTGCGGCTTTTATGTGCTCTACTTTTGGTGTGTCATCTGTCTACATTACATGTTTAAATAAAGTTAGTTTCAGTCTTCTCAAAAGCAGCAAAAAATGCAACAAAAAAACGAAGCACTTTCTCATTACTTTCAATGGTAAAAAAAGCTGCTAAAATGCTGAAATAATTTCCATGGGGCTTCTTTAAAAAACAAAGCCGTTCTCCATTAGAGTCAGGGAAAAAAAGCAATGTGTGCATGATATTTCTGCAATCTGACAGCTTTTGCTGGTACAAAGCAGCTTTTTATTTGCATAAAACCAATGAGAAAAACGCAGCAAAAACGGAAAAGTGTGAACATAGCCTTACGGTGTTTACAATGCGATTCATCTTATTTTTTTTATATTTATATAAATCTGATTTTTAAGGACACAACGATACCACATAGGTGTATTTTTGTTTATTATATTACAGAGGGTGATTTGATCTTTTTATTTTTTTCATATTTTTAAAAAAACTTTTATTTACATTTTCACTATAGTTGTTAGTCATATTGCTTTTACTTTACACAGCTATACAGTAGTATTGCTGTATATAGCAAGAATCATGGTCTCCTATGAACGCCAGCTACAAGCTGGACTTCAATGGAGCACCGACGTCACAGGCACCAGGATCTTCCGCAAACCCCTGATTGTCATGATCTCACAATACAACCTCCATACAATATTAAATAGATCTCTCAGGCAGGGAAAGTGTGGAGTGGTCTGAGATTCAGAGATCCCTGATGACGTTGCTGTAGCCGGCCTAATGGTCTCTGCATGTGCTGCCCTCTGATGAAACAACTCAAGGTGGTGATTCTGCGAAGGTGCTGAATCATTGCTGGAGGTCACGTCAGTAGGGGGGCCGGCGCATGCACAGATCGTTAGACCAGCTCCCGCAACATCATCAGGAGCCTACTGCATGTGCGCCACCTTGTCTGATGAGACAAATATGGGGAGTGATCCGGCATCTGCACAGAATCTTAAGGCTGCTTTACACGCAGCGACATCGTTAGCGATGCCGCTCATGAAAGCACCCGCCCCCGTCGTTTGTGCAAATCGCTGCCCATGGCGCACAATATTGCTAACACCCGTCACACGTGCTTACCTTCCTAGTGACATCGCTGTGGGCGGCGAACAACCTCTTCGTTAAGGGGGGGGGTTTGTGCGCCGTCACAGCGACGTCACACAGCGGCCGACCAATAGAAGCGGAGGGGCGGTGACCAGCCGCTTTAACGACACGCCCACCTCATTGCCGAAGGACATGGGTAAGCTGTTGTTCGTCGTTCCCGGGGTGTCACACGTACCGATGTGTGCTGCCTCAGGAACGACGAACAACCTACGTCCACAACGACCAACGAGATTTTGAAAATGAACGACGTCTCAACGATCAATGATTAGTTGAGTATTTTTGATCGTTAACACTCGCTCGGAGCTGTTACATGCAACGACATTGCTAACGACGCCGGATGTGCGTCACGAATTCCGTGACCCCGATGACATATCGTTAGATATGTCGTTGCGTGTAAAGCCCCCTTTAGTCAGGGGAAGATAGGAATGTTCTGTCAGGCAAAGCCTGAAGGCCAACGGCGGGCGAGGAAAGAAGGAGACAGCCATGGGAGCTGTAAGTGCAGTGTCCTCCAACTTTAGTTGCTATTAATGCTTCAAAGATGGGTTGTTCTACAATTTCCAAATAAAATTTTACAAGAAAGTATGCATTTCATTTCAAAACCAGGAGTGGAACAATCAGAGGAAAAGTATAATAGAGACACGTCACCACTTCTCCATTTCTTAACCACTCCTGGTTTTGTCTTATAAATACTGAGGTAAAAAAACCTCACCAAATACTCAACCTGCGCACGTGGACTAAACAGGGACCTTTCCAAACAAGCCCTCTTAGTCAGGGGTCTAATTTCCAGATGACAAAAACTTTCAAAAGCGATCATACAGTAATTCTGACATGGATTTTCTTATAGGTACATGAGCCACATCAGGTGTAAGATAACTAATCAATAGTGTATGTTATTTGTGAATCGTGGAATATGCTGACAGAGCCACTTAAAATATAACTAATCTTAAAGTGAACCTGTCACCTTGAGAAATGCTATTTAGCAGCATAAATAGATGTGATCTACAAGTAAATAGCATTTAAACCTTTTGTGGTCAGCTTACTGGAGAAGTGGGTACAGGGAGAAAATGAAGTTTTATTCTACCAGTAGTCACTCGCGTCTAGTCATTAGGGAGGTGTTACAATTACTGGGTATACACTGTGAGCATACTATAATCACTCTGTGACGCTTTGATTGACAGTCTTCTCTGCAGTATGTGTGTGCAAATTCAGGCTGTCAATGTACAAGGAAGAGATTGAACTCACAGAATAGTGATTGGTGACTATAATGCGGGCGTCACACGAGACGATATATCATGCGATATGTCGGCAGGGTCACGTCGTAAGTGACGCACATCCGGCATCGTTTGATATATCGTAGCGTGTGACAGCTACGAGCGACGGTGAATGGGCAAAAATACTCACCTTATCGTTGCTCGTTGACACTTCTCTCATTTTCAAAAAGTCGTTTCTTCTTGTCTATGCCGGTTGTTCATCGTACCCGGGGCAGCACACATCGCTCCGTGTGACACCCCGGGAACGATGAACACAGCTTACCTGCGTCCTGCCGGCTATGCAGAAGGAAGGAGGTGGGCCAGATGTTACGTCACGCTCATCTCCGCCCCTCCGCTTCTATTGGCCGGCCGCTGCGTGACGTCGCTGTGACGCCGAACGTCCCACCCCCTTCAGGAAGTGGATATTCGCCGCCCACAGCGAGGTCGCTCAGCAGGTAAGTGCGTGTGATGGGGGTTTAACGACTTTATGTGCCACGGGCAACTAATTGCCCGTGACGCACAAACGACGGGGGTGGGTGTGATCGCTCGTGTGATTGCACGATAGATCGTCTCATGTGACGCCCGCATAACTTGACTATAACCGGTCAACTTCCATGATGACTGGAATCGAGCAGCTGCAGGGAGAATAAAGCTTAATTTTCTCCCTATAGCCGCTGCTCCAATAAACTGTCCACACAGAGTGTAGGTGCTATCTACCTGCAGATTAACCCTATATCTGCAGGTAAATAGCATTTTTCAAGGTGGCAGGTATTCTTTAAGAGCATATGTGGCTCACCCAAAAGTTGTCTTGCTCCTGGCACATTGCATTATCATTTGGATATATTATGGATATAAATGCATGAATCCCATTTGTGTCAGTCTAGATTCACACAAGCCTCATGCCAGCTGTCTGACATTAATTCAGGTACATTTCATTATACTGTATCAAATGTCACCCGTAAGTGAATTAATGAAGTCATATTACTACACCTTCCTCAGGGTATATCAATTCTTGTCAGCGGACTGTAGGACATAAACTGTGTGACAGGCGCAGAAATTGCAATGTGAAGGACTTTTCACATATATTGAGTCTGATAGTTACTTTTTTATTTTATGTTTATAAATGGTTATTAAATATGAATTGTGAAAATATCCTGGTTCCTGGGTTGTTTAACAAAAGGTAAACCAAAGACCCATATATATACCATATATATATATCACTTTATGAACTGAAGAGACCAGATACCAGGAAGGGGCGCAGGATAGGGACATATATACCAGGAAGGAGCCCAGAATAAGGACATATATACCAGGATGTAGGACATGTATACCAGGATGGGGGAAATATAGACAGAGATGAGGGACGTGTATACCAAGATGGGAACATATATACCAGGAAGTGGAACATATATACCTGCATGGGGGACATATAAACCAGGATGGGGGACATATATACCAGAATTGGGGAAAAATACACCGAGATGGGGGACATGCATATCAAGATGAGGACATATATACCAGGATGGGCCCAGGATGGGGGACATATATACCTGCATTGCATGAGGGACATACATACCAGAATGGGGGACATATATAGCAGGATAGGCCCACAATGAGGACATACCTGTATATACCAAGATGGGTGACCTACTGTATATACCAGGTTGAGGCCATATAGACTAGGAGGGGGACATATATAGCAGGATGGGGCCCAGGATGGGTGATATGTATACCAGGGTGGGGGACATGACTACATAATGAAAGGGGGGGCAACTCATATGCCTTTATAGGATTTATAATGCTACAAGAGCTCATACATCTGACCAACTAGAGGGGGGCATGTACATTTAGCACCAGGGCCCATCGGACTCTAGTTAAGCCACTTGCAGGTTCTCATTCCAAATTGGGCCTAATTCTTGGTGAGTTTTCTCTTCCAGTCCTGGTTGAAGGTGTTGTATGTTGGTTCTCTAATCTGACGTTACCAGATCCTTTTTTTCTTGCACATTGGCGTACTCTTAGATCAACGTAAGAAAGTAGTTAGGAGGTATAATCATGACCAAATATCTGCAACCATGGTTCCAAAGGGGCACTAGCTTTTTATAGCCTAGTCAATGACTAAATGTTTTCCCACAGATGGCAGCCGGCGTAGCCACCTCCTGGATGCAACTATTCATAAGCACAGTCCATTCAGTACTAGATCTCATAACTGTGTAGAGCTCTCTAATACTCTGCCCCGAAATCCAAGTATTGTAAATCTTTACAGATGTTAAATGTAAATGTTTGTCAGCGCTCAACCATTACCGTCAAAGTAGAAATTAATTACATCATTAATGTATCTTCCTAGACCGCATCTTCCTTCACCAGCTGATACCTACATGAATTCTTCTTGAAGGATCAATATCAGTTGTAAAATAAACTGTGAAATTAACGTCAGCTGCTGCCATTAGACGAGATGCAATATCATACTGTATGTCACCCCAGTTCCACTTTATTTGCAAGTGTAGAAAAAAATTGAATTAATGAGGAGTCTTGTGTAGCTTATGAATGTCCATGTAACGACTTCACCACCTTCTAACAGTAAAGGCCCCATCACACGCAACGATGTATCTAACGATATATCGCCGGGGTCACGGATTCCATGGCGACGTCCGTTAGCGACGTCGTTGCGTGTGACGCCAACGAGCGACCGTTAACGATGGAAAATACTCACCAAATCGTCCATCGTTGACACGTCGTTCATTTTCAAAAAATCATTGATTGTTGAGGACGCAAGTTGTTCATCGTTCCCGAGGCAGCACACATCGCTACGTGTGACACCCCGGGAACGACGAACTACAGCTTACCTGCGGTCGCCGGCAATGAGGAAGGAAGGAGGTGGGCGGGATGTTACGGCCGTTCATCTCCGCCCCTCCGCTTCTAGTGGGCGGCCGCTTAGTAATGTCGCTGTGACGCCGCACGAACCGCCTCCTTAGAAAGGAGGCAGTTCGCCGGCCACAGCCACGTCGCTAGGCAGGTAAGTCCATGTGACGGCTCCGAACGTTGTGCGCCACGGGCAGCGATTTGCCCGTGACGCACAAACGATGGGGGCGGGTACGCTCGCTAGCGATATCGCTGCGTGTGACAGGGCCTTTAGTTTTGTGTTTTCTTCCTCTACATGATCTAGTGATTTATGGATGCCCACCATATACTGGAAAAAGAGTATTTATTGAGTATTAAATCATGGAAACAGAATCCTGTTGCTAGCACAATTTAACACAAAAGAAAGAAAGTAGAAGTTTAGCTAAAAGTATGGGTGGCCATCAGCTTCACAATATGGGAAAGGGGCTCTTCTGAATATATATTTAGGGTTATGGTATGTTGGCATCAACTGTGTGAAACATAGTGAATCTCATATTTGTGCAAGATCATCTATAAACACATTTTGCACAGTAAAATCTCCCAGTCCCTTCTGCAAATGATGTAGACACAGATAATACTTTATATTCCTCCTGTAAATAATGTAGGAATAGTAGTATTTTCTCCCTGTCCTCACTGTAACATTGTAAATGGTGTAGGCACAAGTAGTACTTTCTTCCTGACTCATCCTACAAATGATGTAGACATATGTAGTACTTTATCCTATTCCTCCTGTGAATGATGTAGGGACCTTGTGTCCAAACTATAAAACTGTAAATGATGTAGGCACACGTAGTGCTTTCTTATTGTCTCATCCTAGAAATGATGTAGACACAGTACTTTATCCCTATACCTCTTGTGAATTATGTAGGCATATGTAGTACTTTTTTTCTGTTCTCACTGTAAAACTGTAAATGGAGTTGGCACAGGTAGTGCTTTCTTCCTGTCTCATCCTAGAAACGATGTAGACACAGTATTTTATTCCTATTCCATCTATAAGTGATGTAGGCATAGGTAGTACTTTCTTCCCGTCCTCACGGTAGCATTGTAAATGGTGTAGGCACAGGTAGTACTTTCTTCCTGACTCATCCTACAAATGATGTAGCCATGTGTAGTACTTTATCCCTTTTCCTCCTTTGAATGATGTAAGCATATGTAGTACTTTATGTCCTCATTGTAAAACTACCTCTTGTGAATTATGTAGACATATGTAGTGCTTTCTTTCTATTCTCACTGTAAAATTGTAAATGGCATAGGCACAGGTAGTGCTTTCTTCCTGTCTCATCCCAGAAATTATATAGACATAGTACTTTATTCCTGTTCCACCTATAAGTGATGTAGGCATAGGTTGTACTTCCTCCCTGCCCCCACTGTAGCACTGTAAATGGTGTAGGTACAGGTAGTACTTTCTTCCTGTCTCATTATAGAAATTATGCAGACAAAGATAGTACTTTCTCCTTTATCCCCCTGTAAATGATCTAGATACAAGCAGCTTGTGCTCCCTGTCCCCCTGTAAGTGATGTAGACATAGGTAGTAAAGTATGGCCTGTATCTATAGCATTTATAGGGGAAACAAGGAGAAAGCACTACCTGTGCTTACATCATGGAGAACAGGGAGAAAATACTAAATGTTTCTATGTCGCTTACAGGAAAGCAGGTGAGAAAGTGAAAACTTGAAGCCAATTCAAAAGGAAATGCCCAAAATAAAAATCTTAAACATGAACACACTATAAACCATAAAAACGATTGCTAAGTTATTTGGGTTATAATTATTAGTATTTTAAAAATTAACAATGGTTGGCAATGTAAAAAACACATAAGGCAAGCAGACAAAATAAGACTAGACAGGATAAACTGGGACTAGTCAAAATTTGTACAGCTATGATGTATATGACCATCAAAATGCAACGATGGTAGAATAATAAATAGCTAAAAGAGAACAGCCCTGAACAAAAGGTCCATACAAGATGAGCCCAAATTTAGCAACACTTAAAAACACTAATGTGGATTAATATAAGAATATAATGAGGTACATAGTTTAGACCGTAATAGTGTCAATATAGCAGGCTGACCCTGATCTGGGCCCTTGGTAGGTAGCGGAAGGGATGAGCTCTTCATCAACCCCATCAGGCACTATAGGACACACAGGAATAACAAACAAGGGAAAACCACAAACAACTTATATCTAGTTGTCTCAGGGAAAGAAGCTGCAACAGCCACCAAGATTCTCCTGATGTATGCAAGCTGCCTGCTTGCACTGAAGACTTGATAAAGATGTATCAGATATCACCAGCACCAAGTAATAGGAAGTGAAGATATATATAGACAAGGAAAGTACTGATGAAAAGCAGCTGACAGGCTGAACAACGCCCCAGATTCCCAAATGGGAATGGATAAAAACCAAGTAGGAGCGAAAGAAGGTCAGTTTGTGCAGCCAAACGCTGTGACTTTCGGGGGAGGGGCAGAGAGTAGCCACATGAAAGACATGCCCACATCATTGCCGGAGGACGCAGGTACAGTGTTGTTCGTCGTTCCTGGGATGTCACACGTAGCGATGTGTGCTGCCTCAGGAACGACGAACAACCTGCGTCGAAAAGCAGCAATGACATTTGGGATATGAACGACGTGTCAACGATCAACGATTAGGTGAGTATTTTTGATCGTTGGGGGTCGCTCGTACGTGTCACATGCAACGACGTCGCTAACGAGGCCGGATGTGCATCACAAATTCCGTGACCCCAACGACATCTCAATAGCGATGTCGTTGCGTGTAAAGTGGCCTTAAAGGCCACTTTACACGCTGCGATATCGTTACCAATATCGTTAGCGCGCGTACCCGCCCCCATCATTTGTGCGACATGGGCAAATCATTGCCCGTGGCGCACAAAATCGCTCGGACCCATCACACATACTTACCTGCCTAGCGATGTCGCTGTGACCGGCAAACCACCTCCTTTCTAAGGGGGCGGTTCGTTCGACGTCACAGCGGCGTCACTAAGCGACCGCCCAATAGAAGTGGAGGGGCGGAGATAAGCGGGATGTAACATCCCGCCCACCTCCTTCCTTCTGCATTGCCGGCGGCCGCAGGTAAGCTGAGTTACCTCGTTCCTGCGGTGTCACACGTAGCGATGTGTGCTGCCGCAGGAACGACGAACTACATCATACAAGCAGCAGCAACGATAATTGGGAATAGGGCGTCATGTCACCGATTAGCGATTTTGCACGTTTTTGCAACGATTTAAAATCGCTCATAGGTGTCACATGCAACGACATCGCTAAAGCGACCGGATGTGCGTCACAAATTCCGTGACCCCAACGAGATCGCTTGAGCGATGTCGTAGCGTGTAAAGCGGCCTTTAAGTCTAAGAAGAAATAATTTTCCCCTTTCTTGACTCCAGGCAAGTCCGCTGACAATAACAAGTCATGCAATGTTTAAGTTGCCGTAAACCTATCCTTTGTGAATGGTGCATTGTACCCTTGCCGTCTGATGAGTCTTTTTCATTATCTCAGCGCTTTCTCTGTTTCTCCGCGCTCTCATTGTGTAATGTAGTCCTTGTAGTATTACCTGCATTAGATGTACAGTAAATAGACGCCTTTTATTGGTTTGAGCATGAGAATGCTAAGCCTAAAAGAAGCTTTGTGTGGACAGTTAAAGGACATCTGGCATGAAACGGATACGTAGGTAACTGTGACCTACTGAACAGATTATATTTACATAAAAACATCCATTGTACATGTAATACTGTCATTTTCTGCGCTCCCCCAGCTTCTGCCATTCCGCTGCAAAATAAACTATTACATAAATGACATCTCTGTAATCCAACTTTTTCCCATCTGTTTTTTTTTGCTTAATTATTTCATATGATGAATGCCCTTTTCATTATTTTAAATCTACAATACTCTGAAACGCAGTACGCTAGAATTCCCGCTAATCTGCAGAATAGTGCCCAATGCTGAATGAGCAGGAGGTATTCAGATTGTCTTCCATTTTCCAGGTTTAAAGGGAACCTGTCAGCTGCAATATGCACCCAGTACCACGGGCAGTTCTGGGTGCATATTCCTAATCCCTGCCTAACCGTCCCTGTATACACTAACATAGATAAAGGGATCTTTAGAAAAAGTATTTCTAAAGATATTTTATCATATGCTAATGAGGCCAGCAACTAGTCACAAGGACGTTACTTCCCCCGACTAGTCCGCCTTCTTAGCATGTGTAACGCCTACCTGGAACCACAGACTCAGTCTGGTTGTCACGGACAGGCCAATGCAAAGAACCCTGAGAACTTCGAAACTCTTTAACCGCTATACAGGGATTTGGAATTATTGCAGGGCCCTGGAGATCACTACCTGTAGAAGCCTGCAGTCCAGAGGAGAGTAGTAGTCAGGCAGGGTCAAACCAGGAGATGCAGAACAGGGATAAAATCGGCAGACAAGGGACATAGTCAGGAAAGCAGAAATAGGTCAAATCTGGATCTGGCAGCAAAGTACAAGAACAGCAGGCAGAAGGGTAGTCAGAGACAGGCAGTGGTCAAAACACAAGGATCACTATCTAGAACAGAGCGGGAACCAGAAAGCAGGAATACAAAACTATCTCTGGCAGTGACCAGCAGAGAGGAGGGGGAATTAGAAGGGTGTGGTGTTTTCCCATTGGCTGTAGCTGAATGGTGGTAACTTCAGCTAGAAGACACATGCCACCTATAATCAGCCAGTGGTACTGCAGGTCCCAGGGAAACCCAGCTTAGTGGATGAGCGAAGCCTGCGCCCACCAGAGCTACTGGCATATACTCCTCTCCTACCACCAGCAAAGTCCATAACAAGAACATGGCGTTGTCTGGTGATCGAAGCAGAAGTCGCAAGAGCGGACTCTGGTGGGGATGTAACAGCATGGTGGCATGCCCGCAGGGGCGTACTACCAAGCTACTCAATGCAGAATCACCAGCAGTGACGTGCGTACCTGTGTCCGCTGTCTCCGTTGTTCAGAAGTTCCCGGCACTTCCAGTCATTCGCACTAGACCTCGCTGAAGCCGGGACGCATACACCCATCTTCATACTGCGCATAACCGGAAGTGCTGTGAGCTTCTGAACAGCGGAGACAGCGGACACAGGTACGCATGTATGATGCTGTATTGATGCTGTATTGAGTAGAATGTTAGCACAACCCTGTGGGCGTGCTAACATGCTAAAAGAGCGGACCAGTTGAGTGATATAACGCCCTTGCGACTAGTCCCTGGCCTCATTGGCATATTATAAATAATCTTTAGAAATACTTATTCTAAAATCTCTTTATCTATGCTACTATAGGCTGAGATGGTTGGGCAGGGATTAGCAATATGCACCCAGAACTGCTCGTGGCTCTGGGTGCATATTGCACCTAACAGGTTCTCTTTAAATTCCAAGGCTAAAGGGTTAGTATTGAACATAGCTTTTTTTTGTTATGGGTTCTAGTTTATATAGAGCCTAAACACAGTGGTCTACTGGTGAATTAGAGAGAGGTACATTGGGAATGGAAATGTTTGTCACTTCCATAAATTTGTACTTTTGTCTTTCACATGGTGTAAATGCCGCTATAATTCTGAATCTGGCATTGTTGTTTTACTGTTGCTGCACCTCTCCATTCCTGAGATATGGCCACCTCTTCCTTGTATAAATATATAGTGTTGTTAGCCAAGTGAGCGTGATCCTCAACTCACCTCAATGGCTGTCTTATTGGCATTTACACAAGAGAATGAAAATTTACATCATTGGCAAGAAACAGGTTCTCTATAATGGGTTATTTCGAACATTTAAAGTTATCACAGGGCAGGAGATAACATATGGTGGGATGGTTGGGGTCCGCTTGCAGGGATGTCCACCAATGGTATAATATGAAGTTATGGCCCTCAAATCAAAATTTCCAATAGGGCTCCAAGCTATCACAAGTCATTAATAGTATTAGTCTTCTCATGTTGGACTTTTTTGGCCCACCTATGCTTCAGGGCCTGGGTGTGACTGTCACCCACCATTGTTATGCCCCTGACTCCCATAAATCCCAAAAATACACCTCTGATTGAGAAAAGAGCAAAGGCTGCATACGATGTGCTCAGTTATCTCCAATGATCTGATAGTGAATAAATGGAGCGTCAATGTACATGTTCAGTCACCAATTTGCAAATGGATAGGTGATAACTTTAAATGTTAGAATGACTTTTTTACATATAGTCAATAATTCACAGGTCTGCAAAAAATATCTTTAAAAACCTGTATAAGAGGTTTTCACATAATTTCATGTATTTTGGTATGCTGAATCTACTTGTATTTTCCCCCATCACGTACAGTTGTCTTGCAAAAGGAGAGAATATATTTACTCAATATAGTATACGGTATATTTACTCAATACTGATTGGTCAAAAAGTTTAATTTTCTAATCAAGTAAAACACTATTACATTTGTGATCTACAAAACAAAATTGATTGATCAATGTTCAGTATCCACTCCGATGGCCTGTGAAACCGTTTTTTTGTAGTCTTTCAATGTTCTCGTTGGGCGCTTTAGTTTTCCGGTATTTCTAGTTTCCGCACCCAGCAATAGTCACCCATCATATTCACATTCCATCTTCCCCACTAACTTTTCTCCATTTCCTTAACATCTTGGTGAAAAATGTCCCGTTACTCCTCACTTTAAGATTCTAAAGCGGGCTTTACACGCTACGACATCGCTCAAGTGATCTCGTTGGGGTCACGGAATTTGTGACGCACATCCGGTCGCTTTAGCGATGCCGTTGCATGTGACACCTATGAGCGATTTTGCATTGTCGCAAACACGTGCAAAATCGCTCATCGGTGACATGGGGGTCCATTCTCAAATATCGTTACTACAGCAGTAACGAAGTTGTTCCTCGTTCCTGCAGCAGAACACATCGCTCCGTGTGACACCGCAGGAACGAGGAAGCTCTCCTTACCTGCCTCCCGGCCACAATGCGGAAGGAGGGAGGTGGGCGGGATGTTCGTCCCGCTCATCTCCGCCCCTCCGCTTCTATCGGGCGGCGGTTCAGTGATGCTGCTGTGACGTCGCTGTGACGCTGAACGAACTGCCCCCTTAGAAAGGAGGCGGTTCGCCAGTCACAGCGACGTCGCAGGGAAGGTAAGTCCGTGTGACGGGTCCGGGCAATGTTGTGTGACACGGGCAGAGATTTGCCCATGTTGCACAACCGATGGGGGCGGGTACGCACGCTGGCGATATCGGTACTGATATCGCAGTGTGTAAAGCGGCCTTTAGTTTTCATGAAAGTAGTCCATGTGTGAATGTAAAAAATGGGCCTTGAGCTTTAAATGCAGTTAACGTGTTCTACAACGCTTTGTAACCTGGATCTTTGTAATTTACCAAAAACGTACACACTCCACATCTTTAAGTGAATCCCATGCTTCTCCATTAGTTTCATTCACGGACGTTAAAAACAAGGAATCAGAACAAAGTTTATGTATGTCGTTTCCTACAAAAACTCCTTCTTTTAGCTTGGCATCAGAGAGGTTTGGGAACTTGGAGAACAGTTGTTTGAAGCATTCCTCATTCTTCATAAGATGCACTATGATGTGAAGAGATGGTTAGCGAACTCTTTTACAAGGGACCAGATTTCGAAGTGGCCAGTCAGTTTTTTTCAATGAAGATCTCTGGCTTGATTATCCAGGAATTACAGAAAGCAGGGATACTTTGTAAAACCTGACTATAGCCTAATAAGATAGTTAGTATTTTAAAGTCTCCATCGATGATCTTTATACTTGATTTTTTTCAAAAATCGGAGCCAAATTTTCATGTTTCCTGAGTGTCCAACAGGAAGTGATGCAAATTCATTTCCATTATGCAGCAAGACTGCTTTTAGTCTTCTTTTGGAAGAATCAATAAATTGGCGTCATTGGGATGATTCATATTCGATTTCAATTTGCCTCATGACCCTAGGGACATCACTACAATAAGCCAGATTCCCCGCTTTAGACTAAAACAATATGAAGTCACTCTCTCTATGCCTGTACCATGAAATCGATGTTCCATGTGACAGGTGTTATTCTTGAGTCTTGAACCCAACAATTCAGCAACATCTTTGGAAAGGCTAAAATCTATAACAACATCGCTTAACTCGTTCTGAGAAAAATGTTGAGGACCCTTATCCATAGAAACTTCAGAGCCAGACTCTTCCAGTGCTGGTCCTGCATCTTCTTCTTCTAACCTGATATCCTCCAAGTTAGGGGGTGGATGCAGTATTGGTAGTTCGCTGCTGTGATCTACTGGATTAATAGCTGATTTTAGGTCAGGGTAAGATAGTCCTTTTTTGTTTCATCTATTGAAACATTTATTGTCAACTGAACAAAAATAGCAGTCATTACTGGTTCCACAATGTTCATAAAACATCATTGGAAAAGCAAAGCGAAAAGATGGCTTCTTGCCTTTATACCACAAGCGGAGATCTTCTTTGTATCTCCTGCACACTTTATGAGGAGTCCAGGCCTTGTCTTGATCCACCAAGCGGCAATTTGAAGAACACAAAAATAACTGTCTTCCCAAAATCACTTATGCTTCTTTGTTGCGTTTTAACAGCGTATTCACCAGAAACAAAGCAAAAACAGTTCAGAGACATAACACAGCCTGTTCGCAGCATTTTGCAAAAGTAGCGTTTGAACACTAACAGAATTGAATTGTTTTGTACTGTACTGGCACGCTCGAATGCACAACTATTTATGATGGATTTACTGAATGGGAAACCTCAGGGCTTGTTCAGACTGGTTGTTTCTTGTATTCCCACCACAACGTCTACCAAAATCTAAATAAAATACAAGAGAACATGATCGACTGTGATGTAGTCCAAGTCCCCCTCCACCATACAATCCCTATCACTGTCCCTAATTCCTTCCCATTTCCTTCTTCTCTCCCCCTCACTTTCCTCCTTTTTCTTTTGAACTCCTAATCTTCATTTTAGAAATCATTTTTCAATTAAAAGTTTTCAATTCGGGAATAGCTCACAAAAAGTTTTTTGTTCCATTACAAGTTTAGCAACTTTACACCCAAAACACAACTTTTTCCAGAAAACCTGACGTAATGGAATTTTTTTTAGTATTGTTCACAAATTCAGCATGCAAAAATCTCTCAAACACTTGAAAAATCCAGTTGTGTTTTGTTTGCAGGCCTGGTTTGTACAAATGTTGGCGATGACGAATTAGCAAAAATACTGGGTGAATCGTTTGTTCACATGCAGTTTGAATCTGCATAGTGCGGGCAAGAAACCCAAATTCCCATAGACTAAGCTTGAAAAGCAGAACACAACCATTTTGGCATTAAACGCTGCAGTTGAAAAAGCAGCAAAAAAGCAGGTAAAAAGCAACGTGCGGACATAGCCTAAAAGGGTCTTTAAAAACTCCAGTAATCAACATGCTATGTTATCAATTGGCTTTTGTTATGGACAGAAATTGACCCCCTGTAAAAGGACCATACCTTCAAGATCTAGGAAGATATTATTTGCCACTGCTGTCACAGGTGATGCTGTGATTGTAATCAGATCATGACCATGGTGCAAACGGAGGATTAGGAGCTAAAAGTTGCAATCAAGGTAAAATATTTCTGCATATAAATATCTACATAAACAGTCATTGGCCACTGTTGTAGGGCTTAAGGGGGTTTTACATGCTAAGATATATCTGGCGATATGTCTTTGGGGTCACGAATTCTGTGACGTACATCCGGCATCGTTTGACATATCGTAGCGTGTGACAGCTACGAGCGACTGTTAACGAGCAAAAATACTCACCTTATCGTTGCTCGTTGACACGTCGTTCATTTTCAAAATATCAGTCACATTCCTGGATGCAGGTTATTCGTCATTCCTGAGGCAGCACACATCGCTCCGTGGTGACACCTCGGGAACAACGAACACAGCTTACCTGCGTCCTGCCGTCAATGAGGAAGGAAGGAGGTGGGCGGGATGTTACGTCCCGCTAATCTCCACCCCTCCGCTTCTATTGGGTGGCCACTGTGTGACGTTGCTGTGACGCCGAACGTCCCTCCCCCTTCAGGAAGAGGATGTTCGCCGCCCACAGCGAGGTCGTTTGGGAGGTTAGTACGTGTGACAGGGGTAACCGACTTTTCTGCGACACGGGCAACAAACTGCCCGTGACGCACAAACGATGGGGGCGGGTGTGATCGCACATGCGATCGCACGATAAATCGACGTGTGTAACGGGGCCTTTAGCTGGTCAGCACAAGACCACTGAGGCCAGAGATGGGTTGCAGTGGTCATAAGTGGGAGCACTAAAACATGGAATTTGGAGCAATGGGAGATTTTGTTTTGTTGTTATATGTCATTTAAGGTGGTGTCACACACAGCGACAACGACAACGACGTCGCTGCTACGTCACCATTTTCTGTGACGTTGCAGCGACGTCCCGTCGCTGTGTGTGACATCCAGCAACGAGCTGGCCCCTGCTGTGAGGTCGCCGCTCGTTGCTGAATGTCCAGCTTCATTTTTTGGTCGTCGCTCTCCCGCTGTGACGCACAAATCGCTGTGTGTGACAGCGAGAGAGCGACGAAATGAAGCGAGCAGGGAGCAGGAGCCGGCATCTGGCAGCTGCGGTAAGCTGTAACCAAGGTAAACATCGGGTAACCAAGGTGGTTACCCGATATTTACCTTCGTTACCAGCCTCCGCCGCTCTCACGCTGCCAGCGCCGGCTCCTGCTCTCTGCACATGTAGCTGCAGTACACATCGTGTAATTAACCCGATGTGTACTGTAGCTAGGAGAGCAGGGAGCCAGCGCTCAGTGTGCGCGGCTCCCTGCTCTCTGCACATGTTGCAGCACAGCGACGAGTGTCGTTATGATCGCTGCGTCGGCTGCTGTGTTTGACAGCTAAGCAGCGATCATAACAGCGACTTACAAGGTCGCTGCTACGTCACAGAAAATGGTGACGTAACTGCGACGTCGTTGTCGCTGTCGTTTAGTGTGACCCCAGCTTTAGTCTCTTTCAGGCAAACTTTTTGCTAATCCTAGAAAACTTCCATAGGCATCTGCATCGGAGGAACTATGGCTTTTTCCATCCTGATTTGACTCCTTGAGAAAAGTTTGTAACTCATGGCTTCCCATGAGCTACAGCTGTGGCCTGACTGCTCATTCACTCTCCCTAATCAGGGATATAGTTTATATGATGTTCTCCTTTTGATGTTTTGTTTGTGCAATGATATCTCCTTAATCTCTTCAATGAGGGGAATAAAGCACCAGTAATCAGGCTCTGAGGCAATATGAAAGGGAAGTAGCTCCTGAAAGCTCGAAAATGAGATTGCAGCTGGGCTCTTCAAAATGAATTCTATATTCTATAGATTTTATTTTATATTCTGTTTTTTTTCAAACAGAAAATGCTGTAGATGTAAATATGTCACCTTGACAGGTTTTATATAGTTATATATAATACCAATTTCAAAAATGTTGTGACGCTGTCCTTTGTGCACATGGATTTCTCTAGAATTTCTGAATCTTTTGATGATATTTTTTGATGTAGATGGTGTGATATTCACAATCTTGGCAATTGTACATTGAGGAACATTGTTCTAAATTTGTTCTGCAATTTTTAGATGCAATTGTTCAAAAATTGGTAAAATACTGATCACCTTTGCTTCTGAGAGACTCTGCCTCTCTAAAGGAATGAGAGGACTCCTGGCAAGCGATGCAACACAAAAGGAACACTAGGGTAGCAATACGATGGAAGGCCCTAACGCTAGGGTGAGGTGAGCAGGGTCAACCTTCTAACAGTCACCTTAGGCTGATCCCTGCACTCCCTAACATTCCTAGATGGGTCCATCCCTACATACGCCGTCATGTGCCTAGGCCCTTGCTGGCGCTAAACTCACCCTGACTAGTGAAGGTCAGCAAGACAATAGTCTCACTACTGCAATAATTCAACATGAAGAAGCTAAGATAAAGTGGTGGGGAACCGAAAAAATAACACTCTACAGCTTCTCAAGCAGGAACTTCTTAGCTGCAACTGAATTAACACCTCAGCTTCTCCAGAAACTGGCTTATTCAAAGTGAACAGCATAGGTTTGAGCTATAGCCGGCATAGGGAAGAGTGAGGAGCGGATATTTATAGCAGAAGGGAATGGCTGCAGATGAGGTTACAACTATCTGTTAGATCACTGCAAGATATAAATGAACCTTAACCTCTTTAGTACCGGATGAAATTAACTCTCCAACTCAGGGTAAACGATGAATGGACAATAAAGATGATTTGCAATTATCAATACGCTGTAACCTTCTGATCCCAGATCCCCCCTCGAGATCATATCAAGCCATGACATACTCATGACAAAGATTCAATGTCACTTGTATTTTATTGATTAAAATCCCTGATAATTTTTGGCTGAAAAGTCCAGTGGGCAGTTGTAATCAATGATTGACATAAGCAGCTGTCAGTGACTCATTAGGACCGCCCACTGGACCTCTGAGCCCAAAATGAGCATGGATTTCAATATCTGAAATCCAACCTTTCCTGCACCCTCCAATTGTAGCTACAATAAGCTCCTGCAAAGCAGCGCCCCCTGGATTTTTGCTGTGCATAGCAGCAGGATGCAACAAATTGAATTGGTCCCTGGCATCCAGAAACACAATAAGGGGGTCAGAACCTGGAGTCATGTGACCTGCAAAACACACGTTCAGGGGTGAGAATGAGGGGGTAAAGGAGTGTGACCTGTAAAAGAGGCATGTTTATGTTTTCAAAATTTTAGGGAAAAGTATAGTATAGGCCTTTGAGTTAAAACTGTGAAAACTATACTCATGGTTGTTTGTTGTTTTGCTGAAATATAAGGCAGGATCGGGTCTTCTGCAAACTATTAGATGGATTAGCAGATGTTCAATAAATAAAAAATGAAAACATATGGTGCCTGTTTCATACGCCGCACTGCAACCTGAGCTTTATCATTGTCCATTCACTTTTTATCTTCTCTCCTTTTTAGGCAAAACCATAGAAGAAAAACCTAAAAAAATGCACTAAAAATATGACCACAGTCATGTAATCTATATATATAATTGCCTTATTCTGTCTGTCTGTCTGTCTGTCTGTCTGTCTGTCTGTCATGCTTCAAAATTGTGTCCTTCCGGTGACATTGTGTCCTTATGGTGACACAAAGCTGATTGACCGCTGGGCTCGCCATGGCCCCGCCCCCCCACACGGATTGGCCTCTCGCCCCGGCTCTCTGCAGGCCCCGCCCCCCTCACGCAATGCACGCTCGCTCTGGCCCAACTGACACGGAGCTCCGATTCCCAGGTGAGTACACACACACATCACACTCACTCTCACACACACCTCACACACACCTCACACATCACAACATCCTGGGATATCGCTTGCTTCTACACCGGCTCCGTCAGGATCCCAGCAGCGCCAGACATAACCTTGCGATGCTGGGATCTTGACGGAGGCCGTGAAAGCTGGTAACCATTATACACATCGGGTAACTAAGGTCCCTTAGTTACCCGATGTGTATCATAGTTACCAGTGTACACCGGCTCCCACTCACTCTCACACACACCTCACACACACATCACATCGCATCCACACATCAAGGTCCTGCAGCGGCGGAAAATACAGACACATAACAGCACACACACACACATACACACATCAGATCACACTCACCCTCACACACACCTCACACACACCTCACACACACATCACATCGCATCCACATACTCACAACATCCTGGGATATCGCTTGCTTCTCGGCGGCGATACTGTGCTGTGAGCTTCCAGGACCTGACGGAGGATCACATGGCCAGAAGCATGTGATATCTCCGGATGTTGTGAGTATCAGCGCGTATGTGCGATTTCGTCAGTGTCTGTGTGTGTGAGTGTATGCGATCAGGTGTGTGTGAGTGTATGCGATCGGGTGTGTGTGAGTGTATGCGATCGGGTGTCTGTGAGTGTATGCGATCGGGTGTGTGTGAGTGTATGCGATCGGGTGTGTGTGAGTGTATGCGATCGGGTGTGTGTGAGTGTATGCGATCGGGTGTGGGTGAGTGTATGCGATCGGGTGTGTGTGTGAGTGTATGCGATCGGGTGTGGGTGAGTGTCGGCAGAGGAGCACGGCGTGCTGGAGGAGGCTGGGAGCAGAGAGGCTGATCTTGGGGAAGGCTGGGAGGGGGAGGCTGATGCTGGGGGAGACTGGGAGGGGAAGGCTAATGCTGAAGGAGGCTGGGAGGAGAGAGGCTGAACCTGGGGAAGGCTGGGAAGGGGAGGCTGATGCTGAGGGAGGCTGGAAGGAGAGAGGCTGAGGCTGGGAGGAGAGAGGCTGATGCTGGGGAAGGCTGGAAGGAGAGAGGCTGAGGCTGGGAGGAGAGAGGCTGATGCTGGGGAAGGCTGATGCTGAGGGAGGCTGGGAGGGGAAAGCTGATGCTGGGGAAGGCTGGGAGGACGGAGGCTGGGAGGAGAGAGGCTGATCCTGGGGAAGGCTGGGAGAGGGAGGCTGATGCTGGGGGAGGCTGGAAGGAGAGAGGGTGATGCTGGGAGAGGCTGGAAGGAGAGAGGCTGATGCTGGGGGAGGCTGATGCTGGGGAAGGCTGGGAGGACGGAGGCTGGGAGGAGAGAGGCTGATCCTGGGGAAGGCTGGGAGAGGGAGGCTGATGCTGGAGGAGGCTGGAAGGAGAGAGGCTGATGCTGGGGGAGGCTAGAAGGAGAGAGGCTGATGCTGGGGGAGGCTAGAAGGAGAGTGGCTGATGCTGCGGGCAGAGAGGCTGATGCTGCGGGCAGAGAGGCTGATGCTGGTGCAGCATGGGGAATGGAGCACGATGGGGGGTGCGCAGCATGGGGGATGGAGCACGATGGGGAGTGCGCAGCATGGGGGATGGAGCACGTTTGGGAGTGCGCAGCATGGCGGATGGACCACGTTTGGGAGTTCGCAGCATGGAGGATGGAGCACGTTTGGCAGTGCGCAGCATGGCGGATGGACCATGTTTGGGAGTGAGCAGCATGGCGGATGGAGCACGTTTGGGAGTGCGCAGCATGGCGGATGGAGCACGTTTGGGAGTGCGCAGCATGGCGGATGGAGCACGTTTGGGAGTGCGCAGCATGGTGGATGGACCACGTTTGGGAGTGCGCAGCATAGCGGATGGACCACGTTTGGGAGTGCGCAGCATGGCGGATGGACCACGTTTGGGAGTGCGCAGCATGGCGGATGGACCACGTTTGGGAGTGCGCAGCATGACGGATGGAGCACGTTTGGGAGTGCGCAGCATGGCGGATGGAGCACGTTTGGGAATGCGCAGCATGCCGGATGGTGCACGATGGGGAGTGCGCAGTATGGCGGATGGAGCACGTTTAGGAGTGCGCAGTATGGCGGATGGAGCACGTTTGGGAGTGCGCAGAATGGCGGATGGAGCACGTTTGGGAGTGTGCAGCTTAACGGATGGACCACGTTTGGGAGTGCGCAGCATGGCAGATGGAGCACGTTTGGGAGTGCGCAGCATGGCGGAAGGAGCACGTTTGGGAGTGCGCAGCATGGCGGGTGGAGCACGTTTGGGAGTGCGCAGCATGGCGGATGGAGCATGATGGGGGGTGCGCAGCATGGCGGATGGAGCACGTTTGGGAGTGCGCAGCATGGCGGATGGAGCACGTTTGGGAGTGTGTAGCATGGCGGATAGAGCACGATGGGGAGTGCGCAGCATGGCGGATGGAGCACGTTTGGGAGTGCGCAGCATGGGGGATGCAGCACGATGGGGAGTGCGCAGTATGGCGGATGGAGCACGTTTGGGAGTGCGCAGCATGGCGGATGGACCACGTTTGGGAGTGCGCAGCATGGCGGATGCAGCACGTTTGGGAATGCGCAGCATGGGGGATGCAGCACGATGGGGAGTGCGCTGCATGGGGGATGGAGCACGATGGGGGGTGCGCAGCATGGGGGATGGAGCACGTTTGGGAGTGCGCAGCATGGCGGATAGAGCATGATGGGGAGTGCGCAGCATGACGGATGGAGCACGTTTGGGAGTGCGCAGCATGGGGGATGCAGCACGATGGGGAGTGCGCAGTATGGCGGATGGAGCACGTATGGGAGTGCGCAGCATGGCGGATGGACCACGTTTGGGAGTGCGCAGCATGGCGGATGCAGCACGTTTGGGAGTGCGCAGCATGGGGGATGCAGCACGATGGGGAGTGCGCTGCATGGGGGATGGAGCACGATGGGGGGTGCGCAGCATGGGGGATGGAGCACGATGGAAGGTGCACACCTCCCCCCAACACACACACACACACGCGCACTGCACAACACACACACACTGGGAACCACAAACAACGCCCTACACAGACACCCACACCTACAGACAACGCTGCACACACACAACACCCAACACACAAACACCGCAGCACACACAAATATACGCACATACCGCACAACACACACATTGCTCAAAACATACCTCCCCCCAAAACACACCACACACACACAAACCGCACAACACACACACACACACAACGCTACAGACACACAGCGCTCCACAAACAACGCAACACACGCAACACACATACAACACCGCTCTCACCCCCCGCCACACCCAGAACATGTACAGCGCCCTACACAAACACTTGGTAACTACACACAACAACATCTATATATATATATAACAAAAATCATACATGAACTACACAATACGTAAATTCTAGAATACCCGATGCGTAGAATCGGGCCACCTTCTAGTATATAATAAAGGTGTAAGTGACGGAGGCTCACAGCGGGATACCTCGGCAGTGATTTCTATTTATACACCGTGGGGTATGTTGGTGGCTCGGTGCCCGTCCGCTGTGTACCTGCTTTGCTTCACACATGACTAATTTATCGCTGTGATTTATTGAAATTGATTCACAAAGAAACTTCGAGGAGCTGATTTATATTTATGTTTATGAGCTCGTTAAATATTTAGCAAAAGCAGGATGGAAAGAAAACGGCTGTCATTGATTGTGTGTAATTTATTGTCTCCTAATGTTAACACGCGCCATGGAGAACAAATCCTCGGCAAAAATTCCTGTGGCCCTGAAAATGTCACCTGACTCCAGAAGGGTTGCCAACCTCCTTTTTTTTCTGGATATTTGAGCTAAAATGCACAGACGGTCCAAAATTGTTACAGACCCCTTAAAGGGAACCAATCACCAGGATTTTCATATATATCAGGCTGATTCTATACATACCTGTAGTGGTCAGCTCGGATGTATAGGTTTTCAAATCTAAAAAAGTAAAGTTTATAAAATTAGCTGCTTGTTGAGTGACAGCTGCATTGGAGAAGATAATATATTCATAGTTATCCCCTCCCCCTGTTATAATTAGCATAAGTATTATACAAATGATTCACTTTGTCTCTTGCAGGACCTGTGTGAGGTCATACCCATGTGACCAGAAAGGGTGGGGCCTCAGCCAATGAAGCTGATACCAGGTCACATGGGTATGACCTCACACAGGTCCTGCAAGAGACAAAGTGAGTCGTTTGTATAATACTTATGCTAATTCTAACAGGGGGAGGGGATAACTATGAATATATTATCTGCTCCAGTGCAGCTGTCACTCAACAATCAGCTAATTTTATAAACTTTCCTTTTCTTATTTCAAAACCTATATATCCGAGCTGACCACTGCAGGTATGTATAGAATCAGCCTGATAGTGCCAGTATAGCACTGGCTATAGGTTATATACGAAAATTCTGGTGATTGGTTCCCTTTAATATAAGCAATGCCTCCAAATGCGCTCATCCTAATTCCCTTGAATGATATGTACTTCATTATATATGAGCTATTAATCAGTCCCTCAGAAACCCCTTAACTTTACAGCCCAAAATCAATTAAAGGGGTTTCCAGTTTATTAAAATTGATGGCCTACCCTTATGATATGTCATTAATCTATATTAGTGGGATTCTGACACCTGGCACCCTTGCCAGTCAGCCGTCCCCCCCCCCCCTTCATTGTTTATGCAACTGCATCATACTTTTACTAGAAGCTATTCTCAAAATTTTAGGTTAATTTCATAAATTAGACAAAGCTGTAAGGGCAAACTCAGCTGCCACTAAACAAATTGGGGTTGTCCTTTTCAACAGTCGTTTGCTAGGAGAATTGGGCCCTGTGAAGATCTGAGGTTTTGGGTTAATCGCCTAGGCAGGTTAATGATATAACAGTTTTTATTTATTTCAGGCATGGTCTTACAGCAAAAACAGTCCTTATGCTCCTCCAGATGCTGGATATCCAGCCCCAGTCGGCCACAATTGTACTTAGGATAGTTCCTCAATCCAGATGACAGATATCACGACTGTAGGATGGGTATCCAGCTCCAAATCTATATAGTGCATTCATTGCCACCAGGACCTGGCCTCAGCAACAGATCCCCGCCCCTTGAAGTCACAACCGCAACTTCCTACAAACGTGTCTCACCGCTTTTCTACCTCTTTTGGAATCAGCCTCCTGGATGAGGAGAGGTGATCCCATCCCACCCACTTAAATATTTATTTCATGTAACTCCAAGTATGAAGGAGGGCAGTGTCCAGCCAGTCTGCAGGATTGTGTATCAGGGAGAGGGGAACAATAGATGTATCATTCCTCCACCAGATGTAGGAAAATTAATCTACTGATGACCTGATAACATTAGAGTCCATGGAGGCAAACTAGGATACACACATTTATAACCCCTCCCCCCTTCAAATTGTGTACCTTAAACTGATGAGTAAGCAATCTCTAATAAAACACAACAATAAGGTTGCAGTAACTGTCACTCTGTGCTGTACAGAGTCTGAATCCTTTAGAGCCATGGACTGCTCTGTAGTAGAGATAAGTTCGGTTCGGCAGGTACAGTCAAACCTTATAAAAGTTCATTTTGTAACCCCGACTTGATCTGAACCTCAATCAAATTCAGTAATTGGGCAGTTTCTGGCTCCACCCACATGCTGCCAGCCATAAGCAGAACACTGGAGGGTGGCCAGGGTTTTTCTTTTTTTTTTTGTGTGTGCACGCCACATCTGATCACGCTGATTTTACCCCCAGTGTGAGCCGTTCAAACATTGCAAGCGGCTCGCACAGGGCTAATGCCCAAGCACAGCGCTGCTCGCTTGAGTGGTTTGCACTCGTAACTCACTCAAACTTCGAACCCAAACTTTCTTTTTGGTAGTCAGTTTCCGAACCCAAACTCCGAACATCAAACCTCAGGCTTACTAATCTTTTCTGTCTACGTCCAATGGGTCCCATAGTCTTAAAGGCCCCGTCACACTAAGCAACATCGCTAGCAACATCGCTGGTAACGAACAACTTTTGTGACGTTGCTAGCGATGTTGCTGTGTGTGACATCCAGCAACAACCTGGCCCCTGCTGTGAGGTCGTTGGTTGTTGCTGAATGTCCTGGGCCATTTTTTAGTTGTTGCTGTCCTGCTGTGAAGCACAGATCGCTGTGTGTGACAGCGAGACAGCAACAACTAATGTGCAGTGAGCAGGGAGCCAGCTTCTGCTGAGGCTGGTAACTAATGTAAACATCGGGTAACCAAGAAGCCCTGTCCTTGGTTACCCGATATTTACCTTTGATACCAGCCTCCTTCGCTCTCACTGCCTGTGCTGCCGGCTCCAGCTCTGTGCACATGTAGCTGCAGCACACATCAGGTAATTAACCCGATGTGTGCTGTAACTAGGAGAGCAAGGAGCCAGCGCTAAGCATTGTGCGCTGCTCCCTGCTCTGTGCACATTTAGCTGCAGCACACATCGGGTTAATTAACCTGATGTGTGCTGTAACTAGGAGACTGGGGGCTGGTCACTGGTTGCTGGTGAGCTCACCAGCAACTCGTGTAGCCACGCTCCAGCGATCCCTGCCAGGTCAGGTTGCTGGTGGGATCGCTGGAGCGTCGCAGTGTGACAGCTCACCAGCAACCTCCTAGCAACTTACCAGCGATCCCTATCGTTGTTGGGATCGCTGGTAAGTTGCTTAGTGTGACTGGACCTTAAGTCTGCAACTAGCTCCTCACAGACCCCTTCCATCTGATTTCTGAAAAACCATTGTAACACAGAATCCAGACATTGGGTACAAAAAATTAAATTATTGTGGACTCAAGACCCCAAAAATGAATATAGTACCCAAATTGAATTAACAGAGACCTGTGGCCTTCAAGAGTAACCATAGTTTTAATTTGTATGTCATAACTCAATAGTGCACATGAAAATAAGGAACTTTGAAATATATTTCAATCATAGAAATCTGCTTATTTTTCCTTCTGGACTGATCTTTTATTCTCATTTCATGGAAAAAAAATCTCTAAAATCTGTATTAAGTGAAGACAGACTGAGATAGAAGACAGTTAATGCTTTTAAAATTCTATGGAGGGGGAGGAGCTAGAGGCCGACACAGACATGACAGTTACAATTCTCCATAGAACTTTATGAGCACCAACTGTCATCTCCTATTTTAGTGGTGTGAAAATCTGTATTAGTTGAAGATACATTTTATCCGAGGATTTAGAGACTGAAAGACCAGTCCAGGTAGAGAAAGAAGCAGATTTATCTAATAATATATTGTAAAGTTTCCTATTTTCACATGTACTGTTAATTTATGGAAAGAAAATAAAAATCTGAAAATGAGAGACTCTATAAATTGAATTACTACAGACCCCAGACCTCAAAATTCGCACATGACTTGGTGATATTAGTGATATTCCGATCACCTTGGCTTCTGAGAGACTCTGCCTCTCTAATGTGCTCTTTTCATACACAGTCATGTGAGAATAATCTGCAAACATCTTAGGGAGAGGTGTCCAAGTAAAATACAATGGCAGAAGCCCATGTAACACTGGAGGAGGATGGTTGCTCTACTTTTTCTTTGCCATTGTGTGGTCACACCACCGTTCCATCTTGCCCTGCACTTGTCACAAGACGATGCTATGTAGCGCAATATTGAGAAAACTGGATGTTATAATTCTTCACAGTTTTTAAAATCTGTTTTTCTGACCGTGAGTCTGTATATTCCTATTCTCTGACCAGCAAGCTGAAATCTTGAGTGAACACATGTTGTATATTAGAAGGTTGCAGAACATTTCATTATAGGAGGATTCCACTTTATTATTATAAAATCAGAAAAACTCATAATTATAATCTAGTTTATTTACTTACAGCAGTCTATAGACACATAATACTATTATTACAGATACAGATATTGTAGTCTGCGCCCAGAGGGGACTTGTCTGCAGACGACGCCTGTGTAATTGGTATTGAAAGTATTTACTCGGAAGTAGATCTGAGCATCAGCAGTGGAAAGTGATCATGACCATCAACAGATGTACTGCAAATATCGAAAAACTGACCAGCACCTCCAAGAATAAGACAAGTGTGAAGAGGTGCAAGCTGAGTCAATATAATCTAAAAATAAAGCTGCACTAAGGGGTACACCTTGTCGCTGGCTGTTGAGCCCTCATTTTTTAACATAGTGTCTATAGCAGTAATGGAATTCCAATTTCCTGTATTCAAGCTTACATGTTATAACATTTCAGAGTGCAGCTGTATTTTTTTTATTATATTGACTAGTCATCTCAGCTTGCACCTGTTCACACTTGTCTTATTTTTCAAGATTCTGGTCAGTTTTTTGGTATTTACAGTACACTTCCTTCTGGCTGGGCACTCCTCCGTTTAGCCTAGAGTATTTTTAATCCTGCCTGCCCTTTATATTGTAGGCATTTCTCCCGGCTAGAGGCATATAACGTTAGGGTGCCAGCAAAGGGGTACGCCTTGTTGCTGGCTGTTGAACCCTCATTTTTTAACATAGTTGTTATAGTAGTAATGATATTCCAATTTCTTATATTCAAGTTTACATGTTATAGCATTTCAGAGAGCAGAATCATCAGCATTCAGACATTATCACAATATGGATAATTACAGGAAAGAACAATGACACAAACCAGAGGTCACACAGTACAGGATTAACACACTCTTTACCAGTTAACACAGCTCCATCTGATGTCTGCCCATAAAAATCCCACAGCATAAGCCTGGAGCTGTTTTGCATTCCAGTCAATATAAACTAGGCATTGGTGAAAGGGTTTGCCGGGGAGTTTAACATTGATGACCTATTCTCAGGATCGGTCTTCAATATCTGATCGGTGAGGGTGTGCCACCCACATCTCTGCCGATTAGCTATTCCCGAGGCTGCCGGCGGCAAACTCAATGGTGTAACTGCACAGCACAGCTCTGTGAACAGAATTGTAGCCATGCCCAAGTACTGCACATCCGCCCCCTATTGATTCAGCCACTATACAGTTGATTGAGCTGTTGTCACGGATGTATCACGGGTGACAGACAGTTATATATGTCAATAGAAGGTCACAGCTCTTGGCTGCGCAAAATGCTCCCTGATTATTCCATTACTCCTGCTGTCAGTATTCATTGGTATAGGTAGCTTTCCTGCTGGATTCATCTCTCCTCCATTTGGACCCAGCAGGAGCTCGCCTTCCACCTAGCTGATGATCATCTCATCATATTCTCATTATATTCTCTTGGTACTTAAATACTTCCTTCTTCCATGGACTGGTGCTGGTGATATTATTTAGTTCAATCTAGCTCTGGTTGCAAGCAAGTGGCTTGTACTCATCTGTAGTATCATTGCTGAAGCTTGCTGCCTGAGTCATCTGTATAAGTATTTATGCATTTCCCACCCGTGTGTCCGCCTTGTGTCTTCCTTTAGTGTTTAATGGGGTTGACTAAGAGCTCATCCCACCTGTTCCCTATTGAGAACCCAGCACTAGTGATACCTAGGGTCAGGTAACCGGCTCAGCGCATAAGTGAGGAACCTATCTAGGGTGGTGAGGGACCCAAGGGACCAGGGGTAGGTTGGTCAATGGTCACACAGGGGTCCTCTTCCCTTACCTTTTGCCGCTTGATTGGTACCTCCTCGTACATAGCGTGACAGCTGTGATGTGTCCGGTTTCCTCCCACACTCCAAAGACATACAGATAGGGACTCTAGATTGTGAGCCCCAATGGGGACAGTGTTGCCAATGTATGTAAAGCGCTGTGGAATTAATAGCGCTATATAAATGAATAAAATTATTATTATTATGTGCAGCTCCGCAACCGAGTAATTCCGGCAAGCGGCGGCAGCACTGTGAACAGCTGATCAGTGGGGGTGTCGGGTGTCGCACCTCCACCAATCAAACATTGATGACCTATCCTCAGGATAGGTCATCAATGCCAACGTCTCGGACAACCCCTTTAATTTTTTATATTATTCTGGGGTGATGAATAGAGGGTGCGGAATTTGTGCAGATTGTCTCACTGACTCCTTTCATATTATTAACTGCTGAAACTAAAGCAAAAAAATAATCATTTATACCGTAATAGTACATATATAATTAAAAAGATTAGTGTGAATAAATCCTATAAAATTGTATAATCCACACACAATTTATCCCGAATATCTGGAGATAAAGTAATATTTATGCTGGTAGATATTTTGCTGGGGGATGCCGATGCCAATTGGGCACTAAAATTGCTGATAACAGGGAAAAATAGACCGCAATAAAGAATCCGCAGTCCTATCCAAGTGTATGTTGCTTGCACGGACTGTGAGGCAGGAGACTATATTACTGATAGCACTCTCCTAATAGAAAGATTGGCTTTACAAGGTAATTTATACAAAGTGCATTTGCATTAAGGTAAAATGGCGATGACCGGTGCGGTCTGTGCTCCATTTACGAGTGATTATGGAGCTGTTCTAACCAATCACCGGAGGGTAATTGTACTTTATGATCAAGGACAGTACATTATTGACTATACAGTAATGGCATGGTAATTGTCCGGGGCGCTGATGGTGGAGCCCGCCGGTCCGTTTAGGGACCATTGTGGAATAAATGAATGGAATCCCAGTTGGTCTATGGAGAGAATAATTACTGTTTTACCAGTTATGATTAGCGGTGAAGGACGAGTAGTGATATAAACACAGGAACCATTTTTTCTGCGTGCTGCATATTCCCCTGCTCAGCGCAGGAAACACACGGAACTGTGTAATCGTGAAGCAAAAGTGATAAATATTACGGTGCTTTTACGGATGTTTTCTATGACCTAGAATAATTTTGGTGCACCTACCAGTCAAGTATATCAAGAAACTCTTCCAAATCTCATGTTCTGTAACTTGTCATCCACTCTTTTTGAGTGCTTAGTTACAATGCATTAGGATTCTATCAGCACTACATGAACCGGAACTCTCTATTTCGTATTTTGCAGGATTCATTGCTCCTGTCATTGTCCAATGGCTTCGGAGTTTGGCAGACAGAAGAGCAAGAGAAATAAACATCTGCCCCCACCTCCTGCAATCCATCTCAGTGTCTAGAAATGGATTACAGTGGTCAACCATCAGTGCGCAGCAAGTTAGGCAAAAGAAAGACTAAAAGGACTGTACCCTCTTAAAGGGAATATGTCAGCAGGTTTTTGCTATATAATCTGAGGATAGAGGTTAAAACACTGAATTCAGCAATGTGTCACTTATCAGGCTGTGTGCTGTTGTTCACATATACTGAAGGTTTTTTCACCAGGAGATTATCACTGCCTGGATTACAGCTCATGCGACTGTTAGACTGACCACACCCCCTCCTCTAATAAGCAGCTTACTGTCAATAGACAATGTGCACAGAGAGCTTTGGTGAGGGCGTGGGCAGCTTTCTTTCATCCTACAGCTAAAGACTCTTAAGGCGGCTTTACACACTGCGACATTGCTAGCAATGTCGCTAGCGATCGCACCCTCCCCGTCATTTGTGCGTCACGGGCAAATCGCTGCCCGTGGAGAAAAATATCGCCGGTACGCGTCACACCAACTTACCTTCCTAACGATGTCTTTTTTAAGAGGGAGGTTCGTGCGGCGGCACAGCGACGTCACACAGCGGCCCACCAATAGAAGTGGAGGGGCAGCCGCATTAACGACACGCCAACCTAGTTGCTGGAGGACACAGGAATGCTGTTCTTCGTCGTTCCCGGGGTGTCACACGTAGTGATGTGTGCTGCCTCAGGAACGACGAACAACCTGCGTCCTGAACCAGCAACGATATTTGGGAAATGAACGACGTGTCAACGATCAACGATTAGGTAAGTATTTTTGATCGTTAGTGATCGGTCGTAGGTGTCACACACAACGACGTCTCTAACGACGCCGGATGTGCGTCACAAATTCCGTGACCCCAGCGATATCTCGTTAGCGATATCGTTGCTTGTAAAGCGGCCTTTAGGCTATGTGCCCACGGGAGCTCGCGATATATTCGCAGGTTTGTCCTCAGGTTTCCCACAGCAGCTTCCCGGAATCCGCAGCTATCCATAGTTGCGGGATTCCAGCGAAATAGCTGCGGTAAACCTGCGGACATTCATGCAACTTACCTGTGGAAGTCCCGGCCTCTATCTCCATAGTGGAGGGCCAGGAATAATTGACATGCAGTTACGTGTGGTTGCGGGACATCCACAGCATATGCTGCAGCCGCACATACCACAGCATGGAAACAGACACTCCCCATGTCCCATAGGATAACATGGGGAGTGTCCATACCTCACAACCGTCCCAGATTCTGCGGGACTGCCACGATTTTAGAGGTGTGTCCCGCAGCCCCACGGCTCACAGCTGATGTCCCGGTTCCTCCCCTCAGTGCAGTGAATAAATTAAATTATCATTGGATTTTCGGGGCGGCCGGGACTCGAACCTGTGGAACTGTGAGTTCATGGTTTCAAAGGCAGCAGCTCTACCACTGAGCTACTGCCTATATTGAAACCAATTGGAAGATTTTGTTATCTTGACCTCTATACTACAGGTGAGACACCAGAGGCAGATTATTCAGCTGCAAAGATGGATGGAGGGATGGATAAATGGAAGGATGAATGGAGGGATAGAGGGAGGGATGGATGGATGATAGTGGGATGGATGGATGATCGAGGGATGGATGATAGAGGGATATATAGATACATGACAGATAATAGATAGATACATACATGATAGAATCTTAGATAGATAGATAGAGGGATAGATAGATAGATAGATAGATAGATAGAGGGATAGATAGATAGATAGATAGAGAGATAGAATCCTAGATAGATAGATATATAGAATTATAGATAGATAGATAGATAGATAGATAGAATCATAGACAGATAGAATCATAGATAGATAGATTCATAGATAGACAGACAGATATAGATAGATAGATAAATACTGTATCTCAATGTAGGTGAAGGAAAGAGTCAGATTCATTTGTTCCCATAAAACTTCTATAAAGAAATGAGGAAAAAAATACAAATACTTTTTTTTTTATCTTCACCACCTTGGATTCAAATTCAAACCAGCAACGTTCAAAACTTGTGTCCAGCAGCCTCCTGGCTTTCCTAGCTGCTCTAGCTGTTGAGCCACTAGGATTGATGATGTCAGAGGGAGGATTTTACATAAATGAACCTACAATGCAGTCTTACACAGCAGATTACACAGGACACAGCTCCATTGTACAGAGCAGCGTCTCTGTGTCCTTTATTCTAGAGGGAGAGGAAAAGAGGATTTTTTTTCTTCTAATAAAATTACTAAAAATAATAAAAAAAAATAGAATAATGTAATTTTATTACACTTTTTTATAAAATAATAAACATCACAAATCAGCAAATAACATGGACATATTTGGTGTCCCTGTAATCGTAACGACCCGAACAATACAGTGATTAGGTTATTTATGGGGTTCGGTAAATGGCGGGAAAAAAATGGCGTAATTTATTATTTTTCTTTATTAAAACCCATAAAAAATGTAATAAAAATGTATCACTGAGGCCGTGTTCACACGTAGCGTAAATGCTGCGTTTTTTCTGCAGATGTCCGCGCCATGAGCGCAATAACAGTCTCCTCTGATTATTGCGTGTCTGCGGTATTTTTTATGCATTGTCCCCCTTATTTGATACATGTTTGTTGCTGATGTGAATCCTGAAGCTTATAAAGAAAGAAACACCAAATCCGCACAGTTCAGCGGCGTCTTTCCACGCACCAGGGGCGGAGATTTCAGGACGTCTGATCCACTTTGCTTGGACAATTAGTCCGTGTTCACATGTAGTGTAAATGCTGCATTTTTTTCTGCTGTTTTTTTGTACATTTATTCTGCTGTGTTTAATTGTCCAAGTAAAGTGGATGTGATTCCATGAGAAGACGCCGCTGAATTCTGCGGTTTTCGGGGTTTTTTTCCTCTGGAGGTTTCTATGTGGAGCTTAAAAAAAATGCAGGAAAAAGCTTCTCAGTACAATAAAAACACTTAAAAACGCAGATTCACATCTGAACCAAAACACATTAAATAATGGAGAAAAGGCAGAAAAAATGCAGCAAAAATGGAAAGATCAGAGAAGATAGTTATTATGTAGTTTGGTGCAGACAGAAACAAAAAGAAACAGAATTTATGCAACGTGTGAACACGGATTGATAGGCACAAATAAGCAACATGTCATATAGTGACACATAGAAATATAAGAAAATTCTGACTGCTATGAATATGAATGAACAGTCCACGGCATCTGCTGAATGACCCTTACTGCCAAATAAGTGTGGCTAGGGGTGTGGCTAGGGGCGTGGTCAAAATTTGCTGCGGCGTGCACAGCGCGCCGCATACTTTGTCCCTCTTTCCTTTCTTGAAAAGTTGGGAGGTATGGGAGTGTCTGTACTTCCTAAAACCTGCGGATTTATCTACAAAATCCACATAAACCCGCAGGTTTTCCGCAGCAAAATCCGCGGGTACAAAGTCCCGTGGGCACATAGCCTTATTGTGTCACAACAGCTGCATTGGAATGGGGATGTCTTTTCTTACATTATGCTGCTCTCAGATGAGGTAGCAAAAACTTGATGACAGATTCCCTGTCCAGAAAAACCAACTTAATCCCTTCACAACCAAGGACGTAAATATACGTACTTGGCCTTGTGTGTCCCTTTTAATACAGGCTCACTTGGAGAGCCTGCATTATTCCCCACAAAAGTCTGCTGATTTAATTAGCAGACATGGGCAGCTAACAGGCACAGGTGGATTGAAGATCCATTCATGCCTGTTAACCCCTTAGATCATACTGGCAAACTCTGAGAGCACAATTTAACACACACCGGCGGGTATCGTGTCATGACGCAATCACAGAGCGCCAATTTGTTGACATGACAGCACGGGATCAGTTGATGACCTTTGCTGCTGTCATTACTCACTTCATGTGAATGCTGATTGAGCGCCGGCACTCACAGGAGATCAGCTTTTCAGCTGATCAGAGCGATGCTGAATTGTCACTGTGATCAGAAGCGATCAGACAGTGCAGGCATAAAGTCCCCTAGGGGAACTAGTAAAATCAATGAAAAAAAAAAACTAAAAAAGGAAGTTTTTCAAAATATGACAAAAAACCCTAAAAGTTCAAACCCCCCCCCCCCTTTTTGCCCCATTGAAAATAAAACAGTAATAAAAAAATACACATATTTGGTATTGCTTCATTCATAAATGCCCAATCTATCAAAATATAAAATCAATTCAACTGATCGGCAAAGTACGTAACAAGAAAAAAATTCAAACCGCCGGAATTACGTTTTGTTGGTTGCCCCAACATTGTATTGAAATGCAATAACAGGCGATCAAAACATTGATATAGCTAAAAACATCAGCTCAAGACGCAAAAAATAAGCTGTCACTGAGCCCCAGATCCCGAAAAATGAAAACGTTACGGGTCTCGTAAAAAGGCGCCAAAACGCAATTCCGTTTTTTGTTGGGGTTTTTTTGGGGTTTTTTTTTAGCAACATCTGAATTTTTTTTCCGCCACTTAGATAAAAGTAAAATTATACATGTTTGGTATCTACGAACTCGCACCAACCTGGGGAATTATATTACCAGGTGAGTTTTACCATATAGTGAACATGGTAAATAAATAAAAAAAAAAAAACAATCGTGGAATTGCACACACTTTTTTTGCAATTTCACCGCACTTGGAATTTTTTCCCGTTCTCCAGTACACTATGGGGCAGATTGAATGGTGTTGTTCAAAAGTACAACTCATCCTGCCCTCATGTGGCTATATTGGCAGGAAAATAAAAAAAGTATGGCTCTTGGAACAAGGGGAGAAAAAAACAGAAATTCGCCCGGGGATTAAGGGGTTAAGCTACTCCTATTATGACTGATGTGTCAAGTCCTCAGTACTGTAATCTTTTATATATACTGACCCGATACTGCCTGACCATTACATGACCCGATACTGCCTGAGCATTACATGACCCGATACTGCCTGACCATTACATGACCTGATACTGCCTGACCATTACATGATCCGATACTGCCTGAACATTACATGACCCGATACTGCCTGACTATTACATGACCCGATACTGCCTGACTATTACATGACCTGATACTGCCTGACCATTACATGATCCGATACTGCCTGAGCATTACATGACCCGATACTGCCTGACTATTACATGACCCGATACTGCCTGACTATTACATGACCCGATACTGCCTGACTATTACATGACCCGATACTGCCTGACTATTACATGACCCGATACTGCCTGAACATTACATGACCTGATGCTGCCTGACCATTACATGACACGATACTGCCTGAGCATTACATGACCCGATACTGCCTGACCATTACATGACCCGATACTGCCTGAGCATTACATGACCCTATACTGCCTGAGCATTACATAACCTGATACTGCCTGAGCATTACATGACCCGATACTGCCTGACCATTACATGATCCGATACTGCCTGAGCATTACATGACCCGATACTGCCTGACTATTACATGACCCGATACTGCCTGAGCATTACATGACCCGATACTGCCTGAACATTACATGACCTGATACTGCCTGACCATTACATGACCCGATACTGCCTGAGCATTACATGACCCTATACTGCCTGAGCATTACATAACCTGATACTGCCTGAGCATTACATGACCCGATACTGTCTGAACATTACATGACCTGACACTGCCTGAGCATTACATGACCCGATACTGCCTGAGCATTACATGACCCGATACTGCCTGAACATTACATGACCTGATACTGCCTGACCATTACATGACCCGATACTGCCTGAGCATTACATGACCCTATACTGCCTGAGCATTACATAACCTGATACTGCCTGAGCATTACATGACCCGATACTGTCTGAACATTACATGACCTGACACTGCCTGAACATTACATGACCTGATACTGCCTGACCATTACATGATCCGATACTGCCTGAGCATTACATGACCCGATACTGCCTGACTATTACATGACCCGATACTGCCTGAGCATTACATGACCTGATACTGCCTGACCATTACATGACCCGATACTGCCTGAGCATTACATGACCCTATACTGCCTGAGCATTACATGACCCGATACTGTCTGAACATTACATGACCTGATACTGCCTGATCATTACATGACCCGAAATAGCCAGAGCATTACATGACCCGATACTGCCTGAGCATTACATGACCCGATACTGCCTGAGCATTACATGACCCGATACTGCCTGAGCATTACATGACCCGATACTGCCTGAGCATTACATGACCCGATACTGCCTGAGCATTACATGACCCGATACTGCCTGAGCATTACATGACCCGATACTGCCTGAACATTACATGACCTGATACTGCCTGACCATTACATGACCCGATACTGCCTGAGCATTACATGACCCTATACTGCCTGAGCATTACATAACCTGATACTGCCTGAGCATTACATGACCCGATACTGTCTGAACATTACATGACCTGACACTGCCTGAGCATTACATGACCCGATACTGCCTGAACATTACATGACCTGATACTGCCTGACCATTACATGATCCGATACTGCCTGACCATTACATGACCCGATACTGCCTGAGCATTACATGACCCTATACTGCCTGAGCATTACATGACCCTATACTGCCTGAGCATTACATGACCCGATACTGTCTGAACATTACATGACCTGATACTGCCTGATCATTACATGACCCGAAATAGCCAGAGCATTACATGACCCGATACTGCCTGAGCATTACATGACCCGATACTGCCTGAGCATTACATGACCCGATACTGCCTGAGCATTACATGACCCGATACTGCCTGAGCATTACATGACCCGATACTGCCTGAGCATTACATGACCCGATACTACCTGAGCATTGCATGACCCGATACTGCCTGAACATTACATGACCCGCTACTGCCTGACCCCGTTACCAACCTCTGATCTTTCTGACTTTGCTCCAAACCCCCATCTGACCCTTCCTGATATCTTAGGCCCTGTGTCCACGCTGCGGATTTTGATGCGGATTTTGACGCAGATTTTCAGAAATCTTCATTCTCTATGTTCGTGACGTCAGCGGAAACCACCGTGGTCACCTCTGCGGAGGCTGAGAATGGCGACGGACACAACTTGCAGATTGTTAGCAACTACCTGCCTGTTGTTTTTTAAGCACAGTTTAAAAAAAAAAAAAAAAAAAGTCATGGTCCACCCCTTTAATGTTAATCAGGAAATAAGTCATTGGAGCAACTAGGAGGACCCATAGCCTAGTCAACACCCTCTCCTAACAATGGAAATGGGACCTTTATGTAATTTTTTACTTGTTGATTGTGTCCCTATCATAGGGATCTCACCTTTAGGCTATGTGCGCACTTTGCGTCGAGGTAGTTGCAGTTCTAAATGCATCCTTGGCAGAAATGTTTTTTGTCAAAATTGATTTTGACCACAAAAACGTTATAAATACGCTGGCGTTTTACCGCGTTTTATCCGCGTTTTTACTGCAATTTAGATCCTTTTTCACTGCTTAAAGTCAGATGCGTTTTGACTACAAATACACTGCTAAATAAAGTTTAAACATACAAACACTATGAAAAAAAAGGAAAAAAATGTATAACAAATATCAATATTAAAATCATATAAAAAATGGCTTATTAAAATGATAACTGTGTGCTAATATTTATGCATAAAATTACATTTTTTTTTTTCATACATTTAATTGTCGGACTATGTGTGTGTGTAAAGGGATATATCATGCCCTTAATATTTTGTCAAAAACGCATGCATTTATTTGGTCCAAAAAGCATGCTTTCTGCATCAAAAAAGCATGTAAAACGCTAGAATTTTGAAGAATGCGTTTTGCAACTTCTCATTGACTCCAATGTTAGCAAAACGCTGCCAAAATGGCAAAAACAATTGACATGCTGCTTCTTTAAACGCTGAGTTTTTGCCAAATTTTCTGTAACTGAAAACGCTGCTTTCTTAACAGCATTGTGCGCACAAGAAAACCCTATTTCCCATAGACTTTGCTTGAAAATCAAAACACATGCATTTTGTCATTAAAACGCAAAGTGCGCACATAGCCTAAGGCTATGTGTCCACGGGAGAAAGTACCTGCGGATTTTTCTGCATCAAAATCCGCAGCTTTCCCCCGGAATCCGCACCTTAGCATAGGTGCGGATTTGACGCGGATTTGACGCGGATTTCGTTGCGGATTTTGATGCGGATTTTGATGCGGATTTTGTCCATTGTACTCTATTGTGTTTCTGAATAAAGCTTAGTCTGTTTTGAAGGAAAAAAAAGGCTCTTTATGTAATTTCCTGTCCCAACCCTCCTTTCTTCTCCCATTTTGTAATAAAGGGGCAGAAATGTTTAAAGGGAACCTGTCGCCACTTTTTTTGTAAAAAGCTGCGGCCAACACCACTGTGCTCTTATATACAGCATTTTAACAGGCTGTATATAATAACCCAGTGGTGGTGGCCTCAGCTTACAGCCAAAAAATGTGGTGCCATGTTCCCTTTCACTGTTATTTTAAAAAAAAAAAAAATGTGCTCCGCTGTATTTTCACTGTCCAGCCCGATGCAAGCAAGCAACTGAGAGCTGTGCTTCTCAGCGGGATAAGGCTGAAGCATTCTCTGCCCCTCCCGCTGAGAAAAACAGTCCTCAGCTGCCCCTGAAAATGGCGGCTCCGTTGTGAAGCGCCATTCACAGGTGCTGTACCGAGGCTCATCCAGCTGCCCTGATGCATTGGCTGGCTGGGTAATATAACGGCGTTAATGCCAGTTTTCTGCAAACTGGCACTAAGCCCAAGGTTCATAATGTCATGCCTGTGTAGACACGGCCATTATGAACCTCCGTTTGGTACTAAATAAAAGAAAACACTTTTTGAAAAATTTTATTTGAAAGAAAAACACACACACATTCCTGATTGCCATCTTTATTACTCCCAAGCCTCAGAGGTTAATCCAGGACAATTGTAATCACTGGTTTGCTCTCTGCCGGCTGCTGTGAGCGGCAGAACTCACTGGCCGGGTCAGCTCAGTTCATAGCTGAGCCCGGGTCACAGCGTCAGCCGGTCACAGCAGCTGTCAGTGTATTAAATGCTGCACAGCTCTCTTCCGGCAGCTGGGAACGTCTGACGTCAGAGCCCTGGTCAGCTGACTTAATTCGCGAGCGCAGGCGGGTCAGCTGACTGCATACCGATCAGCTGATGTGCCGGGCTCCGATGTGCACTCATGTGACCCGGGCACGGACGTCAGCCGGTACCAGCAGCCGGAAGAGAGCTTTGCAGCATCTCGAACACTGACGGCTGCTGGGACCGGCTGACGTACGTGCCCGGGTCACATGAGTGCACATCGTCAGCTGACCCGCCTGCGCTCGCGAATTAAGTCAGCTGACCAGGGCTCTGATATCAGACGTTCCCAGCTGCCGGAAGAGAGCTGTGCAGCATTTAATAATACACTGACGGCTGCTGTCACCGGCTGACGTCAGTGCCCGGGTCAGCCGGGTGCACATCGGAGCCCGGCTCGGAGTTGTCATGGATTATCGTCGGGGGATTCAGGGAGTAATAAAGATGGGAATCAGGGATGTGTGTGTGTTTTTCTTTCAAATAAAATTTTTAAAAAAAGTGTTTTCTTTTCTTTAGTACCAAACGGAGGTTCATAATGGCCGTGTCTACACAGGCATGACATTATGAACCTCGGGCTTAGTGCCAGTTTGCAGAAAACTGGCATTAACCCCGTAATTACCCAGCCAGCGAATGCATCAGGGCAGCTGGATGAGCCTCGGTACAGCACCTGTGAATGGCGCTTCACAACGGAGCCGCCATTTTCAGGGGCAGCTGAGGACTGTTTTTCTCAGCGGGAGGGGCAGAGAATGCTTCAGCCTTATCCCGCTGAGAAGCACAGCCCTCAGTTGCTTGCTTGCATCGGGCTGGACAGTGAAAATACAGCGGAGCACATTTTTTTTTTTTTAAAAAAGAATTGTGAAAAAAGACCTGGGATCCTGTTTTGCCAGCTAAAAGCAAGCAGCCTGTAACTAGCTGCTTTTAGCTGGCAATCCAGAATCCGGACACAACACGACTACACTGCCACTACTCTACACTACAAAATGGTGAAACTTCCTCTTCCTGAACTATCCTACATCACTTCCTGCGGATTTGTTTGCGAGATCCGCACCAAATCCGCAGGAAAACGAGCCTGTGGGAACAGACCTGCGGATTTCTTGCGGATTTTACACCTTGCATTGACTTGCATGGGAAAAATCCGCAACAAAATCCGCAACAATAATTGACATGCTGCAGATTTTTCCGGATCAAAATCCGCGGCAAATCCGCCGCGGAAAAATCCGCAGCATGGGCACAGCATTTCCAAAATGCCATTGAAATGGCTTGGAAGTGCCGCTGCTGCAGATTTTCGGCAAATCCGCGGTAAATCTGCGGCAAAATCCGCGGTAAATCCGCAGCGTGGGCACATAGCCTAATACTTCTATTGCTACAAAACGTCTTCGGGGGGAGGGGGGGTTTACCAAAGCTCGGTGAACAAATTGTGCATTTGTCTTGAACTAGGTCCGCTCAGTCAATCAATCAGCTTCAGACTGGAAACCTAAAGCCATCTCCATCTAAATATAGCGGATACAACCTCGAGACTGCACATGTACGGGATCTCGGTGCATTTGCATATACACAGCTGGCTTCATTTAATTAATTAATGGCCACAGAGGATCTAATTTCCCCCGTTCTGTTTTCTATTTTATTGACTAGCAGCTGTGTATTTCTGCATTAAGCAGTGTTTTGCAGCCGCAGAACAGGATGTGTATTTGGCAGGATTTTACCACTAGAAATTGAAAAGCAACAGGATTTGTACACACCGCGGTGTCTGAACAAATGGACAAGAAATCCTAAACGAGGCCACTAATGTGATGGAGCGAGATAGCGCAACGCAAGTAAGACAAGGATGAAATTGACTCCCCAATGCATTTTTTGATAGACAGATCCATTACTGATCCACGTAGTACCAAGCCTCAATATAGCACACCTTTACGACAAGAATATTTTCCCGCCATACATCTATTCTACTAAGTTTCATTTTATTTATTTGAGAACTACATGTAGTTTATTAATAATTAGCTGTAATACCCGGCGGTGCTCGGGATAGTGACTAAGTGGCTCTCTGTTTCTCCACCTCTCTCCCTCTCTGTCTCTGTCTGTCTCTCTGTGTGTCTCTATGTCTCAGTCTCTCTCCTTGTCTGCCTGTCTCTCTCTGTCTTTGTCTCTGTCTCTGTCTCTCTCTCCCTCTCTGTCTCTGCCTGTCTCTCTGTCTCTGTCTCAGGGTCTGCCTCTTTCTGTCTCTCTGTCTCCCGGTTTGCCTCTTTCTGTCTCTCTGTCTCTGTCTCCCGGTTTGCCTCTTTCTGTCTCTCTGTCTCTGTCTCCCGGTCTGCCTCTTTCTGTCTCTCTCTGTCTGTCTTTGTCTGTCTCTCTGCTTCTCTCTGTGTCTGTCTCTTTCTATCTCTCTATCTGTCTCTGTTTGTCTGTTAGTCTCTCTTTCTCTGTGTCTCTCTCTTTCTCACTCCCTGTTTCTCTGTCTGCCTCTGTGTGTCTGTTTGTCTCTCTCTCTCTCTATCTCTATGTCTCTGTCTCCATATGCATGTTTTCCTGTCTGTCTCTCTCTGTCTGTCTCTCTCCGTCTCTCCCTGAAATCATATTAACTGACACATAAGCTTCTTATACTAAAAATGTCCTTCGTTGCCTATAGCAACCAGAGTTCCTATTAATGACCTGTAGCAAAATAGAAGCAGAACTGTGAGTGTTTCTCTTTCTGTGTCTCTCTCTGTGTCCATAATAGGAGTCTATAATAACAGATGCGTTCCCAGCTCCGTTGACCTTAATGTCAGCAGGTTTTTTGGCGAATAACTGTAAAGTGCAGGGTTAAATTTTCCCCTCATAACATAGTTTATGACATTCCCTGAGTCACATGAGGCGTCTGTGCAAAATTTCGTGATTGTAAAAGTGACGGTGCGGATTCCTTTAGCGTGTGGCGCCCCTGGGCATCAGGCACCACAGGGTATTACACCACTTTTAAGGGGTAATATCCATTACGGGTTAGGAGGAGTTTAACTGCTGGTGCCTTCACAAAACCACACACATACAACAGTAAGGTGCTTTCCCACAGGGGGTTGGACTAGGGTAGACAAGGTGGTTAGCCCTAGGACAACCACTGGGGCGGGCACCACTTGGGGTAAGAAGTAGGGTCAACCATCACAATAGAGCAGACTTTCCCAGGCACAGCTTGGGATAACATCTGACACAGACAACAGGAGTTGAGCGTTCCTCTCTCTTCGTGGGCCTGTTTGCTTGGAGCTGGAACCTCGGCCCGGGATCCGGATAGCAACCGAGGGACACTTCACTAGAAAGACTTTCACAGGCACCGGTGGTGACCGCAGACTATCTGGGATCAGCTGGAGCCCATCGTGGCAGAGACCAGTGCAGCGCCAACCGGGACTACCACCACCCCCGTCCATCCTCCATCATACTCCCCAAGGTAACCCCGCTCCGCCTGTGTGGAGCGACACCATCCCAGCTGCGAACTTCACCATCAGCCCCGGAGAGCAGCATCTGCAGCGGCGGCCCATCCCTTGCCATGGACCACAGGTGGTGTCACTATCTAAAAAGACTTTCCTAACCGTCACTACCACCCCCATTCTCCATCCTTCCTCCCGTCCACCACCTTCCCTCCCTCATGTACATCTCGGGGTCACGAAACCAGGTCAGGCCAGCCTGTGACGACACAGAGGATCTGCACCCCCGGCCCGGCGATTTGTCGGGTGAAAACCCCTCGACCCTGGGGTGTTACATACACATACATACTGTACATACATACACTCAGCTTTTTATATTAGATAAAAGGTTAAAATCCAAGTCACTGGGGAATCTGATGGAGGAATGAATATGCCCCATTAGAGGCACTAAAGTAGTTCTCTTGTCTCAACATGGTCAGTTTCTCATCTGGTCATCATATTGGGTGGTTGGAATATGGTGATTGATTGCCAGAGAAATTGGTGTCACATAATAACATTATTTTTTAAAATAAAGTACATTAAGAGAGAAGTATCAAACCCAGTGCAAGAATATTTAGAGTAGTTGTCTGTGCCAACCAGAATCCATCTCTTATTTTTTAAAAATGAAAGCAATGACCTGATTTACTCCACTTTTTCTTTGCATGAGGTTCCATACATCAACTCCATTGTTCTTTTTTTGCATTGTGTCTAAAAATATTTGTGCATGCCCTTATTATCTCCCTTCTAGACTACTGCAACATCCTTCTGTGGCCTGCCATCTTTCACTCTTGCACCACTACAATTCATTCTTGAAGTGAATCAACCACCAGGTTTTTGCCCTATAAATTAGAAGTAGTTCCATAATGGCGCTAGGATACTGATTAAAATGATACCTTTATTTGAGTAATCCGAAGCTTTATTTCAACAATGATTACTCTCATTGTCTCATTGAAACCATCAGAAATTACTTGGTACAGTGGTGTGAGCATCAAGTTGGGACTTTGTGGGTCGGGTCCTCTGTGATGATTCCTCCTCCTGCCTTGTCTCCTTTTCTTCATTTAAATTTTGCGCCGCTACCCGCCATTACCGCTGTTGGCAATGTGTGCGCATTGCTGTTCTGACATTGTATTCATTAAAATGGCGCTGGAATAAACACATGCATGTACAGCGATCTCCAGCACCATTTCACTAAGGACACTATAGAGATGACTATGAGCGCTGGTGGCGCATGCGCTGATGAAGACAAAATTTAAATCTGCGCATAGGCTTCCTCCTTCCTTGCCTACTTTTCTTCAGTTACATTTTGTGCCTCTGTCGCCATTACCGCTGTTGGCGGCTCATGTGCATTGCAATTCTGATGTTGTCTTCAATAATTTGGCACCGGAATCAGCGCATGCATATACCACGATCTCCGGGGCCATTTTACTTGAGACACTTTGGAGACAAATATGAGCTGTAGTGGTTTAGACATTAATGGCTGAGTGTTGAATTATTTAGAGGACAACAATTTTACACTGTTAGGCCTTGTGCGCCCGCTGCCTTTTTTTTCTGTGTTTTTCTGCATTTTTTGGGTGCAGTTTTGGTCCGAAAACTGCATGCATTTCCTTCCCCAGCAAAGTCTATGAGATTTCATTTTTGCTGTGTGCACGTTGCAGTTTTTTTTGGCTGCATCTTTGTGGTGACCACAAAGATACAGCATGTCAATTATTTTTGTGTTTTGTTCCTGCTTTTCGAAGGACTGACAGATCAATCCCCCTCTCACTCGGGGTCAGCGGGGGATTGATCCCTGGTATCTGGCCAGATGCCGGGGACCAGAATCCGGTCCAAAGGCATAGGAGCAAGCGCTTCATAACTCACCGATCACCGGGGTGGCTGTCACACTGCTCCCGTTGCCTCTCATTCTTTTTCCCAGGCCACTGATTAGCCACATATATAGTCATTGCTTCTCCCGACCACTGGTGGCTGTGATTGGTTGCAGTCAGACGAGCCCCCAACCTGAAAGACGGTGACGTCATTCGGGTGATATGCGGTCATAGCTGGAGTTCTCTATCTGTGACCGGAAAGCACCTGAGTGATGTCACCGCTGTTCGCGCGGCTCACTTCAGTCACTCGGGTGATTTGCTGTCACAGGTGGAGGACTCCAGCTGTGGCTGCAGGTAACCTAAGTGTGTCATTGCTGACCGTGCGGCTCACTTCAGTTGTTGCATGGAGCTCACAGTGGGCAGTCATGTTCTATGGCACTCGTTGTGAGCTTCAGATGTAGCATTTTTGCCGCAAGTGTAGTCACCACAAAGATGGAATGTGTACACATACAGCCTTATACAATCTGTACACTGACTACTGTACATTGTATCAAAGTGTCATATCTTCAGTGTTGTATAAAATGTATACAAAAATGGGTGTACTCACTTTTATGATATACTGTATGTGTTGCACTTTGCCACTTTAAAAGGAAATTATCATACCCCACACCATTAAGGTGGCTTTACACGCTACGACATCGTTAAAGCGATGTCGTTGGGGTCACGGATTTTGTGACGCACATCCTGCCGCGTTAGCGATGTCGTGTGTGACACCTATGAGCAATTTTGAATCGTTGCAAAAACGTTCAAAATCGCTAATCGGTGACATCCCCCCAATCTCAATTATCGTTGCTGCTGCAGTAACAATGTTGTTCATCCTTCCTGCCACAGCACACATTGCTATGTGTGACCCCGCAGGAATGAGGAACCTCACTTTACCTGTGTCCCGCCAGCAATGAGGAAGGAAGGAGGTGGGCGGGATGTTCGTCCCGCTCATCTCCGCCCCTCCGCTTTGATTGGGCGGCTGCTTAGTGACGTCGCTGTGACGCCGAACGAACCACCCCCTTAGAAAGGAGGCGGATCGCCGGTCACAGCGACAACGCTATGCAGGTAAGTAGTGTGACGGGTCTGCGCGATGTTGTGCGTCACGGGCAGCGATATGCCCGTGCTGCGCAAACGATGAGGGCGGGTACATACGCTAGCGATATCGGTAACGATATCGCAGTGTGTAAAGTACCCCTTAGTGATAATGTGACTAGTAGACTCCCTGTAAATATTCAGTAACCTTCTAAGTCTTGAGTAATGCAGTAACTAAAAAACAGAGAGGGGAGAAGAGGGGGATGGAGCTTCAGAGCCTTACATGATTTAGCAAATATAAATGGAACCTTTTATGTCACTTATTGTTTTCATGATGGTAATTGTACAGTATAAATAGGTTTTTTACATAATGCGAGTCAATGATATAAGTTAATAATCCGCACACCTCTGACACTCACTGTCTGTTTGACTTTCCAAATGTGAATCCTGAAACTAAGAAGTTGGAAAAATGCTGTTAACAGAACTTTGATAAAAGCAATTTGCTTGCCATCTTGATAGCAAGTCTCCTTGTAATAATCTGCAGGTTTAATCTTGAACTTTTCTTCATCTATTGTGGTGTTTGGTGGAGGTAGGATAATTCCATAAGGAGCTTATAAGTTTTGCTGAATTTTCTGCACATTGTGAAAAATAACGGCCCACTGGATGAGGAGATCTTGAATACCGCAACGCATGTGGCAGAGAATTCTATTTTCTAATGATGTTTCTTTTGCTAAAGAGAATCTGTCTCCAGGTTTGTGCTGTGAGAGCTGTACAATGTAGGCACAGAGAGCCTGATTCCAAGGATGTGTCACTTAGTAGGCTATGTGCTGTTGTTTTGTTACAATTAGGGTCGATCGAATACCTCAAATATTCGGCAACGGCCATATTCGCCGAATAGGTTGCCACTATTCGACTATTTGCGAATATTCGATACGCAATGTAAGTCTATGAGATACCTGAATAGTTGCCAAATAGCAACTATTCGGGCTTCCCATAGACTTAAATTGCACATTGAATATTCGCATCGCGGCGACCTATTCGGATATTCGTGAAGCCGAATATTGCCGAATATTTGTGATATTCCATCATCCCTAGTTACAATCAGTGTTTTATCTACAAGAGATTATCACTGCCTGACTACATGTGCAAGGGAGTCAATATATTGTATATTAGAGATCACCTTGTTGTTGGTTACTGGGCTCTTATGCAATGGCCAATACATGAGCTAAGTATCTCTTTTTTCAAATATTCCTATGGCAGTAATGCAATACCAGCGTTCCCTTATTCATTATTAACATTTTAGAGTGCAGCTGTATGTATTTTGTAGTTACATGTGCAAGGCAGTCAGGCTAACCTGTGAAATCCCGCCCTCATGATTGGTGTCTTGCTGACCATTCACAGTGTACCAAAGAAGCTGACAGTTAGTGGTGTGGGCGGGGTTATACACTGCTGAATTCTGAGCACTGCTATATCTACAATTGAGAAAAACAGGGATATTATCAAAACTTCACTAAGAAGCCCAGCAAGTGATACATCACTGGAATAAGGGTATTTCTCCATACATCATGCATGTTTCAGATTGCTTAGCAAAAACCTGCTAACCGATTTCCTTGAAAGGGGTTGTCTAAATAAAGGGGCACCAGGCTGCGCCCATCCAGTCGGATTCTGGCCAGGAGTGAGCATATCACATACTCGCAGTCACGTGAGTGCCGTTCCAACCCTTGAAACTGGTGAATCCTCACAGCCTCCTTCGCAGAGGTAGGGAATCTGAACAGTAAATGTAAAGGTTGCATAATACATTGGACAAGGATTATGTATAGAAGATATTTGCTTACACCTACTGGGCGCATGAGTTCTTATTCTACCGTTCCGCCAGGTTATCGGGGCTTGGACATGGAAGTTATAATTTCTTCTATTATTTGAGCACATTTTTCTCATATTTTCAGGCTCCGGACCAATGGCCGATCACTGGAGGTCTTTCCTATGACCACCAGATTAGAGTGAAATTGCTAAACGTCTTTCTCCTATAATAGCAATGCAAAAAAAAAGAAATCAGATGGCACTCATTGTTTCTGTGGACGATGCTAGTCCTCCTGTCACAGGTCTGTCATGGGTGACACAGTCATGTGGTTTCAGGCCATAGCAGGTCACAGTGTTTGGCTGTAAAATATGCTACCTGACTTTCTATTGTTCCTGCTGTCAGTATTCATTGGTATAGGTAGCCTTCCTGCTGGACTCATATGTCCCCCTTTTGGACCCAGCAGTAGCTCGCCTTCCACCCAGCTCCTGATCATCTGCATTATTTTGGTGCTTATATACCACTTTCTTCCTTTGGGCTAGTGCTGGTGATATTCTTCAGTTTATTCAAGCCCTGGGTGCAAGCAGGTGGCTTGTACTCTTCTGTGGTATCATTGCTAAACTTCAACTTGAGTCATGTGTAGATAAGTAGTTCATGCATTTTCCCCTCTGTGTGTTCTTCTTGTGTCATCCATAGTGGTTAGTGGGATTGACAAAGAGCTCATCCCATCCATTCCCTATTTAGGGCCCAGCACTACAGATGCCTAGGGTCAGGTATCCGACTTGGCGCATAGAAGCGGAATCTATCTAGGGTGGTGAGGGACCCCAAGGACCAGCAGTAGGCTTGGTCAGGGGTCACCATCTTCCATTTCCATATACACAAGGTTTACGTCCCCTTCTCTTTCGCCATGCGATTGGTACGTCCTCGTTCCTAACGTGACACCTCCATAGCTGTATGCGGTACCTTTGTTTTTCTTATTGACAATGAGGAAATCTACATTCCAACCTCACTATCTCCACAATGTATTTTTCAGATCTGGTATATAAAGAAGACGTTACAGAATGGGGAAACAGAACAGTAAATTGCGACCTGAAGTTCTACAGGACCTGAGGGAAAATACAGAATTCACGGACCACGAGCTGCAGGAGTGGTACAAAGGTTTCCTGAAGGATTGTCCAACCGGACATTTAACGGTAGACGAGTTCAAAAAGATCTACGCAAACTTTTTTCCTTACGGAGACGCCTCAAAGTTTGCAGAGCACGTGTTCCGTACGTTTGACACAAATGGCGATGGGACGATTGACTTCCGGGAGTTTATAATTGCACTAAGCGTGACGTCACGGGGGAAACTGGAACAGAAGCTGAAATGGGCGTTTAGTATGTACGACCTGGATGGAAATGGCTACATAAGTCGTGGAGAGATGTTGGAAATTGTCCAGGTAAGATTTGGCTAATGCTGCAAGACCTTATATTCAGAACTTCATATTGTTTTGTATCCAGCTGGGAGGAAGCTTGCTGCAGCAGAAACCTTTATCAATTGCTAAGTCTTGCAAAAAGTCATGAAAAGTAATTAGTCACCCAGCTAATGCAGAAGAAAATGATCATATAATTCTACTGAAATAGCCACGTTCAAGTTCCTGGCAAGGTAAAAAGAGGGAAATTGCAGTATATGGTGCCTTCCACACCCCTCTACAAGTGGTTACTTCAGAGGCAACTAAAATCTGGAAAGCCTTCAATTACTGGACTCAGCCTGGTAATGGTTGCTTTGCCTAATTATATACTAGTTATACTGTTCTCCCATAAATTTTGGAGATTACATCAGAAATTATATATGAGATCAACCCCCCCCCCCCAAACCACATTTAATGACGTGCAGGTTCTTTAAATATAAATCCATCGACACATTTATATCTTCTATCTGTTGCTGCATTCTCGAAAATTCAAAGTTTTAATTCACAGGTAAAGTTTTAAGTCGGTAGGTGAACTTTCCAGTCCTCTGCCTCCCGATATTGTTTTCTTACCCAGGACCAGCCTCTTTAGCTTGATTAATACATCCCTGTCTGATTTCCTTGTCACAAAGACACAACACTGAAGACCCCGTCACACTCAGAGATAAATCTTCAGCAGATCTGTGGATGCAGTGAAATCATGGACATATTGTTCCATTTGTACACAGCCACAAACCTGGCACTGATTGTCCACAATTTCACTGCAACCACAGATCTGCCACAGATTTATCTCTGTGTGTGACAGGGCCTTTACAACCTCATTTCTACGAGTTAAAACTCTGAGTTCTGGGGAATGTAGCAACAGATATAAGATATAAAGGTGTCAATGGATTTACATTACTTAATGACAGATTCCATTTAAAGATGACCTGTTGTATCTCATTAATGTATTCTTGCAGAGGATAACAATTCAGTGACTTCTTTATTGGCACTATATGCTGTACCGACCCCTCTGCCACTCCTTCTAGAGATGAAGGAATAAGTTGGCAATTAACTAAAACAAATATCTCAGGACTGAGAGCTGTCACAATTTCAAGATGATGAATTGTCTCATTTTCTGTTCCTAGTATTCAGATAAAGGGGATAAATGCAATACCAGTGTCGCGGGCGGAGGAGGGGACGCTGCGCTCTCCCACGGCTCGGGTCCGGCTGCCGCTGCTGCCGCGGCCTCTGCTGCTCGGTGGCTCAAGCGATGGGCCGGATCCCGGGGACTCGAGCGGCGCTCCTCGCCCATGAGTGAAAAGGGGGTTTGGTTTTGGGGATTCATTGTCCGTGACGCCACCCACGGTTGTGGTGATTGTGTGGACACCACTGCTGCTCTGTATGGGGATCCCGGGAGCGGTGACAGGGAGCAGCAGAGTTGTTAGTTCTCCCCTCCGTGGGTAGGGGTGGGTTGTCCCGGGGACCAGTGATGGGGTAGGGATGGATGAGAGATGGTAGGCCAGGTGCGGGGCCCGGTGAGGTGCAGGGTCACTGGGGGCAGCGCTGTGCCTCACGCCACGGTGTTACTCACTCAGCCTGAGACGGTGACACAGTTCTCGGTAAAACACACGGCTGGAAAGACGGTTCCCACGGACGGCTGCTGTTGCTTTTCCCCGGTAGTTAACGGTGACTGTCTCTTTCCCTGCACCTTGTGTAATGTTGGTAGCGATGGGTTCCCACCGGTAACCCGCTCCCCGACTTGGATATGGGCCGGAGGAGCCCCTCTTTGCCCGCAGGCGCTGGCCCTGAGAAACTGGTGCCTTGGCGGTGGCGGTGTCTCTCTCATGCGGTTGGACTGTTGCCTTCAATCGGGACTTAGTTGTTTGGAGACCCGGAGGTCCCCTTCACTGACGGATTTGGTAAATTCACGGCGACTCCTAGCCTTGCCGGGATCCGAAAGGCCCCTGCCAATGGTGCTGGCTTCTCCTTGTGTACCGGTCCGGTACTGCCGGGCCACCACCCGTCCACGGTCCTTACGGCACCTCTGATAGGCCACTCCTGCAGACGGTCACCGCCGTCTGCTAACCTTGCTGTCTCAGTCCGGGGCACACACCCGGACCAACGTCAGGCTTTCAAACTGTCACTTTTTCTCTTTCACTACTTTCCCTCCTTCTACTTCAAACTCCAAACCTAATCTTTCTCCTTTCCAAACTGTTCTGCCTGGTTTTCCCGCCTCCAGGACTGTGAACTCCTTGGTGGGCGGAGCCAACCGCCTGGCCCACCCCCTGGTTAATCTCATTAAGAAAAGATAATAAACCTGGTACAAATAGCCAGAATGGGTACATTACAGGATAAATATTCCCATTCTGACCTTTCTGCACAAATTATACCCATCAGATAACATATTAGATTAAAGGGGTTGTCCACTTTTACACTGATGGACTATCCTTAGGATAGGTCATCAATGTCAGATCGGCAGGGGTCTGACATCCCACACCCCCGCCAATCAGCTGTTCTTGGTGCTGGCGGTGGCCAGAAATGCTCAGTTCCGGAGCTGCTCTGTCTTCTGATAGTTGCCACGACCGGGTACTGCACATCCTTCTCCTATTTAGATCAATAGGAGGCAGATGTGCATTACCCGCTATCAGAAGACTGAGAAGCTCCGGAACTGAGCATTTCCAGTAGCCATCGCTGGCGGGGTCCCGAGTGTCAGACCCCGGCTGATCAGACAATGATGACCTATCCTATGAACCTATGAATAGGCCATCAATGTTACAGTAGTGGACAACCTCTATAATACCATATAATGCAGTGTGGGTAGATTAGGAGGTTGAGCAGCAGTTTAGCAGCAGCTGGAAAACATACTGGGAAAGCTACCAGGTCAAGATGGTTCTTCAAGCTCCTCCATGGCTAAGAACGGCACACATATTATATTGATGTGTTTTGAGCCTTATCTGTCCTGATTTATGGGATGCTTTTAGAAAATTTGTGTAATGCGTTCGGAAAATAGTAAATATTCTGTACCACAGACTACGAGTATTAATAGGTGTCCACGTGTCAACTGCATCTACTGAAGTTGTGGATGAACTTCCTTCAGCATTCGTTGTCTTGTGCTGCCACCTAGCATCTTACTACGGGCATCAAATAGATGTGAAACTTGATGTTGCAAAGAAATGCGAAAACAACCGGAGCTTCTAGGCGTAATGTTAAAAAGTTCCAAAAATTGAACCCTGTGATCCAGGGTGATCTCAGCCCCGTATTTACAAACATGTTAAATATAGGAACCCCCATACAGCAGTACAAAAAGTCATGCTAGGCGTAGCTAAGCCCAAGCTGGTCATTAGACCATTGCACAGACTCAAAATAACATGTGAAAAATCGGAGAACAAGAGTCATAAAGTGCCAAAAATAGAATGATTTTATTATAGTAATTATGTGCAACCAGCAAAAAAGGGGATAAAAAATACAAAGGGATGTGATACGCATAACAGGACAGCAATAAGAGTCAAAAGAATTTTTCAGAATATGACCAATCTACATATACACATCATGAAGGTAAGGTATCGGGGCAATTTTCAAAGAAATATACAGAAAGTGCAAGTGCATATAATAAATACATATAAATAAGCCCCCCTAACCCTCTTGTATCAAAAAAATCAGGTCAAATAACATGATGACAGAAAAGTAATGTTGTAAAGTGGCCAGTGCATCTAAAGTGCCCAGTGCAAAATCCTGAATGCATATGGAAAGAGCTCCCCAATACCCCACCAACGTACGTTTCGCCTCTTTGGGATCAAGTATTTACAAACATTCCTACCGTAGAAGCTTGGGAAAAAGCGCAAGGTGATGAATTGTTCAAAAATTGAGTTCCGGAAAAAAGAAGGGATAGAAAATGATTATGGTCCATAATTGCAGAGGAGGAAATAAAATCTAAGGATTATCTCTCTTTTTTAGGCAATCTACAAGATGGTATCATCTGTGATGAAAATGCCAGAAGATGAGTCTACACCGGAGAAGAGGACAGATAAGATTTTCAAGCAGATGGACACAAATAATGATGGTAGGATGTGCATCTTCATTTTGTGATTTATTTAAAGAGAACGCTCTACATCCCATCATGGTCACCTCCAGTTGACCAATATTTGTTGGGTTTATTTTTTGTAGTTCTCACCTTGGTATGATTTTATTAGTATCATAAATTAATATTAGGAGTCATCCTTTGGAATAAAATAATACTAAGCAGTTTGTGAGAGAAAAGGAGAACTTGTCCTGTTCAGCTTCTTCTCTAGTACACATCAAGGCAGTACAGAAAAAATAATTAAAGGGTTGTCCACTACTTTTACATTGATGGCCTATCCTTAGGATAGGTCATCAATTTCCACTAAATTAAATACTAAACCGCTCTGGTTTTCCAGGACGGCTGGGACTCAAACTTGTGAACACATTGTCCATAGGCAGCAGCTCTACCACTGAGCTAGTGCCTCTCATATAGGTCATCAGTTTCAGATCAGATCCGACACCCCGCACCCCCACCGATCAGCTGTTCTCAGTGCCTGCTGTGGCAGCACGTAGCTGGAAATGCTCAGTTCCAGAGCTGCTCTGTCTTATCATAGTGGCCGCGGCCGGGTACTGCACATCCGCCTCTTATTGATCTGTACTGAGAACAGCTGATCGGATGGAGGGTGTTGGACCCCGGCCAATCTGACATTGATCACCTATCCTAAGGAAGGACCATCAATGTAAAAGTAGAGGACAACCTCTTTAACCTTAATGGCCAAAAAGTCTTTTAGTCTAAGGCAAAGGTTTAGAAAGGGAGGCATGGCTTCAATCCTGATGCATCTATTCTTCTGTGAAATATCATTCTTGCTAAATACTGGTTATTTAAAAAGTTTTATAAAAATAATTGTCCTGTATTTTTAAAAAAATAAATAAAGGGTCCCTGGAAGTTACAGTAATCACAGAGTGTCCTGCTAATATATAGCCTGAGTTAATGGAAAAGAAAAGAGTGGCAACAAAAACTATTTTTACTCTAGGGGACCCGACACTTATCCACATTACCGTCCATCCTTTAAGGATAACTTTAAGGATTATTTTTTACCTTCAGGTATTGCACAGTTATGAATTTATGTACTATATATAATTAATTTATATAGCTTCCATCTCTTACAAACACTATGATGCAGTGCTGCCAAGTTCATGCTCCTTTAAAAGCTCCTTTTATCTGCAGCTCAGCAATATCCACACATTTAAGTATATTCACAGTCTGTGTACAGGACTTTCCCTATCTGAGCCTCTGTGCTCCCATCCTTGTGCTCAAACAGGGGAATGACCGTTCACAGCCTGTTAAACATAGTATATAGATATTTACGTATAGAGAGTCCGGTACTAGAGAGCATCTTCTGTAGTAATTTGTACAGACATTGATGGTAACTTATAAATAAGGAATAACGTTTGGAACACCATTCTAAGTCTGAACTGGGTGCAAAAACCTAAAAAAACATCACTATGGGGAGATAAGGTATGCACACCAGTGACTATGTAAGGGGAATACATGAAATAGCAGAAACTGCTGTGTGAATACTGACTTGAAAAATCCAATAGCTATATGTAAGAGTGAAAATGTGAAAATGTGAAAAATGGAATCTGCATTACTGCCATGAACATATGAATCAAGAGAAATTTAGCTACTGAATTGATCAATGCAATAGAGCCCCAACACTACGCCAAAGTATTTCTCTACGTTGGGGTCCCTAGCTTGTGTGTGTCCTCTCATGCAGTTAAAAAACTTACCGTGTATGGGAAGCTGAGACCCAGGCTATTTATGCGTATGATATGGATTGGCAATAGGTGTGGTTGGGGAGGGTTCACAAACGAAAAACTACTAACAAATAAGGAATAACGTTTGGAACACCATTCTATGTCTGAACTGGGTGCAAAAACCTAAAAAACATCACTATGGGGAGATAAGGTATGCACACCAGTGACTATGTAAGGGGAATACATGAAATAGCAGAAACTGCTGTGTGAATACTGACATGAAAAATCCAATAGCTATATGTAAGAGTGAAAATGTGAAAAATGGAATCTGCATTACTGCCATGAACATATGAATCAAGAGAAATTTAGCTACTGAATTGATCAATGCAATTGATTCTCTTGATTCATATGTTCATGGCAGTAATGCAGATTCCATTTTTCACATTTTCACTCTTACATATAGCTATTGGATTTTTCAAGTCAGTATTCACACATCAGTTTCTGCTATTTCATGTATTCCCCTTACATAGTCACTGGTGTGCATACCTTATCTCCCCATATTGATGGTAACTTGTCATGGGGACAAAGCCTTGGAGGTGATCAGATCAGGAATATACACATCCAAACTTCACATTGATAACGAAGAAGTTTCTTTTAAAATGTAAAATGGGACTAGAAGATGGATTAATCTTAAGGTCGTTTTACACGTAGCGACATCTAGTGAAAGCACCCGGCCCCGTCGTTTGTGGTTCACTGGCAAATCGCTGTCCGTGGCGCACAATATCGCTGGTACGCGTCATACTTATGTGACACCCTTGCCTATCAGTTCGTCACAAGGGTGCCATGCAATCTGCCCTTCTGCACGTTACCCGCTCCTCCTTAGTTACGGGTCCTGTCCCTTTGGTGTTGCTAAGAACAGGTATACACAAATCCTGAGGAACACTCTGCACCACACCCATCAAACACCCATTGGGCAGCCTGAGGGGAATAGGGCCGCCCAGATGGAGGGATGGTAGAAGGAGGGCCAGAAGTGTCAGTTGTAGTCAAAGAATGTCAGTGAGCAGTGACAGGAAAGGCCACGCTGCGGACCTGGGCTCCTGTACCCGTCCCAGGTGACAGACGTTGGCCTGGCCTGGAAGGAGCTGGAACCCTGGTCGCAGGGGGTAGTGGCAAGGGGCACAGTACTGCCATGGAGGGCAGATCGGCGGCCTTGTACTACAACCGGGCAGGGGCCAGGGCAGGACGGGGTACGCGGACCCTAGGCTGGGAAGTAGCTTTATGCAGCCCAGTAATTCACCCGACGAGGACGGAATCTTCATGAACCGCTCTCCACCCGCTCCAAAATTGGGGTACTAGCGCAACGAGAGGGATAGGATTTCCCAAACCCGTCCAGAAAATCCCAAGCGTGAACCCTGAGAGCAAGCTCACGCTGCTAGCCACGCAGGTGAGCGGGACCCGAGTAGTTTTAGGCGAAAGGGATCCACCAAGTGTAAACACAGTGCCAAGGAACAAGGCTGCAGACCAACCAGCAACGCCAAAAGGGCATGGACCCAGCGTGTTCGAACTAAGGCTGCAGGGTGTTCAAGACTTTGGTTTACCTGGTGTCAGTGTCAGCATCTCTGGACTGTGTGAGTACGTTGTACCCCTTTGCTTCCAACGGGTTCCCCAGCCTGCCATCACCGAGCCCCGGGACACCTTCCCCTGCCCACGGAGGGTAACATCATTAGCTGCCATTCCATCGCTCCTGGGCGTTCTCCCTCTCTCCTATACGCAGCAGCGGTGGTATCCCATTTTGCCACGACCCGTGGGTGGCGTCACGAACACTATCCAATCCACCCTTTCTTTCTCCCTTTTTATTTTCAAGAGGCTGCGCGACCCTGCCTCAGGTCCGGAGACCCCTCAAGCCACTGTGGATCCAGATCCGAGCAGCCCGTTGGCTGTCGTGGGGCGGCACACATACTTACCTTACAAACGACATCGCTGTGGCCACCGAACAACCTCTTCTTTAAGGGGGCGGTTCGTGCGGCGTCACAACGACCTCACCCAGTAGAAAACCAATTGAAGCGGAGGGGCGGAGAGCAGCCGCAGGATCATCACTCCTACCTCGTTGCCAGAGGACACAGGTATGCTGTTGTTCGTCGTTGCTGGAGTGTCACATGTAGCGATGTGTGCTGCCTCAGGAATAACGAACAACCTGCGTCCAGAACGAGCAACGATATTATGGAAATGAACGACGTGTCAACAATCAACGATGTGGTGAGTATTTTTCATCGTTAGCGGTCGCTCGTACGTGTTACACAAAACAACGTCGCTAACGAGAATGAATTCCGTGACCCCAGCGATATCTCGTTAGATATGTCGTTGCGTGTAACGGGGTCTTTATAGGGACTGATTTCATGGACCTTAAATGCACTGAAGGACAAAGAGGGAAGTGTTTTCAGACTCCAGGCTTCAGAAGTTTTGGTTTCAATTTGGATTTAAAAACCATTTACTAGTATACAATTTGAAATCTCAGTAAATAAAAACACTCGTTGAAACATTTTTTTTCTTTTCTGGGGGAGAAGAAAAAGTGAGAAGAAAAAGTCTCCAAAAAATGATCATCTTCTTTCGCATACATTGCAATCATCAATATTTACTTTCTCCAAAGAATAAAAATAAACAAGTAAACTGTTTTTTTTTGTTTGTTTTTTTTTTTTAATTATCATTGTTTACATATATTCTGAATTTAAGTAATAAACTTTATTCCTTTATTTTGCTTTCTCTTCTACTTTAAAAGATGCTTTTAACTGCTACTCAGCAATATTTATACACGATGATAAAGAATAATTGGCACTCACCAGATAGCATAAAACATTTCTTTATTTCATCTGTAAAACCAGATTGATAGGAAGGGGAATGCAGGGTGGTAAGTGGACAAAATCGGTCGTTTCACGTGGGCACTTGCGCTTCAACAGAATCTGTTGAAGCGCGAGTGCCCGAACGAAATGACCGCTGTTGTCCATTTACCACCCCGCATCCCCCTTCCAATCGATCTGGTTTTACAGATGAAATAAAGAAATGTTTTACGCTATTTGTTGAGTGCCAACCATTCTTCTTTATCGTAGCGTATAAATATTGCTGAACAGCAGTTAAAAGCATCTTTTAAAGCAAAAGAGGAAGCAAGATAAAGGAATAAAGTTTACTACTGAAATTCAGAACTTCGCAGTGTCTGTAAATGATGATAATTTAAAAAAAAAAAGTTTACTTGTTTATTTTTATTCTTTGGATAAAGATAACATTGATGATTGTAATGTATGCAAAAGAAGATGATCTTTATATGGAGACTTTTTCTTCTTACACCCCCCACAGAAAAAAAAATATTTCCATGAGTGTTTTTATTTAGTGAGATTTCAAAGTGTATACTAGTAAATGGTCTTCAAATCCCATTTGAAGCCAGAACTCCTGAGGCCCGGAGTCTGAAAACACTTTGCTCTTTGTCCTTCAGTGCATTTAAGGTCCATGAAATCAGTCCCTATAAGATTCATCCATCTTCCAGTCCCATTTTACATTTTAAAAGAAACTTCCATCAAAGAGCCCTATTAGTCATGTTCCGGAAAAGCTGGAGGCTCTGTTGTGGTTACTCGTGAGTGAAAATAGCATTATAATTATAAACCTCTCCAGGAGAGCAGTTTTTCTACAATTATATATTTTTTTGCCATTTATCCTCTTTTGGATCCAAATAAGCATGTTACCATAGAAATGGCCTATTATAGTTAGATAATGACATGCCATTTAGAAGAGAGCTTGATGCTTTCAGCCCTCGACATTAAATTTGAGGGAAAAAATAGGTAGCGGAATATGACAGCTGGTAAACTCCCCTTTTTGGGTTTAATTTCTTAAATCGTATTTTTTAGTCTATCATGTTAACCTGACCAACTACATGCCATATAATCAAAATGTTGGATTTTTGGTCATTACTAGAGAAGGGCGGACCCGGACTGTAAAAGTCCAGATCCGCGCTGGTTCAAAAGTACCCGAGCATTTACCCCCAGTTCCCAGAGTTAGCGATAAATAATTTAAAAAAACGGCGTGCGGTTTTCCCCCTCCCCCCAATTTTAATACCCAGCCATGATAAAGCCGACAGCTGGAGGCTGGTATTCTCAGGCTGGGGAGACCCATGCTTATTGGCCCCCCCAGCCTAAAAAATAGCAGCCTGCAGCTGCCCAGGATTGTTGCATCCATTAGCTGCAACAATCCCGGAACCTTACCCAGCTCACCCAGATTGGCCTGCTGCGGTGACAATTGGGGTAATAAGGGGTTAATAACAGTCAGTATGATTTCCGAGAGAATTTACTTTTTAGAAATCAATTCAAGAGATTTTCCAGGTTCCTAATATTGATGACCTATCCTTAGATAGCCAATCCAAATACCCAACCCCCCTATTAATCGGCTGTTATCAGCCCTGGTTGTGGCCACATGTACACAGGTAATGGAGGTGAAGAGCACTGATACTGCAGCTCAGGCCTTACTGAAGTAAATAGGTTAGATCATTAATATTAGAAGCCTGTACACTTACGCCTATAATTCCAGTAACAGCAATTTTCATCTATAGACAGTACAGGGACAAATCCAAAAATGTTGAGACGCTCTTTAAAACGTATAGTAAACAAGAATGCAATGATAGGGAAATCTCTTACAGCCATATTGCATTCACCTAAGAACATAAAATACAGATCAGAAGTTGAACATTGAAAGTTTTCCATTTTATTTAAAAAAAAAATTAACTCATTTAGAAATTGATGGCAACAACGCATCTCAAAAAAGTTGGGCCCAAGCCGTGTCTACCATTATGTAGCTCCCTGCCTTTTTTCTACAAATGTCTATAAATGTCTGGGAGGTGAGGAGACCAAGTGATGGAGATTTAGGAGAGGATACATGTGCCATTCTTGTCTGATGTAGGATTTTCATTGTTCAAAAGGTCTTCTTTGGCAGATTTAATCACAGTGATGTAACAGTACAGGGATAATACACACAGTGATGTCACAGTACAGGGGTAATACACACAGTGATGTCACAGTACAGAGATAATACACACAGTGATGTCACAGTACAGGGATAATACACACAGTGATGTCACAGTACAGAGATAATACACACAGTGTTGTCATAGTACATGGATAATACACACAGTGATGTCACAGTACAGGGATAATACACACAATGATGTCACAGTACAGGGATAATACATACAGCGATGTCACAGTACAGGGATAATACACACAGCCATGTCACAGTACTGGGGTAATACACACAATGATGTCACAGTACAGGGATAATACACACAGTGATGTCACAGTACAGGAGTAATACACACAGTGATGTCACAGTACAGAGATAATACACACAGTGATGTCACAGTACAGGGATAATACATACAGCGATGTCACAGTACAGGGATAATACACACAGCGATGTCACAGTACAGGGATAATACACACAGTGATGTCACAGTACAGGGATAATACACACAATGATGTCACAGTACAGGGATAATACACACAATGATGTCACAGTACAGGGATAATACACACAGTGATGTCACAGTACAGGGATAATACACACAGCCATGTCACAGTACAGGGATAATACACACAATGATGTCACAGTACAGGGATAATACATACAGCGATGTCACAGTACAGGGATAATACACACAGCCATGTCACAGTACAGGGATAATACACACAATGATGTCACAGTACAGGGATAATACACACAGTGATGTCACAGTACAGGAGTAATACACACAGTGATGTCACAGTACAGAGATAATACACACAGTGATGTCACAGTACAGGGATAATACATACAGCGATGTCACAGTACAGGGATAATACACACAGCGATGTCACAGTACAGGGATAATACACACAGTGATGTCACAGTACAGGGATAATACACACAATGATGTCACAGTACAGGGATAATACACACAATGATGTCACAGTACAGGGATAATACACACAGTGATGTCACAGTACAGGGATAATAAGCACAGTGATGTCACAGTACAGGGATAATAGGCACAGTGATATCACAGTGCAGGGGTAATACACACAGTGATGTCACAGTACAGGGATAATACACACAGTGATGTCACAGTACAGGGGTAATACACACAATGATGTCACAGTACAGGGATAATAGGCACAGTGATATCACAGTGCAGGGGTAATACACACAGTGATGTCACAGTACAGGGGTAATACACACAATGATGTCACAGTACAGGGATAATAGGCACAGTAATGTTACAGTACAGGGATAATACACAGTGATGTCACAGTAAGTACAGGGATAATACATACAGTTATGTCACAGTACAGGGGTAATACACACAATGATGTCACAGTACAGGGATAATAGGCACAGTGATGTCACAGTACAGGGATAATACACACAGTGATGTCACAGTACAGGGATAATACACACAATGATGTCACAGTACAGGGATAATACACACAATGATGTCACAGTACAGGGATAATACACACAATGATGTCACAGTACTGGGATAATACACACAGCCATGTCACAGTACAGAGTAAATACAAAGATTATACTGTTATATGAACTAACCATTGTATCTCTATTTCAGGTAAACTGTCCCTTGAAGAATTTATCAAAGGTGCCAAAAGTGATCCTTCAATTGTGCGATTGTTACAATGTGACCCCAGCAGCACAAGTCAGTTCTAATGATTCTTTTCCTACCCGTACGAACAGTCACAAGAAAACACTGGCTTACAAACCAAGCCTTGCCTGCAAGTGAATGCCTTCTCAGTCATTCCTCTACTCTTAGTGGATAACAACCTCCTGCCAGAAAATTTTCTATATATTACAGGGGGAAAAAAACGCCTTGCGCCTGATTCATTTGCTGTATAAGACATTAATCTCCTATACATTACGTCCACTGTCAAGTATGTTTACTTATGGATACAATGAAAGTCGGGGCCTTGGACTATCAAACTATGGAATATCCCATATCATCATGTTATGACAACACTATACTGGACTCGGTCATACTAATAAAATATGTAGCTGTTTTATTCTGCAACCAAATGTTCGGCAAGGATGTATGGACAATGTTGAAAGCACAAGGGTATCTATGTATAAATATATATTTTTCTTTGTTATTCTTTAATGCAAATGGCTTGAAATTCCGTATTGAATGAAATGTAATTCTGCATATATTTATGTATGTACAGACACACACTAATTAAGAAAATATATATAGCAATGAAATATAGCAAAATCAAAAGGTGTATGTACTATTAATTCAGGCCATGCTGCTGCTATGGGGCCCAGACCGCCTTCGTCCAATCCCCTTTCCATTTAGGTGGTGGAAACCTGTGCAGGACTCCCCTATACAAAAACTGCATTGTTTGCAAATAAAAGGGTTGGGAAATGACCCAAAGTCCTAAAGGTCCTAAAGGGCAAATCCCTACATCCTAAAGGATCGCTGTTTAAACTTTTTTTTGCACGTCCCTAAGTAAAGTTCCTTTATTCTGGTATTAGTAGGAACTTAAAGGCCTTAGATTACAAAATATTTTGGATTATTTGTCTATTACTTGTTTTAGGTAGAAGATTATAAAATTAATCTACTAATTTTATCAGCACATCTTTTTTAGGTCCAAAATTCAGAGCTGTTTTTTTTTTTAATATATGATGAGAGCATCATCAGAGCCTGCCTGATCTTAGTGTGAAATGATAAAATGCTGGCTGCATGTTTTCACCACCAGGGGGAGCTTTTCGTATACTGTTATTACTATTGAGTTCAATGCACAGTAGTATAAACTGTAGTAACTTACCAAACTATGTGGTGACATTCTGCTTCAGAATATCTTTCAATTCTCTCCTGCAAAGTACTGGACTATCCGAATTTCTGAACTTTTTTAATGCTGGACTTAAGGACATATTGTGTGTACTTACATCTCTGTGTATATTCTACTGTATATCTCTCATACTGTGAATAAATAATATATGTATATATATTAGAGTTGAGCCAAAAGATTTGCTAGACCCTAGTCCAGTAGCCACGATGGTAGTCCATGGCTGCCAGAACAGAGCCCTCCAAACGTCTTCCTTCCTCCTGGCATCCGTCGCACCTAATCTGGGTGACATCATGCACACCACAGTGATGACATCACATCGGTCCTGAAAATCATAAGAAACGCCAGGGATGCCAGAAGGAAAGAAGAGGTTTGCAAGGCTCTGGTCTTGCATCCACAGAATAAGACCTACAAATCTTATCCTTCAGCTCTAATAATTATATGTAGTTGTGTATGTATGCAGCGAGTGAAGTAAGTATTGAACACGTCACTAATTTTCTAAGTTAAAACATTTCTAAAGGAGCTATTGACATGAATTACTCACCGGATATCAGTAACAACCTATCTAAACCACATAGGAAAACAAATCAAACCTTAGATGTCCATAAATTTAGTGATGTGTAATATTGCGAAATGACGCAGAGAAAAAAGTATTGAAAATGCGAAATATACTTAATACTTCGTACAAAAGCCTTTGTTGGTGACTACAGCTTTGAGATGCCTCCTGTATGACGAAACTAGTCACACGCATTGCTCATGTGTCACTTTGGTCCATTTCTCCACACAAACACTCTTCAAATCCTGAAGCTCCTATGGTCTCATTCTATCAACTGTGTTGTCTATTGGATTCCAGTCAAGTAATCGACTCGGCCATTCCAGCAGTTTTATTTTCTTTCTCAGAACCAATTGAGAGTTTCCTTGGCTGTTTGTTTGGGATCATTGTCTTACTGTAATGTCCACCCTGTTTTATCTTCATCATCCTGGTAGATGGCAGCAGATTATCAAGAATGTCTCTGTACATTTATCTTTTCATCCTTCCTTAAATATATGAAGTTTGCCAGTCCCGTATGCTAAAAAACAGCCCTAGACCGTGATGTTCCCTCCTCCAAACGTCACTGTTGGTATTTTTTCTGTGATTTGCCTTTTGGCCTCCAAACATGGTGTATATTATAACAACCAAAGATTTCAATTTTGGTCTCATCTGACCAGACTATATTCTCCCTGTATTTCACATTTGGTTTGTCTAAATGTTGTTGAGCATACTTTAAACATATTTGAATCAAGCAATGAAGCCTTGCATGGTGAGCGTGTATACAGGCCATGGAGGTTCTTGTTTTCTTTGAAACAGTTGTATGTGCTGATTTCAGGTCATTCTGTAGCTCTCGACCGGTGTTGGACACTTTTCTGATAATTCTATTCACTCCTTTGTCTGAAATCTTGAGGGGAGCACCTGGTCGTGGCCAGTTTCGGTGTGAAATTATGTTCTTTCCACTTACGGATTTTGGCCCCAACAGTCACTGGAATCTACAGTAGTTTAGAGATTCTACTGTAACCAATGGCATCACTATCTTTTGCAACAATAAGGATGCAAAGGTCTTGAGAGGGTTTTACCCATCATGAAATGCTTCCGGTCTGGATCCTTGATAATGAGACACTTTTTTTATAGGCCATCAGTTGAACCAACTGATATTATTTTTCACTAAGTTACAGGATTGCTTTCTAATTACTGATAGATTTCAGCAAGTGTCATGTTTTCCATGGCTTTAAGCACTTCTCTTGTTTCATGTGTTCAAAACTTTTTCCCTGTATTATTTCTCATTATACTAGTTCCAGAAAGTTAGGGATATATGGCATTTGGATGAAATGTATGTAGAATGTAAAAAGTTCACACTACAGTGATATTTTATCATGAAAGTTGGGCGTTTCAGTAGATGCATGCAATGGGGATTTCCTCATCTCAAACAATTTATTGAAACAAAAGCCAACAACCGTGGAGGGTATACCTCCTCCCAAAATGTCAATGTCTCAATAACTTGTCATGTGGCCTTGAGCATCAAGTACAGCTGACAACGATGTCTCCTAATGGTCACAAGCGGAGTTATAGTCTGCTAAGTCATGGCATCCTACTCTTCATGAAGGTGGCCCTCATGTCATTGAGGTTCTGGGGTACAGAGTTTCGATCCTCTACACGGCGACTCAGCTGATCCCATACGTTTTGTATGGGATTCCGTTCTGGAGAAAGTGCAGCTCCATTTGAGGTATCCCAGATTTCAGCAGATATTTTTTAATGTTGCGACTTTGATGAGCTGGAGCATTGACATTAAATAAAGATGAAATTATGAAAGTAGGCCTGTGTTGTTCATGTATAGAGACAATGACTGGATTAATGATGTTAATCAGTAGAAGAGGCTGTCACTGTACCATTCACAAAGTGTAGGTCAGGTCTGTATTGACAAGACACACCTGCCCCCACTGAACACCACCACCACCAAAGGTTTGTCTGGTAACAACAGTGACTGATGCATAGCGCTCTCCTTGACGTCTCGAACATTGTTGGCGGTCATCATTTCTGCTCAGCGTGAATCAACCTTCATCAGTGAACAGCTCTGAGGCCACTGGTCCCTCGTCCAGTGTAGATAACGCCTATGCCTAGTTGTGTGGTCTGGTACCACTGGTACCCTTGCAGCTCATCTAGCAATCCGACCATGCTGATGTAAACAGTTTTGAATGGTCTGATCTGACATTTGGGTGTATTTCACCATCCTTAAATGTGAAAGGACTTGTGCAGCATTCGTCATTCAGTTCAGAATTGCATTGATCACAATGAAGCGGTCATCAGTGTGGGATGTGGTCAATAGACATTCACTTCTCTGCCTTTCTGTGACTCTTCCAGTTTTTGTATCTCTGTCCAACCTGGTGATGACACTTTGTGACACTCTAAGCTCTGTGGCCAATTCCGTCTGAGAACATCCTGCTTGAAGCCTCACAATAGTGAGCTACTGTTGATCAATCGTTAGGTGCCGTCTCGGTCTGATGAAGTCAAAATGTGAACAGCATGATGAGGAAGACTGACTAAATAACAATTCTACTTAAACCCTAAAATGTATTGGGTGATTCATGGATCAAACACCTGTTGTGAGTTTTGCCATTAAGCTCCTTGTTAGAGAACAGCACGTTGCGCAAAAAGTCCTGAAACATTGAACAGTTGGACATGTGCATCCAAAAGATTAGAGAAGGTCACATTAAGATCACCTGAAAAGGTTAGAGGGCATATTAGGATCATCCTGAAATTTAATATGAAAGCCAAATATTCCTAACTTTTTGTGAGTAGTGTATTATACATCTCTAAATTTATGGACTGCTATGGTTTGATTTCTTTGCCTTTGTAAATTGGATGGGTTGTTACCGACATCTGGTGAGAAATTAATGTCAATAGTACCTTTTAGAAATATATTTACTTTTTGGTGAAAATTGGTGACGTGTTCTATACTTATTTCACCCGCTGTATATACGTATGTACTGTATAATTATATATAAATAATTATATCACATACGTATTTAATACGTGTATAGCTGATACATATATATACATGCATATACACTTTGCCATGTTATAGAGAGAGATAGCATGTGTTAAGACCATTTATAAGAGGACCACATTTTCTGTATCTGTGATTACTATGAATAACCATGAATGATTTTACTTTATGTGGCCATTATACATTTAGTGAGAAAAAATGAATGCTGCATGACCAGCTCTATTGTTCACTAATTACCGAATGCAATTGTTTTCTTTTTTTTTAAAGAGAGAAAGATCTGTCTTTTGTGGATTGTTCCAAAGCTTATTGTGCTTTAAAAAAAAATAAAGATAAAAAGAACTGCAGAACGTATCATTATTACCTATATTGCGATTGTAATAGCAACCATTTGTCAGGGTATGTGTCACTATGTATCAGCCCAACATAGGGTATTATACATTCTCTGGTGGGTACAAAGATCCAACCTCATTTGGAACTAGTCACTTACTGTTGCTTAACACGGCCAGCATCAACTAGACCTAGCATGGGCTCAGTTCCTAAGCCTACACTCAGTGTGTGATGTACATGTATGTCACATGTCGAGAAAGAGTTAATATAAATACATTGATGAATGGGTGTTACCAGTTGAGAGTGAGTCCCTGCACTGACTCAGAAGAGGACATACCATTGGCTGTACAATGAACATTTCTTCCATGATCCATCATGAAGATGTCATGGATGTGTCACGGTTGACAGTCAACCCGGTGGTGTCCGGCTGCAGAAGGTCAATGCGTTTGGCTGCACAAACCACTTCTTGATATTCTAATCGTTATTCGTTATTCCTATGTGTGAATAGAGTTCTATGTATCTTCCCTGTTAGGGTTAACTCTTTCCCTTTTGTACCCTGCAGATATCTTGGCAGTTCAATTGCAAATCCTTATCCCTACTCCCTTTGTCTATATACAGTATACTTGTATTTCTCCTTGGTTTGTTGCCACTGATAGAGTTCACTCCTATGCTCTCCAGATTGGAAGCAGTGAGCTTGATATCTCATGTTACTGTATGTTGCTTTCATTCTCCCAAAGTCATCTTACAAAAATAGTTGTCCGTTTGCATTCCCTTGTTGTTCTCCCTGAGTATTCTTTAGGTCTTAATGGGGTTGGATAGTGCTCATCCCACCCGGTCACTACCTAGGACGTATTTCAGGGTCAACTAGGACCAAGGTTTCCTGATTAGCGTATGTGTGCAGAACTTATCTAGGGACTTCTGGGGAGCAAGGGATCAGACATAGGTTTTACCAGGGGTCACCATCTTCCCCCTTCCCTACCATCTTTCCGCCTTCTTTCCACCGTTCGTTTGGTACGCCCCCATACCTAGCATGACAGAAGAGCAACTACACCTTGAAAATAAAAATCTAATCTAAAAAGTAAAAACAAAGACTGACTGACAGTACAGCAGCCATAACCGCTTCCCGTTGGGATGTCACCATAGTTAATGCTGCATATTCAGGCACACAACAGGGCAAAAAATAGTGGAATTGTGCATTCTGATGAGTTGTTGGACTACAAAGGGCCAATATACTGTTGTAACACAGGGGCCCTCTTCCGTCTGTTACTGCACCTGACCAGTCTGATCCTCGCCAACCAGAGATGATGAACTCAGTCTGCAGATACACACCACTCTAGGAGGTAACGACCAATTGTGAATTTATTTATATATGTCCTGGGGGAATAACAGAGGAACACCACAGTGCAAAGGTACGAGGAAAGATGCTCCAGAGTAATAATGTCATGGGCAAATTTAAGTATTTACTAAAACTGACATGTCAGGGAGGTGACATTTCCTCTTTAAGGATTAATCTCTGGTTACTCGATATTTTGACTCCATAACTAGGCTGCAAGCGTATGGCTCCGTAGGCAGCATTTCTATGTAGTCTGTATTAAACCAGTACTCACACCAAGAACTTCATCAGACCGTGCCAACTCAAGAGTACAAGTATGTGAGCCAAGTACCAGAACTGCAGACACAGAGAAAGAATCCACAAAGTATTCATACCCTTGAAACTTTTACCACATTGTATTATTTCAGCCTTATTTCCACTATGTATGGAGTGCACAAATGGGCTGCAAACGTCCGGGCGGTCTACTTTTTTGAGTCAATTATTCATAAAGATATTTGTCACCTCTACTCTCAGTAGGTGTCCTTTGCTATAGTGTTGTTAAAGGACAGTGTATGGCAGATATTTTCATTGAGGAGTAGTGATGAGCAGACACGTGGATGTTTGGGTTCCCCAAGTACGACTGGACTTTAGTGTAAAGTTTGGTTCAGTGCTTGAACTTGACTCGATCTTGACCACGGACACTGAACTCCATACCAGTTAATGGAGACCTAAACTTCTGTGCTGTAAAATGGCTGATGAATTGTCATAATAAGGCCTGGGAGGTTGTAAAAGGAAGCAAAATTGGGGTAAAGGAAGGGCAATTGTCCTACAAACAAATGTGCATAGGGAAAGTACTTAAAGCGGTTCTGCCACCACAGCAATCATGGTTACATAGAAAGTAAATGAATAAACTAAACATTTTAAGAGTGACCACACAGAGACTTATTTCACAGTTCCTCCATAGAGCAACAATTATCAAAAAGGCCCCTACAGAGCCTGTTTTCCAAGTTCACTTATACAGTCAAGATTGCTAATGTTCCCCCACAGAGCAACAAGTCTCAAAAAGGCCCCTACAGACCCTGTCTTCTCCATTTACCTACACAGTCAAGATAGGGTTTCTCCACAGAACAACAATTCTCAAAAAGGTCCCTACAGTGCCTGTTTTCCCAGTTCACACACACAGTCAAGATTGCTAGCATTTCACTCAAGAGCAACAATTCTCAAACATGCCCCTTCAGAGCCTGTTTTCCCAGTTCACCCACACAGTAAGATTGTTAGGGTTCCCCCACAGAGCAACAATTAAAACAAATGCCCCCACAGAGCCTACATTTTAACTCTGGTAGCATACACTACAACTGCAGCAGTTCAAAAGCTCATAATTGGATATGTGATCAAGCTGGCAGTACACCAGATAGCCTTGCTACTGGCAGTCCAAACTACTTTCCCTTTCGGCACCTCCCTGATGCTGTTCATTAAGTGTCCTCACATTTAGTTTGAAAAAATTATTGTTCAAAGCAGGCAGCCACAGCTGAATACTACAGTTAGGAATAATGGAATAGGACTCCGTTTCTATTTTGTATGTTGTCAGTACTGAGGCCATCCGCTGGAAGTCAAAGCAAAGAAACTGGAACTAAGTATGGAGAACCATAATTCAGTATGTGGACACATACTCTTCCACCATGTTGTTGAAATGCTGCCTTCTGCTAATACGAAGCATATCAGATGGTGCTGCTGGATGTTGGATGCGTGCTGAGGAGCATACTGTCACCAGAGTGCACCAAAGAAAGGTACTTCATTTGGGCACATTGCAGGCTCAGATTCACCTCATCTCCCTGCAGGAGCTCAACCTCCACCACCAGCAGCAGCACCACAGCCACATCCCCTATTTGATACTGTCCACATTCTTTGCATCCCAAAAAAGTGCACAATATTACATGGTCTGTAAGAGAGTGCCCATCAGTTTATTACACTGCCTGTTTTCACCATTCTCCCACAGAATCAAAATTTCAGCTCCAGTACCTTACACTATACAGTGGGGAAAAAAGTATTTACTCAGCCACCAATTGTGCAAGTTCTCCCACTTAAAAAGATGAGAGAGGCAGGTAATTGAGATCATTGGTAGACCACAGCTATGAGAGACAAAATGAGAAAACAAATCCAGAAAATCACTGCGTCTGAATTGGCAAGATTTTTTTTGCAAATTATGGTGGAAAATAAGTATTTAGTCATCTAAAAACATGCAAGATTTCTATCTCTCACAGACCTGTAACTTCTTCTTTAAGAGGCTCCTCTGTCCTCCACTCATTACCTGTAGTAATGGTACCTGTTTGAACTTGTTATCAGTATAAAAGACACCTGTCCACAACCTCAAACAGTCACACTCCAAACTCCACTATGGTGAAGACCAAAGAGCTGTCGAAGGACACCAGAAACAAAATTGTAGCCCTTACAGTTCAGGTTCCGTTTTCCCTATTCAGGAGCATTACAATGGCACTCTTATTTTTGAGGGTAACTATCGTGTCTTATAGACATCTTCTTTGATCTGGTAGTCTCGAAAAATTATATTCTCCATATATAGTTGCAGAACATCCCCATTTTCTAAATGACTTGTATTACATATCTACTGTTCTGTCTCTATAGCTCCTATGCATGTCTGTGTGGCTCTGGGGTTTCAGGCTACACATGGATATGTTTATAGTCTAATACTACTAACATGTGTTGCTTCCTTCTCTGTCTTCCCCTTATTTTTAAATAGAAGTTTAGCACAAAGAGGAGGTATGGGAAGTGAGGTAACGCATGCAATAAGAGCTTATTTCTCACAAATTTCTTAAGAAGCTATAATGGAAAAAAAACTCCCAGAAATTTCACCACATTGCTTCTAGGGAAGATTATGGACACCCCATACTCTGCTGCGCAATTTGCCTATGGCTCTTTAATATTAATATAGGATGAGCGGTCTTCCCCTTGTGGTGCTAGGTTTTCACATCCACAACAGAAGGGCAGTGACATAACTAGAGGCCAATGGGTACCCGATGCAAAATTTGGACCTGGGCCCTTTCCCCTCTCAGCATATTGGTCAGCTGTATGGGCCCTTACAGCGTTCTAAATCCTATAAAGACATATGAGTTGCCCCCTTCCCCCATAATGTAGTAATGTCACCCATCCCTGTATTTATGTTCCCCATTCTGGGTGTATCCTGATATATATGTTCCCCATCCTGACATACTGTATATGTTTCCCATCATGGTATACATGTTCCCCATCCTGGCATATGTTTCCCATCCTGGTATACATGTTCCCCATCCTGGTATATATTCCATAACCCAGGACCATCCTGATATATGTTTCACATCCTGGTATATATGCTCCCCATCCTGGTATATATGTTCCTCATTCAGGCCCATCCTTATACATATGTTCCCCATCCTGGTATATATGTCTCCCATCCTGTTATATATGTTCGCCATCCTGGTATAAATGTTCCCCATCCTGGTCCTATCCTGGTATATACAGTGCCTACAAGTAGTATTCAACCCCCTGCAGATTTAGCAGGTTTACACATTCGGAATTAACTTGGCATTGTGACATTTGGACTGTAGATCAGCCTGGAAGTGTGAAATGCACTGCAGCAAAAAAGAATGTTATTTCTTTTTTTATTTTTTTTTTTAAATTGTAAAAAGTTTATTCAGAGGGTCATTTATTATTCAACCCCTCAAACCACAAGAATTCTGTTTGGTTCCCCTAAAGTATTAAGAAGTATTTCAGGCACAAAGAACAATGAGCTTCACATGTTTGGATTAATTATCTCTTTTTCCAGCCTTTTCTGACTAATTAAGACCCTCCACAAACTTGTGAACAGCACTCATACTTGGCTAACATGGGAAAGACAAAGGAGCATTCCAAGGCCATCAGAGACAAGATCGTGGAGGCTCACAAGGCTGGCAAGGGGTACAAAACCCTTTCCAAGGAGTTGGGCCTACCTGTCTCCACTGTTGGGAGCATCATCCGGAAGTGGAAGGCTTATGGAACTACTGTTAGCCTTCCACGGCCTGGACAGCCTTTGAAAGTTTCCACCCGTGCCAAGGCCAGGCTTGTCCGAAGAGTCAAGGCTAACCCAAGGACAACAAGGAAGGAGCTCCGGGAAGATCTCATGGCAGTGGGGACATTGGTTTCAGTCAATACCATAAGTAACGTACTCCACCGCAATGGTCTCCGTTCCAGACGAGCCCGTAAGGTACCTTTACTTTCAAAGCGTCATGTCAAGGCTCGTCTACAGTTTGCTCATGATCACTTGGAGGACTCTGAGACAGACTGGTTCAAGGTTCTCTGGTCTGATGAGACCAAGATCGAGATCTTTGGTGCCAACCACACACGTGACGTTTGGAGACTGGATGGCACTGCATACGACCCCAAGAATACCATCCCTACAGTCAAGCATGGTGGTGGCAGCATCATGCTGTGGGGCTGTTTCTCAGCCAAGGGGCTGGCCATCTGGTCCGCATCCATGGGAAGATGGATAGCACGGCCTACCTGGAGATTTTGGCCAAGAACCTCCACTCCTCCATCAAGGATCTTAAGATGGGTCGTCATTTCATCTTCCAACAAGACAATGACCCAAAGCACACAGCCAAGAAAACCAAGGCCTGGTTCAAGAGGGAAAAAATCAAGGTGTTGCAGTGGCCTAGTCAGTCTCCTGACCTTAACCCAATTGAAAACTTGTGGAAGGAGATCAAGATTAAAGTCCACATGAGACACCCAAAGAACCTAGATAACTTGGAGAAGATCTGCATGGAGGAGTGGGCCAAGATAACTCCAGAGACCTGTGCCGGCCTGATCAGGTCTTATAAGAAACGATTATTAGCTGTAATTGCAAACAAGGGTTATTCCACAAAATATTAAACCTAGGGGTTGAATAATAATTGACCCACACTTTTATGTTGAAAGTTTATTAAAATTTAACTGAGCAACATAACTTGTTGGTTTGTAAGATTTATGCATCTGTTAATAAATCCTGCTCTTGTTTGAAGTTTGCAGGCTCTAACTTATTTGCATCTTATCAAACCTGCTAAATCTGCAGGGGGTTGAATACTACTTGTAGGCACTGTATGTTCCCCATCCTGGTATATATGTTCCACATCTTAATCCCGTCCTGGTATATATATTCCGCATTCTGGTATATATGTTTCCATCCTGGTATACTGTATATGTTTCCAGCCTGGTATATATGTCATTCATTCCAGGCCAATCCTGGTATATATGTTCCCCATCCTGGTATATATGTTGTTATATTGGTATATATGCCCCTCATTCAAGGCCCATCCTGGTATATACACTGACGAGCAAAGGGTAACAATGTTTTGAGCTATTAACTTTCAGGCTTTATATCTCACCATCCACTACAGCTTTGTGAGGCTACCTTCATTTTATAGACAATCATTTTGGTTATCTTTTACATAATATTCACTTGCAACTATTTAGCATGTGATTAGTTGCGCAGATTCTTGTCATATCACTGCATTGTTCCTGTTTTGCTCCTAGAGTTGGAAAAGTCTATTTCTTCCTGAATACAACAAATTAAAACTTGTTCTCACATTCCCTAATAGCTCAGTGTATTGTTAGGTTGATTCCCAATCAAAAGGTAACTAGCTTGAATGGAGGAGCAACCATGAAGAGGATTGCCCAAGAAAAGAGAAACAGTTCATCCAACTCATTGATAGTTGTCTCTCGGCCAAGAAAATTGCCAATCTGCATCATGTGAGTGCAATAACAGTTGGAAGAATATGAAATTAAGTCCGTTCATCCATTCAAAAGCCAAGAGCTGGACATCCAGGCAAAATATCGGAGTCAATAAGTCAGCTCATCACAAGGTCTATTGGTTATGGCACGACAAAGATTGCAGTGGAGGTGGCTCGTTTGCTTCATAATAGTGAGATCACAGACGTCCATGTAAGCACCGTGAGACGCATGTTACACAAGTCTGGAATGGTGGCCCGAAAAAAGGGGAAGAAGCCTCAACTTCAATACTGTCGTAAGAAGTGTAAGCTTAAGTTTGCAAAAAAAGTGGACAGTAGAAGAATGGAAAAGGGTGATTTGGAATGATGAGATGAAAGTCAATGGACTAGGCTCTGATGGGTTCAAATTGGTCTGGAAGAAACAAGGGAAAAAGGAGCTAACAGATTGAGAGGTTGAAGGAACTATCAAGCTGGGCTTGTTTCAGAGCCAGAGTTGTTGGATACTTGACCAGGATTGATGATGGTCTCAATACTGAGCTATGTGGGAGTATCATACAAGACAAGTTACTTTGTACACTCGAGTACTATGGCTATCAAAAGGATAACATAGGCGGGCTTTGCACACTACGACATCGCAGGTGCGATGTCGGTGGGGTCAAATTGAAAATGACGTACTTCCGGAATCGCATGCGACATCGTAGTGTGTAAAGGTTCGATGATACGATTAACGAGCGCAAAAGCGTCGTAATCATATCATCGGTGCAGCGTCGGCGTAATCCATAATTAATCCTTTGTAATATATATACACAGTGGGTGAAATAAGTTTTGAAGATGTCACCAATTTTCTAAGTATATATATATTTCTAAAGGTCTAAAGGTGTTATTGACATGAATTTCAGATGTCAGTAACAACTCATCCAATCCACACAGGCAAAGAAATCAAACCATAAATGTCCATAAATTTAGTGATCTGTAATAATGAGAAATTGCACAGGGAAAACACGCTTACTGAAATATATTTAATACGTGCAATAAGAAGCTGAGTCCTGCACCACTCGTGCGTCTCCGTTACCCAGATGATAAACTTTCACTTGCAGGAGCTTGCAGCACCAGTATAAGAATTACTCCGGACACAGCGTGCTGGTCAAGTAAGAAGCTACGATCCAATCAACAGGGTGAGATGAAAAATGACCGCAAAACAGCTGCTATACCGGATGTTCCTTATTCAATCTTTGTGCAGGGTAAAAATCGCGGCGGGAGGAGACCTGGATACCGGCCCCTCACAGAGGACGACGGCCGTTTCGCCTGTCAATAGGCTTCTGCGGTGGACCCGTAGAAGCCTATTGACAGGCGAAACGGCCGTCGTCCTCTGTGAGGGGCCGGTATCCAGGTCTCCTCCCGCCGCGATTTTTACCCTGCACAAAGATTGAATAAAGAGCATCCGGTATAGCAGCTGTTTTGCGGTCATTTTTCATCTCACCCTGTTGATTGAAATATATTTAATACTTCATACAAAAGCCTTTGTTGGTGATGAAGCTTAAAGACGCCTATTGTATGGCGAAACTAGTAGCATGTATTGCTCAGGTATGACTTTGGACCATTCTTCCACACAAACACTCTTCAAGTCTTGAAGCTTCAGTAGGCTCCTTCTATGAACTCTGAGCTTTAGTTCCTTCCATAAATTTTCTATTGAATTCAGGGCAGGTGATTGGCTTAGCCATTCTAGCAACTATATTTTCTTTCTGTGAACTGAGAAAGAAAATAGCCCTAAATTGAGACCACCATCGATCCTGGTTAAGTATCCAATGCCTTTGGTTGTGAAACAGCCCCATATCATCAGGCTTCCTCCACTGAAATTGACGATTCCTTCAATTTCTTGATCCGTTAGCCCCTTTATCCCTTGTTTCCTCCAGACCCATTTGCACCCAAGGGTAAGAGGACATGTCAGGAATATAGACAAGGCCAAAGCAGTTGTAGAGGATGAACATCTTAACATATTCCTGCCTTTTATTTTAGTGTACTTAGTAAAAGTTACTGTTTTTTTCTATACCTCTCATATTTTGCTGCTGTTATTGTTCCTTAAAACTAGCATAAAATGGCATCAGATCCGTCAGTGAGATGGGACTATTACATTAGTTACATACTTACATAGGTTGAAAAAAGACCTAGGTCCATCTAGTTCAACCTTCCTCCACCAATTATATATTTTGTCACAAAATCGTTTATGACCGACAATGTTGTGTACTGAGGAAATCATCCAGCCCTGATATAAAAGCTGTTATAGTATCTGCCATTACTACCTCTTGTGGTCGGGCATTCCACAGTCTGACTGCTCTAACTGTAAAGAACCCTTTCCTATTCAGCTGTCGGAATCGCTTTTCTTCCACTCGCAGTGAGTGCCCCCTGGTCCTTAGTTTTGTCTTTGGAAGGAATAAGTCATGTGCCAGTCCTTTATATTGACCACACATGTATTTATACATATAAATGAGATCTCCTCTGAAACGTCTTTTTTCTAAGCTACACAACTCTGACTTTTTCAACCTGTCATCATACGGGCGGGCCTCCATTCCTTGTAATAGTCTAGTTGCCGCCTTTGAACTGACTCTAACTTATTAATATCCTTTTTAAAATGTGGAGCCCAAAACTGGATCCCATATTCCAGATGTGACCTTACAAGTGATTTATAGAGGGGTAACAATACGTTGGGATCACAGGATCTAATCTCTTTTTATACACCCTAGAATCTTGTTTGCTTTTGCAGCTGCTGCTTGACATTGAGTGCTGCTGCTCAGCTTATTTGTAACGAGAATACCCAAGTCTTTCTTCTGTTCTGTAGTCCCGAATTTACTTCCATTTAATGTATACGCAGTTATAGGATTACTCCGTCCTAGGTGCATTACTTTACATTTATCAACATTAAATCTAATTTGCCAAGTATCTGCCCATTCTGACATCTTATCCAGATCGTTTTGTAATATTGTATTATGAACGTCGGTTTTTAATATCCTACATAGTTTGGTGTTGTCAGCAAAGACTGACACTTTACTATTAAAAAGAATCAGTCCTAGCACAGATCCCTACGGTCCCCACTGCTGACTATAGTCCAATTAGTGAATATACCATTTATGACTTCTCTTTGTTTCGATCTTTTAGTCAATTCCTTACCCATCTGCTTATAGTTTCCCCTAGTCTTTGTTTCTGGAGCTTCATTACAATACTGTTATGTGGCACAGTATCAAAGGCCTTTGCAAAGTCCAAATAAATCAAATTAATGCTTACTTTTTGAATAATTGCCTTCCTTTTGAAATTCAAGTCAATAAACCAGTTGTCAGTGTGCACTAAGAGACAAAGAGTGTCACTACATCTACTTAAACAAGTCTAAATTATCATCATTCTTCCAAGGAAAATTATAAGGAACTCTGCTCAAGTGCTATTTATATTTTGATATCTAGAAGCTCAGGGGAATACAAAACGACCATCAGCTTTGTAGACATTTATTATTCTTAAGCGTCATATACTGCGTGACTACAATCAAGCTGAGCAGGACGGCAATATTTAGCAGGCTCTTACGCTGTGTGCACAATTATTAGGCACTTTGAAATTTTGAGAATAACTTTTATTATTGAACAACTACAGGGCCATTGGTCAATCGAAAAAGTAATAAACCTAAAACCTGATTATTTAAGAAAGTAAAAGTGAGGTTTAGTCTTTCTTAGACTATCTCTGTGTGCAGAATTATTATGGAACTAAATGAAAAAATATAAAATTTTCCATCTCATTTTTTTATTTTCATGTTACACTGATAATAATAACCAAACAACTCGATTTCTGACATTTCAACAAAAAATAGGAATTACCAATATAGCTGCCCTTCTATTTAATAATAGTCATAAGCCTTCCTTCCATGGAGATTGTGGAATCACCTGCTCCTGAATTGACCACAGAAGAAGAAGATCTGCCTCTAGAAGATCTATTAGATAAGTGTAGGCTACACTCTTTATGACAGTAATGATTACATCCCCTTTTCGGGACCCCAATCTGGTTCCCATGACTTGTCTACAACAGAATCATCATCATCATTATCTGTGACTCAGCTGACAATTGCCTCAGTGGGGAAAATGGTCTGAGCTCCTTGCTCCCTCCCCTCCTCCCCAACACCCATCTAATACCCTAACTCAGACTGCCCACTATCAAAATAAGCGGCCACCAACACAGTGTCCTTACTCTTCTTTGTCCCAATGTCATCTGAGTTTAAAGGCTGACTGTAGATCTCATCCAATAAATCAACTGGAAGAAGTTATGCAATATCATTCTAAAATAGCTGCTGCATTCCCTGCCTCAACTTTTATACAGCTTATTACCGTCCCTACTTGAGGTCATGTGCCCCTTCCCTGGTTGATCCCATCTTCTGCAATGTGTAAAATGCAGCAGCCAGCTTTTTGAGAGACTCACGTAAATTGGAATGCAAATTTGTTTGATATCTCCAGGATAAGCAAAATTCCTAAAATTCAAAACTAATTTGATTCACATATCTCTAGTATCTGTGAGCTTCTTGTACCTGTCTTCTAGTAATTATTCTCCCACAAAAACTCCCTCAAGCATATTTTGCTCTAAAATACTGATAATTCTCACATTTTATTGTTCCTGAGGGCCTCCAGTCTTAGAGGTAGCAATACAGCCACACAACATTATGGATCCTCCACCGTGTATCATTATAGGTAGGGTGCCCTTTACTTATTAGAATAATTTTATCTTCTATAAACATAACACTGGTTTGCATTGTGTAAGATGGCTACCGGACAGGTCCTCGAAGGTAGATATGTATCACAGAGGTGGTTACCCTGTATGATGTAAACCTGGAAGCAAGCTCCAGTTTAATACAGGACTGAGAATGTTAAAAGGGCTGACAAGAGCCAGGTTTACAGGAAGTCAGAGAGATGAGTGGGACTGACTGCTCACATATCCCAACCCTGGGGTGTGGTACTTCAAGTATAAGGAAAACCTATAGTCTCAGAGTCTCTTTGTATGTGGAGGTGTGCAGACCTCCAGTGGTGATAGTCTTGTTAAAGAGCCGGACATTATCAGAGTGGGCATACCTTGCAGTACCTTATGAACGTGTCAATTTGTGGTCCTGTTCATTACTTTGTACCTGGAAAAGGCTGTTTATGTTCATTCTATGGAGCGGTTTATGAAGATTGAGTAAACCAGATGACATTTAAATAGAAACAGTTCCGGTCTCTACTTCAACAAGCAGCCAAGTGAGTCGCGTTATTACAATTGCTAAAGACCTATAGTTCGTTTTGATCTTTTCATAGAAAAATTTCTCAGAAAGATTGCAGTTGCCTTGGAACAAGGAGAAGTGAGTATTTTTATTTATTTATTTATTTTTATTATTATTATTTTTTTTATTTTTTTTTAAATCATTGAGGGCTATTATACTAGTTGTAGGGCTACGTGGAGCTCATTATACAGTTTGCAGGGCTATGTGGGGATCATTATACAGTTTTCAGGGCTATGTGGGGCCACTATACAGTTTACAGTGCTATATGGGGGCCATTATACAGTATTCAGGGCTGTGTGAGGGCCATTATACTATTTGGAGGCCTATGTGGGAGGCCATCATACACTTTGGAGGCCTATGTTGGGGCCATTATATGGTTTCCAGTGCTATATAGGGGCTATTATACTTTATACAGGGCTGTGTGAGGGCCATTATACTATTTGGAGGGCTATGTGGAAGGCCATTATACTTTACAGAGGATTAGGTGGGCAGCCATTATACTGTTTTCAAGGCTATGAGGGGGCCACTATACAGTTTGATGGCTATTTGGGAGGCCATTATGCAGTTTGCAGGACTTTATGGAAGCCAATGTATTGTTTGCATGGCTAGGTGGGGGCCATTATACAGTTTGCAGGGTTATGTGAGGGCCATTATACAATTTGGAGGGTTGTGTCGGGGCAATTATACTGTTTGGAGGGCTATGTGTGGGCCATTGTACATTTGTAGGGCTATGTGGGGGCTATTGAAGGGCGCTGTTGGAGCCAATTATTCTGTTTTGTGACAGGCTGTTTGTGCACTATTTTACTGTTTGGATGACTGTGCAGGGGTCATTATACTGTTTGGAGGGCTGTGTGTAGGCCATTAAACTGTCTGGATCGCTAGTGGGGGCTGTTATACTGTGTGCGGACCATTATACAATCTGGAGGGGCATCATACTATATGGAGGGTTGTGAAAAGGCAATCATACTGTGTGAATCGATGTAAGGGTCATTCTTATGCATGAGGTCTCATTATACTGTATGGAGGGCTGTGTCGAGGCCAACATACTGTGTTAGGGTCACTGTGGGTGTATCATACTGTGTTTGGGGGGCACTTTTGTTGGCATTGGGAGCCATGATATGGGGTCTTCAAAAGAAGGAAAATTACTTTGGAAGAGCTTCAAATCTGTGAAATATGCTCTTTTGTGACCATGACGAATATTATTTATTTTTTGTGAGGGGGCCCAATTAGAACTTTGCTATGGAGCCCCATGATTTCTGTGAATGCCCTCTGATCTCAAACCATAGTGCTTCTTATCGGGTGGTCATTGATCACGTCACCACAAGGGTCTAAACAGAGAATGGCTGACAGGCCAGCACATGATGAATAGGGGTAAGGGGCTGAGTGCACTCACATGCAAGGACAGTAGCTAAACAGAAGAACCAGGAGGATTTCTGGATGTGCAGTCTTTCAGTGTAGTCTGAAAAACCGAGTCCTGCCTCCATTGTGAAAGTGCAGCGATGGCACAATTGTAGACCATGGAGCTGTATTAGTCAAAATAAAATAACTAGTAATAGCTATGGGGCATATAGGAAAGACATTATTAATGAATATTTGTGTATTTAGGTGGGGGTTACCTCTTTAAACAACCTCTTTATAATGAGGGCATTGTATATGTGCATTTACATTGCTATGCTTATGAACCCTCTGTAACAAAACTCTTAATATGCCCTTGGTAAGTACACATTTTGCTAGCAAAATGTGTACAAAAAAATCATATATATATATATATATATATATATATATATATACACAGTACTGACCAAACAAAAGTTTGGACACACCTTCTCATCTCTAGAACAACTGTTAAGAGAAGACTTTGTGCAGCAGGCCTTCATGGTAAAATAGCTGCTAGGAAACCACTGCTAAGGACAGGCAACAAGCAGAAGAGACTTATTTGGGCTAAAGAACACAAGGAATGGACATTAGACCAGTGGAAATCTGTGCTTTGGACTGATGAGTCCAAATTTGAGATCTTTGGATCCAACCACCGTGTCTTTGTAGAAAAGGTGAACGGATGGACTCTACATGGCTGGTTCCCATTGTGAAGCATGGAGGAGGAGGTGTGATGGTGTGGGGGTGGTTTGCTGGTGACACTGTTGGGGATTTATTCAAAATTGAAGGCATACAGAACCAGCATGGCTACCACAGCATCTTGCAGCGGCATGCTATTCCATCCGGTTTGCGTTTAGTTGGACCATCATTTATTTTTCAACAGGAAACCCCAAACACACCTCCAGGCTGTGTAAGGGCTATTTGACTAAAAAGGAGAGTGATGGGGTGCTACGCCAGATGACCTGGTCTCCCCAGTCACCAGACCTGAACCCAATCAAGATGGTTTGGGGTGAGCTGGACCGCAGAGTGAAGGCAAAAGGGCCAACAAGTGCTAAGCATCTCTGTGAACTCCTTCAAGACTGTTGGAAGACCATTTCCGGTGACTACCTCTTGAAGCTCATCAAGAGAATGCCAAGAGTGTGCAAAGTAGTAATCAAAGCAAAAGGTGGCTACTTTGAAGAACCTAGAATATAAGACATATTCTCAGTTGTTTCACACTTTTTTAAGTATTTCATTCCACATGTTTTAATTCATAGTTTTGATGCCTTCAATGTGAATCTACAATTTTCAGAGTCCTGAAAATAAAGAAAACTCTTTGAATGAATCTTTGAATGAAAAGGTGTGTCCAAACTTTTGGCCTGTGTGTGTGTGTGTGTGTGTGTGTGTATATATATAGTATAGTATATATAAGTATAAGTAAGTATATATAAGTAAAAACAAATTACTGCATTGCATGAAATCTAATCGATATGTGGAAGCAAGGGTGGAATTGGGCATCTTAACCTACTATGAAGACGTTCATAGTGCACATATAATATACAGTGAGTGAAGTATTGAACATTTCACAAGTTTTCTAATTAAATATACTTCTAAAGGCAATATTAACATGAATTTCTCACCAGATGTCGCTAACAACCCATCCAATCCACACAGGCAAAGAAACCAAACCATAGATATCCATAAATGTAATGATGTGTAATAACGAGAAATGACACTGGGAAAAATTATTGAATTTGCTTAGGCTGTCTGCACACATTGCATTTTTATCCCTTTTTATGCATTTTTGAGTACAGTTTTCTCACAAAACTGCATGCAAATCCTTATACAGTGGGGGAAAAAAGTATTTAGTCAGCCACCATTGTACAAGTTCTCCCACTTAAAAAGATGAGAGAGGCCTGTAATTGACATCATAGGTAGACCACAACTATGAGAGACCAAATGAAAAAACAAATCCAGAAAATCACCTTGTCTGATTTGGCAACATTTTTTTTGCAATTTATGGTGGAAAATATGGATTTAGTCACCTAAAAGCATGCAAGATTTTTGACTCTCACAAACCTGTAACTTCTTCTTTAAGAGGCCCCTCTGTCCTCCACTCATTACCTGTAATAATGGCACCTGTTTGAACTTGTTATCAGTATAAAAGACACCTGCCCACAACCTCAAACAGACACACTCTAAACTCCACTATTGTGAAGACCAAAGAGCTGTCGAAGAACACCAGATACAAAAGTGTAGCCTTGCACCAGGCTGGGAAGACTGAATCTGAAATAGGCAAGCAGCTTGGTGGGATGAAATCAACTGTGGGAGCAATAGTAATAAAATTGAAGACATACAAGACCACTGATAATCTCCCTCGATCTGGGGCTCCATGCAAGATCTCAACCCGTGGGGTCAAAATGATCCCAAGAATGGTGAGCAAAAATCTCAGAACCACACAGGGGGACCTAGTGAATGACCTGCATAGAGCTGGGACCACCGTAATAAAGGCAACCATCAGTAACACACTACGTCACCAGGGACTCAGATCCTGCAGTGCCCGACGTGTTCCCCTGCTTAAGTCAGTACATGTCCGGGCCCGTCTGAAGCTTGCTAGAGAGCATTTGGATTATCCACAAGAGTATTGGGAGAATGTCATATAGTCTGATTAAACCAAAGTAGAACTGTTTGGTAGAAACACAACTCGCTATGTTTGGAGGAGATAGAATGCTGAGTTGCATCCAAAGAACACCATACCTACTGTGAAGCATGGGGGTGGCAACATCATGATTTGAGACTGTTTCTTTGCAAAGGGACCAGATCCATGTACATGAAACAATGAATAAGGACATGTATTGTGAGAAATTGAGTGCAAACCTCATTCGATCAGCAAGGGCATTGAAGATGAAACAAAGCTTGGTCTTTCACCATGATAATGATCCCAAGCACACCGACAGGGCAATGAAGGAGTGGCTTCGTAAGAAGCATATGAAGGTCCTGGTGTGGCCTAGCCAGTCTCCAGATCTCAACCCCATAGAAAACCTTTGGAGGGAGTTGAAAGCCTGTGTTGCCCAGTGACAGGCCCAAAACATCACTGCTTTAGAAGAGATCTGCATGGAAAAATGGGCCAACATACCCCCAACAGTGTGTGCCAACCTTGTGAGGACTTACAGAAAATATTTGACCTCTGTCATTGCCAACAAAGGATATATAACAAAATATTGAGATTAACTTTTGCTATTGACCAAATACTTATTTTCCAGCATAATTTGCAAAAAATATCTTGCCAAATCAGACAAGGTGATTTTCTTTATTTGTGTTCTCATTTTGTCTCTCATAGTTGTGGTCACCTATGATGTCAATTACAGGCAAATCTCATCTTTTTAAGTGGGAGAACTTGCACAATTGGTGGCTGACTAAATACTTTTTTTTCCCCACTGTATCTGCAAAGTCAATGAGAATTTTTTTTCCTTGCAGATTTGGTGCAGAAATAAATCTGCAGCACGTCAATTCTTTCAGCGTTTTTTTACCCCAGAAGGCATGAAAAATGAATTGGGAAAAAATGCATGGCAAAAACATAGCATTTTTGCTGCCAAGAGATGCAGAAAGGGTGCAAAAATGTCTGCGACCAAATACTCAACGTGCGTACATACCCTTACTGAAATGTATTTAATACTTTGTACAAAAGCCTTTGTTGGTGATGAAGCTTCCAGATGCTTCCTATATGAAGAAACTAGTCACACGCATTGCTCAGGAGTGACTTTGGCCCTTTCTTCCACACAAACACTCTTGAAATCCTGAAGGTCCCGTGGGATCCATCTATGAACTCTAAGCTTTAGTTCCTTCCATATATTTTCTATTGAATTCAGGTCAAGTGATTGGCTGGGCCGATCTAGCAGCTCTATTTTCTTTCTCCGAAACCAATTAAAAATTTCCTTGGCTGTGGGTTTGGGGGCATTGTTTTGCTGAAATGTCTTCCCTGGTTTCATCTTCATTGTCCTGGTAAATGACAGCAGATTTTTATCAAGAATGTTTGTGTACATTTGTCTATTCATTCTTCCTTAAATTATATTAAATTTGCCAGTGTCGCATGCTGAAAAACAGCCCCACACCATGATGTTCCCATCTTCAAAGGTCACTGTTGGTGTTGTGTTTTTGGGGCAATATGCCTTTTTGGCCTCCTAACATGGTGTTTTATGGCATCCAAGGAGTTCAACTTTTGTCTCATCTGACCAGACTACAGTATATTCTCCAAGTATTTCACAGGATTATCTAAATGTTGTTGATCAAACTTTAAACGAGCTTGAACATGCTTTTTCTTCAACAATGCAGTCTGGCGTGGTGAGCGTGCATACAAACCATGGATGGTGAGTGCATTACTTATTGTTTTCCTTTAAAACAATTTTATCTGCTGATTCAAGGTTTTTCTGTAATTCTCCACAGGTGGTTCTTGACCCTTGGACCACATTTCTGATAATTATTTTCACAATTTTATGGCGAAATCATGTTCTTTTCTTCCGGATTGCCGCCCCAACAGTGCTCACTGGAAACATCAGTAGTTTACAACTTCTTCTGTAATAAATGTCATCAGTATGTTTATCAACATCAAGGTTGCAAAGATCTTGAGACAGCTCACTGGTTTAACCCATCACGTGATGTTTCTTGTGTAGCATCTTGGTAATGAGACCGCTTTTTATAGGCCATATATTTACCTAGAAAATTGGTGATGTGTTCAATACTTATTTCACCCATAGTATATGTCCTATAAATGGAGTCTACACCTATATATAATACATGGTATTGTCTGTTCCATCATAGTTCTCACTCCCATGTTTGGATAGCCAGCTTATAATTATACCTGGTTAACTAAAACATAGTAGAATGGAAAGGTCAGAGCAGTGAATATTATTAGTACCTTGTCTGCAATTTCTTATATCACTGCAGCTCTCTCAGGCAGCCAAATCTGAAAATGTCACATTATTCATTCTCACGTTCAATTTCCCAGGTTCAAATTGGAAAAATTAGATCTGAAATAATATCCTTTGACAATCTGCTTAATGGAAATACATTGCAAGCTTGTCAAACTGCTACAATATTATCTAAGATACTCTATACATTAACTGCACATATAATCAGTGACATCATAACTGTGGAACTGGAGATGTAATATGTCACAACAAGAGAACAACCCAATCTATCAACCTTTTCTGTTTTCTTTTCACCCTGTATTCCCTCATCTGTTTCCTTTCTTTGCAAATTTTATGTATATTGTTACTAATGAGGATGCCCTCTAAAGCCAACATAAAATCGTAAATATGCAACAATTTAGGTAAGTTCACTCACAGTATATGTAGTCTTACCTGCTCCTATGAAGCAAGAGTTTTGTCTTACAGGTAGAGAGGAGAAAATACATATATAACTTTATATTATTTAACCGGGGATGCAATAAAGTTACAATTTATCTGTTTTTAGATGTGAATTGATTTTTACCCAGTATGCAGGGCCAGCGACAGGGCAGGGAAAATTGGAAAATTGTCCATGCCCCCCATCCTCAAGAGGACTCCCAGCAGTGCACACACATGGAGGGGTCTACCCAGACTGAGCATCACTTACAACTATACAATTAAAGTCTGCAGTAGAGCAGAGTGACAGTTTACCTGCATCACCTCTCACCGATCTGTAAGCCGCTCAGAGCACGTGTCAAGAAGAAATTCCATAGTTTTTGGGAAATCTCCTTCTTAACAAGGAATGTCTGTTGTAATCTCAGATTGAAAGTCGCTGACAACCGCGGAGAAATTCACACCACACAATCTAGCTGGTTTGAATCCTTTTCTCAGTAAGAGTAGGTGCACAGGTGACAAGCCTTTATTATCACAAGCCTTTATATAGAGCAATAATGGGTTAATCTTTTAGTAAAATTCCTAAGTAGACCATTGGTTATATTAAAATCATATGAAAAAAGCCTGTGATTTTTATCCATTTTTTGTGACTTCCCCTCCAGCCCCTCCTGTCTTCCAACTGTTTTTATTACGTAGCACCTCAGCCATGGATCCGAACTTTGTAGCCAGTCATCATCATTATCAATCTCTTCATTCTGTTCCCTTCTTTGCGATATCAGCTGCTGACCTTGTTATAGACATGCTTATAGTCTCTTGTCACTTATATAGAAAAGTAAGCTTGGTTATAGAAAAGGCATATAGAAAAAAAAATATATTGGATTCTCACAGTAGAAAATCATATAGAAAAATATATTGTATTCTCACAGTAGTAGGGCTGCTCATTATCCTTTATACATATTCACTGCTTTCCCCACTCACCGGCAGTTCCGGTGTCTCTGGTTGCAGTCAGACGCGCTCCCACCCTGTGTAACAGCGTGTTTGACTGCTTCAAATCACAGATGCTATGTGCGTACCTATAGTGTGAAAATAAATAAATAAACTGGTGTAGGGTCCTTCCATGTTATAATACCCAATAGAGATAAAGCATACGGCTACAGGCTGCAGACCCCAGCCATGTGCTTATCTTGGCTATGTATCAAAATAATAGGAACTGCATGCGCATTTTTTCAATTTTGATACCCAATGGTGCAGGTCTGTGAACTCAGTGGCCTCACCTTAGATGAGGTTAAGTTACCTGTGGTCACAGGTGGAGGACCGTGGGAACCTCCAACTGTGTCCACAAATAAACTGGGGACCCTATGCCAATTTTTTCATTCATTTATTTATTTTTACACTATAGACACAGACACACACATCCTCTGTAATTGAAAACAGTCAAACATGCTATCACACAGGCTGGGGCGAGACTGGCTGCAACGAATCACAGATGCTGGGACTATTGGCGGGCAAGGGAAGCAGTGCATATGCATGAGGGATAATGAGCGGCCCTGGAAGTAGTATGAGCAGCCCCGGAAGTAGTGTTAAAGCCACACGGGACACTAGCAAGAATATCGTGCCTGCTTTTACCTATTTTTATTTATTTTTCCTTTAGTTTTTTTTTTTTTAATTACCCAGATGGAAGGATCCGGATCGGTACCCAGAGTTACCTGAGAACTCCAGGCCCGGGGTCGGTGCACGGGTACTTTTGAAATTTTGTGAATCCAGACTTTTACAGTCCGGGTCCACCCATCACTAATCTTAAGCTGTAATTCATGCTTTTATGAACAACTAGTGACTTTCCATCGGCGGCTCCAGCGATCTTTCAAGCGAACAATTGCTTTTCTAATAATGAGCCTGTATGCACAATAGCGACTGTCTAATAACACCTTTATACTCAAAACCGTGGCTGAAGCCAGAGTTTTGGAGCCCTAAATGTGGAAAACCAACCGATATAGGGATATATTATGAAATTAGTCAACAAGAAAGCTTAACCTTCCAATGAAGTGGTTTGTGTCCATCTTGTGTTATTATTCTTGATCAGTCGGTGACCAGCAATACATTAGTGCATGCATTAGTAAAATTAAAGGGTCCATTAAAAGGTATACGCATATGACAATGTGCGATTTTCCGTATCTAAAGTGTTAAAAGGTCACATGAGAATTACGGTATCTACTCTACATAAGCATTCAGATTTATTTTTTAATGGATTTGCATTAATGCAAAAGTTCTATAATTTGTAATTTTCCAAATTGATGAATACGTGACATCTGGATCCTAAAAATAGCACCGAGTACATATTATAATAGGAGACGCTGGGTTGTGTAATTGGTTTTGTGGTGATGATATATACAAACTGATTCATCATTGCTTCTGTCGCTTTTTTCTGGAATAAAAATTGATTTCATAGTGACTTTTTATTTGTGCCATATTCATTAATTAATTTACACCTCTTATAAGATTATTAAATGTCATCTTTTTTTTCCTCTTTGTCTTTTTGTTTGTTTGTTTGGCATTATATGCGCATGGTTTTGGCTATCTAGATGATTAAGCATAATTAATTATTTCTGGCTTTTTTAAATATTGCACAAAAAGTACTTCAGTACCTTAGTGAGTACATGATCTATCTAATTTTTTTGTGCAATTAAAGAGAACCAACCACCAGGATTTTTCTATATAAAGTAAAGGCAGTACCATACTGGCACTAAGATACTGAATCCAGGCATACCTGTTGTAGAAAGATCGAATGCTTGGTTGCAGATATATATTTGACCAAAGTTGCAGAAATGCACTGCACTTTGATTGACAGGTGCAACGGGGCGGGCCTTTGTGGATCGGGTCCCCGCGTTTATTCCTCCTCCTCTGGTGTCCTCCTGGCTTTCCCCCCTTTGTTTTTATTTGAATATCGCGTTGCACCGTCATTGCTGTTGTTGGCAGCGCGTGTGCATTGCCACAGTAATTCCGTCTTCATTACAATGGCGCTGGAGTCTGCACATGAGTATGCGCATACCTCGATCTCCGACACCATTTTATTGAAGAATGCGGTGAAGACTATGAGAGGCATCGATGTGTGCACAGATTTATTTATTTTTTTACACACTCCTGTGGTCTTCACCGCAGTTTCTTCAATAAAATGCTGCCAGAGATCACAGTACATGTATGTGCAGACTCCGGCGCCATTTTAATGGAGACATAATTACTGTGGCAATGCACACGCACCCCTAAAAACAGCAATGCCGGAGCGATATTCAAACAAAGAAAAGGGGGCAAGCCAGGAGGACGCAGGAGGAGGACTTTACAGTGAGGACCTGACCCACAAAAGCCCACCTCGTTGCTCCTGTCAATCAAAGTGCACTGCATTTCTGCAACTTTGATTAAAGATATTTCTGCAACCAAGCAATGGATCTTTCTATAACAGGTATGTCTGGATTCAGCACCTTAGTGCCTGTATTGCACTGCCTTTACTTCATATAGAAATATCCTGGTGGTTGGTCCCCCTTAAAGGAAACCAATCATCAGGATTTTCGTATATATCCTAAAGCCACAGTGCTATACTGACGCTATCAGGCTGATTCTATACATATTTGTAGTGGTCAGCTGAGATGTTTAGGCTTTCAAATCCAAGAAAGTAAACTTTAAAAAATCAGCAGCTTCTTGATTGGCATTTGCAACTGAGCAGATAATATATGGGTGGGTATTCATATGGATTCCCGCCTCCCTGCCTGTTGTTCCTCCCTCTCTGTTCACTATGGTAATATACAAACGATTCACTTTGCTTAAGGACCTGTGGTTTACTTTCTTGGATTTGAAAGCCTAAACATCCGAGCTGCCCACTATTTCCATTATGTATAGAATCAGCTGGATAGTGCCAGTATAGCACTGACTTTAGCTTATATACGAAAATCCTGATGATCGGTTCCCTTTAAAGCCTAATGTGCAAAAATTAAAATGAATTGAAAGTTATATGCAACACTTTACTTTAAAAACACAAAAGAGTAAAAAAAAAAAATCTAAGTTAGCATCTTTGAATTTCCTTTCGTTCATCAAACATTGTGCTCCTACTTTGAGGATTTTGGCACACCCTGTGGGTGTCCCCGTCGCTCATTCTATCCTGCGAGCATTGCGGCAGGCTTCTTTTCCGGGTTCTCCTTGTCAGTTTCAGAGGCGCACTGCGCATGCGCAGCCGCTTCTGAAGCTGGGGATTGAACACACAGAAAAGAAGCCTGCTGCAATGCGCGCATGATAGAATGAGCGATGGGGACGTCGCTCCATGGTATCACGCCCACAGGGGCGTGATACCACGGAAATATGCAGACATCCATAGGGCAAGGCGCCGCCCCTATGACCACATTCCCTGCTATTTACATACGAAGTATGAAGGTAATAAAACGTTCTTTATTACTTTCATATTATACAATTTTACAGCACAGGGATGGGTAGGGAGGTGTAATTAGGGCACACATGCGTCTGCTGATAGGTCAGAACGCATATTCTAGGTGACAGGTTCCCTTTAAAGATATTTTAGAGCAGTTTCCATCTCCTGACTCCCTTGACACGGCCATGTCCGTGACAATACACCTTGATAGGCAGTTATGCGAATGCAGACACAAATGAACTGCTGACTCTGCACCCGTACCTAAAAATGGTATACATATTACCATTACTGCTGAAACAATGTAGATTGGGATGACCAATTCCCATCGACAATAATGGGCCAAGCAGCAAAAACTGAATCCTAGTAGCAACTGTGGAAAGACTGAACATCAGACGCATGCCAGCCCAAGACAACCGCTGCCAGAAACACGCCAGTGCCTAGATGGGTCCCTGGATGCCCACCTAGATGCACAGGTGTTTCCCTATGATTCTGTAAAACTAAGCTTCCTGTTTTTTTATCTTGCCTAGAAAACTCTGTGTGGTTTCAGGCCTTTATTGATTGTGGTTCTGCAGCCAATTTTGTTGATGCTAAGGTATCAAAACATCTTGGGTTACCCTTATTAAATTATGTTTTCCTATGAAACTCACTGTTATCAATGATAGGCTTCTCAACCATGGTATGGTTATGTCGCACCCCAGGGCTATGGGGTACTCGGTCCCGGGCCTGGTTGCACTGGGAATTGTCACGGGTGTAATGGCCGGTGCCCGGTTCAATGACCCTGGGGGGTCGCTTTTAAAAGGGGAGTATTTACAGGGATTATTAATAAAGTTTTTGTCGTGATGCCACTTGCGGGTTGCGGCTATATAGATGGAGCTGCCGCTTCACAGTCTCTCACCGCTATGGCTGATGTTAATGGCAGCCTGGATGTTGGGGCCCTCCGAAAGTAGGGCCAGGCCCCATGGGATAGATGATGGTAGTTGTTGTTTATGTCCATTAATAATACTGGGGCGCGGAAAGAAGGTAGGCCACACAAGGGATTGCAGTGTAACTGGTTCTTTACTCACGAGATGTTGCTGGCAACCCGATGGAGGCTGGTTCTCACCACTGGTCCCCTTAGTTCCAGTGTCAGTGTGGTGACCTGGTGGCTTACTTTCTCTGCACACTTCTCTGGCTGGTAGGGCCCCATTGCTTTGAGCGTCTGGGGTCCCCTCCTGGTTGTCTTTCAGTCTTAGTCCATACGGCAGGTAACTTGAACCCTGCTGGGTCAGATCTCTGTTCTTGTTCCCAGGTTCTCCATCGTTACTGTGCCCCGGACTTTACGGTCGGTGAGGTCCTGGATGGTGCCCTCACAGTGCAGATTTTATCAGGTCTGCCTGGAGCGTTTTCCTGACCTAGTGCTCTGCACCCCGTCGTGCTATGGTTCCGCGAGTACTCCACTGTACTCCCTCGGCAACTAGCAACCACACGCCTGAGCCTGACACGTCACTGCTACACTCTCCCGTCAGTACCAATACGTCTGTCTCCTTTTACCTCCACTTACTGACTGTCTGTCCCCTCCTCCCTGGTTGTCGTCTAGTGGACTTGATCAGCTCCACCCCTAAGCGGCCATCCATTGGGTCCTTCCCTAGCCCGTCACCAGTTTTGGGGGAGAGGAAACAGGGGTTGTATGAGTGTTTTTGGTGTTACTGGCACTGGTCTTCTGAGTCCCTGGGGGTAGGTTCTGCATCTTTGACAGGATACAGTAGCCTGTAGCTCCTGATGGCTCAGGGGCGCTACAGTTATCTACTAGAAATATAAAATTCAAGGTTCCCTCTATTAAGTTTTGGCTCAAATTCATTGATCTTTAAGAGATTATTGAGATGGTCAATCCAGTAGCCTTCTGTTTGAAACTTTCCCCCTCATTACAGATTCCGAATGTCTTTCATAAATCTTTGTTTAAAGGAAACCTGTCACCTATAAAAATGCTATTCACCTGCATATATGGGGTTAATCTGCAGACTAATAGCATTCTAAACTTGCCAGGCGCCTGCACATTGAGCCCCACTACTGGGAGGAAATTAACTTTTATCCTCCTGGCAACATTCTAGGTTTGGTCATGGGGGCGATGACGGCGCCAGTTCAGTCACTGCTCTGTGAATCTAGAGCAGTGGTTGTAACCCTGCCCACCCCTGTACCCACCTGCACTGACTGACAGCAGGTTCTAATGATGAGCGGCTGTCAGTCAGTGCGGTGGGCGTGGTTAAAGCCACCAATCTAGATTCATACACTGGTGACTGAAACAGTAGAGGCAGCCCCGAGTGTGAAGTGGAAAAAATCCTTGATTCCAGGATAGTAAGACAATTGTTGCAGTACCTTATAAAATGGAAAGGCTATGGACCAGAGGAAAAATCCTGGGCGTCAGCTAATGACATCAATGCTGACAATCTTGTCAGAAAGTTCCATTATTCTTTACCTGGTAAGCCTGGTCCTAAGTTTCTGGAGGGCCCTTGTAAGAGGAGGTGTACTGTAATATCTGTGTCGGCTTCTGCTTCGGCCGCTAGTTGGCTATACACTGTTGATGCTTGATAGCTTCAATACTATTTTAAAGCTGCTTGTTTTTTATTCTTTTCCTGGCGTGACCTCCTGGATCTGACCTGGCATCCTTACAATCGTTCTTGCTACCTTGAGCCACTGAACAGCAGCTAACTCTGTGGCCCTTTCATAGGGACCTCTGTTTAAGTCCAGATCCCTGTATAAGGGTTAAAGTTGAAGACCAGGGCAACATCTGGGTTTTAGGAAATGGAGTAGCTTGCGCCAAACCTGCTCCTGGTAGCCATTTTGGAGCTGCCAGGTAACTACTAACAGTGCACACGTGACAAGAAGAATTTCTAAACTACTGAAGATTCCAGTGAGCATTGTTGGGGCCATAATGCAGAAGTGGAAAGAAAATCATTTCACTATAAACCAGCCACAACCAGGTATTCCTGGCAAGATTTCAAACAGAGGAGTGAAAAGAATTATCAGAAGAGCTGTCCAAGAGCCAAAAACCACCTCTGGAGAACAACAGAAAGAAATGGACATCAGGTACAATTGTTTCAAAGAAAACTATAAGTAATGCACTCCCTCTCCATGGCCTGTATGCACGCTCACCACGCAAGACTTTATTGCTAAACAAAAAGCAGGTTCAAGTGCATTTAAACTTTGTTCAATAACATTTAGACAAGTCTCTGAAATACGGGGAGAATATAGTCTGGTCAGATGAGACTAAAATTGAATTCTTTGGATGCCATAATACACAGCATGGTTGGAGATCAAAAGGCAAATCACCCCAAAAACACCATACAACAGTGAAGTTTGGAGGTGGGAACGTCATGGTGGGGGGCTGTGTGGCTGTTTTTCAGCATACGGCACTGACACATTTCCTATAATTGAGGGAAGGATGTGTCGCGGGCGGGGAAGGTCGCACTCGCTACGCTCGGGTCCACGACTGCTGCTGCTCGGTGGCTCGAGCGGTGGGCTGGACCCAAGGACTCGAGCAGCGCTCCTCGCCCACGAGTAAAAAGGGGTATGGTTTGTTTGGTGAAATAGTTCGTGACGCCACCCACGGGTCGTGGTGATAATGGGCACCACCGCTGCTGATGACGGGGATCCCAGGAGCGATGGCAAGGAGCGGCTAAGATGTTGTCCCCTCCGTGGGTAAGGGTTGGTGATCCTGGGGCCCGGTGGCGGTACGGGGAGGGAGAATGGCCAGGGTGCAGGGTTGCAGGGGCAGCGCGGCACAGTGCCGGATGGCACTGTTGTACTCACTCAGGCACAGATTCACAGAGTCTCTGGTAAACCAATCGGCTGGATGGACGGATCCCGCAGCCGGCTGCAGTGTCTTTGCTCTCCCCGGACAGATTGATGGTGGCTGTCTTTCCCTGCACCTGTGTAGTTTGTATTGACTCCGATTGTTTCCCAACGGTAGTCCGCTCCCCGGCGTATAGGTACCGAAGGAGCCCGTTTTGCCCACAGGCGCTGGCCCTTGGATCTCTAGCCTATGGCGGTGGCTGTGTATCCTCACGGTGTGGACTGTTGCCTTCTGTCGGGTCTTGGGTGTTAGGAAACCCCTGGGGTTCCGGTCACTTTCGGAATTGACCGTTGTCGGCGGCTCCAAGCCTAGTCAGGGTCCGATGGCCCTGCCTTTGTGCTTAGCTTCACTCCGCTCCCCGGTTCGGTACCGGCGGGCCACCGCCCGACCCCGGTCCTACGGTTCTGCAGAGATCCACTAACTCCTGCAGACGGCCACCACTGTCTGCCAACCTTGCTGACAGTGCCTGGGCTCCTACCCAGACACTAACGGTTTCTGTCCTCTCACTTTCAACTCCAACTCAGATCTGTCACTTTTCCCGCCTCCAGGCCTGTGAACTCCTCGGCGGGTGGGGCCAACTGCCTGGCTCCGCCCCACCTGGTGTGGACATCAGACCCTGGAGGGAGGCAACAAGGATTTTGTTTGACTGATGTAAACTATCCAGGGGAGGGGGTGTGTGTGATGTTGTGCTTGTGACTACCTGGCTAGTCCAGGGCGTCACAGATGCATGGACAAATGTACACAAACATTCTTGATAAAAATCTGCTGCCATCTACCAGGATGATGAAGATGAAAACCAATATATACTATGTGCAGAATTATTAGGCAAATGAGTATTTTGATCACATGATACTTTTTATATATGTTGTCCTACTCCAAGCTGTATAGGCTGAGAGCCAACTATCAATTAAGTAAATCAGGTGATGTGCATCTCTGTAATGAGGAGGGGTGTGGTGTAATGACATCAACACCCTATATAAGGTGTGCTTAATTATTAGGTAGCTTCCTTTCCTTTGGCAAAATGGGTCGGAAGAGAGATTTGACGGGCTCTGAAAAGTCCAAAATTGTGGGATGTCTTGCAGAGGGATGCAGCAGTCTTGAAATTGCCAAACGTTTGAAGCGTGATCACCGAACAATCAAGCGTTTCATGGCAAATAGCCAATAGGGTCGCAAGAAGCATGTTGGGCAAAAAAGGCGCAAAATAACTGCCCATGAATTGAGGAAAGTCAAGCATGAAGCTGCCAAGATGCCATTTGCCACCAGTTTGGCCATATTTCAGAACTGCAAAGTTACTGGAGTATCAAAAAGCACAAGGTGTGCCATACTCAGGGACATGGCCAAGGTAAGGAAAGCTGAAAAATGACCACCTTTGAACAAGAAACATAAGATAAAACGTCAAGACTTGTCCAAGAAATATCTTAGGACTTATTTTTCAAAGGTTTTATGGACTGATGAAATGAGTGACTCTTGATAGGCCAGATGGATGGGCCAGAGTCTGGATCAGTAAAGGGCAGAGAGCTCCACTCCGACTCAGACGCCAGCAAGGTGGAAGTGGGGTACTGGTATGAGCTGGTATTATCAAAGATGAACTTATGGGACCTGTTCGGGTTGAGGATGGAGTGAAGCTCAACTCCCAGATCTACTGCCAGTTTCTGGAAGACAACTTCTTCAAGCAGTGGTACAGGAAGAAGTTGGCATCGTTCAAGAAAAACATGATTTTCATGCAGGACAATGCTCCATCACACGCACCCAACTACTCCACAGCGTGGTTGGCCAGTAAAGGTCTAAAAGATGAAAAAATAATGACATGGCCCCCTTGTTCACCTGATCTGAACCCCATAGAGAACCTATGGTCCCTCATAAAATGTGAGATCTACTGGGAGGGAAAACAGTACACCTCTCTGAACAGTGTCTGGGAGGCTGTGGTGGCTGCTGCACGCAATGTTGATCATAAACAGATCAAGCACCTGACAGAATCTATGGATGGTAGGCTGTTGAGTGTCATCATAAAGAAAGGTGGCTATATTGGTCACTAATTTTTTGGGGTTTTGTTTTTGCACATCAGAAATATTTATTTCTAAATTTTGAGCAGTTATATTGGTGAAAATAAACAAGTGAGATGGGAATTTGTTTTTTATTAAGTTGCCTAATAATTCTGCACAGTAATAGTTACCTGCACAAACAGATATCCTCCTAAGATAGCCAATTCTAAAAAAGCACACTCCAACTTCCAAAAATATTAAGCTTTGATATTTATGAGTCTTTTGGGTTGATTGAGAACATAGTTGTTGATCAATAATAAAAAAAAAATCTTCTAAAATACAAGTTGCCTAATAATTCTGCACATGGTGTACACATTTCAGCAAGAGAATAACAATAGCAAGACAATAGCAAACACACAGGCAAGGAAACTCTCACTTGGTTGCAGAGAAAAAATATAGCTGCTATAATGGCCCAGAGAAATTACCTGAGCTGAATCTGTGGCGCCCTGGACAAGCCAGGACGTCACAGGTACTACAACAACACACCCCACACCCCGGCTAGGCACACCGAAGTCAAACACAAATCCTTGTTGCCTCCCTCCAGGGGCTGATGTCCACACCAGGGGGTGGGCCAGGCGGTTGGCCCCGCCCACCGAGGAGTTCACAGTCCTGGAGGCGGGAAAAGGAGTCAGATTAGTTTTGAGTTTTGGAAAGTGAAGTGGCAGTAGAGGAGACTGACCGTGTCCGGGTCCGTGGCCCGGGCACATACAGCAAGGTTGGCAGACGGTGGTGACCGTCTGCAGGAGAGGCTGATTAGAGTGAGCCGTAAGAACCTGGGACGGGCGGTGGCCCAACGGTACCGGATCGGGGAACAAAGAGAAGCCAGCACCATTCGGCAGGGCTTACGGACCCCGACCAGGCTAGGAGTTGCCGTAAAACCGGTCAAATCCGTTAGCGAAGGGAACCTCCGGGGTTTCCCAGCAGTCAAGACCTGATTGAAGGCAACAGCTCACACCGTGAAGGGAAACACAGTCACCGCCAAGGCTACAGTTCCTAGGGCCAGAGCCTGCGGGCAAAAGGGGCTCCCTCAGAATCCATCCAAGCTGGGGAGTGGGTTATCGGTGGGAAGCAATTGGAACCGTGAACACAACACAGGTGCAGGGAAAGGCAGTCACCACCAACCTATCGGGAGAGCTACCGCAGCCGTCTGTGGGACCCGTCCATCCAGCTGTTTGTTTTACCGGAGACTTTGCATTCATCATTGGCTGAGTGAGTACCACCGTGCCGTGCGGCACAGCGCTGCCCCCGCGACCCTGCACCTCACCAGGCCCCGTAACCCGCCTGCCATCCCTAACCCTTACCGGGCCCCGGGACAACCAACCCCCCTACCCACAGAGGGGAGAAACAATATCCAAGCTGCTCCCTGTCATCGCTCCCGGGATCCCCGTTCAGAGCAGCGGTGGTGTCACAACCTCACCACAACCGTGTGTGGCGTCACGGACAATATCCCTAAACCAAACCAGCCCCTTTCACTCACGGGCAAGGAGCACCGCTCGAGTCCCCGGGATCCGGCCCACCGCTCGAGCCACCACCGAGCTTCAGCAGCAGCAGCAGCTGGACCCGAGCAGTGGGTGAGCGCAGCGTCCCCTCCTCCGCCCTCGACAACTTGGCGTCACGAACAGGATCTTACCACTATGCCATCTGGTAGAGGTGCGCCTTCTAACCGCCGGAGGTGTCCGGCCGAAAATTTTGAGAAGCCGCCATTTTGGGCGCGAAAAGTCCCCGCTCGAGCGTTTCCTCGAGCAGTGGAGGCGCGAAACCCGAAACCCCACCCCTGTAGAGGAGGAGCCGGAAAAAGACTAAGGGGGAATGGGATGGAAGATGTCGGCTCCCGAGTTTCATGCTAACCCCACGCCGACCGATGGAGCGGCGGCGCCCGCGGGGGCAGAGGATGGTGAGATGGCTGTAGCCCCTACTCCGGTCGCAGGAGCAGCGGGCCCCGAGAATGCGGCAGTAATTCCCCACGCGGCAGCTGACAGCGGCCCGCCTGCCGCTGGGAGGATGTCTGCCCCGGCAATCCGCCCGACCATGACAGGAGTGGCAGCCGGCGCGGAAGACCCAGGGGACGCCAGCTCGGGACAGGAGACGACAGATGGAGGTAGCTTAGGGGAAGATACAGAGTCCCTGTCGGAAGATGAGACCCCGCTCGTCATTCACGCCTTCGGAGACACGTGGGTGGGGTGCTGCAGGTACTGCCGGCAACTGGGGCACTTTGCAGGTCAGTGCCCTGCAAATGGACGGCCTTGAAATAAGAAAAGTTAGAGCATGGTAGCGGTTCTCGGTTACCTTGCTGTCGGTCCCCATTGGGACTCTGCTGACGTTCCAGACGGCCCTCAAGGCTAAGGAGTCCGGTTGGAGGAGCAGTCGTACCCGCATCATCGGCAGCTGAAAATGGAGTCCTGTGGGACAGTGTCACCCCTGTGTGAGGGTGGCATTGGGGGCTCGTGCTGTTCAATGGTGGACTGTAGGAAAGCTGCAGGAGGAAGCTGTACCGGAGTCAGGTGTTGTGGATGGCCCCTGGGACCCAGCTGACAGTCCCCGTTGGGACCCTACGGCAAGTCTCCGTTGGGACTCTACAGTTTTGTTTGTGGTAGCCCGTTGGCTACGAAGCAATGTTGTCCCCGTAGGGACTTCCTGCAACCGTTGCATAAGGGACTTCTTACAGACAAGCCCGAGAACTGGCAGGGCAACCACAAACTAGTGGGATGTAAATAAAAATGTTTTGGCTTGATACCGTTACCGCCTCCGGAGAGGCTGATTTGAGAGAAAGAGCCTGGAGAAAAGGGATGGCCCAGGCCCGCCACTACCATAACCGGTGGCGATCCTCCGGGGGTTCAGGGGTCCCCATGGACGTGGGTCCCCTGAAAGAGACCTTACCCGCTCGGGCAGCCTGGTGATGGACTGGGGCAAGGGGTGCTGTCCACTTCTTAGGGGCAGCATCAGGGCCAGGTTGTTTGGGTGGGAGAAGAGCGGAAGCCGTACCGTTGAAAATGTCTGTGATTTTTTTTTTGTGTTTTACCATTTTACTCTCTTACAGTTAACAAAAATAAAACCGGTGATGGACGGGCAGCCCACGGACGGTCTGCATTTTACTAAGGGGGAATGTGGCGCCCTGGACAAGCCAGGACATCACAGGTACTACAACAACATACCCCACACCCCGGCTAGGCACACCGAAGTCAAACACAAATCCTTGTTGCCTCCCTCCAGGGGCTGATGTCCACACCAGGGGGTGGGCCAGGCGGTTGGCCCCGCCCACCGAGGAGTTCACAGTCCTGGAGGCGGGAAAAGGAGTCAGATTAGTTTTGAGTTTTGGAAAGTGAAGTGGCAGTAGAGGAGACTGACCGTGTCCGGGTGCGTGGCCCGGGCACATACAGCAAGGTTGGCAGACGGTAGTGACCGTCTGCAGGAGAGGCTGATTGGAGTGAACCGTAAGGACCGGGGACGGGCGGTGGCCTGACGGTACCGGATCGGGGAACAAAGAGAAGCCAGCACCATTCGGCAGGGCTTACGGACCCCGACCAGGCTAGGAGTCGCCGTAAATCCGGTCAAATCCGTTAGCAAAGGGAACCTCCGGGGTTTCCCAGCAGTCAAGACCCGATTGAAGGCAACAGATCACACCGTGAAGGGAAACACAGTCACCGCCAAGGCTACAGTTCCTAGGGCCAGAGTCTGCGGGCAAAAGGGGCTCCCTCAGAATCCATCCAAGCTGGGGAGCGGGTTACCGGTGGGAAGCCATTGGAACCATGAACACAACACAGGTGCAGGGAAAGGCAGTCACCACCAACCTACCGGGAGAGCTACCGCAGCCGTCTGTGGGACCCGTCCATCCAGCCGTTTGTTTTACCGGAGACTTTGCATTCATCATTGGCTGAGTGAGTACCACCGTGCCGTACGGCACAGCGCTGCCCCCGCGACCCTGCACCTCACCAGGCCCCGTAACCCACCTGCCATCCCTAACCCTCACCGGGCCCTGGGACAACCAACCCCCCTACCCACGGAGGGGAGAAACAATATCCAAGCTGCTCCCTGTCATCGCTCCCGGGATCCCCGTCCAGAGCAGCGGTGGTGTCACAACCTCACCACAACCGTGGGTGGCGTCACGGACAATATCCTTAAACCAAACCACCCCCTTTCACTCATGGGCGAGGAGCGCCGCTCGAGTCCACGGGATCCGACCCACCGCTCGAGCCACCACTGAGCAGCAGCAGCAGCAGCCGGACCCGAGCAGTGGGTGAGCGCAGTGTTCCCTCCTCCACCCGCGACAACTACAATAAAAAAATTATGGAAGGAACTAAATCTCAAAGTTCATAGAAGGAGAACACGGGACATTCAGTGTTTTTGTGGAAGAAAGGGCCAAAATCTCACCTGAGCAATGTATGCCACTAGTTTCTCCATATAGGAGGTGTCTTGAACCTTCATCATCAACAAATCCTTTTGTACGGAGTATTAAATACATTTCAGTAAGCGTGTTGAATACTTTTTCCCTTTATAATTTCTCATTATTACACACCACCACATTTATGGATATCTATGGTTTGATTTATTTGCCCATGTGGATGGGATGGGTTGTTAGACATCTGGTGAGAAATTCATGTCAATAGCACCTTTAGAAATATATTTACTTAGAAAATTGGTAACATGTTCAATACTTAGTTCACCTGCTTCAGGCATTGTTTATGATTAGGGATGATCGAATACCACAAATATTCGGCTTTGCGAATATCCGACGAATAGGTCGCCGCTATGTGAATGTTTGATGCGCAATGTAAGTCTATGGGAAGCCCGAATAATTCCAAATAGTTGTTATTCGGGTTTCCCATAGACTTACATTGCAAATCAAATATTCGCGAATAATCGAATAGCGGCAACCTATTTGGCAAATATTCGCGAAGCCGAATATTTGAGGTATTCGATCATCCGTATTTATGATATATGCCAGTGAGAAAGTGAAGTCTCTATTGAATTTGGCAGAACAAAAAGATGCAGACATCTATACCTTGGGGAAGGAGAGCAGATCTCTGTAGTATGGTAGGTGCACAAGGACAAAAGTCCTCTTTGTGCTGCCATATAAACTGTGTTGTAGCACATGTTTTCCAGACTAGAAAGGACTTTTAAAAAGAGGTAAGACTAGCAAAATTAATTGATTTACAAGAACTGTGAAGTTTTACCCATTTATTAGGTGAGTCGGCCCCTTTAAAACAGACAATCTCAGCCAATTGGGGGATGTATTCCTTCGAAAAGGAGTGCGGTTTGTGTAAAACCCTCTCAAAAGTGGTCGTCCCCACAGTGTATTCGTCTGGAAGTGGAACTTGCTGTGCCTAGGAAAAGTTACCGATGAACCCCTATCAGTTTGAAAATCACTTGCTGATATATTAACCCTTTCAAATTCTCTATACTCATCCTACACATTCACCAGAATATAGGTTTAGGGAAACCTTCAGGGGTACTTTGCACGTTGCGACATCGCTACTACGATATCGTCGGGGTCAAATCGAAGGTGACGCACATCCGGCGCCGGTAACGACGTCGCAACGTGTAAAGCCTAGATGCACCGATAAACTATCGCAAAAGCGTCGAAAATCGATCTGTGTAGCATCGGTCATTTTCATAATGTCGCACCAATAGGAGATACGATGTTGTTCGTCATTCCTGCGGCAGCACACATCGCTGTGTGTGAAGCCGCAGGAGCGAGGAACATCCCCTTACCTGCCTCCACCGGCTATGAGGAAGGAAGGAGGTGGGCGGGATGTTTACGTCCCGCACATCTCCGCCCCTCTGCTTCTATTGGCCGCCTGCCATGTGACGTCGCTGTGACGCCGCACGACCCGCCCCCTTAGGAAGGAGGCGGGTTGCCGGCCAGAGCGACGTTGCAGGGCAGGTAAGTGCGTGTGAAGCTGCCGTAGCGATAATGTTCGCTATGGCAGCTATCACAAGATATCGCATGTGCGACGGGGGCGGATACTATCGCGCTTGGCATCGCTAGCTGATGCTAGCGATGTCGCAACGTGCAAAGTACCCCATAGTCTGACAACATTGTAGAAAATTTGTTGCAAAAAATCAAACTGGTGATAGGTGAATCTCAAATAACCCATCCAAAACCTGTTTGATGAACTAAAACGGAAATTGTGAGCCCGCTCCTCCAAAACATGTTTATTTCAATGCTTAATTGGCTCCATATTGACATGAGAGAAGGGGAAACGCAGCAGTCACATGCCATCCCTTATCTCAGCTATTTAGAGTCCAAGAATATTTTTTTATGTTTTCTGTTCTGTATTTTCCTATTTTTTTAATTTGATTGTATGTATCTTTTGTTTTTAGTAACTGATTCTTGATGTGGCGCCCTGGACAAGCCAGGTCATCACAGAACTACACCATCACACCCCACACCCCGGTTAGGCACACCGAAGCCAAACACAAAATCCTTGTTGCCTCCCTCCAGGGGCTGATGTCCACACCAGGGGGTGGGCCAGGCGGTTGGTCCCGCCCACCGAGGAGTTCACAGTCCTGGAGGCGGGAAAAGGAGTGAGATTAGTTTGGAGAGGGTAGGAGTAAGGAAGTGAAGTGGTAGAGGAGCAGTCTGAAGGCGGTCCGGGTGTGTGGCCCGGATGGTACAGCAAGGTTGGCAGACGGTGGTGACCGTCTGCAGGAGAGGCCGATTAGAGTGAGCCGTAAGGACCGTGGACGGGCGGTGGCCCGGCGGTACCGGACCGGTGAACAAAGAGAAATCAGCACCATCCGGCAGGGCTTACGGACCCCGACAAGGCTAGGAGTCGCCGTTGAATTTGTCAAATCCGTTAGCGAAGGGAACCTCCGGGGTTTCCCAGCAGTCAAGACCTGATTGAAGGCGACAGCTCAAACCGTAAAGGGAAGCACAGTCACCGCCAAGGCTACAGTTCCCAGGGCCAGAGCCTGCGGGCAAAAGGGGCTCCCTCAGCCTCCATCCAAGCTGGGGAGCGGGTTACCGGTGGGAACCCATTGGAACCGTACACATTACACAGGTGCAGGGAACGGCAGTCACCATCAACCTGCCGGGAGGAGAAACACCGCAGCCGTCTGTGGGACCCGTCCATCCAGCCGTTTGTTTCACCGGAGACTTTGCATTCATCATTGGCTGAGTGAGTACCACCGTGCCGTGCGGCACAGCGCTGCCCCCGCGACCCTGCACCTCACCAGGCCCCGTAGCCCGCCTGCCAACCATCCCTACCCCTCACCGGGGCCCCGGGACAACCAACCCCCCTACCCACGGAGGGGAGAACCAACATCCAAGCTGCTCCCTGTCACCACTCCCGGGACCCCCGTCCAGAGCAGCGGTGGTGTCACAACCTCACCACAACCGTGGGTGGCGTCACGGACAATATCCCTAAACCAAACCACCCCCTTTCACTCACGGGCGAGGAACGCTGCTCGAGTCCCCGGGATCCGGCCCACCGCTCGAGCCACCACCGAGCAGCAGCAGCAGCAGTCGGACCCGAGCAGTGGGTGAGCGCAGCGTCCCCTCCTCTGCCCGCGACAATGATATATAATGATATATGATTTCTCAAGTGTACTAAGTACTAGTATAGTAAAATGTGTCCATTCATTGATATTGTGCATAGGTCTATTGTGCCATCTAGTGGATACTAACACCATAAGGTTTACTTTATACATACACTGTGTATATACAGTACTTAGTGAGCAGCTATTATAATAAAATATTTATTCATTTATATAGCGCCATTAATTCAATAGCGCTTAACATATGTGCCGCCCCCGTGCCAGCAGCTGTGCTGCTCGGATCCGGATCTGCGGTATGGCTCGAGGGACTCTACCGGACCCGGGGGTCACGCGGACACTTTGAATAAAAGGGGCACGTATTTGTACGGGGGTTGTTGAAAACTGTCTGTGACGCCACCCACGGTGTGTGATGAGATGTAGCACCACCACTGCTGCTGTGGGACTTCTGGCGGCGATGGGCTGGCAGCTGGATGTTAACCCCTCCGTAGGGATTGATGTCCCGGGGCCCAATGTCTCTTTGCAGGGGATGATAACAGCAGGGGCCAGGGCACCCGGTCAGGCCGGGGATCTTACTCACTGTTGAATCAATCACACGAGTCTTTTGGTAAACCAAGGTGATGGTGGCCAGCTGCCGCAAATGGGTGTATCTGATCCCACACCCGGGCTGGTAGTCAATGCCCCTTTCCTCTGCACTTTGTGTTTTCTTATGTAGACTTCCGGTGTGTAACGCAGGAGTCTGCTCCCGGTCCTCTGGTTGGGAGCTGTGCCCGTCAGATGCTGACCCGTGGGATCTACCGGGCCCTGGCGGATGCCCTATCCCTCTCTGTGGGTGGTTGTCTACTTTTCGGGACTTAGGTTGGGACAGGACCTAGAATCCTGCCCTCAATCGGTTAATTAGCTAGGCCGTTGGTCCCGGTCCTGGCTTCAGGGTCCGAGTACCCCCTTGTGTGCACGGTTTCCGGGTCGGTTCTCCGGTATTGGTATCGGTGGGCTACAATCCTGCCCCGCTCCACCTCGGATCTGCCGAGCAGTCTTCCCATCTCCTGCTGGCTGTGACGACCGTCTGCTACCTAGCTTTTGTGTCAGGGCTCCGACCCTGACACCTGTCAGCTTCTCCTCCTCACTCCTCTCAACTCCAACTCCAAAACTTATCTCCCTGTTTTCCCGTCCCTGTTTTCCTGACCCGGGCTCTCCAGACCCCTTGGTGGGCGTTTCCTTTCTGCCTGGTCCAGCCCACTGGTGTGCCTGTCCTTCCCTGAGGGGGTGACTAGAGTTTTGTCGGCTGATTTAACCCTGTGTGGGAGCGGTGTTATGCGGGGGCCTATCTGTGTGACTACCTGGTTTTGCCAGGGCGTCACACATACATCAACAATACTGTCCCCATTGGGGCTCACAATCTATTCTGTCTCTTTTCACACATATCATCATGAACAAGGGTATATCTTTAAAAGGGTGGGGGTTTAGGTCTCCAGGTGTACATGAAAGAGATGGCCTCTTTATTTTTCCACTCTTAAATATATTCACGTGTATAACATCCGGCCTCGCCCCCAGTGTATAACATCCAGCTTCTCACCCCCAGTGTATAACATCCGTCCTCTCGCACCCAGTGTATAACATCTGGCTCCTCACCCCCAGTGTATAACATCCATCCCCTCGCCCCCAGTGTATAACATCTGGCCTCTCATCCCCAGTGTATAACATCAGGCCTCTCATCCCCAGTGTATAACATCGCCCCTGTGGCGCCCCAGGACCTGGTCGCCACAACAGCATTGCCCTCCCAAAGGGTTAATGCTGAGCCTGGAGGTAATGGGGAGGTCCATTGGCCAGCAAGTTTAACACCCAACGCAGTTCTCCCTCCGGCCAGCAGGGGGAGCTCTGAACCTGGAATTCCAGGGAGCTTTCCTCAAGTCTGACCTGCGGGAGGAAGTAGTGGTCAGTCTGTAGGGAGAAGTGGAAGGAAGCAGACACAGAGTGTGCTGTCCTGTAGACCTGGGGCCTAGAGCTAGAGTAGCTTGGCCCAGGGAAGCAGGAGTAGCAGAGAGGCAGCGGAGAGACTCGGACATCGGAGTCTGTGGCCACCAGGGCTTAAAATACTCCCTGGTAGCCGAATCCGAAGGGCAGGAGAGCTGCAAGCACCCGGCCCATAAACATCCCGAAGGCACAGCTGCAGCATCAGGGCACGGTGTGGACTCAAGCAGAGAAGCACCAGAGAGGGCCTGCGCAGCCTGCTACAGAGGGAAAGGGACGTACCATCAGTCCCAGCAGCAAAGAGGGCCATTGCTGGATTCAGAGAAGCAGGATCCTAACATCACAAGAAAAGCACAGGAGTAGGCCTCATACTCAGCTGGCCAGAAAGATCACCCCACGTACTTCCAGGCCGACCGGATCCCCATCACCACCTGTAACGGTCTCCCAGGACTGGACTGTTCCCAAAGTAAAAGAGGAAAAGGTAAAGAGACTGTTGTTTGTGCCTGGTTCTTTCATTGCCTGTCGGCCCTGCACCGTGTTAGCCACACAACCCCATAGACTTTCACAAGCACTAACAGTGTCCCCGGGGCTCCGCTCCACCTGTGGGGAGCAGTACTACCATTGCTGCCATAACATCACCCCGGAGGCCTCACACTGCAGCGGCGGCTTAATAGCCGCAGACCGCAGGTGGCGTCACGAACACAAACTTTATTCATCAAGCCATATATTCTACTGACACCCACCAGGGCCACGGAGCCGGGCCCAGCCACCACTGACTACCACCAGACTAGTCCGGCCCGGCACCGGGTGTCCCATAGCCCTGGGGTGGGCGAGTCAATTTTGGCGTCACGAACAGGATTTCGTGCCCGGTCCCACCGGGTACTGTGCGCCTGCAGAAACTGTGCTTAAAAGACTGTGTTACTGATTGCAAACTGCCGCCGCCATTAGCCTCGCTGAGCGCAGGAAGAAGGGGGGCGTGCCTGACCAAGAGCGCGAAGGGAGCGCGCCATCAGAGCAGAGCGCTGTTAACCCCGCGCGACCCAGAAGGGAATTTGAAAAGTGAACGGAGCCTGGTAAGGTTCACTAAGGGGGAGGAAGATGTCCGACTCGGAGGGAGGGCAGGTGGCTGCCATAGCCCGAGACGCCGCGGCGCCAGCCGAAGCAATCCCAGTCGCCGTCGCCCCAGCCCCCGCTGTAGCGCCGGTAATGCCGATCACAATGCCGTACATCCCGGGAGCGGAATGGCTGCCGCAGTACTCCGGGGAGTCCCATACCATGAGCGACTTCAGAGAAAGTCTGCACAGCTTGTTCTGGGTGTATCCTCTGACTGAGAGCCAGAAGGTGGGCATATTAATGGGGCAGCTAGCCGGCGCGGCCCAGCGTGAAGTGAAGTCCTGGCCTGATACAGATAAAGGGACAGCAACCCAGATACTGGCCAAGCTAAAGAGTACTTTTGACACCCGCACCACAGCAGAAATAAAGATGAGATTCTTTGGGTGCAAACAACGGGCCACAGACAGCATAAGGGACTATGCCTTAAACTTGCAGGAGGCCCTGAAAGCAGTTAAACAGGTGGACCCAGAGAGCGTACGTGAAGAACACAAACTCCTAACTGAGCAGTTCATAGAGGGGCTCCTGTCAGATGCCCACAGGACCCAGCTGCGTATCATGGTCCTGCAGAACCCTGCTCTGGACTTTGCAAAGTTTAAGGACCAGGCCATCCGGGTACTGAGAGAATCTACACCGAATGACCCAGTACCCCTCCGGCCTCTTGCTGTCACGTACCCCGGGGTGGTGCCTGCAACATGAGCCGCTGCAGGGGCCGAGGCGCAGTCCCTGGATAAGGACCCCACTGCAGAGCTCAGACGGCAGGTCCAGGAGCTGACCAAGACTGTAGCTGCCCTTGCCAAGACCGTGCAGTCTCTACAAGTGACCCCATCGCCTGCAAGAATCGAGTTGGCCTCCAGCCCAGATGACGTCCCATGGATGAGACAGAGGAGGATTCCGCCGACCCGAGGAAAAGACACAGACCGGTACGATTCAACGGGACAACCGATCTGCCGCCGCTGCAGCCAGGCGGGCCACATTGCACGACACTGTCCTTTAAATGGGCCGAACCTGGTGCCAGGAGCCGACCCGCAGGTGTAAGGAAGCCCGGCTCAACCCCCAGCTGCAGAAAATATGTGGGAGGACGACCGGTCCTTCCTATTGTGCTGGATGGGATCCCTTTGAATGCCCTCCTGGATACGGGGTCCCAGGTAACAACCATCCCTTATAAACTGTACAAAAGATATTGGGCTGATTCAGACATTGAACATGGCCCAGATGATGATTTAACAATTGTGGCCAGTAATGGTCAGCCCTTACCTCAAATTGGGTATAAAGAAGTAACCATTAAAGTGGGGCGGGTAGAATTGCCATGTCAGGGGATGATAATTGTAGATATTGATCGCAAAGAATCTGACCCACTGCTAACCATTGGTACAAATGTGATAGAAAATTGTATTGCCGAAGTGATAATTTTGTTGCAACAGGCGTCTGAAACTGCCAGCTCCGGGCAACAGCGTGCCCTACAGAGGGAGATCAGAGCCCTGATGAGGAGGCAGCAGGTAGAGCTGGCCGGAGGAGAAATTAGCAGTGTGAGGGTAAGTGACCCCCTCCCCATTGCAATACCCCCAAGAAGTGAAATGTTGATATGGTGTCGGACAGCAATAGGCCTCAAGGGTCAGGATTACCATGCCTTGGTAGAACCGGGGTATTCAGACAGTAGGCCTGGAGTCCTGATAGCCAGAGGGGTAGCAGACGTTCGCAAGGGGAGAGTGCCCGTCCGTGTGCTGAATTGTGGGGAGGAGGAAGCCAAATTGCCCCGGTACGCCACTGTAGCAAAACTGTACACTGTCAGCAACAATACCATCAAAGCAGTGGAACCCTTGATCCCGTCCGACCAGGCGGAAGACAATGGCTCCAAGGGGCAGCTGGAAGACTGGTGCCAAAAATTACATGTGGGCACGGACTCCACCCCCTCACACCAAAAGCATGGGGTTTACCGGGTGGTACAGGAGTACGAGCGGGTCTTCAGCAAACACCCCCTAGATTTTGGGCAGGTGAAAGGGGTTAAACATCAAATCCCCACGGGTGATCATCATCCCATTAAAGAGAGATACCGCCCTGTACCCCCCGCACAGTATCAGCGTGCCAAAGAGATGTTACGGGAAATGAAGGAGGCTGGGGTTATCAGAGATAGTTGTAGCCCCTGGGCAGCTCCACTAGTGCTCGTAAAGAAAAAAGATGGTACAATGAGAATGTGCGTAGATTACAGGCAAATTAACCGCATTACACATAAAGACGCTTATCCACTACCCAGAATAGAGGAGTCACTAACAGCCTTAAAGTCAGCTAACTATTTCTCCACCTTGGATCTCACCAGTGGGTATTGGCAGGTTCCCGTGGCAGAGGCGGACAAGGAGAAGACTGCATTCACGACACCAATGGGCCTCTGCGAGTTCAACTGTATGCCATTCGGGCTCTGCAATGCCCCAGGGACATTCCAAAGGTTGATGGAGTGCTGCTTGGGCCACCACAACTTTGAAACCGTGCTGTTGTACCTGGATGACGTTATAGTCTACTCCAAGACTTATGAAGACCACCTGAGGCACTTAGCAGAAGTGTTTGAGTCCTTGTCGAAATATGGCCTGAAGATAAAGCCGTCCAAATGTCACCTCTTGAAGCCAAAGGTACAGTACCTGGGTCATGTGGTCAGCGCAGAAGGTGTGGCACCTGATCCGGAGAAAGTCACCATAATCAAGGACTGGCCAAGACCCACCACGGTAAAGGAGGTACGGCAGTTCCTTGGGCTGGTGGGCTACTACCGAAGATTCATTGATGGTTTCACAAAGATAGCAGCGCCCCTTCAAGATCTCCTGGTGGGCCAGCCAAAGCAGGCTAAGAAGAAGAGCCCTCCATTTGAATGGAGCAGCCAACTAGAAACATCCTTTGTCCGGCTGAAAGGGGCTCTCACGGGAGAAGAAATTCTGGCCTACCCTGACTACAGCCAGCCGTTTGTACTGTATACAGACGCCAGCAACGTGGGACTGGGAGCAGTTCTGTCCCAGGTGCAGGGAGGCAGAGAGAAGGTGATAGCTTACGCCAGTAGGAAGCTTCGGCCCACAGGAATCCAGAAAACTACAGTTCCTTCAAGCTGGAGTTCCTCGCTATTGTTTGGGCAGTGACTGAACGCTTCAAGCACTATCTGGCATCAGCCAAGTTCACCATCTTCACGGACAACAATCCGTTGACGCATCTGGCAACAGCCAAGTTAGGTGCGTTGGAACAGCGATGGATGGCCCGGCTGTCCAACTTTGACTTTACCATCAAGTACCGGGCTGGCAAGAAGAATAACAATGCTGATGCGCTGTCCAGAATGCCTCACTTACCCGAGTCTGGAGAAGACCTGGATGAACTCGAAGAGATAGAGTTACCGGCTTTCCATCACTAAGGTGTTTCCCAGTGTGAGCATGCTGTAGGAGTGAAGCGCTCGAGCCAGCACGAGGTCTCGGTCAACCCATTACTCCACCATAATTGGGAAGAGACACAGAACGGTGACCCGGCCGTGCGATTGGTCAAAGAAAAGCTAGCACAAGCTGAGACCCATCTTGGCCCAGATGCTCCAGAAGAAGCTCAGCAGCTGTGGAAGGAGCGGGGACGACTGTTCACGTACCAAGGCAAGCTCTGCAAGAGATATGTCAATTGGCGAACGAATGAACTCGTGTGGCAGATAGTGGTCCCACAGAGGGATGCTCCAATGGTCCTAGCAGCTTACCATGATAATGCAGGACACTTCGGATGGAAGAAGTTGGAGACCCTACTCCGTTATCGGTTCTACTGGGTGCACATGAGAAAGACAGTTGAGAAGTGGTGCCGAGACTGTGGTCCGTGTAACCTGAGGCGGAAAGATGATGCCAGCCAGAGGTCTCCCCTACAGCCAATTGTCACGAAGCAGCCCCTGGAGTTGGTGGCCCTGGACCACATGAAGTTAACACCAAGCCGGTCAGGCTATGTGTACGCCCTCACCATTGTGGACCATTACTCTCGTTTCCTGGTAGTAGTGCCCGTGAAGGACCAGACAGCCAGAACAGCAGCTAGAGCATTTCAGGCATACTTTTGTCGACCTCACGGTTACCCTGAAAGGGTACTGACTGATCAAGGTCCTGCATTCGAGGCAGAAGTGTTCCAAGAGTTCTGTAACATGTACGGTTGTAAGAAAATCAGAACCACACCGTACCACCCCCAAACCAATGGATTGTGCGAGAAGATGAACCATGTGGTTATTGATATGCTCAAGACTCTACCTCTGGAAGAAAGAAACCAATGGCCAGAGAAGTTACCAGATCTGGTAGACCTGTACAACCATATCCCAGTAAATTCGACCAACTGCAGCCCTGCTTACCTGATGCGAGCAAGACCTGGCAAGTTGCCTGTAGACTTTGAGATGGGGACTGTGTCACCTGAAGCGGTTCAGGAGATAGAAGATTGGGATACAGAGCGACAACAGCAGTACCGCAAGGTCCAGGAATGCGTAGAAAGGAGCCTGTCCCAAGCAAGAACGAGACAAGAGCAGCATTACAATCAAACAGCTCCAGCAACTCCCTTAGCACCTGGAGAACAGGTCCTCAAGAAAAAGCGGAGGGCGCATAAATTAGATGATCAGTGGGAGAATAAACCCTACACCATTATCCCCTCCAACTTTGACAATAGTAAGGTATGCCTCATAAGCAAAGATGAAGGCAAGACCTATCAAGCAGTTTCTCGAGACCGCCTGAAAGCGTGCCCCAAACGGTGCAGAATCCAAAAAGAAGTAGAAGAAGTACAAGAAAGTCCCCAAAGTCAATAAAAAGAGGGAGAGATGATCCAAACAATCCTTGGGAAATTCCCCAAAACTTGGACCCGAATAAACAATGCCATAGTGGTACCAGTGTTGACGTTCCCGCAGTTGGTCGAGCCAGAAACAGAAGAGGTTCTAGATCTACCTAAAGAACCGTCCGCTCCAACACGAGATGACACGCCAGCAGTGGAACAGGAGAATCAACCCCCTGTTAGTGGTGAACCTGTCATACCCTTGGCGACTCTTAGACCACATAGGCAATCATCACGCTTACCTATTAGGGTTAGGCCTACCTGTAGTGCTGAGGTAGAAGACACACCAAGTAGTCAGGGACAAACACCAGAGCTACGCAGGTCTCAACGCAGCACTCGGGGACAGCCCCCTCCAAGGTATAGAGAGTAAAAAGAAAGAGTACTTATTAGAATGTAAATAGTTATGTGCAATGTCTGTAATGTTGTGTATAAAATGTTTTTCTTTTTTGATTAAGAAAATAGACAATTGGGCCACTGGACTATGGGTGGCCAACACCTAGCTGTACATAGTTAGCACCAGTGTGCTCAGCACCCCTGGAGAAAAACCCCTCCGGCGTGCATGGAGTGGGGTCATCAATGCTCTGACGCACGCCCAGAGCCTACGTTGGGGGTTTTATCGCGGCGGGTTCCCCATGGAGCAGTGTAATGGACACCCGGCAGGGAGCCACACTGGACTCTTATAGTTGTTTAAGGTTGTAACATGTATGTCTTGTTTTGTTTTCTACAGTCCGGGAGTACTGAATTTAACTAAGGGGGAGTGTGGCGCCCCAGGACCTGGTCGCCACAACAGCATTGCCCTCCCAAAGGGTTAATGCTGAGCCTGGAGGTAATGGGGAGGTCCATTGGCCAGCAAGTTTAACACCCAACGCAGTTCTCCCTCCGGCCAGCAGGGGGAGCTCTGAACCTGGAATTCCAGGGAGCTTTCCTCAAGTCTGACCTGCGGGAGGAAGTAGTGGTCAGTCTGTAGGGAGAAGTGGAAGGAAGCAGACACAGAGTATGCTGTCCTGTAGACCTGGGGCCTAGAGCTAGAGTAGCTTGGCCCAGGGAAGCAGGAGTAGCAGAGAGGCAGCGGAGAGAGACTCGGACATCGGAGTCTGTGGCCACCAGGGCTTAAAATACTCCCTGGTAGCCGAATCCGAAGGGCAGGAGAGCTGCAAGCACCCGGCCCATAAACATCCCGAAGGCACAGCTGCAGCATCAGGGCACGGTGTGGACTCCAGCAGAGAAGCACCAGAGAGGGCCTGCGCAGCCTGCTACAGAGGGAAAGGGACGTACCATCAGTCCCAGCAGCAAAGAGGGCCATTGCTGGATTCAGAGAAGCAGGGTCCTAACATCACAAGAAAAGCACAGGAGTAGGCCTCATACTCAGCTGGCCAGAAAGATCACCCCAAGTACTTCCAGGCCAACCGGATCCCCATCACCACCTGTAACGGTCTCCCAGGACTTGACTGTTCCCAAAGTAAAAGAGGAAAAGGTAAAGAGACTGTTGTTTGTGCCTGGTTCTTTCATTGCCTGTCGGCCCTGCACCGTGTTAGCCACACAACCCCATAGACTTTCACAAGCACTAACAGTGTCCCCGGGGCTCCGCTCCACCTGTGGGGAGCAGTACTACCATTGCTGCCATAACATCACCCCGGAGGCCTCACACAGCAGCGGCGGCTTAATAGCCGCAGACCACAGGTGGCGTCACGAACACAAACTTTATTCATCAAGCCATATATTCTACTGACACCCACCAGGGCCACGGAGCCGGGCCCAGCCACCACTGACTACCACCGGACTAGTCCGGCCCGGCACCGGGTGTCCCATAGCCCTGGGGTGGGCGAGTCACCCCCAGTGTATAACATCCAACCTCTGAACCCCAGTGTATAACATCCAGCCCCTCACCACTGGTATATAACATCCGGCCCATCGCCTCAAGTGTATAACATGTGGCCACTCAACCCTAGAGTATAACATCTGTCCCCTCGCCCCAATTGTATAACATCTGTCCCCTCGCCCTCAGTGTATAACATCATGGCCTCCACCCCTAGTTTATAACATCAGACTCCTCGCTCCCAGTGTATAATATCAGACCCTTCGCCCCCAGTGTATAATATCAGGCCCTTCGCCATGTAACAGTATCTGCCTTTACGAACATGACAGAATGACTAGTGGTACAGACCTCACTGATACCAGTGCGGTCCTGTAATAGGAGCCAAGGTGTAACAAATCCCTTCCTGACATTTCTTCCCTCTTAAATCTTGCCCTATCACCTATGATTGACATTATTGAGAAGTGGAAGAAACAATGGCAACTCAGCCACAAAGTGGAGACCACGTAACTTTATTGAGTGGGGGGCCGAGTGTTGAGGAGCAGAGGGTAGAAAAGGGCAGAAAAGTCACCAACACTCTGCTGAACCCATAGTCTGGACCTCCTCTGGTACTATAATTATTAATATTTATTTAACGTCCTTCAGCTCGATCTGAAGCCATGGCAACTTGATGGATGAACAGCTCTGCAGGAAGATTGATCTTGTACAAGCCTATACAGATCGACCAGGGTCTTCTCCGCCATTATCTTGATAGTATTAAACCATTAGGTTGCTGGTGTTCCTCTTCGCCTTCTTCCTTCTATTCTTTGGACCATGGTATCCTTCACAAGTGATTTCTCTCTTCGTATGATGTGGCCCAAGCCTTGTTCCTTCTATTCTTTTGACCATGATGTCCTTCTCCATTGATTTCTCTCTTCGTATGATGTGGCCAAAGTACAAACACTGCCCCCGCCAGGAGCTTCATTGCTTGGGTTTCCATGACCATATAGTTACATGCAAGCCTTAGATAAACAAGCACAATGCCAAGTGTAGGATGGAGTGGTGTAAAGCTGGAAAGGAGTACAGAAGATGTTGACACCACCCTTGAAGTTCTTATAATGCATTCTCATGTTTCATATGTGGTTTTTATCAATTGTGTGGCGTATTCACTTAGTTAGCCAGTACACAGGGTTAACTATTGGGGTCAGCGCACAGTGGAAGGGTTTAATTAAGCAAGAAAAGTGACTTCCTTGTTATTAGGCATATAAAGAAGAGTGCTGAATGAAGACAGATCTATGGTCCTAATGTTAACAGACCTGCATGTGTCTTGTGAGTGAAAGGGTAGACCATAATTGTAAAGCACGTTCTGAAGTAAGTAAGTAAGTAGTAAGTGTGTGACGCCCCTGGACTAATCAGGTCGTCACAGGGTACTGCACGCTCTTCATCTCCCTGTGCAGGACTCAACCCCCCATGGTTGTGGGTTCCCAACTTGCAGTACTGCCACACCAGCATTTACAAATCCTAATCACACCTCGCACCACAAACCAGTGGGCTGCTAAGTTGGAATAGGGCCGCCCACCTAGGGGTCAGGCAGGGAGGTTGGAGGTGACAAGTCAGTTGAGTGGTAGCCCTCGAGCTTTGAGGAGCTCGGAGGAAGCTGAGAGTTGGAGCTCCCAGAGGAAAATGTAGATTGGGTTGCAGACGGTTGTCTGGACCCGGAGGAGTCGGAGACCTGGTCGCGGGAGATTGAGACTAGGTGCTGGCTTAGTCGAGAAGGACGGTCGGCAGCTGCAGTCTAATAGCCGGTCTGGGGCCGAAAGCACGTCGGGGTACTGGACCCTAGGACAGGGAGAAGCTTCAAGCAACCCGGCAATTAACCTACGGAGGAAAGGGCCTTTATGGACTGTTCCCACGAAGCTCAGAGATCGGGGGCACTAACGTAATGAGGAGGATAGGGTTTTCCAAGCAAAGCAGCGCACTGAAATCCCAAGCGTGAGCTCCTGAGAGCAAGCTCCTCTGCTACCAATAGTAGGGAGCGGGGTCCGGACAGCTTCAAGCTTACAGGTCACCTGAACACTTTCAAAATTCTGTGCACGGAGGCAGGTTACAGACCACCAGGCAGTGCTGCAGGGGACGGAACCCGGACGAGCTCCCCAAGAGGGCAGCAGCACCCAGAGACTTGGTTTACAACGTTGTCAGTGTCTGCTTTCCTTCTGAGTGAGTACCTGATTAACCCCTGCTACCAGCAAGCCTGCACTCCCCCTGCAATCCATCCCACCATCCAGGGTCCCGGGGCCTTTCCCTACCCGTGGAGGGTAACGTCATCTGGCTGCCCCACTCCATCACCCCGGGTACTCCCAATGGCAGCGGCGGTACTCCCTATTACCGCACACCACGGGTGGCGTCACAAACTATCTAAACTCCCCTGTAAATAACACCCCATCACGTTCCGGCGTGACCCCGACCCCCGGGTCCGGAGACCCTCGAGCCACGAGTAGGGACACCCGGATCCGAGCGGTTCGACCGCTGCTGGGGCGGGACTAGTCCGAAACAATTGTCAGATGGATTCCTTATCTCAGGCAAGTGGGGGCTACAGTTTGAAAAAACCTTTTTGATGTGGATAGGAATTGATACTTTGTTTTTATCACTGTAATATTGTGAATTTGTAATTGCTTGGATTCCGTGATTGGTAGGTAAAACTATTTTAAAGGAAGTAGTTTGACATCATGTTGTAGGTGGGACCCATTGAATTGTGCAGAGACGCGAAACAGCTGCCGTCCTAATGCACCCTGCTTCCTCCCTCAGAGTTCAATATATATGGATTTTTATGGATAGTGAGTCCTACTAGATTTTTGTTTTCTCTTTTTGATAATTGATACATTTACAACCCGTGGCACTGTAGCTTATCTACCTGGACATGGACAGCAGAGAAGAAATGATGAAAGGCTGCAACACAGGATAGTCCGGATGGTGGATAAGCAGCCCCAATCAAGTTCCAAAGAAATTCATGCTGTCCTGCAGGCTCAGGGGGGGGCACGAAACTCTATGCAGGAGGCCCAGGAGGACCCAACTGCTGACACAGAGACATAAAAAAAACCTACACTTCAGTATACCAAACTGTACGCGAGTAAGCAAAAAACCCTTCTGGGAAAGCGTCTTGGGGACAGAAGAGACCAAGGTAGAGCTTTTTGGTAAAGCACACTACTGGTTACCAAAAATGGAATGAGGCCTACAAAGAAGAGAACACAATACCTACAGTCAAATATGGTGGCGGTTCAAAGATATTTTGGGGCTGTTTTCCTACCTGGGTGGCTTGACTTTGTGCAAGGTATCATGAAATCTGAAGATTACTAAAGGATTTTGGGTGGTGATATAGTGCACAGTAAGAAAGATAGGTTTGTAACCTAGGTCATGGGTCTTCCAGCAGGACAATGACCCCAAACATACTTCAAGAAGCTCCTAGAAATGGATGGAAACAAGGTGCTGGAGAATTCTGAGGTGTCATCAATGAGTTAGGATCTAAATCCCATTGACACCTGTGGAGAGATCTTAAAATTGCTGTTGGGAGAAGGCGCCTTCAAATATAAGAGACCTGGACCATTTTACAAAAGAAGAGCCCAAAATTCCAGTTGAGAGGAGTAAGAAGCTTCATGATGATTATAAGAAGCGATTAATTGTAGTTATTTATTCCAAAGGATGTGCAACTAAATATTAACTCGAGGGTGCCAACAATTTTGTCCAGCTCATTTTTCTAGTTGTGTAAAATTATGTCCAATCTGCCTTTTTTTCTGCTTTTTTTGTGTTGTTCGAATATACAAAAAGGAAATAAACATATGTATAACAAAACATGTAATTTTCTGGTAGAAATACTTTGTTTTCTGCCACCATTTCAAGGGTGCCAACACTTTCTGACATATTACACAGTATGTATAATATATGCATATACAGAATATCAAATATATTATTATATAAAAATATTTTATTATATCTCTTCATGGGACAACACTGAAGATCTAACACTTTGATACAATGTAAAGTAGTCAGTGCACAGCTTGTATAACAGTCTATATAATCATTTACAGGAGGTAAACTGCACACAGAGCACTTTTCCTGTTCTTTAGGGGTACCTGGTGCACGTCTCTTCTCTAGACTTTGGAATGGTTGCTGCATGAGATTTATATACAGTATACAATGCCAGACAGAGCAAAGTGTTAACATTGAAGAAAGACAAAAGTTAGTGTTCCACCTCATTTTTCTTCAAGGTTATTGCGGTGTAAGGGGTACTTTGCACACTGCGACATCGCTACTGCGATATCGTCGATGTCAAATCGAAAGTGACGCACATCCGGCGCCGGTAATGACGTTGCAATGTGTAAAGCCTAGATGCGCCGATAAACAATTGCAAAAGCGTTGAAAATCGGTGATCTGTGTAGCGTCGGTCATTTTCATAATGTCGCACCAATAGGAGATACAATGTTGTTCCTGATTCCTGTGGCAGCACACATGGCTGTGTGAAGCCGCAGGAGCGAGGAACATCTCCTTACCTGCCTCCACCGGCTATGCGGAAGGAAGGAGGTGGGCGGGATGTTTACGTCACGCTCATCTCCACCCCTCCGCTTCTATTGGCCGCCTGCCGTGTGACGTCGCTGTGACGCCGCACTACCCGCACCCTTAGGAAGGAGGCGGGTCGCTGGCCAGAGCGACGTCGCAGGGCAGGTAAGTGCATGTGAAGCTGCCGTAGCGATAATGTTCGCTACGGCAGCTATCACAATGTGTGACGGGGGCGGGTACTATCGCGCTCGGCATCGCTAGCCAATGCTAGCGATGTCGCAACGTGCAAAGTACTCCCAAGGGTTGGCAAACAGAAGATGCTTGTACCCAATGATTCACAGTACTTGAAAACAAAATGCCGCCATCTGCTGGTGGGACAGAAATGACAGGAACTGAAGTGGAAACAATGTGTTTCCTCGAGGGAAAAGTTTGGAGGGAACACTGGATTAGGTGACAACTGTGGCACAGTTACAAAATATAAAAGGCCGGGTTGGCAGCGAGGAGGCGAAATTGGCCCAATGCATCGCAGGGGAGAGGACGTGTGTACAGAGGAGCAGGCTTGTGTCATCTATAGAGGAAGCCAAAGACTGAATACCGTTTCCAGAGGAACCCGAAGACCGAATACCGAGTACCATTTCCAGAGGAAGGCCAGACTTTACAGTCAAGCAACAAAGACATAACACTGATCACCATCTCAAGTGGAAGACCAGACTTCGAGGTCAAGTACCAAAGGTAGAATACCGGTGACCAGGAAATGAACATTCACTCCAATGCTATGTGCGAGTTAGCCGAGCCATTACTCCCAGCCCTGACACACGGTACTGAGAAGCCTAACTAATTACCAAAGTTAGACTGTTGACGCAATTAATTGAAATGCAACTGTGTTAAGGTTAGTATTCTGTTAAGATAGATATCGTTATATAGAACTTGAGTAGGGGGGCACTGATGCTCCCCTGACAAAAAGACTGTGATAGGGTTAACGTTAGTGAAATCTGTTTACTGGAATCTGTAATAGTTGTGTGTAATAGTTAAATCAATTGTTACCCTGCATATTGTCAATTGTGAACTGATTTTATTTGTCTTGGTCATTTGTACCACTTCTTGATTGCCTATTTCCTAATTCTCTATGCTGTAAAATAAATAATTGTTGTGAGTCACTACTGAGTCACATTTTCTTGCGTCATGGCATTTCAGACACCTGTTTACACTGGCTTCATTATTATAAAAGTATTATTGCTTGTAAATGTGTATTGATTCAATACATAAATGAATCTAAATATACATGAAAGGGTATTGAGGTGAAAGCACCACTTTATTTTATTTTCTGCGCTGGAGTGGTGCATTAAATGTAAGTCCCTGCCCTCCCCTTAGCGTTATAATCAATCTCCAGCATTTTCATACTTTTTTGGCGCTGCTTTGGTCCTGTGGCGCCATCTTGTGACTGTATCTTTTGACTTGCTGGAAGTCAGAAGTAACGTCACAATCTCCCAATGCAATTCTATGAGAGCCAAAACAAAGCTCTCACAGAGATGCATTGAATTGTCATCTGCGGCGCCCTTCATGAAACCCTGGAGCTGCTGGCAGGTCACAAATCTCCAGAGAATGACAGGAGCTGTGGCAATAGAAGATGAAGCCACTGGAAGGTGAGTATATGGGGACTTACAGGGAGTCTGTCACATGGAAATTTGCTATTAACCTACAGATCTGGGATTAATCTGCAAATTAATGGCATTCTGAACCTTCCCAGCGCCTGCACATTAAACCCCGCTGCTGGGAGGAAACAAACTTTATACCTCCTAGCAGCATTCTGGTTCAGTTATGGAGGCAGTGCCGACGCAGGTTCAGTCACTGCTCCATGTATGGAGAGCGGCGCCTGTAACCACACCCCCTGCACTCAGTGACAGGCGCTCTGCATTAGAGGAAGCTATCAGTCAGTGCAAGGATGTTGTTACAGCCGCTGCTCTCCATAAACACAGCGGTGATTGAACCGCGCTGGCACCTCCATGACTGAATCCAGAACACTGCCAGGAGGAATAAAGTTAATTTACTCCTGGCAGCGGGGTTGCATGTGCAGGTGCCAGGCAGGTTCAGAATGTTATTAACCTGCAGATCAACCCCACACATCCAAGCCCTCTTCACCTCATGCCGATTACAACTCAAAAATATCTCCCGGATCCGTGCTTTTCTTAACCAAGAATCTGCAAAAACATTAGTGCATGCCCTCATCATCTCCCGCCTCGACTACTGCAACCTCCTGCTCTCTGGCCTCCCTTCCAACACTCTTGCACCCCTCCAATCTATCCTAAACTCTGCAGCCCGCTTAATCCACCTCTCCCCTCGCTACTCCCCAGCCTCGCCACTCTGCCAATCCCTTCACTGGCTTCCCATCGCCCAACGACTCCAGTTCAAAACATTAACCATGACATACAAAGCCATGCACAACCTGTCTCCTCCCTACATCTGTGACCTAGTCTCCCAGTACCTACCTGCACGCAACCTTAGATCCTCACAAGATCTCCTTCTCTGCTCCTCTCTTATCTCCTCTTCCCACAATCGTGTACAAGATTTCTCCCGTGCATCCCCCATACTCTGGAACGCTCTACCTCAGCACATCAGACTCTCCCCTACCGTGGAAAGCTTCAAGAGGAACTTCAAGACCCACCTCTTCCAACAAGCCTACAACCTACAATAGCCCTCAGCCCAGTAGACCACTGCGCAACCAGCTCTGTCCTCACCTATTGTACCATCACCCATTCCCTGTAGACTGTGAGCCCTCGCGGGCAGGGTCCTCTCTCCTCCTATACCAGTCTGTCTTGTACTGTTAATGATTGTTGTACGTATACCCTCTTTCACTTGTAAAGCGCCATGGAATAAATGGCGCTATAATAATAAATAATAATAATAATAATAATAATATCTGCACGTTAATAGCATTTTTCCATGTGACAAGTACCCTTTAAAGCACCGCTCAAGAGGTGCAATGAAAAAAAATCCTGGAGTGTTGCTTTATGAAAGTTATCACATATACACTGGATTTGTGTCAGGGGCTGGCTCGGCTGGGGGGATAGGGGTTGTCCATGTAGCAAATGCCACCCAACCCAGTATCCCAGCAGCTGCATAGAGCCACTTGCTGTTTTAGTGGATGTGGACTGAGACCATACTTTTAAAATTGTTGGTGTGCGAGCCCAGTTGCAATACAGTTTAGTTACAGTGCCTTGCGAAAGTATTCGGCCCCCTTGAATTTGTCAGTCTTTACCCACATTTCAGGCTTCAAACATAAAGATAAAAAAAATTAAATTAATGGTGAAGAATCAACAACAAGTGGGACACAATTGTGAAGTTGAACAATTGCTTATTTTAAAATTGTTTTAAAAATCAAAAACTGAAAAGTGCGGCGTGCGATATTATTCATCCTCTTTACTTTCCGTGCAGCAAACTCACTCCAGAAGTTCATTAAGGATCTCTGAATGATCCAATGTTGTCCTAAATGACTGATGATGATAAATATAAGCCACCTGTGTGTAATTTAGTCTCCGTATAAATGGACCTGCTCTGTGATAGTCTCAGTGTTCTGTGTAAAGCGCAAAGAGCATCATGAAGACCAAGGAACACAACAGGCAGGTCCATGATACTGTTGTGGAGAAGTTTAAAGCCGGATTTGCTTACACAAAGATTTCCAAAACTTTAAACATCCCAAGAAGCATGTGCAAGCGATCATATTGAAATGGAAGGAGCATCATACCACTGCAAATCTACCAAGACCCGGCCGTCCATCCAAACTTTCATCTCAAACAAGGAGAGGACTGATCAGTGATGCAGCCAAGAGGCCCATGATCCCTCTGGATGAACTGCAGAGATCTACAGCTGAGGTGGGAGAGTCTGTGCATAGGACAACAATCAGTCGAACACTGCACAAATCTGGCCTTTATGGAAGAGTGGCAAGAAGAAAGCCATTTCTCAAAGATATCAATAAAAAGTGTAGTTTACAGTTTGCCACAAGCCACCTGGGAGACACCAAACATGTGGAAGAAGGTGCTCTGGTCAGATGAAACCAAAATCAAACTTTTTGGGAACAATGTCAAACGATATGTTTGGCGTAAAAGCAACACAGCTCATCACCCTGAACACACCATCCCCACTGTCAAACACGGTGGTGATAGCATCATAGTTTGGGCCTGTTTTTCTTCAGCAGGAACAGGGAAGATGGTTAAAATTGATGGGAAGATGGATGGAGCCAAATACAGAACCATTCTTGAAGAAAACCTGTTGGAGTCTGCAAAAGACCTGAGACTGAGACGGAGATGTGTCTTTCAACAAGACAATGATCCAAAACATAAAGCAAAATCTACAATGGAATGGTTCACAAATAAACGTATCCAGGTGTTAGAATGGCCAAGTCAAAGTCCAGACCTGAGCCCAATCGAGAATCTGTGGAAAGAGCTGAAAACTGCTGTTCACATACGCTCTCCATCCAACCTCACTCCGCTCCAGCTGTTTGCAAAGGAAGAATGGGCAAGAATTTCAGTCTCTCGATGTGCAAAACTGATAGACACATACCCCAAGCGAATTGCAGCTGTAATCGCAGCAAAAGGTGGCGATACAAAGTATTAACTAAAAGGGGCGAATAATATTACACGTCCCACTTTTCAGTTTATTAGTTTTTAAAAATGTTTAAAATAAACAATACATTTTGTTCAACTTCACAATTGTGTCCCACTTGTTGTTGATTCTTCACCATTAATTTTAATTTTTTTAACTTTATGTTTGAAGCCTGAAATGTGGGAAAAGGTTGACAAATTCAAGGGGGGCGAATACTTTCGCAAGGCACTGTACATTCCCACACAGTATGCATACTGGAGCATACATCCGGGTTCATATCACTGAGGCTGATAATCTCAGTGATTTATACCTCTCCTCTTGTATTTTACCAGTAACCACATTACATCTCCCCCACTGCCCAAAGCCAATGGTTTAGCACCCTAAACAGGGAAGCCTCAACAGGGCATATACGTTACCATGTAGTTTCCCAGGCCTATATTCTACTTGAAAGCTGAAGTCCTGAGAGCAAGAAACCACCTGGTCACCAGGTGTTCATCCCCTTCCTTTATCTCAGCCTTTATCTCAGCCACCTCAGGGGCGCATGGTCTGACACTAGCCTGAACATTCAGCCTAATAGGCAATATTTCAAGGTGCCACCACCCATTTGATGGCCAAGCACTTTTTCTTTAAGATGGCATCATCTTTTTCACAGGAGGAGAGTTTCCTACTCAGGTATAGGATCAGATGTTCCCCGCCATTTATTTCCTGACACAACACGACTCTCAACCCGACCTCTGAAGCGTCCATCTTGAGCATGAACTCCTTATTGAGGGTGGGAGCCACGAAGACCAAATTACATATGGCTAGCTTTAACTCCTGTAAAACTGTCTAAGCTTCAGCAGTATACTTCGCCATCAACAACTTTGTGTCCTTAAAAAGGTCAGTCAGGGGTGCAGCCATCATGGCGAAATTCGGGATAAATAGTCGATAGTACCCTACAAATCCCAGAAATGCCCTAACCTGCTTCTTGTATAGCAGTTGCGGTCAATTTTGGATCACCTCCACCTTGTTCACTTGCAGCTTTATTTCACCCCTACGATGATATAGCCCCATTATTAGGCCTCCTTTTTCACCATGACTCACTTTTTTGAGTTTAAGGTAATCCCGCCTTCCTCAGCACATAAATTATCCCCTGGACCTTCTTCAGATAACTTCCCCAATCCCTGCTAAAGATTACAATGTTGTCTAGGTATGCTGTGGTATACTTCTTATGGGGGTCTAGGATCTGATCCATTGCCCTCTGGAAGGTGGACGGGGTTGCATGCTACCAAAACATCATTGTGGTGTATTGGGAAAAAAACATCAGGTGTAGAGAAGGCCATCTTTTCCTTGGTGCTCTGGGACATGGAGATTTGCCAGTACCCTTTTGTCAGGTCAAGGTTGGTGATATACCTTGTCACATAGCCTTTCAATTAGCTCATCAACACGGGGCAACGTATATGTATCAAACTTGGAGACTACATTCAATTTGCAATAATCGTTAGAAAATCGCCATTCTCCATCTGGCTTTGGCACAAGGATGATGGGACTTGACCAGCCACTTTTAGATTCTTCAATTATACTGTGGCTAAGCATTCTCGTCACCTCCTTCAAAATAATATCCCTGCAACCTTCGGAGACGGCTTCAAGTTCACCCTCACATGTGCTTGTCACAATTTTGTGTTCCACAACTAGAATAAACCATGCCAATTTTGAAAAGAGTGTTTAGAAGCAACTTTCGACAATGTTGTTTTTGGGCCCATGACAGCATCTCTGCCACCGTGTAATTTTCAATGTCGCTTATTACTTTGGCTTCCACACACAGTTTCCACAACTTCCCAATCTCGCCACGGCTTAATCAGATTGACATGATACACCTGGTAGGACTTCCTCCTACCCAGTTGGTGGATCTTGTAGTTCAATTCATCTAGTTTTCTGACCATCTCATAGGGTCCCTGTCATTTGGACAGAAATATACTCGCCACAGTGGGGATCAACACCAACATGCAATTGCCAGGGCTGAACCGTCTAACCCTTGTAAAGTGATTGTATACTCTCACCTGGGCCTCTCGCACCCAGAGAAGACTCTCTTTCATGATGGGCATCACCTCTGCCATCCTTCGCTGCATCTGGGCGATATGTTCAATGAAGCTCCTGTGGGGGGGTAACCTCTGCTTCCCAGATCTCTTTTTGTTATGTCTAGGAGATGCTAGGATGTTGGCCATGCAAGAGTTCAAAGTGAGAGAACCGAGTAGTGGGCTAGAACGTCTCTGATGGAATACAGCAGATATGGAAGCAGATAGTCCCAGTCTCGGCCATCCTTCTCCATGACGTTTTTGAGCAGGAACTTTAAGGGCTTATTGAATCTCTCCATGACGCTGTCTGTCTGCAGGTGGTACACTGAAGTCTTCAGTTGGGTAATGTGCACTGCAGTGATTCATATAGTTCCTTCATGACTTGGGACATAAGGGGGGTCCCTTGGTCCATTAGCTCTCCTTCGGCACTCCAGTTCGAGAGAAGATATGGACCAATTCACGGACTATATTCTTAGTGGAGGAATTGCTCAATGGTACCACCTCTGGGTAGCATATCGCATAGTCCAGAACTACTAACATGTACTGATGCCCTCGTACAGATTTGAGCAGGTGACCCATTAAGTCCATAGCTATACATTCAAATAGGACTTCTATAATTAGTAATGGCACCAGGGGACTACGGAACTGAGAGACCGATGTGGTTAGCTAGCAGGTGGGAGAGGATCTAAAATAGTTCTCTCGGTGACATCTGGGCAAGTAGAACCTCCAAAGGTTCCACTCTTGGGTTTTGTCTACTCCCAGATGACCACCTAAGACATGAGAATGGGCCATTTCTAACACTCTACATCAATAGCACCCTGGTACCAAGAGTTGTTCGATATCACCCCTCAGCTGGGGTAACCTGATATAGTAATTCCCCATTTACGGCAAAGTATGGGAATCTGTTGTCAGCTCCCGGCTCCTGGGCAACCCCATTTATAACCAAAACATTTTCAAATGTCCCTCTAGCATCAGGTCTCTCATTTGAGCAGTTCCAAAGTTTCCCTCGGAAACTACCAACTGCAGGATATTGCCCTCATGAGTCCCTGTCTCATCCTCTTGACCAACCAACACACACATGGGAAACTCATCTGACTCCGACTGCAATGAAGTCTCGTTAAGGGCATACTGGCCTTTATCCAAGACACTGTGTACCGCCACCTTTTGCCACAGGAGTCCCAGAGTAAGGAAACGTCACACCCTATTTTTAATGGATGTAATAGATCTTTCGCTGCTTGGACATCATGAGAGTTCTTGTTGCCCCGAGAATACAGTGGACGCCCACCATTTTCCCAGGTATCAACTGGTGGAGGAGTGTGACCCATTTATCATCACAGGACATGCCTCCGGACCCTCGCCAGGTTGATAGCCCACACTGCAGGCCAGATAGATGCACTACGAGGAGCCCCGACCCATGCTGCAGTCCAGTGGCTCAGTGGTAAAGACAAATATGAACAGACAAATATGTAACCTGAGCCATGACACTGCCAATAAATTATTTCCCTATCTGGAGACTTTGGCAAACCCTCACCTGCCCCTTGGAACCTTGGACACCCCCCCACTTGTGGCTCTAGTACCTTTCTTTTGAGAGTTATGTGGGCGTCACACGGTATGATATATCGGGCGATATGTCGTCGGGGTCATGTTGATAGTGACGCACATCCGGCATCGTCTGATATATCGTAGCATGTGACAGCTACGTGCGACGGTGATCAAGCAGAAATACTCACCTTCTCGTTCATCGTTGACACGTCGCTCAGTTTCACAAAATTGTTCCTCCTTCTGCGCGCCGGTTGTTCATCATTCCCGAGGCAGCACACGTCGCTCCGTGTGACACCCCGGGAACGATGAACTGCAGCTTACCTGCATCCTGCCGGCAATGTGGAAGGAAGGAGGTGGGCGGGATGTTACGTCCCGCTCATCTCCGCCCCTCCTCTTCTATATAGTGGCCGCTGTGTGACGTCGCTGTTACGCCGAACGTCCCTCCCCCTTCAAGAAGAGGATGTTCGCCGCCCACAGCGACGTCGCCCGGGAGGTAAGTACGTGTGACGGTGGTAAACGACTTTGTGCGCCACGGGCAACTAATTGCCCGTGACGCACAAACAACGGGGGCGGGTACGATCGCTCGTGCAATCGCACGATAGATTGTCTCGTGTGAAGCCCGCATTAGCCTCCGTTTGGGTTCCCTAGTAATTGGATACAATGACAGCTGATATCCCTAAGGACTTTTCGACCACCTCCGGTGATCTCCCTGGGTAATCTGGGTCTGCACCGGATTTGGGAGGAAGTGAATAAATCTGTCCATAACAACGAGCTTGAACATCTGGGCTGAAGTGGAGGACTCTTGCTGCAACCATTTCTGGACAAGATATAGCAGATCAAACATTTGGGAGCAAGGGGGTTTGTTGCCGTAATAAGCTCAATGATGGACTTGTTGTGCCCTGATAGATAGTCACTCCCAGGCGCACCAATATCTGTTTTTAGTTTGGCTTACTTCTTTGCGTCCTGTAAGGTTAAGTAATAATATTCCTTTTGTGGCTCGCCAGTTAGATATGGAGCCAGCACGTCCACCCACTGCATTTGCTGCAGCTTCATCATCATCCGGGATCATCTTTTGCATGACTCATCTTCCTGCATTCCAGGCGTGGGACTCATCACCTGGACTTGGGGGTGGGGTGGTCACCCTGGAACCCACTGCCTCTGCTAGGAACCCCATCTGCCGCTCAAGGGCCTCCTGCTGCTGTTGCTGCTGCTGCTCCCATTGCTGCTGTTGCTGGATCTGTTGCATAAACAGCTTATTCGCTTCCTGCTGGGCTTGTTGTTGCTGCAGCTGAGGTGTTTGATCAGGTCCTCCATACTGTCTGATGTGCTTCCAAAGTTATGGCCACTTCACCAAAGACATGTAGTTTTTCCGCAGCTGTCATACATGCCCCCTGGGAATCTTTCTCACACTTCTAGCACCAATTGTAAGGATTTGCTCTCTTAGTTGTAAGTCGAGGTAGACACAGCAATGCTTTCCATTTAACCCCTTAACAACTGCGGGCCGTACTGGTAAGTCCCAAGCCATATAGTTGTAATCACCTGCGGCTGCTGCGGGCAGCCTGGGGTGATTTTTCACATGTCAGCTGATTTGAACAGCTGACATGTGTGCCTCACAGGCACGGGTGCACCCGCCCCTATTAACCCCTGAAATCGCACTTGTTCACTCACCCGGCTCCATCGGTGGCACCGTGACATGATCACCATGACATGATCACTGTGAGCTGATGATTGCCATGGCAGCACAGGGTAATGTCATGACTCCTGTAGCTCACATGACTCATTTCCTGTTTCAGCCAGCTGAGTGCTCTCTGTTACAAGACATGAGCATTTCTGGTGATCTCAGCCGAAATGAATGAGCGATCAGACTGCTGATCCTTATAGCCCCCTAGGGCATGAGTCCCCAATTCCAGTCCTCAAGGGCCGCCAACAGTGCATGTTTTGAGGATTTCCTTAGTATTGCACATGTGATAATTTAATCACCTGCACAGTTGATGATTCCAACACCCATGCAATGCTAAGGAAATCCTGAAAACATGCACTGTTGGCGGCCCTCGAGGACTGGAGTTGGGGAACCCTGCCCTAGGGGGACTAGTAAAAAAAAAAAGTTTTAAAAAATGTATAAAAAAACCTAAAAGTTCAAATCACCCCCCTTTTGCTCCATTGAAAATTAAAGGGTTAAAAAAATAACTACACACACATTCGGTATCGCCACGTACAGAAATGCCCAAACTATCAAAATATAACATAAATTAATCTGATTAGCGGCGCAGTTTCAAAAAAGTTTCAAACGCAAAATTACATTTGCGTAAAATGCAATAATAGGCGATCAAAACATAGCATCTGCACAAAAATAGTTCCAGGAAAAACGTCAGCACAAGACGCAAAAAATAAGCCATCACTGAGCCATCGATCCCAAAAAATGAGAACACTATGGGTCATAGAAAATGGTGCTAAAAGTGCACCACCCTCATATAGCAAGAATGACGGAAAAATAAAAAAGTTACGGCTCTTGAAGAAGGGTAGCAAAAAAAGAAAAACAAAACGGAAAATCGGGGGTGAAGGGGTTAAATTCTCAGTTGGTTAATTGCAACTTCATAAACTAGCCCAAACAAGCAAAACAAAAACAAAAAAATAAACTTTCTGGCATAAAAGAAATAAAACAGAATAAAACGAAAATATCTCGGAAATAGTATGTGCTACAGAAATTTGGATTATATTTCTGAAATCAGAGCCTCAAAATACATGACTAGGGTATTGTAAAGTGTCCAAGTAGAAAAACCACACAAGGCTGAGTGATGATGGAAATATACGGCCACAGCAGCCTTTATTAATTACAATTACGAACATACTCAATATAATAACCATAATAACCATAACCTTATCTCTTGAGGAGATCCTGGATGCCCTAAACCACTGGACAGCACCAGAATACCCTCCCCAGTCGCACCACACCGACTCCGGGCTGACAAGTGTCATAGTGCTGTCCCTTCTCCAAATTTTTCCTTTTCCCTGGGAACCGTCCCGGCCTGAACTTAACCATAACCAACCATGAGGTGTCAGCATACCTCCGATAAGACCCCTTACTCCATTACCGAAGGCCATCCCTGACCTCCTCACCTCAGCTGCCATGACATAAATGCAACATAACATTTCGCACCACCTTATTGTCATATTAAGTTAACATATATAAATATATTTATTTTTTAATTTTAACATTAAATAAGGGTGGGTGGGTAGGTCATTCACTGGTCCTGGATCCATGAGACAAGATGTCAAGACGTCTCTTCCTCTTCTTATAACAGGTACTCCTCCTTCCTTTCCACACCCCTTCCTCCAGGCTTCCAGACAATCCTATAACAGTCTCGCCAATCCATGTGACCCCTTGAAATCCTATGACTCCCCCTTCATTTCCTGTTGTAAACGTGCCAAACTTCTATTTCTATTAACCTTTTCCTGCTTAAACTCCCCATTAACCCCTGTATGTGTCTTGTCGTTACAAACCCCTGTCATGTCCGGTCTTCCACTACGTCTGCGCCCCATTCCAGCCCTTCTCTTGACAACAACATAGTTGAAAACAGGAAACAAAAAAAAAGTTAAAATTTGTTGACCAGTGTAATCTGTTCAAACTAAACGATTTGGGACTCCAGGACACTCAGTCAACAGCATTGGGAAGGCACCCCGATGTAAAAGGCTGGGACTAGAGGTAGCAAGCATCGCAGCAGACTACCAGCTTGATCTGAGATCCAACTATGAGCTTTTTAACTGTAGCAGCTGTGGTGTACACAACTGGAGCTGAAATGTTGGCTCTGTGGGGGAACTGTGAAAACAGACTCTGTGGCAGCACTCTTATAATTTTAATTCTGTGAGGGAACTCTGAAATCAGTCCCCAAGACACTCAGTCAACAGCATCAGGGAGGCACCCCAAAGGCAAAGGGGCTAGCAGTAGCAAGACTAGCTGGAGGACTGCCAGCTCGATTACAAATCCAACAACAAGCTTTTTAACTAGAGCCGCTGTAGTGTACACCTCTGGAGTTAAAATTTAGGCTCTGTAGAGGCCCAACCACCCCTTTCACTCACAGGCGAGGGGCGCCGCTCGAGTTCCCGGATCCGGCCTATCGCTCGAGCCACCGAGCAGCAGCCGCAGCAACGTCGGACCGGAGCGCCAGCGAAGGCGCAGCGGCGAGCACATCCTCCCCGCCCGCGACAACTAGGCGTCACGAACAGGATTGAACCCCTCTACTTACCAGTAGAAGTGCGCCTTGTGATCTCCGCCAGCGGCGTCCGGCCGAAAATTTTGAAGCGCCGCCATCTTGGCGCGAAAATCTCCCGCTCGAGCATCTTCTCCGAGCAAGGAAGGCTGTATCTGAACCTTAGTGCTAAAATATAGCAAAACAAAGGCGCGAAAGAGAAGCCCCGCTCCCAACAAACGGAAGTGCTGAAGAGTACCAAGGGGGCGCGAGAGTGTGTCTGCCTCATGTAGCCGAGGCTATAAAAGCAGGGACGCCAGGACTCTGCAAGCATTTGGTTCCTGGAACACTGCTGCGCTCGATGTCCCATCCGTCCGGCACCGCGGAAATCCCCGAGCCCATGCCAGGAACAGCGTAGTGGGTGGAAGCCCGGACCGAGCAAATGTGCTGCCGCCTTCAAACCCAGGTCAGGTTCTTGATGGAGCGCTGGGTGGCCGAGATGGAGGAAGTGCCGGCGGCCGTGCGGAAACGCGAGGTGGAGGTAGAGTTGAAGGAGCGGGTAAGCGACCCACGCCCCTGTGTCTGAGAAGGACTGGCCGCTGCGGCTGAGGGGCCCAGCCTGCGCTCGCTCACTCTCCTGCCTCCCCCGCCATCCGTGCCGGCTGTTGTTGCCCCTCCGCTCGGTCTGCTACCTCTACCACCGGTGGCGGAGTCTAACCCGTCCGCCCAAGAGGACCGGCCTGGGGACGTTGTCCGGGAGTGGCCTGTGTTCCTCCTGCTACCATGAAAGGCCCCGCGGGAAGTAGCCGTCCGAGACGAGGAGCCATCGGCCCCGGAAGTGGCCGCACCTGAAGCCATCCTGGCTCCAGCAGTTCGCCCGGCCATGGAAGAACTGGTCGCTGCTGTCCCAAAGGCTCAACTGGTGAGGCCAACAAGCCCTAAATCCCCCGCCTCGGCTGAGGCTGCGCCAGGCCGCAACTGAAAAGCCGCAGTCCAGGCCATGTCACTGCGGGACCCCCACAATAGAGAACCGGTCGTGGCCAGTGTGGGTGCGGTCCAGTGGGGCCCGACCCGGGCGCAGGGGTCTGCCAACACCCCATACTGGGACAGGGATTCGAACCCGTTGGGCCGGGAAATCGCCGAGAGGGAGCGACATAGAGCTGAAGTGGTGGCCCGCACCATCCGTGAAAAGGATAGCCTCCGCAATGCTACATTCCGGGTGCAGGGCCCGGTGTACGAAGGACAGGTCCGAAGGTTTGACCCCCATCGGGAGTATGGCTTTATTTATGAGCTGGGCCTGGAAGCGGAGGTGTTCGTGGCTCGCCGTGATGTGCATGCCCATCTGCCAACGGGCCACCCAGGCCGAGACCTGCTGCCAGGTGACCTAGTGTGCTACACTTGACACTGCGGGGAGAGGGGCTGGTTTGCCCTCGATGTAAAAGTGAGAAAGGGCCGCAGCTTTCAAGTGGAGTCCCAGTCCCCTCCCCCACCTTGCCAGCTGGATGTCGAGGTGGAGCAGGTCTATGAAGAGGTTGACCTGAAATAATGGCAGGGGTTCACCGTTGCAAACAGTTGTCCCCGTTGGGACCCTCAGCACCGTTAAAATATGTGATTGAAAGATACCAATGAACCGTGACTGTAACCTGATTGTCCATGTGATTATCCCGGCCGTTGCCGGCAACGTTGTCCCCGGAGGGACCCTTTGTGTTCTGCAACCGGCATGAGGAACTGCTCATGGACAAGGCCGAGAACTTGCAGGCCACCCACGAACTAGTGGGTTTGTAAATAAGTTGGGGTTGTTTTCCGTCAGTGCCGCCTCCGGAGAGGCAGATTGGAGGAAGGGCCTGCAGCGGAGTAGGCTGGGGTCCGGCCACCACTGGGACCGGTGGCCATCCTCCGGGGCTCAGGGGTCCCCCAAGGACGTCGGGCCCCCTAAAGTGACATCCGGGTGCGAGTCACCGTACCCGTTCCCGCTCGGGCAGCCTGGAACCTGGACTGGGGTCAAGGGGTGCTGCCCACTTCTTAGGGGCAGCATCAGTGCTAGGTTGCTTGGGTGGGAGAGCGGAAGACATCTGTCTGTCTATCTGTTATTCTGTTATTAAAAATGTTTATATGTGCAACGTTGAAGTGTCCTTACAAGAAATGCTTATGTTTGACAATTTTACATGTTAATTTATATTTTTACAGTTAAAAAGAAAAATAAAACCGGTGATGGACGGGCAGCCCGCGGACGGTCTGCATTTTACCAAGGGGGAATGTGGCGCCCTGGCCTAGCCAGGTCGTCACAGATAACACACTAACACACCCCACCCCCATTAGACAGGGACAACAGCCAAACAAAAATCCTTGTTGCCTCCCTCCAGTGTCTGATGTCCACACCAGGTGGAGCGGAGTCAAGCAGTTGGCTCCATCCACCGAGGAGTTCACAGGCCTGGAGGCGGGAAAAGTGACAGTTTAGTCCAGGAGGTGGAAGGGAGAGGAGTAAACACTTGGGTGTCTGGGTTTGTGGCCCAGGCACTGACAGCAAGGTTGGCAGACGGTGGTGGCCGTCTGCAGGAGTGGTGAAGCAACGCGGAACCGTAGGACCGGGGACAGGCGACGGCCCACCGGTACCGACCGGGGAGCGAAGTGAAGCCAGCACACACAGGCAGGGCCATCGGACCCCGACCAGGCTTGGAGCCGCCGACAATAGTCAGATCCGAATGTGACTGGAACCCCAGGGGTTTCAGAACAGCAAAAGTCCCAATTGAAGGCAACCGCCCACACCGTGAGGGTATACAGCTACCGCCTAAGGCTAGAGACCCAAGGGCCAGCGTCTGCGGGAAAACGGGCTCCTCCGGTACCCATACACCGGGGAGCGGACTACCGTTGGGGATCCATCGTAGTCAAGAAGTACACAAAGGTGCAGGGAAAGACAGCCGCCATCACCTGTCAGGGGAGAGACACAGCAGCCGGCTGCGGGACCCATCCATCCAGCCGTTTGGTTTACCAAGGACTTTGTACCTTTCTTGCTGAGTGAGTACACCTGTGCCATCCTGCACCTCACCAACCCAGCATCCTTCCACCATCACCTCACCGGGCCCCGGGATCACCAAGCCCTACCCACGGAGGGGGGAAAAACAACAACCCAGCTGCTCCCTACCATCGCTCCCGGGATCCCTGTCACCAGCAGCGGTGGTGCCCATCTTCTCCACAACCCGTGGGTGGCGTCACGGACTAAATCCCTTAACCCAACCACCCCTTTCACTCACGGGCGAGGGGCGCTGCTCAAGTTCCCGGATCTGGCCTACCGCTCGAGCCACCGAGCAGCAGCCGCAGCAGCGCCGGACCGGAGCGCCAGCGAAGGCGCAGCGGCGAGCACGTCCTCCCTGCCCGCGACACAGGAATGACCGTTAACGATCAAAATTACTTACCAAATCATTGATCATTGACCGTTCGTTCCTTTCCCGATTATCGTTGCTGTTGCAGGACGCAGGTTGTTCGTCATTCCTGCGGCAGCACACATCGCTACGTGTGACACCGCAGGAATGAGTAACATCACCGTACCTGCAGCCGCCCGCAATGAGGAAGGAAGGAGGTGAGCGGGATGTTCGGCCCGCTCATCTCCGCCCCTCCGCTTCTATTGGTCAGTCGCTTAGTGACACCGCTGTAACGCCAAACGAACCGACCCTTAGAAAGGAGGCAGTTCGCCGGCCACAGCGACGTCGCTAGGCAGGTATGTGTGTTGGGTCCTAGCAATGTTGTGCGCCACGGGCAGCGATTTGCCTGTAACGCACAACCGACGGGGGCGGGTGCTTTCACCAGCGACATCACTAGCGATGTCGCTGTGTGTAAAGCCCACTTAACAGTCTTGCATGTGTGGGTCAACTCTGAAAACAGTCTATATTAGGGGCCTTTTTTAAATTGTTGCTCTGTGGGGGAACTCTTCTAAAGGCCCTGTCACACACAGAGATAAATCTTTGGCAGATCTGTGGTTGCAGTGAAATCATGGACATATTGCTCCATTTGTACACAGCCACAAACCTGGCACTGATTGTCCACAATTTCACTGCAACCACAGATCTGCCGCAGATTTTTCTCTGTGTGTGACAGGGCCTTAAGTCTCACGGCAGACTACCAGCTCAATCCCAAATCCAACTATGAGCTTTTTAACAGCAGCAGCCTGCAGTGTACACTACTACTGGAGCTGAAATGTTTGCTCTGTGTAAAGGGGGCTTTACACGCTACAACATATCTAACATATCAAGGGGCTAAATTCGTCCTTCAATGATGAATCCTCAATTAAGTGAACAGAAGCTTTGCAATGACCATAGGTATCTGCCTATGCAACAGTGCTGGGATGACACCTGTTTCTTCTGTCCACCCAAAGGGTGTAGTTATTTCTCCAATGTGGAATTCTCAATCATTGTTGGTATTGTTGTATGGTAAATCTGGGCATCTGCCTGTATGGCAGTCGGTAGACGTTCACTACGTGAGCAATATGTTAGATATAATTCTTCCACATAAATGATCCTAAATGTTGGACAGCCCCTGAGGAACCTCCGTTTGATTGAAAGTCCTGGAGGGGAAACGCGTTGGGCAGAGAACCGTCTAGGGCGGTGAAGGACGTGCTATTACGCTAGTTTATCTATGATTATAAATTGCGGCATAACAAATACGACTGAATCCCATAGATACCATAGGCTGACAGGATTCACACCCCAGATATGAGATAAAGTGAAGGGGGAATTGGCCAGATTGATAGAATTGTGATCATATGGGGATATGGCATGAGTGAGAATCACTGTACTTTGATAAGGCCCTTCATGAAGGTTAGCGGCACGTAACAGTGTTGAGTAAAGGGCCAGTGAGGATCAGTCAACGCTGAGTGGGGGCACCACGACGTCACGCACTAGGGTGCCGACCCCCACTGACAGGAAGGGGAAGGATAGGGAAGATGCTCAAGGACCCTCCTCTAACTATAAAAAATGCACTAACCAATTGAATTTTAACTTGCACTTTATTGTTATATTTGTCTGAATAAAATGTATACTTTTATATAAACAAGGGGTTGAAGAGCCAAATAACCATGAACCTTTCCAGCCTCCTAATATCAGCCCGCAGCTGTCTGCTTTATCTTTGCTTGTTTTCCAAAATATGGGGGGACCCCATGTTGTTTTTTTTAAATGATTTATTTATTAGGATAAGGCACACTCTAAATACCCTTTAGTACCACATGAAAGGAACTGAAGGGTGCAAGGGTATAATATGTAGGAGGGGTGGGACATTAAATAGCTGCAGGATATACATTTCTTTATCTATTTTATCTAATTTATTAGATCTATCTAGCTCTATTGTTATACATATTTTTTGTATATGTGTTGTTGTGTATTGGGATGTGGCTGGTAATAGTGATTGTTATGAGATGGTGAAGTTTATAATATGATGATTTTATACCACTATGATATATAATAATAAACGTGTTGGGCAAGTTACTGTTTGTTATACTGCCTGTGTTTCATCAAAGTTTAATGATTCAAAAACGCATGTAACAAAAAATGCACACAAAAATGCAAGGAAAAAAACACAAGTAAACTTAGGTGCGGAATTGGTGCAGAGATTCTGCAGCATCGAAAACTCAACAAACAGTGATCGTGGGAATGTACCATGAGACTTTGTCCAGAACCACAGTACAAATTACTGAACAAACATCTCTTTACTGTACTTTTTTCCATTTCTGGAGAGCGAATAATGTACATTGAAGAAAAGCCTTGTCTGTGTAGTAGCTGCCACTAGAGGGCGCCAAGGACCAGCATTCATACCACAGACATCATTCTGGAGCTGTGTATTATGTCCAGATGAAATGGGGAAAAATTTCACAAATCCACCTGTGAATTTCTCATTTGCAGTGAAATTCATCATAGATTTCACCTGTCTACAATGAGGCCTGAAAATCAGATATGACATGGATTTAAATGAGTTTGCAGGGAGTTTTGCAAACAAAAAAAATTGCCATAAATACTTATTCCACGTACACAGTAGAATAAAAGGGAATCCCATAACATCATGTGTAGTTTTACTTTCGTAGTCCCTTAATGCGGATTGTATTGATTATATCCGTATAACTTTAAGTAAATCAGATGATTGCTTGTTTACTTCTTAGGTTTATGGTCATAGACAGTGGCGTAACTAGAGTTGGATGGGCCCCGGTGCAAAGTTTAGACCTGGGCCCCCCCCTCCACATACACAGACACTTGGGGTAAGGCATACCTCCCAACTTTTAAAGAAGGAAAAGAAGGACAAAGTTTGCGGCGCGCTAAGCGCGCCGCGGCAAATTTTTAGGCCACGCCCCCTAACCACACCCATTTCACAGTCACGCCCATATCCACTCCCCATCCACACCCATTCAGCATGGACACGCAGGCAGCCGGCGGGCCTCCAGCATGGACACGCAGGCAGCCGGCGGGCCTCCAGCATGGACACGCAGGCAGCCGGCGGGCCTCCAGCATGGACACGCAGGCAGCCGGCGGGCCTCCAGCATGGACACGCAGGCAGCCGGCGGGCCTCCAGCATGGACACGCAGGCAGCCGGCGGGCCTCCAGCATGGACACGCAGGGAGCCACAGTGAGGCGGCCGGTCGCCCACACAGTGAGGTGGCCGGTCGCCTTCACAGACAGGCGGCAGGGGGGCGCCCGCACAGACAGGCGGCAGGGGGGCGCCCGCACAGACAGGCGGCAGGGGGGCGCCCGCACAGACAGGCGGCCGGGGGGCGCCCGCACAGACAGGCGGCCGGGGGGCGCCCGCACAGACAGGCGGCCGGGGGGCGCCCGCACAGAAAGGCGGCCGGCCGACCGCACAGACAGGCGGCCGGCCGACCGCACAGAGAGGCTCCGGCCGGGGGTGAGGGGGGGGGGAGGGAGGGAAATCAGCGCTGGGGAGATTTTACTGTACCAGCAGCAGCACAGGCAGCGCTCCTCTCTGTTATGCCACGTCTACTGGGATGGTAGGAGGGAAAAGCAGGGATGCGGAGAGAGAGTGGGTGGGCGGAGCCCGGGAGCCGGCCGTCCCGATCGTGGCAACGGGACAAACAACGTAAAGCGTGAAAGTCCCGCTGTATCCGGGACAGTTGGGAGGTATGGGGTAAGGGATAATGACACTGACACTCGGGGTACAGGATAATGACGCTGACACTTGGCTCTCACCCACAGCACCCTGAAATCCCTCTATCAGCACCCAGCTTTCCTATGTTCTGATATTTATCTTGTCCTCAGCACCCAGCTTTCCCATATCAGAGCATGAGAAAGCTGGGTGCTGAGAGATGTATATCAGAACATGGGAAAGCTGGGTGCTGAGAGATGTATAGCAGAGCATGGGAAAGCTGGGTGCTGAGAGATGTACAGCAGAGCATGGGAAAGCTGGGTGCTGAGAGATGTATATCAGAACATGGGAAAGCTGGGTGCTGAGAGATGTATAGCAGAGCATGGGAAAGCTGGGTGCTGAGAGATGTATATCAGAACATGGGAAAGCTGGGTGCTGAGAGATGTATAGCAGAACATGGGAAAGCTGGGTGCTGAGAGATGTATATCAGAACATGGGAAAGCTGGGTGCTGAGAGATGTATAGCAGAGCATGGGAAAGAGCCTTTTTCCCTCAGCACAAAACATTTCCATCCCATACTTGTATCTTTGTCCCCCCTGTATAAAGTTCTCAAAATACTATAACAGCCCCCACATAGCCTTCCAAATAATTGTATAAAGGGTCTCACATAACCCTTCATATATTAGAATGCAGATACATAGCCCTCCATATATTATAATGCACCCCCATAATCCTCCATGTATAAAGTAGCCCTTCAATTATAATGCATTTCCCATAGATCTCCATGTATTAAAATTCACCCCATAGTTCTCCATATATTATACTGCACCACATAGTCCTCCATGTTTTATAATGCACTTCCATAGTCCATGTATAAGGTAGCCTCCATAGTCCTCCATATATTATAATGCAGCCCCCATAGTCCTATATGTATTATAACACAACCCCATAAAACTTCAGATGGTATTATGCAGCCCCATACTCCTCCATGTATAATTCACCCCTATATTCCATGTATAAGGTGTCCCTTCATTTTGTATTATACAGCCCCCCCCCGACCTCCATTTTAATGCAGCCCTATAGACCTCCAGTATAATGCAGCCTCATAGACCTCTATGTATATTACACCTCTATATTCAATGTATAAGGTGTCCTTCATGTTTATTATGCAGCCTCACCAGGCCTCCATATATAATAATGCAGCCAACCTCTCCAGGCCTCCATGTATAATATAGCAGCCAGCCTCCCAGGCCTCCATGTATAATATAGCAGCCAGCCTCCCCAGGCCTCCATGTATAATAATGCAGCCAGCCTCCCCAGGCCTCCATGTATAATAATGCAGCCAGCCTCCCCAGGCCTCCATGTATAATAATGCAGCCAGCCTCCCCAGGCCTCCATGTATAATAATGCAGCCAGCCTCCCCAGGCCTCCATGTATAATAATGCAGCCAGCCTCCCCAGACCTCCATGTATAATAATGCAGCCAGCCTCCCCAGGCCTCCATGTATAATAATGCAGCCAGCCTCCCCAGGCCTCCATGTATAATAATGCTGCCAGCCTCCCCAGGCCTCCATGTACAGTATAATGGAGTCTCCCCAGGCCTCCATGTACAGTATAATGCAGCCTCCCCAGGCCTCCATGCACAGTATCATGCAGCCTCCCCACCCCAGGCCTCCTTGTACAGTATCAGGCAGCCTCCCCACCCCAGGCCTCCATGTACAGTATCATGCAGCCTCCCCACCCCAGGCCTCCATGTACAGTATCATGCAGCCTCCCCACCCCAGGCCTCCTTGTACAGTATCAGGCAGCCTCCCCACCCCAGGCCTCCTTGTACAGTATCAGGCAGCCTCCCCACCCCAGGCCTCCATGTACAGATGCAGCCTCCCCACCCCAGGCCTCCATGCACAGTATAATGCAGCCTCCCCACTCCAGGCCTCTGACCACCGTGTACTCATATATATATAAAAAAAAAAACCAAGTACTCACCGCTCTCCTCCTTCCACTGCTGCTCTGTCCTGACGTCTCCTTGTTCCACTGATGCTGTACTCCCGAGTCCCTGCTCTCCTCCTTCCACTGCTGCTCGTCCTCCCGGTGCTGCGGTCGGCGGCGTCCTCCCTCCCTGCGCTCTGTGAACTCAGCACAGCAGTCGCACAGGAGTGACGTCACCGCACAGGCACAGGGGCAGAATGATGATGCAGAGCGGCGCCGGCCGCTCTTTGCTTCATTATTACTGTGCGCGGTGACGGGGGAGGGGGGCCCCGGTGCCGCCGCTGACATCGGGCAGGAGGGCCCGGTGTCGGGGGCGGCAGCGGGTCATATAGTGGGCGCGTGCACTGTGATAGATCAGCGCAACTTCTCTCTCACTGAGAGGAGCTGGCTGCTGATCTGCCGGGTCCCCGCGGGCCCCAAACCGCCCGGGCCCGGTCGCGATCGCGACCGCTGCGACCGCGGTACATGGAGAACTATGGGAAATGCATTATAATTGAAGGGCTACTTTATACATGGAGGATTATGGGGGTGCATTATAATATATGGAGGGCTATGTATCTGCATTCTAATATATGAAGGGTTATGTGAGACCCTTTATACAATTATTTGGAAGGCTATGTGGGGGCTGTTATAGTATTTTGAGAACTTTATACAGGGGGGACAAAGATACAAGTATGGGATGGAAATGTTTTGTGCTGAGGGAAAAAGGCTCTTTCCCATGCTCTGCTATACATCTCTCAGCACCCAGCTTTCCCATGTTCTGATATACATCTCTCAGCACCCAGCTTTCCCATGTTCTGCTATACATCTCTCAGCACCCAGCTTTCCCATGTTCTGATATACATCTCTCAGCACCCAGCTTTCCCATGCTCTGCTATACATCTCTCAGCACCCAGCTTTCCCATGTTCTGATATACATCTCTCAGCACCCAGCTTTCCCATGCTCTGCTGTACATCTCTCAGCACCCAGCTTTCCCATGCTCTGCTATACATCTCTCAGCACCCAGCTTTCCCATGCTCTGCTGTACATCTCTCAGTACCCAGCTTTCCCATGCTCTGCTATACATCTCTCAGCACCCAGCTTTCCCATGTTCTGATATACATCTCTCAGCACCCAGCTTTCCCATGTTCTGATATACATCTCTCAGCACCCAGCTTTCTCATGCTCTGATATGGGAAAGCTGGGTGCTGAGGACAAGATAAATATCAGAACATAGGAAAGCTGGGTGCTGATAGAGGGATTTCAGGGTGCTGTGGGTGAGAGCCAAGTGTCAGCGTCATTATCCTGTACCCCGAGTGTCAGTGTCATTATCCCTTACCCCATACCTCCCAACCGTCCCGGATACAGCGGAACTTTCACGCTTTACGTTGTTTGTCCCGTTGCCACGATCGGGACGGCCGGCTCCCGGGCTCCGCCCACCCACTCTCTCTCCGCATCCCTGCTTTTCCCTCCTACCATCCCAGTAGACGTGGCATAACAGAGAGGAGCGCTGCCTGTGCTGCTGCTGGTACAGTAAAATCTCCCCAGCGCTGATTTCCCTCCCTCCCCCCCCCCTCACCCCCGGCCGGAGCCTCTCTGTGCGGTCGGCCGGCCGCCTGTCTGTGCGGTCGGCCGGCCGCCTGTCTGTGCGGGCGCCCCCCTGCCGCCTGTCTGTGAAGGTGACCGGCCACCTCACTGTGTGGGCGACCGGCCGCCTCACTGTGGCTCCCTGCGTGTCCATGCTGGAGGCCCGCCGGCTGCCTGCGTGTCCATGCTGGAGGCCCGCCGGCTGCCTGCGTGTCCATGCTGGAGGCCCGCCGGCTGCCTGCGTGTCCATGCTGGAGGCCCACCGGCTGCCTGCGTGTCCATGCTGGAGGCCCGCCGGCTGCCTGCGTGTCCATGCTGAATGGGTGTGGATGGGGAGTGGATATGGGCGTGACTGTGAAATGGGTGTGGTTAGGGGGCGTGGCCTAAAAATTTCTGTGTATGTGGAGGGGGGGCCCAGGTCTAAACTTTGCACCGGGGCCCATCCAACTCTAGTTACGCCACTGAGTGGAACCTTGGTTAACGAGAACAATCCGTTCTGGGACTGTGCTTGGTAACCAAGTTACTCGTTCAGCAAAGCAAGATTTCCCATAGGAAATCATTGCAATGCAGACAATTCGTTCCACAGCTTGTTAAATGTCCCTTCCTGGTAACCTATTGTGCCATTCCACACACGTACTAACACGCACAAACACGCACAAACACATTATGCACATAATGCCTTGCATTCCATCGCCGGTACAGGATGTGTATCGGGTAACCATCGCGACGAGGGAGGAACTTCCGCTGCCAGAGCGCTGACATCAAAGGCAGGAGCCGCTTGCCTCTGATTGGTCAGCGCGCTGCCTTTGAATAGCGGCTGACAGCAGAAGTTCCGGCATCGGTCGCGATGGTTACCAATACACATCCTGTAGTGGCGAACTACAAGAATCTGGAGGCCGGCGATGGAACGGAAGGTAAGGTGAGCATAATATGTGTGTGTCTGTGTGTGTGTGAAGCCCCACAGGTGTTGTGTCGGTGCATTACCTTCAGGGACTCCACTCAGCTGGATCTCCGTCACTGGTAGGAAATCTTCTGTTTTTGATCGTGACGCCACTCTCAGTATTGCGGCCAGTAGGGACCGCCACTGCAGGTTGAGGGTCGCCTGGGGCTGATGGTGTGTGCAGTTAGATGTAGGAGCCTCCTGAGAGTGAGGCAAGCCCCAGGGCCCTGTGTAGGTTTGTAGTACCACAAGTCGCAGAATGACCACACAGGCAGGATGTCTTTCAGGGTTTTTACTCACATTAGATGGCAGGGTGAGTAACCCGGGCGTAGCTGAGATGAACCAGGTAGGAACCAGGTATCCTTCAGGCTGACTTTATGAGGGTGACTACTGACTCGCCTTCCTTAGCCCTTGGTGGTTTGGGGTGACCCCGACTTTGAGTCCCTATGGGGGTCACCCAGGGAAGATGCTCCAAGCCTCTCTCCCCTTCTTGTTTGCCGTGTGCTTGTTCCCCGGACCAGGCCACTCCAGCCTCTTGCCTCCTATGACCTATGGGCCCTCACTGCGGTTACGTGGCTGCGGCTTTTGTAGTGTTGTGGTGTGGGCTTTAAGAGCCCCACACCGGCAGGTTTAGCAGAAGAAAGTTGAATCTATCTCCGCTTCGGGATCTGCCGCCCGGTTGGGCCTGGTGCTCTCTAGCAGTCTCCTTACTTCCCACTCCGTGCACTCTCTAGCTGAAGCTGGCTTTCAGGCAGCACTCCTAGTTGACCGTTCTCCCCCGTCTGTAGCCACTGCGCGGGCGCTGTTAGACAGCAACAGCCCCACAGGTCTGCTCCTCACTGAGCCCTATGGAGTTCTGCTCTAACTGACTCACTGCCCCTCCTCTCCTGTTCTTGCCTACGCCACCTAGCAACCAGACTCTCCACCACACCCCTTGAGAGGAGATGGAGGCTCTACCCCCTCCACTATTCCAGTGAAGGTGAAGGCTTGCCCCCTCCTGGGATCCCCAGGGGTCCTCTCATGGGTACATGTGTGAGACCTGATCACTATGCGCCTGTGTTCCACACCCCGGTCAGCCTTCTGGATTACCTGTGTTGTACTGTTCCCAGCATGGGTGCAGTACTCAGTGGTGCCTGACCAGGTCAGGGGCGCCACATTCCCCCTTAGTTATCACCAGCACGTCCTCGGGCTGCAAGACAACATTTTAAAATGCATAAAACATTAAAACATGTAAAAACATTTTTAAAACCACCAGGTGTCAGACATCACCACCCTCCACCCACAAGTCCGTTAACCCACCCAAAACCCTCTCAGGAGGCAGGTCACCGGTCCTGTTGGTAACCAGGTCTGGGCCATCCGTTTCCCCAGACCTTTCCTCCAATCTTCCTCTCCCGTTGGCCGCGGCTTCAGCCACTTCTGGCAGGATGTAGAGGCGGCTTTCATGGGCTGGTGGTTTCAGGGTATACCTGGCCTGGTGGATCCGCGCCGTCAGCCTCTTCTGGCAGGATGCAGAGGCGGCCTCCACAGTTGGTGCTGACCAGGTACCCTCTTTGTGGTGGTGAGCCAAGGCCCCATAAACAGGCGTGCTCTCTGGTCGCAGGTGAGCCAAGGCCCTTTTCTACGGACGGGCCCCCCTGGTTGCAGACGAGCCAAGCCCCTAAACAGGCTGGCCCTGGTGGTGGTGCCACTGGTGTAACTATTTACACTGCGAGAGTTTGTGGCTATAGCCAGTTCATAGCCTTAAGGTTTATGGTTTTCTCACAATAGTTTTTGTGGGCGCATTTCTTAAACGTTGCAAACAAAACTTGTCAAAACTGGTCAAAACAGTAACTTCTTACTTTCCTTTACTTTACTCCTCTTTTTCACTAGGGCGTGGGCATGTAGGGCACCGGCACCTGTGACTTTCTTGCTCTCCGTCGTCGTCCGTGGTTGTTTCATCTGTAGGATCTTTGTCTGTGGTTGTTTCATCTGTAGGTTCTTTATCTTTCCTTTCTTGGTCTTCGTCTGTTTCTACATCTGGGTCTTTATCTCTGTCTTTTCTTTCTTGTCTTTCTTGTCTTTCTTGTCTGGGACATGGTGCTACGTCTAAGGCATAGTAGCCCCTTTCTCCTTGATGCAAGGTGAACTGTACTAAGTCCCCAATTTTCAAATTTCTGCCTGAATGTCCTCTGGGCAGGTGGGCTTGAACATCTCTCCGATTTACAAATATGCCCTCTTTTATTCCTTTTACTACAATAAAGCCGTATCCGCTTTTCAAGTTGAAGTCCTCTACTATTCCTCTGTAAAGGGGTCCTCTAGCCTGGGCTTGGGACCTTCTTAGGCACCTTTTCTCCTCCAGGTCTCTGGCTGTGACCTCCCTCTGCTCTGGAGACTGTGGTGTTGGAGGATACTTTGTTCTGCTGCGCCGTGTCTTGCGGGCTGGGTTCATGCTTGCAGGCTCCCAGGTGAGGTCTTTGGGCTGATCTTCGTCTGCAGACGGTGTCAAATCTTCCTCATCCCAGCGTGAATAGGGCAGCATCTCCGGCTCTGAGTATAGATCCACTGCTGGTGGCTCCGGAGTCAGCTCCTCAGCTTCCTGGCCTCCTCTCCCCCTTAGTTCTTCGCTGCACTCTGGTTGTGGCAGTGCTGGGGATGGGCTCTCTTCAGCTGGTCTGGGCGGTGGACTCTCTGGCGCAGCTGCAGGGGTTGCCTGAATCTCCTTGGGGGTATGCGGAGGGAGCAGGTACCGATCCACCATCTCTTGCGGGAACTGGGCCTCCAGATCAGCCTTCAGCTTCCAGTATGCGGGGTCCTCTCCTATCAGGGTCTTCCTGGCAGGGACCTCTTTGAGCTGGGGAGCGGTGTCTGCTCTGGCCTTGCAGGCCGGGGAAAATAGTGAGGTAGTCTTCTCTTCTTGGCGGGCCGCGCCCTGTATGGCGGCGGCCTGGTCTTGGCGGGCCGCGCCCTGTATGGCGGCGGCCTGGTCTTGGCGGGCCGCGCCCTGTATGGCGGCGGCCTGGTCTTGGCGGGCCGCGCCCTGTATGGCGGCGGCCTGGTCTTGGCGGGCCGCGCCTGGCATGGCGGCGGCCTGGATCAGTGTCGCTGTTGCAGGGGGCTCTGTGCAGGCTGGGCTGGACGTCGCTGCAGCGATCGGAGCTTGGCGGGCCGCACCTGGCGGGGCTGCGGCCTGGTTCAGCATCTCACTTGCGGCGCGGACGAGCGTCGCTGCTGCGGTGGGGTCTTGGCGGACCGGGTTCAGCAGGGTGGCAGCCTGGGTCAGCGTCACACCTGCAGCACGGATGAGCACTGCCGTGGTGGTCGGAGCCCTGCGGGACAGGCGGGGCATCGCTGCGGCGGCCTGGATTTGGCGGGCCGCTTCTAGCGTGGCTGCGGCCTGGTCCAGCGTCGCCGCGCCGGGCGCCTCTTCTGGGACCGCGGGCGTGGCAGCAGGGGCCGGGGCACTTGCGCTGGCCGGGGCATCACTCGACTCACCCATCTGTGGCAGCATCGGGGTCTGCGTCGTCGCCGCTCGGTCTGGCAGGCGTCGCGCGGCTCCCTCCTCGTAGGTCCGCACCGCCGCAGCCATCTCCAGGAGCTCCGTGCGTTCTTCCCTGAGCTGTCGCACAATCCTAGCCTCCAGCTGGTCACAGAAAATAGCAAGCTCCCGGCACCACCAGGCAGCGGAGCCTGGCTCTGGATCTCTGCTCTCAGACGCCATCTTCATTAGCAAGCTGCTGGCTTCTCTTCTGCTCCGCCGTTTCTGGACGCTTCCGCTCTCATAGCTGGCAAGGTCAGAACTCTGCAGAGGATCTCTGGGTAGCCACACCTCTTCGTGGGCGGTAACTTCTTCCAGCGCGGGCTGCTGTTGTTTTTCAGCGCGCTTTTCATGGTGGCAATATGGCGGCGCTTCCAATTTTTCAAGCGGACCGCCTAGGCACATGGTCACCTGTCTGGACAGGTCTAGTCCTTATCCTGTTCGTGACGCCAGATGTGAAGCCCCGCCGGTGCTGTGTCGGTGCATTACCTTCAGGGACTCCACGTAGCTGGATCTCCGTCACTGGTAGGAAATCTTCTGTTTTTGATCGTGACGCCACTCTCAGTATTGCGGCCAGTAGGGACCGCCACTGCAGGTTGAGGGTCGCCTGGGGCTGATGGTGTGTGCAGTTAGATGTAGGAGCCTCCTGAGAGTGAGGCAAGCCCCAGGGCCCTGTGTAGGTTTGTAGTACCACAAGTCGCAGAATGACCACACAGGCAGGATGTCTTTCAGGGTTTTTACTCACATTAGATGGCAGGGTGAGTAACCCGGGCGTAGCTGAGATGAACCAGGTAGGAACCAGGTATCCTTCAGGCTGACTTTATGAGGGTGACTACTGACTCGCCTTCCTTAGCCCTTGGTGGTTTGGGGTGACCCCGACTTTGAGTCCCTATGGGGGTCACCCAGGGAAGATGCTCCAAGCCTCTCTCCCCTTCTTGTTTGCCGTGTGCTTGTTCCCCGGACCAGGCCACTTCAGCCTCTTGCCTCCTATGACCTATGGGCCCTCACTGCGGTTACGTGGCTGCGGCTTTTGTAGTGTTGTGGTGTGGGCTTTAAGAGCCCCACACCGGCAGGTTTAGCAGAAGAAAGTTGAATCTATCTCCGCTTCGGGATCTGCCGCCCGGTTGGGCCTGGTGCTCTCTAGCAGTCTCCTTACTTCCCACTCCGTGCACTCTCTAGCTGAAGCTGGCTTTCAGGCAGCACTCCTAGTTGACCGTTCTCCCCCGTCTGTAGCCACTGCGCGGGCGCTGTTAGACAGCAACAGCCCCACAGGTCTGCTCCTCACTGAGCCCTATGGAGTTCTGCTCTAACTGACTCACTGCCCCTCCTCTCCTGTTCTTGCCTACGCCACCTAGCAACCAGACTCTCCACCACACCCCTTGAGAGGAGATGGAGGCTCTACCCCCTCCACTATTCCAGTGAAGGTGAAGGCTTGCCCCCTCCTGGGATCCCCAGGGGTCCTCTCATGGGTACATGTGTGAGACCTGATCACTATGCGCCTGTGTTCCACACCCCGGTCAGCCTTCTGGATTACCTGTGTTGTACTGTTCCCAGCATGGGTGCAGTACTCAGTGGTGCCTGACCAGGTCAGGGGCGCCACATGTGTTTTTCCGTGCTTGTGTGTGTTTGTGTGGACTGCAAGAGCAGGTTAGAGCGTGGTGGATGTACGGAACCGGAAGTGTGTGCGGTGAGTATTTTGCTCATACGGCAAAGCTTGCTCATAAACTGAGTTACAAATTTACAGCAAGGTTTGCTCGTTAAGTGAAATACTCGCTAACTCTTTAAGCGAGGTGCCACTGTACTTATTTCACCCGCTGTATACCGGTATATGTTTTTTTATATACTAGCAAAAAGGATATCCTTTACCCTCTTTCTCCCTCTGGGATCTAAGCCATTTATCAGCACCAAAACTAATTTCACACATCCGTAAAACACAGGCTGAGCTCTGATTGGAAGGCATGTCCAAGTCTCCTAGCCTGAGCTCACTGACTATAAGTTACTTAGCTCAGGTCAGCAGACCCCGTGGGTGGGTCAGGTATTCAGATCTTGAAAACAGTCTGTTTCATTGATGTGGAAAATCGGCCTAAGGCCCTGTGCTCACGCTGCGTTTTTTTGCCTCGTTTTCCGGGTGCTGTTTTGGTCTCAAAACTGCATGAATTTCCTTCCCCAGCTAAGTCTATGAGATTTCATTTTCGCTGTAGCAGTTTTTCTTTTACTGCATCTTTCTGGTGACCACAAAGATGTAGCATGTCAATTCTTTCTGCGTTTTTTCCAATCTTTTTGAACCCTTCCAGTCAATAGATTTGACTTAAAAAACGAACTGGGCAAAAATCGAGGTAGAAACTCATCAAAAATGCATCAAAATGCATGCATTTTTTGGATGCATTTTTGCCACAAACGCTGCATCTTTATGGTCACCACAAAGATGCAGCGTGCGCACATAGCCTAAGGCTACAGTCACACAATCGTATGACACTGCCTTTTTTTTCTCAGGTATCATCCCAGTTGCAATAAGGCTATGTGCGCACGTTGCGTAATTACATGCAGTTACGCTGCGCTTTGTAGCGCAGCGTAACTGCATGCGTCCTGCATCCCCTGCATAATCTATGGAGATTATGCAGGAGCCGTGCGCATGTGGCGTCTTAGAGCGCAGCGCTTCGGCTGCTGCCCGAAGCGCACGTTCTAAGAAGTGACATGTCACTTCTTCCGTGCGCTTTGCCGGCAGCCCCTGCTCTGTCTATGGGAGGAGCTGCAGGCAGAGCGCATGGAATCAGCTTTTTTTTTTTTTCACTACGGACATTTTCTGCAGCGATTGGAAGCGCACGTGTGCTCTTCAGATCGCTGCAGAAATTTCTGCAGTGACTGTACGCAACGTGCGCACATATCCTAAAAGTGATCACTCAGCATTGCTTCTGTGAGACAAGGAAACAAATCTAAAGCATTCCCGTTTGCATCCGTATTTCACAGATCCCCAAAAACTTGTATGGTTGAATCTGATCCACATACAGTGGGTACGGAAAGTATTCTGACCCCTTTAAATTTTTCACTCTTTGTTTCATTGCAGCCATTTGGTAAATTTAAAAAGTTCATTTTTTTCCTCATTAATGTACACTTTGCACCCGATCTTGACAGAAAGAAAAACAGAAATGTACAGTCATGGCCAAAAGTTTTGAGAATGACACCAAAATTATATTTTCACATGATCTGTTGCCTTCTGGTTTTTAATTGTGTTTGTCTGATGTTTACATCACATACAGAAATATAATTGCAATCATATTATGAGTACCAAAAGGTTATATTGACAGTTAGAATGAGTTAATGCAGCAAGTCAATATTTGCAGTGTTGACCCTTCTTCTTCAGGACCTCTGCAATTCTCCCTGGCTTGCTCTCAATCAACTTCTGGACCAAATCCTGACTGATAGCTGTCCATTATTGCATAAGCAATGCTTGCATTTTGCCAGAATTTGTTGGTTTTTGTTTGTCCACCCGTCTCTTGATGATTGTCCACAAGTTCTCAATGGGATTAAGATCTGGGGAGTTTCCAGGCCATGGACCCAAAATCTCTATGTTTTGTTCCATGAGCCATTTAGTGATCACCTTTGCTTTATGGCAAGGTGCTCCATCATGCTGGAAAAGGCATTGTTGGGCGCCAAACTTCTCTTGGACAGTTGGGAGAAGTTGCTCTTGGAGGATATTCTGGTACCATTCTTTACTCATGGCTGTGTTTTTAGGCAAGACTGTGAGTGAGCCAATTCCCTTGGCTGAGAAGCAACTGTGTTGCCCAGAGACCAGGGAGTACTCAGATCCGGGCCACGGGGTCACTTCTGTGGGTATCACGGTAGCGTGACCCGGTCTGTGATCCCAGGCTCCACAGTAAAAGGGGTTTTGTTAAGGGAGATTGTCCGTGACGCCACCCACGGTTGTGGTGATTTGTTGACACCACCGCTGCTCTTTATGGGGATCCCGGGAGCGGTGACAGGGAGCAGCTTGGTTGTTATATCTCCCCTCCGTGGGTAGGGGGTTGGTTGTCCCGGGGCCCGGTGATGGGGTAAGCAGGGAGCAGGGCGCAGTGCTGCGGTGTGGTGCCCGAGGGCACGGGCGTACTCACAAGTATTCCACACAGAGTCACTGGTAAACTAGGAATTGCCGGTGTCCGCAGCCTTCGGTACGGGGTGTTAGTGTCCCACACACGGTGCAGCAGCTCCTGTTGTTCTTTCCCTGCAGCCAGGTGCCTTTCTCTCCACTCTCTTCCTCCTTCTCCTCAGCAGGGAACAGGGAATCCACTCCCCTGCAGTGATCCGGGTCACCCAGGTACCGGGGGGCCACTACCCTGCCCGGCTACCTCTGGCCCCTTCCTCACTCACAGCCTGTCCCGGCCCTCTCGGAGCACGCTTCACCATCAGCCTGGGAGCTACAACTCCAGACTCCTCTTCTGTCTGCCTCTCCTTACACTCTGCTCCAGCCCCTCCCCTCTGCTCTGCTTTTCTCTTACACTGGGGGCTGTGGTTTGTCCTGCTGCACCGGTGTGAGATCAGATTACCAAGGAGGATTAACTCTTTCTGTGACAACCTGGCTTTGCCAGGGCGTCACACAACCCCACACATGAATCGTTTCAGGATGCTTAACAGTTGGCATGAGACAAGACTGGTGGTAGCGCTCACCTCTTCTTCTCCTAATAAGCTGTTTTCCAGATGTCCCAAACAATCGAAAAGGGGATTCACCTGAGAAAATGACTTTACCCCAGTCCTCAGCAGTCCACTCCCTGTACCTTTTGCAGAATATCAGTCGTTTTTTCTGGAGAGAAGTGGCTTCTTTGCTGCCCTCCTTGAAACCAGGCCTTGCTCAAGCAGTCTCCGCCTCACAGTGCGTGCAGAAGCACTCACACCAGCCTGCTGCCATTGCTGAGCTAGCTCGACACTGCTGGTAGTCCGATCTCGCAGCTGAAACAGTTTTAAGATACGGTCCTGGTGTTTGCTGGTCCTTCTTGGCGCCCTGGAGCCTTTTTGGCAACAATGGAAACTCTCTCCTTGAAGTTCTTGATGATGCGATAGATTGTTGACTGAAGTGCAATCTTTGTAGCTGCGATACTCTTCCCTGTTAGGCCATTTTTGTGCAGAGCAATGATGGCTGCACGTGTTTCTTTAGAGATAACCATGGTTAACTGAAGAGAAACAACGATACCAAGCACCAGCCTCCTTTTAAAGTGTCCAGTGGTGTCATTCTTACTTAATCATGACTGATTGATCGCCAGCCCTGTCCTCATCAACACCCACACCTGTGTTAATGGAACAATCACTAAAACAATGTTTGCTGCTCCTTTTAAGACAGGAATGCAATGATGTTGAAATGTGTTTTGGGGGTTAAAGTTCATTTTCTTAGCCAATATTGACTTTGCAAGTAATTGCTGTTAAGCTGATCACTATTTAGGACATTCTGGAGTATATGCAAATTGCCATTAGAAAAACTTAAGCAGTAGACTTTGTAAAAATTAATATTTGCAGCATTCTCAAAACTTTTGGCCATGACTGTACATAAAAATCACTTCCTACTTTCCTAAGGTTTTTAACTTTGCAAATTTTTATAGTTGAGGCTCCAATAGAATGTACATAGCTAATATATACTGTATATAGCTGTACAGTAAAAAATCATCTATATGATTTTAATAATTAACATGTAATAACGTAAGTACAGTATATATTTAATATGAACAGAGCTCTAATTCCCATAAAGCAGCTTCACTATATCAACACACATAAATTATAGTCACACTGGCTCATTGTACCACTCACTGAGTTAACAGTAGACAGATGGCCACAGTATGTGATTGATGTAAAACGAGTGCTATGTGTCTAGTTACACAAACTATGTGAGCAAGGTCAGCACTACAGAGTTGTATATTGCAGCTGCGCTCAACTTTCTATAGCATTCACTTATTGCCGGAGCTGCAGTACAAGCACTTAAGCGCTGTGTATACAAGTTGGACACGCGGATATCCGCATTCACTGCAGCTTGGATAAGAATAAAATGACCTTCCTTGATTGGGATTGCCCTCTCAACTACCACATATTGCGATATTATGCACTAACTATCCCTCAATTGCAGCCCCTGAACTATTTATCAGGACACACGTCCATGATGCACATCTCGCCAGAAACGCTGGCCTTATAAAAAGCCATATCTTCAGATGAAAAGTAATGTTTTATTTTTGAAGGTGGTCTTATTTTTGGAGAAACATGGTTGGGGGTAAGTTTAACCCCCAAAAAAGCAGACCACCCACTTCCCAGGAGACTCGTACTTACCTGACCCCAGGCGTCTGCGTGGCTGCCAGGTCCTCCCCGTGATCTCCGGGAGAGCGATCCCAGCAGCTGTGCTGCACGCCGTCCTCCCCTGCTTCTGGCTGACACATACACAAATCAGATCACACGCACATCAGATCACACGCACATCAGATCACACGCACAGACTCGTTCACTCACTCATTATATCCAGCATTACAGAAGGCTTCTGGCCGCAGGGAAAGATGGGAGGAAGTCAAATGTCGCAGTTCCTGTAAGCAAGCATTGCAGCAGGTCCTTGCGCTCCACCGCACAGCCTCTCAGGATTCTGCCGGCGAGAAGAAATTGGTGACACTGGGTGTATGTGTGTGCAATCTGATGTATGTGTGATCCGATGTTTGTGTGTGAGATCGGATGTGTGTGGGTGCATGGCACTGCAAGTTCTCTGGTGAGTGTGATTATGGGGTGTCCGCTGTCTATAATGAAGTGATCTGCAGTATCTTTAAGTTTTTTAGCTGCATGGACACTTCATTATTGAACCGCGACCAGGGTTTATTTTTGGAGTAGGGTTCACATTTAAGCCTTGTTCCAAAAATGCTGAAAATCCCTGCTTATTTTTGGGGGAGGTATTATTTTTGGAAAAACATGGTAGCATCAGAAGAAGTTATTTACTGTACTGCCACAAAGCAGAACCCTGCTGAATAGCCTTGTCAAGCCCCATAGGGCTAAGGAAAACAATGAATACTGGAGGGTGAGGAGGGGCTAGTAAGCCTTTTATGGAGCATATCTGATTAAAAATCCTTGTCAAAGCTCTACAGGAGCATAGCCTAAAGGCCCCGTCACACTAAGCAACATCGCTAGCAACATCGCTGCTAACGAACAACTTTTGTGACGTTGCTAGCGATGTTGCTGTGTGTGACATCCAGCAGCAACCTGGCCCCTGCTGTGAGGTCGTTGGTTGTTGCTGAATGTCCTGGGCCATTTTTTAGTTGTTGCTGTCCCGCTGTGAAGCACAGATCGCTGTGTGTGACAGCGAGACAGCAACAACTAATGTGCAGGCAGCAGGAGCCAGCTTCTGCTGAGGCTGGTAACCAATGTAAACATCGGGTAACCAAGAAGCCCTGTCCCTGGTTACCCGATATTTACCTTTGCTACCAGCCTCCGCCGCTCTCACTGTCAGTGACGGCTCCTGCTCTGTGCACATGTAGCTGCAGGACACATCGGGTTAATTAACCCGATGTGTGCTGTAGCTAGGAGAGCAGGGAGCCAGCGCTAAGCATTGTGCTTTGCTCCCTGCTCTGTGCACATGTAGCTGCAGCACACATCGGGTAATTAACCCGATGTGTGCTGTAACTAGGAGAGCAGGGAGCCAGCGCTCAGTGTGCGCTGCTTCCTGCTCTCTGCACGTGTAGCTCCGTGCGCTGGTAACCAAGGTAAATATCGGGTTGGTTACCCGATATTTACCTTAGTTACCAAGTGCAGCATCTTCCACGCGGCGCTGGGGGCTGGTCACTGGTTGCTGGTGAGCTCACCAGCAACTCGTGTAGCCACGCTCCAGCGATCCCTGCCAGGTCAGGTTGCTGGTGGGATCGCTGGAGCGTCGCAGTGTGACATCTCACCAGCAACCTCCTAGCAACTTACCAGCGATCCCTATCGTTGTTGGGATTGCTGGTTAGTTGCTTAGTGTGACTGGACCTTAAGGGGTACTTCTCACATAGCGAGATTGCTGCTGAGTCACAGGTTTTGTGACGTACCAGTGACCTCATCAGTGATCTCGCTGTGTGTGACACTAAGCAGCGACCTGGCCCCTGCTGTGAAATCGCTGATTGATACACACTGTTCTGGTTCATTTTTTGCTCGTTGGTCTCCCGCTGTGCAGCACACATCGGAGTGTTTGACGGCGGGAGACCGACGAGCACCAACTCTGTGTAAGCAGCATACGCTGGTAACCAGAGTAAATATCGGGTAACTAAGCAAAGCGCTTTGCTTAGTAACCTGATGTGTACCCTGGCTACGTGTGCAGGGAGCCAGCGCTAAGCGGTGTACGCTGGTAACCAGGGTAAATATCGGCTAACCAAGCGAAGAGCTTTGCTTAGTTACTCGATATTTACTCTGGTTACCAAGTGCAGAGTCGCTGGTGGCTGGTCGCTTTTGAGATCTGTCTGATTGACAGATCACCAGCGACCATGTAGCGACGCACCAGCAATCCTGACCAGGTCGTATCGTGGTCAGAATCGCTGGTACGTCGTTTAATGAGACGGTATCCTAAGGCTATGTTCCCACAGGGCTTTTTGGTAATTTTTTTTCCTGACCAAAACCTGATCTTGTGGCAGGAAATCTCCTTTGAGTCATCTGCATTTTTGGTGCGTTTTTAGTGGCGTTTTTGGTGCATTTATTTTCCACAAAATGGGTTGTATCAAAGAAAAAAACATTGCAAAAACACTGCAAAGAATTGACATGCTCATTCTTTGAAATCTGCAGCAAAAATGCAGGTATTTGACAAACATCAGGAAAAAAATCTGCAGGTGTTTATGTGTGCATGAGATTTCAGAAATCTCATGGACTTTGCTGGTACTGTAAAAAGCAGCTTTTTATTAGCATGGATTTGCATAAAACCAAGACAAATCTGCAGCTAAAAAAAACGCAGCAAAAACATACCAAAAAAACCTGTTATATCCTAAGGGTCTTGTTTTGAATAGGTTATTCTAAATTAGATTGTGTGACCAAGATGGCAGCAATATTGGGTTTAAAACAATATTACAGGTTTTATATCCATAAAAAGCAGCGGAGTCTTCCTGGAAGGTTGCAGAAATATAAGCATCACTAAGTACGAAGGAGATATCAAGCCATGATAATCCTAATTTGTTGCAGGTTGCCAATAGTTATGAATTGATCACCTTGGACACTTGCCTTCTTTTAAGCTTAAGGTTAGGTTCTGGAGGAATAGCTGTAGAAATTTCCGTAGCATTCCATCCCTTAACCCCTTCACATCCGAGCGATTTTCCATGTTTTTTTGTTTGCTTTTTTATGCTTTTTGCTCCCCTTCTTCCAAGAGCTGTAACTTATTTTTCCGTCAGAGTTGCCATATGAGAGCTTGTTATACTTTAAAATGAAACCATGAGTTTTATCATATAGTGTACTGGAAAACGGCAAAAAACTCCAAGAGTGGAAAAATTGCAAAAGAAAAGTGCAATTGCATGATTGTTTTTGGGGGTATTTTATTCCGAGTGTTCATTATATGGTAAAACTGATGTGTGGGGGTGATGCCTTAGTCCGGTACGCGTTCGTAGACTCCAAACATTTATAGGTTTATTTTTGTCTAAGGGGTTAAAAAAAATTCTGAAGTTTGTCCAATAAAAAGGGGCACACTTTTTTTTCCACCATTTTCCACGACTCATAGCGTTCTAATTTTTTGGGATATGGGGACCAATGACTGCTTATTTTTTGCGTCATGAGCAGATATTTTTAATTATACCATTTTTGTGCAGATGCCACATTTTGATAGCCTGTTCTTGTATTTTACAACGATGAAAAAAAAAGTAATTTGGGCTTTTGGAATTTTTTTTTGCCGCTATGCCATTTACCGATCAGATTAATTGATTTTATATTTTGATAAACCAGGCATTTCTGAACGCGGCGATACCAAATGTGTGTATATTTTTATCCCTTTACTTTTGAATGTTTAGGGGTTTGTTTTTTTTTAAAATGACCTTTTTTTTATTATTATTTATAGTACTAGTTCCCCTAGGGGACTAAAAGGATCAGCGGTCTGATTGCTCATTCATTTCTTCTGATCTGAGCTGCACAGCTCAGATCAACTGAAATGCTGCTCTCCTCTTATAGCCAACACTCTGCAGGCTGTAACAGGAAATGAGTCATGATAGTGACAGAAATAACCACATGACCCTGTGCTACCATGGCAAACATTGGCGGTTAAGTGTGCGTTACCTGCTGTAGGCATTTAAAATGTGTGGTCACATTTTGACAGCATGATTTAAGGGGTTAACTGGTGCGAGGGGATCACTGATCCACCTGAGCGGCACACGTCTGCTGTACAAATCAGCAGACATGTGCGGGGACCACCACCAGCCCACCACAGTACCCGGTGGTGAGCACCCCTTCATGAATTAGTAGTTATGTCCTCTGTCGTGAAGGGGTTAAAAGTGATTGCCTATACCCTAGAGACACTGATGCAGTCTTACTGGTGTTACTCTGGGCATAAACGAGTCTTACTATAGGAAGTCTATGGGCCCAATTCATCATTTCCAATTTAAGCCACTTGTCTGAGTATTTTATTAAAAATTCTTCAAAATGACACCTTTAGCTCATTAAAGTTGCAAAAAAAAAAAGTTAACTTTTCTTGTAACTTCTACAGAAAGCTACATTGTTAAAATGTTGCAAAATTTGCACTCAACCTTCAGATGCACATAAAACTAGTGGTAAAGTGTGACGGAGTACACTTGTGCAAAAAAAAAAAAAAATATATATATAATTCAGTCAGTGTGTAACACTGGCCTATCTATTAAGGTGCCAGCCAGTAGTAAAGTATTTGGGCTCAAAGGGTTAATAAAAGCTGTCATGTACTGTGATTAATCTCAGGCAGTTTCTGTGTGAGACACAAAGCAAGTAGCAACTTTACATTAGATTCATAAGTCTGGAAACCATTTGATACAGGTTTTTGTTTAACTAAAAACTGGAATTGATCAAGGAAAAATGTGTACTCCCTAATAAAAAATGTCCCATTCTTTAATCCATTCCAGGCTTTACCTCATAAACACATCACTTTAGCTTTATGACTAGCTGCATGAGGATACATTTCAATGAAAAGGAATCCAGCCAATAATGAGAAGTGGAAAAATTGCACCTTGTACTCTCCGAGAGAAAAATAGGATGTTTAGACTTGTATCAGATACTAGAAGGTGGCCCGATTCTAATGTATCGGGTAGTCTAGAATGTGTATGTAGGTTAGCAGATTGAATAATAAGGTAATGAATGGACTGGATGGGTTAGGTTTAATTTAGTATTCTTATAATTGTTTATTGGTTTTAAAATGACAAACAACAGAAGGAACAGTTTTAATAGATGAGTCTAATGTGTAATGATGTCCATGGCTTGTAATGAAAGAAGGCCATGAACAGTGTAAAGTTAAGGAAAAATATGCTGATGCTGTGATGTGGCCCAATGCTGGTATGTGCCCCCATCGTGGTGCAGCCACCATCCTGACATGTGCCCCCATCCTGCGGGGTAAGGACGCATTCACACTTGCGTTCAGCACAATCTGCCGCTATGTAGAATTGCATAGTCCGTTAACACACTGCGCTATTCTCCATAGACTTGTATTGACGACATACTGTAACGCAAGTGTCTGCGTTGCATCCACTGGACGACGCAGAGTCGTTATTTTGACGCAGTGTCGGGTGGAGGGAACGCTGCATGTAGCTTTTTTTGGGTCGTTAAAATAACGCACATTGACAGAGTCAGTTGGAATCCGCCAATGTGTCTAATGATTGACTATGGTGGCGGAATCCGCCGCTATGCGCTAAGCGGTGGAATTCACTGACAAATGCCGTCACGTTCTACTGAGCATGCTCAGCAGAACGATCTAAATCGTTTAAAATCACTCCTGGTCTCTCCCCCCCCTCTCTCTCATACTCACCGATCACTGGCGCGGCGCTGCACGGCTGTCACAAAGTTTCGGCGGCTTTTCCTCTTTTGAAAATGCCGGCCACTCATTATTCAATCTCGTATTCCCTGCTTCCCCCGCCCACGGGCGTCTGATTGGTTGCAGTCAGACACGCCCCCACGCTGAGTGACAGCTGTCTCACTACAACCAATCACAGCCGCCGGTGGGCGGGCCTATATCGTGCAGTAAAATAAATTTAAAAAACCGACATGCGGTCCCCACCCCCCTCCAATTTTGATACCAACCAAGATAAAGCCACACGGCTGAAGGCTGGTATTCCCAGGAAGGGGAACCCCACGTTATGGGGAGCCCCCCAGCCTAACAATATCAGTCGCCCGGAATTACCGCATCCATTAGATGCAACAGTCCCGGGACTCTACCTGGCTTATCCCGAATTGACCTGGTGCGGTGGCAATCGAGGTAATAAGGAGTTAATGACAGCAGCCCATAGCTGCCACTAAGTCCTAAGTTAATCATGGCAGGTGTCTCCCTGAGATACCTGTAAGTTAAAGAAAATAAACATACACCCGAAAAAATCCTTTATTTGGAATAAAAGAAAAAGACCCTCTTTCACCACTTTATTAAACCCCCAAATACCCCTCCAGGTCCGACAATCCACAGAGGTCCCACGACGCTTTCAGCTATGGTACATGAAGCTGACAGGTGCGGCAGTAGAACATGACCGCTCTATCAGCTCCACACAGCAACTGAAGTGAGCTGCGCGATCAGCTGTCACCTCATTCAGGTGACCCACGGACACAGCTGTGGCCGTGGATCACCTGAGTGACGGCACAGCTCATCATGCAGCTCACTGCGGTCACTCAGGGGATTTGCGGTTACTTCTCTCTCCTCCCGACCGCAAATCTCCTTTTCCCAGCAAAACATTTTAAAAAAAAACGCAAGACGTTTTTACAGGAATCAGTTACTTTATTAGCTCACTATTTGCAACGCATCTGTCACATAACGTACTGATGGATGCCTCACAGCACAAGTGTGAAAGTAGCCTAATGTGTGCGGGGGGGCGGAGTGCGGGGTGGGTGAAGCCGAGCGGGCCCATGGCGCTGAGAACGTCAGTGGTGGGGACTGCATGGCTGGGGGCAGGAGAGTGAGTGTGTTCAGTGTATACATGCGGAGTGCGGGGGGGCCTGTTCAGTTAGGCTCCCTGCACACATAGCCAGGGTAAATATTCGGTAACCTAAGCAAAGCGCTTTGCTTAGTAGCCCGATGTGTACCCTGGTTACATGTGCAGGGAGCCTTAGCTGAGCCGTTGGTCCCAGGCTCTTTAGCGCACGTTTTGTGGTGACAGTTGTCACTGTAATGATGTCATTTTGGAGCAAGACAGACAGAATAAGGCAAATATATATATATGTATGTATATATATATATACGCAGTCATATGAAAAGGTTTGGGCACCCCTACTAATGGTAACCTTTTTTCTTTATAACAATTTGGGATTTTGCAACAGCTATTTCAGTTTCATATATCTAATAACTGGTGGACTGAGTAATATTTCTGGATTGAAATGAGGTTTATTGCACTAACAGAAAATGTGCAATCCGCATTTAAACAAAATTTGACCGGTGCAAAAGTATGGGCACCCTTATCAATTTCTTGATTTGAACACTCCTAACTACTTTTTGCTGACTTACTAAAGCACTAAATTGGTTTTGTAACCTCATTGAGCTTTGAACTTCATAGGCAGGTGTATCCAATCATGAGAAAAGGTATTTAAGGTGGCCACTTGCAAGTTGCTCTATTTGAATCTCCTATGAAGAGTGGCATCATGGGCTCCTCAAAACAACTCTCAAAGGATCTGAAAACAAAGATTATTCAACATAGTTGTTCAGGGGAAGGATACAAAAAGTTGTCTCAGAGATTTGTACTGTCAGTTTCCACTGTGAGGAACATAGTAAGGAAATGGAAGAACACAGGTACAGTTCTTGTTAAGCCCAGAAGTGTCAGGCCAAGAAAAATATCAGAAAGGCAGAGAAGAAGAATGGTGAGAACAGTCAAGGACAATCCACAGACCACCTCCAAAGACCTGCAGCTTCATCTTGCTGCAGATGGTGTCAATGTGCATCGGTCAACAATACAGCGCACGTTGCACAAGGAGAAGCTGTATGGGAGAGTGATGCGAAAGAAGCAGTTTCTGCAAGCACGCCCCACAGAGTCGCCTGAGGTATGCAAAAGCACATTTGGACAAGCCAGTTACATTTTGGAAGAAGGTCCTGTGGACTGATGAAACAAAGATTGAGTTGTTTGGTCATACAAAAAGGCGTTATGCATGGAGGCAAAAAAACACGGCATTCCAAGAAAAGCACTTGCTACCCACAGTAAAATTTGGTGGAGGTTCCATCATGCTTTGGGGCTGTGTGGCCAATGCCGACATCGGGAATCTTGTTAAAGTTGAGGGTCGCATGGATTCAACTCAGTATCAGCAGATTCTTGACAATAATGTGCAAGAATCAGTGACGAAGTCGAAGTTACGCAGGGGATGGATATTTCAGCAAGACAATGATCCAAAACACCGCTCCAAATCTACTCAGGCATTCATGCAGAGGAACTATTACAATGTTCTGGAATGGCCATCCCAGTCCCCAGACCTGAATATCATTGAAAATCTGTGGGATGATTTGAAGCGGGCTGTCCATGCTCGGCGACCATCAAACTTAACTGAACTGGAATTGTTTTGTAAACAGGAATGGTCAAATATACCTTCGTCCAGGATCCAGGAACTCATTAAAAGCTACAGGAAGAGACTAGAGGCTGTTATTTTTGCAAAAGGAGGATCTACAAAATATTAATGTCACTTTTATGTTGAGGTGCCCATACTTTTGCACCAGTCAAATTTTGTTTAACCCCTTAACGACCGCGGGCCGTAAAATTATGTCCTAGCGGTCATAACGTTACTGCCCGCGGTCTCCTGGCAGCAGCATGCTGCGATCGGCGCACATCTCAGCTGATTTTCACAGCTGAGATGTGTGCCTGCTAGGCACGAGCAGAATCGTTATCTGCTCGTGCCGTTTAACCCCTGTAATGGCGCTGTCAATATGTAACAGCACCATTATAAACGCGATCGCGGTAAAGTTTTACTTACCGCCCAATACCGGAAGTCACGTGACATGATCATGTGACTTCCGATGGTTGTCATGGTAGCACAGGGTCATGTGATGACTCCTATGCTAGACATGAACTACTTTCACTTTCGCTTTCCACAGAGGCCAGGGAAGCAGAAAGTGCACGTATCTGCTCTTTACAGCTGTGTAGCTGTGATCAGCAGATAGTGCAGAGCGATCAGATTGCTGATCGCAATAGCCCCCTAGGGGGACTAGTAAAATAAAAAAAAAAAGTAAAAAAAAAAGTTTTAAAAAATTAAAAAAAACCATAAAAGTTCAAATCACCCCCCTTTCGCCCCATTGAAAATAAAAGGGTTAAAAAAATAAAAACTATACACACATTATGTATCGCCGCGTTCAGAAACGCCCAATCTATCAAAATATAAAATCAATTAATCTGATCAGTAAATGGCGTAGCGGCAGAAAAATTCCAAACGCCAAAATGACTTTTTTTGTCGCCACAACTTTTGCGCAAAATGCAATAACAGGCGATCAAAACGTAGCATCTGCGCAAAAATTGTACCATTAAAAACATCAGCTCGAGTCGCAAAAAATAAGCCGTCACTGAGCCTCAGATCCCGAAAAATGAGAATGCTACGGGTCACGGAATATGGCGTAAAACGTGTGCCACTTTTTTCAGACAAACTTCCGAATTTTTTTTAACCCCTTATATAAAAGTAAACCTATACATGTTTGGTGTCTACAAACTCGCACTGACCTGAGGCATCACACCCACACATCAGTTTTATCATACAGTAAACACAGTGAATAAAATATCTCCAAAACAATAGTGCTATATCGCATTTTATTTGCAATTTTTCTGCATTTTGAATTTTTTTGCCATTTTCCAGTACACTCTATGGTAAAACGTATGGTTTCATTGAAAAGTACAGCTCGTTCTTCAAAAAATGAGCCCTCACATGACCATATTGACTGAAAAATAAAAAAGTTACGTCTCTTAGAAAAAGAATGGGGAAAAAAAAAACGGAAAGCGAAAAATCGGCCGGTCGTGAAGGGGTTAAATGCGGATTGCACAGAGGCTGTTATTTTTGCAAAAGGAGGATCTACAAAATATCAATGACACTTTTATGTTGAGGTGCCCATACTTTTGCACCGGTCAAATTTTGTTTAAGGCTATGTGCGCACTAGTGCGTTTTGCCCGCGGATTTGCCGCGGAAATTTCTTGAGAAATGTCTGCAATCTTTGTGCAGACATTTCCCAGCAAATTCTATGGTAAAAAAAAAAAAAGCTGTGCGCACTGGTGCGGATTTTTCTCAAGAAATTTCCTTGAGAAGAATTTCTCGAGAAACTTTCTTGAGAAAATGAACATGTCCATTATTTCCGCAGGTACCCTGCGGATTTCGGCAGTACAGCCTGCAAAAATCCGCAGGGAACCACCCGCGGGCAAATCGCGGCAATTCCGCGGCTAATCCGCGGCAAATCCGCATGCGGATTTGGTGCGGATTTTTTCCGGAGGTCCGGAAATCTTTCACTCCCAGAAGTTTCTCAAGAAATTTTCTTGAGAAACTTCTCATTTCTAGTGCGCACAGAGCCTTAATGCGGATTGCACATTTTCTGTTAGTACAATAAACCTCATTTCAATCCAGAAATATTACTCAGTCCATCAGTTATTAGATATATGAAACTGAAATAGCTGTTGCAAAAACCCAATTTGTTATAAAGAAAAAAGGTTACCATTAATAGGGATGCCCAAACTTTTTCATATGACTGTATATACACATATATACATACATACAGTTAGGTCCAGAAATATTTGGACAGTGACACAAGTTTTGTTATTTTAGCTGTTTACAAAAACATGTTCAGAAATACAATTATATATATAATATGGGCTGAAAGTGCACACTCCCAGCTGCAATATGAGAGTTTTCACATCCAAATCGGAGAAAGGGTTTAGGAATCATAGCTCTGTAATGCATAGCCTCCTCTTTTTCAAGGGACCAAAAGTAATTGGACAAGGGACTCTAAGGGCTGCAATTAACTCTGAAGGCGTCTCCCTCGTTAACCTGTAATCAATGAAGTAGTTAAAAGGTCTGGGGTTGATTACAGGTGTGTGGTTTTGCATTTGGAAGCTGTTGCTGTGACCAGACAACATGCGGTCTAAGGAACTCTCAATTGAGGTGAAGCAGAACATCCTGAGGCTGAAAAAAAAGAAAAAAATCCATCAGAGAGATAGCAGACATGCTTGGAGTAGCAAAATCAACAGTCGGGTACATTCTGAGAAAAAAGGAATTGACTGGTGAGCTTGGGAACTCAAAAAGGCCTGGGCGTCCACGGATGACAACAGTGGTGGATGATCGCCGCATACTTTCTTTGGTGAAGAAGAACCCGTTCACAACATCAACTGATGTCCAGAACACTCTCAGTGAAATAGGTGTATCTGTCTCTAAGTCAACAGTAAAGAGAAGACTCCATGAAAGTAAATACAAAGGGTTCACATCTAGATGCAAACCATTCATCAATTCCAAAAATAGACAGGCCAGAGTTAAATTTGCTGAAAAACACCTCATGAAGCCAGCTCAGTTCTGGAAATGTATTCTATGGACAGATGAGACAAAGATCAACCTGTACCAGAATGATGGGAAGAAAAAAGTTTGGAGAAGAAAGGGAACGGCACATGATCCAAGGCACACTACATCCTCTGTAAAACATGGTGGAGGCAACGTGATGGCATGGACATGCATGGCTTTCAATGGCACTGGGTCACTTGTGTTTATTGATGACATAACAGCAGACAAGAGTAGCCGGATGAATTTTGAAGTGTACCGGGATATACTTTCAGCCCAGATTCAGCCAAATGCCGCAAAGTTGATCGGACGGCGCTTCATAGTACAGATGGACAATGACCCCAAGCATACAGCCAAAGCTACCCAGGAGTTCATGAGTGCAAAAAAGTGGAACATTCTGCAATGGCCAAGTCAATCACCAGATCTTAACCCAATTGAGCATGCATTTCACTTGCTCAAATCCAGACTTAAGACGGAAAGACCCACAAACAAGCAAGACCTGAAGGCTGCGGCTGTAAAGGCCTGGCAAAGCATTAAGAAGGAGGAAACCCAGCGTTTGGTGATGTCCATGGGTTCCAGACTTAAGGCAGTGATTGCCTCCAAAGGATTCACAACAAAATATTGAAAATACAAATATTTTGTTTGGGTTTGGTTTATTTGTCCAATTACTTTTGACCTCCTAAAATGTGGAGTGTTTGTAAAGAAATGTGTACAATTCCTACAATTTCTATCAGATATTTTTGTTCAAACCTTCAAATTAAACGTTACAATCTGCACTTGAATTCTGTTGTAGAGGTTTCATTTCAAATCCAATGTGGTGGCATGCAGAGCCCAACTCGCGAAAATTGTGTCACTGTCCAAATATTTCTGGACCTAACTGTATATATACACACACACACACATATATACATACACACAGTATTTTTTGGACTATAAGACGCACCGGACTATAAGATGCACGCTGGTTTTAGAGGAGGAAAATAAAGTTAAGCAACAAATGTTGACACTGTTAGGCTATGTGCGCACTAGTGCGTTTTACCTGCGGATTTGCCACGGAAATTTCTTGAGAAATGTCTGCAATCTTTGTGCAGACATTTCCCAGCAAATCCTATGTGAAAAAAAATAGCTGTACGCACACTGCGGATTTTTCTCAAGAAATTTCATTGAGAAGAATTTCTTGAGAAAATTTCTTGAGAAAATGAGCATGTCAATTCTTTTCTGCAGGTACCCTACGGATTTCGGCAGTACAGCCTGCAAAATCTGCAGGGAACAACCTGCGGGAAAATCGCGGCTAATCCGCGGCAAATCCGCATGCGGATTTGCCGCGGATTTGGTGAGGATTTTTTCCGGAGGTCCGGAAATCTTCCACTCCCAGAAATTTCTCAAGAAATTTTCTTGAGAAACTTCACAGTTCTAGTGCGCACATAGCCTTATGGGGCGAGGATCTTCTGCTTACACTGTTATGGGGGTAATGTCGCCAAATTCTCTGCTAAAGGTACCCCATCCTGGTAATGATCCTCCTGCCTTGTATAGGTGCCCCATCCTGCTAAATGGCATGTATTCTGGATCACACAACAAAAAAAAACCAAAAACCCGTTTATACTCACCTTTCCTTGCTCTATGCAGCATTGCTTCTCCCAGTCTGTGGCTGAAGCAGCAGAGTGTGGAGCAGTCACTGGTCACTTCCCTGCAGCATCGATGTCCTCCTGTCTGTCGGTCAACTGACCTGCGTGACTAGCGGCGCGCACAGCGCTGACGTTATCGCTGTGCTCACCGCTCTCTACACGGATCAGCTGACCGGCAGATGGGAGGACATCACGAAGCTGCAGGGGAACGGTGAGTATGTATACTGATTCACTGCACCCCGCGCTGATGGTACACAGGGGGGGCACACGTGGTCACAGCGGGGGAAAAAAAAAGTGCGTCTAAGGCCTGTTTCACACGTCAGAGATTCTGGTACGTTTGTGCTTTTTTTTCCTACGTACCAGAATCACTGACATACGCAGACCCATTATAATCAATGGGTCTGCTTACACATCGGTGATTTTTCACTGAACGTGTCTGTGCGGCGTACACGCATGTCCGTGATTGCCGCACGGAGACCTGTCCATTTTTTTCTGGCATCACTGATGTCCCACGGACCACGCAGTGGTGTGATCCGTGAAACACGTGATCCGTGAAACACGTGCATATAAAAAAAAAATTTTTACTCACCCGGCTCCAGCGGCGCTCTCTGCAGCCTGCTCTACCTGCTGCTTCTAAGCCGGCTCATTACCGTCGTGCATATTCATGAATGCACGACACAGCCGACCCGGAAGCAGCTGCTGCGGAGGTCAGCGCCGGCCGGTTGCTGCACCGCGGGAGCGTTCAGCACCAAGGAGAGTGGGAGCGGGCACAGGTGAGTTAATCTCTATGTGCAATCATGGACCACGGAGAATGGAGCCCGGATTGCACATAGACAACCCGCGTGTGCTGCGAATCACGGCACACGCAGGGACATGTGTGTGTTTTACACGTCAGTGAAGAACGTCTGTTTTTCACCGACGTGTGAAATGGGCCTTATGGTCCGAAAAATACGGTATATATATAGATTCACTAAAAGTGTTAAGGATTAAAAGGGGTGGTTCACCCATATTTATTATTTGCTAGATCAATATTATGTTGAGAAACAATGTTTCTCTCAAATCCCATATGTTGGCAATAGTGCCTGTGAGCGGCGCTATTGCAAACCACTGTTCCCCATCGCCTGACACCTGGGCGCCGTGATCTCAGGGATCCGGTGAGGTCATCTCAACTTCCTGCTGACCTGACATCACCGCGGCTGGCTGCAGTCTCCGTGAGTGATTAGCTGTGGGTGGAGTTTCATCGCTCAGCACAGCCCAGTGCGACAGCCCATCAGCTCCCTCCAACCTCACAGCAGAGCAGGAGACACGCTGAGCTGAAGAGCAGTGAAACTCAACCCACAGCCCAGTCACTCAGGAAGACTGGGGCTGGCCGCGGTGAGGTCACATCACCTTCCTAATAATGTGACATCAGGCACTATTGCCAACATAAGGTATTTGAGAGAAACAGTTTAACATATCGATCTAGCAAATAAATATGGCTGAACCACTTCAAGAACTGTCTGGAAAAGTGGAAGCCATCTACAAAGATTGAAAGGTCCACAAAAAGCTCACTGGAAGGAAGTAATGAAAACTAGGTAAGACAGGAAAGTCACACTCTAAAGGTGGTGTCACACACAGCGATGACGACGACGACAACGACGTCGCTGCTACGTCACCATTTTCTGTGACGTTGCAGCGACGACCCGTCGCTGTCGCTGTGTGTGACATCCAGCAACGAGCTGGCCCCTGCTGTGAGGTTGTTGCTCGTTGCTGAATGTCCTGCTTCATTTTTTCGTCGTCGCTCTCCCGCTGTGAAGCACATTGCTGTGTGATAGCGAGAGAGCGACGAAATGAAGCGAGCAGGAGCCGGCATCTGGCAGCTGCGGAAAGCTGTAACCACTGTAAACATCGGGTAACCAAGGAAAGACCTTTCCCTGGTTACCCGATATTTACCTTCGTTACCAGCCTCCGCCGCTCTTGCTGCTAATGCCGGCTCCTGCTCTGTGCACATGTAGCTGCAGTACGCATCGGGTAATTAACCCTATGTGTACTGTAGCTAGGAGAGCAAGGAGCCAGCGCTAAGCAGTGTGCGCGGCTCCCTGCTCTCTGCACATGTAGCGACGTTATGCTGTTATGTGTTTGACAGCTAAGCAGCGATCATAACAGCGACTTACAAGGTCGTGGTTACGTCGCAGAAAATGGTGACGTAACAGCGATGTCGTTGTCGCTGTCACTATGTGTGAACCCAGCTTTAGGCCCTGTGCACACTGGGAAATGACCTCAAGAAAAATCCACACCCTCTGCCAGAATTCTGCACAAAAAAACCCCCCAAAAAACCTGCACCCAAATTTTTGCTGCAGTTTTTCCCGTGGGTTGGTCCCTGCGTTCTCTAACCAATTCCTAGTGGGGGGGGGGGGGGGGAAGGGGGGGGGGGGAGGTACCTGCAGAAAAGTAATGACATGCTACTCTTTTGCTGCAGAAATTCTGTAGGAAGTAAAAAAACAAAAACAAAAAGTGCACACAGCATTTTGCAGATTTTTGTAGGACTGCAGAAAGGTTATGAACAAAAACTGCACCTTTTCTGCAGAGGAGAAAAAAAAAAATGCAGCGTGTGCACAGGGCCTAATACAGGGGTCTCAAACTCGGCTGGGTGTATGGGCCGCACAGAGGAAAAAAAAATAATTTGGGGGGGCCGCATTCTTTGCAGGACAAAGTGACATTTTTATTGGTACCATATATATTTTTTTTATTTTATACACCTTGGGATCACTGATTTTGAACATTTTCACTTGTTCATTATAGCAAACGTGCACACTCTGTTTAATTTTTTTTTTTACATTTTATCCCTTTCTTGTAACTAATAGTTTAAAGGGGGATTTACACGCTACGATATCGTTAATGTTTTATCGTCGGGATCCTGTTAGTGATGCACATCCGGCGTCATTAACAATATCGCAGCGTGTGACACTTACCAGCGACCTTAAGAGACCTCAAAAATGGTGAAAATCGTTCACCATGGAGAGGTCGTCCCAAAAACAAAAATCGGTAATGGTTGATTATCGATGTTGTTCATCGTTCCTGCGGCAGCACACATCGCTGGGTGCGACACCGCAGGAGCGAGGAACGTCTCCTTACCTGCCGCCACCAATGCGGGAGGAAGTAGGTGGGCGGGATGTTATGTCCCGCTCATCTCCGCCCCTCTGCTTTGATTGGCCGGCTGATTAGGGACGTCGCTGTGATGCCGAACGTCCCTCCCCCTTGAGGGAGGGATTGTTCAGCAGTCACAGCGACGACACCAACCAGGTAAGTGCGTGTGACGCTGCTGTAGCGATATTTGCTGCGGCAGCAATCACACGATATCGCACACACGACAGGGGCGGGTGCTTACATGCTCGATATCGCTAGTGATATCGTAGCGTGTAAAGCCTGCTTCACAATTAGCACTATATAGAAATTTTGACCAACATCTTTTAGTAATGTTCCCCATATTGTTGTAACGTACCCATCCTTGTCCCCTTGTAAGTATTGTACCCCATCCTAGTCCCCATCCCACAGTAATGTGTTCATCCTTGTCCCCATCCAATAGTAATGTTCCCCATCCTTGTCCCCTTGAAGCAATGTCCCCATCCTGTAGTACTGTCCCCATTCTATAGTAATGTGCCCATCCTTTAGTAATGTGCCAACCTTGTCCCCACCTTGTCCCCACCCTATAGTAATGTCCCCAGCATTATCCCTATTCTATAGTAATGTTTCCCATCCTTGTCCCCTTGTAGTAATGTCCCTATCCTACAGTAATGTGCCCACCTTGTCCCCATCCTATAGTACTGTGCCCATCCTAGTCCCTATCCTATAGTAATGTGCCCATCGTATAGTAATGTCCCAATCCTATAATAATGTCCCCAGCCTTATCTCCATCTCATAGTAATGTGCGCACTTTGTCCCCATCCTGTAGTAATGGGTCAGCAGCTCCCCTCACCTTCCAGACGCCGGAGTGAAGCTGAGGGGAGTGGTCTGCGGCCCCAGATCCACAGTAATTGGAAAGATTGGTCACAAGGCCGGTCTCTCTAATCAGAGCTGAGGGCGGGTGAAACAGGTCATCCAGCTCCAGCCAATGATCAGGCCTACAGCTGCACTGATCTTGGCTGGATTTCAATGTTTCAGCGATTTTCAATGGCTGAAACATTAGTGGCTGTGATTGGCTGACGAACGCCACTCAGCCAATCACAGCCCCTGTAGGTCCGGGGAGGAGACACCACCCCTCCTGAGGTCCCCTCCTCCCCGAAACTAAGGTATTTGTAGCAATCAGCCACCGGGGTTGTGATTTCACCATGACGTACTGGGTACTTCATGGGTCCTTAAGTACCAAGGAACCATAACGTACCCAGGACGTCATAGGTTGCTAAGGGGTTACCGTCCAAAACACACACACACACACACACACACCTGTCCCGCGCTCCCTCATCTCTGCTTCGTGCAGCCCCCAGACCCGTGCCCGTTCACTATCGCTGCAGGTGCAGTGTCACTGTCAGTGATATGTGAGATTGTATTGCCGGCGTGAGCGCAGCGCCGGCAACACATTCATCTAACAAAGTGCAGCCCCTGCCGCGATAGTGAACAGGGGCACAGGACTGTGGGCCGCACGAACTACCCTGAGGGGCCGCATGCGGCCCGCGTGTTTGAGACCCCTGGCCTAATATATGGAAAGTTCTCATTGCACCACTACAGCTGCACACTTGTGCATTGCACAGGTCTTCACAGATTGACTATTGCATTTAGAGTCAACTGATTAAAAGTTTTGAGAGTGGATCATATTTTACCCTACAGACTGGTATTAGTGGAAAAATGTTTTATTACCCATCTCTCTTTACATTGATATGGGGTGAGTCCCCATCCCTTACCCAAGCAAAAGAAACTCCAGTGCTGTATTTCCCCATTTTAGGATAGTTGTGTAGCTAAGGCTGCTTTCACACATCCGGTTTTTGCTGTGCAGCACAATCTGGCTCTTTGCAGAAAAAACCCAACTTTTTTGCCGTTGGTTTTTTTTCCCGAATATAGACATTAGTGCCGGATTGTGCCGCATGGCCTTGCGTTCGGTCCGGTTTTTGCCGGATGCAGCATATTTAGCCCATGCAGCGGCCGGAAGGTTGCCTGGCACGTTTGTGTGGAAAAAAAAACAAAAAAAACCCACTGCATTGTGCCGCATCCGACCGATCTGGTGCTTTCCAATGCATGCGGCAACAACATCTGTTTTTTTTTTGCACTGCGTACGCTCAGTAGCATGCCGCAACTGGCAAAAACCGGACGGGCCGCATGTAAAAACTTATGCAATGGATGCGGCAAAACTGCATAGTTTGCATAAGTTTTAGAGCTGGATTTAGTCGCACTGCTAAAACCGGATGTGTAAAAGCAGCCTAAAAAAAAAAAGAGTTAAGATTACTTTTATACTCAAGCAGCTCAAAACCACTTCATCTGACTTGGCTGTAAACCTAAGTGTTACTATCTGTGGACCTGCTCTTCATAGCAGTTTGCAAGATGTAGTGCAAACGCACCAAGCTGGCAGACAGCCACATGGGGCTCCCAAGCCACAGGTTTGTGACCTCTGCTCTACAGTGTTTGATAATGGTCCTTTGTTTAGAGGGACACTGAAGCTGCATCCCACACTGAAGGCTGAGCTTTCATTGAGTACCCAATTTATTTTAACCAGTAGGAGTGGTTACTCTATTGCAGAAACCAACCTAGTGTCTCAATGACAGATTAGCACAGCTTTTATGAAAAAAAGCGCCACCATGGACCAATGAACCATATTTATGGATGGCAACATTTTAATTGCTTATTCAGAGTCAATGTTCTGTCTTCTGGCTTGAGAATGCTGCACCTTTATTCCATGTCATAATAGGGTTTACATGTTAGGATTTGAGACTGTTGTAAAAATTACATGAGCTCAGATTTAATCTTTAAATATTTTTATTTGTAAAATGGTTTAAAGAAGAGGACAGTCTGCCAATACACAAGCTAAAAATGCTTGGTGGACAGCAATGTCTCTAATACAACTGAAAAAATAAAAAGAAACAAGTTTCCATAGGAACACAGATAATTGTGACCCCATCTCATAGTCATCCATTTTGTTGCATTAATGCTGAACGCTAACTCTACAAAACAAAAAAAAAAAAGTTAAGTTATGGTCCCAAATCACTACAGCTACATATAGTGACTACATCTACCTACAACAGTTAAATAAAAACTCTATACATTGACGCTTGCTGAAGTACAGGCTGCGGTACTCAGCTCTTTCCCACTCTCCCAGGCACAGGACACGTGAAGAGCGCTCGACTCCGGCACCTCATGAATAATACCATGTTCTTTGATATCGTGCATCAATTGCCTAAAGAGGTACAGAAAAAAAAAGAAAAATTAGTTACTACCAGCAGCAAAGTGATCTTAGGCCAGATAAAGGGAAAGTTCTGTGCTTTTGCAGCAGATTTGCAGACATAACTTTGCCACAAACTATAGTCCATGATCTAGCAGCAGTTCTTACCAGTACGGCCTTGACATCACGTAGAAGAGCGATGGTCTCTGGAATCCATTGAATGTTGAAGATGCCGCTACGGTGTAAGCGCCCATGTTCTCAAACAGCATCCAGTCTCCAACCTGCAGCTCTGGTAGGTCAAATCGCTCAACGATACGATCCAGGCCATCACATGTTGGTCCCCAAATGCTGCTAGAGTAGTATTTTTCATCCATTTTAGGCTTCTGTAATGACAGATGTGTTTTAAGGCCACGGTCTTAAAATGCAGATAAAGCTCACCTTGGCAAGCTCCCAATAGGAAAAGTAGCTAACGTGACAAACTACATTAAATAGCATGGCATTACCCTACCTTAAATTGCTGAACTTTAATCCAGCCAGAGATTACACCAGTAAATCCCTTTTGTGGGATACACCCATTTAATAAGGTAGTCTAGTCATGTTTATCTGCTCTTTTAATACATGTTCTGAATCAGACTAATGTCTGAGCAACCAATGTAGTCACAAGTGTTGTGATTCTGCATGGTTAAAGAGAACCCATTATGAAGATTTTATACCTCATACTAATGGCTTGTGTACAGGCCCTTACATGCCAAATTCACAAAGCCTTATGCACATGATCAGCAAGTGCTTTGGGGTGGTATATTGCACTTTCATCTCTCCTGCAATGCCTATTACTCCCCCATGTCCTGCATCTGACTACTGACTTGTCTGAGTGACCAATCTACACACACGAAGATCAATACACTTTAATCTCTAAAGTGCCACCTAAGCCTATAGGATGTATCTGGTATTACAGCATTACCTTCTGTAACATAGGCTTGACATGAGCATGGTCATACAAGATGCAGTTGAAAGATCCGTAGACTCCATCATTGACATAATACATGAGCGTTTTGTCACAGCTGGAGTCATCTTCATCTGAAATGTATAAAAGGTTGTTAGATCAAAGTGTTTTTTGGTTTTGTTTTTATAGATCTGCAAAGAAACCCGCACACATACCATCAGATCCACTCTGTTCAGTCACCATAACCTTCTTTGCAATGATATTGACAGCAAGAGTGAAGGCCGATGCCACGTAGTATCTTCCTGGTTCTGCAATGATTTGCACTTTGGAATCCACTGGGAAGTATTTGTCTAGAGCAGGGTTTATTACAGAGGTCACCTAAAAAGGAAATTAGACGCAGTCACAACCAAGACCAAAGCCACTGAATAGCATGTTACATTTGACCTCTATTATGTATATGGAGGAGCATAGTCCAAGCAAAAACTCTGCAGTGACATAACCTTACCTCCTCAAACTTAAGCTTGGCATCTTCAGATCCAGGAAATCCTCCACCAATGTCAAGCAAGTGCATATTGAAACCAAGCTCTTCTCCCATATCAAAGACGCACCGGGCATCAGAAACAGCTTGAACAAATGTCTGAGGGTCAGTGCACCCACTGCCAACATGGAAGCTAGTTTGGATAAAGAGCAGAATATTAGGTTACAACCATTAAAATACAAGTGTACGAGTATAAACCAAGCCAGCAGCAGGTTATTCTGTTTCAGATTACAGCCTTACCTTACTCCAATGATCTCCACATTGAGCTCCTTTGCGCGTTCCAGAAGAATCCGGGACGTTTTCAGAGTGGCCCCAAACTTTACACTCAGTCGACACACTGCTTTGGAGTCATCCGTGGCTATCCGCAGAACAAGTCTAAAAGAAAATTAAAAACTTATAACAAACAGCGCTGTGGCCTATAAGAAGTGTTCAAGTCTGTTTTATCTGGCCACACAATTACCCTGGCATCAGAGATGGGGGACGCTGGACTAATAGTGTTTCAGGCAGATACTACAAGTTGTTCTTTAGTCATTACAAAACTCACTTGGCATTGGGATGGTTTCTTGCCACTTTCATCAGTTCCACTTCACTGTCAAAGGTCATTTTCTCCACACCGCTGCTAGCCGCATACTTGATCTGAGAAACTTGTTTGCAGGGGTTGGCGTAGATAATTCTCTCAGGCGGAACACCAATACTTTGGACGAGTTGTATTTCAGTCTGATTAAAAAAAAACAAAACAAAAAATAAAAAAAAAAAAAATATAAGAAAATCCTGTTAGTAATTTGTACAAATCGAGGGGAAGTTTAGCAGTACAAATTCCACTCTACCAAACTGTTTAACCCAAAAGTAGTAAAGCTCCCCCAGTCATTTGATCCCTAGCTATTAGCAATGACATGACTGCTACAGTTAACAGACTTGGGTTGAGTCTAAAATATTACTCCTTGTGACATTTTAGACATGTTTGTACGGAGTTACACAGCCTTAAAGGGGTAACCCAGCCACGTTAGGTGTGATCATGGATCAATACATCTACAGATAACTGCTGCCTAACATACAAGCTGCAGGTATGCACCTGACCACATACCAACTCCCTCATTCACCTGCTGATGGGACTTGAGAAGGATTTATTCTTAAGTTACTGCAAGCTAGTACATCTTACCTTGCTGGCACAGTCAAATCCAGCCCCCAATATGGACAGAGTCTTCACAATGGCCTTGCCATCATTGCATTTAACAGCATAAAATGGAGTTACACGAGGGAGTGCTTTAAACCACCGAACATGCTTCTTCACAATATCGCCGAGATCAGCCACATAAAATGCATCCTTGTCATCCTAAAACAAAAAAGGGTCAGCTGTACAGAACTTACTGAATGGCAAAACCACCCGCACTTGCTGAACCACCTTAGACTTACGGATAGCGACACTTCGTTGATCTTCTGCTCCAGGACATCACGAGCACTGAAGCCTTCCTCGAGGAAGCTAAAGTCAAAGTCTTCGTTGCTGAAGCTGTTCATTGTCTCAACTATATAAAATTCACAAGACGAGAATGCAACAAACTAAAAGGAAAAAAAAAAAAACTGGTTACAGACACAATCACAACAGTAGGGAGGAAAAGAACAGATTCTATTCACTTACATGGACAAGTTAGAGATGGGGGTTTATTACAAAGAGGGACTCAGCTTTGCACCCAAGGAGGCTCTCCAGTGAAATAGAAGCCCGGTAAGTATAAAACAAGCCCTACGCTCTCAAAGGAGCCGTTCTTTACTGCTGTGCTGCTGGCGTTCTACAGGAGGAAGGAAAAAAAAAAAAAAGAGTCATTAGTCATCACATCTCGTTACATAGTAGTCAGTTACAATCAATAGGGAGGAAAAAAAAATAAAAAAAAATTTGAAACCAGATCCAATGCGTCATGCACCCAGCCCATTTCATGAATGGCCGAGACGCTCCATCCGCCTGCACAGAAATCGCCTCGTGTCACCAGCCGGCAGGGAGGGCGCTCGGCTGCCCAATCAGCGCCCATGCCGGCTCCTGTCTTAATCAATGCCACCCGCTGCACACGGCAACTGACAGCATGGCATAGGCTACCAGAAAAAAACCCAGATCACCCAACTTCTACAGATATGCAATAAAGATCTTAAAGAGGTTGCCCAGAAATAGAAAAAAAATATGGCTGCTTTCTTTCCATGGCTGACAGCTCCATTAATTTCACCAGGGCAGAATTGTAAGCCAGGAACCACACATGGTCAAAAGGGTAGCTTATGTGAGAAACATCTTCATTTTTAGCTTAACCCCTCAAAATTCACATTTTACAGATATACAGCATAGTCCATTAATCCCCATTTAAGCCCAATATGCCATATACTGACCACTATGCTCATGACTTTGCTGACCCTATGCAACAGAAAAAGAGTCCTTGGGTATGATCTAGTAAAAAGTCGTGATAGTCACGATACGTCACCCATCCCCCACCTCACTCATACAGCCACGTGTGCTGCCCCTTCTTTCCATTAGAATCTTCTTAAATATAAACTACGGAACGCAAAAAAGGACAAAAGTGCTCAAATCACGCACCGCACATTTCTTCCCCGGTCACGCTCAGTAAATTATACCCCGCCACCACCCACCGGACCGTTAGGAGCCCGACCGCACATAGAAAACTTACCTTAAAAAGCATTTACGAAATCTGTACCCATCGAGGCACCAAATGCCCAGAAGAGAAGAAATATGGCCACACGGAGAACCGACAAAAAAATATAAAAAGTAACTGTACGGTCCCCTCACACACGTGTGCGCAGCTCCTCACCCGCCTCGAACCTGACACTGACTGAAATGATAAAGCTGGCGCTCGCTGCCTTTTATAGACAGGGCCTGCGTTGTCAGGGCGACGCGCCAGCTCAAACCAGCGCTGATCGGTTTACTCCGGGAGTCAGTCCGGGCGCGCAGCCACTGTCTATTGTGACGTCGGCGTCCGGCCGTGGCCGAAGGGATGAAGGCGAGAGATTTGTGTATAGAGCAAACGTGTGGTGAAAGTGTGTGCAGAATGGACGGGCAGCATCATATAGATAAATAGGTGGTGTAAAGTGAGGTAAATTATCAGTATATATAGTATATGAGGTAAATTATCAGTATATATATATAGTGTATGAGGTAAATTATCAGTATATATAGTGTATGAGGTAAACTATCAGTATATATAGTATATGAGGTAAATTATCAGTATATATAGTATATGAGGTAAACTATCAGTATATATAGTATATGAGGTAAATTATCAGTATATATAGTATATGAGGTAAATTATCAGTATATATAGTATATGAGGTAAATTATCAGTATATATAGTATATGAGGTAAATTATCAGTATATATAGTATATGAGGTAAATTATCAGTATATATAATGTATGAGGTAAATTATCAGTATATATAGTGTGTATGAGGTAAATTATCAGTATATATAGTGTATGAGGTAAATTATCAGTATATATAGTGTATGAGGTAAATTATCAGTATATATAGTGTATGAGGTAAATTATCAGTATATATAGTGTATGAGGTAAATTATCAGTATATATAGTATATGAGGTAAATTATCAGTATATATAGTGTATGAGGTAAATTATCAGTATATATAGTGTATGAGGTAAATTATCAGTATATATAGTATATGAGGTAAATTATCAGTATATATAGTGTATGAGGTAAATTATCAGTATATATAGTGTATGAGGTAAATTATCAGTGTATATAGTGTATGAGGTAAATTATCAGTATATATAGTGTATGAGGTAAATTATCAGTATATATAGTGTATGAGGTAAATTATCAGTGTATATAGTATATGAGGTAAATTATCAGTATATATAGTGTATGAGGTAAATTATCAGTATATATAGTATATGAGGTAAATTATCAGTATATATAGTGTATGAGGTAAATTATCAGTGTATATAGTGTATGAGGTAAATTATCAGTGTATATAGTATATGAGGTAAATTATCAGTATATATAGTGTATGAGGTAAATTATCAGTATATACAGTGGTGTAAATTATCAGTATATATAATATGAGGTCAGTTATAAGTATATACATATATATAGTGAGGTAAATTATATATAATATAGTGAGGTAAATTATCAATATATTAGTATATGAGGTAAATTATCTATATATAGTATAGTGAGGTAAATTATCAGTATACACAGTGATGTAAATTATCAGTATATATAATATATGAGGTCAATTATAAGTGTATATAGCACACTGAAGTAAATAAGTAAACATAGTATAGTGAGGTAAATTATCAGTATATACAGTAGAGTGAGGTACATTATCAGTATACATAGTATATAAGGTAAATTACAAGTATATATAGTATAGTGAGGTAAATTACCATAGTATATGAGGTAAAATATAAGTATATATATAGTATAGTGAGGTCAATTATTATATATAATATATAAGCATACCTCCCAACATTTAAAGATGAGTAAGAGGGACGAATTTTAGGACACGCCCCTAACCACACCCATTTTGCAATCTGTCACGCCCACATCCAATCCTTTTCAGCACTGCTGATAACATTGTTTAAGGCCCCCTTCACACGTCCGTAAAAATCACGCACGTGTTTCACGGACGTGTCAAAAGTGCGTTTTCCCCTCCGTGTGCCGTGTTTATGGCACTATGTGTGTTCTCCGTGTGTTATTCGTGATAACACACGGAGAACGGAACTTTCTGCTCACCTGTCCCTGGCGTCGCTGTCTGTGGTGCTGATCTTCGGTCTCCAGCCCTGCCGGCCGCAGTGAAGTGAATATTAAATGAGCGGTGGTCGGCAGCAATTGACAGCAGCGGCGGAGACAGGAGGGCTGGAGAAAGTGAGTAAAGATTTTTTTCTTTTTTTCTCTGACACGTGTGTTTCTGCGGCGCGTGTCACACGGGACCGCATCCACACTACATCCGTGTGGTACGAGTGCGGGCCATGTGACACCCATGCTGCCGGAGAAAAACGGACATGCATCCATGTGGAGCACACGGACACACGTCTGCTCCACACGGAGGCACGGGCCAATGGCTGCACACGTGCGTGCACATAAACCCATTGATTTTAATGGGTTTACGTGTGCCCGTGTCTCCGGTACATGCGGGCACGGACCTAGCACGTACCGGAAACACGTGCGTGTGAAGGGGGCCTAAGGCTGCGTGCCCACAAATCAGTGTTTGCAGAATTTTGGATGAATCGTGTTTTTGCTGTGTCCAAAACGCTGAGTTGTACAGTACAAGCACAGTGGAGGGATTTCTAGAAATCCCGTGCCCACTGTGCTTGTTTTTTCTGCAGCAAATACTGACCTGCAGAGCGTCTTTCCAGACCGCAGCATATCAATTGTTTGCTGCACTTGCATGCGTCCTCCGCAGGGAGAACACAGCAGGAGACCGCAGCGCACTGAACCCTGATCGTGGGCACAGGCAGCTGCGTTCTCCTACAGAGGAGACTTGCAGCCCCGCAGGTCAGGACCCGCTGCCTCCAGGAAACAGCGAGTCCTGATCATGGGCACAGGCAGCTGCGTTCTCCTGCGGAGGAGACGTGCAGCCCCGCAGGTCCGGACCCGCTGCCTCCAGGAAACAGCGAGTCCTGATCATGGGCACAGGCAGCTGTGGTCTCCTGCGGAGGAGACGTGCAGCCCCGCATGTCAGGACACAGTGAGTCCTGATTGTGGGTACAGGCATACGCACATATACGGTACATATTTGAAGACAAATTCCCTAAAATACATATAAACAGACAAATCTATACACAGTCATCTGCACTGACATACATAGATATATACATCATACATATACACACATTGCAGGTAATAATATGGGGAAGCCGGCAGCAGCCTCACTCACCTACCCCGCTTGTCTCTGTCCAGCTCCTCCTCGGCATGTGATCACTTGGCATCACTTTAACAGACCTAGCCACGCACAGTACACACTGACACCGCTGTGGGAGGATGGGGGTTTTATATACTCATATATACACATATACACTGTATATATACAGTATATATCACAGGAGGGGCTGGGGGTTATAGTATATACATCACAGGAGGGGCTGAGGGCTACAGCATATACATCACAGGAGGGGCTGGGGCTACAGTATATACAGCACAGGAGGGGCTGGGGGCTACAGTATATACAGCACAGGAGGGGCTGGGAGCTACAGTATATACAGCACAGAAGGGGCTGGGGGCTACAGTATATACAGCACAGGCGGGGCTGGGGTTATAGTATATACATCACAGGAGGGTCTTGGGGCATAGACAGTACTTGAGGGGGCATACATATTAGGCCTGTTTCAGATGTCAGTGATTCTGGTATGTATGTGCTAGTTTTTATACGTAGCAGAATCACTGACCTATGCAGACCCATTATAATCAATGGGTCTGCACACACATCAGTGATTTTTCACTGACCGTGTCTCCGTGCGGCGTACATGCGTATCCGTGATTGCCGCACAGAAACATGTCCGTTTTTTTCTGGCATCACTGATGTCTCACGGACCACACTATGGTGTGATCCATGAAACACATACCAGAAAAACACGGACATTTAAAATAAAAAGCTTTTTCAACTCACTTTCTCCAGCGATGCTGAGTTCGGCAGCTGCTCTCTGCCTGGTTCATTATGGCATGCATATTCATTTATGCAGCCAGAGCCAACCCAGAAGTAGCTGCAGAGGTGAGAGAGCGGTGGCTGGATGCTGAATCGCGGGACTCTTCAGCACCACGGAGAGCAGGTGCGGGGACAGGTGAGTATATGTCCATGTGCAATCACGGAGTACGGATCACGGATTGCACATGGATAACCACTATGTGCCGTGAATCACGGAGTGTGAAGGGATATATGCATGTTTAACACGTCAGTGAAGAACGTCTGTGTTTTTCACTGAGGGGCATACACGTTACTAAGGGGTATACACATTACTGGGGGAAATACACTTTACTGTGGGGCATACAAATTACTGGTAGCATAGATATTACTACGGGGCATATAGCTCTGGTGTTGGGGCTTATACAGCTCTGGGGGCACATACAGCTCCGATGGGGGGGCTGGGGGCATACAGATCTGGTGGGAGGGGGCTGGGGGCATACAGATCTGGTGAGGGGGGGTGGCTGGAGGCATATAGGTCTGGTGAGGAGAGGGCTGGGGCATACAGATCTGGTGAGGGGGGGCTGGGGGATACAGATCTGGTGGGAGGGGGCTGGAGGCATACAGAGCTGGGGGTATATAGATCTGGTGGGGGGCTGGGGGGCATACAAATCTGGTGTGGGGGCTGGGGGGCATACAATCTGGTGTGGGGGCATACAAATCTGGTGAGGGGGCCATACAGATCTGGTGAGGGGGTGACTGGAGACATATAGCTCTGGTGAGGAAAGGGCAGGGGCATACACTTCTGGGTAGGTGAGGGATCACATACAGCATTCCTTGGTGCTGCAACTCCTTTCCCTCCAGTCTCTTCATCTTTGAACAGAGCTCAGCATGTTGCGTGGTAGCTCCGCCCACAGATGCACTTCCGTACACAAGCAGCCCAGCAGTGAGCAGTGCACTGGACTGCAGGTGCCGGATTTAAAGCGCCGGCAGCCAGGAAAGTGCTGCTGCCGCCGACCCATAACAGCGGCAGCACACAGAGCCAGAGTAGTGAAGTAGCACTCGGTTCTGCTCATATGGATAGGAGGGGGAGAAAGTCAGACGGGGAGAGAGCGGGTGGGCGGAGCCACGGGACACATGGCTTACAATCGTGACACTGGGACACCCGCTCAAATCCGGTACAGTCCTGCTTTAATCCCGGACGGTTGGAAGGTATGTATAAGGTCAATTATAAGTGTATATATAGCACACTGAAATAAAGAAGTATATATAGTACAGTGAAGTAAATGAACAGTATATATAGTATATGAGGTAAATTATAAGTGTGTATATATAGTATAGTCAGGTAAATTGCAAGTATATGTAGTACACTGAGGTAAATTATAAGTATATATAGTATAGTGAAGTAAATGATCAGTATATATAGTATATGAGGTAAATTATCTGTATATATAGTATATGAGGTAAATTATAAGTATATATAGTATAGTCAGGTTAATTACAAGTATATAGAGATTTGCCGTGACGTTTGCAGGGGTGGCTCTAAAAATTGATCAATTATTTGCTAAAAATCTCATTTTTTTTTATTATAGTACAGTTGGAATAAATCTGTGAATTTTCACTTTTTATATGATGCATGCCAATTTCAGATCGTGCTGGCTCCTTTTTCTCTGTTATGACTGTAGTTATGCTACAATTTCTGGTGACTGACCATCACCATACCATGCACGCCTGATTTTGGTTTGCAATGTATTCCTCCTGTTGGTGGCTGTTCAGATTCAGTTACCTCACCCCTTTCCTCAGGCAATGCTAATTAAGCACCATTCTTGGATCTGGTCCGCCTTTATCAATGGTTGCTGTTTGGCACTGGGAGGGTCAGTTCTGATATAGTCCTGGTATGTGTAGAGCTTGCTCCACATGCTGGGACCTGGGCTGGTCTCTATCCACAATTGCCTTTTTTGCAACATGGAAGCGGCTATATACAGGTTGCAGGTATGTGTGCTCCATTATGGTTCTGCTTTTAACTTTATCTAGGAGGCCGCATGGCACATGAAATACAGAATATAGAGTAGGACCCCCCTATTGAGATTTGCCGTGACGTTGGCAGGGGTGGCTCAAAAAATTGATCAATTATTTGCTAAAAATCTCATTTTTTTTTATTATAGTACAGTTGGAATAAATCTGTTAATTTTCACTTTTTATATGATGCATGCCAATTTCAGATCGTGCTAGCTCCTTTTTCTCTGTTATAATTACAAGTATATGTAGTACACTGAGTTAAATTATAAGTATATATAGAATAGTGAGGTAAATCAGTATATATCGTTCTAGTGCAATTCTCTATTAATTGGCCTCCCCCTAACTAGACTTTCTCCTCTGCAGTCCACCCTTAAAGCAGCAGCCGGGGTCACGTATCTGGCTAATCATTATTCGAACTCTTCAGCTCTGTGCCAGTCATTTGCACTGGTTGCCTATCATAGGATCCAATTTAAATAGCTTATTTTCACCCACAAAGCTCACGACACTGCGGCACCCCCCTACATCTCCACCCTTATCTCTGTCTATCACCCTACCATTTCTCTACGCTCCACAAAAGACTTTCGACTAACATCCACACTAATCCGAACCTTCTTCTTCCGGATCCAAGACTTCTCCCGAGCTGCACCAATTCTCTGGAATGCTCTACCCCAAGAAATTAGGATGATCCACAATTTGCAGAGCTTCAGACGCTCCCTAAAAACACATCTTTTTAGGGTGGCCGTTCACCTTTTCTAATCGAAGTCAATTCACATAGAGCCCCTCCGCTACTTTTCAATTCTCTGTCACACTCCACCGCACCCGAAAGCATCAAAAAGATTGGCTGGTGACTGGCTCTTGCAGCCTTATCTGTCGCCCATTTCTTTGAAGCATTTGTACCTTGTGTCACACCCAACTCCCCCCATTGTAGATTGTAAGCTCTTACGAGCAGGGTTGTCATTATTTTTGCTTTAATTATTATATTTTCTTTAACAGGTACTTATGAATATTTATTTGTATATGAACCTACCTCTGAATTGGAAAGCGCTACGGTATATGTTGGCGCTACAGAAATAAAGATTATTATTGGTGAGTTAAATTATAAGTATAAATATATATATAGTATACTGAGGTAAATTATAAGTATATACAGAAGAGTAAGGTAAATTATAACTATATAGTACACTGAGGTAAATTATAAGTGTATATATAGTATAGTAAAGTAAATTATCAGTATATATCATACACTGAGGTAAATTATAACTACATGTATAGTCATGCAAATTATAAATTGGGGAGAAGTGATAATGTACAGGGTGGGCCATTTATAAGTATACACCTAAATAAAATGGGAATGGTTAGTGATATAAATTTCCTGTTTGTAGCTCATTAGTATATGGGAGGGGGGAAACTTTAAGATGGGTGCTGACCATGCCGGCCATTTTGAAGTCGGCCAGTTTGGATCCAACTTTATTTTCGCCAATGGGAAGAGAATGAATGAAAAAAATTCATGTAACTTTAAAACTGCTCCTGTGTGAATCTGTCCAAAACTAGGCACTGTACACCCAAAAGGCTTAAAAAAATAAAAAACGTTTTAATAACAGAACTTTTCAAAACCACTTCAGGTAAAAAAAAAAAAAAAAGCTTCTACAAAAAACAATTCTAAAAAAATTGTTCCAAAGTACACCTGCTTTATCATGATTAAGAAGTCTGTTTAAAGAGAACCTGTCATCACGATTTTGCATGTTAAAATAAAGATATGGCCATAATGGCGATGTTATACTGATTCAATAATTTGAAATTTGGGTTTCATAAGCTATTTGTGCATTGGAGCGCTACCGTGGGTAGGATCTTCATCTCTGTCCTCCTGTTTTAAAGTTTGCACTGGCGCCGTCTTGGCTGTGGGCGGCGCTTGCACAGATTTATCCCCTGGTGAGCTTCAGTAAAATGGCATCTGTGAAGGTGCATGTGTGCCGCCCCTGTGCCAACAGCTGGTGCTGCTTGGATCCGGATCTACGGTGCGGCTCGAGGGGTTCTCCGGACTCGGGTATCACGCGGACACTCTGAATAAAAGGGGGACATATTTATACGGGATTGGTTGTGGAATGTCTGTGATGCCACCCACGGTGTGTGGTGAGATGTAGCACCACCGCTGCCGTTGCGGGGCTCCCGGGGACGTTGGGCTGGCAGCTGGATGTTAACCCCTCCGTTGGCAGGGATGGATGTCCCAGGGCCCAGTGTCTCTATGCTGAGGATGGTGATTGCAGGGGCCAGCGCACCCGACCAGGCCGGGGATGTTATTCACGGTCGAATAAAGCACACAAGTCCTGTAGTAAACCAAGGTGATGGTGGCCGGCTGCCGCAGAGAGGTGTATCTGATCCCAAACCCGGGTTGGTAGTCAAAGTCTCTCTCCTCTGCAGTTAGTGTTTTGTGGAAAGGACTTCCCGGTGTGAAACACGGGAGTCCGCTCCCTATCCTTTGGTTGGGAGCTGTGCCCGTCTGACGCTGACCCTTGGGATCTACGGACCCTGGCGGTTGCCCTATCCCTCTCTGTGGTTGGTTGTCTACTTTTCGGGACTTAGGTTGGGACAGGACCTATAATCCTGCCCTCAATTGGTTAATTAGCTAGGCCGTCGGTGCCGGTCCTGGCTTCAGGGTCCAAGTACCCCCTCTTTGCACACGGTTTCCGGGTCGGTTCTCCGGTGTCGATACTGGCGGGCTACAACCCTATCCCGATCCACCTCGGATCTCCGGCAGCCATATTCCCGTCTTCTGCAGACTCTGACTACCGTCTGCCACCTAGCCAAGGTGTCAGGTCTCCGACCCTCGCAACTGCCAGACTTCACCTCCACTCCAAACTTAACCTAGAACTTATCCGACTGTTTTCCCGCCCCGGGCTCTCCAGACCCCTAGGTGGGCGTTCCCTATCTGCCTGGTCCCGCCCACTGGTGTGTCTGTCCTTCCCTGAGGGGGGGTGACTAGGGTTTCAGGTCGGCTATTTTAACCCCTCATGGGATTGGTGTTATGTGGGGGCCTACGCGTGCAACTACCTGGTTTTCCAGGGCGCTACACATGCACACATTGATCTCCCAGCGCATGCGCTGATTTATCTCCCATTAGTCTTCACTAAAATGGCTTCACAGATTGCGAACTCTGCTTGTCATTGAGCCAAGCTCTAAATCTGCACATATGGCGTCATTTTCCTGAAGATCGGAGGTGCTGCCAGTGGCTAATATCGTGCCGACACAATTTGCATTTTCCGTTTTTTTTCTCGACATTCTTCTTTCGAGAGACGTAACTTTTTTATTTTTCAGTCAATATGGTCATGGGCTCTTTTTTTGTGGAACGAGCTGTACTTCATTGTTATAAGCATTTTCTTTTACTACAGGCACTATTGTTATTACTGTAAGCAATTTTCCATGTATGAAGTTCTCTTCTACTTTGTCCAAGGTGTCACTATTTTTATATGATATACAGCAAAAAGTGGATGTCTGTCGTGCATTCACTGTCGCTTTATCAGGATTATTACTATGCTCAGGAATAGGAGGAGCACTGAGAGAGCTGACTAAAGATTTCCTCTGCACTTAGTTTTTTCCCTTGTATAAAAAGAATGGTGTGTGACTCATTGAAAGTGACTGAACTATCCCGATGCTGCAGCCTCAGGGTTTTTTATAATTGATGTATACCAAGAATATAGGAAATTTCTTCAGCGCTCTATTGGGAGACCCAGACGATTGGGGTATAGCTACTGCCCTCCGGAGGCCACACAAAGCACTACACCAAAAAGTGCAAGGCCCCTCCCCTTCTGGCTATACCCCCCCGTGGTATCACGGGTTCTCCAGTTTTCAAGCTTTGTGCGAAGGAGGTCAGACATCCACGCATGGCTCCACAGATTTTAGTCAGCAGTAGCTGCTGACTATTTCGGATGGAAGAAAAGAGGGCCCATATAGGGCCCCCAGCATGCTCCCTTCTCACCCGTGGATGGTGTTGTAAGGTTGAGGTACCTATTGCTGGTACAGGGGCTGGAGCCCCACATGCTGTTTTCCTTCCACATCCCCTTGTAGGGCTCTGTGGAAGTGGGATCCTGCCGGCCTCTAAGCTCTGACGCCGGGCTCCATCCACAGACCCAGTTGAACCTGATGGATACGGAGCAGGAGTACAATCAGGGACATGGCCCTGCATCATACAGGTACTCTGTGTCCCCGGCAGGCACAGACACACTCCGGGCTGGCTGGGTGTTGTAGTGCGCCGGGGACCGTAACGATTGAGTTGGTGTTCCTGCAGTTTACTGGGGGACTTTTGTGTTGTGGGAACGCAGCGCCGACCCCCACTGGACCGGCGGCGCTGCTGTGACTTGTAGTGCGCCGGGGACACGCCGACCGCGCTTTTACGGCGGCGGCGTTTATAAATCCAGTCCCCGGCTTTTGCGGCCTAGCTCCGCTTCGTTCCCGCCCCCACCCTGTCAATCAGGGTAGGGGAGAGACGCTGTTTCGCAGCAGCGACGAGGGCTGGAGCCTGATTTACATGCTCCAGCCCTCTCACTAGGCACAGAGGGAAGCAGGCTTCCCGCTCTTAGTCAGGAACGCCCAGGGCCCGCCCTCCCTCCTCTCCCAGGACGCCGGCAGCCATTACATGCAGTCTGGCTAGAGGAAGGACGCAAGGCTCTGGGAGACCTGGACTAGGGGGCTTTTGGAGACCACACACCCGCTATTAAGCGGGCGGTAAGCGGCATTTCAGCTGGCCCCTCTAGTGCCTCAGTGTGCATTGGTGTACTGTGTCACCAGATATATATATTTATTTCTTGCACTGTGAGGTCGCTTCCTGGCTGGATACCCCAGATCGCTCTGAGGAGGCAGCAACATGTCATCCACAAAACGCAAGGCTGCCAAGGCTAGGGCTGTGTACACTGCGTGTGCTGCATGTGGGGCTGCTCTACCAGCAGGTTCCAAAGACCCCCATTGTGTGCAATGCTCAGATCCGGTGCTGCTTCGCCAGCCGGAGTCCGGAGGGGTAGTGACCCAGGCTGAGACGCTTGTAAGTCCTGCCCCGGTGTCAGGGACAGACTTTGCAGTTTTTGCTGATGGAATGTCTGTGACTATGGCAAAAATCCTTGAAACTTTGCAATCCATGACTGGGGCTCAGTCTATGGACACGGCGAGGTCTCTGTCCTCTAATCCCCCTCAGTTGGAATTAATCCAGACTGCAAGGGGGTCCCCGGCTTCCCAGGCTGAGTATTATGACTCAAATGATAGCCCCAGCCACCCTAAGCGAGCTCGCTGGGAAAGACCCTCAACGTCATCACACTGCTCAGGGTCTCAGCGCAATCAGTCGCCCTGTGATGCGTCTGAAGAGAGTGATCAGGAGTCTTATCCTGGAACCCCTCTCAATCTGGATACCCCGGATGGGGACGCCATGGTAAACGAGCTTATCTCAGCCATCAATAGACTGTTGGATATTTCTCCCCCAGCTCCTTCTGCAGAGGAGGCAGCTGCAGAGCAGGAGAAGTTTCGTTTCCTCTATCCCAAGCGTAAATTGAGTGCTTTCTTGGATCACTCTGACTTCAGAGAGTCAATCCAGAAACACGACGCTCATCCAGAAAGGCGTTTCTCTAAACGTTCTAAGGATACACGTTTTCCTTTCCAACCTGATGTGGTCAAGCGCTGGACCCAGTGTCCAAAAGTAGACCCCCCGATTTCCAAACTTGCAGCTAGATCCATAGTTGCAGTGGAGGATGGCGCTTCACTTAAGGATGCCAATGACAGACAGATGGACCTTTGGTTAAAATCTGTCTATGAAGCTATCGGCGCGTCGTTTGCTCCAGCATTCGCAGCCGTATGGGCACTCCAAGCTATTTCAGCTGGTTTAGCAAAAGTGGATGCTATCATACATCCAGCGGTGCCGCAAGTGGCGTCCCTTACATCGCAGATGTCTGCGTTTGCGTCTTACGCTATCAATGCGGTCCTAGAATCTACCAGCCGCACCTCAATGGCGTCCGCCAATTCGGTAGTTTTGCGCAGAGCCTTGTGGTTAAAGGACTGGAAAGCAGATGCTGGTTCCAAAAAATGTTTAACCAGCTTGCCTTTATCTAGAGATAGACTGTTTGGCGAGTAAAGACTCTTCTTTACCCCAGCCCAGATCAAGCAAACCTCAGCAGAAAAAATGGCAGCAGAGGTTTCAGTCCTTTCGAGGTTCGGGCAAGACACAATTCTCCTCGTCCAAAGGGACTCAGAGGACGCAAAGAGTCTCAGATTCCTGGCGGGCTCACGCACGCCCCAAGAAAGCAAATGGAGGAACTGCTTCCAAAGCGGCTACCTCATGACTTCCAGCCCCCCCCCTCCGCATCTCCGGTCGGGGGCAGGCTCTCCCGCTTTTCCGACATTTGGATGTCACAGGTCAAAGACCGGTGGGTGACAAACATTTTGTCTCGCGGGTACAGAATCGAGTTCAGTTCTCGTCCTCCAGCTCGGTTCTTCAGAACCTCCCCACATCCAGACCGAGCAGATGCCCTGCTGCAGGCGGTGGACTCCCTAAGAGCGGAAGGAGTAGTGGTTCCTGTACCGCCTCAGGAACAAGGGCGAGGGTTTTACTCCAATCTCTTTGTGGTTCCAAAAAAGGACGGCTCGTTCCGTCCTGTTCTGGATCTAAAGCTGCTCAACAAACATGTGCACGCCAGACGGTTCCGGATGGAAACCCTCCGCTCTGTCGTTGCCTCAATGTCTCAAGGAGACTTCCTTGCCTCAATAGACATCAAAGATGCTTATCTCCACGTGCCAATTGCTACAGAACATCAACGTTTTCTACGTTTTGTGATAGGAAACGACCATCTTCAGTTCGTAGCTCTGCCATTCGGTCTGGCGACAGCCCCCCGGGTCTTCACCAAGGTCATGGCGGCGGTGGTAGCAGTCTTGCACTCTCAGGGACACTCGGTGATCCCTTACCTAGACGATCTACTTGTCAAGGCACCCTCTCAAGAGGCATGCCAACTCAGTCTACATGCTACGCTGGAGACTCTACAGACGTTCGGATGGATCATCAACTTTCCAAAGTCGAATCTGTCACCGTCACAGTCGCTAACGTATCTTGGCATGGAGTTTCATACTCGAGCAGCGAGAGTGAAGCTTCCGCTGAACAAGCAGCGGTCCCTACAGACAGGGGTGCAATCCCTCCTTCAAGGCCAGTTGCACCCCTTACGGCGCCTCATGCACTTCCTCGGGAAGATGGTGGCAGCCATGGAAGCAGTTCCCTTTGCGCAGTTTCATCTGCGCCCACTTCAATGGGACATTCTCCGCCAATGGGACGGGAAGTCAACGTCCCTGGACAGGAAAGTCTCTCTTTCCCAGACGGCCAAGGACTCTCTACAATGGTGGCTCCTTCCCACCTCATTGTCTCAGGGAAGATCCTTCCTGCCCCCATCCTGGGCAGTGGTCACGACAGATGCGAGTCTGTCAGGGTGGGGAGCAGTGTTTCTCCACCACAGGGCCCAGGGGACGTGGACTCCGCAGGAGTCCACCCTTCAGATCAATGTTCTGGAAATCAGGGCAGTGTATCTTGCCCTACTGGCCTTCCAACAGTGGCTGGAAGGAGAGCAGATCCGAATCCAGTCGGACAACTCCACAGCGGTGGCATACATCAACCACCAAGGAGGGACGCGCAGTCGGCAAGCATTCCAAGAAGTCCGGCGCATTCTAATGTGGGTGGAGGACACAGCATCCACCATATCCGCGGTTCACATCCCAGGCGTAGAAAATTGGGAAGCAGACTTCCTCAGTCGCCAGGGCATGGACGCAGGGGAGTGGTCCCTTCACCCGGACGTGTTTCAGGAAATCTGTCGCCGATGGGGAGTGCCGGACGTCGACCTAATGGCGTCCCGGCACAACAACAAGGTCCCGGCATTCATGGCGAGGTCGCGCGATCAAAGAGCTCTGGCGGCAGACGCATTAGTTCAAGATTGGTCGCAGTTCCGGCTCCCATACGTCTTCCCACCTCTGGCACTCTTGCCCAGAGTGTTACGCAAGATCAGATCCGATTGCAGCCGCGTCATACTCGTCGCCCCAGACTGGCCGAGGAGATCGTGGTATCCGGATCTGTGGCATCTCACGGTCGGTCGACCGTGGTCACTGCCAGACCGACCAGACTTACTGTCCCAAGGGCCGTTTTTCCATCAGAATTCTGCGGCCCTGAACCTGACTGTGTGGCCATTGAGTCCTGGATCCTAGCGTCTGCAGGATTATCCCAAGGAGTTGTAGCCACAATGAGACAGGCTAGAAAGTCGACTTCTGCTAAGATCTACCACAGAACGTGGAAGATTTTCTTATCCTGGTGTTCCGCTCAGGGAGTGTCTCCCTGGCCATTTGCATTGCCCACTTTTCTTTCTTTCCTGCAATCGGGGTTAGAAAAGGGCTTGTCGCTCAGCTCCCTTAAAGGGCAAGTATCGGCACTATCCGTGTTTTTTCAGAAGCGTCTAGCACGTCTTCCTAAGGTGCGCACGTTCCTGCAGGGGGTCTGTCATATTGTGCCCCCGTACAAGCGGCCGTTAGATCCATGGGATCTGAACAGGGTACTAGTTGCTCTCCAGAAGCCGCCTTTCGAGCCTCTGAAGGAAGTTTCCTTTTCTCGCCTGTCACAGAAAGTGGCGTTTCTTGTTGCGATCACATCGCTTCGGCGAGTGTCGGAGCTGGCAGCTCTGTCATCCAAGGCTCCCTTCCTGGTGTTCCACCAGGACAAGGTAGTGCTGCGCCCCATTCCGGAGTTTCTCCCTAAGGTCGTCTCCTCGTTTCATCTTAATCAGGATATTTCCTTGCCTTCCTTTTGTCCTCATCCGGTTCACCGGTATGAAAAGGACTTACGTTTGCTGGATCTGGTGAGAGCACTCAGAATCTACATTTCCCGCACGGCGCCCATGCGCCGTTCCGATGCACTTTTTGTCCTTGTCGCTGGTCCGCGCAAGGGGTTGCAGGCTTCTAAAGCCACCCTGGCTCGATGGATCAAAGAACCAATTCTAGAGGCCTACCGTTCTGCGGGGCTTCCGGTTCCTTCAGGGCTAAAAGCCCACTCAACCAGAGCCGTGGGTGCGTCCTGGGCATTACGACACCAGGCGTCAACAGGTGTGCCAGGCAGCTACCTGGTCGAGTCTGCACACTTTCACCAAACATTATCAGGTGCATACCTATGCTTCGGCGGATGCCAGCTTAGGTAGAAGAGTCCTGCAGGCGGCAGTGACATCCCCGTAGGGGAGGGCTGTTTTGCAGCTCTAACATGAGGTATCTCTTTACCCACCCAGGGACAGCTTTTGGACGTCCCAATCGTCTGGGTCTCCCAATAGAGCGCTGAAGAAGAAGGGAATTTTGTTACTTACCGTAAATTCCTTTTCTTCTAGCTCTTATTGGGAGACCCAGCACCCGCCCTGTTGTCCTTCGGGATTTTTTTGTTGTTTGCGGGTACACATGTTGTTCATGTTGAACGGTTTTTCAGTTCTCCGACGTTATTCGGAGTTAATTTGTTTAAACCAGTTATTGGCTTCCTCCTTCTTGCTTTGGCACTAAAACTGGAGAACCCGTGATACCACGGGGGGGTATAGCCAGAAGGGGAGGGGCCTTGCACTTTTTGGTGTAGTGCTTTGTGTGGCCTCCGGAGGGCAGTAGCTATACCCCAATCGTCTGGGTCTCCCAATAAGAGCTAGAAGAAAAGGAATTTACGGTAAGTAACAAAATTCCCTTCTTTAGTGATCCCTAGGTTTTAAAGGGATTCATTCAAAAATAATAGAATAATATAGTATCATTATTAGATTACATTAAAAGGAGAATAAAATAGGGAAAACCTCCTATGGGTGGAGGGACATTCTGCCTGGGACGCCATTTACTGTGCATCACCTATTCAGGTAATTTAATTGAATACTAGACTATACTTGGTACTGTAATGGACAAGTAGGAACCTTGGTGTGTAAGCTGAGCAACCTGTGGTTTGGATATTTATTGGTTAATTGATGCATGCATGCATTCTACTTATTGCACCACATGCTGACTTAGGCGGGCTTTGCACACTACGACATCGCAGGTGCGATGTCGGTGGGGTCAAATCGAAAGTGACGCACATCCGGCGTCACTTGCGATGTCGTAGTGTGTAAATCCTAGATGATACGATGAACGAGCGCAAAAGCGTCGTTATCGTATCATCGCTGCAGCCTCCGACATTTCCATAATGCCGATGCAGCGACAGGTGCGATGTTGTTCCTCGCTCCTGCGGCAGCACACATCGCTATGTATGAAGCCGCAGGAGCGAGGAACTTCACCTTACCTGCCGCCGGCTGCAATGAGAAGGACGGAGGTGGGTGGGATGTTTACATCCTGCTCATCTCCGCCCCTCCACTTCAATTGGCCGCCTGCCGTGTGACGTCACTGTGACGCCGCACGACCCGCCCCCTAAGGAAGGAGGCGGGTCGCCGGCCAGAGGGACGTCGCACGGCAGGTATGTGCGTGTAAAGCTGCCGTAGCGATAATAATCGCTACGGCAGCTTTCACTAGATATCGAACGTGCGACGGGGGCGGGACTATCGCTGCAGCATCGGTAACACATTGTTACTGATGTCGCAGCGTGCAAAGCCCGCCTTAGTGTAACCCTTTCTTTTCCTTGACTCTCCAGGCTATTTATATGTTCCCTCATAGGAGGTTTTACCTATTTTAGTCTCCTTTTAATGCACTAATATTTTGCATTAATCATTTTTTAACCTAGGGATCACTACAATTTTCTAGGGTTTTGGTATATATTTAATAGTAAAGTGTTATGCACCTAATATAACACATTGTTTACCTTGTGATCAAGTTTTTTCTTATAATTTATTACCGTATTTATTTGTTTTGAGGATATTTGGTCTAGATATAACCAATGGACAAGAGTGTTGGCTTTGCTGGGAAAGGAGACCTTATTTTATAATTACAGACTGTGATCTGCATTGCCTAGGAATGGCCACGAAATAGTGTGCAGGGCTGCACACTGTTTACATTTATCTGGAGCTAACAGCTAATCTGTGTGGATGTCAGACCCCTACCAATCTGACATTGATAATGAATACTAGGGTTAGATCATAAATATAATATCAGTGGATAACTTCTTTACGTGGAATGCCTCATGAAGATGACCCCTTTTTGAAATGAAGCTATCTTCTCTAGCCCTGTGCGATCAACTGTTTTTACCAGGAAAGTAGTATCTAGTTGAATATTTCCTCTAAAGTGGACTTACAGTACATGAATGAAATCAGTTTATACAGGAGATCCACTATTCTGGATGTGGGAGATCCTTATAAATCCTAACCAGTCTTCATGACAGAAGTTGTTGCCTTTGGAAAACCTCCTTAACATTGGTATGACCATCTTATAACATTATAGCAAATCTTTAGAATTGGCCATTACTTGATCAACCTCTGATACCTCACATCGATCCTGAGAACAAGATGAACTGAATTGGTGCTGCATCTGCTCTTAAGTTTTCTCTGCACAACTGCTCTTCCAGACACCAGCTGTGTATGTAAATTCAGCGAGCCCCATTCTCCTTCAGTTTCCCCAGCATTGCGGAGTGTTTATTCTTTTCATCGAACTGAAATGGACAGGCCAGGAAGTTATTTTCAGATTAGTCAGTTAAACACAGGTACAATGTGCCCACCTTATATGAAGAGAGAACTAAAATCATTTAGTGTCACTGCATACACACGATATACAGTATATAATACATTGCAACTCAAATGATCTAAACACATACTAGAAATGTAAATTTCTCTATTCTTCTTATTTGATGAACATTCTAACCATTTTATTTCCCCTGTCTCAGCATAATGAGCCAGTAGTGGTTTCTTCTATCTGATCCTGTGTACACCCTTGTTTGCGTTTCACCACTTTTACACAGGTATCCTCCCATTTCTATTTGCTCACTTTTCTCTGAAAGTCTGGGCGTTGTGAAAGCACAGAATCAATGACATCCTGCCACACTTCTCTATTTTACATCACACAAGTTCATTCTCCTAGAGATTGTGTGCAAACAAAAAGGGAAACAGATGTGGCTATGGTTGGGTTACAAAATAAAATTCAAATTAGAGAATTCTAACTAAATAAAGGAGGGGTTAGCCACGTAGTAAAAGAGATGGTAAAGAGTCTTTCACTTTGGAAGATCATGTTTATGTACTGTATATTGTCAGCCTATTGCTTTTTTTATTTAGTGGTGCTGCAGGGAAATTAAACAGTTTCCTGAAGTCAGTTTCACACATGGAGTTTCATGGTCTGATTGCAGGACGGGCTGTAGGTCTCCTAACTAATGGTCAGTCTGGAAATCATGACCCATACATGAATGCATAGAGAATATTGGACATATGCAAATGGCTTAACGGATTATAACTGCATGTATTTCCAAGGATAGCTAAAGCAGTGTAGGCGCCATAAGAAAGTGCCAAGGCCCACTGCACTTAGCCCTGTATACAGGGCTGTATTTTGCCTTCGTGCTGCCCTAGGCACTTTAAGTGGTCGCGCCCCTTAGTGACAACGTAAAACTGAGTTTTCGCACACGACCTCTTTTTAAGGCAGATCTACTCTGTAAAACACTTGAAAAAGTATCAATGAGAAAGGAAGGGCACTAACCCCCCCCAATGGGGATCACCACAGGCACATCAAAACATGGCATGAGTATAAAATATTCCCACCACACCGTCCCCACTTTTATACTGTGACTGTCACACTGCCCCTAATAAACTACACACTGCCCTCCCTTATAAATTATACCCACCACACCTTCCTCAATTATGAAATATGATCTGCACATTGACCTCACATCATGCTGCCCCCTCCTCACAATGTCCCATGCATGCTGCCCCCTCCTACCAGTGTCCCATGAATGCTGCCTCCTCCTCCCAGTGTCCCATGCATGCTGCCCCCTCCTCACAATGTCCCATGCATGCTGCCACCTCCTCACAATGTCCCATGCATGCTGCCCCTCTCCATGAGCTCTTAATGCTGCCTTCCTCTTTTCCATAATGACACCTCCATGCTGCCCCATTCATCATACTAAGACCACCACACTAACGCTTATGCTGAGACACCCCCCCACACACACACACTACCCCACTCTTGATATTGACTCCCCTACATTGCTCCTTTCCATACTGAGCCCACACATGCTGCCCCTTCTCCATAATGAGCTCCCAATGCTGCCCCCCTTTCATTCTGAGTCCTTACACTGCCCCCCATCGATTTTGTCATTGCAGTATCCCTCAACCCTTGTCCTCTGTCTCTAGCATTGGCCCCTCTCTCCCATTCCCCCCAGCAGCAGCCTCTCTCCCCCGTCTCTAGCAGCAGCCTCTCCCCCAGCATCAACCTCTCTCCCCCCAGCGTCCCCCAGCATCAGCCTCTCTCCCCCCAGCCTCCCCCAGCTTCAGCCTCTCTCCCCCAGCTTCCCCCAGCATCAGCCTCTCTTCCCCAGCTTCCCCCAGCATCAGCCTCTCTCCCCCAGCTTCCCCCAGCATCAGCCTCTCTCCCCCAGCTTCCCCCAGCATCAGCCTCTCTGAACCAAGCATCAGCCTCTCTGCCCCCAGCATCAGCCTCTCTTCTCCCAGCCTCCCCCAGCATCAGCCTCTCTCCTCCCAGCCTCCCCCAGCATCAGCCTCTCTCCTCCCAGCCTCCCCCAGCATCAGCCTCCCTCAGCATCAGCCTCCCTCCACCCAGCCTCCCCCAGCATCAGCCTCCCTCCACCCAGCCTCCCCAGCATCAGCCTCCCTCCTCCCAGCCTCCCCCAGCATCAGCCTCTCTCCTCCCAGCCTCCCCCAGCATCAGCCTCCCTCAGCATCAGCCTCCCTCCTCCCAGCCTCCCCCAGCATCAGCCCCCCCCTCCTAGCCTCCCCAAGCATCAGCCTCCCCAGCATCAGCCTCCCTCCTCCCAGCCTCCCCCAGCATCAGCCTCCCTCAGCATCAGCCTCCCTCCTCCCAGCCTCCCCCAGCGTCAGCCTCCCCCCTCCCAGCCTCCCCCAGCGTCAGCCTCCCCCCTCCTAGCCTCCCCCAGCATCAGCCTCCCCCCTCCTAGCCTCCCCCAGCATCAGCCTCCCCCAGCATCAGCCTCCCCCCTCCCAGTCTCCCCCAGCGTCAGCCTCCCCCTCTTAGCCTCCCCCAGCATCAGCCTCCCCCCTCCTAGCCTCCCCCAGCATCAGCCTCCCCCCTCCCAGCCTCTCCCAGCATCAGCCTCCCCCAGATTCAGCCTCCCTCCTCCCAGCCTCCCCCAGCATCAGCCTCCCTCAGCATCAGCCTTCCTCCTCCCAGCCTCCCCTTTCCTAGCCTCCCCCAGCATCAGCCTCCCCCCTCCTAGCCTCCCCCAGCATCAGCCTCCCCCCTCCTAGCCTCCCTCAGCATCAGCTCCCCCCTCCCAGCCTCCCCCAGCATCAGCCTCCTCCCTCCCAGCCTCCCCCAGCATCAGACTCTCTCCTCCCAGCCTCCCCCAGTATCAGCTTCTCTTCGCCCAAGTCTCCCCCAGTATCAGCCTCTCTCCCCCCACCACATGCGCAGATCTCCGGTCTGCATTAGAGACACCCCCACGCTCCTTATGAATCTTCAGCTCTGCGAGCACTTACCTGCTCCAGGGCCCGCCGTCATCTTCCTGGCTCATGTGAGTATCCTCTTCTGACACCGGCTTCCATCGCGGCGTCCTCTACGGCGTCCTGCTGTGAGTTCTGCATGTGACGTCCACACAGCATTGGACGCAGCACAGAGGAAGGAGCTGATTGGAGCGCCTGTGACCCCGTAAATGCAAGTGCCGGCAGTTCCGAGGTCAATCAGCTCTCTGTGCCCTGCCGCCGCAGTTTGTCTGCATTCGCGTCTTAATTGACGCGGATACAAGTAAATGGAGGTGCGCCTCTCCCCCCTCCCTCCTCCGAAAATACAGCGGATTTAATGGATGTGTAAAAAAAAAAATAAATTTTTTTTTTAACTGCTAGAAGGTGCCGCCCCCCCCGGATCCTGCCGCCCCAGGCACAGGTGCCTAATGGTAAATACGGCCCTGCCTGTATACGTATATATGGAAATGACTCAGAAGCTGTGCCCTCACCATATAGCGCTGATGCTGGCTGTGTATAAGGGTATGACCGCACTTTGCGTTGTCCTAGTTGCATTTCTAAACACACGTTTTGGAATTAATTGATTTAGCCAAAGTTGCCTTTTTCAGAAATTTAGCGCTAAAAACGCATGCGTATTTACCGCGTTTTAGATGCGTTTTCAGCGCTATTTACATGCTTTTTCCCTTGCGTTTTGACAGATGCGTTTTGAACATCAAGACACTGCTATATAAAGATTAAATAGTCAAACGGAATGAAAAAAGAGAAAAAAAGCAAAACATTATTTTTGAATTATTTAAGAAAATAGTTATATTTCATGAAATAATAGCGGTTTTATAATATTTATTGCTAAAATAGCAATAAAATCATAATTATCAAAAATGTAATTGTCGGACTATGTGCGTGTAAAGAGACATATTATTCCATTATTTTAATGTTTGAAAAACATGCGTTTTTGAAGTAAAAAACGCAGTGTTTCTGCACCTAAAAAGCATGTAAGACGCGCAACACACATCCGTTTTTTTTGTACGTGTGTGGTACGTATTTGCACGTACCGGAGACACGGAGACCCATGTTATTCAATGGTAGATGGCACACACACGTAAAATCACACGGAACGTGTGTCCGTGTGGTAAGTACGTGTGTGCGCTTTTCTACACGGACGACATGTCCGTTTTTGGCTGGCAGCACGCAGGCACGGACCCGCTTTAGTCTATGGGTCCGTGCCTGCATGGACCGCACACGGAGTGTGTCCGTGTTCAGCACGTATCGTCCGTGTCCATTTTTAATCACAAAATCTGAAACACTTGTTACCAATCTATCAGGTCAATTGATGGCAAACAACAACACCAGGATCTCATGATGAATTATTAACAACGGTAATTGGGTAAGAATGCGGGCCTTTAAAAACGGACAGCACACGGACAGCACACGTACGTATTTTATGTCAATACGGACATTCCACACGCACACACGGCTCGCATACGCCATCACACGGATGCCATACGTACCGGAGAAACGCCCCTAAAAAACGGAACACGGACCCGAAAAACGGACCGTAAGACACATACATTTTTTTTGCGGAAGTGTGTTTTAGGCCTAAAACCCAGTTTGTTGCTTTTTGACACTTCTCATTGACTTCAATGTTAGCAAAACGCTGCAGAAATGGTAAAAACAATTAACATGCTGCTTCTTTGAACGCATGGTTTTTGCCACAAATTATGCAAATTAAACGCAGCGTTTTAAAACGCAAAGTGCGGACTAGAAATCTACATTTTCTATAGACCATTATGGAAAAGCATAACGCATGCCTTTTGGCATGAAAATGCTGCAGTTCAAAGCGGACATAAAAAGCAGCTGAAACGCAGGTGGAAACGCAAAGTGCGGTCATACCCTAAGGCCTTGGCTCCACTTGCGCATCACTTCTGATGTGAGGACATCGGAAGCGATGTGCTAATGACCCTCGGACTCAGGCTCTGATGCGAGCGTGAGCCAAGTGGTATGCGACTGGGATCTGATCTTGCCACTTCCTCCCTCTCCTCCTGCTGCCTGTCTGTGCGTATATCGCAGTGCACTCAGATGACATGTGAGTGTAGTGAGATGTTTCATAGACTTGTAATGGTGCATGTGAGGAGAGACTCCCTGCCAAACGGAGCATGCTGTGATTATTTTCTCATACCGATATGGCATGAGAAAAGTATCACAGATGGACACTGCCCCATAGTTTTACACTGGAGCGAGTTCATTCCGATGTTTTATTGGATTACACTCGTCCGTGTAAAATGCAAGTAGAACTGAGCCCTAAGACCTTGTGCGCACTCTGCGTTTTTTGCTGCGTTTTTGGCCCTAAGCTGCATGCATGACCTTCCCCAGCAAAGTTTATGAGAAATCTGAAAGGCTGTGCGCATGTTGCTTCTTTTTTGCCTACAGTTTTGGTTGCAGAAAAAAGAAGCAGCATGTCACTACTTTTGGTGGTTTTGACCTACATTTTGCCAATGACAATTTTAAAAAAACGCAAAGGCAAAAACGTACTGAAAAACACACCGAAAGGCGGTAAAAACATGCGATTTCTGGATGCGTTTAATGAGCTAGAGGTGCATTTCATTGCCAGAGGGTGCTTTTTTCGCTGAAGAAACAAAACATCACCGTGCGCAGAGTTCCAATCACCCCTTTTTCCTGGAACTTTATAAAAAAAAATAATACACATTTAGGCCTTTTTCACACGTCAGTGATTCTGGTACTTTTGTGCTTTTTTTTAAACGTACCAGAATCACTGACATACGCAGACCCATTATAATGAATGGGTCTGCTCACATGTCAGTGATGTTTCACTGACTATGTCTACGTGCAGAGTTCACGCGTGTCCGTGATTGCCGCACGGAGACATGTCCATTTTTTTCTGGCATCACTGATGTCCCACGGACCACGCAGTGGTGTGATCTGTGAAACACGTGCCAGAAAGAAACGTGCTTTTAAAATAAAAATCATTTTTACTCACCCAGCTCTGCAGCCCGTGCAGCTTGTTACTTCTGAGCCGGCTCATTACTGTCGCGCATATTCATGATGCACGACACAGCCGACCTGGAAGCAGCTGCTGCGGGGGTCAGCGCCGGCCAGATGCTGCACCGCGGGAGCGATCAGCACCATGGAGGGCGGGAGCGCGCACAGGTGAGTTAATCTCTAAGTGCAATCATGGGCCACGGAGAACGGAGCCCGGATTGCACTTAGACAACCCACGTGTGCCGTGATTCACGGCACACGGAGGGACATGTGCGTGTTTTACACGCCAGTGAAAAACGTCAGTTTTTCACTGATGTGTGAAACGGGCCTTAGTTTCACCTCATTAGGTAGCTGTTCCTTTTTGTCCGCACAAGTGAGTAGATATTTCCCTTTTGTCCCAGGTTTTTTTTGCATTGTCATGCTTGCAAAACAAAAATAGGAGGTTTTTGTGTTCATTCATGAACTTACCACCAGGAACAAAGAGAAGCTGACTCACCTGTTGGATTGTGCTGCAAATTTACAGTCCTCTCATGTATTTAATAATAAAGGACAGGTATAGACTGGATTCACTTACATGAAAACATATGTTGCATTTATCTAGCTCTGACATCAATTACGACACTCATCTATGGATGAAATTATCAGCAAGAAAGCCGAAAGAAAGCTGCAGATTTAAATATTTAAATCTGCAAGGTGAAAATACGCAACTGTGCATGAGACTTTAGTTTAGCATTGCTACTCAGTTTGCTGGCATCAGGAAACCCTTCAGGTTTTGTGAGAAATCTGCATCGAAATTATGCATAAAAAACGCGACAAATCTGCAATGTGTTGACACATCCTAAGGCCTGCGACACACATCCGTGCCGCCGGTACGTGTTTGTCATTTTTTACACGTACCGGCGGCACGGAGACACGTTCAGCAATGCTACCCTATGGTAGCAAGCACACACACGTAAAACCACACGGAACGTGTGTCCGTGTGCGTTTGTACGTGTGTGCGTTTTTCAAAGCGCTGACATGTCAGTGTTTTCTCCCGTAGCACGGGTGTCACACGGCCCGCACCCGTACCACACGGGTGTAGTATGGATGCGGTCCCGTGTGACACGCGCCGGAGAAAACACACGTGTCAGTGAAAAAAAAAAAACAACATTAACTCACCTTCTCCAGCCCTCCTGTCTCTGCCGTTGCTGCCACTTGCTGCCGACCGCCGCTCATTATGCTCATTTAATATTCACTTCACTGCTGCCGGCAGCAGCGGGGAGACGGGAGGGCTGGAGACCGAGGATCAGCACCACGGACAGCAGCGCGGACAGCAGGAAGGACCAGGTAAGTATGTAAATTACCGGTTCTACGTGTGCTATCGCGGATAGCACACGTAGAACACACGTGGACCGCACGTACCAGAGACACATACTTACCTGCACGCAACACGCAGGGGAAATACGTGTCTCTCGGCACGTGCGTGATTTTCACGTGAGTGTGGCAGAGGCCTAAGGCAATATGCGCTGCTGAGTATTTGATGCAGAAACTCTGCATCTTGTAGAAAAAAAGCAATTATATGCGGCAGATTATTTTCTGCACCAAATCTGCAAGGAAGAAAGGAGGTTGGCCGGATGTTACGTCCCGCTCATCTCTGCCCCTCCACTTTGATTGGGCGGCCGCTTAGTGACGTCGATGTGACGCTGAACGGACCGCCGCCTTAGAAAGGAGGCGACTCGCCGGTCACAGCGACGTCGCTAGGCAGGTAAGTAGTGTGACGGGTCCGCGCGATTTTGTGCGCCACGGGCAACAATTTGCCCATGTCGCACAAACGATGGGAGCGGGTACGCACGCTAGCAATATCAGTATCGATATCGCAGCGTGGAAAGCGGCCTTAACAATAAGCACAGTGGGTATGATATTTCTGGAAATCCCATTCACATTGCTGGAACTGTAAGACGCTGTGTTTTTTTATGAAGTGAAAACATGCAGCACCAAAACTTGCCAAAAAATCATCGTGGTAACGTAGTCTAAGGGCTCATGCGCACGTAACTGCATAATCTTCTGCAGCGATTTGACAGCACATGTGCGAGTCAAATCGCTGCAGAAAGACTGCATAATGAATGCAGTTTTTTTGTTAAAAAAAGCCGATTTCATGCGCTCGGGATGCTGCCCCCACCATAGACAGAGTAGGAGCTGCATCCACTATGCAAAAATAATTGACATGCTGCTTTTAGGAATGCACGGATTTGGGTCAAAATTTCATCACCCAAATCGCTGCGTTCTTAAAAGCATTGTGCTCACGTCTCATGCACAATCTTCAGATTGTGCTGGGGACGCAGGACGCATGCATTTACGCTGCAATGCAATACGCAGCGTAAATGCATGCTATTATGCGACGTGCGCATAAGCCCTAAGGCTATGTTCACACAGTGCATTTTTTTTCTGCAGTAAAACTGTAGAAAAACCTCATCTCTTGGCAGGAAATAACCTGCAGTTTTGGTGCAATTTTTCTCGCTGTTTTTAAAGCGTTTTTGCACTTCCTCATTAGTTTGTAAAGGTGAAAAATTATGCAATACCGCTGAAAAAATTGACATGCTGCTTCTTTCAAAAACGCAGCAAAAACCAAGGAGGCTGACATTTCAGTGAGGAAAAAAATACTACAAGTGTTTTGTATGTGCATCACATTTCTGAACTCTCTTAGGCTGGTTTCACATCAGCGTTTTTTTGCCTTGAGGGAAAAAAACGCAAACTGCATGTGAGCGGATCCTGTTGAATTTGAGTTCAATGCATGCAAACGCAAGTGTTATTTACTGGATCCTGTGACTTGCAGTTTATGAGTCATGTGGTCGGGAATGAGCTGAATGGGGCTGGGCGGTAGTGATGTGTCGGTCGCGAACGATCCGACACAAAGATCCGGCTCCCTGCTGTGAACGACAGGAGCCGGATCACAAGTGTTAGCCGCTGAAATATCTAAACGGCTCTTTTTGCCGTTAAAACCCGCCCACCCGCGGCTAAACTCCGCCTACTCAGCAATCTAATTGGCCACTTGTAAGTGGGCGGGGCTTAGTTGCAAGTGGGCGGGGCTTTGGCAGCGTTTCTATAATCTTAAATATGTGTTCACCTGGGGTGAACACATATTTAATAAGGAGCCGAGAACGAGCTGAAAGATCCGGCTCTTTTTGGTGAACGGAGCCATAGGAAGCGGATCACCAAAAAGAGCCGGACTGCCCATCACTACTGGGCGGGCATTAAAGTCATGTGATCGGGAGTGAGCTGAATCTGCTATGACAGCAGCTCTGGACGTGCGTGCGTGCGTGTGCCCTAACATTTTCACAAAGTCAAGGCTTTTGTAGGATAAAGGCCCCGTCACACTAAGCAACATCGCTAGCAACATCGCTGCTAACGAACAACTTTTGTGACGTTGCTAGTGATGTTGCTGTGTGTGACATCCAGCAACAACCTGGCCCCTGCTGTGAGGTCGTTGGTTGTTGCTGAATGTCCTGGGCCATTTTTTAGTTGTTGCTGTCCCGCTGTGAAGCACAAATCGCTGTGTGTGACAGCGAGACAGCAACAACTAAATGTGCAGGCAGCAGGAGCCGGCTTCTGCGGAGGCTGGTAACCAATGTAAACATCGGGTAACCAAGAAGCCCTGTCCTTGGTTACCCGATATTTACCTTCGATACCAGCCTCCGCCGCTCTCACTGCCTGTGCTGCCGGCTCCTGCTCTGTGCACATGTAGCTGCAGGACACATCGGGTTAATTAACCCGATGTGTGCTGTAAGTAGGAGAGCAGGGAGCCAGCGCTAAGCATTGTGCGCTGCTCCCTGCTCTGTGCACATTTAGCTGCAGCATACATCGGGTAATTAACCCGATGTGTGCTGTAGCTAGGAGAGCAAGGAGCCAGCGCTAATCATTGTGTGCTGCTCCCTGCTCTGTGCACATTTAGCTGCAGCATACATCGGGTAATTAACCCGATGTGTGCTGTAGCTAGGAGAGCAAGGAGCCAGCGCTCAGTGTGCGCTGCTCCCTGCTCTCTGCACATGTAGCTCCGTGCAGTGGTAACCAAGGTAAATATCGGGTTGGTTACCGATATTTACCTTAGTTACCAAGCGCAGCATCTTCCACGCGGCGCTGGGGGCTGGTCACTGGTTGCTGGTGAGCTCACCAGCAACTCGTGTAGCCACGCTCCAGCGATCCCTGCCAGGTCAGGTTGCTGGTGGGATCGCTGGAGCGTCGCAGTGTGACAGCTCACCAGCAACCTCCTAGCAACTTACCAGCGATCCCTATCGTTGTTGGGATCGCTGGTAAGTTGCTTAGTGTGACGGTACCTTTACAGTCAGGTGTTTGAGCAACCAATTATTATTGCTAACGAGTGGTAATGATTATATCATAGATATTACTTGTTCCCTGACTGTAGTTTGTTTGAAAAAACAAACTGCTGTTTCTCATCCTCACTGACTCCTGAGCTATGTAACTGCCATTACTTTGCATGTCTGTTATTGTCTGCAGCGCTTATGTCACGTCAACAGCCCTGCTACCAATCAGTAAGATCTCTGACAATGAGCGACTCCATGCTAATCCCACTTAGTTTGCTTATTGGCTGCAGGGCTGTCAATGTGACATACACGCTGCAGACAATATCAGACACTGGGAGCAGCAAAGGAGATTTAACGCTGGACCCAGTGAGTTTGGGAGACATTGATTAGTAAAGCACAGTTTTTTTTTATAAACTACAGTTTGGGGACAGCTATTTTCAAAAATTGCAAAACCGCATGTGTCCCCTTTGCCCAACCTGAGCCCCCTGCTTCATGTGTGACGCCCTGGCAAAAACAGGTAGTCACAAAGGTGTACATTCTCCTTGTTACCACCAGAAACCCACACTTAGGCATAACATACAGCCATTAAACCCTACCCACCCCCTCATGATAATAGGGACACACCAGTGGGCGGGATCCAGCGGATGAGAATGCCCACCTAGGGGTCCTGAGGTGTCAGAGGCGGGAACACGTCAATTTTGAGTTGTTGTCAGTTTGAAGTTGAAGTAGGAGTCAAGTCCTTAGAGGAGCGAAGTGTGTAGTCATAAGTAGCAGCCCTTGGACTACCCGTCTAGGTGGCAGACGGTGAACAGAGCCACAGGCGACGGAGCTCCGGTCGCGGGAGACCTAAAGTGGACCGGGGCAGGGTTGTAGTCCGCCGGTGCCGACAGCGGGAATCCGGTCCGGAGGCCATGCACAGTCGGCGTGCCTGGACCCTAGGGCGAGGAAGGTTGCAAGCCCCTCTCCAATTAACCAGCCGGCGACAAAATTCCAGACATTGTCCCATTAACTGCCCAGATAGAGCAAAACGGAAGCCCAACGCGGGGGATAGGGTTTCCGCCAAAACCCACTGAGATCCCAAGGGTCAGCTTTCGCGGGCCATAGCTCCCAACACACACAGAACCAGGAGTGGACGTCTCCGTTCCATGCGAAGTCGCCCAAAAAGGAAAGAAAAACACAAAGTGCAGGAGGAAGGGATATCTGTTCATTAACCTGTGTGCGGGACCCGAATGCACCCTCCTAAGGCAGCCGGCCACTGGTAACTTGGTCTATTACTGGACTTGTGTGAAATTACTGAACTGTGAGTACACCATTGTCCCCCGGTCCAACCCAGCGCGCCACCCCCAGCAGCCATCACTCCCGTGTTCAGACCGCGGGACCCTGTACTACACCTCCCCTACCCGTGGAGGGGATCCCATCTTGCTGCCCCACTCCATCAGCCCCGGGCACCCCATCAACAGACAGCGGCGGTGCCAATATCCCTCACCGCAACCCATGGGTGGTGTCACAGACACAAAAACTCCCCTGTAAATATCCCCTTTTCGACGGTTGTGAGGACGGGTGGCCGTGAGAGCCCGGGTACGGTCACCACTCGAGCTGTAGCAGTAACCCGGATCCGAGCAGGCCCCCGAGAGAGAGAAGCAGCAGCGGCCCTCGCCCACAACAACCCGAACCTGGCGTCACGAACAGGATTCCTACCCCATCAGTAGATGACGTGCGCCTTGCTTTGAATTCTGTGAACTGTTGAAAATTTTGAACTGCCACCATCTTGCCCGCCATCTTTGGAAAACAACAGCTCCCACATCTTCCCCGAAAAAGGCGCAAAGTTGAAACCCTGCCCCCTGGGAACACGGGCGGAAGCTGGTGACTACCAAGACAGGAAGCGCAAAGGACAGTGAGTCCCGCGAGACTACTGTCGAAAAACCAAGGGCGAAAAGACCGGAAGAATGTCGGCACCCGATGGCGATGATGGAGCGGTGGCTCCCGCAGCGGTGCAAGGTGACGGAGAGCCGGCAGGCCCCGCTTCGGTCGCAGGAGCGGTGGAGCCTGCGGTCCCTGCAGTTACGGAAGTGATGCCGATCACCTTACCTTACGTGCCTGGCGCTGCTTGGCTACCCCAGTATGATGGCCGACCCGATGCCTTGCAGGTATTCAAGAAGAAAATATGTACCGTTCTTGATATGTACGCCATGACTGGCAAGCAGCGTGCCTCCGTGGTGCTTGGACAGCTGACCAGCGCCGCTGAGCAAGAAGTAGAAAACTTGGACTGATGAGGACCGGGTCTTGGTAACCGCCATATTTGACAAGCTGCAAGTAGCCTTTGAGACCCGCACGGAAAGCGGAATTAAGAACGCATTTTTACAACTGCCGGCAACGTCCACAGGACAGTATCAGGGACTACGCCTTGAGGCTACAAACCAGCCCTGCACACTCTGAGGCAGGTAGACTCTATCACGAGCCTGAGAGTAACAAAATGCTGGTGGAACAGTTCCTGCAGGGGCTGGGTCAGTAGAGGATCGTAAGCAACTGCGGCTGTGGGCCCTGGAGCATCCAAACTTAAACTTCGCAGTCCTAAAAGACCGGGGCCATTAAGGCTTTACAAACCCCAGAAGCTAGTGACTCTACCATCACCCTGGCCGGTTGATACTTCTCACTTATTGGTGAAACCTCCTCTATTAGCCCTGCCAGCCACCCGCAGTGCCATCAGCACCCTTGGAGCTCCCGATGATCTGTCATCCAAGTTCAGCAGCTGAGCAAGGACGTCGCCAGGATCCTCGAGTCCTCGAAGCCAAAGACCAAGCCAGCGGAGAAGATCCAGCTCACCGACAGCCCTGAAGACGTCCCCTGGATGCAGAGAAGGAGGAACAACCGATATGGACAACCTGTTTGTTACAGATGCAACAAGACTGGCCACTACTCCCGTCGGTGTCCTTTAAACGAGCAACCCCTGAGGCCAAGGGCCAATCCTCAGGAATAGATCCACAAGGCCCAGCTGATTGGCATGAGCGGTATGTCAGAGGCCCGCCCCATCATCTCCCTCACCATAGACGGGATCCCGACGTTGGCGCTCCTGGACACTGGCTCGCAGGTAACGACTATTCCCTATGTACTGTATAAGAGTTACTGGTCTGATGATGACCTCACCCCACCAGACTCTGGCTTTACTATCATTGCGGCCAATGGACTCCCCATGACCCAAGTGGGGTTTAAGGAGGTGACTCTTAAAGTGGGAGAGTGGAACTAGAGCATCAAGGACTTATCGTGGTGTAGAATGACCCTAGTGATCGTAACCCAAAAATGGTCCTAGGGACTAATGTTAATGAACATTGTATGGGCAAAGTATTGCACCTATTGCAACAACTGTCTGCAACGGCAGGCGTGGGCCAGCAGAGGGCTCTGCAATGTGAAATTTGGGCCCTCCTGCAGCGGCAACAGGTGAATCTGTCTGGTGGAGAGATTGGTGGTGTGCGAATGATGGATGAGCCACCCCTTGTAGTGCCTCCGCGAAGGTGAGATGATGATTTGGTGTAGGGCAGCAGTAGGTGTCCGGGGGACAGGATTATCAAGCAGTGGTGGAGCCCTGCCTTCAGAACACTGGCCCACAGTTTTGGCAGCCAGAGGGATAATTGATGTCCGGAAGGGGAGAGTGCCGTGAGAGTGATGAATTGCGCAGAAGAGGAGGTTAAGCTACCCAGATATGCCACCATTGCTAAGCTATACACTGTAGATGCACATGCCATTCAAACCACTGTGCCCCCCAATATTGCACCTCAACCAGCCAGTGACAGTCCAAGTCAGCCAGAGGAGTGTTGTCGAGAACTACATGTAGGCACTGACTCCACCCCTTCACATCACAAGGAGGGGGTTTACAGGGTAGTGCAGGAGTATGAGCAGGTCTTCAGCAAACACCCTTTAGATTTTGAAAGGATAAAAGGGGTACAATACTACATCCCCACAGGTGCACACCCACTCATCAAAGAGAGGTATAGGCCAATACCACCTGCACATTACCAGTGTGCCAAGGACATGTTGAGGAACATGAGAGAGGCAGGGGTTATCCATGATAGTTGTAACCCTGGGCAGCTCTGTTGGTCCTGGTAAAGAAAAAGGACGGCACCATGAGGACGTGTGTGGATTACCGGAGATTAATCAGATCACCCATAAGGATGCATATCCTCTTCCCCGTATTGAGGAATCGCTGGCTGCATTGAGAACTGCAAATTACTTTTCCACTCTTGATCTGACTAGTGGCTACTGGCAGGTGTCCGTTGCAGAGAAAATCAAGAGAAGACCGCCTTCGCTACCCCGATGGCCTCTGCGAGTTCAACAGCATGCCCTTTGGGTTGTGCAACGCACCGGGAACCTTCAGAGATTGATGGAGTGCTGCTTGGGGCATCGGAGCTTTGAAACGGTTCTGCTATACTTGGATGAGGTCATTGTCTATTCGAAGACGTATGAAGAACATTTGGAACATCTTGCTGAAGTCTTTGAAGCCCTCTCCAAGTACGGATGAGGTTGAAACCGCCTAAGTGTCACCTGCTGAAGCCCAAGGTCCCAGTACCTCGGCCATGTGGTAAGCGCAGAAGGTGTAAGCTCCGGATCGGAAAAGATAACCGCCATCCAAAACTGGCCAACCCCACCACGATCAAGGAAGTACGGCAGTTCCTGGGCCTAATGGGCTATTACCGCCGCTTCGTCAAGGGTTACACTAAGATGGCAGCCCCTATGCAAAATCTCCTTGTTGGACAAACCAAACATGGTAAAATTCCCAGTCCTCCATTTGCCTGGGGCAAGGAGCAAGAGGATTCCTTCCAGCAAATGAAGTCGGTCCTGACCGGAGAAGAGATCTGGCGTACCACGATTACGGTCTACCGTTCATACTCTATACTGATGCCAGTAACATGGGATTGGGAGCTGTCTGTCTCAGATGCAGAATGGCCAGGAGAAGGTGGAAGGTGATAGCTTACGCGAGCAGGAAGCTCCGCCCAACGGAGAGGAACCCTGAGAATTACAGTTCTTTCAAGTTGGAGTTCCTGGCACTCGTCTGGGCGGTGACGGAAAGGTTTAAGCACTACCTGGCTTCTGCAAAGTTCACTGCGTATACGGACAATAATCCTTTAACTTATCTGGACACAGCAAATCTTGGAGCCTTGGAGCAGCGTTGGGTAGCCCGGTTGGCGAACTATGATTTCACCATAAAGTACAGAGCCGGTCGGAAGAATACCAACGCTGATGCGTTGTCCAGAATGCCACACCTGCCTGATGGTGGGTGAATGAAGATTAGTTGGAAGAATTGAACTGCCTGCATTCCACCAACCTGCCGATTTGGAGAATACGAGACTCTACAGCAGTCAGCAGGAGGCAGCGTTCAATCCGTTACCCCACCATGGTTGGCAGGAAGCCCAAGATAAAGATCCTGCAGTCTGACTGATCAAGACGTTGATTTCCCAGGCTGATTCCAGGATGGAGTCTACTGCACTGGCAGAGGCACAGAGGCTGTGGAAAGAGAGGGGCCGGCTATACTTGTAGAGAGGCAAGCTGTGCATAGGACTGATTAACCCCAAGATGCATGAGAGGATCCTGTCAGGTTGTAGTACCTCAGGCATACGTACCGGTAGTCATAGAGGCCTATTATGATGGAGCTGGACACTTCGGCTGAAGAAATTGGAGATGTTGCTGCAAGAACGCTTCTATTGGGCTGGTATGAGGGAATCCATTGAAAGCATGGTGTCAGGATTGTGGTCCCTGTGTGTTAAGAAGAAAAGATGGTAACAGCCAGAAGGCCCCGTTGCAGCCGATCATCACCAATCAGCCGTTAGAACTCGTCGCTCTGGACCATGTCAAGCTCACACCGAGTAGGAGCGGGTACACATTTGCTCTCACAATAGTGGACCACTACTCAAGATTTATGGTCGTGGTACCCGTCAAGGATCTAACAGCTCGCACGGCAGCGAGGGTTTTCCAGGCGCATTTCTGTTGGCCGCATGGCTACCTGGAGAAGGTACTTTACAGATCAAGGCCCTGCCTTTGAAGCTAAGATCTTCAAGGAGTTCTGCAGTCTATACGGATGCAAGGAGATCCGTACCATACCATACTGTCAGGGCCAGGTGGACGGGCAGACCCAGGAGGTGGATCCACTGGGCCGAACTCCTAGATGGTGGTAAGGGGTCCGGTAGCTGGAGCACTATAGGCAGCAGAACAGTCTGTGTACAGGAGTATAACGGAGAAGTCCCTGGGACTACGGAGTCACTGGTGGTAGTCCGGGTGACGCAGCTCAGGTTCGGAAGCCGAGAAGATGTCAGGCGGGGTCCGGAACCTTTGGAGCGAGATGACAGGTCACCGCAGGGATCCGAGATGGTACGGACTGTCAGGATGGCAGATGGACTGCGTTCGGGATTCGGTCTGGACCGGATGGCGAGGCAGGCACGGCTCTACAAGAGAGATAGGTGAGTATATACACATATACACCAGGAGACCTGACTCCTAGCTTAAGAAACACGAAGATCAGGCCCCGCCCCCTTGGACATAAACCCCCTTTATACCCTGTACCTGTTTTGCATCATTTCCTGTTAATGGAAGCTGGCCCTTTAAGAAAGGGTCAATGACCGCGCGCGCGCCCTAATGCGCATGCGCGCTGCCCGAGTGCCAGAAGCCAGAGCAGGAAGCTGCGAGGAGGAAGCAGCAGGGCCAGGATGGGGCTGTGAAGCCGACGGACGCCGGGTGCGGGGACCAGGACGCTGGGGACGCGCTGGCAAGGGGTGCTGGAGAGCGGGGAGCGTGACAGGTGAGCCGGGGGGCAGCACAGGGGACCCGGGGAGCGTGACACATACCATGCCTAGACCAACGGGATGTGTGAGAAGATGAACCACTTGGTTATCAATATGCTTAAGACTCTACCTCTTGAAGAGCGGAACCTGTGGCCTGAGAGACTACCCGATCTGGTGGATATGTATAACAATATCCCTGTCAGTTCTACTAAATGTACACCTGCGTATCTTATGAGGGCGAGGCCTGGAAGATTACCGGTAGACTTGGACATGGATATCGAGATGCCTGAGACCATCTCACCAGCTACAGACTGGAATGCCACACGCCAGATGCAGTACAGACAAATCCAGGACTATGTGGAGAAGAACTTAAACCAGAGCAGGGAGAGACAAGAGCAGCACTTTAACAAACATGCAAAAGCTGCCCCCTTTGCACCCGGAGATGTGGTGCTGACTATGGAACTCTTGGGGTGGACTGGCGGGTGAGGGACTTTGCCCGGACATTGCGAATGTCCGCAGGAACCCGGGACGGTGTGCACTTGAGACTAGCGGTGGCACAGAGGGTGGGTTCAGGTGTTTTGGGTGGCGGGTGAAAAAGTAGATGTATGCTTTGTTTATTGCAACGTTTAAGTAATATGCCTCCCGTAAGGGATGAAAGTTTTTATAATGTTTTTATATATTCCTGTTACTTTTTCTATTTTCAGTTGCTGCAAAAATAAACATCAGTGGCCGGACAGCCCTCAGACGGGCTGTATTCAACCAAGAGGGAGTGTGACGCCCTGGCAAAACCAGGTAGTCACAAAGGTGTACATTCTCCTTGTTACCACCGTAAACCCACACTTAGGGTGGCTTTACACGCTCAAGATCGCTAAAGCGATCTCGTTGGGGTCACGGAATTTGTGACGAACATCCGGCCGCTTTAGCGATGTCGTGTGTGACACCTATGAGCGATTTTGAATCGTCGCAAAAACGTTCAAAATCGCTCATCGGTGACATCACCCCCTCTTCCCAATTATCGTTGCTACTGCAATAACGATGTTGTTTGTTGTTCCTGCAGCAGCACACATCGCTATATGTGACTCCGCTGGAACGACAAACATTTCCTTACCTGCGTCCACCGGAAAAGAAGCAAGGAAGGAGGTGGGCGGCATGTTCCGGCCGCTCATCTCCTCCCCTCCTTTTCTATTGGGTGGCGGTTCAGTGACGCTGCTGTGACGTCGCTGTGACGCTGAACGAACCGCCCCCTTAGAAAGGAGGCGGTTCGCCGGTCACAGCGACGTCGTAGCGCAGGTAGTATGTGCGTGTGACGGTGCCGTAGCGATAATGTTCGCTACGGCAGCGATGACCACATATCGGCCGTGCGACGGGGGCGGGTGCAATCTTGCTCGACATCGCTAGCAAATGCTAGCGATTGTCGCAGCATGTAAAGTACCCCTTAGGCATAACACACAGCCATTAAACCCTAGCCACTCCCTCATGATAAGACACACCAGTGGGCGGCATCCGGCGGATGAGAATGCCCACCTAGGGGTCCTGAGGTGTCAGAGGCGGGAACACGTCAGTTTTAAGTTGGAGTCAGGTTGAAGTTAAAGTAGTAGTCAAGTCCTGAGAGGAGCGAAGTGTGCAGTGTAGTCAGGGGTAGCAGCCCTTGGACTACCCGGCTAGGTGGCAGACGGTGAACAGGGCCACAGGCGACAGAGATCCGGTCGCGGGACACCTAAAGTGGACCGGGGCAGGGTTGTAGCCCGCCGGTGCCGACAGCGTGAATCCGGTCCGGAGGCCGTGCACAATCGGGGTGCCTGGACCCTAGGGCGAGGAAAGCTTCAAGCCCCTTGTCAATTAACCAGCTGGGGACAAGGTTCCAGACGTTGTCCCATTAACTGCCCAGATAGAGCGAAACGTAAGCCCAACGCAGGGGATAGGGTGTCCGCTAGAACCCACTGAGATCCCAAGGGTCAGCTTTCGCGGGCCACAGCTCCCAAGACACAGAACCGGGAGTGGACTTCTCCGTTCCATGCGAAGTCATCCAAAAAGGAAAGGAAAAACACAAAGTGCAGGAAGAAGGGATACCTGTTCATTAACCTGGGTGCGGGACCCGAATGCAGCTTCCTAAGGCAGCCAGCCACTGGCAACTTGGTTTATTACTGGACTTGTGTGAAATTACTGAACTGTGAGTACATCATTGTCCCCTGGTCCAACCCAGCGCTCCACCTCCAGCAGCCATCACTCCCGTGTTCAGACCGTGGGCCCCTTGACTACACCTCCGCTACCTGTGGAGGGGATCCCATCTTGCTGCCCCGCTCCATCAGCCCTGGGCGCCCCATCAACAGGCAGCGGCGGTGCCACCATCCCTCACCGCAACCCACGGGTGTTGTCACAGGCACAACAACTCCTCTGTAAATATCCCCTTTCCGATGGTTGTGAGGATGTGCGGCCGTGAGAGCCCAGGTCCGGTCACCACTTGAGCCGTAGCAGTACCCCGGATCCGAGCAGGGCCCCGAGAGAGAGAAGCAGCAGCGGCACCCGCCCGTAACACATGCATCAGGCAGCCCAGGATGAACTGCACCCTCGATGTGTCCCCCTCTGCCCAGCCTGAGCCGCATGCTTCATGCTTCAAGCAGCTCAGGATGAACTGCGCCTGCGATGTGCCCTCCTTTGCCCAGCCTGAGCCACCTGCTTCATGCTTCAGGCAGCTCAGGATGAACTGCACCTTCAATGTGCCCTCTGCTCAGCCTGAACCACCTGCTTCATGCAGAAGGCAGCTCAGAATGAGTTGTGCCCGCGATATTCTCCCCTCTGCCCAGCCTAAGCCACCTGCTTCATGCTTCATGCAGTAGGCAGCTCAGGATGAACTGAGCCCATGATGTGCCCCCCTCTGCCCAGCCTGAGCCGCCTGCTTCCTGCAGCAGGCAGCTCAATTATGACTTGCGCCCGCGATGTGCCCTTTGCCCAGCCTGAGCCTCCTGCTTCATGCAGCAGGCAACTCAGGATGAGCTGCGCCGCAATGTGCTCCCCTCTGCCCAGCCTGAGCCACCTGCTTCATGCAGCAGGCAGCTAGGATGAGCTGCACCCGTGATGTGCCCTCCTCCTTTGCCCAGCTTGAGCCGCATGCTTCATGCAGCAGGAAGCTGAGGATGCCAACCACTCACACGCTGTCACACAGGCATGTCTCATTGTAACCAATTACAGACGTCAGGCCAGCCGGTGGAAGGGGAAAGTTGTGCTTATGCAATGAGCAATGATGAGTGGCCCAGGAAGGTCGCATGAGCAGCATACAGCTGCGCAGGAGCAGTTTGCAGCCACGATGGAGCCTTGGTAAGTATGAAGCACTAGCTTCTTTCTTTTTTTCTTTATTTTTCCTTTTACTTTTTTTTATTTCTTGAGTGCTGAATCTGTATCAAACGCCCGAAATCCCGTGCCTGGCACCTTTGAAACTGCTTGAATCTGGACTTTTACAGTCTGGGTCCGCCCAGCCCTATTAAGCAGATTATAAAAATGTGTCCTGTTTTTTTTTTTTTCCCTAAGGTGATGCTTCTGTGTTTGATGCCTGGCATATACCGTAATTGTCGGGTGAGTTAAGGATTTAGCATGTCTTATTAATCACACAGGGCTTTTTTGGTAATTTTTTTTCCTGACCAAAACCTTATCTTGTTGCAGGAAATCTCCTTTGAGTCATCTGCGCTTTTGGTGCGTTTTTCATGCGTTTTTTAGTGGCAGATTTGGTGCAGATTTGCTGCTTTTTTTTCTACAAAATGGGATATATCAATGAAAAAACGCAGCAAATCTGCAGCAAAGAATTGACATGCTCACTCTTTAAAAACCTGACCAAAAATGCAGGTATTTGACAAAACAGTCAGGAAAAAAACCTGATGTGTTTGTGTGACGCCCTGGCAGAACCAGGTAGTGACACAAAAGGCCCCCCGCATAACACCATCCCTCACAGGGTTACACACAGCCGACCTGAAACCCTAGCCACCCCCCTCAGGGCAAGACAGGCACACCAGTGGGCGGGACCAGGCGGTTAGGAAATGCCCACCTAGGGGTCTAGACAGCCCGGGGCGAGAAAGACAGGAGTTGAGGAGTGAAAGTCGAGAGTTGAGGTGGAGAGGCGTGCAGGCTGGGGCCAGGTGTAGCTCCAGTGTAGGCGAAGCTCAAGTTGTCCAGCTCCAGGGTTGGAGCCCTGGTGCCTTGGCTAGGTGGCAAACTGTAGTCCCCGTCAGCAGGCGACGGGAAGACGGAGCCGGAGATCCGAGGTGGACCGGGACAGGGTTGCAGCCCACCGCTACCGATACCGGAGAACTGACCTGGAAACAGTGCACAGAGGGGCTACTTGGACCCTGAAGCCAGGACCGGAACCAACGGCCTAGCTAATTAACCAATTGAGGGCAGGATTTTAGGTCCTGTCCCAACCAAAGTCCCAAAAGCAGACAACCACCCACAGAGATGGATATGGCAACCGCCAGGGCCCGGTAGATCCCACGGGTCAGCATCAGCAGGCACGGCTCCTCAGGTACACAACAAGCCGGGAGCAGACTCCCGTGTTCCATACCAGGAAGTCTAACACAAGCAAAAACAGTGCAGAGGGAAAAGACGGCGACCACCAGCCCGGGTGGGGGATCAGAGCACAACCGGCCGCGGCGGCCGGCCACCAACAGGTTGGTTTACCAAAAGACTTGTGTGATTTTTTCAACTGAGTAACCAAACATCCCCTGGCACGCAGGCCTTTGCCATCGCCATCCCCTGCACAGAGCCACTGGGCCCCGGGACAACCATCCCTACCCACGAATTGGTTAACATCCAGCTGCCATCACATCCATAGTGAGCCATACGGCCCCATGCAGCAGTGGTAGTGGAACCCCGGCTACCCCAGTTGTGTGAGACCCCGTTGGGACCGTTCACCGTTGGTTAAAAAGTTTTAAAAATGGACCAAGGCCGTGAACTGGCAGGCCAACCCAAAAACTATTGGGCCTTGTAAATAATCCCTGACCACCCCTCTCATCCTGCCGCAGTCTTTGGAGAGGCTGATTGGAGGAAGGGTCTGCGGTAGAGTAGGCCGAGGCCCAGTCACCATTGAGACCGGTGACTACCCTCCAGGCCAGGGGGCCCGTGACAAAAGGACTGCCGGGTAAGGAACTTTTTACCCAGCCCATGTGGGCGACCCCCGGACCTGTTCCCGGACTTGGGCAAGTGGTGCGCACCAGTGTGTAGCGGTGGCACCAGGGGGCAGGTTGTTTTGGGTGCGGGTGCGGTGAGAAGTGGCCCGGTCCGTCCCGTTTTAGATGTGTAACATTTAAGAAAAGTGCCTCCTGTAAGGGAAGAAAAAGAAAAAGTTTGTACAAATGTTCTTATACTTGTTATCCCTGTTTTATCTTTCAGTTCCAGTAAAATAAATGTTGGCGGCCGGACAGCCCGCGGACAGTCTGTATTAAACCAAGGGGGAATGTGACGCCCGGGCAAAACCAGGTAGTCACAGAAAAAGGCCCCCGCATAACACCATCCCTCGCAGGGTTACACACAGCCGACCTGAAACCCTAGCCACCCCCCTCAGGGCAAGACAGGCACACCAGTGGGCGCGAAAGACAGGCGTTGAGGAGTGAGAGTTGAGGTGGAGTGGAGTGGAGGCTGGGGCTAGGTGTGGTTCCAGCGTAGGCAAAGCTCAAGTTGTCGAGCGTCAGGGTTGGAGCCCGCCGGTACCGATACCGGAGAACCGACCCGGAAACCGTGCACAGAGGGGGTACTTGGACCCTGAAGCCAGGACCGGAACCAACGGCCTAGCTAATTAACCAATTGAGGGCAGGATTTTAGGTTCTGTCTTAACCAAAGTCCCAAAAGCAGACAACCACCCACAGAGAGGGATAGGGCAACCGCCAGGACCCGGTAGATCCCACGGGTCAGCGGGCACAGCTCCTCAGGCACACAACAGGCCAGGAGCGGACTCCCGTGTTCCATACCGGGAAGTCTAACACAAGCAAAAACAGTGCGGAGGGAAAAGACGGCGACCACCAGCCCGGGTGGGGGATCAGAGTACAACCGGCCGCGGCGGCCGGCCACCAACAGGTTGGTTTACCAAAAGACTTGTGTGATTTATTCAACTGTGAGTAACCAAACATCCCCTGGCACGCAGGCCCCTGCCATCGCCATCCCCTGCACAGAGCCACTGGGCCCCGGACAACCATCCCTACCCATGGAGGGGTTAACATCCAGCTGCCATCACATCTCCCCCGGGGTGTCCCACAACAGCAGCGGTGGTGCCACCTTTCACCACACACCATGGGTGGCGTCACGAACTGAATACGGCCAAGCCCGTACAACTACGTCCCCCCCTTTTTCATTTGGCGTGTCCGCGTGACCCCCGGGTCCGGAGGATCCCTCGAGCCACACAGCGGGCCCGGATCCGAGCAGCCCGGCTGCTACAGGCATGGGGGCGGCACGTGTGTGTGTGTGTTGTGAGACTGTGACCGGGGTTATCTATGACGGCCGGTATGTCTCGCCCCGGTTGTGCTCACTCCATGATAGAAAGTAAATCCACTCTAGGGTTAATGCTGTTTCCCTACAGGCTGAAGGAAGGGTTAAATAGAATCAGGAACAAGGGCAGGTGTGCCGGGTGTGGGGGAGTGAACAGAACTCCCTGAGTTCTCTGCTGGAGAGGCACATGTATTTTGTTATGGACTTTTGTTTGGACATTAAAACCGTGTGCTGTGAACCTTAACCCCTTCACGACCGCGGGCAGTAAAATTACGTCCTATTTTAACGTGACTTAACGACCAGGGACGTAATTTTACTGCCTAAACTTCATTTGATTGCCGTGGCCATAGCAACGGCTTTCAAATTATGTCCCCTGCTGTTTCTTACAGCAGGGGACCTTTGCTTGACCCTAGGGGGGGCGGCATCGCCACCCCCTATCGACGATCGATGTGATTGGCTGTTCAAATCTGAACCGCCAACCACATCGATCGCACTAATTTCGGCAAAAATAATGCCCGAATTAGTGCGATCCTGTGAGATCCAGCTATGAGATGCCGCAGCTGCTGCAGCATATCATAGGTGGACCTCAAACATGCCGCCCCCAGCCCCTGCAGCACTGATTGGAGCGATCGTGCTATGACGCGCAATCGCTCCAATCAGTGTGCAGTGGGGCGGTGTGATCTGCCGGTGGCCGCCCTCCCCAGGCCTGTGCTGGCCTGCGAGCCCTCCCCCAACATGTCTGCAGCGTGCAGTGGCTGGTACTTGTGGTACCACGCCACCGCCGCTGCTGCCGCCGCCGCCGCCCTAGCTGTCACCGCTGCTGCACGTGAGTACTGTGCTCACTTTGCAGCCAGCCCGTGCGCGCTCCCGTGGTGCCCCTGCGCGCTCCCGTGGTGCCCCTGCGCGCTGCCATGGTAGCCCCTGCCGTGCCCCCCCCGCGATCTGCTCCCCCCAACCCCCCCCCCCCCCCCCCCGACATCCCGATCTGCTCCCCCCGCGATCTGACTGCCTCCCCCATTATCTCTGTTCTGCAGCTCCCTCTCCGGTCTCCCCCTCTGCTCTACCCCCTCCCCCTCTGCTTCCCCCCCCCCTCTCTGCTCTCACTCCCCCCCCCTCTCCCCCTCTGCTCTCCCCCGACGTCCTCTTACCTGTCTTCACCGGCCTGATCACATCTGCGTCCATCGCTGGGTCCTTCCTGGGCATTCTGCTGATCTGCCTGCTGCTCCTGTAAAGCTGTCCATCTCTCTGCCATCTGTTCCTCTGCAGCTCTTCTGGTCAGTGATCCTCCTGCTAGTCCTCTGGGTACTGTGAGTATAACTTTTTTTTTTTTTTCCGTATCCCCTGTCCATTTTTACACCTCATCTGTCCGTGCGTCCCGCCAAGCGCTGATCAGGGATGCAGATAACGGATCGGCATCCCTGCTCAATTTTTGGCGTGACTTTTTTTTTTTTTTCCGTATCCCCGACGCTTTTTGTATCGCATCCGTCCGTGCGTCCCGCCAAGCGCTGAACAGGGATGCAGATAACGGATCGGCATCCCTGCTCAATTTTTGGCGTGACTTTTTTTTCCGTATCCCCGACGCTTTTTGTATCGCATCCGTCCGTGCGTCCCGCCAAGCGCTGAACAGGGATGCAGATAACGGATCGGCATCCCTGCTCAATTTTTGGCGTGACTTTTTTTTCCGTATCCCCGACGCTTTTTGTATCGCATCCGTCTGTGCGTCCCGCCAAGCGCTGATCAGGGATGCAGATAACGGATCGGCATCCCTGCTCAATTTTTGGCGTGACTTTTTTTTTTCCGTATCCCCGACGCTTTTTGTATCACATCCATCCGTGCGTCCCGCCAAGCGCTGATCAGGGATGCACATAACGGATCGGCATCCATGGTCAATTTTTGGCGTGACTTTTTTCCATATTTGCGACGCTTTTTGTATCGCATCCGTCCGTGCGTCCCACCAAGCGCTGATCAGGGATGCACATAACGGATCTGCATCCATGGTCAATTTTTGGCGTGACTTTTTTTTTTTTTTACGTATCCCCGACGCTTTTTTTTATCGCATCCGACCGTGCGTCCTGCAGCGGCCGATCAGTGCACTGCGTCTGTGCGTTTGAAAAGTCAAATGGCGCTCCTTCTCTTCTGAGCCCCGCCATGCGCTCAAACAATTCATTTCCACCACATATGAGGTATCTGCGTACTCAGGAGAAAATGCACAATACATTTTATGGTGCATTTTTTCCTGTTACCCTTGTGAAAAAAAAAGCTACCTAGTTGAAGCAACCGTTTTGTGGTAAAAAAAAAAAATTTTCTTTTCACGGCTCAACGCTATAAACTTCTGTGAAGCCCCCAGGTGTTCAAAGTGCACATCAAACATCTAGAAAAATTATTTGAGGGCTCTAGTTTCCAAAATGGTGTCACTTGTGGGGGAGCTCCACTGTTTAGGCACCATAGGGGGTCTCCAAACGTGACATGGCGTCCGCTAATGATTCAAACCAATTTTGCTGTCAAATGGCGCTCCTTCTCTTCTGAGCCCCGCCATGCGCCCAAACAATTACTTTCCACCACATATGAGGTATCTGCGTACTCAGGAGAAATTGCACAATACATTTTATGGTGCATTTTTTCCTGTTACCCTTGTGAAAAAAAAAGCTACCTAGTTGAAGCAACTGTTTTGTGGTAAAAAAAAAAATTTTCTTTTCACGGCTCAACGCTATAAACTTCTGTGAAGCCCCCAGGTGTTCAAAGTGCACATCAAACATCTAGAAAAATTATTTGAGGGCTCTAGTTTCCAAAATGGTGTCACTTGTGGGGGAGCTCCACTGTTTAGGCACCATAGGGGGTCTCCAAACGTGACATGGCGTCCGCTAATGATTCCAACCAATTTTGCTGTCAAATGGCGCTCCTTCTCTTCTGAGCCCCGCCATGCGCCCAAACAATTACTTTCCACCACATATGAGGTATCTGCGTACTCAGGAGAAAATGCACAATACATTTTATGGTGCATTTTTTCCTGATAGCCTTGTGAAAAAAAAAGCTACCTAGTTGAAGCAACCGTTTTGTGGTAAAAAAAATTTTTTTTCTTTTCACGGCTCAACGCTATAAACTTCTGTGAAGCCCCCAAGTGTTCAAAGTGCTCACCAAACATCTAGAAAAATTATTTGAGGGCTCTAGTTTCCAAAATGGGGTGACTTGTGGGGGAGCTCCATTGTTTAGGCACCTCAGGGGGTCTTCATACCCCACATGGCGTCCGCTAATGAGTGCAGCTAATTTTGCATTCAAAAATTCAAATGGCGCTCCTTGCCTTCCGAGCACTGCCGTGTGTCCAAAGATTTGATTTCCACCACATATGAGGTATCTGCGTATTCAGGAGAAAATGCACAATACATTTTATGGTGCATTTTTTCCTGTTACCCTTGTGAAAAAAAAAGCTACCTAGTTGAAGCAACCGTTTTGTTGTAAAAAAAATTTTTTTTCTTTTCACGGCTCAACGCTATAAACTTCTGTGAAGCCCCCAGGTGTTCAAAGTGCTCATCAAACATCTAGAACAATTATTTGAGGGCTCTAGTTTCCAAAATGGGGTCACTTGTGGGGGAGCTCCATTGTTTAGGCACCTCAGGGGGTCTTCAAACCCGACATGGCGTCCGCTAACAGGTGCAGCTAATTTTGCACTCAAAAATTCAAATGGCGCTCCTTGCCTTCCGAGCACTGCTGTGTGTCCAAACATTTGATTTCCACCACATATGAGGTATCTGCGTACTCAGGAGAAAATGCACAATACATTTTATGGTGCATTTTTTCCTGTTACCCTTGTGAAAAAAAAAGCTACCTAGTTGAAGCAACCGTTTTGTGGTAAAAAAAATTTTTTTTATTTTCACGGCTCAACGCTATAAACTTATGTGAAGCCCCCAGGGGTTCAAAGTGCTCACCAAACATCTAGAAAAATTATTTGAGGGCTCTAGTTTCCAAAATGGGGTCACTTGTGGGGGAGCTCCATTGGTTAGGCACCTCAGGGGGTCTTCAAACCCGACATGGCGTCTGCTAATGAGTGCAGCTAATTTTGCGTTCAAAAATTCAAATGGCGCTCCTTCCCTTCCGAGCTCTGCCGTGCGCCCAAACAATTGATTTTTACCACATATGGGGTATCAGCGTACTCAGGAGAACATGCACAATAAATTGTATTGTGTACTTTCTCTTTTCTCCCTTGTAAAAATGAAAATTTTATGGCTAAAGTAACATTTTTGTGTTAAAAAGTAAAATTTTCATTTTTTCCTTCCACATTGCTTTGGTTCCTGTGAAGCACCTAAAGGGTTAATAAACTTATTGGATGTGGTTTTGAGCAGTGTGAGGGGTGAAGTTTTTAGAATGGGGTCACTTTTGGGTATTTTCTGTCACCTAGGCCTCTCAAAGTCACCTCAAATGTAATGTGGTCCCTAAAAAAATTATTTTGTAAATTTTGTTGGAAAAATGAGAATTTGCTGATGACCTTTGACCCCTTCTAACTTCCTAACGGAAAAAAAATTTGTTTCGAAAATTGCGCTGATGTAAAGTACACAAGTGGGAAATGTTATTTAGTAACTATTTTGTGTGACATATCTCACAGATTTATGGGCATAAATTTTCAAAGTTTGAAAATTGCGAAATTTTCAAAATTTTCGCCAAATTTCCTAAATTTTCACAAATAAACGCAAAAAATATCGGCCTAAATTTACCACTGACATGAAGCACAATATGTCACGAAAAAACAATCTCAGAATCGCCAGGATCCGTTGAAGCGTTCCAGAGTTATAACCTGTCAAAGTGACACTGGTCAGAATTGCAAAAAATGGCCCGGTCATTAGGGTGTTTTAGTGGCCGGGGGTGAAGGGGTTAATGCCTGGATCCCGTGTCTTCTGCTGCGCAGCCGACCGTGCTACCTCACATATGGTGGAGAATGCGGGCATGACAGCCGGTGAGGTGTAGCATCCATCCCTGGTGACCCGGTAGCACATGTCCTGGATTCGAGCGGCTATACTACAGCCCAAACCCAGCGACGCCATGGAAGACATACTAAGGCTGCAGCAACAGACTAATGCACAGCTACAAGAGGCTAATGCACAGCAACAACAGGCTAATGCACAGCAGCAACAGACCAATGCACACCTGCTCCGGGCGTTGGAACGTCAGCAGCAATCCTTGCAAGTGCAGGAAAAAAGGCACCAAAAACAGATGGTTCTCCTGGCCAAGTCGATCCGTGCCGGACCGGCAGCAACAACCCCGGGACCGGGTGACGACGGCAGCGTCCGGAAAGCGGTGAGACAAGCGTTGCAAAAGATGACCCCGGGTGATGATGTGGAAGCGTTCCTGGCGGTGTTTGAGCGGGTGGCCGAGCGGGAAAAGCTGCCGACCCCGCAGTGGGCTGAGGTATTGTCGCCCTATATGACGGGGGAACCCCAAAAAGCGTACCTGGACCTCTGTACCGAGGACGCCATTGACTATGTGACCCTGAAAGCCGAAATACTGGCTCGGTTGGGGGTGAATACCTATGTACGGGCTCAGCGGGTAAATCAGTGGTTCTATGAGGAAGCCAAACCCGTACGCTCCCAGGCCTATGAGTTGTTGCATCTTGTAAAAAAGTGGTTTCAGCCTGACACTCTGAGCCCGGCGCAAATGGTGGAAAGGGTAGTAGTGGATCGTTTTGTGCACACTTTACCCGTCACCGTTCAACAGTGGGTCGGACAGGGTGACCCGAGTACCCTGGACCAATTAGTGTCCCTGGTAGAGCGGCATGTGGCTACGCAGGACTTGATACGGGACACTGAGACTTTGCGTACCGCCCGTCGGTCCGGCCCCTCCAAGCCTAGGGCCAAGGACCCACCGCTGACAACGGTGCAGGAGTCCCCTACCGTCCCGTCTGAGGCCGCGGCCGCCATTCCTGAGGTCCGGAAGGTTCTGTACCCTAAACGACAACCCGTCAAGGGGGTTTCCGTCCCCATTAGATGTTGGCGGTGCCAGCGGGTGGGACATATGGAAGCCCAGTGTCCACTCACCACAGAGCCCATGGATTGTCGGGTTACCCGGCGGGGTTCAATGTATGCTCAGGTGGTGTGTACCGCTGACCTGGTCTCCCCAGAGACGGAGCCCCACTTGTGCCAAATACAGGTGAATGGATGTCCGGTTACAGGATTGTTGGATTCCGGAAGCTTAGTGACCCTTGTGCGATCAACCCTAAGGGCTAAAGTAAAGGCCACAGGACGCACCGTGGGGGTGGTTTGCATACATGGGGACCGCCGCGACTATCCCACGGGGATTGTCACCATCACAGCACCTTGCGGTCAGGTGCAACATGAGGTGGGACTTCTTAACACTCTTCCTTATGACGTGATCCTAGGAAGGGATCCGCCCTATTTTTGGACTTTATGGAGGGGACCCCCTAAGTCCCCTCAGATATTGGTCGGTCCGGGACCTGAGCCCTACAATCCTGAATCCGGGACACCTGCCGTAGGGGTCACCATGATAGGGACAGAGTGTGAACCCGATAGGTCGCCCCTAGAGGTATTGGCAGGAGAGGCTGAGACGGTCGAGCCCATCCCGGAGTTGGAGGCGTCCCCGGATACGTTTGGGACAGCCCAACTCCAGGACCCTACGTTAATACATGCCCGGAGTCGGGTGACAGTAGTTGACGGGGTGGCACAGCTGCCCGGTGCCCATTTCGCTCTTAAGCAGGATTTACTCTACCGGGTAGATGAAATATGGGGCGTGGGGGTAGAACAGTTGGTGGTGCCCCAGCCGCATCGCCGGCGGGTCCTCGACTTGGCTCATAAACACCTGATGAGTGGCCACCTAGGGGTCAAGAAAACGCAGGAGCGAATATTGCAAAGGTTCTATTGGCCCGGGGTCTTTGGGGAGGTAAAACGGTTCTGCGAAACCTGCCCGGAGTGTCAGCTTACCGCACCCCTGACCCATTTTCGCAGTCCGTTGGTACCGTTACCCATTATAGAAGTCCCTTTTGAACGGATAGGGATGGATCTGGTGGGGCCCCTCGTAGAGTCCGCTCGAGGGCACCAACACATCCTAGTGATCGTTGACTATGCCACCCGGTATCCCGAGGCGATACCTCTCAGACATACTGCGGCGAAGCTTATAGCTCGGGAGTTGTTTGCGGTGTTCTGCCGGGTGGGGTTGCCCAAGGAGATCCTTACGGATCAGGGGACCCCATTCATGTCTAAAGTGACCAAAGAGCTATGCCGGCTACTCCAGATCAAGCAGTTGCGTACGTCTGTGTATCATCCTCAAACGGACGGTTTAGTCGAGCGTTTCAATAAAACCCTGAAAACCATGCTCAAAAGGGTGATTTCAAAAGACGGGAAAGACTGGGATATGATGCTTCCCTATTTGATGTTTGCCATACGAGAGGTGCCACAGGCATCCACGGGGTTTTCGCCTTTTGAATTGTTATACGGGCGACATCCCCGGGGATTGTTGGACCTGGCAAAGGAAACCTGGGAGCAGGAGCCCACCCCCCATAAAAGTGTGATTGAACACATTTTGGATATGCAGAACCGCATAAGCGCGGTCATGCCAATTGTGAAGGAGCATTTACAGGAGGCTCAGGCCGCGCAAAGCGGCCGCTACAATAGACAAGCCACCGTGCGGACCTTTAAACCCGGGGATCGGGTGTTGGTATTAATCCCCACGGCGGAGAGTAAATTCCTGGCTCAGTGGCAAGGCCCCTACGAGATAAAGGAAAGAGTAGGGGTGGTTAACTATAAAGTATTGCAGCCCGGTAGGCGGAAACTTGAACAAATATACCATGTCAACCTATTAAAACCTTGGCAGGAACGGGAAAGCCTGATGGCTGTTTTTTCCCCACCTCCCTCCTCTTCGGGTCGTTCACATCCGGCTCCAGCGACCTCCGGAGAGGACGAACCGGAAGTAAGGATTGGAGAAGCCCTCACCAAGACACAGAGGCGAGAGGCCAGACGGTTGGTTCAGCAGAACCCCGATGTCTTCTCCGAGCTGCCCGGTAGGACTAGTCTGATACGACATGATATTGTCACCGAGCCCCACCTGAAGGTACGCCTGAAGTCATACCGGGTACCAGAGGCTCGACGACAAGCCATATCGGAGGAAGTAAAGACAATGTTACGCCTGGGGGTCATTGAAAAATCCCGGAGTGAATGGGCTAGTCCGATTGTCCTAATACCAAAACCCGATGGCTCCTTAAGGTTCTGCAATGACTTTAGGAGATTGAACGAAATATCCAAGTTCGATCTCTACCCCATGCCCCGGGTGGATGAGCTGATTGATAGGCTGGGACAGGCACGATATTTTACCACGCTCGACCTGACCAAGGGGTACTGGCAGGTGCCACTAACGGAGTCCGCCAAGGAGAAAACCGCTTTTTGTTACGCCGGAGGGTCTCTTCCACTATGTTGTCTTGCCTTTTGGGTTACATGGCGCTCCGGCCACGTTCCAGAGGTTGATGGACTTAGTGCTGGAACCCCACCAGGCGTATGCATCAGCGTACCTGGATGACATCATTATTTACAGCTCCGATTGGCAGACCCACTTGAAACAGGTACAAGCGGTGGTGGACGCGCTTCGAACAGCCGGATTGACAGCCAATCCCAAGAAATGTGCGTTGGGACTCACGGAAGCCCGCTACTTGGGCTACGTGATAGGCCAAGGAGTGATTAAGCCCCAAATTAACAAGGTTGAGGCGATCCAGAAGTGGCCTAGACCCCTGACCACGAAGCAGGTTAGGGCCTTCCTGGGTATCGTGGGGTACTACAGGAGGTTTGTAAAGGATTTTGCGGGACTATCAGCCCCCTTGACGGACCTTCTCAAAGGCAAGAAGTCCGTCATGGTGCACTGGACTCCGCAGGCCGAGGACTCCTTCCGGGCCCTGAAGGAGGTCCTGTGCGGACAGCCCGTTCTTGTACACCCTGATTTCCGGAAGGAGTTCATAGTACAGACTGACGCCTCAGAGGTCGGCCTGGGGGCAGTGCTGTCTCAGGTGGTTCAGGGGGAGGAACACCCCGTCACCTTCTTAAGTAGGAAGCTCACCCCTCCCGAGCGGAATTATAGCGTAGTGGAGAAGGAGTGCCTGGCGATCAAGTGGGCCTTGGAGTCCCTACGCTATTACCTGCTGGGACGGCAGTTTCGCTTGGTGACTGATCACTCTCCACTGGTCTGGATGAGGTCCGCCAAGGAACGGAATGCCCGGGTTACCCGGTGGTTCCTTTCTCTGCAGAACTTCCGGTTTACGGTTGAACACCGGGCCGGTAGGTTGCAGGGCAACGCCGATGCCTTGTCCCGCGGCCCGTGTTTGATGGCAGGAGTTCAACCCCGCACGCTTGAACTGAGGGGGGGGGTATGTGAGACTGTGACCGGGGTTATCTATGACGGCCGGTATGTCTCGCCCCGGTTGTGCTCACTCCATGATAGAAAGTAAATCCACTCTAGGGTTAATGCTGTTTCCCTACAGGCTGAAGGAAGGGTTAAATAGAATCAGGAACAAGGGCAGGTGTGCCGGGTGTGGGGGAGTGAACAGAACTCCCTGAGTTCTCTGCTGGAGAGGCACATGTATTTTGTTATGGACTTTTGTTTGGACATTAAAACCGTGTGCTGTGAACCTTAATGCCTGGATCCCGTGTCTTCTGCTGCGCAGCCGACCGTGCTACCTCACAGTGTGTATGAGATTTCAGAAATCTCATAGAGTTTGCTGGGGCTGAAAAAAGCAGCTTTTTATTAGCATGGATTTGCATAAAACCAAGGCAAATCTGCAGCTAAAATACGCAGCAAAAACTTACCAAAAAAGCTGTGTGTGTACATAGCCTTAAGATTGCTAATGCTTTTGTTCTCCCTGAGATTAGATATCTGGCAGAAACTACCTCATAGGAAACACAGGAGTGCTCTGCAGAGTGGTTGCTACTGTGTATGGGAGAGCTTAGCAATATAGATAGCTGCTGGCCGAATGATCAAGCCATCATTGGCCCAGCAGCCATCTAATGTGAAAGCTGGCAACATTGGAGTGACTGCTGACTTTTATCAGAAGACCAGTTAGCCTCTTGTTATTCATACACAATATATTTTATTAGAAAACACTCTGAGGGCTTTACTCAATGTCTTATGTACACCTGGTAGAAAAATAAAAAACGGATGCATCTTTTAAATTAGTTGTATAAAATTGCCTTATTTATATGAGCTGATCATCTCACAGATGAATGTTATATATCTACTATTGGTCCTTAATTATGGTCCTTATAAACCTGTTCTGCAGATCGTTTGATCGCTTCTACTATGAGATCATAAAATCAACATTCATCATCAACACATCCTTGTGTAAACAGGGATGTACTGCCAATATACTAAGAAAACTGAATAAATTATTACACTAACAATGTTCAGTTACATACAGTGCAGAGAGATGTTTACTCCAAGTGTATAGAGCTAAACGAACATTGATGCACTTTCTTTAAATAATAGGAAGTATAGCATAATATACAGATATGTATATATTCCACACTTGTTGATCTAAAAGACTGTATTTTAGATTGTACCGGTCAAACATTTTCTTAAATTGTTCATGAACATTTCTTCCTAGTATGAGCCATGTCAATAAGTGTCACACGATTGAATGTAGCCAGAATAGGGCTTTGCGATAACATAAATACTGCAATTACATCTGAAGTTCCCATGATTGAGACCTGTTGTTCTTTAGTACATGGTTGCCAAGAAATATGTAGAAGTGGTGCAATGGATACATTGATCACCTGCATAGAGCAGTAGCTCTTTTTATATATACTAGAAGGTGGCCCGATTCTACGCATCGGGTATTCTAGAATTTACGTATTGTGTAGTTCATGTATGATTTTTGTTATATATATATATATATAGAGAGATGTTGTTGTCTGTAGTTACCAAGTGTTTGTGTAGGGTCTGTACATGTTCTGGGTGTTGTCTGGGTGTGACGGGGGGTGAGAGCGGTGTTGTATGTGTGTTGCGTGTGTTGCGTTGTTTGTGGAGCGCTGTGTGTCTGTAGCGTTGTGTGTGTGTTGCGCGGTTTGTGTGTGTGTGGTGTGTTTTGGGGGGAGGTATGTTTTGTGCAATGTGTGTGTTGTGCGGTATGTGCGTATATTTGTGTGTGCCGCGGTGTTTGTGTGTTGGGTGTTGTGTGTGTGCAGCATTGTCTGTATGTGTGGGTGTCTGTGTAGGGCAGTTGTTTGTGGTTCCCAGTGTGTGTGTGTGTGTGTGGTGTGTTGTGCAGTGCGCGTGTGTGTGTGTGTGTGTGTGTGTGTGTGTGCATCAGCCTCTCTTCTCTCAGCCTACCTCTCCCAGCCTCCCTCCTCCCAGCCTCCCTCAGCATCAGCCTCCCTCTCCCAGCCTCCCCAGCATCAGCCTCCGCCAGCATCAGCCTCTCTCCTTCCAGCCTCCTCCAGCATCAGCCTCCCTCTCCCAGCCTTCCCCAGGATCAGCCTCTCTCCTCCCAGCCTCCGTCCTCCCAGCCTTCCCCAGCATCAGCTTTGCCCTCCCAGCCTCCCTCAGCATCAGCCTTCCCCAGCATCAGCCTCTCTCCTCCCAGCCTCAGCCTCTCTCCTTCCAGCCTCCCCCAGCATCAGCCTCTCTCCTTCCAGCTTCCCTCAGCATCAGCCTCCCCTTCCCAGCCTTCCCCAGGATCAGCCTCTCTCCTCCCAGCCTCCTTCCTCCCAGCCTCCTTCCTCCCAGCCTCCCTCAGCATCAGCCTTCTGCTCCCAGTCTCCCCCAGCATCAGCCTCCCCATGCATCAGCCTCCACCAGCATCAGCCTCTCTCCTTCCAGCCTCTCTCCTTCCAGCCTCCCCCAGCATCAGCCTCCCCTTCCCAGCCTTCCCCAGGATCAGCCTCTCTCCTCCCAGCCTCCTTCCTCCCAGCCTCCTTCCTCCCAGCCTCCCTCAGCATCAGCCTTCTGCTCCCAGTCTCCCCCAGCATCAGCCTCCCCATGCATCAGCCTCCACCAGCATCAGCCTCTCTCCTTCCAGCCTCTCTCCTTCCAGCCTCCCCCAGCATCAGCCTCCCCTTCCCAGCCTTCCCCAGGATCAGCCTCTCTCCTCCCAGCCTCCTTCCTCCCAGCCTCCCTCTCCCAGCCTCCCTCAGCATCAGCCTTCCGCTCCCAGTCTCCCCCAGCATCAGCCTCCCCAAGCATCAGCCTCCACCAGCATCAGCCTCTCTCCTTCCAGCCTCCCCCAGCATCAGCCTCTCTCCTTCCAGCCTCCCTCAGCATCAGCCTCCCGTTCCCAGCCTTCCCCAGGATCAGCCTCTCTCCTCCCAGCCTCCTTCCTCCCAGCCTCCCTCAGCATCAGCCTTCCCCTCCCAGTCTCCCCCAGCATCAGCCTCCCCAAGCATCAGCCTCCACCAGCATTAGCCTCTCTCCTTCCAGCCTCCCCCAGCATCAGCCTCCCCAAGCATCAGCCTCCACCAGCATCAGCCTCCCTCGTCCCAGCCTCCCCCTCCCAGCCTCCCCCAGCATCAGCCTCTCTCCTCCCAGCCTTCCCCATGATCAGCCTCTCTGCTCCCAGCCTCCTCCAGCACGCCGTGCTCCTCTGCCGACACTCACACACCCGATCGCACCCACTCACACACACCCGATCGCATCCACTCACACACACCCGATCGCATCCACTCACACACACCCGATCGCACCCACTCACACACACCCGATCGCATACACTCACACACACCCGATCGCATCCACTCACACACACCCGATCGCATACACTCACACACACCCGATCGCATACACTCACACACACCCGATCGCATACACTCACACACACAGACACTGACGATATCGCACATACGCGCTTATACTCACAACATCCGGGGATATCACATGCTTCTGGCCATGTGATCCCCCGGCAGGTCCTGGAAGATCACAACAGCACAGTATCGCCGCCGAGAAGCAAGCGATATCCCAGGATGTTGTGAGTATGTGGATGCGATGTGATGTGTGTGTGTGAGTGAGTGTGATCTGATTTGTGTGTGTGTGTGCTGTTATGTGTGTGTATGTTCCGCAGCTGCAGGACCTTGATGTGTGGATGCGATGTGATGTGTGTGTGAGGTGTGTATGAGAGTGAGTGTGAGCCGGTGTACACTGGTAACTATGATACACATCGGGTAACTAAGGGACCTTAGTTACCCGATGGGTATAATGTTTACCAGCTTTCACGGCCTCCGTGAAGATTCCAGCATCGCAAGGTTATGTGTGGCGCTGCTGGGATCCTGACGCAGCCGGTGTAGAAGCAAGCGATATCCCAGCATGTTGTGATGTGTGAGGTGTGTGTGAGAGTGAGTGTGAGAGTGAGTGTGATCTGATGTGTGTGTGTACTCACCTGGGAATCGGGGCTCCGTGTCAGTTGGGCCAGAGCGAGCGTGCATTGCGTGAGGGGGGCGGGGCCTGCAGAGAGCCGGGGCGAGAGGCCAATCCGTGTGGGGGGGCGGGGCCATGGCGAGCCCAGCGGCCAATCAGCTTTGTGTCACCGTAAGGACACAATTTCGGAGCATGACAGACAGACAGATAGACAGACAGATAGACAGACAGACAGACAGACAGAATAAGGCAATTATATATTGAGCCACATTGTATGTCGCAGCTTTGGTAATACACAGTACTTGACTATGTGGGAGCTGCAAAGTACCAAGGTTACATAGACAGATCTGTATATATTTGGCTATCCAGCTTCAGTGTCCCTGGAAATATCTTCTTGTTACAATGTCATATCAGCATTTTTTTACTAACTGGTAAACTGTTAATTGTGTGAAAAAATGTTTCATTTCAATCTTTCATTTCGCGGCCAAAAAAAAAAAAATTTAAAAAGAATGTTGCATCCATGGCATTCATTTTATAGTACATCAAGTAAAATGTAGGTAGATCGATCGATAGATAACAATATTGCACAGGTGAAGAAAAAAATACTGCAGTAAGGCCATGTGCGCACGTTGCGTCCAGTACCTTGCAGAAATGAACGCATCCTCTGGCAGAATTTGTCAATGTCAAATTTGGGTTTGACCACAAGAACACTGGAAATACGCATGCGTTTTTGCCGCATTTTTACCGCGTTTTACCTGCATTTTCTGTGCTTAAAGACAGATGGGTTTTCAATACAAATACACTACTAAATAAAGTTGAAACATTCAAACACTATGAAAAAAAGGAAAAAAATGATAACAAATATCATGCTTTAAATCATACACAAAATAGCTAATTTTAATAAAAAGATTAATGTGATCTAATATTTATGTATAAAATAACGTAAAAATATTGTTTTTCACTGATTTTATAGTCAGACTATATGTGTGTGAAAAAGGAGACGTCATGACCTCACTATAATGTCAAAAACACATGCTTTAATTTTGTCAGAAAAGCATGCGTTTTGCATCAAAAAAGCATGTAAAACGCTATGAATTTGATTTAGGATGCATTTTGATCATTATCATTGACTTTAATGAGAGTAAAACGCTGCCAAAATGGCAAAAACAATTGACATGTTGCTTCTTTAAACGCAGGGATTTTGACAAATTTTAAGCAACTAAAACACTGGGTTTATAAAAGCATAGTGCGCACAAGAAAGCCCTATTTTCCATAGACTTTGCCTAGAAATCAAAACGCATGCATTTTTTCATTAAAACGCTGCAGTTGAAAACGCTGCGGAAACGCATGAAAAAACGCAACGTGCTCACACAGCCTAAGAATACTTTAAAACTAAAAGTGTTTGTATTTTATTTATGGATAAAAATAAACTATTAAGTGAATAAACCAAAGGTAAATCTAAATCATTTGTGTGACCACAAATTGCCTTCAAAACACCACAGTTGTACACACGTTTTGATGGTACTTGGCACGGAGGATGTTCCAAATATCTTGGAGAACTCACCACAGTTCTTCTGTAGATGTAGGTTTATGCAAAACCTTCTGTCTCTTCATGTAGTACCAGACAGACTCAATGATGTTGAAATCAGGGATCCGTGTGGCCCATATCATCAATACCAGGATTCCTTGTTCTTCTTTAGCTGAATATATTTCCTAATGGTATTGGCTGTTTGGAAGAGTTGTCCGGCTGCAGAGTAAATTTGGAGCCAATCAGATGCCTCCTTGATGAAATTGCATAATGGATAAGTTTCTGCCCGTATTTCTCATTGAGGACACCATTAACTCTGACCAAATTTCCCAACTGTATTTGCTGTAATTCAGCCCCAAATATGCAAAGAACCTCCACGAAGCTTCACTGTCACCTGCAAACACTTATTAATGTTCTCCTCTCTAGCCCTTTGGAAACAAACTACCTCCTGTTGTGGCCAAATATTTCACATTTTAATTAATCAGTCCAGAGCACCTGCTGATATATTTTTGCTCCCCAGTTACTATAATTTTGTGCATAGTTGAGTCTCTTCGCCTTATTTCACTGTGGAAGTTCTTGCTTTTTGGCCGCAATGGTTCAAAAAAGACCACTTCTGGGCAAACGTCTCAGAACAGTAGATGGGTATAGTTGGGTACCACTGGTGCTGCTATGTCAAAGCCAAAGGCACCACTGAGCATCTTCAAATTTCAAAAAGGCAGTAGGCTTGACGAGTCTTTCATCTGCTGCACTGTGTCTACGGTACTCAATGTTGCCCATTTCTTGATTTTTCAAAAGAAAACAGCAAATCTTGAAACCCCAGTTTGTTTTTAAATCTTTGCCTTGGAGAGGCCTTGCTGATGAAGTATAACTGTCTTGTGTCTTTTTGCTGTGCTCAGTCTTGTCATGGTGTATGACCTGTTATCTTCGACAACCTCACCTTTTCAGCAGAGTTTGGCAGTTCTTCACCCTAAGCCTCTTATGTAGCAGTTTCAGTTAATGAATCAGTCAATGAAAATGATGATCATTATCACCTGTTTGGTATAACTGGTTACGGTTACACCTGACTATAATCCTGCAAAATCCCTGACTTTGTGCAAGTGCATCAACTTTTTTGAAGTCAAAGGCCGGTCACACCAAAGTTGATTTGATTTAGATTTTTCTTTTGTTCATTCACTTTGCATTTTGTTCCTCAATAAAAATGAACAATTAACACCTACAAAAAAATTAGAAAAAAATGTAAATTTAGCTCCCCACTCCTGTGTTATAGATAAGTATCCCACAAAACATCCAGACTTAACAGTCTGTTCCCTGGGTGTGGGGCAGAGTATTTTCTGTTGTGGCTTCTAGGTGAAATAGGTCTTAATGGTCCAAAATGAAATCTTCTCCAGCACCAAAGGAATGTAATTACAACTTAACAACTTAGCCTTTAATCATATACAATAAAAAAAAAATGCAGAAGGGGCACAAAATGTAATTTTTTGTATCCAATAGGATTAAAGACTAAGTTTTACCTACCTTCCTTAAGTGTTGGAGAACTTGCACTTTTGGACCATTGAGAGCTATTAACACTTTTTAAACCCTTTTTACTTTTTAACACACCTGTCTATTATATTGTGTATATTTTCTTGCTTGAGGACTGTTTTGCCACGCTGAAATCACTTAAGGAAATCAAGATCCATTGCTGGCAGCTTCCTCTGCAATCACCAACCGATGAGATCACAAATATGCTTGATAAGAGACAAGTCCAGAGAGCCTGTAGGTCATGGTAGCACATTTACGCCACACAGGCTGCTCTTACCGCAGTTACACAAACAATATGCATCCTGCTGTTGTCGTGTTGAAAAGCAGCTCCTGGGACACTTTGGAGAAATGGCCGTATTACTGGTGTTCGAGCAGAATATTCCTCAGACAACTATTAATATCCTCACTGATAGCAGTTAAGTGTGTTTATTTCTTTGCATGCTGCTCATAGTTGATATTGAATAAATCAAGAATTTTGAAAATAATTTCCATATTATTAACATGTCTATCCATCCTGTGATTTTCATTACTTTTCCTTCTTGGTGTTTTAATTTCAATATTGAGGAGTGTATATTGTTACATGAACAAGATGGAACTCAGCAAATACTAGATGAAGAAGAAGAATGATGAGAAACTAATTAATATTTTTACCTGCTTTTTTCTGTTTATTTATACTCAAAAGGTTCTAAACAATCGCAAATATTAATGCCTTTCATATCACAATTAATACCAGTATACAATGGATAAGGGAATAAAAAAGAAGATTTCAATAGTGAATCCTATTCATGCTGCTGCTGAGGTCTGCCTACCTCTCTCTTTCCGTGCACGGTCTGGATTTGATCTCGGGTACAGGTGAGCAGGGTCACCCCCTTTCTCTGTCGCAGTAAAATAAATACATAATTAAAAAAAAACGGCGTGCCGTCCCCCCCAATTTTAATACCAGCCAGATAAAGCCATACAGCTGAAGGCTGGTATTCTCAGGATGGGGCGCTCCACGTTATGGGAGCCCCCCAGCCTAACAATATCAGTCAGCAGCCGCCCAGAATTGCCGCATACATTATATGCGACAGTTCTGGGACTGTACCTGGCTCTTCCCGATTTGCCCTGGTGCGTTGGCAAATCGGGGTAATAAGGAGTTATTGGCAGCCCATAGCTGCCAATAAGTCCTAGATTAACCCCTTCACGACCTTGGACGGATCTGTCCATCCAAGATCGTGTCCCGTTAAGCCCCGCCCCCTGCCGCGGGCAGGCGGCGTGGATCGGCACACATATCAGCTGTTTTCAACAGCTGACATGTGTGCCTGCTAGCCGCGAGTGGAATCGCTTCCACCCGCGGCCATTAACCCCTTAAATCTTGCTGCCAAAGTCTGGCAGCAAGATTTAAATGCGCGCGGCCATGTTTTTTACTTACTGCCGCCCCCACCGGAAGTCACGTGTGTTATCACGTGACTATCGGTGGTTGCCATCGTAGCACAGGGTCATGTGATGACGCCTGCTGCTATGATGTTTCACTTTCGTTTTCCCTCAGCCGAGAGCAGACTTTTATTGGACAAACTTGTGATTTTTTTTTAACCCCTTAGATACAAGTAAACCTATACATGTTTGGTGTCTACAAACTCGCACCGACCTGAGGCATCACATAGATACATCGGTTTTATCATATAGTGAACACGGTGAATAAAACATCCCAAAAACTATTGTGCGATCACACTTTTTTTGCAGTTTTTCCACACTTGGAATTTTTTCGCTGTTTTCCAGTACAATATATGGTAAAACCTATGGTTTCATTTAAAAGTACAACTCGTCCCGCAAAAAACAAGCCCTCATATGGCAAGATTGACGGAATAATAAAAATGTTACGGCTCTCGAAAGAAAAGGAGCAAAAAACAAAAACGCAAAAACGGAAAGTGCCCGGGGGCTGAAGGGGTTAATCATGTCAGGCGTCTCCCCGAGATACCTTCCACGATTAATCTGTAAATTACAGTAAATAAACACGCAACAAATTGCCTTCTTCACCAATTTTATAAGCCCGAAAAAGAACTCCATGTCCGGCGTTATCCAGGATGGTCCAGCGTCGCTTCCAGCTCTGCTGCATGACGGTGACCGGAGCTGCAGAAGACACCGCCGCTCCTGTCAGCTCCAAGCAGCTAATGAAGGGAATAGCGCGATCAGCTGAGCTGTCACTGAGGTTACTCGCGGCCAACGCTGAATACAGCTGATCGCGCTATTCCCTTCATTAGCTGCGTGGAGCTGACAGGAGTGGCGGTGTCTTCTGAAGCTCTGGTCACCTTCATGCAGCACAGCTGGAAGCGACGCTGGACCATCATGGATAATGCCGGACATGGAGGGCTTTTTCGGGCTTATAAAATTGGTGAACAAGGCAATTTGTTAGTGTTTTTTTTTCTAATAAAGGAATGTTCGGGTGTGTGTGTTTATTTACTGTAATTTACAGATTAATCATGGAAGGTATCTCGGGGAGACGCCTGCCATGATTAATCTAGGATTTAGTGGCAGCTATGGGCTGCCAATAACTCCTTATTACCCCGATTTGCCAACGCACCAGGGCAAATCGGGAAGAGCCGGGTACAGTCCCAGAACTGTCGCATCTAATGTATGCGGCAATTCTGGGCAGCTGCTGACTGATATTGTTAGGCTGGGGGGCTCCCCATAACGTGGAGCTCCCCATCCTGAGAATACCAGCCTTCAGCCGTATGGCTTTATCTGGCTGGTATTAAAATTGGGGGGGACCGCACGCCGTTTTTTTAATTAATTATTTATTTATTTTACTGCACAGTATAGACACACCCACCGGCTGCTGTGATTGGGTGCAGTGAGACACCTGTCACTCAGTGTGGGGGGCGTGTCTGACTACAACCAATCACAGGCGTCTGTGGGTGGGGAAAGCAGGGAATACGAGATTGATTAATGAGCGGCCGACACATTCAAAGTAATTGTTGCCGCATATTCTCTGCACAGCTGTTCCTCGCCGCGCTGGTGATCGGGGAGCGGTATGAGCTGGGGGAAGAAAAAAAACTAGCGCCAATGTAAGTATGACTGAGAACAGCAGAAAAAAGGTAAGTATACTGAATTTCATTTAAAAAAAAATAAAAATAAGATCGCTAGTGTAAAAACGCACACGCACGAAACGTGCTGAACACGGACATACTCCGTGTGCGGTCCGTGCAGGCACGGACCCATAGACTAAAGCGGGTCCGTGCCTGCGTGCTGCCAGCCAAAAACGGACATGTCGTCCGGGTAGCAAAGCGCACACACGTACTTACCACACAGACACACGTTCCGTGTGATTTTACGTGTGTTTACCATCTACCATTGAATAACATGGGTCTCCGTGTGTACGTGTCTCCGGTACGTGCAAATACGTACCGCACATGTACAAATTAAACGGATGTGTGTTGCGGGTCTGAAGAAGAAGAAGAATGTGACTGGAGTGTACATTCATTCTCTGGTTCGGTACCTTTAATTACATCTTTAAACAAAAAAATTAACAATTATTACAGCTACAAGAACACTGCTGCCTTTTAGCAAAATCTCTTTTGTGTACTCTTCAAGTTCAGTTCTTTTATCATGAAAAATTCTTCACATATCTGTGATTTCTTCTCACACAGATTCTGTTAGCAAACAAAGCTTCTTTGTGCTCATAAACATTTCCAGGCTGATATATTTTTTTTAATTGATAGATTTTTCAAAGCTTATGCGTGAGACTCAGAGTCATATCCTATAACAGTGCTTAATAGGACTGTGATGCTGTTTTATTAAATTGTATTTTTTTATTTATGTTATAGGGATTCCCTAAATTGTATAGAAAATACTTACAAGAACAGAGGATTCCTGTTTTATTGCTATGATAATGTGACACCCCTGTGGTAACCAAGTGTCACAAAAATAAGATAACAGCCCAGATCCAATATAACTGTGCCAGCCACTACACACACACTAGCACACCAGGACATCTACATTCGCTGTACCCGGCTGGGAGCCTCACCTAGCCATATGACAGGGCTGGGCACTGTTAAATAACAGGCTGCCAAGTGGGAGGAAGAGACCAGACCTGGGGGGAGGAGAAAGTGACCTGGGGAGTGTGGCTAGTGAGCAGTCGAAGAAGAGGAGTTTAGGAGGAGGAAGTAGTAGGTTGTGAGGAGAGGAGTAGTATGAAAGGTGTCAAGACAGACCAGAGACTCTTGAGACACAGAGAAAGTGGAAGGAACCAGAAAGGAAAGTGAGGAGTAAGAAAGTTGGTAGAGTGGTAGTAAAGACACTGCAAAGACCTGAGAAAGATCAGCCACTCAGAGGAAGAAAGTAGCTGCAGAGCGAGAGAGCAAGCTCCAAGGACAGAGGATCCTGTGGGGTGGACATCCAGGGTTCACAGTGCTTTGCATGCACGGGTTGCAGATCCCAGAACAGACCAGGACTTCAAGCCATATGTTAACTCTGCCAGGCGGGTGGGTTTCCAGGACTCATCTGCCACCACTAACGTCCGAGGCATCAGCAGCAAAGAGGGGACCGGGACATATTCCCTTAAATAGTGCAAGCTGCCTGCGGCAGGACCCAGACACCAGGAGGACCTCCAAGTGCTCCACGCCAGGGAGGACCCGCATACACCAGAGTGCACAGGTGGAGAGTTGCACCAGGTTGGCAGGCACAGCCATCAGGACACGGGCACACCTGGGAGCCAATACGTCCTCAGGGCGTGAATCCAGTGAGTAAAAACCTTCAAACTGTACTCTCTGTCTGGGCTGCTTCATTGCCACGCGCCTCCACGTTAACCCTTCACCTACCCCTGGGGAAAAGACCTGCTCGCGGAGGGCTCCACCATCCACGCTTTTTTTTTTCAATGAAGCTAACATTAAATTAAACAGAAATACACTCCGTACATTGTTATTCCGATAAATGACTATTCTAGCTGCAAACCTCTGGTTTTGAATGCAATATCTACATAGGTGTATAGAGGCCCATTTCCAACAACCACCACTCCAGTGTTCTAATGGTACATTGTGTTTGCTAACTGTGTTAGAAGGCTTATGGATGTTTAGAAATCCCTTGAAAACCCTTGTGCAAGTATGTTAGCAGAGCTGAAAACAGTTTTGCTGATTGGAGAAGCTATAAAACTGACCTTCCTTTCAGCTAGTTGAGAATCTGGAGCATTACATTTGTTGGTTCCATTAAACTGTCAAAATGGCCAGAAAAAGAGAACTTTCATGTAAAAACTCGACAGTGTATTCTTGTTCTTAGAAATGAAAAATATTAGAAATTGCCCAGACACTGAAGATTTCCTACAACGGTGTATACTACTCCCTTCAGAGGAGAGCACAAACATGCTCTAACCAGAGTAGAAAGAAAAGTGGGAGGCCACGCTGAACAACTGAGCAACAAGACAAATCCATTAGGCTATGTTCACACACTGCGTTTTTTACCTGCGTTTTGGGTCCGTTTTTGCTGCAGAAATTTCTTGAGAAATTCTTGTAACCTTTCTGCAGACATTCCCCAGCAAAACCTATGGCAAAAAAAATTAGCTGTGCACACACTGCGTTTTTTTCTTAAGAAAATTCTTTCAGTAGATTTTCTTAAGAAAAAGAATGAGCATGTCACTTCTTTTCTGCAGCTAACTGCGTTTTTTGCCATAGATAATTGGCACAATAATGCAGGGAGCAACCAGCGGTAAAAACGCACCTAAAACGCACCAAAAACGCACCGAAAACGAGGCAAAAACGCAGGTGCGTTTTTGATGCGTTTTTTAACGCAGGTGCACTAATCCTTCACTCTTAAGAAATTTCTTAAGAAATTTCTTAAGAAAAATCATTTTTCTAGTGTGAACATAGCCTTAAGCGGGCTTTACACGCTACGACATCGCTAATGCGGAGTCGTTGGGGTCACGGAATTCGTGACGCACATCCGGCCACATTAGCGATGCCGTTGCGTGTGACATCGATTAGCGATTTTGCATCGTTGCAAAACAGTGCAAAATCGCTAATCGGCGACACGGGGGTCCATTCCCAATTATCGTTACTTCAGCAGTAACGAGGTTGTTCGTCGTTCCTGCGGCATCACACATCGCTATGTGTGACGCCGCAGGAGCGAGGAAGCTCTCCCTACCTGCCTCCCGGCCGCTATGCGGAAGGAAGGAGGTGGGCGGGATGTTAGTCCCGCTCATCTCCACCCCTCCGCTGCGATTGGGCGGCGGTTCAGTGACGTTTCAGTGACGTCGCTGTGACGCCGCACGGACCGCCCCCTTAGAAAGGAGGCGGTTCGCCGGTCACAGCGACGTCGCCGGACAGGTAAGTATGTGTGACGGCTCTGGGCGATGTTGTGCGGCACGGGCAGCGATATGCCCGTGTCACGCAACAGATGGGGGCGGGTACGCACACTAGCGATATCGGGACCGATATCGCAGTGTGTAAAGTAGCCTTTAGAGTCTCTAGTTTGAGAAATCGATGCCTCACAAGTCCTCAACTGGCAGCTTCTTTAAATAGTACCCGCAAAACGCCAGTGTCAACGTCTACAGTGAAGAGGCAACTTAGGGATGCTGGCCTTCAGGACAGAATGGCAAAGAAAAAGCCATATCTGAGACTAGCTAATAAAAGGAAAAGATTAATAAGGGCAAAAGAACACAGACATTGGACAGAGGAAGATTGGAAAAAAGTGTTATGGACAGACAAATCAAAGTTTGAGGTGTTTGGATCACACAGAAGAATATTTGTGAGACGCCAAACTACTGAAAAGATGCTGGAAGAGTGCCTGACGCCTTCTGTCAAGCATGGTGGGGGTAATGTGATGGTCTGGGGTTGCTTTGGTGCTGGTAAAGTGGGAGATTTGTACAATGTAAAAGGGATTTTGAATAAGGAAGGTTTTAACTCCATTTTGCAACGTCATACCCTGTGGACAGCGCTTGATTGGAGCCAATTTCATCCTACAACAGGACAATGACCCAAAGCACACCTCCAAATTATGCAAGAACTATTTAGGGAAGAAGCAGGCAGCTGGTATTCTATCTGTAATGAAGTGGCCAGCCCAGTCACCGGATCTCAACCCTATTAAGCTGTTGTGGAAGCAGCTTGACAGTATGGTACGCAAAAAGTGCCCATCAAGCCAATCCAACTTGTGGGAGGGTCTTCTGGAAGCAGGGGGGAAAATATCTCCAGATTACATCAGCAAATTAATAGCTAGAATGCCAAAGGTCTGCAAAGCTGTAATTGCTGCAAAGGAAGCATTCTATGATGAAAACAAAGTTTGAAGGAGAAAATTATTATTTCAAGTAAAAATCATTATTTTTACCCTAGTCAATGTCTGGACTATATTTTCTATTCATTATGCAACTCATTTGATAAATAAAAGTATGATTTTTCATGGAGAAGACAAAATTGTCTGGGTGACCCCAAACTTTTGAACTGTAGTGTACATGTATACATCTCATTCATCTGCTGTGTTTAACCCAACTTTACAGTGTGTATCAATGGTATACATTGCATTCATTTGCTGTGTTTAATCCATCTGTCGAGCATGTAATGTCATATATGTCATTCATCTTACTGTGTTTGTTAACTGCTGCTAACTGCTGCCGTAAGGTCCTCTTACTTGATCAAAGATTTTATGATCCATGTTGGCCTGCAAGTTGTTTGTTTGTCTTTTGCATCTAAAGCTGGGTTTACACACTGCAACATCTCAAACGACATCGCTGTAACGTCACCGGTTTTGTGACGCAATAGCGATGTTGTTTGCGATGTTGCAGTGTGTGAAACCTATCAGCGACCCGGCCCCTGCTGTGAAGTTGTAATCGTTACAAATCGTTCAGGACCATTCCTAGGTCCTTTGTTTCCAGCTGTGCAGCAAGCATCGCTGGAAAGTTTCAGTGTGTGAAAGACTTTGCAGAGACTTTGTTAGCAACTTCCCTTTCAAAAGGCTGCTTATCAACGTCCCCAACAACCAGCTAGGTCGCTCTGCAGGTCCGGATCGCTGTTGAGTTGTTGGCCAGGTTTGCCTGTTTGACAGCTCACCAGAGACTTAGCAGAGACTTAGGGAGGTCGCTGTTACGTCACAAAACCGGTGATGTTACAGCGATGTCCTTTGCGATGTTGCAGTGTGTAAACCCAGCTTTATTGTCTCCTGCTGTCCTAAATTAGTTGATTGCTTGTTAACGATTGGTGATGGGCGGGACTAACCGGATTTAAAAAAAACAAACAAGTGGGTCCAACCTGGAATTGATAGCTGGCCGGACGCCGGTCCCCATGTAAGTATATGGGGACCAGAATCCGGCACTTAAAAATGGTGGTAGAAGAGATAGGAGTATTGGAGCAGGCGCACTATACTTACCGAGTCTCCGGCGCAGCTTCAACTGCTTCCCAGCCGCTCAATCTACCTCTGAGCCGCGCATTATTGCTCATGCATATGCATTGCTTTCTCCGCTCACCAACAGTCCCCGCGTCTGTGATTGGTTGCAGTCAGACAGTGCCCCCAGCCTGTGTAACAGCGTCTGACTGCAAACAATCATAGACCCTGTCTGCGGGTCAATGTAGATTGAAGTAAAAATAAAAAAATTGGCATGTGCTTATCATGGCTGTGCATCAAAATAAGAGGAACCGCATGTGGCTTTTTTTATAATTATTTAAATAAATAATTTTAAAAACCGGCATACGGTCTCACCCAATTGTGATACCCAGCCATGATAAAGCTCGACAGCTGGGAACTGGTATTCTCAGGCTGGTGATAACCGTGCTTATTGAGCCCCCCAGCCTAAAAATAGCAGCCTGCAGCCGCCCAGGATTGTCGCATCCATTAGATGTGGAAGTCCCGACTCTTGCTGATTGCCCTGGTGTGGTGGCAAGTGGGGTAATAAGGGGTTACTGACAGCTCACAGCTGCCACTCAGTCCTAGATTAGTAATGGCAGGCATCTATAAGACCCCCCTCATTACTAATCTGTAGGTCAAAAGAAATAAAATACAAAACACAGAAAAAATCCTTTATTTGAAATAAAATACAAAAAACCCTTTGTCACCTCTTTTATTAACCCTAAAACACCCAGGTCCGACGTAATCCACACTAAGTCCCATGACGATTCCAGCTCACTAAAGTCACAGCGAGGGGTCATAGAACATGATCATCCGCTGTGAGCTTCAGTCAGAGAATGAATCAGTTTAAATGACTGGAGAAGAAAAGGAGATAAGGCAAGGAACATGTGTGCAAAATTCCATTTTATTCATAGAAAATATCATATATAATTATATCACAACAATATGTGATCAAAAGGACAAGGATCAAACAGAAAGGTGGGTTGGGGGGGGAGGGGGGGATGGGAAGCAACCTGCCTCTCAGAAGCAACCAGGGTGAAGTGTCCATGTGACTAAGTTGCCATCAACTGCAAGGCCAACCAATAATGAGGAACTAGTGGTGAAATGGGACCAAGAGGGGGAATACAGGATATATGTCATGTGAACCACATGAGATGTGAGACTAATCAGCAAGTGGGTATATATGCATGTAGTAAGCCCATCTGGAAAATGTAAGACCACAGTGAAAGTAAGGCTGAGTGACTGCACGGGGCCACAGGCGACAAGCTACGATGATGTCGTGATCAAGGCGGCAGACAAGGGGGGCAACATAGTGGTCTGGCCGATAGATAAATATGAGAAAGAGGCACTAAGACAACTTAGGGATAAGACAACATATTCACGCCTCACTCATAATCCTTTGACCTCCTTTTCCCTTGATCTGAAGAAAATTCTCACCCAGGCTCACCATCAGGGAATCATAGACGAGAAGATGCTTCGGGGGTTGCTCACTAGCTGTCCACGTGTTCCCACGTTTTATTTGTTACCCAAGATCCATAAAGATGCCCTCAACCCCCCGGGTCGTCCGATTGTGTCTGGCATAGGAGGGTTGTGTGAACCTATTTGTAGATTTATTGATTTTTATTTAAAACCTTTAGTTGAAAACCTACCCTCCTATGTTAAGGACACCACAGACGTCCTGAGGCATCTTGATGGCATATTTATGGATTCGGACATGCTCATGGTTTGTGCCGATGTGGAGTCGCTCTACACCTGCATCGGACATACTGATGGCTTGGAGGCGGTCCGCTTCTACCTCTCAACCTCCGGTCTCGATGGCGCCATGGTTACACTGGTGATGAAGCTGCTCGACTTTGCCCTGACTCACAATATTTTTGTTTTCAACGATTTATTTTATTTACAGCGGCGCGGTACTGTGATGGGTGCTTCCTGCGCACCTGCCTACGCCAACCTCTTCCTAGGATATTGGGAGAGGTTGGTGTTTGGCGACGGCGGTGCTGCGGGGAGCTCCCATGTGCAGTGCTGGCTCCGCTACATTGATGACGTTTTTGTCATATGGCAGGGCACAGTCGGGCAGCTTGATCAATTCATGGATGACCTCAATTCTAGTTCCCTTAACATCAAGTTGACTTACAGATCCAGTAATTCCAGCTTGGACTTCCTTGATGTTAACAATTATGTGGATGCGGCGGGGGGCATTCAGACTGACGTTTTCCGCAAGGACACGTCGGTCAATGCCCTCCTACACGCATCCTCTGATCATACCATGTCAACCATACGCGCCATCCCGACCGGACAGTTTTTGAGGATGAAGCGGATCTGCTCTACTTCTTCCACCTTTGAAACCCAGTCGTCCGATCTCCGATGCAGGTTTAGAGCGATGGGGTATATCAACAGATGCATTGAAAAAGGCTATCTACGTGCAAAGCATACCCCCAGGGAAAATCTTCTCCAATACAAACATCATCGGCCAACCATGGACAATCAGATCCGTTTTATTGGGACCTTTAATCACGAGTGGGACACGATGAGGGGGATCCTGGAGAGGCACTGGTCTGTATTGTTCACCGAGCCTACTTTGGCTGCAGTGCTTCCCAGGAGACCCCTCTTGACGGCTAGGCGAGCAAAAAACCTGGGGGATCTTCTTGTCAAGAGCAGCTACGTTCCACCCAGACAGAACCCTTTTGGCTCTAGGGACCCTCTCAGGGGTTGTTTTCCTTGCGGCCATTGTGCCGCATGCGTTAACATCATTAGGGTGCCATCCTTCACTTCATCTGATGGTAAGAAGACGTTTTCCATCAACAATTACATCACTTGCAGCACCACACATGTGGTTTATTACGCCACATGCTCGTGCTCCCTGATCTATGTGGGGCTCACATCCCGTGAGCTCCGCATTAGGGTCAGGGAGCACGTGAGAGATATTATTGCTGCTGCCTCTGTGGAGAATGTCACCCTCTTGAAAACTTTGCCCCGTCATTTTAGGGCTGCCCATAATTGCAGCCCTAAATCATTGCAAGTTAGGGGCATCGATGTGATCCACGGAGGGGTTCGGGGGGGCGATCTACGGAAGATTGTCGCTCAGCGGGAGTCCAAGTGGATCGTCTCCCTGAACACCCTCGTGCCCTTCGGATTAAACGAGGTGGTTAGTTATGCCCCGTTCCTGTAATGTACACCCGGCATTTTCTCTCATTTTGGCCTTTTTGCATCATGATAACTAATTTCCATCATAATTTTTAATTGTTCCATATGATTATGGACCTTTTGCGATTCTGATTTCTCCTCCTGTCCTTTTCCTATGCCACGTTCGGGTTCACTGTGGTGGAATTTTCCACCCTGGTTATAATCCGTGGTTGGGTAATTTTGTGGGGGTTTTTAATTGTGTATGTCATTACACCTTTTGTGTATATATATTTTTATATATATATTATTCATATTTCCTATTTTACCATTTTATTGTATTATTCGCTCATCCCTTTGTCTTATGTCCTTCAGGTTTCATCACAGCTTCTCTCTGGGACTTCTACAATTCTTTTTTGGCCCCTTGTTGAAATCCGGATTATGTTTATAATTCATTATTATGCCATTTTCTAACATGCTTTGTGTAACTATTGTAATGTCTCCATTTACCTGTGGTTATGCGCGTCCTCCGGTGCTCTGACTGCGGGCAGGGGCTGGAAGCGGGATCGCTGGTGCGCGGGTACCATGGTGACGCGTCTCGTGGTCCCGCGCGTGCGCCGTACACGGCGGTAATTTGCTCCCTCCTGCTTCCCGTACTTGGGCGCCGCCGCATGCACAGTGAATGACCACAATTAGGCTTAATAGTATACACCCGGTTCAGTCTCAATAAAGCTTGGCATGCTCATTCCACCCATACCTCCTTCGAAAAAGCAACGCTGCGAAACAGCTGTCAGGAGGCTGTTTCCTGCCCCTCAGAACCAACCACCAGGTATACTTATTGATGTTGCCCACCATTGTTTCGCCTTCCTCCGACTGCACGGTGATTTGGATTGGGACTAATAATTGCACAGCATTCCTGTGCCTTTGTATTGCCATAGACCCTCCCTTTAGCTCCGTGCAGCACCAGTATTAACTCTTATGTGTCTGTGGTGAATATAATGGGAACTTACATGCATGCTGCTTTCAGCTGGTGATTATTTTTTGCATGTATAATTTAGTAGCCCCTTTCTGGTTCAACTCTTCTGCCACAGCTATTATTATTTGAGAAATCTTTCCATATTCTCAGGCTCCTTGGTTGCACGGTGCACCCGGTTCAGACTTGCTGTGCACATGTATATATATATATACATCTACATGTATAAATTGAGGAATCACTTGGTCCTCGCCTGTGGCCCCGCGCAGTCACTCAGCCTTACTTTCACTGTGGTCTTACATTTTCCAGATGGGCTTACTACATGCATATATACCCACTTGCTGAATGGTTGCACATCTCATGTGGTTCACATGACATATATCCTGTATTCCCCCTCTTGGTCCCATTTCACCACTAGTTCCTCATTATTGGTTGGCCTTGCAGTTGATGGCAACTTAGTCACATGAACACTTCACCCTGGTTGCTTCTGAGAGGCAGGTTGCTTCCCATCCCCCCCTCCCCCCCCCCCATTTGGACTGTAGATCAGCCTGGAAGTGTGAAATGCACTGCAGCAAAAAAGAATGTTATTTCTTTTTTTATTTTTTTTTTTTAAATTGTGAAAAGTTTATTCCGAGGGTCATTTATTATTCAACCCCTCAAACCACAAGTATTCTGTTTGGTTCCCCTAAAGTATTAAGAAGTATTTCAGGCACAAAGAACAATGAGCTTCACATGTTTGGATTAATTATCTCTTTTTCCAGCCTTTTCTGACTAATTAAGACCCTCCCCAAACTTGTGAACAGCACTCATACTTGGTCAACATGGGAAAGACAAAGGAGCATTCCAAGGCCATCAGAGACAAGATCGTGGAGGGTCACAAGGCTGGCAAGGGGTACAAAACCCTTTCCAAGGAGTTGGGACTACCTGTCTCCACTGTTGGGAGCATCATCCGGAAGTTGAAGGCTTATAGAACTACTGTTAGCCTTCCACGGGCTGGACAGCCTTTGAAAGTTTCCACCCGTGCCAAGGCCAGGCTTGTCCGAAGAGTCAAGGCTAACCCAAGGACAACAAGGAAGGAGCTCCGGGAAGATCTCATGGCAGTGGGGACATTGGTTTCAGTCAATACTATAAGTAACGTACTCCACCGCAATGGTCTCCGTTCCAGACGAGCCCGTAAGGTACCTTTACTTTCAAAGTGTCATGTCAAGGCTCGTCTACAGTTTGCTCATGATCACTTGGAGGACTCTGAGACAGACTGGTTCAAGGTTCTCTGGTTTGATGAGACCAAGATCGAGATCTTTGGTGCCAACCACACACGTGACGTTTGGAGACTGGATGGCACTGCATACGACCCCAAGAATACCATCCCTACAGTCAAGCATGGTGGTGGCAGCATCATGCTGTGGGGCTGTTTCTCAGCCAAGGGGCTGGCCATCTGGTCCGCATCCATGGGAAGATGGATAGCACGGCCTACCTGGAGATTTTGGCCAAGAACCTCCGCTCCTCCATCAAGGATCTTAAGATGGGTCGTCATTTCATCTTCCAACAAGACAACGACCCAAAGCACACAGCCAAGAAAACCAAGGCCTGGTTCAAGAGGGAAAAAATCAAGGTGTTGCAGTGGCCTAGTCAGTCTCCTGACCTTAACCCTATTGAAAACTTGTGGAAGGAGCTCAAGATTAAAGTCCACATGAGACACCCAAAGAACCTAGATAACTTGGAGAAGATCTGCATGGAGGAGTGGGCCAAGATAACTCCAGAGACCTGTGCCGGCCTGATCAGGTCTTATAAAAGACGATTATTAGCTGTAATTGCAAACAAGGGTTATTCCACAAAATATTAAACCTAGGGGTTGAATAATAATTGACCCACACTTTTATGTTTAAAATTTATTAAAATTTAACTGAGCAACATAACTTGTTGGTTTGTAAGATTTATGCATCTGTTAATAAATCCTGCTCTTGTTTGAAGTTTACAGGCTCTAACTTATTTGCATCTTATCAAACCTGCTAAATCTGCGGGGGTTGAATACTACTTGTAGGCACTGTATATGATATTTTCTATGAATAAAATGGAATTTTTCACACATGTTCCTTGCCTTATCTCTTTTTCTTCTCCAGTCATTTATGGTTTATGGAGCAGGCAATTCCTTATGGGCCACTACTTAGTGGTCCCATAAGCTGATACTTTATTATGGCCAATTTCTTGCTAAGAGAATGAATCAGCTGCAGCAATGAGTGGTGACATCACTCAGGTTAGTTGCGGTCATAGCTGGAGGTTCCCAAGGTCCTTCACCTGTGAACGCAGGTAACCTGACCTCAAGTGACTGAGTTCACAGACTTGCATCACCTGATAGAAAACCGCTGTTTTTTTGCAAATAGATTCAGATTTTGTGCATCACTACCGCATGTGGTATGATGCGGTAGTGATGCAGTGTTTTGCAAGGAGATGTAGAGTGGGTGCATGCATATGGTGTAAAAATTTCAACAAATTTGCATCTCTTGGCCCAAAAGTGAAAAAAAAAAACGTTTTTACGCCACTTCTGTGTGGTTTAATGCCAGGAGGTGCACATTTGGTGCTGAAAGGTCTGCATCAGATTTCTGCCTGAGCATATCAGCCCCCAGCTGTTAGACTTTATCATGGCCGAGTATCAAAATTGGGGGGGCTGTACGCCATTTTTAAAAATTATTTAATTTTATTTAAAAAAAAAAGCAGCATGTGGTTCTTCTTATTTTCATAGACAGCCACAATAAGTGCACAGCTTCCCTCCTCTTCTCTCTATACACTGCCCATATTGGACAAACCATCAGTGGATTCAGTGTTCAGTATCATCTGTATGCTGATGACCTCCAATTATACACATTGTCTTCAGACATCACCCCTGCATTACCAGTTCCATATGTGGTTTGACCATTACTCCCCAGCAGCACACGAGATGTCTTAAGCTGGGTTCACACTAAACGACAACGACGTCGCTGTAACGTCACCATTTTCGGTGACGTAACAGCGACCTTGTAAGTCGCTGTTATGATCGCTGCTCAGCTGTCAAACACAGCAGAAGCAGCGATCATAACGTCGCTGTGCTACATGTGCAGAGAGCAGGGAACCGCGCTTAGCGCTGGCTCCTTGCTCTCCTACAGTACACATCGGGTTAATTAACCCGATGTGTGCTGCAGCTACATGTCACAGTGCAGAGAGCAGGGAGCAGCGCACTGCTTAGCGCTGGCTCCTTGCTCTCCTTGCTACAGTATACATCGGGTTAATTACCCGATGCATACTGCAGCTACATGTCACAGTACAGGAGCCGGCACTGAGCAAGAGCGGAGGCTGGTAACCAGCGTAAACATCGGGTAACCAGGGAAAGGTCTTCCCTTGGTTACCCGATGTTTACGCTGGTTACAGCTTACCGCAGCTGCCAGTGCCGGCTCCTGCTCGCTTCATTTCGTCGCTCTCTCGCTGTCACACACAGCGATGTGTGTGTCACAGCGGGAGAGTGACGACCAAAAAATGAAGCTGGACATTCAGCAACGACCGGCGACCTCACAGCAGGGGCCAGGTCGTTGCTGGATGTCACACACAGCGACAGCGACGGGACGTCGCTGCAACGTCACAGAAAATGGTGACGTAGCAGCGACGTCGTTGTCGTTGTCGCTGTGTGTGACACCAGCTTAAGGGTCATATTTGACTCAGATCTCTCTTTCACTCCCTACAGCCGACTGTGACTAGATGTGCGACAGAACAGGCAAGGACAGCGAGCTGGTGAACAATCCAAAAGAACTTTATTGGGACTGGGAGAACATACTATCAAACATGGATATATTTCTTTAGAGTCTGCAAGGCAGGTACAACAAAAGGAACAGATCTTTGGACGCCACCCAGAAATCCGACACCATGGAAAATAAAATAGTCCTTTGATGATTTCAAATCAAATAAGCTTTATTGGCAGGACAAAATATAAATTAGTCTTGCCAAAGCAAGTGTACATTAGGGACTGGGACTGTGGGGATGGTGGGTGGGGACTGTAGGAAGGATGGATGTGGCACATCCAGGGTGGGGACTGTGGGGGTACTTCTAGGGTGGGGGCTATGGAAGTCCATGGCTTATGATGCGGCATATCCAGGGTGGGGACTGTAGTAACGGTGGATGGGGCATATCCAGGATGGGGTTTGGGGGGCCACATTTGGGATGGGGGGCTATGGAAGTCCATGGCTTATCATAGTTCTCTTTCTCGAAGTCTATGACATTTGCTCACATACCGCGCTGCTATCTCCACTGCGCTCTCTTCTTCCCCCAGCAGGATATATGTTTTCTCTTCCTCCTTCATGGAGCTGAAATCCGGGAAGAGATGGGAGAGTCTCCTGAAGTGACTGTCCCTCACTACTGAGTACTTGGTGCAGTGTAGCAGGAAGTGGGTTTCATCCTCCAGGGCCTCCAGGTCACAGTGTTGGCACAGTCTGTCCTCCCTTGGCTTGTAGCTCTGCTTGTGTCGGCCGGATTCAATGGCTAGACTGTGGGCACTGAGTCTATATCGGCTCAGGGTTCTGCGGTCTCTGGGGTCTGGGAGTTTTTCCAGATATGGGGCCAGTCTGAAGTCTCTCTGTAGACTCTGGTACGTGGTCAGTTTCTTTGAGGTGTTGATGTCCGTCCTCCAGCCATTGACATACCTCTCCTGGCCCTCGTCTACCATCTTCCTGATTCTGGTTTTTGTCAGGCTGGTGTGATTGGTCATTTTGTCCAGTTGGGTTTGGGAGGGCTGTGCCAGGGGTCCTGGTTCATCTGGCCCACGTATATATATGAGAGCTTTGTGGTGATGGGAGTTTGGATTGCTCCTCTCTAGATGAGCCTGAAATGATAGTGACCTCTTCAGAGCTGCTAGGTGTAGAGGGAATCTGCCCAGCTCGGCTCGACAGGCACTGTTGGACGTGCTTCGATGGACTTGGAGAAGGTGCTTACAGAATTCCAGGTGGAATATTTCTGTTGGGCTGGAATCCCACCTTGACCAATCTGGGTAAGTGTGAGGGCCCCAGACTTGAGTTTCCTTCGGATGGCATAGAAGGTCTTGGAGGCCTTGTTTTTCTGGGTCTCTATGGCTTGTTTGAAGCTCCCTGACTGGTGAATTTACAGGCCCAAGTATGTGTATTTGTCTGTTCCTGTAAGAGTGCAGTTGTTTAGGACAAATGGTGGATGCTGGTCAAATCTCCTTTTTCTCTTCTGGAACACCATGATGTTGGTTTTCTTTAGGTTGATTGGTAGTGCCCATGTGGAGCTGAATTTCTCCAAGATTTGTAGGTTGTCTTGGAGGCCTTTCTCGGTTGGTGACAGCAGCAGTAAGTCATCTGCATAGAGCAAGAATTTCACCTGGACATCATGGAGTGTGAGACCTGGAACAGATGAAGATTCCAGAGCAGCAGCCAGCTCATTGATGTAGATATTGAAGAGCGTTGGACTTAGGCTGCAGCCCTGTCTGACTCCTCGGTTCTGCTGGAAATAGGCCGTTCTTTTACCTTTCACTCTCACACTGCAGAGGTTCTCGGTGTAGGAGCTTTTGATGACATCGTAGGTCTTTCCTCCTTTTCCGCTCTCCAGCAATTTCAAGAACAAGACAGAGTGCCACACTGAGTCAAAGGCCTTTTTAAAGTCTACAAAGCAGGCGTATATCTTCCCATGCTTTGTATTCAAATCCAGCAGAGTGGCCCAGATACTACAACCCCATGTGGCAACTTATCTACAATGTCTGGTAGTCCATAAACGCGCACCAGGACCTGGCAACAGATCCTAGCCCTTCACTGGACAGCATCATCTCGCAAGCCAAACATATGGCTGATTCTTTTACCTCTCCTAGGATCAACCTCCTTGATGAGCAGAAGTGCTCACACCCACCCCCTTAAACATTTACTACATGTCCTCAGAGTATAAAGAAGTTTACATACACAAAGTCTCCGGCCTGTCTATATGGGTTGTGTATTAGGGAAGCCCCCTGTAGAGAGGACCAAAGGCACACATGCCCCCACCATATGCAGGACAGAAAATGCTAAAGTAGGTCTGATTACAGTATGGTCCATCCATGGTAACAGGCTGGGGGTGACACTTACACTGACCACTTGGTCATTCATGTCACTTACACCTCAAAACATCTATAGAATTCAACTTTTCTTACCACTGACTGCAAAAACGTCTACTGTTGCTCTCATTCTCTTCTGGAAAATAAACAAACCACTGATACAGTACCACAACTCAGATTCAGGTCAGAAATAAGCAGGGTGGGTATAGAAAAATAATAAAACTTAACTTTTAATAAATATTCCTTAAAAGGAAGTAAGGGATCCTCATTTCAATAAAAGTTATCCATAAAAGTGCCACACACCGCAAATCCCCTTTAGTATGTCTCAGGGGCTCATATGGCCAGTAAACAAGGACTCATTTAGGATAACAAAATAGGTGTAATGAACAATGCAGGCTGCATACAAAAGGAGATATATTTAATAAATATTTATTAAAAGTTTAGTTTTATTATTATTTTTCTCTTCTGGAAAATTTCAACTCTCTACTAATAGGTCTCCGTCTTACTAAACTCTTTCCCTTCTCCAATCCATCCTGAATGCAGCAGCCAGGATCATATTCTTCTCCAACCGCTACCGATGCTGCCACCATTTGCTCTTCATTGCACTGGTTGCCCATCCGCTACAGAGTACAATATAAACTTATCACTGTCACCCACAAAGTGGTTCACAGTTCTGCACTACATATCCTCCCTCATCTCTTTCTGTCATCCTAACTGTGACCTCATTTCCACTAATGATCTAAGACTGATATCCTTTCAAATTTGAACCTCCCATTCCCGTCTCTGTAACTTCTCACGAGCTGTGCCTATTCTCTGGAACAAATTACCAAGAACAATTTGATTAACTCACAATACTCACAGTTTTAAGCGTACCGTAAAAACGCATTTCTTTAGACTGGCCTATCATCTCACCTCACTTATCTAACTATTCCCATTTTGCCCTTACAATATTTTCTTCAAATTCTGGTACTTCTTATCTTCTGTTTACACCCTTTATGCACTTAATAGCACTCTGTACCAGTACTTGTACACATATGGGCTTGTGACCAGATCATATATAATTATTTGAATTCCCTATTTATTATAGTCATGGCTTCGGTCAGACAATAAAAGCACTTTTTACCATTAATCTCTTGCTCCTCCCCTATTTCCTCATACTGTAAGATGGTCACTGATGAAATACTGGATGGGAGATATGTTTCACTGAGGTTGTCAGCCTTAGTGATGTGAACCTGGATGCATGCTCCAACATGTTAGATGTTGACAAGGTAAATCATCCATGATAAGGTCCCAGGTTTGTGAACAGCTGAAGAGTTGGGTGGGATGGCTGTTCACATATCTCCACCCTAGGGTGTGGTCCAGGAGGTAAAATGAACACCTCTGGATTCACTCAGGGGTCTGTGTATGGAGGTGAGCAGTTCTCCAGAGCTACGTTTATACTGAAAGACGTAAACCATGTTCCTACAGCTATATATGGACTATTTCCGTTCTCTTTGTTTCTTTAACCCCTTCACCCCTACCGATTTTCCCTTTGTTCTTTTTTTGCTTCTCTTCTTCCGAGGGCCATAATTTTTTTATTTTTCCATCTATCTTGCCATAAGAGAGCTTGTTTTTTGCGGGACGAGTTGTACTCCCGGGAAGACTTCTGAAAGCCAGGGAAGGAGTCTTGCGAGGATAATTTGCATATTCCCAGTGCCTTCTGGGATAAGTGAAGAGTCACCGCGAGCTCAAGGAGAACCGGGTTTTGGCCGTTACAGCCGGAAGGAAGACTTCTGAAAGCCGCGCGCCTAGCGGCGCGCGACATTTAGCCTGTCTTCTTCATTGTGAGCGTGAGTGAGCAAAGTGTGCGCAAAAGTAAGTGTGAGTAGAATTGTTTGTATTTAGTTGTTTAATTACTTAGCATTTGTTTAGTGCTATCCCCATTAGAAAATGTGCTCCACTATTGCTAATGCGATCCAGTGTACATCTTGTCTCATGTATGCAGTCCTTGAAAAGCCGTTCGAGGGTGCATACTGTTGTTCGAGATGTGCGCAAGTTGCACGTTTGGAAGCCCAGATACTGGATCTAAATGAGCAGCTGGCAACTCTGAGATGCAATAGAAATATGGAAAGGAGTCTGCTGCTCACTGAGCAGCAGCTTGCTGGGTCAGATGTGGGGGAGGATCGTAGTAGGGAGCGGCAGGACGGTGAGGTAGGTAGCTGGGTGACAGTTAGAAAGGGGGGTAAAGGGAAAAGTGCTAGGAAGGCTAGTCCTGAACTGACACACCCCAATAGGTTTGCAAACTTGGCAGATGAGGGGGATGTCATTACAGGGGTAGCATTGCTGCAGCAAGGCATGACCTCTGAATGCCAGAGGAGTGTCTGCTCCAGTAAGGGGGGGAATAGGAGTGCAGGGCAGGCAAGACAGGTACTGGTAGTGGGGGACTCAATTATTAGGGGGACAGATAGGGCAATCTGTCACAAAGACAGGGATCGCCGAACAGTGTGTTGTCTTCCTGGCGCTCGAGTTCGGCACATCGCTGATCGGGTTGACAGATTACTGGGAGGGGCTGGGGAGGACCCAGCGGTCATTGTACACATAGGCACAAATGACAAAGTTAGAGGTAGGTGGAAGGTCCTTAAAGATGATTTCAGGGAATTAGGTTGTAAGCTTAAAGCATGGACCTCAAAGGTGGTATTTTCGGAAATACTACCTGTGCCACGAGCCACACCAGAGAGGCAAAGAGAGATCAGGGAGGTTAACAGGTGGCTCAGGAATTGGTGTAGGAAAGAGGGTTTTGGGTTCCTGGAGAATTGGGACGACTTTTCAGTTGGCTACAGATTCTATGCTAGGGATGGGCTGCATCTTAATGGGGAGGGTGCAGCTCTGCTGGGGCAGAAAATGGCTAGAAGGTTGGAGGAGTGTTTAAACTAGGAATGGGGGGCGAGGGTATTCACTTTATAGAAGGGGAATGTAGTGCAGATAGTGACCAGGGCACAAGTAATGAAATTGGGGGTGGTACGGGGGGAAGGGTTAGGACAGTCAATACAGTAAGCAGGAATACAGGTACAGAGTCATACGTAACGTGCATGTACACTAATGCCCGAAGCCTCACAAATAAGGTGGAGGAATTAGAATTAATATTGTTGGAAGAAAATTATGATATAGTGGGGATATCAGAGACATGGCTGGATGAGAGCTATGACTGGGCTGTTAATTTACAGGGTTATAGCCTATTCAGGAATGACCGTACAAATAAGCGAGGGGGAGGTGTGTGTCTATATGTAAAATCATCCTTAAAACCCATCCTGCGTGACAACATATGTGAGGGTACTGAGAATGTAGAGTCCCTATGGGTGGAGATAAGGGGGGGGAGAATGAATAATAAAATACTGATAGGGGTGTGTTATAAGACGCCGAATATTATGGAAGAGGTAGAGAATCTCCTCATAAAGCAAATTGATAAAGCAACGAGTCTCGGAGAGGTAATTATTATGGGGGACTTTAACTATCCTGATATAAATTGGGGAACAGAAACTTGCAGTTCCAGCAAAGGAAATAGATTTTTGATAACAATGAAAGATAATTACCTTTCACAAATGGTACAGGACCCCACAAGAGGGGGAGCACTACTAGACCTTGTACTAACCAATAGGCCAGACCGCATATCAAATATACAAGTTGGGGGTTACTTGGGGAATAGTGATCACAAAATAATAAGTTTTCATGTATTCTTTAGTAAGATGTATAGTAGAGGGGCTACAAGGACACTAAACTTCAGGAAAGCAAATTTTAAACGGTTGAGAGATGATCTTAGTGCAATAAACTGGGATGATGTACTAAGTAATAAAAGTACACAAAGCAAATGGGAGACTTTTATGAGCATCCTGAATAGGGCTTGTGCAGAAAATATACCCTATGGGAACAAACATGCTAGAAATAGGAGGAAACCCCTATGGCTAAATAGAGCTGTAAGGGAAGCAATAAAAGAAAAACAGAAAGCCTTAAAAGAATTAAAGAGGGTAGGTAGTGATGAGGCATTATATAATTATAGAAAATTAAATAAAATATGTAAAAAGCAAATTAAGTTAGCTAAGTTTGAGACAGAGAGACTCATTGCGAGAGAAAGTAAAAATAATCCTAAAATATTCTTTAACTAAATAAACAGTAAAAAACTGAAAAGCGATAGTGTTGGCCCCCTTAAAAATAGTCTTGGTGAAATGGTGGAAGGGGATGAGAGTAAAGCCAACCTGCTGAATGACTTTTTTTCTACGGTTTTTATACAAGAAAATGCCATGGCAGATGACATGACCAGTGATACCATAAATTCACCCTTGAATATTACCTGCTTAACCCAGCAGGAAGTACGCCGCCGCCTCGAAATCACTAAGGTTGACAAATCTCCGGGCCCGGATGGCATACACCCCAGAGTACTACAGGAATTGAGTTCTGTGATAGATAGACCATTATTTTTAATCTTCTCAGAGTCCTTAATAACAGGGTCGGTACCGCAGGACTGGCGCATAGCAAATGTGGTGCCAATATTCAAAAAGGGGACAAAAACTGAGCCGAGAAATTATAGGCCGGTAAGTTTAACCTCTACGGTTGGTAAAATCCTTGAGGGTTTCTTGAGAGATTCTATACTGGAGTATCTCAAGAAAAATAACCTTATGACAGAGTATCAACATGGGTTTATGAGGGATCGATCCTGTCAAACTAATTTGATCAGCTTCTATGAAGAGGTAAGTTCAGGCCTGGACCAGGGAAATGCAGTGGATGTTGTGTATATGGACTTTTCAAAAGCTTTTGATACGGTGCCACACAAAAGGTTGGTACATAAAATGAGAATAATGGGGATAGGGGAAAATATGTGTAACTGGGTTAAAAACTGGCTCAGTGATAGGAAACAAAGGGTGGTTATTAATGGTACGTACTCGGACTGGGTCTCAGTTCATAGTGGGGTACCACAGGGGTCAGTATTGGGCCCGCTTCTTTTCAACATATTTATAAATGACCTTGTTGGGGGCATGCGGAGTAGAATTTCAATATTTGCAGATGATACTAAACTCTGCAGGGTAATCAATACAGAGGAGGATAATTTTATATTACAGGGAGATTTATGTAAATTGGAGGATTGGGCTGAGAAGTGGCAATTGAAGTTTAATGTAGATAAATGTAAGGTCATGCACTTGGGTAGAGGAAATAACATTTATGATTATGTACTTAATTGTAGAACACTGGGTAAAACAGACACAGAAAAAGACTTTGGTGTATGGGTGGATGGTAAACTTCACTTTAGTGGACAGTGTCAGGCAGCTGCTGCCAGGGCTAATAAAATAATGGGATGTATTAAAAGAGGTATAAGTGTTCATGAAAAAAATATAGTTCTACCTCTGTACAAGTCACTAGTGCGACCGCACTTAGAATACTGTGTACAATTCTGGTCACCGATATATAAGAAGGACATAGCTGAACTGGAGAGGGTGCAGAGAAGAGCGACCAAGATTATTAGAGGAATGGGTGGGCTGCAATACCAACACAGGTTATTAAACTTGGGGTTATTTAGTTTGGAAAAACGAAGGCTTAGGGGGGATCTAATCACAATGTATAAATATATGAGGGGACAGTACTGAGACCTTTCCAAAGATCTTTTTACACCTAGGCCTGTGACTGGAAGACGGGGGCATCCGCTACGTCTTGAGGAAAGAAGGTTTAATCATAATCACAGACGAGGATTCTTTACTGTACGAGCAGTGAGACTATGGAACTCTCTGCCGCATGATGTTGTAATGAGTGATTCACTACTAACATTTAAACAGAGCCTGGATGCCTTTCTTGAAAAATTTAATATTACCAGTTATGTATATTAGATTTTATGACAGGGTATTGATCCAGGGAACTAGTCTGATTGCCGGATGTGGAGTCAGGAAGGAAATGTTTTCCCCATTGGAACTTGTTTGCCACATTGGGGTTTTTTTGCCTTCCTCTGGATCAACATGTTAGGCTACGGGTTGAACTAGATGGACTTAGAGTCTCCCTTCAACCTTAAAAACTATGATACTATGATACTATGATACTTTTAAATGAAACCATAAGTTTTACCATATAATGTACTGGAAAATGGCAAAAAAAATTGTGATTGCATGTGATGCATGATTGTTTTGAGATATTTTATTCAGTGTGTTCACTATATGGTAAAACTGATGTGTTTGTGTGATGACTCAGGTAGGTACAGGTTTGTAGATACCAAAAATGTATAGGTTTACATTAAGGGGTTAAAAAAATCAAGTTTCTCCAAAAAAAGTGGCACACTTTTTGCGCCATTTTCCGTGACCTGTAGCGTACTCATTTTGTGGGGTCTGTGGCTCAGTGACAGCTTATTTTTTTGCCTCTCGACCTGACGTTTTAAATGGTGCCATTTTTGCGTAGATGTTATGTTTTGATCGCCTGTATTGCATTTTGTGCAAAATTTGCGGTGACCAAAAATTGTAATTTTGGAGTTTGGAATTTTTTTGCCACTATGCCATTTACCGATCAGATTAAGTGATTTTATATTTTGAAAGATCAGGCATTTCTGAAGTTGTGATTGATTTTTTTTAACCCTTTAATTTTCAATGGGGCAAAAGGGGGGTGATTTGAACTTTTTGGTTTTATTATTATTTTTAATTTTTTAAAACTTTTTTGTTACTATTTTTATTTTACTAGTCCCCTGAGCTACACAGCTGTGATCACCAGAACTACTCACCTCTTGTTACAGGCAGCACTCGGCTGGGTGAAACAGGAAGTGAGTCATGTGAGCTACAGGAGTCATCACATGAGCTGCAATGGCAACCATCGGCTCACAGTGATCACGTCATGGTGCTGCCATTGGAGCCGGGTGAGTGAAGATTTACTGCGAATGGCATTTAAATTGCTCTGTCACATTTTGACAGCGCAATTTGAGGGGTTAACAGGCACAGGTGGATTGCGGATCCACTCATGCCTGCAAGGTACAGGTTAGCTGCACAAATCAGCTGACATATGCGCGAATCACTGCCGGCAGCCTGCAGCAGCCCCAGGTGATTACATGATCATGGCTTAGGATAAGTCAAGATCGTTAAGGGTTAAGCCAGAAGAGCCTGTTTAAGTTTGTTTTTTAATGCTATTAGTTTATGAAGTCTAAGGGGTGCTTTACACGCTGCGATATTGGTATCGATATCGCTAGCGAGCGTACCCGCCCCCGTTGGTTGTGCGTCACGTGAAAATCGCTGCCCGTGTCGCACAACCTCGCTTACACCCGTCACACGTACTTACCTGCCTAGCGACGTACAGGCCTTTGCTTTGAATGACTTAAGCACATCTGTGGCCACATCACTAGTCTCTCACACTGCTCTGGTGTGATTTTGGTCCACTCTTCTTCGAGTCTCTTCGACAGTTCTTTGACTGTTGTGGATTTCTTGGCCATTACTGTCACCAAGGATTTTCCAGAGGTTTTCTATTGGGTTTAGATCAGGACTCTTGACCATTTCATTGATTCAATGTTTTCTGTTTCAAGGAACTGCTCTACTCGTTTTGCTGTGTGACAGGGGCCATTGTCCTGTATGAAAATTACTGGCTGATTGAGTGATGAACGCAAGTAAGGAACCACGTGTTGTTGAAGAAGTTTCTGATACATACTTGCATTCACTGTGCATTGTAGCTGTATGAGACGTCCAACTCCTGCTGGAGAAGACATTCACCAAACCATGACACTTCCTCCACCACCTTTCACTGACTTCTTAACACACTTTGGAGTCAGTCTTTCCCCAGTTTGTCAACCAACATAATGTTTCCCATCAGACCCAAATAAACTAAACTTGCTTTCATCACTAAAATGAACTGTGGACCACTTCTCTGTTGACACAACATGCTCCTTTTGATTCTTTCTGCTATTGAGAGGTTTGGTCACTGCAGAGTGGGTGTGACGCCCTGGCCTATCAGGTCATCACAAGGTATTGTGCAATCTGCCCTTCTGCACAGTATCCACCCTCCTTGGTTACGGGTCCTGGTCCTTTGGTGTTGCTAACAGCTTAGCCAATCAATATCCTAGAAACACTTTACACTGAACCCACCAGACACACCATTGGGGGGGCCTGAAGGGAATAGGGCCGCCCACATGGGGGGTTGTTAAGGGGAAAGTGAAGAAAGTGACAGTTGAGCTGAAGTTGAGCTGAAGTTGAGCTGGAGTCGAGGTGGAGAGTGGTGGCCCTCGTGAGGAGACATCACGGAGCAGGGCTCCTGTAGTCACTAGGTGGCAGACGTTGGTCTGGGCCTGGTAGGAGCTGGAACCCTGGTCGCAGGGGACAGTGTAAAGGGGCACGGACTGCCGAGGAGGGCAGCCGGCAGCCTTGAGCTATCACCGGGCAGGGGCCAGGGCACGACGGGGTACGTGGACCTTAGGCCGGAAAGTAGCTTCACGCGTTCCGGTAATTTACCCGATGGGGGTGAAGAGACTTCAAGTGTCATCCCCAACTCACTCCAAAATCAGGGTACTAGCGCACCGATGGGATAGGACTTTCCCAATACAGTTCAAAGAAATCCTACTCGTGAACCCTGAGAGCAAGCTCACTCCGTTGGCCATACAGGTGAGCGGGACCTGAAGAGTTTTATATCAAGGATCCAAACAGAGACAAAGGTGCCAAGGACAGGGCTGCAGGCTAACAGCAACACCAAGGGCATGGACCCAAGCGTGCTCCCTACAAGCTGCAGTGGTGCTCAGAATTCTGGTTTACAAACTGTCGGTGTTGTTATTCCTGGACTGAGTCAGTATACTGAAAACCCTGGTTCCTATCCCCAACGGCACCCAAACACCAACCATCCAATGGGCCCCGGGACACAAACCCCCTACCCACGGAGGGGTTAAACATCAGGCTGCCACACCATCGTCATCGGGCTCCCCAACGGCAGCAGTGGTCCCTCACATTACCACGCACCGTGGGTGACGTCACGAACTTTCTAATCACCCTGTATATAGCCCCCCCATTTCATCGAGGGGCCGCATGACCCCCGGGTCCGGAGACCCCTCGAGCCACCCCGGATCCGGATCCGAGCAGCCTGGCTGCTGGCACGGGGGCGGCACATAGGCTTTCAGTCCAAATGTTTTTAAATATCATAAGACTGTATGACGAGACAGATCCTTACCCTGGTCAGTGCTGAACTGGTGAGCAATTCCAGCTGCAGTGTTAAAGCGATTACCCATGGAGATTCTCCACATTATCCTGTCCTCTCTTGCATTTGTCTTTCAGGGGTAACTTGAAAGAGTTTGTGATTGAAATCACAGACTTGGCACGACCAACTTCTCTTGCTATGACTGATAGGGTCACCCCTTTGGCCTTCATCTGGACAACCTGCTGCCGGAGGGTTTCAGTCACTTTGGAACGGCACACCATTTTTTCAAAGTCATTGCAAACTGGAAAGTTAGGCTGCCAGTTACATATACTGTATAGGGTTTGTCAGATTAAGGAAATTAGCACCAGGTGCCAGATTAACACCAGTAACTTGCAGGTATCTGAAAGTGTTCTCTAATTTTCATCACTGTTCTTTTTCATTTATCTCATTTAAATTCTTATTATGTGCTGTGTAATAAATTCAAATTATGAAATAAGCTTAATATACTGCTAGTTTACTCATATTAGGATATAATCACATAGGCCTACACAATGACCACAACATTTAGGAAATTGTGTGTTGTTCTCTAATTTTGTTCTCCAGTGTATATATTATACACAGTTACAAATGTAATTTGTTCTGTCAGAGGAACAATGGAATTTACTGAATTGCTGGAGCTTTCAAATTTTGACACCAGCAATGACCAATGAAGCTCATTGAATATAATGGGGCCTGTCAAGTTTCCTTCATTTTGTCCATCATTTTACAAGAGAATATAAATTAGCATGCTTACGCATATTTTTGGCCAGATTTGTGACAAAGGCACCTAATGGGCACAGGAGTGAATCTTCATCATGGTGGGCAGTGTTTTTATCCCCAAACAAATACTCGGGAACCTCATTATTTTGGTAATGTGCTCTACCCTTCTGCTGGATGCCATGTTTGCCAACCAACCAAGAATCGTGGTTGGAGATATAACTGTCCCTGCTGGTCTCTGTATAAATGTCACCATTCAGTGGACCTACATGTCCAGCAGCCAATAGGGTGCACAACACCCTAATTAAATTCCTTCCTTAGTGTATTGCTATACTATCCACATGAACTTATCATTGGCTTGACCTCTGTATCTGACACTGCTTTGTTCTTTTGATTAACACTTTGATGTTCTTATAGATTTGACCCTTGGACTATTTGATTGCTCTTGTATTACTATTACCCAAGTGAACATTTTACTGGATTAACCTCTGCACCTGCTCTGTTCTTTGTTTGTTCTTCAGATTAACATTTTGATTTTTGATTTTCTCATAGATTTGAGCCTTGGACTATTTCACTTTTCTTGACTATCCTGCTAGATTTGAACTCTGCTATCCCTTTGTTTCTGATTTTGTAATTGTGTCTGCATCTCTGGTTCTGACCCGGATTGTTCCATCTTTTCATTCATCTCGTTCCTCCCATTAGCAGCTACTCCTTTGATGCAACCCAAGGGCCACATGCAGTGTAGTCCAGATCTTTATTCAGGGATCAAAATGTCAATAAAAGGGGGCCCTTAGGACTTGTGAAGTGCAGAGGTCTTCACAAATTCTACATCTGGATACCTACTTTTAGTTATTGAATTTATAACAGCTGTAAGGAAAAAGATGAAAATAATTGTATCTTAAAGGCCAAAATAGGCATTGTTCCTAAGGACAAAAATAAAAAGAAAGTAACAGCTCACTAAACAGCAGGTATATGGGTGCAATGCTCGGAAACCTGAAGCGGCATTCAGGTGTTCACATGAAGAAAAAGTGGCAGAAAAATCCGGCATCCATCAAATGTAATAAAATTTAAATTTCAATGAAAAAACCTAAGAAACATGAAACAGTTTCATGGAAGCATGTATCAACACGCAGGTCTTTTCATTAGAGCAGTCCACCTGCTTGAAATGCGTAGACATGTGTGTCTACACATGCTTTCATGAAACTGTTTCATGTTTTTTAACTTTTTACTTGTTCATAACAGTAATTTTGACCAAACTTTTGCATTTCCTTGTATAAAAGAACAAAGTTGGTAACCTGGCTAGAAAAAAGTAATCTGGGTGTGTCGATTGCAGATGTGAATAAATTATCACAAAATAGACATGAAGTTGGTGTATTTATGTTAAGGCCGTAGCACTAATGCGCGTAACAGCCGAGATGAGAGTGTGAACCCCCTGGACCACAGAGCCCACGCTTACCCTGGAGAGACGTGACTGTCGGGTATTCACCAGAGTCTTTGATGGTGAGGTTGGACTTGGCTGCCGGTAGACACCAAGTACCACTCCAAGGCAATCCCCAAGTCCGCAGTACCTGACCCAAACAGCAGCAGGTAGGACAGAGTCAGGGCCAGAGGCAGGAGTTTGGGCTGGTGGCAGGTCGAGTTGGAGCCACAGGCATGAGAGGTTTAGGTACAGGTGCAGACAGGACTACTGACACAGGCAGGACTGGTTCCGGTGCAGACAGAGTCACAGGTACAGAATGGCGGCACAGGTAGTGGACCCCTGACAAGACGGGTACAGGAACATAGGGTGGACTGGTACAGGCGGGACAGCTGGTACGAGCGGGAGAGCTGGTACAGGCAGGTGGCTGTATAGATAGTACAGCAGGTACAGGCAAGGTGACTGGTACAGGCAGGATGGCTGGTACAGGCTGGACAGCAGGTACAGACAAACAAAAGAGCGGCTACACTGGACAGTTTTTGGTTCTGGAGCATGGGTTAGAAAACACTGGGTAAGAACTGATTACTGGAACACAGGTTCAGATACACAGAACAGGATCAGAATTATAGGGACTTGACAACTAACAACTTGCAGACTGACTGAAAACACATGTTGCTCAAGTACCTCGATAAAAGGAGAAGTTGCCTTTAAAACCTAAAGGTTACCAACAATAGGTTGGGGAAGACTTTTGGAGTGCGTGTGCTGCCTTTTAAGAAACAGCAAGTGCGCGCGCCCTAGGAGCCATACCTGGAGACCTTTTGTGGTGTGCATGTAGCACCCAGGGGGCAGGGGTTGGCAGGGATGGGAGTCTTGTACCTGAGTTACACGTCACCAGGCCAGTGTGGTGGTTTGGGATGTCGTGGTGGCCTTCCCGGCTTCGTGCCCTGAGGTGTACACCAATAAAGGGGGATGATGATGGGGGTTGTAGTAGGATGATTGTTGGCATCAACAATAACAGGCTGGCACAGTCTCTGCGGCTCCAGATGTCTTTACTCACTGTTGCAGTGCTGTCCCAGAGTACCGGTCACCGCCGTGATGGGCTCCAGTCAATCTCGGTTAAGTTAGAGGTAGCCACCGGTATTTTGAAAGTGTCATTGCTGAGTGGTGCCCCTCCAGTAGGGAGGAACCTGTGCTAAGCGTTCCGCTCCAAGCCTCAAGCCCTGTGAAAGAAAAAGAAGAAGAAGGTGGTGTCGTGTCACCAGAACTGAAGTCCCGGCTTGACTGACTGGTGATCGTGTGAGATGCTCCAACTTCTACCCCATGTGGAACCCGCCCCCCAGGTGGTTGTCCTAGTGACCGGGACATTCCCATGCTTCGTGATGGCCAACCCCCTGCCTACCCTAGCACAGCTCCCCAGTGAGCTGGCTCCTAAGCTTTATGTAAGGTGTGAATATGGAACACCGGTGATTAACCCCTCCTTACCCAAGGCGAATATCGCACCTAAAATACGATGCAATACTCTGTGGCGACTGGAGCCTCAGGGGCGCCACATGCACAGGTCTTAGGACACAGACCTAGCCAGGAGCGGAGCAGAGGCAGCAGGATGGTCGCAGTGGAATGGAGAACATGTGAGTGACTGTGGTGGAACAAGGGAGTGAGCAGACTGGCAGTGGCAGTGAGTACGTCGGCGTCCCTGTCAAGGTGGAGGTGGGAAGACAGGACAGTGCAGGGTTGACTATGCACAATATGTATAGATAGATAGATAGATATTTATACTAATATCATGACTACATATACAGTATATGTACCATTAATTATTGAAATAGTTTTAAATATAACCAACACCCTTTTATGTACAAATGCCAGTCACGAATAGGGCTGACAACCAGGGGCCCACCGCACCTGATGCGTTTCACATTTCTATTTCTATAAATACACCAATTTCATGTCTATTTCATGATTATTCATTCACATGTATAGTTGACGTACCCAGGTTACTCTTTTTTAAGTTAGGTTGCCAACTTTGTTTTTTTCTATATTATTACCCGTCTCTTTTTGCTTAGCTATGATGTCTCAATATTACTGTACAGTATTTGCAATTCTTGTTTTTCTTGTTTCATGAACTGAATAAAAATTATTCTTTTTATCGTATTTTGACTTGCTTTTTAATTTCAAGATAGGAAAAACAAGAAGCTGTATTCACCAATAATGATCCTCTCTATTGAGGTGTCCAGATGTGATTGAATAACTGGTGGAAGAGCTTATCATCCCAGTCATAACCGACCGACCTTGAGACAAACAGGAACAGCTACTAGATAGGAGAAATCCTTGGCAGTTCCAAAAATATGAAAAAAGAATACAGTTCACACAGATGAGTATACAATGTCCTAACTACTTTCCCCCTTCCCAGTTTCTTCTATTCTTGCAAATTTGTCACATTTAAATGTTTTAGATCATGAAACTTCTTTAAATATGAGACAAAGATAATCCAAGTAATCACAAACACGCTTTTTTCCATGCATTTTAATTTGTGTATTGTTTTAGCTGCTTTTTTTTTTGTTTGTCATATTTTAAATCTACTTTTGTTTTAAAAATTTCAGCATACTCAGCTTTGATAAAACTTTTTTGATAACCATATCTGATTTACATGCTTTTTTAGTCCGTTTCTGCTGCAGAAACTCAATAAAAATGCATATACAGTACATGTTTTACCTGTGGATTTTCCTCACATTGTTCAGACTATGAGGAAAATCCACAAATAAAAAGCATATTTCCTAAAAGAAATTTTACATGTTGCAGTTTTCAAAGAGCACTGCAGGTCGGGTAAAAAAAGAAACAAAACGCACAGTGGACATTACATTTCTATAAATCCCATTCACTTTACTAGAACTGTACGATGCTACATTTTTCGCACAGCGAAAGACAGCATAAAAGGACCCTTTGGTGCCATACTTCCTTTTAGTAGAAGTCCATTATTGTGATTTTTAAGCCTGATAAGAGTCCGCAAAACTCTGCATTGTATAGGCTAATTTCCCAGGTTAATGTGAACTTTAAAATACTGACTAAAATCTTAACAGCGCGGCTAAATCGTGTAATGTTTTCTATTATCCACTCGGATCAAATGGGCTTTATGCCCAAGAATACCTCTACTAATAATATTAGGGCAGAGTCACACTTGCAAGGGCCTCGCGTGTAACTCACGTGAGTCTCTCATTGAATCACCCAGCACGGACTCACAGTCTCCTGGCAGGAGCGGTTGGTTGCATGTATCTCTATGCAGCTGACATGCTGCTGTCTGGAGAGTGTGCGGCCATGACAGGTGATGCAATGAGAGACTCGCGCAAGTTGCATGCGAGGCACTCGCAAGTGTGACTCTGGCTTTAGGCAGATGCAGACATTAATACAACTAGGCAAAGGTAATGATAGACTATAGGCTCTGGTTTCACAGGATTCAATGAAGGCCTTTATTTTATTGGAATGGCCTTTTTTTGTTTTATTTTTTTCCCTAACTTTATTAAATGGGTACAACTCATTTATGCTACCCCCGTCTGCCAATGTTTGTGTTAGGCCCCTTCACATGTCTGTGCTTCTGGTACATGTGGCATCCATTTTTTTCACTGATACCACATGTACCTGTTATAATCTATGGTGTTCTTCACATGTCCGTGTTTTCACATGGACCGTGTGTCTGTAACCACATTTCCAATTTTTTCCGGCAGCACAGATCACAAGGGCCAAAACAAGTCAATTGGTCCATAAAAAACACATCCATGTGCTGTGCGTGTTTAACATTGCATAGTATAGGAAAAGCTTTGCAATAACTTTATTTATTTAGTCATCCATGAATAAAACAGATGACACACGGATACTCCACCATATGGATGGAAAAAATGGACAGTGTCACATATTTGTGTATTACACAGGCATGTGAAGGGGCCTTAATGACATTCCATCTGGCACCTTCCTGCTGCATATGGAGGACCTAGCAGGGCTGCCCACAATCACTTGACCTCTTTGCAATTGCAAATGAGGCTTTAACGATTCCCCTTTGAAGTACAAGGAATTGAATTGCCCAGTAAAAAAGACTTTACACGCTGCGACATTGCTAGCATTTGCTAGCGATGTCGAGCGCAATTGCACCCGCCCCCGTCGCACGGCCGATATGTGGTGATCGCTGCCGTAGCGAACATTATCACTACGGCAGCGTCACACGCACATACCTGGTCAGCGACATCGCTGTGACCAGCGAACCGCCTCCTTTCTAAGGGGGCGGTTCGTTTAGCGTCACAGCGACGTCACAGCAGCGTCACTGAACCACCGCCCAATAGAAAAGGAGGTGAGGAGATGAGCGGCCGGAACATCCTGCCCACCTCCTTCCTTCCTCCTTTTCCGGTGGACGCAGGTAAGAAGATGTTTGTCGTTCCAGCGGCGTCACACATAGCGATGTGTGCTGCCGCAGGAACGACAAACAACATCGTTACTGCAGCAGTAACGATAATTGTGAATAGGGGGTGATGTCACTGATCAGCGATTTTGAACGTTTTTGCAACGATTCAAAATCGCTCATAGGTGTCACACACAACGACATTGCTAAAGCGGCCGGATAGGCGTCACAAATTCCGTGACTCCAACGAGATTGCTTTAGCGATATCGTAGCGTGTAAAGCCACCCTTAGTTGGGCTTTATGCAGATGACTTGGTATTATCTGTGAGTGATCCACAGCAATCGCTGCCCATTGCCGTAGAGGTCATTTTTTTTTAATTGATAAAGTTTGAGGGCATGTCAGGCCTTTATGTTAAATGGCAGAAATCAGCCAATTCTTCCCATTCTTATCTATCTAGTTCCTCCTGCTTTCTATCCTCCAGACACATTCAAAATCTTAGTAATTGATATGAATAGAGATTATGTTTTGTTTCAGGAGAATAATTTAACCTTATTTATGAACCTAGTTAAATCCAAATTTAATAAGCGAGTCAAAATGCTGCTTTCTATGGTGGGTCTTATTAACCTAATAAAGATGGTTCTACATCCTAAATGTTTAATGTTTTACAACATGCGCCAACTATGAGTCTCAAAGAGCATTAAGCCATTGTTTCAATCTTGCCCTATGCCCGTGGGTAATTTTTTTCTAACTGCCAGGATGGCGAGTAGTGGTTTACTGAGCTTCCTGCAGCGACCAACCTATACAAACAATAATAATCTCCTACCCATTCAAAAATTGGCGCTACAGATTTGGCAAGGTTCTAAAAAGCTACTACAGAATTCCATTATCCCTGACATTCCTCTTTGGCACAATTGGACCCTCCCGTATTAGCGGTTACAGATCCTCACTTGTGGATTTCCTGGAGATTTATGTGTTTAGGTTATAGGTATGTTAATAATTTTCTTTTCTCCCTTTCACAGCCCCTGGAGACCTTTGGTACTCCTCACTCATACATGTTTAGGTACTTTCCACTGAGACATATATTCAGTGCACAGTTCACTACTTCTACATCTTTTTTCTCATATCCTCTTAAGGGTACTTTACACGCTGCAATATCGGTACCAATATCGCTAGCGAGCGTACCTGCCCCCGTCGGTTGTGGGTCATGGGAAAATCGCTGCCCGTGGCGCACAACATCGCTAACACCCATCACACTACTTACCTGCCCGGCGACGTTGCTGTGACCGGCGAACAGCCTCCTTTCTAAGGGGGCGGTTCGTTTGGCGTCATAGCAACGTCACTAAAAGGCCTCCCAATAGTAAAGGAGGGGCAGAGATGAGCGGGCCAAACATCCCGCCCACCTCCTTCCTTCCTCATTGCCGGCGGGACGCAGGTACGGTGAGTTTCCTTGTTCCTGCGGTGTCACACATAGCGATGTGTGCTGCCACAGGAACGACAAACAACCTCGCTACTCACCTGTCAACGATTTTTCGTGTTTGAGCGACCTCTCCAATACCAACGATTTTTACCTCTTTTGCGATTGTTTTAGGTCGCTCAGAGGTGTTACATGCTGCGATGTCGCTAACGACGCCGGATGTGCGTCACAAACACCGTGACCCCGACGATATATCGTTAGCGATGTCGCAGTGTGTAAAGCACCCTTTATTCGTAATCTTAAATCCCAGGGCCCTAGAGGGCCGATTACAGCTATCTATACACGTCCTCTATTAGCCAAGGTTGATTACCCCTAGATGCTAGTAAAGGATAGGTGGAGTTAACTAATTCCATCCTTGCAGCAGAGGACTAGCATGATGTGGTCTATTCACATCTTACAGTCTCCCCACTGGTCAATTAAAGGCTGACCCAACTTTATCAAACCTACCAGACCCCTTTTGTCTGCACAGGATGGGCAGCTCACTCTCTACTGATTGCCATCTTTGCCATTTTTCTAATACTTTCTTTTCTTTTTTTTTGGGCGCACTCGGTGCTCAGCCCAGTGCAAGCCACCTGCATCTTTGAAAAGCTTGCACCGTGGTAACAACAGTGTAAATAGATGTAGTTTGCACCCAACAAAAAAAAGTAAAAATGGAAAAACTCCACCCACCCCCATGAATGTGCTCTGTTTATGGCTGGCTGCATGTGGGCGGAGACCTGAACTGACCAATTAGTGACTTCCATTGGGGTACCAAACCACACAATTATTGTCCGGCTGAACCTGCCGAACCAAACATCCACGGGTCCGCTCATCTCTAATCTGGAGAACTATACTACATTTCTAATTGGAAGTATTTGCTAATATTATTATTACACCTACTACCTATTGGGACAGGATCTTGTAGATGGGAATAACCCTTTAAGTTCAGCCAATTGGTTCAGCCCTTCACAATATTCCCAGTTACTTATTTGGCCCTTTGGTAAAATTAATTGCCCTCCTGCTGGTCTATAGCCATTTTTTTTTAGATTCTTATTTCTTGTGGTGTTATATTGAGATATGTCATCTCTCCGCTAGCTATAACTTATAATTATTATGTTTACATTACTTTATATACAATTGGTTCCGCTACTAGCCACACTGAAACCAGTACCCTATTATACCTGCATATACCAGTGCTTGGTTTCTTTCTCTACACCACGTCATGCTTTTATGTATGCTTTTATTATACTTTTATTATGAATCTTTATACTGATAAAGTATTTGTTATTTTTGGATGAAATTTAATAAGGGTTTATGTTGTCTTTTTTGTATCTATGATTATTTATGACCCTAAATTATCCAATGACTTCATTAGTTCTGTCATGTCTCCACCAGAGTCCGCTCCTGCGACTTCTGCTTTGATCACCAGGCGCCACCGTGTTTCTGCCGTGGATAGTGCTGGTGATAGATAGACAGATTCCTTAATAACAGGGTCGGTACCGCAGGACTGGCGCATAGCAAATGTGGTGCCAATATTCAAAAAGGGGACAAAAACTGAGCCGGGAAATTATAGGCCGGTAAGTTTAACCTCTACGGTTGGTAAAATCCTTGAGGGTTTCTTGAGAGATGCTATACTGGAGTATCTCAAGAAAAATAACCTTATGACAGAGTATCAACATGGGTTTATGAGGGATCGATCCTGTCAAACTAATTTGATCAGCTTCTATGAAGAGGTAAGTTCAAGCATGGACCAGGGAAATGCAGTGGATGTTGTGTATATGGACTTTTCAAAAGCTTTTGATACGGTGCCACACAAAAGGTTGGTACATAAAATGAGAATAATGGGGATAGGGGAAAATATGTGTAACTGGGTTAAAAACTGGCTCAGTGATAGGAAACAAAGGGTGGTTATTAATGGTACGTACTCGGACTGGGTCTCAGTTCATAGTGGGGTACCACAGGGGTCAGTATTGGGCCCGCTTCTTTTCAACATATTTATAAATGACCTTGTTGGGGGCATTCGGAGTAGAATTTCAATATTTGCAGATGATACTAAACTCTGCAGGGTAATCAATACAGAGGAGGATAATTTTATATTACAGGGAGATTTATGTAAATTGGAGGATTGGGCTGAGAAGTGGCAATTGACGTTTAATGTAGATAAATGTAAGGTCATGCACTTGGGTAGAGGAAATAACATTTATGATTATGTACTTAATTGTAGAACACTGGGTAAAACAGACACAGAAAAAGACTTGGGTGTATGGGTGGATGGTAAACTTCACTTTAGTGGACAGTGTCAGGCAGCTGCTGCCAGGGCTAATAAAATAATGGGATGTATTAAAAGAGGTATAAGTGTTCATGAAAAAAATATAGTTCTACCTCTGTACAAGTCACTAGTGCGACCGCACTTAGAATACTGTGTACAATTCTGGTCACTGATATATAAGAAGGACATAGCTGAACTGGAGAGGGTGCAGAGAAGAGCCACCAAGATTATTAGAGGAATGGGTGGGCTGCAATACCAAGACAGATTATTAAACTTGGGGTTATTTAGTCTGGAAAAACGAAGGCTTAGGGGAAATCTAATCACAATGTATAAATATATGAGGGGACAGTACAGAGACCTTTCCAAAGATCTATTTACACCTAGGCCTGCGACTGGAACACGGGGGCATCCGCTACGTCTTGAGGAAAGAAGGTTTAATCATAATCACAGACGAGGATTCTTTACTGTACGAGCAGTGAGACTATGGAACTCTCTGCCGCATGATGTTGTAATGAGTGATTCACTACTAACATTTAAGCAGAGCCTGGATGCCATTCTTGAAAAATTTAATATTACCAGTTATGTATATTAGATTTTATGACAGGGTATTGATCCAGGGAACTAGTCTGATTGCCGGATGTGGAGTCAGGAAGGAAATTTTTTCCCCATTGGAACTTGTTTGCCACATTGGGGTTTTTTTGCCTTCCTCTGGATCAACATGTTAGGCTACGGGTTGAACTAGATGGATTTAGAGTCTCCCTTCAACCTTAAAAACTATGATACTATGATACTATGATAGGGGAGCAGTCAGTGCCAGTGGCTCTGGTGAACGCAGGCTCCGCTCATCCAGTAAGCTGGGTGTCACTAGGACCTGCAGTACCACTGGCTGACTGTGGTGGCGTGTGCCTTCCAGCTGAGGTTACCACCTTTCAGCCAGGGCCAATGGCAAGGCACCACACCCTTCTTATTGATTCTCCAGTCAGCTGGTTGCTGCCAGATATAGTCTTGTGGTATTACTGCTGTGTCTCTGGCTCACACCCTGCGCTTACTATTGATCCCTGCCTGGTCTCTGACAATGCTCCTACCTGGCGTTTTTGTACTTTGCTGCCATCTCCAGTTTGACCTTAGCCTGATTTCCTGACTACTCTCTTGCCTGCCAATTTTGTCCCTTTTATACCTCCTGGTTTTGATCCTGCCTGACAACTACTCTTCTCTGGATTGCAGCCTTCCATAGGCAGTGACCTCCTGGACCCTTTAGTAATTCCAGATCCCTGTACAGGGGTTAAAGTGTTTCGGGGCCCTCGGGATCCTGCTGAGTGGGCGGTTTGCCTCTAGTCTGTCCTTGACAGCCATCCTGAGTCTGTGGTTCCTGGCAGACGTCACAAGTTCACTGTGTGTGAAGGGAGGCTGGCTGACGGCTTACTTCAATAACTAAAGCAGCCCCCTTCTGTGTCTATGGATCAGCTATGCTAAGCCAGCACCTTTTTATCCCCTTCCATAGCCAATTCCTAAAATGGAGCTTCTATATAGTTTCTTAAATGAAGCAGTAGTGAGGCTAATGCATCTCAGATGTTACTCATAGACTTTTGCGATGAAGTTGGCTTTGACGCCATGGCCTCCTTGGATGGCAACTTAGGTTTTCAGCTCAGTCTGTGCATGGGATTTTGACCATTGCTTTCAAAAAATAAACATAAACCCCGAAACACCGTGTCTGCAAATTGGGATTCTGATCTGGCTTATATATCCTGAGTCATATTGCAAAGGATTGTCAAAAATCCACTTGTGACTTTTAGGATCGCTACTTCCAATAGGTGGCGCTGTGCTAGAGTTTGTCTCCTTTACTGGAGAGACAATTTGAAAAAATAAACAGCAAGTGACAGTTTGTATTTTTTTTTGTTTTTTCCTCTTTTTGTTTTTACATTATTGTTTTTCATCATTTAAGTAAGAAACTACTTTACAACATTTCACCTGTAACATATAACATTCTAAAACGTTGAATACCTTTGTAAAATATATTTGAGATCCAACACTCACTTGTTTTGACGTAAAAAAACAAGTCATCATTAAACTGAGAACATCCTGGAGCAAGATCCTGGATCCACAGACAGAAACCTGCCATCAGTCTTCAGGCTATGATGAAGAAGTTGTTCCTTGATGCTTACAGCTTTATTGATCGATGTCTAAGTTCTTGATTTCTTGCCAAAAAGTAATTGCTGGTTCTCAAACAATATAAAATTGTTTGTTCATTATGTCCAGGCCATTTTCTCCTTCAGTATAGTACACAGATAAATGCAGTTACCAGTATGCTGAGCGACCATATCCCACAACTTTGTAAATACATGTACAAAAAATGCCTTCTCTATAGTTTAGGCAAAATTCAGAAAAGTGCTAACTAACCTGGCCACAGATTAAAAAAAATCCCTTTATATAAAATAGTTTGTATTATACAAATACTGGGGGAGAGTTATCTTTATTTCATTTATTTAATAATACTTTCGTATGTAAGTGGGTATGGAGACCTTCCAGTGATCATGGTGGGAGACTTTAATGCATATCTGTGACGCCCTGGGCAAGCCAGGGGTCACAGGTCATAACACCACCACACCCTACACCCCAGTTAGGAACATCAAGGCTAACCTAAAATCCTTGTTGCCTTCCTCCAGGGGCTGATGTCCACACCAGGGGGTGGGCCAGGCGGTTGGCTCTGCCCACCGAGGAGTTCACAGCCCTGAAGGCGGGAGAACCAGGCAGATGAGTTTAGAGGAGTGAAGTAGAAGGAAGTGGTAAAGGAGGACAGTGAGTGTAGTGACAGAAAAGGAACAGTTAAGAAAGCCTGAAGCTGGTCTGGGTGTGTGCCCCGGACTGAGACAGCAAGGTCAGCAGACGGCGGTGACTGTCTGCAGGGGTGACTGCTTCGAGGTTGCTGGAAGGACCGCGGACGGGTGGTGGCCCGGCGGTACCGGAGCGGTATACGAAGAGCAGTCCGCACCAGTGGCAGGGGCCTTTTCGGATCCCGGCAAGGCTAGGAGTCGCCGTGAATTTGCCAAATCCGTTAGTGAAGGGGACCTCTGGGTCTCCCAACAAGCAAGTCCCGATTGAAGGCAACAGTCCAACCGTTACAGAGAGACACCACCACCGCCAGGGCACTAGTTTCTCAGGGCCAGCGTCTGCGGGCAAAGTAGGGCTCCTCCGGCCCATATCCAAGCCGGGGAGCGGGTTACCGGTGGGAACCCATCGAAACCATCATCATCTTAGGTGCAGGAAAAGGGACCGTCACCGTCACCTACTGGGGAAAAGCAAGTGCAGCCGTCCGTGGGAACCGTCTTTTCCAGCCGTGTGTTTTACCGAGAACTGTGTCATCGTCTCAGGCTGAGTGAGTACCACAGTGCCGTGCGGCACAGCGCTGCCCCCGCGTCCCTGCACCCCACCAAGCCCTGCATCACCCACCTCATCTCTGGGCCCCGGGACAACCAACCCCCCTACCCACGGAGGGGAGGACTAACATCTAGCTGCTCCATACCATCACTCCCGGGATTCGCATACAGAGCAGCGGTGGTGTCAACAAATCACCACAACCGTGGGTGGCGTCACAGACAATAAACTATCCCAAATCCCAATCCCCTTTCACTCACGGGTAGAGATGAGCGAACCGGTCCCGGTTCGGCTCGAGGTCGGTTCGCCGAACGGAGGTCCCGTTCGAGTTCGGCTCGTCGAACGTTCGCCGAACCGAACTCGAACTGCATAGAAAACAATGGCAGGCAATCACAAACACATAAAAACACCTAGAAAACACCCTCAAAGGTGTCCAAAAGGTGACAAACAACTCACAACACAAACACATGGGAAAGTGACAAGGACAAATTGTCATGTGAAAACAAAACAGCGTTACGAGGAAAAAGAGGACGAGACACAGATATAGGCATGGCACGCCCTTCTAAAATCATGTAAAACACCGCAAGGTGACTCCAAGCAGAGTCTCCCTTTTTTCCAAAAATTGGGCCCCACAGACACCACTTCAGTGGCAGCAGTTGTGCCCCAGTTGTACACTTCACAGCTAGATTTGCATCAAGCACATTCAAAAATACGCCATAATTAACCGTCCCCAGGATGACTCTGGAGTAGGTAGATAAAGTCTTTGCTGAACCATGACTTGTTCATCTTGGCTCTTTTTAAAAACAATGTAAGCAAGGGTTACTCCAAGCGGAGTCTCCCTTTTTTCCAAAAATTGGGCCCCACACACACCCACCCCTTCAGTGGCAGCAGTTGTGCCCCAGTTGTACAATTCACAGCTAGATTTGCATCAAGCACATTCAAAAATACGCCATAATTACCCGTCCCCAGAATGACACCAGGGTAGGTAGCAAAGTCTTTCATGATCCCAGCTCTGTTCATCTTGGCTCCTTTTAAAAAACACAGCAAGCAAGGGTTACTCCAAGCGGAGTCTCCCTTTTTTCAAAAAATTGGGCCCCACACACACCCACCCCTTCAGTGGCAGCAGTTGTGCCCCAGTTGTACAATTCACAGCTAGATTTGCATCAAGCACATTCAAAAATACGCCATAATTAACCGTCCCCAGGATGACACCAGGGTAGGTAGCAAAGTCTTTCATGATCCCAGCTCTGTTCATCTTGGCTTCTTTTAAAAAACAATGTAAGCAAGGGTTACTCCAAGCGGAGTCTCCCTTTTTTCCAAAAATTGGGCCCCACACACACCCACCCCTTCAGTGGCAGCAGTTGTGCCCCAGTTGTACACTTCACAGCTAGATTTCCATCAAGCACATTCAAAAATACGCCATAATTAACCGTCCCCAGGATGACTCTGGAGTAGCTAGATAAAGTCTTTGCTGAACCATGACTTGTTCATCTTGGCTCTTTTTAAAAACAATGTAAGCAAGGGTTACTCCAAGCGGAGTCTCCCTTTTTTCCAAAAATTGGGCCCCACACACACCCACCCCTTCAGTGGCAGCAGTTGTGCCCCAGTTGTACACTTCACAGCTAGATTTGCATCAAGCACATTCAAAAATACGCCATAATTAACCGTCCCCAGGATGACTCTGGAGTAGGTAGATAAAGTCTTTGCTGAACCATGACTTGTTCATCTTGGCTCTTTTTAAAAACAATGTAAGCAAGGGTTACTCCAAGCGGAGTCTCCCTTTTTTCCAAAAATTGGGCCCCACACACACCCACCCCTTCAGTGGCAGCAGTTGTGCCCCAGTTGTACAATTCACAGCTAGATTTGCATCAAGCACATTCAAAAATACGCCATAATTAACCGTCCCCAGAATGACACCAGGGTAGGTAGCAAAGTCTTTCATGATCCCAGCTCTGTTCATCTTGGCTTCTTTTAAAAAACAATGTAAGCAAGGGTTACTCCAAGCGGAGTCTCCCTTTTTTCCAAAAATTGGGCCCCACACACACCCACCCCTTCAGTGGCAGCAGTTGTGCCCCAGTTGTACACTTCACAGCTAGATTTGCATCAAGCACATTCAAAAATACGCCATAATTAACCGTCCCCAGGATGACTCTGGAGTAGGTAGATAAAGTCTTTGCTGAACCATGACTTGTTCATCTTGGCTCTTTTTAAAAACAATGTAAGCAAGGGTTACTCCAAGCGGAGTCTCCCTTTTTTCCAAAAATTGGGCCCCACACACACCCACCCCTTCAGTGGCAGCAGTTGTACCCCAGTTGTACACTTCACAGCTAGATTTGCATCAAGCACATTCAAAAATACGCCATAATTAACCGTCCCCAGGATGACACCAGGGTAGGTAGCAAAGTCTTTCATGATCCCAGCTCTGTTCATCTTGGCTCCTTTTAAAAAACACAGCAAGCAAGGGTTACTCCAAGCGGAGTCTCCCTTTTTTCAAAAAATTGGGCCCCACACACACCCACCCCTTCAGTGGCAGCAGTTGTGCCCTAGTTGCAAACAGGATGTTTTGATTTGCATCAAGCACATTCCAAATCCACAAGCATTTACTCTCCCCAGGATGACACAGGGGTAGTAAATTCCTTGTGGATCCATGACTTGTTCATTTTGATGAACTTCAGTCTGTCCACATTGTCACTGGACAGACGCGTGCGCTTATCTGTCAGCACACACCCAGCAGCACTGAAGACACGTTCAGAGACAACGCTGGCAGCTGGACACGACAAAATCTCCAAGGCGTAACTGGAGAGCTCTGGCCATTTTTCTAGATTTGAAGCCCAAAAGGAGCAAGGCTCCATTTGCAAAGTCATGGCATCGATGTTCATTTGGAGATACTCCTGTATCATCCTCTCCAGCCGTTGACTATGTGTCAGACTTGTTGTCTCTGGTGGCCTTGCAAAAGAGGGTCTAAAAAAATTATGAAAAGATTCCATAAAATTGCTGTTACCAGCACCAGATACGGTCCTACTGGTACGGGTAGACTGTTGAAGATGACGAGACCGTCCCATGTTTGGCAAGTTACAACTGGGAGAATCACTCCCTGCACCTGTACGGTTGTTTGGTGGAAAAGCCGAGCTAAGATCGAGTAACAGCTTCTGCTGATACTCCTGCATACGTGCGTCCCTTTCTATGGCTGGAATTATGTCACAAAATTTGGACTTGTACCGGGGATCTAATAGTGTGGCAAGCCAGTAGTCATCATCACTTCTAATTTTGACAATACGAGGGTCATGTTGGAGGTAGTGCAACAAGAAGGCACTCATGTGTCTTGCGCAGCCATGCGGACCAAGTCCACGCTGTGTTTGTGGCATAGAGGTGCTAACCGTTCTTTCTTCCTCTGACATCTCCCCCCAACCTCTTTCAACTGAAATTTGACCAAGGTCTCCCTCATCTGCTGAGTCTTCCATGTCCATGGACAGTTCGTCCTCCATTTCTTCATGTTCTCCTGCACCTTCCTCAACATTTAGCCTGCTACTATGCGCCCTTGTTGATCCCTGTCCCCCATGGTCCCATGCCTGGCGCCTTGGTGATGATGAACGTCTGGACCTTGGTGATGTTGTTGTGTCTTGCGCATATGAATCCTCCTGTAGTTCATCCCCTTCCTGTTGTCCCACCCCCTTACTCCGAATAGTGTTTAGCGTGTGCTCCAGCATGTAAATGACTGGAATCTTCATGCTGATAATGGCATTGTCAGCGCTAAACATATTCGTCGCCATGTCGAAACTGTGCAGAAGGGTGCATAGGTCCTTGATCTGAGACCACTCCATCAGGGTGATCTGACCCACCTCTGCATCTCGTTGTCCCAGGCTATACGTCATGACGTATTGCACCAGGGCTCGGCGGTGCTGCCACAGTCGCTGTAACATGTGGAGAGTTGAATTCCAGCGTGTCGCCACATCGCATTTCAGGCGATGAACCGGCAGGCCGAAAGACTTCTGGAGCGATGCAAGTCGCTCAGCTGCGGCGCTTGAACGGCGGAAGTGAGCAGACAGTTTTCGTGCCCTGTTCAGAAGGCCATCTAGGCCGGGATAGTGTGTTAAAAATTGCTGGACGACAAGGTTCAACACGTGAGCCATACAAGGTACGTGTGTCACCTTGCCCAGGCGAAGGGCCGCACCCAGGTTTGCAGCATTGTCGCACACTGCCTTACCAGGCTGCAGGTTGAGTGGAGACAACCATTTATTGAACTCGGACCGCAGAGCTGACCACAACTCCTCAGCTGTGTGACTCTTATTCCCAAGACATGTCAAGCTAAAGACCGCCTGATGCCGTTGCGCTCTGCTGCCAGCATAGTAATGAGGGGTGCGTGATTCCTTCTGCGCAGTGAGAACGCTGGTGGCCTGACCAGGCAGGCTTGGGGCGGAGGTGGAGGACCCAGATGAGGTGGAGGATGCAGAAGCAGTGGCGGAACTTGGACAGACAGAGGATTGCCACACAAGTCGTGGGGACGGCAAGACTTGTGCAGCAGACCCTTCACCATCTATCACCATGGTTACCCAGTGCCCAGTCAGCGACATGTAACGTCCCTGTCCATGCTTACTGGTCCAAGTATCGGTGGTGAAATGCACCCGTTCACACACAGAGTTTCTCAAGGAAGCGGTGATGTTGTGTGCGACATGCTGGTGTAGCGCGGGCACACCTTTCTTAGAGAAGTAGTGGCGACTAGGCATCTGGAACTGGGGCACAGTGACAGACATAAGGTCTCTAAAATCCTGTGTGTCCACTAGGCGGAAAGGCAGCATTTCGGTAGCCAACAGCTTACAGAGGGATAGAGTCAACCTCTTAGCTTTGTCATGGGTCGCAGGAAGTGGCCTTTTATTTGACCACATCTGAGGGACAGAGATCTGGCTGCTGTGTGTAGACGGTGTTGAGTAGGGTGCCCCTGGAAAAATGCAGGTTTGTGAGGAAAGTGCAGGCGGAGACATGATGTTGCCTTCATCCAACGTTGGTGCTATCGATGTCTGAGAGAGCTGTACACACTCACTTGTTTCCCTTCCAAACCAACTGACGACCTACCAAGCAAACTGCCTGTTGCGGTTACAGTGGTGGAAGTTGTGGGTGGAAAAACAGGTGTGACAGCTGTCCCCACAGTCCTAGAAGATGACGAGCGCGCGGATGCACTGGAAGGGGCAGGCGGTGGATGATTCGCTCCGCTAGGCCGCATTGCAGCACGGTGAGCTTCCCACCGGGCCATATGATATTTATTCATGTGACGATTCATGGAAGAAGTTGTCAAACTGCTGAGGTTTTGACCTCTACTAAGAGAACCATGACAAATTTTACAGATCACATAATTGGGGCGATCTTTTTCTATGTCAAAAAAGGACCAGGCTAGGCAAGGCTTAGAGGCCATGCGACCTGTTGATCCACCCCGAATAATGCTCAGAGGCAGAGTGGTGGCTGAGGATGCAGTTGTAGACGTGCTACCAGGACTCCGACTGTGTCCAGAAAGGCGCAAGGTAACTTCGTCATCAGTTGCATCCTCCTCCACCACCTCTGTTGACCTCCTCGAGTGCCTGACTGTGGGTTGACAGTAGGTGGGATCTAGAACTTCATCATCAATTGTTGTGTTTGCACTCCCCTCCCGCTCAGACCGAGCCTCTTCTTGCCCTGACCGAATATTTAAGTTGTCATCCCAATCGGGTATCTGCGTCTCATCTTCATCAGTATGTTCCTCATTGTCTATAACCACAGGTGTTACAGTTTGTGACAAAGGGTCAACATTATGCTCAGAAACTTGGTCCTCACGGCCTGAATCAGAGTCACAAAGGTTCTGGGCATCACTGCAGACCATTTCCTGTTCTGTACTCACTGTAGCTTGGGAGCAGACCTCTGATTCCCAGGCTATAGTGTGACTGAACAGCTCTGCAGACTCAGCCATCTCAGTTCCACCATACTGTGCAGGGCTAATGGAGACTTCAGAGCTGGGAGAAAGCAAGTTTGATTGGGATGACAACTCAGAGGACTGGTGTTTTTTGGATGCAGTACTTGAAGTGGCTGAGAGGGCACTTGTTGGACCACTTGAGATCCATTCAAGCATTTTCCTTTTTTGGCCATCATCTACCTTTGTTCCTGTTGTTCGTGTCCGTAAAAAAGGGAGCACATCGGATTGTCCATGGTAAGTAGTAGACATCTTACTTTTGCTGGTAGATGGTCTATCTTCAGCAGATGATAATGGAGCTTTGCCACCTTCCCCACGGACAAACCCTTTTTTTCCTTTTCCACCACGCCTCTTCCCCTTTCCACCAGCATCTGTCATTTTGCCACTCATGTTGATTGCGACAAGATTGTGCACTGAAAATGTGGTAGTAAAAATTGAGAGGTGTTGTAGATTGCAGCGGTGGTCTAGCTTTATTAACAGCAGAATAATAAAGAATAAATATCCCTGACAATGCAACTACGGCCCTTAAACTGGCAGCATCAATTGCTTGTATAATGGCTTAGTTATAATGAGTTGGAGAGTACAATGCAGGCAGAGGTGCTGCAAATGTCTTTGCACTTGTGTGACTAGACAAAAGTCCAATAGTCACGTTTAGGATGCCACTAGGTACACTGAGTGTTTGCTAGTATAATGGCTTAGTTATAATGAGTTGGAGTGTGCAATGCAGGCAGAGGTGCTGCAAATATCTTTGCACTAGTGGGACTATAGCAAAGTCCAATAGCCACGTTTAGGATGCCACTAGGTACACTGAGTGTTTGCTAGTATAATGGCTTAGTTATAATGAGTTGGAGTGTGCAATGCAGGCAGAGGTGCTGCAAATATCTTTGCACTAGTGGGACTATAGCAAAGTCCAATAGCCACGTTTAGGATGCCACTAGGTACACTGAGTGTTTGCTAGTATAATGGCTTAGTTATAATGAGTTGGAGTGTGCAATGCAGGCAGAGGTGCTGCAAATGTCTTTGCACTAGTGTGACTAGACAAAAGTCCAATAGCCACGTTTAGGATGCCACTAGGTACACTGAGTGTTTGCTAGTATAATGGCTTAGTTATTATGAGTTGGAGTGTGCAATGCAGGCAGAGGTGCTGCAAATGTCTTTGCACTAGTGGGACTAGACAAAAGTCCAATAGCCACGTTTAGGATGCCACTAGGTACACTAAGTGTTTGCTAGTATAATGGCTTAGTTATAATGAGTTGGAGTGTGCAATGCAGGCAGACGTGCTGCAAATATCTTTGCACTAGTGGGACTATAGCAAAGTCCAATAGCCACGTTTAGGATGCCACTAGGTACACTGAGTGTTTGCTAGGATAATTGCTTAGTTATAATGAGTTGGAGTGTGCAGAGGACAGGAGGGTACAGTGGCAGGGTTGTGGGTCTCTGGGTAGAGGAATGGAAGCCTGCCTTTCTATTCCCTCCTAAGGCTGGTTTCACACTACGTTTATTTAACATCCGTCCATAACGTTTTTTTAGCGGAAAAACGGATCCAGTGCAAATGCGTTTTCACTTCAATGCATTTGCAATTGACTCGCGTCCACCTGCGTTCGCATGCGTTTGCGTGCGTTAGACACAGGATACGTACTTTTGCGTTATTTTAACATGTTTCAAAAACGCTACTTGTAGCGTTTTTACCTTTGTCAAAATAACGCATCTCACAGGATCCTTCACATTGCGCCGCGAGCTGCAATGCATTTCAATGAGCGCTGGATCCTGCCTAGCAGAATGCGTTGAGTTGCGTTGTAACAGGATCCTGCTTTTGTACTGAGCATGCCTAGAAAGTACTGAGCATGCCCAGAACCAGTCTCGCGTGATCTGTCTCTCTCTCCTCCTCCCTCCCTCACCCTCTCTATCTCTGTCTTTCCCCCTTCCTCTCCTCCCTCTCTCTCCTACCTGAGAGCTGCGGACACTCGTAACCAAGGTAAATATCGGGTAACCACTTCTCTTAGTTACCCGATGTTTACGTTGGTTACGTGTGCAGGCAGCCCTGCTCCTAGCAGCTGCAGACACTCGTAACCAAGATAAATATCGGGTATCCAAGCCCGATGTTTACCTTGGTTACGAGCGTCTGCAGCTGTCAGAAGCCGGCTCCCAGTCTGGCACGTTTAGTTCCCCTCACTCCCGATCACATGACTCCAATGCCCGCCCCTAAACATCCAGTGACAGGATCCTGCAAAATAACAGATGCGTTAGCATGCGTTTTTTGCTGTAAAAGCAGGATCCGCTTTTGCAGCAAAAAAACGTTCCTGACGCATGTTAAAAAAACGTAGTGTGAAAGCAGCCTAATGGGGAAATGCAGCGACGAAATCCCTGACCTTTGCTACACAGACGCTGTCGCTGTTTTCAGGACCTGTCACCTATGGCTCTGACCCTGCCGGTCCCTTAAAAGGACTGATGGAAAGTGCTATCCCTATGCTGTCCAGCGCTGTGTATGGAGCGCATACAGCAGTATCGGCGATAGGACAAAGGACGGAGCTGCGCCAGTGATGTCTGACACCAAGGACGCAGAAGAGATAATGGCGTCCGGACGGCCAGATACTCGTTTTTATAATGCAGGGACATGTGACATGGACATCCTATCACACATGCCGTTGCTTCTCTGGCTAAAAGTCCACTTAGCTGTGTGTGTCTGGGATTGGCTGACATGCTGTCCCGCCCCACAAGACGCGCGCGCTTAGGGAAGGAAGACAAGGAAAAAAAAAATGGTGATCGCCATTATACAAACAGCAGTGATCTGAAGGCGCTGTTCCCGCACACTATACACTGAAATGTCATAATAGTGTGGGTCACAGAGTGACTTACACTATTACAGCGGAAAGCCAGCTAGGAATTAGCTGGTTTTTTGCTGCTAGAACCGTTCTCGAACGTTTCTAGAACTATCAAGCTTTTGCAAAAAGCTCGAGTTCTAGTTCGATCTAGAACAGGCTCCAAAATCACTCGAGCCTAGAACTGGAGAACCGCGAACCGCGCTCAACTCTACTCACAGGCAAGGAGCGCCGCTCGAGTCCCTGGGATCCGGCCCATCGCTCGAGCCACCGAGCAGCAGCAGGCCGCAGCAGCAGCGGCAGCCGGACCCGAGCAGTGGGAGAGCGCGGCGTCCCCTCCTCTGCCCGCGACATACCCATACCCTTATTGTGATAAATATCATTCGGGCTCCATCCCACAAAATATCAGACCCACAGCTTTATATCATTTGCTGTTAGAAACTGGAATATGGGATCTGTGGAGATTATATCACCCAGGAGTAAATCAATACTCTTGTTTTTCATCTTCACACCAGTCATTATCACGAAAAGGCCATTGTAATAACCATATTTTAGCCTAGGCCTGCACAACTCTAGTCCTCTAAGGGCCTGTGTCACGCTCCCCAGTGCCCGTACCACACTCTCCGGTTCCCCTGCCACGCTCCCCGGCTCCCCTGCCACGCTCCCCGGCTCCTCTGCCATGCTCCCCGGCTCCTCTGCCATGCTCCCCCGCTCCCAGACCTCGCTTCCCCGCTCCCGTGCCATGCTCCCCGGTCCCCCGCTCCTCAGCCTCCATGCTCCCTCACCTGCGTCCTCCAGGCAACCCGGTCCCCGGTCCCGGCGCCCGTCTGCTGTCCTGAGCCGGCCCGGCACTCCTGCCTCCTGCACACAGCATCCTGCTCTGGCTTCTGGCACCCGGGCCTCGCGCATGCGCATTAGGGCGCGCGCGCGGTCATTGACCTTTTCTTAAAGGGCCAGCGTCCTCCAACAGGATATTGAAGAATCAGGTACAGGGTATATAGGGGGTTCCTTTCCAAGTGAGCGGGGCCTGTTCTTCGTGTTTGCTAAGCTAGGAGTCAGGTCTCCCTGTGCCTTGTTCCGTACTTACCTATCTCTCTTGTAGAGTCGCTCCTGTTCCGCCAACCGGTCCTGACGATTCCAGAACCCCGAACGGTGACTGTCCGCCATCTCGTCAGTCCCTACCATCTCCGATCCCTGGATCCGTGTGGTGACCCACCTCCTCGCTCCGTTGGTTCCGGATTCTGCCTGACATCATCTCGGCCTCCGAACCTGAGCTCCGTCACCCGGACTACCTTCAGAGACTCTGTGGTCCCAGGGACTTCTTCACTCCACTCCTCTGAATGGACTGTCCTGCTACCCGTAGTGCTCCGGCTACCGGGCACCTTGCCCTCGGTGAGGTGTTCAGCCCAGTGGATCCACCTCCTGGGCCTACCCGTCCTCCTGGTCCTAACAGCCTCTAGGGCCACTAAGAGTTCATGTTTTCAAGATTTCCTTAGTATTGCACAGGTGATAATTTAATTATCTGCACAGGATGTGATTCCATCACCTTTGCAATGCCAAGGAAATCCTGAATACATGAATTCTTGGTGGCCCTCGAAGACTAGAGTTATGTACCTCTTCTTCAGCCTATGTTAAATCTATAAACTTTTTAGCCAGAAACATGTCAGACCACTCCCTGTTGTTGGTCCAATTGCTATTGGAGGATGTTTGTTCTCTTGGAAAATCTATTTGGCATCTACATCCATATTGATTGCAAGTTATTTGGGCACCTCTCTCATCCAATATTTTGGAATACTTTTGTATTAATGAAGGAGCAGCGAGGAAAGCTATAGTATGGGATGCCATCAGGGCCGTTTTTGCCACTAGGCACCCTTGGTCCCGTGCCTAGGGCGGCACGTTGCGGGGGGCGGCACTTTCTGGCAGCAAAAAAAAAAAAAAAATTATATATATTTTTTTTTTTTTACATCCCCGCCCCTCGTCCCTCCCTCCGTTACACTCGGCTGTGTTCGGGGGGGGGGGGGATGAGAGGGAGGAGAGGCGCACTTCTGCTGTCTATTTAAATACATGGCGGGCGCCAGGCATAGTGAGCTGATTAACCCCGGAAGTTCCATCGCCTGCACTTCCGGTGTCAGAGGCGCGCGGGCGCGACAATCAGCTCACTGCCCCGTGCTGCAGCGTCCAATGCTGCAGACGACACACGCCGTGGAGGAGGACGCGTCTGAAGCTGGAGCCAGCCAGAAGAGGATAATCACCAGAGCAGGGCGGCGGGCACCGGAGCAGGTAAGGCAGAGCCTAGAATGTATGGGCACCTTACAGGTTAGTTGATGATCGTTGACAATTGCGATGCCTCTTTTTGTCCACTATAATCATGCAAGGGGAGGCTGGGGGGAGAGAGGCTGAGGCTGGGGGAGGCTGGGAAGAGAGGGAGGCTGGGAAGAGAGAGAGGCTGGGGGGAGGCTGGGAAGAGAGAGAGGCTGGGGGGAGGCTGGGAAGAGAGAGAGGCTGGGGGGAGGCTGGGAAGAGAGAGGCTGGGAAGAGAGAGAGGCTGGGGGGAGGCTGGGAAGAGAGAGAGGCTGGGGGGAGGCTGGGAAGAGAGAGGCTGAGGCTGGGGGGAGGCTGGGAAGAGAGAGAGGCTGAGGCTGGGGGGAGGCTGGGGGGAGAGAGGCTGAGGCTGGGGGGAGGCTGGGGGGAGAGAGGCTGAGGTTGGGGGAGGCTGGGAAGAGAGAGAGGCTGGGGGGAGGCTGGGAAGAGAGAGAGGCTGGGGGAGGCTGGGAAGAGAGAGAGGCTGGGGGGAGGCTGGGAAGAGAGAGAGGCTGGGGGGAGGCTGGGAAGAGAGAGAGACTGGGGGGAGGCTGGGAAGAGAGAGAGGCTGAGGCTGGGGGGAGGCTGGGAAGAGAGGCTGAGGCTGGGGGGAGAGAGGCTGAGGCTGGGGGAGAGGGAGGCTGGGGGGAGAGAGATGCTGAGGCTGGGGGGAGAGAGAGGCTGAGGCTGGGGGGAGAGAGGCTGAGGCTGGGGGGGAGGCTGGGGGGAGAGAGAGGCTAAGGCTGGGGGGAGAGAGAGGCTGAGGCTGGGGGGAGAGAGGCTGAAGCTGGGGGGGAGGCTGGGGGGAGAGAGAGGCTGAGGTTGGGGGGGAGGCTGGGGGGAGAGAGAGGCTGAGAGGAGAGAGGCTGATGCTGGGGGAGGCTGGGGGGAGAGGGAGGCTGGGGGGAGAGGGAGGCTGAGGCTGGGGGGGGAGAGAGAGAGGCTGAGGCTGGAAGGAGAGAGGCAGATGCTGGTGGAGGCTGGGAGGAGAGAGGCTGATTCTGGGGGAGGCTGGGAGGGGGAGGCTGATGCTGAGGGAGGCTGATGCTGGGGGAGGCTGGGAGGGGGAGGGGGAGGCTTGGAGGAGGGAAGCTGATGCTGAGGGAGACTTGGAGGAGGGAGGCTGAGGGAGGAGGGAGGCTGATGCTGGGGGAGGCTGGGAGGAGGGAGGCTGATGCTGGGGGAGGCTGGGAGGAGGGAGGCTGATGCTGGGGGAGGCTAGGAGGAGGGAGGCTGATGCTGGGAGGAGGGAGGCTGATGCTGGGGGAGGTTGGGAGGAGGGAGGCTGATGCTGGGGGAGGTTGGGAGGAGGGAGGCTGATGCTGAGGGAGGTTGGGAGGAGGGAGGCTGAGGCTGGGGGAGGCTGGGAGGAGGGAGGCTGAGGCTGGGGGAGGCTGGGAGGAGGGAGGCTGAGGCTGGGGGAGGCTGATGCTGGGGGAGGCTGGGAGGAGAGAGGCTGATGCTGGGGGAGGCTGGGAGGGGGAAGGTGAGGCTTGGAGGAGGGAGGCTGATGCTGAGGGAGGCTGGGAGGAGGGAGGCTGATGCTGGGGGAAGCTTGGAGGAGGGAGGCTGATGCTGGGGGAGGCTGATGCTGGGGGAGGCTGATGCTGGGGGAGGCTGGGAGGAGGGAGGCTGATGCTGGGGGAGGCTGGGAGGAGGGAGGCTTATGCTGGGGGAGGCTGGGAGGAGAGAGGCTGGGGGAGGCTGGGAGGGGGAGGGTGAGTCTTGGAGGAGGGAAGCTGATGCTGAGGGAGGCTTGGAGGAGGGAGGCTGATGCTGAGGGAGGAGGGAGGCTGATGCTGGGGGAGGCTGGGAGGAGGGAGGCTGATGCTGGGGGAGGCTGGGAGGAGGGAGGCTGATGCTGGGGGAGGTTGGGAGGAGGGAGGCTGATGCTGGGGGAGGTTGGGAGGAGGGAGGCTGAGGCTGGGGGAGGTTGGGAGGAGGGAGGCTGAGGCTGGGGAAGGCTGGGAGGAGGGAGGCTGAGGCTGGGGGAGGCTGGGAGGAGGGAGGCTGAGGCTGGGGGAGGCTGGGGGGAGGGAGGCTGAGGCTGGGGGAGGCTGGGAGGAGGGAGGCTGAGGCTGGGGAAGGCTGGGAGGAGAGAGGCTGAGGCTGAGGGAGGCTGGGAGGAGGGAGGCTTGGAGGAGGGAGGCTTGGAGGAGGGAGGCTGATGAGGAGGGAGGCTGATGAGGAGGGAGGCTGATGCTGGGGGAGGCTGGAAGAAGGGAGGCTGATGCTGGGGGAAGCTGGGAGGAGGGAGGCTGATGCTGTGGGAGGCTGGGAGGAGAGAGGCTGATGCTGGGGGATGCGGGAGGCTGATGCTGGGGGAGGCTGGGAGGCGGGAGGCTGATGCTGGGGGAGGCTGGGAGGCTGATGCTGGGGGAGGCTGGGAGGAGGGTGGTTGATGCTGGGGGAGGCTGGGAGGAGGGTGTTTGATGCTGGGGGAGGCTGGGAAGAGGGTGGTTGATGCTGGGGGAGGCTGGGAGGAGGGTGACTGATGCTGGGGGAGGCTGGGAGGAGGGTGGCTGATGCTGGGGGAGGCTGGGAGGAGGGTGGCTGATGCTGGGGGAGGCTGGGAGGAGGGTGGCTTATGCTGGGGGAGGCTGGGAGGAGGGTGGCTGATGCTGGGGGAGGCTGGGAAGAGGGTGGCTGATGCTGGGGGAGGCTGGGAAGAGGGAGGCTGATGCTGGGGGAGGCTGGGAAGAGGGAGGCTCATACTGGGGGAAGCTGGGAGCAGGGAGGCTGAAGCTGGGGGAGGCTGGGAGGAGGGTGGCTGATGCTGGGGGAGGCTGGGAGGAGGGAGGCTGATGCTGGGGGAAGCTTGGAGGAGGGAGGCTGATGCTGAGGGTGGCTGATGCTGGGGGAGGCTGGGAAGAGGGTGGCTGATGCTGGGGGAGGCTGGGAAGAGGGAGGCTGATGCTGGGGGAGGCTGGGAAGAGGAAGGCTGATACTGGGGGAAGCTGGGAGCAGGGAGGCTGAAGCTGGGGGAGGCTGGGAGGAGAGTGGCTGATGCTGGGGGAGGCTGGGAGGGGGAGGGGGAGGCTTGGAGGAGGGAGGCTGATGCTGGGGGAGGCTTGGAGGAGGGGAGCTGGGAGGCTGGGAGGAGGGAGGCTGATGCTGGGGGAGGCTGGGAGGAGGGAGGCTGATGCTGGGGGAGGCTGGGAGGAGGGAGGCTGATGCTGGGGGAGGCTGGAAGGAGGGAGGCTGATGCTGGGGGAGGCTGGGAGGAGGGAGGCTGATGCTGGGGGAAGCTGGGAGGAGAGAGGCTGATGCTGGAGGAGGCTCATGCTGGGGGAGGCTGGGAGGAGAGAGGCTGAGGCTGGGGGGAGGCTGGGGGGAGAGAGGCTGAGGCTGGGGGGAGAGAGGCTGAGGCTGGGGGAGGCTGGGAAGAGAGAGAGGCTGGGGGGAGGCTGGGAAGAGAGAGAGGCTGGGGAGGCTGGGAAGAGAGAGAGGCTGGGGGAGGCTGGGAAGAGAGAGAGGCTGGGGGGAGGCTGGGAAGAGAGAGAGACTGGGGGGAGGCTCGGAAGAGAGAGAGGCTGAGGCTGGGGGGAGGCTGGGAAGAGAGACTGAGGCTGGGGGGAGAGAGGCTGAGGCTGGGGGAGAGGGAGGCTGGGGGGAGAGAGACGCTGAGGCTGGGGGGAGAGAGGATGAGGCTGGGGGGGAGGCTGGGGGAGAGAGAGGCTAAGGCTGGGGGGAGAGAAAGGCTGGGGGGAGAGAGAGGCTGAGGCTGGGGGGGAGGCTGGGGGGAGAGAGAGGCTGAGGTTGGGAGGGAGGCTGGGGGGAGAGAGAGGCTGAGAGGAGAGAGGCTGATGCTGGGGGAGGCTGGGGGGAGAGGGAGGCTGGGGGGGAGGCTGGGGGGAGAGGGAGGCTGAGGCTGGGGGGGAGAGAGAGAGGCTGAGGCTGGAAGGAGAGAGGCAGATGCTGGTGGAGGCTGGGAAGAGGGTGGCTGATGCTGGGGGAGGCTGGGAAGAGGGAGGCTGATGCTGGGGGAGGCTGGGAAGAGGGAGGCTGATACTGGGGGAAGCTGGGAGCAGGGAGGCTGAAGCTGGGGGAGGCTGGGAGGAGAGTGGCTGATGCTGGGGGAGGCTGGGAGGGGGAGGGGGAGGCTTGGAGGAGGGAGGCTGATGCTGGGGGAGGCTTGGAGGATGGGAGCTGGGAGGCTGGGAGGAGGGTGGTTGATGCTGGGAGGAGGGAGGCTGATGATGGGGGAGGCTGTAAGGAGGGAGGCTGATGCTGGGGGAGGCTGGGAGGAGGGAGGCTGATGCTGGGGGAAGCTGGGAGGAGAGAGGCTGATGCTGGAGGAGGCTCATGCTGGGGGAGGCTGGGAGGAGAGAGGCTGATGCTGGAGGAGGCTCATGCTGGGGGAGGCTGGGAGGAGAGAGGCTGATGCTGGGGTAAGCTGGGAGCAGGGAGGCTGATGCTGAGGGAGGCTGGGGGGAGAGAGGCTGATGCTGGGGCAGGCTGGGGGGAGAGAGGCTGATGCTGGGGGAGAGGCTGCTGCTGGAGGTGGGGGGAGAGAGGCTGCTGCTGGGGGAATGGGAGAGAGGGGCCAATGCTAGAGACAGAGGACAAGGGTTGAGGGATAGTGCAATGACAATATCGATGGGGGGGAGTGTAAGGACTCAGAATAAGAGGGGGGCAGCATTGGGAGCTCATTATGGAGAAGGGGCAGCATGTGTGGGCTCAGTATGGAGTGGAACAATGTAGGGGAGTCAATACCAAGAGTGGGGTAGTGTGTGTGTGTGTGTGTGTGTGTGTGTGTGTGTGTGGGTCTCAGCATAAGCGCTAGTGTGGTGGTCTTAGTATGATGAGTGGGGCAGCATGGAGGTGTCATTATGGAAAAGAGGAAGGCAGCATTAGGAGCTCATGGAGAGGGGCAGCATGCACGGGACACTCTGAGGAGGGGGCAGCATGCATGGGACATTGTGAGGAGGGGGCAGCATGCATGGGACACTGTCAGGAGAGGGCAGCATGCATGGGACACTGTCAGGAGGGGACAACATGCATGGAACACTGTCAGGAGGGGGCAGCCTGCATGGGACACTGTGAGGAGGGGGCAGCATGCATGGGACATTGTGAGGAGGGGCAGCATGCATGGGACATTGTGAGGAGGGGGCAGCATGCATGGGACATTGTGAGGAGGGGGCAGCATGCATGGGACATTGTGAGGAGGGGGCAGCATGCATGGGACATTGTGAGGAGGGGGCAGCATGCATGGGACATTGTGAGGAGGGGGCATAATGCATGGGACACTGTGAGGAGGGTGAAGCATGCATGGGACACTGTGAGGAGGGGGCAGCATGCATGGGACACTGTGAGGAGGGGGCAGCATGCATGGGACACTGTGAGGAGGGGGCAGCATGCATGGGACAATGTGAGGAGGGGGCAGCATGCATGGGACACTGTGAGGAGGGGGCAGAATGCATGGGACACTGTGAGGAGGGGGCAGCATGCATGGGACACTGTGAGGAGGGGGAAGCATGTATGGGACACTGTGAGGAGGGGGCAGCATGCATGGGACATTGTGAGGATGGGGCAGCATGCATGGGACATTGTGAGGAGGGGGCAGCATGCATGGGACATTGTGAGGAGGGGGCAGCATGCATGGGACACTGTGAGGAGGGGGCAGCATGCATGGGACATTGTGAGGAGGGGGTGCATGATGTGAGGTCAATGTGCAGATCATATTTCATAATTGAGGAAGGTGTGGTGGGTATAATTTATAAGGGAGGGCAGTGTTGTATATTAGGGGCAGTGTCACAGTCACAGTATATAAGTGGGGATGGTGGGAATATTTTATACTCATGCTATATTTTGATGTGCCTGTGGTGATCCCCATTGGGGGGGGTTAGTGCCCTTCGTTTCTCATTGATACTTTTTAAAGTGTTTTACAGAGTAGATCTGCCTTAAACAGATGTCGTGTGCGAAAACTCAGTTTTACGTTGTCAATAAGGGGCACGACCACTTAAAGTGCCTAGGGCAGCACGAAGGCAAAATACAGCCCTGGATGCCATTAAGGTGTACAGAAAAGGTGTTTGGATAAGGGGAATTCTAATACATGGAAGAAATCACTAGATTTACAAGTGGTCATGGTATAAGAAATGTATGTATAAGATGCATCCCATAAAAATAGGCAATAGTAGGAGATAGCACAAAAATAATTCAATGACCATTTGCTTGCGCTGGCGTCTCGGAGGCAAATGTTTACTAAACGAAAATATTTTATTGAAGAAGAAAGTACAGGACAATTATTGGCATCCATAGTTAAGGCACAAGATGGACCCTCACATGTAGTTATATTGATAGCAGATAGAAATATAGTTAATGGCATGAATATCATTGAATCAATATTATGCTCTTATTTTGCAGAGCTACACGCCTCTAAACCTTTGGCTGAGGGCTCCGCCACACATCCGTGAAAACCACGTCCGTGTAAAACGGGCCGTTTTTCGGGTCCGTTTTCCGTTTTTTAGGTCCGTTTTTATGGTATGTGTGGCCTGCGTGTGTATCCCGTATGCTAGCCGTATGTGCGTGTGGAATGTCCGTGTGTGCGTGAGTGAAATAACTGACATGTGTATGTGTTGTCCGTGTGAAATGTACGTGTGTGATGCAAAATGTTGTTACTACATGTCGGAAGACAGAGTAGCGGGATGAGAATGAACTCGGGTGAACTTCACCCGAGTTCATTGTCATGCTGCGGCTCTGTCTTTGTGCTGTGTACTGATTAGCGGTCATCTGTGAAGGATTCACCGGTGACCACTAATCCCCCGAGTGACTGAAGTGTCCCCCCCTCTCTCATACTTACCGTTCCCCGATCCCTGGCGCTGCACGGCGTTCACACTGTTCCGGCGGCTTTTTCTAATTTGAAAAAGCCGGCCGCCCATTAATCAATCTCGTATTCCCTGCTTTCCCCGCCCACCGGCGGCTGTGATTGGTTGCAGTGAGACACGCCCACCACGCTGAGTGACAGGTGTCACACTGCACCCAATCACAGCAGCCGGTGGGCGTGTCTATACTGTGCATTAAAATAAATAAATAAATAATTAAAAAAAACGGCGTGCGGTCCCCCCCCATTTTAATACCAGCCAGATAAAGCCATACGGCTGAAGGCTGGTATTCTCAGGATGGGGAGCTCCACGTTATGGGGGGCCCCCCACCCTAACAATATCAGTCAGCAGCCGCCCAGAATTGCCGCATACATTATATGCGACAGTTCTGGGACTGTACCCGGCTCTTCCCGATTTGCCCTGGTGCGTTGGCAAATCGGGGTAATAAGGAGTTATTGGCAGCCCATAGCTGCCACTAAATCCTAGATTAATCATGTCAGGCGTCTATGAGACACCTTCCATGATTAATCTGTAAGTTACAGTAAAAAAAACACACACACACCTGAAAAAATCCTTTATTAGAAATAAAAAACACAAACAAATTCCCTCATTACCAATTTATTAACCCCCGCAAACCCTCCATGTCCGGCGTACTCCACAGTCCTCCAGCGTCGCGTCCAGCTCTGCTGCATGGAGGTGACAGGAGCAGCAGAAGACACCGCCGCTCCGGTCACCTCCACGCAGCTAATGAGATGAGTAGCGCGATCAGCTGCTGTCACTGAGGTTACCCGCGGCCACCGCTGGATCCAGCGGTGGCCGCGAGTTACCTGACTGACAGCAGCTGATCGCGCTACTCATCTCATTAGCTGCATGGAGGTGACCGGAGCGGCGGTGTCTTCTGCTGCTCCTGTCACATCCATGCAGCAGAGCTGGACGCGACGCTGGAGGACTGTGGAGTACGCCGGACATGGAGGGTTTGCGGGGGTTAATAAATTGGTAATGAGGGAATTTGTTTGTGTTTTTTATTTCTAATAAAGGATTTTTTCAGGTGTGTGTGTGTTTTTTTTACTGTAACTTACAGATTAATCATGGAAGGTGTCTCATAGACGCCTGACATGATTAATCTAGGACTTATTGGCAGCTATGGGCTGCCAATAACTCCTTATTACCCCGATTTGCCAACGCACCAGGGCAAATCGGGAAGAGCCGGGTACAGTCCCAGAACTGTCGCATATAATGTATGCGGCAATTCTGGGCGGCTGCTGACTGATATTGTTAGGGTGGGGGGCCCCCCATAACGTGGAGCTCCCCATCCTGAGAATACCAGCCTTCAGCCGTATGGCTTTATCTGGCTGGTATTAAAATGGGGGGGGACCGCACGCCGGTTTTTTTAATTATTTATTTATTTATTTTAATGCACAGTATAGACACGCCCACCGGCTGCTGTGATTGGGTGCAGTGTGACACCTGTCACTCAGCGTGGTGGGCATGTCTCACTGCAACCAATCACAGCCGCCGGTGGGCGGGGAAAGCAGGGAATACGAGATTGATTAATGGGCGGCCGGCTTTTTCAAAAGAGGAAAAGCCACTGGAGTTTTTATAACAGCCGTGCAGCGCCGCACCGGAGATCGGGGAATGGTAAGTATGAGAGAGGGGGGGGAACTGACCGACAGACAGATAGAGGGACAGACAGACATAGAGACCGACTGACGGACTGAGGGAGAGAACGAAACATAACAAGAAAAAAGACTGACATCACATGAAAAAACACAAAACATACAGGGAACAAACAGAGATGCGTCCGTGTCACTCGGACGTGCGCACAGACCCATTGACTTTCATTGGGTCCGTGCTGCGTGTTGCGTGAATAAAACGGACATGCTGGCATTTGACACGGCCCACAAAACGCATCACGGAGACGGACTCACGGACATAACCAAAAACGCAATTGTAACCGCTGAGATATAGTAACATTGGTGCACGTTTGGCCGTGTCTCCAGTATACACGGAAACGGACCAAACACGCACGTGTTTCACGGATGTGTGGCGGAGCCCTTAAGAAGAGGACATTAGATGGTATTAGGCTTCCTAAACAATCCACAGATTTGAGCACACTTTTAGGCCCGCCACTGATGTTAGAAGAAATGGAAGACACATTGAGTGGTCTACAGGATGATAAGGCCACTGGGATGGTTTCCTGTGTGAGTTGTATAAAAAATTTGGGATGATTTTGCTTCCAAAATGATTGGGAGTGTTTCAGGAGGCTCAATTGTCAGGAAGTTTACCTATCTCCATGAGTGAAGCAATAATAGGCTTTTTCCCTGGGTTAAACAGGGTGCAACGTGTGCCAGGGCTGCTGCTGTCTGCGCCAAGTTGTTCTGTGTGTAGCAGGTGCAGCTTCATCTAGGGCACTCTGTAGGGTTTCATTATAATGTTTTACAGCAGAGCCAGGACATGAGAGGGAGGATATTGGGGCCATTGATGACTGCAACTTCTTCAGAAATTTCTGGGTGTTAATGGCGTGTATATTCCTATATGGGAGGTAAGTGGGGGTGTCCTGAGTGGGTTGACAGCTCTTGACTAAGAATGAAACAAGGTTGTAGTCAGAGAGTGGAAGAGGGGAGTTAGTAAAATCATTCACTGAGCAGAGGCGGGAGAAAACCAGGTCCAGCGTATACCCACCTTCATGTGTAGGAGAGTTAGTTAGTTGTGCAAGACCAAGAGAGGAGGTTAGAGATAAAAGATGAGTGGCAGCTGAGGAGGGGGGATCATCAATAGGGATATTAAAGTCCCCCATGACAAGAGTGGGGAGGTCACAGGCTAGAAAATGTGGAAGCCAGGTGGCGAAATGATCCAAGATGGTTGGGCCTGGAGGGCGATACACAACTGCTACTTGCAGGGAGAAGGGTTTGTAAAGTCTGACAGTGTGAGCCTCAAAAGAAGGGAAGATAAGTGAGGGAACAGGAGGGATGACCTGAAAAGTGCAGTTTGGAGAAAGCAGCAGACCAACACCTCCACCTGATCTGTTGTCAAGTCTAGGGGTGTGAGAAAATTGTAGGCCATCATATGAGAGAGCAGCAGCTGTGGCGGTGTCTGACTGCTGAATCCAGGTCTCAGTAAGAGCCAGGAGGTTAAGGGAATTTGAAAGGAAGAGGTCATGGATGAAGGAGAGTTTGTTACACACTGAGCGTGAGTTCCAAAGGGAACAGCTAAAAGAGACAGAAGGTATGCAAGGAATAGTAATGAGATTTAAGGGGTTTCTGAGTATGCCAGGGAAGGAATTGAGCTTACTATTATAAGAAGGTCCCGGATTAGGTGCACTATCTCCTGCTAACAAGAGAAGGAGAATAGAGAGAGTGAGCATGTGGTTAAGAGATTTATGAGATTGTCTCTTACGTTGCATGGTGGGAGTGAATGGATCTGGATGGTTTATAATTTTGAAAAGAGCATGAGAGCAGTACATAGGAGAGGAGAGGAGAGGAGAGGAGAGAAGGACTAATATAGATGGAGTGTACTGGGTGTGTAAAAGAGCAGTAGAAATGAGGGATTGAAGCAGCTAGCATATAAATGGTACAAATACATAGAGTGGAAACATTTTGCAATATGGAAAAATTTGGAGCAAGTTTGTTTGTTTGTCTTACATGCCTTACCTGTCTCCTGCCCTGTTCAACTGCCATGAATAACTGCTATGCACTTATTAAAATCAGCACTTGATAAAATCTGCACAAATGTCCCCTGCATAAAATGTATTTCTTAATGCATTTAGAAGTCACAATTCTTCCTCAGGAGACCATCAAGCTGTACCTAAACCTACAATTATGTAGAGCGGTCACGGGTCATAGAGCAATAATGCCCCTCAACGCTGCTAAAGCTTTTAACAGCGCTGAGTGGAATTATTTGTGGGTGGTTCTGCGCAGAATGGGGTTTGGACATAGGTTTATAGCAGGGGTGGGGAATCTCCAGCCCGTGGGCCACATATGGATGACCTTTTCTGCATCCTCTGGGCAAATTACCATGGACTGCAGTGCTCGTGTGGCAGCCGGGTGTTGCTGGCTGCCGGCCCTTTAAACTCCAAATGCAACGTTCAATGCTGAATGCTGTGATACATACACTGGACGATGACATCCTCACTCTGGCGCTCTTGTCCCACAAAAGAGGAGCAGCTGCCCCAATGCCAACATTTCTCTCTGTGTCCCCAGCACCCACCCAGATCTGTTTGTGCCCCCAACATCCCTCCATATCTGTTTGTGCCCCCAGTATGCCCCGCAGGTTTGTCTGTACCCCCAGCGTCTGCCCAGGTCTGTCTGTGCCCCCCAGCATCCACAGTGCTGTCTGTGCCCCTAGTGTCCCCAGATCTCTCTGTGCCCCCAGCATTCCCAGTGCTGTCTGTACCCCCAGCATCCACCAGGTCTGTCTATTCCACCAGCATTCCCCAGGGCTATTTGTTCCCACAGTGTCCCCCAGATCTGTCTGTGTTCCCAACATCCCCAGTGCGGTCTGTACCTCCATGGTTCCCCAGGTCTGTCTACACTCCCAGAGTACCCCAGGGATGTTTGTGTCCCAAGCCTTCCCTGTGCTGTCTGGACCTCCAGCATCCCCCAGGTCTGTCTGTGCCCCTAGCATCCCCCAGGTCTGTCTGTGCCCCTAGCATCCCCACATTTGTCTGTGCCCCCAACATCCCCCAGGGCTGTTTGTGCCCCCAGCGCTGTTTGTGCCCCCAGCATCCCCCAGGTCTGTCTGTGCCCTTCCAGCATCCCCATGGCTGTATGTGCCCCTCCAGCATCCCTCCAGCTGTCTGCACCCCTGTAGTTGTTAGTGGCTCCTTGGCTGTCTGTGCCCGCCCCTCAGCTGTGTATACGTGGTGCCCTGGACGAGCCAGGATGTCACAGGTACTGCAACAACACACCCCACACCCCGGTTAGGAACATCAAGGTCAGACACAAATCCTTGTTGCCCCACTCCAGGGGCTGATGTCCACACCAGGTGGGGTGGAGCCAGGTGGTTGGCCCCACCCACTGAGGAGTTCACAGTCCTGGAGGCGGGAAGTAGTAGTGGAGGAGCTGACTGACCGTGTCCGGGTATGTGGCCTGGGCACCGGAGAGCAAGGTTGGCAGACGGTGGTGACCGTCTGCAGGAGAGGCCGATTGACGCACAACCGTAAGGACCGGGAATGAGCGGTGACCCACCGGTACCGGATCGGGAGCGAAGAGAAGCCAGCACCATCCGGCAGGGACTACGGACCCCGACCAGGCTTGGAGTCGCCGTTAAACCGGTCAAATCCGTCAGCGATGGGAACCTCCGGGGTTTCCTAGCAGTAAAGACCCGACTGAAGGCAACCGTTCAACCGTGAAGGGAAATACAGCTACTGCCACAGCTAGAGTTCCCAGGGCCAGCGCCTGCGGGCAAAAGGGGCTCCTCTGGCAAACACACCACTGGGGAGCGGGCTACCGGTGGGAAGCCATCGGGGCCGAAAACACAACAAAGGTGCAGGGAGAGACAGTCACCGCCAACCTACCGGGAGTGATCACCGCAGCCGCCTGTGGGACCCATCCATCCAGCCGTCTGTTTTACCAGAGACTCCGTGTACGTTACTGGCTGAGTGAGTACCACCGTGCCCTCTGGCACCGCGCTGCCCCCGCGACCCTGCACCTCGCCAAACCCTGCCATCCACCTTCCAGTCAACATCACCGGGCCCCAGGACCACCAAAATTCCCCCTACCCACGGAGGGGAGAGAACCATCCCAGCTGCTCCCAGTCATCGCTCCCGGGATCCCCGTACAGAGCAGCGGTGGTGCCTCAACCTCACCACATACCGTGGGTGGCGTCATAAACCGACATCCCAAACCCCAACAAACCACCCATTTCACTCACGGGCGAGGAGCGCCGCTCGAGTCCCCGGATCCGGCCCACCGCTCGAGCCACCGAGCAGCAGCAGCAGCGCCGGACCCGAGCGTGGTGAGCGCAGCGTCCCCTCCTAGCCCGCGACAACTTGGCGTCACGAACAGGATCTTACCATTCTACCGCCTGGTAGAAGTGCGCCTTGTGACCCGCCGGAGGTGTTCGGCCGAAAATTTTCAGAAGCCGCCATCTTGAGCGCGAAAAGTTCCCCGCTCGAGCGTCTTCCCGAGCAGTGGAGGCGCGAAAGCCGAAGCCCCGCCCCTGAAGAGGAGGTGCCGGAAAGAAACCAAGGGGGAACGCGGATGGAGAGATGGCGGCGTCTTGGGGCTGGAGCGTGGGAGCACCCGCCACCGGAGCGTCTAAGCTCTGGAGGAGCAGAGGGGGAGTAGCCTTCGAAGATGGCGGCCCGGGTGAGCTCCCCGCCGGGACCGCTGCGTGGCTGGAACGGGAGCTGGGCCGGTTCTGCATGAAGGTCAGAGCGCAGAGCCTGCAGTAGCTGTTGGATTGGAGGGCGGAGGTGCGCAGAATGGTCGCCGTAGTGGAGGCCCGTGAGCAAGGGGCCGCAGCAGCCGTGGCGCGTCGTGACCAGGCCACCCAAGTTCCCGAACCAACCCTGATTGAGTGGGAGCCGGGCACCGGCCCTGCCGCAAGGGGTCCAGAGAGAGTACCGTTGATGGAAGAGGAGACCCCGAGCACGCTTCCACCATTTCCAGCAGCGATCAACGGTTCCGGACTGCACTGCATATGGAAGGAGAACCCGATGTACCGTCCGGTCCCGGACTGGGCTGACCCTTTGCACTGTGCGTAAGAAACTGCTTACGGACAAGCCCGAGAACTTGCAGGGCAACCACAAACTAGTGGCATGTAAATAAGAATGTTGGCTTATACCGTTACCGCCTCCGGAGAGGCTGATTTAGGAGGATGGGTCTGGAGGAAAGGGATGGCCCAGGCCCGCCACTACCGTAACAGGTGGTGATCCTCCGGGGTCAGGTGCCCCCCCATGGACGCGGGGTCCCCTGAAAGGGACCGTACCCGCTCGGGCAATTTGGTTCTGGACTGGGGCAAGGGGTGCTGCCCACTTCTTAGGGGCAGCACAGCATCAGGGCCAGGTTGTTTGGGCGGGGGGAGAGCGGAAGCCGTTACCATTAATAAAAGACTACCGTTTAGTAACGTTAAAGTACCGTGCCTCCCGTTATGGGAAGTTTTATAAAGAAATGCATGTGTTGATGTTTATGTGTTTTCTACTTTTTGCAGTTTAAAAGAAAATAAAACCGGTGATGGATGGGCAGCCCGCGGACGGTCTGCGTTTAACCAAGGGGGAATGTGGCGCCCTGGACGAGCCAGGACGTCACAGGTACTGCAACAACACACCCCACACCCCGGTTAGGAACATCAAGGTCAGACACAAAATCCTTGTTGCTCCCCTGCAGGGGCTGATGTCCACACCAGGTGGGGTGGAGCCAGGCGGTTGGCCCCACCCACTGAGGAGTTCACAGTCCTGGAGGCGGGAAAAGGAAGTCAGAACAGTTGGTAGTGGAGTGGAGTTGAGGGAAGTAGTAGTAGAGGAGCTGACTGACCGTGTCCGGGTACGTGGCCCGGGCACCGGAGAGCAAGGTTGGCAGACGGTGGTGACCGTCTGCAGGAGAGGCCGATTGACGCACAACCGTAAGGACCGGGGACGGGCGGTGGCCCGCCGGTACCGGATCGGGGAGCGAAGAGAAGCCAGCACCATCCGGCAGGGACTACAGACCCCGACCAGGCTTGGAGTCGCCGTTAAACCGGTCAAATCCGTCAGCGATGGGAACCTCCGGGGTTTCCCAGCAGTAAAGACCCGACTGAATGCAACCGCTCAACCGTGAAGGGAAATACAGCTACTGCCACAGCTAGAGTTCCCAGGGCCAGCGCCTGGGGGCAAAAGGGGCTCCTCTGGCAAACACACCACTGGGGAGCGGGCTACCGGTGGGAAGCCATCGGGGCCGAAAACACAACAAAGGTGCAGGGAGAGACAGTCACCGCCAACCTACCGGGAGTGATCACCGCAGCCGCCTGTGGGACCCGTCCATCCAGCCGTCTGTTTTACCAGAGACTCCGTGTACGTTACTGGCTGAGTGAGTAGCACTGTGCCGTCTGGCACCGCGCTGCCCCCGCGACCCTGCACCTCGCCAAACCCTGCCATCCACCTTCCAGTCAACATCACCGGGCCCCAGGACCACCAAAATTCCCCCTACCCATGGAGGGGAGAGAACCATCCCAGCTGCTCCCTGTCATCGCTCCCGGGATCCCCGTACAGAGCAGCGGTGGTGCACCTACCTCACCACATACCGTGGGTGGCGTCACAAACCGACATCCCAAACCCCAACAAACCACCCCTTTCACTCACGGGCGAGGAGCGCCGCTCGAGTCCTCGGATCCGTGCCACCGCTCGAGCCACCGAGCAGCAGCAGCAGCCCCGGACCCGAGCGTGGTGAGCGCAGCATCCCCTCCTAGCCCGCGACATATATACCCCCAGCTTCCCTATTTATGTATTTTCTTCGTAGCCCTCCCAAGTGACATATATGTCATCAATCTCTCCTGTGATGTTTGTGCCTCCAGCCTCCCCAAGCATGTTTAAGCCCCCAGCTCCCAGTGATGTATATTCCTCCCAGACCTTCCCTGTGATGTATTTGCCCCCAGCCTCTCCTGTGATGTATATGCCCCCATCCCTTCCTATGATGTATATGCCCTATCCCATTTTGTGATGTATATGTCTCCATCCCCTCCTATGTATATGCTCCCAATGTTTACTGTGATGTACAGTATATTCCCCAGACCCTCCTGTAGTGTATATGCCCCCAGTGTCCTCTGTGATGTATATGCCCTCAGCATCTCCTATTGATATATATACAGCAATCCCAGCTGACACAAGCCTGGAAAAGCATTTGTGAGAAGCAACAAAATCAATATCGCCTGGATTAAATTGCTATATACTGTAGGTTGCCAACTGCCAAATTGAGAGTAAATAGTCGAATATCAGGTCTTTTTCCTTTGAGGAGTGGCACGTGATGGGGATGTCCGCTATCTCTTCTTCAAGTTGCTTTGGCAGTAGAACCTATGATATTTAAATGGAGAGATGCAAGGGAATTTATGGGTTTCAGATGTAACAACATTGTAGAAAAGGTTACCCTATATGTGGATGATATGCTACTCTGTATGGGATATGTGGAGTCATCTATTGGTCCAATAATGATGGATATAGCAGATTTTGGTCAATGGTCAGGTATGTACATCAACTGGGAAAAATAATCACTAAATCCTCTGCCACTCTTAAAGGTGCTTTACACGCTGTGACATCGCTAGCGATTGCTAGCGATGTAGAGCATGATAGCACCCGCCCCCATCGTACATGCGACTTTTGATGATCGCTGCCGTAGCGAACATTATTGCTACAGCAGCGGCATACGCACATACCTGTGCAGCGACGTCGCTGTGACTGCCGACCAATCCCTCCCTCAAGAGGGAGGTGCATTCGGTGTCATAGCGACGCCACTTAGCGGCCGGCCAATAGAAGCGGAGGGGCGGAGATGAGCGGGATGTAACATCCCGCCCAACTCCTTCCTTCCTCATTGCCAGTGGACGCAGGTAAGGAGATGTTCGTCGTTCCTGCGGTGTCACACATAGCGATGTGTGCTGTCACAGGAACGACGAACAACATCGTACCTGCAGCAGCAGCAACGATATTAAGGAAATGAGCGACATGTCAACAAGCAACGATTTTTCACATTTTTGTGCTTGTTGATCGTCGCTCCTTTGTGTTACACGCTGCGATGTCGGTAACGGCGCCGGATGTGCGTCACTAACGACGTGACTCCGACGATATATCGTTACCGATATCACAGCGTGTAAAGCCCCTTTTAGGGATAATTGAAGGATCGAAAGTACAAATTTAGGTACCTCGGTGTGGTCATTATTTATTCAAACCCAAAGGGAATATATAATGTTGCATATAAACTCTTTGCTGGACAGATTTAGATATAGAATAAATATGTGGTGTACACTACCCTTGTCAGTTCTATAGAGAGGGAATTTTATTAAAATGATACTGATGCCGCAACTGCTTTATTTAATACATAATTCTCTGTGCTGGATTTAAGCCCTGATTTTCCGAAAAAATCCAAACACTGCTTAGGGAATTAAGGCTAATGTATGTGCCCACGTGTGTGCGCTCTGCACAGCAGCGTAACGTCACTGCATGTGCGCTTCAGAGCGCAGCTGAAAAGTTCCGTTCTGAAGCTTTGGTGACTGCAAAATTCATGCGCTCTGGATGCAGCCCCTCCCATAGAGCGGGGGCTGCATGCAAAGCGCACGAAATAAATCACATGTCACTTCTTAGAACGCAGCAATTTGGCAGCAGCCAAATCGCTGCGTTCTAATACGCCACGTGGGCATGGCTTAGGCACAATCTTCATAGATTGTGCTGGGGACGCAGGACGCTGTGGTGCAGATCGCAGCGTAACTGAATGAAAATACGCCACGTGGGCACAGAGCCTTATATTGTGCAGACATAATGCAAGGATAAAACTAATGATACTTAAAGGCAAAGGGGAAAAAATGGGAGTGATTGACCATAGCAGATCCATGTATGTATTTATTAGTTTCTCAAATGCAACCTTTCATGGCTGGGAAAAGAGGGAGAGTCTGAGTAAAATAGCACATCTTGTCATGGCTGTCAAAAGGTAGTCCCTACCTATATATGCACTGAAAGTGAACTCTCGGTGTGCAAATCGGGAATTAGGCCAATTTAAACATTGATGTATAAGGTGTGGCACAGGGGGAAGAGATTGCTGGAAATTACCGGATATTCTAAATATACCCAGATATGACACACCCCTCAGCTGTTGGAGTTTGATAAACTAACTGGCTTTAGAGGTTGGGAGGAGAAAGGAATACAAACATTAGCACAGTTGATGGAAAATTGTGCATGTAGATCCTTCGACAAGCTTTGGCAGGAATTTGTTCTTCTCAGTAGTTTCTTCTTCCAGTACTTGCAATTTAGACATGCATACCAGAAACAGTTTCAAGAGGTCACACCGGTTGGGCAACAGAAATGTGCGTTGCATGCGATTAACTTCACAAGATATATGAAAGATCTTATTTTCAAAGTATATCAATATCTATATCAATATTCTCTAGTAGTCAAATCAAAATGGGCTTTGGTTATAGGGCCAAACTCTGAAGAGCAATGGAAAGAAATATTGGAACTTATTCCTAGGTTGTCTAGAGTATACAAAATACCATATTTTCTCTTCAAAATTGGAATTTTGGCAAACTCAGAATGCCTCAGTGTCACGGGTGTGTCACGGGTGGCAGACAGTCATGTGGTTTTTAGCCATAGAAGGTCACATCATTTGGCTGTGCAGAATGCTCTCTGACTTTCCATTGTTCCTGCTGTCAGTGTTCATTGGTATAGGCAGCTTTCCTGCTGGATTCATCTTTCCCCCTTTCGGACCCAGCAGGAGCTTGACTTCTACACAGTTGCTGATCATCAGCATTATCTTGGTGCTTAAATACCCCTTCCTTCCTTGGACTGGTGCTGGTGATATTTTCAGTACATTGAGGCCCTGGATGCAAGCAAGTGGCTTGCACTCCTCTGTGGCATCATTGCTGAACTTCTACCTGTGTCATCTGTAGATAAGTAAATCATGAATTATATCCCTGTGTCCTCCTTGTGTCATGTAGTGTTTAGTGGGGTTGATGAAGAGCTCATCCCATCCGTTCCCTACTTACGGCTCAGCATTAGGGATACTAGGGTCAGGTATCCAGCTCTGCGCATAGGTGCAGAACCAACTAGGGTGGTGAGGGTCACCATGGACCAGCAAGAGGTTTGGTCAGGGGTCATCATTTTCCCTTTCCCTAGACACAGGCTTACCTTTCCTTTTACCATTTGCTTGGTACTTACCCGTACCTAGCGTGACACCCAGATGTAGAATGAGAGATGCCCATCTAATGCACATTTTCTGGGATTGTAGGCTTAAGGGGGCTTTACACGCTGCAACATCGGGGTCACGGAATTTGTGACGCACATCCGGCCGCATTAGCGATGTTGCTGCGTGTGACACCGATGAGCGATTTTGCATCGTTGCAAAAACGTGCAAAATCGCTCATCGGTGACGTGGGGGTCCATTCTCGATTATCGTTACTGCAGCAGTAACGATGTAGTTTGTCGCTCCTGCGGCAGCACACATCGCTATGTGTGACGCCGCAGGAACGAGGAAGCTCTCCTTACCTGCCTCCCGGCCGCTATGCGGAAGGAAGGAGGTGGTCGGGATGTTACATCCCGCTCATCTCCGCCCCTCCGCTGCTATTGGGCGGCCGCTCCGTGACATCGCTGTGACGCCGCACGGACCGCCCCCTTAGAAAGGAGGCGGTTCGCCGGTCACAGCGACATCGCCGGGCAGGTAAGTATGTGTGACAGAAAACACAAAAAACCTGAGCTGAAACAATATTCAGTAAACATGCAACATTAAGCATGTGAATTGCAGCCTTAAGACTAGAAAAAAACCAAAGAGAAAATTGCATGAAAAATACCCTGACTATAAATAAATAAATTGCAAGTGCTTAATAACAGGGTACTTAGTGTATACATTTTTGCAAAAAGGTAAAAAGCTGTCTCACCTCGTCAAGGTGTACCCATCTGAGACAGTCCCTAACCTACTGAAGTTAAAAACATTATCAATACCTGACTTGTGTCATGTCAAACTCCATTTGCTTGGTACTTACCCGTACCTAGCGTGACACCCAGATGTAGAATGAGAGATGCCCATCTAATGCACATTTTCTGGGATTGTAGGCTTAAGGGGGCTTTACACGCTCCAACATCGGGGTCACGGAATTTGTGACGCACATCCGGCCGCATTAGCGATGTTGCTGCGTGTGACACCGATGAGCGATTTTGCATCGTTGCAAAAACGTGCAAAATCGCTCATCGGTGACGTGGGGGTCCATTCTCGATTATCGTTACTGCAGCAGTAACGATGTAGTTCGTCGCTCCTGCGGCAGCACACATCGGTATGTGTGACGCCGCAGGAACGAGGAAGCTCTCCTTACCTGCCTCCCGGCTGCTATGCGGAAGGAAGGAGGTGGGCGGGATGTTACATCCCGCTCATCTCCGCCCCTCCGCTGCTATTGGGCGGCCGCTCCGTGACGTCGCTGTGACGCCGCACGGACAGCCCCCTTAGAAAGGAGGCGGTTTGCCGGTCACAGCGACATCGCCGGGCAGGTAAGTATGTGTGACAGGTCTGGGCGATGTTGTGCGGCACGGGCAGCGATTTGCCCGTGTCGCGCAACAGATGGGGGCAGGTACCCACACTATCGATATCGGGACCGATATCGCAGTGTGTAAAGTAGCCTTTAGGCTTATACTGGAAAAACACATTCTCCCTGATAGAGTGTTTGGTGTGCGAATTCAAGATCTTAAGACCTTTGTACTAAGTCACTTGGGAGACGCCGTTGATTTTGAATCCCCGTTAGCAGTTGGCTTCTCAAGAGTATTATATCAGCACATAAACTTATTGTTTCATATTGGTTGGATCCTCAACTACCATCACTTAATGAGCTAATAAATAAACTATACACTGTCATATAGTTGGGAAGAGGAGTTTATAGAAAGAGGAAAACTTAATGAATGTTGATAATATAGGGATGCCATGGTTGGTTGTTCTGGGTTTCCCACCCACTGTTTTGCTAAGTAGCAGAGTCTTACATCTTTTGAGTTTTTGAGAGGTATGCAGGTATACAGTATATGTACTGAAGAGCAAAAGGGTAACAAATATTTTAACTTTTGACTTTTAGGCTCCATATGTTACTGTGCCGCCCCGTGTCAGCAGCCGAAGAAGATGGCGTTTTTGGCGCGAAAAGATGGCAGAAGATGGCGGAATTGGCGGGATCGGGATCTTGACTCGCGGATTTCGGTCTTCAAGGCGCACGTCACCCAGGTAAGTAGGTCCTGTTCGTATCCTGTTCGTGATGCCAAGTTTTTCGAGGTGTGCCACCCTCGTGTCAGCAGCCAAGCTGCTTGGATTCGGATCCGCGGTGGCTCGAGGGGCGTCCGGACCCGGGGGTCTCGCAGCCACTCGAATGAAGGGGGTATTTACAGGGGGGTGGTATATTGAGAGTTCATGACGCCATCCGTGGTGTGTGGTAAGGTGGAGTACCACCGCTGCAGCTGGGAGTACCCGGTGGTGATGGACTGGGCAGCCAGGTGTTTAACCCCTCCACGGGTAGGGGGGAATGCCCCGGGACTCGGTGACGGTGACAGGGATGTGCCTTTGGGGAGGTAAGGGTCACTTATGTACTCACTCAGTCCAGTAATGCTGACACCGACAACTTTAGTAAACCAAAGTTCTGGACACCACTGCCGCTGAGGGGGAGCATGTTTGGGTCCCGTTTCTGCTGGTGTTGCCTGTTGATCTGTGACCTTTCCCTTGGCACTTTGTTTCCTTCTAGTTGGTCCGTGTAGCTTGAAACTAGTCGAGTCCCGCTCCCCAGTATGGCTAACTGAGGTAGCTTGCTCTCAGAGTTCACGTTTGGGATTTCTTGAACCGTATTTGTGGAAAGTCCTATCCCTCTCGTTATGCTAGTACCCCGAGTTTGGAGTGAGTGGAGAGCGGATCTTGAAGGCTCCGTTCTCGTCGGGTGAATTATCAGGTCGCCTCAAGCTACTGCCTGACCTAGGGTCCACGTACCACGTTCTGCCCTGGTCCCAGCCCGGTGATGGTACAAGGCCGCTGGCTGTCCTCCATGACAATGCTGTGCCCCTTGTCATGATCCCCTGTGACCCGTTCAGCTCCTACCAGGCCCAGACCAACATCTGCTACCTAGTAGTTCCAAGGAGCCCAGCTCCTGACCTCCTCTCACTTTCACCTCCAACACTACACTCTAACTGACTGACTCCTGACCTCACCTTAACCAACCCCTTAAGTGAGCAACCCTATTCCATTCAGGCTGTCCACTGGTATGTCTGGTGGGTGTGGTGCAGAGTGTTCATAAGATTTTGATTAGCTGGTTTTGGCAACACCATTAGTTGGGGACCCATAAACAAGGAGGAGGTGCATATTGCACAGAAGGGCAGATTGCACAATACCCTGTGACGACCTGATAGGCCAGGGCGTCACATTCCCCCTTGGTTAAACGTAGCTCGGCCCCGAGCTACAGGACATCAGAGGTTTATTTTTTTATTTTTAACTGTGGAAAATTAGAAAAAGAACATTTTTATTTACACAGGTTCATCCCACAATAGGGAGGTTTGTCACTTAAACAATACTTAACACTTTATGAGTTCATCTTTCCAACGGTGGAACGCTACCGGTTTCAGTAGTAGCGTAGGCTCAACCTGCTCCATTGCAGCCTCTTCCTGCAACAGTCCAGTCCAAATGTCCCGTATCCCATTAACCCACCACCCAAACAACCTGACCCCCTGCAAACCTATGGTGGGTCCGTGACCAGGTTAAGGTTCCGGGTGTTGTGATAGACTACTCTGGTGGGCACAGGAGGTGCAACTATGTACAAAAACACAAGTTCATGTTGGTCACAACCAGTCCTGTGACTGTGGTCCATTTTTACTATATATAACTAACACAGTCCATGTACCGGGGTACACATTATAACAAATCTTCTCTTAAATCTGGTAATTTTCACTCTTTCATTCAGACCCGGTTGATTAGGTATTTATCTTCTAACATTTTCTATATGAAAAATAACAAACTTAGAAAAACAATAAACGAAGGCACAGATACCTAACATTTGCTATTTAACTCATTAAGCTACTGGTACCGCTCACTGGGAGGCTGGTAATTGACAGCGGCGGCTGGCACAACCTGCCCGTTAACTATAGCGAGCCGCTTCACATCAAGGGCATACCAGCGCCGTTCACTCCAATGTCGGGTATATCCAACCACTTCTACCGGCTCCAGATTACGGCCTGGGTGATCCCTCGGGAGATTCGGGTGGAGAGCGGATCTTGAAGGCTCCGTTCTCGTCGGGCGAATTGTCAGCTTGCCTGAAGCTACTCCCTGACCTAGGGTCCACATACCCCGTTGTGCCCTGATCCCAGCCCGGTGATGGTACAAGGCCGCCGGCTGTCCTCCACGACAATTCAGTGCCCCTTGTCACGATCCCCTTGACCGGGGGTCCAGCTCCTACCAGGCCCAGACCAACGTCTGCTACCTAGTAGTTCCAAGGAGCCCAGCTCCTGACCTCCTCTCACTTTCACCTTCAACACTACACTCTGACTGACTGACTCCTGACACTCCTGACCTCCCCTTAACCAACCCTCCAAGTGGGCCACCCTATTCCACTCAGGCCATCCACTGGTGTGTCTGGTGGGTGTGGTGCAGAGTGTTCCTAGGATTTTGATTAGCTGGTTTTGGCAACACTATTAGTTTGGGACCCGTAACCAAGGAAGAGATGGATATTGCACAGAAGGTTAGATTGCACAATACCTTGTGACGACCTGATAGGCCAGGGCGTCACAATACCATCCATTAGAGCTTAGAAAATGAGACTGCCTTCATTTTATAGCAATCATCTTGGCTATCTCAAACATAAATTTGACTTGCAATTATTTAACATATGATTAGTTATGTAGTTTATTGTCATGTCACTGATTTGTTACTTTTTTCCTCCTGTTGTGGAAAAAAATGTCTTCCTATACACTAATAATTACAACCTGTTCTCACATTCCTTAATAGCTCTGTGTGTTATTAGGTTGTTTGCCAAGTGAAAAGTCACTAGTTTGAATCAATGAGCAGCCATGGAGAAGTTTTCCCAAGAAAAGGAAAACAGCATCATTTAGCTCTTCGATGGCGGTGTCTCAGCTAAGAAAATTGCCAAACTGCATCATGTGAGTTCCGATGACATGGAAGTTAAGTCCATCCATCTATTCAAAAGCCAAGAAGTAGACGTCTAGGCAAAATATCAACAAGTTGGCTCATCAGAAGGTCTATCAGTTCTTGTGTAACAAACATGGCAGTGGAAGCAGCTCGTATGCTTCATAATAATGAAATCACAGACGTCAATGCAAGTAACATTCGACACACATTGCCCAAGTCTGAAATGGTGGCCCGAAAAAAGGTGAAGAAGTCTCGACTTCAATATCATCATAAGAAGCGTCAGCTCAAGTTTGGAAAGAAATAAGAAAAGTGGACAGTAGAAGATTCAAAACGGGTGATTTGGAGCGATGAGATGAAAGTCTGCAGCCTAGGTTCTGATCTGTGCAAATGGGTCTGAATGAAACAAGAGAAAAAGGCACTAACTGATCGAGAAATTGTCAATTTCAATGCAGGAAGCCTGATGATATGGGGTTGTTTCACAGCCAACGATGTTGGATACTTGACCAGGGTCAAAACTGTTCTCAATGTTGAGCTATACGAGTATCCTACAAGACTTCATACACTCGAGTAGTATGGGTATAAAAAGGATGACCTATTGTTCCAACAGGACAACAACTTATTGACGACCTAGACTAGCAAATAAATTATTCAATGACAATGAAATAGAGGTGCTGTATTGGCCCCCACATTCCACAGACCTCAGCCCAATTGAACAATTGTGAGTAGAGTTGAAGAAAACGCTGTATACATACATATTTTGGTCGAGACATGATTGAATGTGAATGAGATAATGCCTAGTAGGATTCAGGAAGTGTTGAAAGCCAAATGCAGATATACAAAATACTAACAAAAATAATAAAAATTTAGACTTTAGGAAGCAAAACAGTTAGTGATGAGCGAGTACTAAAAAGCTCGGGTGCTCGAGGCTCGAGCCGAGCATCCCAAGATACTCGTGTACTCGGCCCGAGCACCGAGCCCAATGTTATCCTATGGGAGACCCGAGTATTTTTATGAAATGACCCCCGGCAGCATGTAGAAACCCTAAAAATGTCACGAAAGTCTCAGAAGAGTGCTCAAATGACATGGCAACAGCATGGGGAAGACCCCTTGAAGCATTTATCACTCAAAAGTCACAGCTGTGAACAATTTTGTCCGCGTTTTACGCCATTTTTACGGACTCACCAGAAAACCTTCAAAAATGACACCAAAATGAATTTTCATGGCGGAAATGTTAAGGGCACATACCCAATAGTGAGATAGAGCTGGTGTATGTTACTTTTGGAGATTACATGAAAGATTTTACGTGAAAACATTGTGTGGCACTCCGATGTCCCTGAGAAGAGACGTACATGAAGGCCTTTTGAGTCTAATGTGCCCATTTTGAGGAAGTGAGTCTTTGTAGTATTTTCCTTTGCCAGGGCAGTCCAAAATTGTGAGGTTTACCAATGCCCCTGCATACAGACGTGCATGAGGGCCTGTATACCTGAAGTGCCCATTGTAAGGAAGTGGGTCTATTGTAGTATAGCCCTTTGGCAGGACAGCCAAAAATTGGGAGGCTCCACATTGTCCCTGGATAGAGACATGCATGAGGGCCTGTAAACCTGAAGTGCCCATTGTAAGGAAGTGGGTCTATTGTAGTATAGCTCTTTGGCAGGGCAGCCAAAAATTGGGAGGCTCCACATTGTCCCTGGATAGAGACGTGCATGAGGGCCTGTAAACCAGAAGTGCCCATTGTAAGGAAGTGGGTCTATTGTAGTATAGCCCTTAGGCAGGGCAGCCAAAAATTGGGAGGCTCCACATTGTCCCTGGATAGAGACGTGCATGAGGGCCTGTAAACCTGAAGTGCCCATTGTAAGGAAGTGGGTCTATTGTAGTATAGCCCTTTGGCAGGACAGCCAAAAATTGGGAGGCTCCACATTGTCCCTGGATAGAGACGTGCATGAGGGCCTGTAAACCTGAAGTGCCCATTGTAAGGAAGTGGGTCTATTGTAGTATAGCCCTTTGGCAGGGCAGCAAAAAATTGGGAGGCTCCACATTGTCCCTGGATAGAGATGTGCATGAGGGCCTCAAAACATTGTTCCCATTGCAAAGGAGCGGGTCTCCTGTCGTTGTAATGTCCATTCTGAAAGAATGGGCGAAAAAATTTACCACTGGGGGTATACCTGAAACAACGGCCTAACTATTGTAACGGTCATCATGGTGGCGCATGAGGAGAAGGAGGAGCAGTCCAGCGATTATCCAAAGTTCAGAAGTGTGTACCCATGGGTGAGTGGAGGTACATGGCAAATTCCCGTTACAAACTTTAAATTCCGCTCTCATTTGCTGGTGGTGTGGTGAAGTCTGGCCCAATCCAACCCTTGTTCATCTTGATCAGAGTCAGCCTGTCAGCATTTTCAGTTGACAGGCAGGTGCGTTTATCTGTAATGATTCCACCTGCGGCACTAAAAACACGCTCTGACAAAACGCTAGCGGCAGGGCAGGCCAGGACTTCCAAGGCGTAGAGAGCCAATTCATGCCACGTGTCCAGCTTGGATACCCAATAATTGTAAGGCACAGAGGAATGTCGGAGTACAGTTGTTCGATCTGCAAGGTACTCCTTGAGCATCTGGGCAAACTTAGGATTTCTTGTGGCACTTTCCCGCACCTCAGGGGCTGTGGTACATGAGGGGCTGAGAAAACTGTCCCACATCTTAAAGACTGTTCCCCTACCTCTGGCGGATTGGACTTGTGCCCCTCTCGGCTGTACGCCTTGGTTGTCCACTGATTCCTGACCTATGCCGCTAGCGTTTTGTGAGGGGAATGCTTTGCCTACTTCCGTGACTATGGCCTACCGGAACTGCTGCATTTTGGCTGACCTCTCCGCCTCGGGAATAAGAGACATAAAGTTCTCCTTGTAGCGTGGGTCTAACAGTGTTACCAACCAGTAATGATTGTCGGCCAAGATGTTCTTAACGCGAGGGTCACGAGACAGGCAGCTTACCATAAAGTCAGCCATGTGCGCCAGACTCTTAACAGCCAGTACTTCAGTATCCTGACCAACACGATGACTGAACATGCTGTCCTCCTCCTCCTCCTCCTCCTCCTCCTCCTCCTCATCTACCCTGTCCTCTGGCCAGCCACGCTGAACCGAGGATATGACTGGTGTGCATGTCATATCCTCAATTTGGCCGGAGAGTTGCTCCATGTCTTCATCCTCCTCCTCGTCATAGTCCTCTACTGCACGTTGTGATGAGACGAGGCTCGGCTGTGTGTTATCACCCACACCCACTACTGTTTCTTGCTCCAACTCATCGCGCTCCGCCTGCAATGCATCATGTTTGTTTTTGAGCAGAGACCGTTTTAGAAGGCAGAGAAGCGGTATGGTGACGCTAATAATGGCGTCATCCCCACTCACCATCTTGGTGGAGTCCTCAAAGTTTTGGAGGATGGTACATAGGTCGGACATCCATCTCCACTCCTCATGTGTTATGTGTGGAGTTTGACCCATTTCCCGACGGCTTAGGTGATGCAGGTACTCAACAACTGCCCTCTTCTGCTCACATATCCTGACCAACATGTGCAGAGTTGAATTCCAACGCGTGGGGACATCACACACCAGTCTGTGAGCCGGAAGATGCAAACGGTGCTGAAAGCCGGCAAGGCCGGCTGAAGCAGTAGGTGACTTTCGAAAATGTGCAGACAGGCGGCGAACTTTTACCAGCAGACAGCTCTGGGTATGACTTTAGAAACCGCTGAACCACGAGGTTGAGCACATGGGCCACGCATGGAACATGTGTCAGCTGGCCTCGCCTCAAAGCCGCCACCAGGTTCCGGCCATTGTCACACACGACATTTCCTGGCTTTAGGTTCAGAGGTGTGAGCCAGTGATCTGCCTGCTGTTTCAGAGCTGTCCACACCTCTTCTACATTGTGGGGTTTGTCACCTATGCAGATTAGCTTCAGCACAGCCTGTTGCCGCTTCGCCGAGGCAGTGCTGCAGTGCTTCCAGCTTGGGACTGGTGTGGAGGGTAAAGTGGATGAGGATGGGCAGGAGGAGGATGAGGCTGAGGAGCATGACATTCCGGAGCTGTAGAGTGTGGGTGAAACCCTGACTGAGGTAGGGCATGCAAACCTTGGTGTGGGAAGGACGTGTTCCGTCCCTTGCTCAGACTGGGTCCCAGCTTCCACAATATTAACCCAGTGTGCCGTCAACAAGATGTAGCGGCCTTGCCCACAAGCACTTGTCCACGTGTCTGTGGCTAGGTGGACTTTGGCTGAAACAGCGTTGTTCAGGGCACGTGTGATGTTTTGTGACACGTGGTTATGCAATGCGGGGACGGCACACCGGGAGAAATAGTGGTGGCTGGGGACCGAGTAACATGGGACAGCTGCCGCCATCAGGTCGCGGAATGCTTCTGTCTCCACCAGCCTAAAAGGCAACATTTCCAGCGTAAGCAGTCGCGAAATGTTAGCATTTAGAACTGTGGCATGTGGGGCGTTGGCAGTGTATTTGCGCCTGCGCTCAAAGGTTTGCTGAATGGATAACTGAGCCCTGCGCTGGGACAAGGACGTGCTTGATGATGGTGTTATTTCTGCGTAGGCAACTACAGGTGCAGGGCCGGAGGAGGCTTGTTCGCAGGCAGCATGGACAGGGGATTGGCTCGCATGCACAACAAGCGAAGACGTAGCAGTGACATCAGCAAGCACTGCTCCTCGACTCTGTTGTACCTCCCACAAAGTCGGGTGCTTGGCTGACATGTGCCTGATCATGCTGGTGGTGGTCAGGCTGCTAGTTTTGGTACCCCTGCTGATGCTGGCATGGCAGGTGTTGCAAATGTCCTTTTTAGAATCATCTGGAGCCAACTTAAAAAACTGCCAGACTCGGGAAGACCTACCATTTGTACAGGCACCTTGTGTCGTGTTGTTGTTCCGGGGAACGGTTGCCTGACTTCTGCCTGGGGCCACCACCCTGCTTCTTACTGCCTGTTGGGATGCTACGCCTCCCTCCCCCTGTGCACTGCTGTCCTCGCTCTGCATATCCTCCTGCCAGGGTGGGTCAGTTACTGGATCATCCACCACGTCGTCTTCCTCTTCCGCACCCTGCTCCTCCTCCTGACTTCCTGACAATTGTGTCTCATCATCGTCCACCCCTTGTTGAGACACATTGCCAACTTCGTGAGAACGTGGCTGCTCAAATATTTGGGCATCTGTACATACGATCTCCTCATGACCCACTTCAACAGGAGCTGGCGAGAGGCCAGAATGTGCGAATGGAAACGTGAACAGCTCTTCCGAGTGTCCAAGTGTGGGATCAGTAATGTCCGTGGACGTGTACTCAGCCTTGTGGTAGGAAGGAGGATCAGGTTCTGAAATGTGCGGTGCAGTATCACAGCTACTGACACTTGACCGTGTGGAAGACAGAGTGTTTGTGGTGGTGCCAATCTGACTGGAAGCATTATCCGCTATCCAACTAACAACCTGTTGACACTGGTCTTGGTTCAAGAGCGGTGTACTGCTGCGGTCCCCAAGAATTTGGGACAGGACGTGCGAGCGAGTAGATGTGGCCCTTTGTTGTGGCGAAATTAGAGCTAGCCCACGACCTCGGCCTCTGCCTGCACCACCATCACGTCCACTTCCTTGTTCGTTGCCAACGCCCTTGCGCATTTTGCAATGCTGTGCTGACGTGTATTCACTAGACTTGTGCGTTATATCCAAGTTTGTGCAAAACGCACACAAGTGCACCTGTACGCTGCCACCGACAGGCACACACGTGCGGTTTTTAAATGCAAGCACGGACGCATTAAGAACCTAACAGGTTTTTAGGAGCGACAATTACTGAGAAGTTTGACACTATCAGACACTGCTGACTGACGTGTATTATATTCACTAGACTTGTGCGTTATATACTAGTTTGTGCAAAACGTGTACCTGGACGCTGCCACCGACAGGCACACACGTGCGGTTTTTAAATGCAAGCACGGACGCACTAAGAACCTAACAGGTTTTTAGGAGTGACAATTACTGAGAAGTTTGACACTATCAGACACTGCTGACTGACGTGTATTATATTCACTAGACTTGTGCGTTATATCCAAGTTTGTGCAAAACGCACACAAGTGCACCTGTACGCTGCCACCGACAGGCACACACATGCGGTTTTTAAATGCAAGCACGGACGCAGTAAGAACCTAACAGGTTTTTAGGAGCGACAATTACTGAGAAGTTTGACACTATCAGACACTGCTGACTGACGTGTATTATACACTAGACTTGTGCGTTATATCCAAGTTTGTGCAAAACGCACACAAGTGCACCTGTACGCTGCCACCGACAGGCACACACATGCGGTTTTTAAATGCAAGCACGGACGCACTAAGAACCTAACAGGTTTTTAGGAGCGACAATTACTGAGAAGTTTGACACTATCAGACACTGCTGACTGACGTGTATTATTCACTAGACTTGTGCGTTATATACTAGTTTGTGCAAAACGCACACAAGTGCACCTGTACGCTGCCACCGACAGGCACACACTTGCGGTTTTTAAATGCACGCACCGACGCACTAAGAACCTAACAGGTTTTTAGGAGCGACAATTACTGAGACGTCTGACACTATCAGGACTGTTTTAGACTGTGTACACCAGCCCCAGATATGATGAAGGCTGGTATACGGTCACCACTAGGAATGGCTATATACCCTGCCTGCCTGCCTGCCTGCCTGTATACAGCTACAATAGTCCTGAGAAGGACTCTTCTGGTCACTAGCCTGTATTCTGACCTGGCTATACCCTGCCTGTATACAGCAACAATAGTCCTGAGAAGGACTCTGCTCCTGTACTCCGACCTGGCTATACCCTGCCTGCCTGTATACAACTACAATAGTCCTGACAAGGACTTCTGGTCACACTGTTTGCAGCCCTGCTACGGAAATAACTATAAAGGGCCGCAAACCTTTCCCTGAAGCAGCAACACTCTCCCTGCACTGACTGTCTGGATGGCTGTGAGGAGAGCACAGCGCGCCCGCCGGTATAAAGGCTCGGTCACGCTGTGCAGGCCGGCCAATCACTGCAATTCCACAACTAACAGGGCTGTGGTATTGCAGTGGTCTGCCAGCCAATCCCTGCATGAGGGCTGGCTCTCAAAAGAGCGCCAACATGCAGGGATGAAGACCACGAGTACAGCACGAGTATCGTGAGATTACTCGGTCCCCGCCGAGTAGCCCGAGTACAGTGATACTCGTGCGAGTACCGAGTAGTGACAAGCATACTCGCTCAACACTAAAAACAGTAACAATACAGTGACATGACAAGACTCTGCATAAATAATCACATGCTAAATAGTTGCAAGTCAATTTTATGTGTGAGATAGCCAAGATAATTGTCTATAAAATGTAGGTAGTCTCACACTCAAAGCTGTAGTGGATGGTGAGATATGGAGCCTGAAAGTCAAAAATTCAAAACATTGTTACCTTTTTACTTGTCAGTGTATTTCCACCGTATTATGTTTGAGGGAAGCTTTGGCTGTCATTATACCAATAATAGGTGTTGTTGGTGTCACTATTGTGGGGGAAGCGGGAACTGGATGTCACTGCTCAGAGGGAGGGGAGTCCTCTGGATGTGGCTTGCGACCCTTTCTTAGATTTAAATGTGGCACTCAAGGTAAGAAAGGTTGGAAACTACTGGTGTACACCATGTATTCCACTTTTTGGGTACAGTGTTTGCCAGAATTCTGTAGAAAATCTTCTACATTGTGTCTTTTTATTGCCCCACATGTATGATAAGGCCTCGGTCATTTTTGTAATGGAGTTTCGGAGCCTGTGTCATTCATTTCATCATATTTGCTGAGAAGATTAGCACTGCGGGCTGCATGATTTTTCATCAAATCAACTGAACTGAACAGACCCCATTGTAAGTGGGGTCCATTGGGCGCCGTTAGTATATGTCACACTACTAATCCGGCAACAAATGATGGTCTCAATTATAAGAAACCACAAGTTGTGAGCAAATATTCTAACTAAAGATGCAGACTTCCTTCTGCCAGAATTCTAATCATCAATAGTAACCTTTACAATTTCAGCTCAGTCTCCGGTCAAATATCAGAGGGCAGATAGGGAATTCTTTGTCCAAGGGCAGGCAGTACAATTTTGAAAGAAACTATGTACATCGGTAGAGAAAACAAAAACAGAGAAACAAGTATTTAGAAAGTAACTTTGATTAACGTTTAAAGAAAATGATATAATCAGTGAATGACTCATTGTTTAAATCTATAAATGACAGTTTTTATATTAAACATAGTTTAATATAAAAACTGAAGTTTTAAGAATAGTTTTAAGAATTTATGCTGTTTCTTTTCTTATTCTTCATGTCACTATCTATTAGAAATAAATAATCTATTTAGGGGATTTTCATATGAATTGAATTTTACAAAATTTAAAATTCTCAAAAATGAAATTTTTTTGCAATTCACTCCAGTTTATCAAAATAGTTGTAGAATTGTAGTGAGCAAATGGTGAAAAAAAAATAATACTGAACTCACCAGTTACTTGTCTCGCGAGTGCAGCCTGATGTTCCATAGTCTATAGGGTACTTTACACGCTGCGATATCGGTACCTATATTGCTAGCGAGCGTATCCGCCCCCATCGGTTGTGCGTCACGGGCAAATCGCTGCCCGTGGTGCACAACATCGCTAACACCCATCACACGGATTTACCTTCCCTGCGACATCGCTCTGGCCGGCGATACGCCTCCTTTCTAAAGGGGTGGTTCATGCGGCGTCACAGCGACGTCACACGGCAGCTGTCCAATAGCAGAGGAGTGGCGGAGATGAGCGTCCGGAACATGCCGCCCACCTCCTTCCTTCCTCATTGCCGGTGGACGCAGGTAAGGAGATGTTCGTCGTTCCTGCGGTGTCACACATAGCGATGTGTGCTGCCGCAGGAACGACGAACAACATCGTACCTGCAGCAGCAACGATATTTTGAAAAGGAGTGACATGTCAACGAACAACGATTTTTCACGTTTTTACGCTCGTTGATTGTTGCTCCTTGGTGTCACACGCTGCGATGTCGCTAACGGCGCCGGATGTGCGTCACTAAAGACATGACCTCGACGATATATCGTTAGCGATGTCGCAGCGTGTAAAGCACCCTTATGTCTATTTTTGATTCTTTCACAATCTTCATCCACTGTCGGGTTTCTGTTGCCAAGTAGGCCTCAGATTATCTGACTCACGTTACTGGAGGTCTATGGCATGCCTCAGGCGGTGAGCATCATGATACCTAAGCAAGGAACCAGAAGTTTGGCTCCAAGTGAAGATTCAGGAAGAAGTAGCAAGAGGAGGCGCCGAGCACTGGAGGGCGGACTGATATAGTGGGACAAGTAGGCAGAGAGGTATTTATTTAGGTTTTTTTTCACCCCATGTTTATTATGTTCTGAAGTCTGGAGAGACCCCAGAGCATAATAAAGAACCTTCAAATAACATTGAATAACTTCAATCGAAATTGAATTTCCCTGCCAAATTTAAGAGATCTTCTTAATTTGAATCTCGGCTTGCTCATTTCTAATCGCCTATATTTCTATATATATATACCCAAACATTGCCCCCTCTCCATATAGTCCCTTCATTCTGTCCCTCAATAATGTCCATCACTTGATGCCACCTCTCCATAATGTCCCCCCATATTGCCCCTTTTCCACTCTGTCCTCTCACATGCTGCCCCCTCTCTATATTGTCCCCTCTCACACTTGTTAATTATTTATTGTAATATTCCCTATTTTGCGGTCCATAAATCTGTGATGTATTTTTTTTTCAGCTTTTTTGTTAAGCTTCTAATTGCATTTAAACTTTAACCCATTAAAGTGTTGTACAGTCTTTGTAGGACTCATGTTTTTTGTGTACATACTAAGATAGTCTAATCATAAATTGGTTTTAATTAAAAAAAAAATAGGGCAAAAGAAATTGTGTTATTATTTCGTTTTAGCTATTAAATAACCTAAAATATTAAAAATGGAATGACGCTTTAAAATCATTTTAAATTTGTTGATCGAGTGAAACGAAATTTCAGAGTCTCTGATGCTCATGTGGATTTCACATGGCTGCTTTGATGCATTTAGAACAACTTTGTAAATTTCAAGGAATATATTTTTCCAGGCCCAAGATCAAAGCCCTATTAACAAGTATGGTAGGTTACAGTGTAAGGAATTTTCCAAAGAAGCGGTCTTGATTGTTTTTGTATCTACAACATGTTATCACAGGGAAGCCCCTTTCTGTGGAGCTAGAATAACAGCGTAACCCAAGCATTAACCAAAAGTAGACAGCAAATTATCGTTTTAATTTAAATCATCCGATGCCCAGGCAGATTCTTGAGATAAGAAGGAAAAAACTGCCTGTTTTCAGTAGAATGGAAGTAGCCAGACGAGAGGCGCCAGCGTATCTTTGTGCCAAAGCAAAACAATGTGGAATATAAAACAACAGCTTTGAAAAGACCCGATTAAACTCCTTACAGACCCATCCTGAGACAGCAGCCTGCGAGCAGACCTCCAGGATTTCGCTGGAAAATGGGACGGCACCTTTGCTTTTTTATTTTCTTTGCTTGTTGGAGTAATTTTCTTCAAAATGACAGTAGCCTGTCTGAGAAATGTCAAAACACAGACATATTTTCTCAGGCCGGATAAAGCAAATCTGCTAACATTGAAAAACAGACTATAGCCCCGAGATGCAGGAGATGTAGAACAACAAGAATTCTGGGAAATGCTTACAGCAACACTTGCAATGAGAGGGTGATACATAAGGACACAAAGGCATTATTAAAGGGGTTGTCCACTACCAGGACATTCCCTTTTGATTCTACATGTATCTCCAAGGTAAAATAATAAAGACTATCTCACCTCCCGTACCGGCGCTCTTCCAGTGGTGTCTGAGATCACAGTGCCGAGGATCATGTTGAGTTGTGACTAGTGATGGGCAGACCCACAGATACATGGGATCGGCTGGTCCAACCAGGTTTAAAAAAAAACAAACAAAAAACAAAAAAACCCCCAAACAGTTCCATTCCGGATATCTGCCCGGACGCCGGTCCCCATACGGGGACCAGAATCCGTCGGGGATTAGAGCAACTCGTTATACTTACCAGTCTCCTGCATTGCTGTAACGCTACTGCTAGGGCCACTCATTATCTTTCATACATATGCACTGCTTCCCCCACCTACTGGCTGTCCCGACATCTCTGGTTGCAGTGAGACGTGTCCCCACCCTGTGTGACAGCGTGTCTGGCTGCTTTTAATCACAGACGCTGTGTACGTGTCTAGAGTGTAAAAATAAATTTAAAACATTGGCGTAGGGTACCCCCATATTGTCATACCTAGCACAGATAAAGCATATGGCTACAGGCCTCAGCCCCCAGCAGTTTGCTTATCTTGGCTGTGTATAAAAATAAGAGTCTTCAAAAGGTTAGAAGAGAATCTGGGGCACTGCTCCACACACTTGTTCTCCTGCTGTGTGATCAATGTCTATAGCAAACAAGCAAATGTCGGTGCTGCTCTGGGGTGCTCATTTTTAGAAGAGATATAGCCACATAAATTTATAGAGAAAATGGCACTCACCAGTTCTTGCTATGCAGAGGATTCTTTATTTAATTGTGGAGGTTACATACGTGGGGCTGGCGGGGAGAGAATGGACCACCCGACACGTCAGACGACGGCCGTTTCGCACTTTCATTCAGTGCTTCAGCTGGTCTGAACCTGCACAATTAAATAAAGAATCCTCTGCACAGCAAGAACTGGTGAGTGCCAATGTTCTCTATAAATTTATATAAAAATAAGAGTGACTGCATGTGACTTTCTTTTAAATTATTTAAATAGATAATTTACAAAAATCAGTGTGCAGCACACACCTCCCCCAATTTTTAAACCCAGCCATGATAAAGCCGACAACTGCGGGCTGGTATTCTCAGGTTGGACAGGACCTATGGTTATTGGCCCCCCCCATCCTAAAAAATAGCAGCCTACCACCATCCAGAATTGTCGCATCCAATCGATATGACGATCCCGGAACTTACTCCAGCTCTTCCCGATTGTCCTGGTGCAGTGGCAGTCGAGATAATATGGGATTAATGACAGCTCACAGCTGCCACTAAGCCCTAGATGAGTAATGGCAGGCATCTATGAGACCCCCCTATTAAAAATCTGTAAGCGAAAAGCAATAAAAGACAAAACACAGAAAAAATCCTTTATTTAAAATTGTATTTATTTTTGGTTCAGGGTTCTCCTTCTCTGTAAGTTTAAGAAGTTATTAGACTAATTGGTGGCAAATACCACCAAATTCATTGCAAAAAAATTATTTCTTCAGTTTTATGTATGTTTTGGGCTAAATATTAGGTGGGTTAGCATGTGTTTACTTTAAATTTGTCACACGGAGTTTTGCACAAACTTAGCCGACTGTCATGGCTGCGCTGGGCTCTTTTCACATTGCTGATTCTGACACTTTGCCCAATGGTTTCTCTGCTATCTGCTAAGATAGAGGAAAAAAAGTGAATTAAAAAAATTGTAGGGCATCATTAATTCAATATGAATCGACACCTTGCATACAGAAATGCTATGATATGAAACCCATGACCCCCCCCCCCCATAACATTGAATGCTGGTCACGCATATGGCACTCATTTAACTTTGATGCTCAAAGTGGCCACCATCAGCTGCAATGCACATCTGGACTCTGGACAGCATACTGTATCTTGCTGCACGTTGTGCAATATGGTAGGTGACACGTTTGCACAAGCATCTGTGATACGTCGTCGTAGATCCTGCAATGTTGGTGGATGGGTCGCATACACCTGCTGATTGATGTGACCTCACAGAAAGAAGTCCAATGGGGTCAGGTCAGGTGAGCGTGGAGGCCACCATACCCAATGACTTGTAGGAAGGTCTCCATGAGGCATCGCTTCATGTTCGCAGCCTTGTGAGTTGTATATATTCTAATCATAGCATTTCTGTATGCAAGGTGTTGATTCGTATTGAACTGATGATGCCCTACAACTTTGTAATTCACTTTTTTTCTCCATCTTGTTCCGTTTTTGAGCTAAAAATACTAACTCCGTTGTTTTCCACCAGGTGGCGCCATAGGTGGTTTCATTGCGTAGCGCATGGCTACTTTACTATACCTAGACACCACTTCTATGCCTATAGTTGCCGCCGTTCTCATGTTAATAGCGGTGGACAGGATATGGGTGGACACACTATATATCTGTGACTTTTATTACACTCCTGTCCCGTTCCTCCCAGGGGTGAAAGGGAGGAGAAAACAGATCTCGACTGGTCAGGAACAGGGCCAGGAAGGAGACTCAGGCATCCCCATCTTTAAGGGTATGCCTGAGAATAGGGATAGCATAGGGCCCCTAGCATGAGGGACAGCTTAGTAGGCCTGGTTCCTCGCTATCCCACAGTCAGCATGACAAAATTACTATACTATAGTTGACTACACTACTCAGATTGACAATCCTTTGATTAAAGAGAGTTTTTCATCACAGAATGACTGTACAAACCAAGCACAGGAGTTTGGTGCACCATGGCGTGACCAAATATTTAACTGCTCCTTCCCACCTGCTTGTTTTCCATCTGTCTCCAGCTCTATTGCTGTCAATCAAAAAGGGGGGTGGGGGTGGAGATATAGGGAAAGTAAGCAGATGGGAAGGTACACTTAAATATTTGGCCCCGCCATGATGCTCCGAGTACCTGTGCTTGTTTTCTACAGTCATTCTATACTTACAGACGCCCTTTAAGCTAAGTATTAACACTGAACAAGCAGGGAGGGCTGTAATGTTTGAGCTCAGAAGTGTGAATACAGTTCTCAAATAGATTAGACTATAGAATTATTATATCTTGGACTCAGTACAAGATTAGAAAAGTAAAACATCTACAAAGTTACTTTTCAATTTATTCCCTCCACATGAGAAGTATAAAATGACTCCTGAAGGTGAACTACACCATACATTCACTGGGTCTACCTTTCAAATCCCTGAGGAACATTTCATTACAGCTATTATAAGATTTCTCTTTCCCCTTTTTCACACCAAATGTGTAAATAGGAAACATTTTCCAAACAGCTGCGGCGGACGTGTGGCTGGAATTTTAATTTCCATCTTGTTTCCAGGGAATGGACGTACATCACAGGAGGAAACCGGAAGATCAAGGAAGTAATTTTACTTTACTGGCTGTGTGATGTGATAAGGTAAAATTAGAAATGTAAAAAATAACACATGGTTTGGATTAACGAGGCAGGACCTGGTGTATAGTGCCACGTTTCATGAAACAAACAATTTTTCACAATCATTTACACGTGGTATATGTACATCAGAATTGACAACTTTTGGAAAAGAATGTCAGGGAGATTCTGAAAATTGTCATATAAAGCAGTGTGCTTTGTCTGGCCCTCTCATATAGAAGCTCCCCTAATCTGATGTCTGGTGAAACATGAAATGCGTGCACATAGACTATCCCTATAAAATTTAAATACTTTATTAAATCACTTAAAACCACACCGTGCTTACTAAAAGTGCACAGGATAGATTGCTGGCCCTCAATAGCTGCACCTATCTGTGCACTGCCTTAGGGTATGTGCACACGTTACTTTTTTTTCCGCGCGGAAAAAAACGCACCCTCTGGCAGAGGGGAGAATTGTAAACAATGCTTTTTGAGAAACAACGCATCGAAAACGCATGCGTTTTTCATGCGTTTTTTTAGGTGCGTTTTTTAAGACTTGGGTACCTAGTGACCCCATTTTGGAATCTGCACCCCTCAAGGATTTTATTCAGGAGTATATTAATCATTTTGAATCCACAGCTACTTCCCCCAAAATGTAGCTGTAGCAACAATATTCTCACTGTTGGGCTATGTGGCCATGATCCAGCGACACGGCGTCTAGTACACAGTGTCAGCCTTCCTGCAGAGATGTGAGTGTTTCCCACGGGAGAACGCAGCTGCCCATGCCCACGATTTGGGTTCAGGCTGCTGTGGAGCTCTATTCTACCTGCAGAGAACACTCATCTACGCAGCATAAATTGACATGCTGAGGCTCGGGAAGCTGCTTCACAGGTCGGTTTATGCTGCAGAGAAAAGAAGCACAGTGGGCCTGAGATTTCTAAAAATCCTTCCACTGTGCTTCTACTGCACAACGCAGCGTCATGGACGCAGGGAAAACACTCTGCGCCCAAAACGCTGCAAACCCCGATTGTGGGCATCCAGCCTAAAAAGCGTCAATGGAGGTCAAATATATATACAACGTCCCAGCCCCCCCTGCATATTCTAAGCTGGCACCTTTAGTACCTTTCATGTGGCACTAAAGGGTGCCTAGCCTAGTTTTTATCACAAAAACAAAAAAAAAAAAATGGCGTGGGGTCCCCCCTATTTTTGATAGCCAGTCAGGGTAAAGCAGACAGCTGTAGCCTGCAAACCACAGCTGGCAGCTTCATCTTGTCTGGTGATCAATTTGGAGGGCTCCCCAGGTTTTTTTTTTTTAATTATAAATAAAAATAATAAAAAAAAAAATAACATGGGGTCCCCCCAAATTAGATCACCAGCCAAGGTGAAGCTGACAGCTGAGGTCTGGTATTCTCAGGGTGGGAAGAGCCATGGTTATTGGACTCTTCCCAGCCTAAAAATAGCAGGCCACAGCCGCCCCAGAAGTGGCGCATCCATTAGATGCGCCAATCCTGGCGCTTCGCCCCAACTCATCCCGCGCCCTGGTGCGTTGGCAAACGGGGTAATAAATGGGGTTGATACCAGATGTGTAATGTCACCTGGCATCAAGCCCAGCAATTAGTGATGTCACGGCGTCTATCAGACACCCGACATAACTAATTGACAGTAAACAAAAGCAAAAAAAGACAACAAAAAATTTTTTATTAGAAAAAACACTCCCCAAATCATTCCCTTGTTCTCCAATTTAATAAAAAAAAATGGGTCCGCAGAAATCCATTTGGATGTCCCACATCGGCTCTGGACCTTCTAGAATATGGGGGCACGTTCAGGGAACGTATCCCCCATTTTCTAGGAGGGCAGACCCTCCATTTGAGGAGAGTGGGTGCAAAAATCTGCACCCACTCTCCCCAGGTCACAGCTGCAGAGTGCCGAGCAGCCAGCACAGCTCACACTGAACACAGTGCTGGCTGTCAGCTGCTCGGCACATGTGACCAGCCGGCGTCTGCTGTGAAGGAGGAGGGAGCCGCGGGGGATCAGCGCTGCGACCGGACAGGTATGTATGACACCGGGGGGAATTGGGGCGAACGGGCAGGGCCTGGGTGCATTTTTCTGTCGCATGTCTCAAGGCACATGCGACAGATAACATAGGAGCAGGGCGGCCGGTGCGCTACTGTGCACGCGGCCATGTTGGATTTTGTTGGGTCGGGGCGGGCACTTTGGCGACACCGGGGGCTTTCCTGAACTTTGCCAGGAAGTGAGGTCAACAGGAAACCTCTTGACCTCACTTCCAGGTAAATGCCTGCGTTCTGGCGTGCCGACAAAGCCCGCGGACCGCAACAAAAAAGCAGGTCACTGCGGTGTAGCTGCGTTCTGACCCCACATCATTGATTTCAATGGGGGAGAGAACGCAGCCACAACGCACAAAAGAAGTGACATGCTGCTTTTCTTTCCGCACCGATTTTTGGCATCAAAAACGCTGCGTTTAGAAACGCAGCGTGTGCACTGATTTTTCAGCTTTCCCATACACTTTGCTGGGAAAGCTGAACGCATGCAATTTGCCACTGAAACGCTGCGGTTCAAAACGCAGCGTTTCCGCGGTAAAAAACGCAACGTGTGCACACAGCCTTACAGCGGGGGTTGGCACCCTAAAAATGCGATGTGGCGCCCCCACTCCGCGACAACTTTCCCTGCTGCCCCTGAAGTCCCTGCCGGAAAAAAGGTGCAGTGCCTAAGATAAGTGCAACAAATAAATTCGTGTGGCAGGTGGACAGTAGGGAGGAAAATTCAAAAACTTATCTCATTGATATGAATAAAATAGTAATTTCAAGCCTCAACGCGTTTCTCCCAGAAGTGGGTTCCTCAGGAGGCCAATAGTAAACTACAATGGTGGTTCAGAAAAACCCTCTGTAGCCTGATGGCTGATTCAAAGAGGGGATCCTGATGATAAATAGCACACTGCAGACCCAAATAGTGCTGGTGTCCAAGGGAAAAACTCCCTATTCAATGAGATCACCAAAATCATATAAAGCAGTGTGCTTTGTCTGGCCCTCTCATATAGAAGCTCCCCTAATCTGATGTCTGGTGAAACATGAAATGCACCTGACCTCCTCCATCATAATCCAAATACAGATGCCAGATCAGACCCCATAACTAATACAGACCAAACGAAAGACTCCTCTAATCCAACGAGGAAAGAAAGAAAAACCGGTGGCACTCAACCTTCATAAAAATCGTTTTATTTCCTCCAACGATAAAAAACATAAAGGACCCGACAAAGCGCCGAGGTACGCGAAACGGTCACCATCACCCCCAACTCGCCCTGCATCTTTGACATCCCCCTACTGTATGTTTTTTATCATTGGATAAAATAAAAGAAGATTGTTAAGAAGGGTGAGTGCCACCGGTTTTTATTTCCTTTCTTGTTGGATTTGGATTACTGTGCTGATTGCCAAGTGGATCACCTCCCTGCTTGAGTCCGGTGTTATATTGACTTTGCCTTTTTCTCTTGGAGATTTATAAAATGGAGCTAGGTGCGTGTTAGGTAATGATGCCGGACTATTATCTCCTTTGTGGATTTAAAGACTCCTTTAATAAATACAGAACCCCAGAACTTGTCAACAAATGAAAAGATAACCCCTGAACCCTTAAATAAATATGGATCCTCTTAACTATTAGACCCCCTCCTAAATTAATGCAGATACCAAACTGCCAAAAATACAGACTTTGAATCCTCTTAAAGGGAATGTCTGAAATGAACTATTGTGTAAGTCAGTAGAATAAGGTTTATGGCACACTTCAAAATATGGGGCAAAACCGTCAATAGATAAAAAGAGAACGTGGCACACCAAAATTAATATAAGGATTTTATTGTATAGGCAGTCCAAAAAATGAAACGTCTCGACCCTTGTATTTGGGTCTTCATCAGACTCCATAGATTCTTGTACAGGGTTATGCCATTAGGATGGTGGTATTGGAAAAAAATCACCTCGCAATTTATAAATAAATCAGAATGTATCGATGTGATGGCGCGGTATAGTGGAGAAAGGCGCACTTCTTCAATGTGTAAGATGCTCTGCTATACCGTGCCATCACATCTATACATTTCAGCAGTCTGATTTTTTTTATAAATCGCAAGGCGATTTTTGACAATACCACCATCCTAATGGCATATCATTGTACAAGACTCTATTGTGACTGATGAAGACCCAAATACTGGGGTCGAAACGTTACATTTTTTGGACTACCTATACAATAAAGTACTTAATGTATTTTTCTTATCCATTTTTAGCAATATTTTTTGTTCATATGACAATTTTTATTAAATTTAGAGACACACATAAAAGAATAGCCATCTGGTATGCTGAATAAAACATCACATTGATTATCACCTTTAAAATTCGCAACATGACATAAACAAGTTACCAAGAAAGGTTATGGACCTACGCGTTTCGGCAAAGGCTATTTATTTTGTAAATATCCATGAATAAGGCTTTGCCAAAACGCGTAGGTCCATAACCTTTGTTGGTATATTGTTTATAACCAAAACAAACATATAGTGATAGGAGTAAATGTGAACAAAAACCAAAAAGAAAAAACTCCTAAAAAGATACTTTATTCTAATCGATATTAAAATTTATGAATATAAAACACTGCTCATCCATGATTACTACAGTGATACATTTTATATGCTAATATCAGTAGTTCCACAGCTTGATGAGCACCGTATGGTTTATTGGAATAGAACAAGATATTATGTCATGGATATGTTATTTTTCCTAGAGATCTAATCCGGATCATTCCCCTGATGAACCCCTAGAAAAAATATAGGGGGGAAACGCGTCGGGATAGAATACTGGATGGTCTCGGCAGATAAGTCATTCCCTGCTGGGACTTTATATCCATATGTATATATGAACCAATTTTTGATCTGAGATCCATTTAACATCTATAAAAAGCTGTAATATATCAAATTACCTTAACCTACTGTGACTATTTGCACATTTCCTTGGTGGTGGGTCTCCCGGATCTGACTGACTAGTTTGAAGGGAGATATTATGGAGAGACGACGTGGAGCGGGGGGTACCCAATAATTTATGGTGCACCTCCGCTGGTAGGTAGGAGATAGGGAGGGATAGATAGTTTATCCCCCAATCCACGTATCGACATATTTGAGTTAATTAGTGCAACTATTAGTGTTGCCCCTACCCTGAGAACAGTAAACAATCAACACTGTCCCCACCAATCGGATCTATCACCCTATCACACCCACTGTAATGTATCACTGTAGTAATCATGGATGAGCAGTGTTTTATATTCATAAATTTTAATATCGATTAGAATAAAGTATCTTTTTAGGAGTTTTTTCTTTTTGGTTTTTGTTCACATTTACTCCTATCACTATATGTTTGTTTTGGTTATAAATATATTGACATGGCCAGCTTCCTCTCGGGACCTCTAAATAGCAATAGATGGCTCAGCGATGCTGAAGAGGTGTTTTCCGACAAAAACCTTGACACAAACCCAACAAATAGAAATCTCAGAGTGGTGTTCTCTGAGTTACAAACAGCATATATAGACAACGCAAAAAGTTGGTGGGAACTACAATCCCTGGAACACTATATAAAAAATAATATAGTGCCCAGAGGATTGAGAATCAATCTAATTCCAGCAGAAAGAGTAAGGACCCCCCTTCTCCTCAAGAGGTGGGAGGAGGAGTGTGTGGCCTCCTCACTCCGCTTCATGAATATCCTCCTAGAAGAGGAAAAAAAGAAATTTGAGGAGACCAATAAGACTCTCACTACCCTCAGAGAAGAGGCCCTGAAATTTAATACCGACTCTGACTTCCAGATCAAGGAATTGGCTCTACAAGGTGCAGTAGAGAAATATCAACAAAACCTTAAGAGCCGTAAACATAAACATTTCATTAGGGATCTGGAAGATTTTAAGCAGAGAAGGGCCTATAACCTTACAGAAGGAGGAGGCGACATATCGTCCTCGGACCTTTCAGACTCTGAGAGTAGATCGAGAGAGAGAGGTCAAAACAGATCTAGGGGAGGTACACAGTCTACTGGACGTGGTGGGATCAGAGGATGTGGTACCTTGGGGGAGAACAAAAATCACTATGGAAATCAGGACCAACGAGGAGCACATACCTCGGGTTCAGAATCCTCCTCTTCTTTTGGACCACCAGCCTCTTTTGTACATCAGAACAATTTTTTAGGGATGAGGGACCCGTATCCCTTCCGAAAAAGACACAACAGAAAGGCCAAAAAATGGCAAATGGAGGCCAAACGGACGGTCAACATATTGTCAACCTATCCGACTATAGACTGTCTGAAATGGAAGAGAGGGTCCTTGGCTATGGTCTATCATTCGTTCCCACTACACGTTTTGATTCTTTTGTCTGGGTCAAAGACCTTGAACTGTTTCTGAGGAAGCTCAGATGGAGGAAGCACTTTAGGCATAATGATTTGAATGAGTGTCAGAGGCTGGGGATATCCCCTGGTATGCTCCCAGACGTCAGACTATTGGCAAGTTTATCAGAAATTGACAGGACAGATAAGGGGGTTGGTCCATTCACCAACCTGAAACCTAAGAATAGGAAGATGCCTCCTCCTACTGAATGCACAAGTATTGACATCTTTGCATCACTGGTGACAAAGGAGATACGTAAAATAAGACCTGGACTAACCAGTAACAAAAGTAATCTCACACATAGAGAAAGAGAGGCCCTTCTGTCCCTTGACCATAATAAAGCCATAACAATAAAGCCCTCCGATAAGGGGGGCAATATTGTGATTATGAATACGGAACAATATCGCTCTATGTGCCTCCAACTGCTTTCAGATAAAGCCACGTATGCGGTTCTATCTGGAGATCCTACATCCGAGTTTAAGATAGCCCTTACTGAAATCGTGCAGGAAGGGTTTGAGTTGACTCTCATCTCTAAGGATGAAATGGATTTCCTGGCCCCAAAGGATGTGACAATAGCGACTTTTTACTCCACACCGAAGATCCATAAGGGGATACATCCCCTGAGGGGACGGCCCATAGTGTCAGGTATTGATGCTATGGGCCAAAACCCCAGTATTTACTTGGACAAAGTCCTGAGGGAGTTTGTGAACATACAGCCCTCTTTCATCAGAGATACATCAGATCTGCTGAGTAAACTAGATGGTATACATATTGACGAGGATACTATCCTTGCATCAATTGATGTTGAACAACTGTATAGTTGTATACCACATGATAATGGCATCAGAGCAGTTGAACATTTCTTGGAGACAAGAGGGGTACAATATAGAGAACATAACTGCTTCATAATCAAACTTCTCACCTTTGTGCTTACTCACAACTACTTTACCTTCCATAACAAGTTCTACCACCAGCTCAGGGATACTGCAATGGGGAGCCCTTGTGCTCCCACTTTTGCAAACATATACCTGGGCTGGTGGGAGGATGCTGTGGTTTTTGGGGACGAGGATGTCACGTGGACCCCCCAGATTATCTTCTGGGGGCGTTATATAGATGACATCCTCGTCCTCTGGAAGGGGGATGCAGCATCTTTCCTGAAGTTTGTAGCACACCTAAATATTAACAGCTTTGGACTCAAGTTTACATGTGAGGTGGGAGGTGATAGACTGCCGTTCCTAGACATCCTCCTGACGAAAAACATTGATGGTACCTTGGGGACGACAGTCTATCGCAAGCCAACGGCAACAAATAGTTTGCTTAGGTGGCAGAGTCACCATCCTGAGACCCTACGTAGGGGCATTCCGAAGGGGCAGTTTCTCCGGTTTAGGAGAAACTGCTCCTCGCTACATGATTTCCAACAGAGGGCAGTTGGGCTTGGAGATAATTTTAGAGAAAGGGGGTACCCTGAACACGTTATTCAGACAGCCTTTAGATCTGCTTGGGGCCAAAAGAGGGCCACACTGCTAGCCCCTAAGCCTAAACCTGAACAAGAAAAGATCACTAGACTGATTGGCTCTTATGATGATGAAAATAGCAAGATCATGCATATACTAAGACGACATTGGGGGATATTAAGATCAGACCCAGATATCTGTGAGTACATCACACCCCACCCGAGTGTTACTTACAGAAGAGGCAAAACCATCAAAGACTTTGTGGTCCATAGCCACTATGTGGCAGAAAAAGCACCAGGATCATGGCTAGAAAGAAAGCCTCACGGGACTTTTAGGTGTGGGTCCTGCAAGTTTTGCCCCTACATTGACCAGAATAAAACCTTCAGTAATCACCAATTGGGCAGAGTCTTTCATATTAGGGACTTTACGAACTGCCGGACGGAGGGCTTAGTATATAGATGTACTTGTACATGCCCGCTTAGTTACATCGGCAAGACAAAACGTCAATTACGTGTCCGTATAGGAGAACACGTGGGTGACATAATTCACAAACGTGATACGCCTATAGCGAGGCATGTAAATATGTGTCACGGAGGAGATCTAAAGAGCATACGATTCCAGGGAATCGAAGTTGTCCCGAGGCCAAGCAGGAAAGGGAATTGGGATATTAAAATCCTTCAGAGAGAGGCACGGTGGACATTCCTACTTGAAACAGTTAGTCCAAATGGACTTAACGAGGTTCTTAGTTACACCAGCTTCATCTAAGAGTATCAAATGAGGTTATAATGCTATACCCGAGAGGTATTATAAGTACAAATGTAGCCAGGCTAATATTCGACAATTTTGTTGTTGTATTGACTGACAGTAATATCTGCTGTCAGTATTCTTATCTATACATTTAACTCATATTTGTGCAATTAGATATAGGTTCTCATTGAGATTACGCGAATAACACTAACTATTTCTGACCAGGAACTATTGTATGCAGCATATGTGGGGATACATAGAGGAGCCGCACACTGGAAGTGATGTCATCGACTGCTTCCAGTGAGGCATTGCGGCACGTAGAATATGGGGAGGAATAGAAAAAACGCATACCGGAAGTGACGCTGGATGACTATTTCCGGCTAGCACTTCATGGAACGCACCATACTGCGCAGCTACGGAAGTGATCTCCGGATCACTTCCGGTTGATCGCCATGGCGCGTCACGATACAGTCCCAGTGAGCTGATACGGAAGTGATACATCTAGCACTTCCGGCGCGATACTGGGAGGCGGGAACTATAAGTTTCCAAAGTACATATAAGACAGTGAAGGAGAAGGGAAGCTGTATGATATGATAGCTGATACTACGGGAGCTGCAGGACATTAAAAGCGGCGTTTCCCTACAGATTGAATACCCTATTATGGGCGATTGATGCCACACTGCCTTTGTGACCGTCAGTTACTAAGATATAAGGTATGTCCCCTTTCCTATGGTAATATTGGTAGTCCCATAGTTTGTTGAGAACCTTATAGCTTATTGGAATAGAACAAGAGAGTATATCATGGATATGTTATTTTTGATAGCTGTTATTATGGGACCTGCAGAATATTGAGAGCAGCGTTTCACTACAGACTGAATGACCTTTTATGGGCGGTTGATGCCACACTGTCGTTGTGACCGTCAGTTACTAAGATATAAGGTATGTCCCCTTTTATATGCTAATATCAGTAGTTCCACAGCTTGATGAGCACCGTATGGTTTATTGGAATAGAACAAGATATTATGTCATGGATATGTTATTTTTCCTAGAGATCTAATCCGGATCATTCCCCTGATGAACCCCTAGAAAAAATATAGGGGGGAAACGCGTCGGGATAGAATACTGGATGGTCTCGGCAGATAAGTCATTCCCTGCTGGGACTTTATATCCATATGTATATATGAACCAATTTTTGATCTGAGATCCATTTAACATCTATAAAAAGCTGTAATATATCAAATTACCTTAACCTACTGTGACTACTTGCACATTTCCTTGGTGGTGGGTCTCCCGGATCTGACTGACTAGTTTGAAGGGAGATATTAGGGAGAGACGACGTGGAGCGGGGGGTACCCAATAATTTATGGTGCACCTCCGCTGGTAGGTAGGAGATAGGGAGGGATAGATAGTTTATCCCCCAATCCACGTATCGACATATTTGAGTTAATTAGTGCAACTATTAGTGTTGCCCCTACCCTGAGAACAGTAAACAATCAACACTGTCCCCACCAATCGGATCTATCACCCTATCACACCCACTGTAATGTATCACTGTAGTAATCATGGATGAGCAGTGTTTTATATTCATAAATTTTAATATCGATTAGAATAAAGTATCTTTTTAGGAGTTTTTTCTTTTTGGTTTTTGTTGGTATATTGTTTATAAGATTCTATGGAGAGGGCAGGGGAAAGAAAAGGGAAGCAGACGTCTGCTGCGAATTATGAAACAACAGTTACACTTTATAGGGGTAATGATGACGATTCTTACCTGGCAGGACATGGAGCAGACGTGTTTTCAACAAGCTCCACCATCCTAACACCCCACAGCAAGCAAATTATTTTACTTACCCCCTAAACGTCTGTATCATGCCTGCAGATAGTACCATTTGTGAGAAAAAACACTTTTTGTTCTGCGGAATATATGAATCTGGAACCTTTAATCTGCATTAGGACTCCCCTAAACATAGGCCTGAAATATGTCCTCCATTAACACATATAGAACCTTGCTACCCTCCATAGAAGTCCTCATGTCTGCCTGCAGCCTACCCTGAGCCCTAAAGGTGGCTTTACACGCAACGACATATCTAACGATATGTCGTCGGGGTCACGGAAATCGTGATGCACATTCGGCATAGTTAGCGATGTCATTGCGTGTAACAGCTCTGAGCGACAGTTAACGATCAAAAATACTCACCTTATCGTTGATCGTTGACATGTCGTTCATTTTCAAAATCTCGTTGGTCATTGTGGAGTTAGGTTGTTCGTCGTTCCTGACGCAGCACACATCGCTACGTGTGACACCCCGGGAACGACGAAAAACAGCGTTCCTGTGTCCTCTGGCAATGAGGTGGGCGTGTCGATAATGCAGCTGCTCTCCGCCCCTCCGCTTCTATTTGACGCCTGGCGTGTGACGTCGCTGTGACGCCGCACGAACCGCACCCTTAGAAAAGAGGTGGTTCGCCGTCCACAGCGACGTCGCTGGGAAGGTAAGTTAGTGTGAGGGGTACTGGCGATATTGTGCGCCACGGGCAGCGATTTGCCCGTGACGCACAAACGACGGGGGCGGGTGCTTTCACTAGCGACATCGCTAGCGATGTCGCTGCGTGTAAAGCAGCCTTAAGACTGGCCCCCGCGGCCTAGTAGAGACCTAAATCCCCAACCAGGGATGACTTCGGCATTGCAGGGGGAATCTTTATCATAACATCCACTAGAACGGAGGAGGCCTGTTTGGACCCAGGAGAGATACAGTGAGAGGAGAGATCGCTGGAATCAGGATCTCTGCCCCGACGTTATGCTGCTCTCAGATTAGGGGGCAAAACCTGGTGACAGATTCCCTTTAATAGTATCTGTACCCTGAAAACTCCAATACAGTTGAACGTTTTGTGGGCCGATGCCGCCCAGTGCCGGACCATGCTTACTTGGCATTTCCCAGTCAGGCTCTACTCACAGCAAGAGGAGGAGGGGAGGAGAGAAGATCCAGCACCGACGTAATAAAAAATTCTTTATTCAAAATTCATAAAAAGGTAATTCCAACCAAGTGCAGAATATATTCATGTTTGACACGTTTCGGAGAAAGTAGACTCCTTATTCATAAGCAACATAACCTTATGTTGCTTATGAATAAGGAGTCTACTTTCTCCAAAACGCGTCAAGCATAAATATATTCTGCACTTGGTTGGAATTACCTTTTTTATGAATTTTGAATAAAGAATTGTTTATTACGTCGGTGCTGGATCTTCTCTCCTCCCCTCCTACTCCTGATGTGACTGATATTCAGCTGTGGAAGCCAAACCACTTTTTCCATGCACCAGACCAGAAGTTGGAGATACCTGCTTTGGAGTGGTGAGCTGAACCAAATTCCTTATTTGTGTCTACTCACAGCAGTACCTTTATATTTTCCAGTGTATTTACTATACCTCCCACAACTTCTACCAACAGTTCCAGAATCATTACCAGTACTCACGCCATTGCACCTATTTCTCCAACAAGTCACGGCAGGGCAATAACTTTTTCTTTCTACATGTCAGGGCCTTACTTTTCCTGAATTGTTGAGTGATGTCTTAATCACTGCCTAGTTTAGCACAGTACAAAGTGTTTATTATGAGTAACTCTGAGACTTTATTATCAATTATTTTAGAGACTGAGGACGCACACCCTGAACAGTACAAGCAGAACCAGATAAATGCAGATTACTAAAATGTTCTGACTTTTCATGGAAACAATTAAATGAATAATTTAAAGCCCATCTCAGATTGTTCAGGAAACTACATAAGGCCGAGAATGGGAATGATAGACCAGACTATAATACAGTATATGACAAAAGTGAGTACACTCCTCACGTTTTTGTAAATATTTTATAGCTTTTTATGTGATAACACTGAAGATCTGACACTGTGATACAATGTACAGTGTCAGTGTGCAGCTTGTATAACAGTGTAAATTTGGTGCCCTCTAAATAACTCAACACACAGCCATTACTGTCTAAACCACTGACAACAAAAGGGAGTACACCCCTAAGTGAAAATGAACAAATTGTGCCCAAATGTCAACTTTTGTGTGGCCTCCATTATTTTCAATCACTGCCTTAACTCTCTTGGGCATGGAGCTCACTAGAGCTTCACAGGAGCCGCTGAATACTTTTCTATCCTCCATGATGATATCACATAGCTGGTGGATGTTAGAGACCATGTGCTTCTCCATCTTCCATTTGAGGAGGCCACACAGATGCAAACTAGGGATGCTTGGCCAGTCCAGAACCTTTACCCTCAGTTTCTTTAGCAAGGCAGTGGTTGTCTTGGAGGTGTATAAGATTATCATCAAGTTAGAATACTGCAGTGTGCCACAGTTTCCGAAGAGAGGATCATCGTCTGCTTCAGTATGTCACAGTACATGTTGGCATTCATGGTTCTCTCTATGAACTGTAGCTCCCCACAGCCGGCAGCACTCATGCAGCCCCAAATCATGACACTCCCACCACCATTCCTGACTGTAGGTAGGACACACTTACAGTCATATGAAAAAGTTTGGGTACCCCTATTAAAGGGAACCTGTCAGCAGAAATTTTGCTTTAAACCTAAAAGTTTCCCCTTCTGCAGCTCCTGGGCTGCATTCTAGCAAGGTTCCTATAGTTTTTGTGCCCCCTTTTAGACCAAATTAAATACTTTATAAAGTTGTACCTTTTGGTATGCAAATTTTCTAAATTATCCATCGGGGCGGGTTGTCTGGTGTCCGTTACTGTCCCTCCTGCTGATTTATGCCGTCCCCCAACGCTCCATTTAATACCTCAGGACGCCGCCCAGTGCGCCCGTGGTCCCGCGCATGCGCCGTGCGACTGTACAGGGACTGTGCACTGTGTGCACAGTGTGACCGCTGGTGACATGTTGTGCAGGCACGAGATTATGGGCGGCGCTGTGATTATCAGCAAGTGCCCGCCCATAATCTCGCCCGCGCTTTCCCCTCTGCCTCCAGCATTCTGCGCAAGCGCTGGCCAGATAACCCGACGTCACCTCTTTCCCATCTTGCCATGGAGCAGGAAATAGATGGGAGGAGCGGAGCAGGACACCACCGGTTACGAGCGGTGACGTCAGGTCATCTGGCCAGCGCTTGCGCAGAATGCTGGAGGCAGAGGGGAAAGGGCGGGCACGAGATTATGGGCGGGCACTTGCTGATAACAATCACAGCGCCGCCCATAATCTCGTGCCTGCGCAACACGTCACCAGCGGTCACACAGTGCACAGTCCCGATACAGACGCATGGCGCATGCACGGGTCCACGGGCGCACTGGACGGCGTCCTGAGGTATGAAATGGAGCGTTGGGGCACGGCGTAAATCGGCAGGAGGGACAGTAACGGACACCAGACAGCCCGCCCCCATGGATAATTTAGAAGATTTGCATACCAAAAGGTACTTTATAAAGTATTTAATTTGGTTTAAAAAAGGGGCACAAAAACTATAGAAACCTTGCTAGAATGCAGCCCAGGAGCTGCAGAAGGGGAAACTTTTAGGTTTAGAGCAAAATTTCTGCTGACAGGTTCCCTTTAATGTTAACCTTTTTTCTTCATAACAATTTGGGTTTTTGCAACAGCTGTTTCAGTTTCATATATCTAATAACTGATGGACTCAGTAATATTTATGGATTGAAATGAGGTTTATTGTACTAACAGAAAATGTGCAATCCACATTTAAACAAAATTTGACCGGTGCAAAAGTATGGGTACCTCAACATAAAAGTGACATTAATATTTTGTAGATCCTCCTTTTGCAAAAATAACAGCCTCTAGTCGCTTCCTGTAGCTTTTAATGAGTTCCTGGGTCCTGAATGAAGGTATATTTGACCATTCCTGTTTACAAAACAATTCCAGTTCAGTTAAGTTTGATGGTCGCTGAGCATGGACAGCACGCTTCAAATCATCCCACAGATTTTCAATGATATTCAGGTCTGGGGACTGGGATGGCCATTCCAGAACATTGTAATTATTCCTCTGCATGAATGCCTGAGTAGATTTGGAGCAGTGTTTTGGATCATTGTCTTGCTGAAATATCCATCCCCTGCGTAACTTCAACTTCGTCACTGATTCTTGCACATTATTGTCAAGAATCTGCTGATACTGAGTTGAATCCATGCGACCCTCAACTTTAACAAGATTCCCGGTGTCGGCATTGGCCACACAGCCCCAAAGCATGATGGAACCTCCACCAAATTTTACTGTGGGTAGCAAGTGCTTTTCTTGGAATGCCGTGTTTTTTTGCCTCCATGCATAACGCCTTTTTGTATGACCAAACAACTCAATCTTTGTTTCATCAGTCCACAGGACCTTCTTCCAAAATGTAACTGGCTTGTCCAAATGTGCTTTTGCATACCTCAGGCGACTGTGGGGCATGCTTGCAGAAACGGCTTCTTTCACATCACTCTCCCATACAGCTTCTCCTTGTAGAAAGTGCGCTGTATTGTTGACCGATGCACATTGACATCATCTGCAGCAAGATGATGCTGCAGGTCTTTGGAGGTGGTCTGTGGATTGTCCTTTACTGTTCTCACCATTCTTCTTCTCTGCCTTTCTGATATTTTTCTTGGCCTGCCACTTCTGGGCGTAACAAGAACTGTACCTGTGTTCTTCCATTTCCTTAATATGTTCCTCACAGTGGAAACTGACAGTTTAAATCTCTGAGACAACTTTTTGTATCCTTCCCCTGAACAACTATGTTGAATAATCTTTGTTTGCAGATCATTTGAGAGTTGTTTTGAGGAGCCCATGATGCCACTCTTCATAGGAGATTCAAATAGGAGAACAACTTGCAAGTGGCCACCTTAAATACCTTTTCTCATGATTGGATACACCTGCCTATGAAGTTCAAAGCTCAATGAGGTTACAAAACCAATTTAATGCTTTAGTAAGTCAGTAAAAAGTAGTTAGGAGTGTTCAAATCAAGAAATTGATAAGGGTGCCCATACTTTTGCACCGGTCAAATTTTGTTTAAATGCGGATTGCACATTTTCTGTTAGTACAATAAACCTCATTTCAATCCAGAAATATTACTGAGTCCATCAGTTATTAGATATATGAAACTGAAATAGCTGTTACAAAAACCCAAATTGTTATAAAGAAAAAATGTTAACATTAATAGGGTGCCCAAACTTTTTCATATGACTGTAAATCACTCACAGGCGACGGGGGAATTTTTATGAGGGGAAAAAAAAATGTCATGAAGGAGCGTTTTAGGGAAATATTTAAAAAAAAAAAAAAAAAAAAACAAACAAAAAAAAAACCTATCAAACAAAAATCACACTTCACTGTATGGGGATATGCAATTAACACTTGAGGAAAAGGTAGGAGGGTGGTCTGTTGCAGGCCCATGACTATCTGATATTTTAGCAGTATCATAAATCTAAGAGCTATTATAGATACAGTGCCTACAAGTAGTATTCAACCCCCTGCAGATTTAGCAGGTTTACACATTCGGAATTAACTTGGCATTGTGACATTTGGACTGTAGATCAGCCTGGAAGTGTGAAATGCACTGCAGCAAAAAAGAATGTTGTTTTTTTTTTGTTTTTTTTAAATTGTGTAAAGTTTATTCAGAGGGTCATTTATTATTCAACCCCTCAAACCACAAGAATTCTGTTTGGTTCCCCTAAAGTATTAGGAAGTATTTCAGGCACAAAGAACAATGAGCTTCACATGTTTGGATTAATTATCTCTTTTTCCAGCCTTTTCTGACTAATTAAGACCCTCCCCAAACTTGTGAACAGCACTCATACTTGGTCAACATGGGAAAGACAAAGGAGCATTCCAAGGCCATCAGAGACAAGATCGTGAAGGGTCACAAGGCTGGCAAGGGGTACAAAACCCTTTCCAATGAGTTGGGCCTACCTGTCTCTACTGATGGGAGCATCATCCGGACGTGGAAGGCTTATGGAACTACTGTTAGCCTTCCACGGCCTGGACAGCCTTTGAAAGTTTCCACCCGTGCCAAGGCCAGGCTTGTCCGAAGAATCAAGGCTAACCCAAGGACAACAAGGAAGGAGCTCCAGAAAGATCTCATGGCAGTGGGGACATTGGTTTCAGTCAATACCATAAGTAACGTACTCCACCGCAATGGTCTCCGTTCCAGATGAGCCCGTAAGGTACCTTTACTTTCAAAGCGTCATGTCAAGGCTCGTCTACAGTTTGCTCATGATCACTTGGAGGACTCTTAGACAGACTGGTTCAAGGTTCTCTGGTCTGATGAGACCAAGATCGAGATCTTTGGTGCCAACCACACACGTGACGTTTGGAGACTGGATGGCACTGCATACGACCCCAAGAATACCATCCCTACAGTCAAGCATGGTGGTGGCAGCATCATGCTGTGGGGCTGTTTCTCAGCCAAGGGGCCTGGCCATCTGGTCTGCATCCATGGGAAGATGGATAGCACGGCCTACCTGGAGATTTTGGCCAAGAACCTCCGCTCCTCCATCAAGGATCTTAAGATGGGTCATCATTTCATCTTCCAACAAGACAACGACCCAAAGCACACAGCAAAGAAAACCAAGGCCTGGTTCAAGAGGGAAAAAATCAAGGTGTTGCAGTGGCCTAGTCAGTCTCCTGACCTTAACCAAATTGAAAACTTGTGGAAGGAGCTCAAGATTAAAGTCCACATGAGACACCCAAAGAACCTAGATAACTTGGAGAAGATCTGCATGGAGGAGTGGGCCAAGATAACTCCAGAGACCTGTACCGGCCTGATCAGGTCTTATAAAAGACGATTATTAGCTGTAATTGCAAACAAGGGTTATTCCACAAAATATTAAACCTAGGGGTTGAATAATAATTGACCCACACTTTTATGTTGAAAATTTATTAAAATTTAACTGAGCAACATAACTTGTTGGTTTGTAAGATTTATGCATCTGTTAATAAATCCTGCTCTTGTTTGAAGTTTGCAGGCTCTAACTTATTTGCATCTTATCAAACCTGCTAAATCTGCAGGGGGTTGAATACTACTTGTAGGCACTGTATATCTTCATATACCGAACAAAGATATAAATGCAACACTTGTTTTTGCTCCCATTTTTCATGAGCTAAACACTCTAAGAACTAGATTAATCTAAGAATCTATGTACGGTACACAAAAGGCCTTTACTCTTAATTAAATATTCACAAATTTAGTTTTCTAAATCAGTAATTCATGCAAAAAGAGCCCCGACCAAGTATTGAGGCATTTACTGTACAGACTTTTCAGTAGGTGCCAACATTTCTGAGTTTAAAATAATTTTTCAGTTGGTCTTAAATAATATTCTAATTTTCTGAGATAATGAGTTGTGGGTTTTCATTGGCTGTAAGCCATAATCATCAACATTAACAGAAATAAACACTTGAAATAGATCCCTCTGTGTATAATGACTATATATGTGTTTCCCTTTTTGTTGTGAATTACTGAAATAAATTAACTTTTTGATGATTTTCTAATTTATTGAGATGCCCCTGTATTACAATTTAGTGTAACTATCTGAAAAAGTCATAAATCAACTCCGCATCTTCATATTTCCAGTCTGACATTACTGTGTGAAGATGCACGTCATCCCATCAGCTGAAATCATTTGCTTTGCCGGCATCCTGGAAAAAAAAAGTCCAGTTTGCGTGTACGTCAATGGACGCACAGCGGTAGGAGACATCTGCAGGATATTGTCATTGAGGACACCTACAATTTGGCAGAGGACTTGGAAAGGATGTTTTGTGACATCTTCAACGAAGTGAGAATATTTTTTTCCATCTCCATAGTGTATATCACAGAGGGGGTAGCTTAAGCTGCTGTGTGACTTGTTGCAGGTGTTTGGGGAGGACAGACATTCCCAGAGGCCTTGATTCTTCCTTTGTTATAGTTGCTTCCTTGAAACATCCCTGACACATGTTATGTACAATGGAGAGCATTAGGCAACTTGCACATGTTCAGTATTTGGTGAGGTTGTTTTTTTTTACCTCTGTATCTAGAAGGGCACATGCATTTGTTGAGTATTTGGTGAGTTTTTTACCTCAGTATTTGTAGCCAAACCCAAGAGTGGGTGAAAAATGCAGAAGTGGTGACGTGTTTCTATTATACTTTTCCTCTGATTGTCCCACTCCTGGCTTTGACATACAGATACGGAGGTAAAAAAACCTCACCAAATACTCAACGTGAGCACATGGCCTTATAGTGTATATAACACAGTTTTGGTCATCAATCTAGAATAAGGACTCATGCAGACATCTGTGAAACTAAGGAGAACAAAGAAAAAACCAGCCTGTGAGTCTCCCAACTTTAATCCGTCAACGTCATACGTGCCTGTGCCTTACGAGGTCATCCAACTTGGGTTAGGAGACCTACGGCCATTCAATGCATTGTGGTCTGAGTTTGGATCACTCACAGACATCTGCATTAGTCCTTAAAGGGACTGTTCAAACCAAGTATAGGTGCTTGATGCATCATGGTGCAGCCAAACATTTCAGTTCACCTCCCTACCTACTTTTTTCCTAATATCTACTCCTTCTCTGGCTCAATGAAGGCAGAGCTGTCAAAGAAATGGGAAGGATGGAAATAGGGGGAAAGCTAGCAGGTTGGAAGGTGTATTTAAATATCTGTCCCCAATTTGGTGTACAGAGCACCTGTGCTTGATTTGAATAGTCATTCTGTGATAGAATCCCTTTAAGACCAGCTTATTGCCTAGTTCCTGTTGTAGACGGCCATATTTCAATGTCCAGACTGACCTCAGGTCTCCCAACCTGAACTTACAGCCTCATTTATGTCAATGAGATTATAAGTTCAAGATAGGCATTCAGTAGAGGTATTTTAGTCCATGTGCAGTAAGAAACAAAGTAGAAAGCTCACCACGCTGTGTATAGCAGTTTCAGTCCATGATATAGAAAATGGGTGCCAGATCCTCTGATAAGGTGTTCATCAGAAAAATAGAAACAAGACTGAAGGTACCTGTTACAGAAAACAAGGACACATGGATGCGGATGATAATTGACTGACCCTGGTCTAACTCCGGGCATAGAGAGTTATAGGATCAGAACATCTGGAGAGGCACAGACTAGGACCCGGGTGTAAGACATCTCGACAGTAGGTCAGTTCAAATCATTTTACTAGTCAAAAGACAACAAATATAGCCAACATTCCCAGTCACCCACCCAGGCACATTTGTAATGAAGGACTCTAGAAAAGTGGGGTGAAAACCAACATGGCTGCCACTACACCTACCGTAGCACAAAAATGGCCATCTTGCTTTCCCAGACTTCTAAATTTCCATTAATTGTAGCTTTTCAGGGATACATCCATCCCTTTTCTTCATTATTGTATGACCCTTTAGGGAAAGTGCACACAGTTTTTTGATGGGTCTTTTGGGGCTTAAAAAACACTTGACTCTTCCTATTTGTTTTTATTGTAAAACCACCTCTTCATGCAGGTCATTTCTTTAAAGTGCTTTCTGATGAGAAATGCTCCAAATTAGGCAATGTCCAATCAAAAAATGAAAAGAAAAAAAAACCAAAAAACCCCAAAAAAAACAAATCTCCCAAAAAACGCTTGAAGAACTTTCCAAGTCAGTTTCAGAGAGCAAAAAAAGTCCTACAAAAACTCCCCAAAGAAGGAGTTTCCTGAAGCTGATCCCACATAAAAATCAAATAAAAAAAAATTCTAAGGCAGTCAAAAACAAATAACTGTGTGAACATAACCTAATTGTGTCTGAAGAAAAGGAGTAAGAGGCCCCTTGACTTATGCTTTGACAACCACAATGTGAATCACAATATTCTTCCATAAACTCATCACCAAGAGAAGGATTAGGCTTTATGCAGATTGAGTTCTTCGAGGTGTTCTTGGAGCAGAAACCTTCCAAATCTCCTCAAAATCTTTGAGTTACCACTCAGTTTGTGCTCTAAAAAGTCAGCAAAAAGAGGGTGTGTACATATCCATAAGGCCCTCCTTCACACATCAGTGCCTCCGGTACTTCTGGAGTCCGTTTTCACACATACAGGAGACACAGACACACACAAACCCATTAAAATCATTGGGCTTGATCACACATCCTTGTTTTGATACGCATTGTGTGTCGGTGTGGAGCACGTGTGTCAGTATGCTTCACATAGCGACATGTCCATTTTCTGCCGGACCGTGTTTTGCATGAACGTGTGTGGTACAAGGCCTAAGAGAATTTGTACAAACTGGATTCCTGAAATGACCAAGCATTACACAGAACTGTAAAATGCTCTGTCATTAAGTGATGCAGCTGCTAGTCTAAAATCCCCCAGAGGCCCATAGATAAATCAAGGCTTGGCTCACGTTGCCTAGATCCTTCCTGGTAAGCAGAGGAACCAGTCTCTTCTGTGCCAGGGCTATGCCTACTGTTTTATTTACACAGTGCAAACCTACAATCATTTCCTGCTCTAAAAGGACAAGGAATTTAGCAGCTTCGGCTTATCAACTGGAAGCATCTAATAACCTGAACATTCAAATGCCACCAGA